>NC_064819.1:120218792-121468792 GCF_024166365.1 Elephas maximus indicus | reverse complement strand
ACTGTGGAGATTTTCCTAGAACATAGCCGTTACTGCCCTCAGGGGACTTACACATGAAGATGATGATAAATCAAATCAGTGTAGAGTCTGCTGCTCAACGCATGGGATTAATCCTTTAATCCATCGGGGCACTCTGTGACCTTCTCTTGGCCTTTGGTATCCACAAAATAAGTTACATAATAAAACACGGAGAATCTTAGAAAACTATCCCCCAAACAGATGTTTGCATCACATCTTGTCTGTGCTCCATCTCTTTGAGGAGCCACATTCACACAAACTGGAATAGCAGCTTTCATTTCTAGCTCCCTTCAGTTGAATCCTTTGTGAACTTGCCAGAAAGGGCTACTTAGAAATAGTGGTTTTAGGGAACACTGATGGCCAGGGACCAAATTAAAAACTAAGTCTAATGTTTGTAGAGGCCAATGAAAAGCAGGAAAATGGAAATTACTTTCAGATATTACTAATCTGCACCAGGTTTCAGTAGGGAGCCTAGGAATAAAAGGTTCTGTATCTCATTACTCATCACTGGAGTCACTTGTTCCCCCTTGTTCTTTAACTAACTCCTGTTATTTTAAAGAGTGCTTTTTGAATGTTTTCACTTAAGTATAGGAAATGACGATCTTTATTCAAACCTTTAACTCTTTTTTCTGTTCTTTTTCTCCTTAGGGATGCAGATCTGTTCCTGTTAGACACAAGAAAGGCCCAGGCTTTAGATGTGGGTTGGCTTGTCTTTGATATCACTGTGACCAGCAATCATTGGGTGATTAATCCACAGAACAATTTGGGTTTACAGCTCTGTGCAGAAACTGGGGATGGTAAGCTCTAAATTACATATACTTCTTGTGGGGCTTGTTTTGACATGTTGGGAGTTGTTTTTGTGTGATTTAACAAATATATTTTTTGTGCCTATGAGATATAAGTTAGCACATTCCACAGGAGAGTGTAATAGTTAATAAATTCATCAACACATTGATCAAATACACATTTATTGTTAGACCTCTGGGGTAAAGAAGTAGATACTATTCCTACTCTCAAGGGTTTTTAGTCTAGCGTTGAAGACCTGTATGTAAATAAGTAGCACTACTGTTAATATAACAAATACCAAAAGAAAGCTCTGTGCAAAGTGTTAAGGATTTTATGTTTTGATTGTAGTAGTGGTTACACAACTGTATAATTTGTCAAAATTTATAGAACCATATACTGAAGAAAGGTGAATGTTACTATGTGCACATTATCTCTCAAAAATAAAATAATTAGGAACTGTATACGGATGCTAACAAAAAGGTCGGCATTTCGAATCCACCAGGAGCTCCTTGGAAACCCTACGGGGCAGTTCTATGCTGTCCTGTGGGATCGCTGTGAGTTGGAATCCACTTGACAGCAACAGGTTTTTCAACAGTATACTAAAAAAAGAACCATGGAAAGAGATGAAGGAGCTACCCATAATTCAAGAGAAAGAGACACTGAGGAGCAACTAAAGAGTCATGAGAAACTGCATGGAATAAATAACGTCAAGTTAAGTCCTAACGCATTGTAATTTTTGATCAAAGGCAACGACTCCAAAATCACCTTTGGATGAGGTCTATAGGAATTCTGCATTTCTAAGAAGTTTCAGAAGGAATCCATACGTCCAAAGTTATTCATTGAGCATCTGCTATGTTCTGTGCACTTGGCTAAATGTTCTGTGCACTTGGCTAGAAGCCAGAAATACAATGGTGAACGAATGCAGATACAGCTTCAGGAGGGTTGTACAAAGTTGAGTGAAGTATTAGGTAGTAAGCGTATAATGCCGTTAGTGAATTCATGTCACTGTACCCAGAGAAGAGCCCAAAAGAGAAACAGAATGCCGTTCTTGTAAACATTGAACAGTGAGGAATTTGAGCTTCAATCTGAAATTAAGGAAGATGTGATTAGTGGAAAAAGTTGAGGAAGCAGACGCATATCTCAGACAAATTGAACAGAATTTACAAAGGCCATGGTGAGAGGGACCTTGGTACATTTGATCAAGAGGCCAGGGAAATCAAGACCAATTTCCCAGAGCCTTGTAGGCCAAGTTAAGTTCTTTGATTGCTCAGGGTCCAAATATTTGAAATTCAAATCTGGACTTAGAGGTCATTTAAAATTGTATTTGTCATGATAGGAAGATAGAACACAATTTAGTTTGTTAGCTAGATTGGTAATTTATAAATATTTAGATATATGAGCTTATATATCTTGTCCCAGGCCCCACAAATGTTAGGGCCAAGCCTAGGGAGAGTGATTTTTAAATACAGAATGGGTCTTATTTGGCAGTCCCTCAGACTCAATGGCAGTGGGTTGGGTTTGGAGTGGTTCAAACAGTTCAGTGCTGGACTAATAGCTGAAAGTTTGTTGGTTTGAACCCACTCAGAGATGCCTCTGAAGACAGGTTTGGCTCTCTCCTTTTGAAAGGCCACAGCCGTGAAAACCTTATGGAGTAGTTCTACTGTGCATACATAGGGTTGCCATGAGTCAGAATCATCTTGAGGGCAAGTAACAACAAAAATAACATGCCTTATTTAACTGGAAACAGTAGTTTTGCTCACTTTATTTTTCACATTATCAGACAAAAGAAATATTTCATTCATTCCTCTTTGCTGTATTATTCCAAAGCCCTGTTTAATGAACTGCAGAGTTAGGGGAAAGTTGGGTCTGTCTTGGACCTCTTTCAAGTGGGTTCATTACTATAAGCAATAGGATTGCACAATGGCATTGTTTTATCTATAAACAGTTTCACAGCCTAAGGATAATATCATAGTCAATGTTTCGATCCCAAGAATTATGTGTCTAAAATGAGGTTGACAGACACAAATTAAATATATTACAGGGTTAGGCTAGTGAAGATTTCGTGTGCCCCAGGTCTTGATCCAGGAAAAGAAAATTCTTAGTACAAAGTATTACAGTGTTTCAGACTTTCTCCTCCCAAAGCCAAACTTTTCCATAGATTTTAAACACAATGCTGAATTTTTGAATTCCTTATGAACAATTCAAATAATTTGAATTATAAGTTATTTTCCAATTATGGCTTTGAGATTATTGTGAAGGATCCTCAGAGTTCAAGTATGATAAATGTAGACCCAGAAAAGCACATGTTTAAATAATCATCCAAGAAGTCTTACAATGTTAAACAACTGTACATTTATGGTCAGAAAAGTGATGGAGAAATCAGCACTGCGGGGGAGAGCCTATCATTTTTTCCCTGGTATGTGGCCCAAACAAGAAAAATTAAATTAGTGGTATGTGCTTCTCCCGGTCTTCTCCTTGGGGATATGCTTGAAATGTCTAACTAAACAACTCAAGAGATCTATGAAATATGATTAGCCAGTTTCCTTTTAATTTCCATATTCACCACCCCATATAAACATTCTGAAGGGTTTTTTTGTTGTTGTTGTTCTTCACTTGTCTTGGTTCTCTCTTTCTTTTTCTGTCTGTATAGTTTAACTTCTATTTTGCTTTCAATTTATTTATTTATTCCTCTCTGGGAACTACTCTATATTTGAGTTTCACTCTCTTCTTGATTTATTTCACTTATACTTTTAAGAATAGTTTTGCTTTAAGTTACTATGGTAGTATTTATCTTTTTTTTTCTTGAGCCTAAAATAAATGAATGTTTTCTCCTTGCAAAATCATCTAATTCTTTTACTTAAGGGTAGATTTGAGATATTCAGCCTATATACAGCCTTTTGTTGCTTTTCTGTTTAATGTTCTCTTTAGTAAGAAGAAGGGTAAAATGGTTGAATTTCCAAGCTAGTTGGCCATGCGTTTAACCAATATAAAAAAGATTTTAACTGGAACTAGAGCATACATGGCCTTGGGGAAGCAAGGGACCCTCCCAGTACTTTAGTTTTATTAACTGCAACCTAATAGAGAATATACATGTGAAATTTTTCTATGAATATCAATAACCAGATACTTCAGCCTACTATGGTTTCGCTCATTCCTGTTGATAATGTTCTCAAGGTGACATTGCTTTAAAAAGAACAACCTTTTATTTGCAATAATGGATCCGAATATGATTACTTCTCCGCAAAAGGACTCAGAAGTCACGAAAAGATGATGTTCAGGAAAGTCTACTTTCAGACTTAGTGGTTTATTACTATTAATTTATTTATCCATTTGTTCAACATAAAATTATTGAGTACCTTTTTTTTTTATACATGCAAGACAGCATGCTAACTAACTATAGAAAGAAGTAAAGTGCCCTAAATGCTAACAATAGTGATACAATGAAGAGGTTATGGGAGAACAGAGAAGGAGTGGTTATATCCAAATGGGACAGAGCCAAAGGAGTCATGACAGAGGTGGCTTTTAAGCTGGCTCAGCTGGTATCTTAGTTATTGAGGGCTACTACAACAGAAATACTACAAGTGGGCGGCTTTAACAAGCAGATTTTTTTTTTTTTTCTCACAGTTTAGGAAGATAGAAGTCCCAATTCAAAGCACTGGCTCTAGGGAAAGGCTCTCTCTCTCTCTCAGCTCTAAGGGAAGGTCCTTGTCTATTTTCATCTTCTGTTCCTTGGTTCCTTGATCTTCATGTGATGTGGCACCTGTCTTACCCCATCTATGCTTGCTTGCTTTGTGCTAATCTGCTGTTTTATATCTCAAAGGTGATTGGTTTAAAACACACTTTACACTGATATGGTCTCATTAACATAATAAATAAAAGCCCTATTCCCTATTGGTATTATATCCACAGGGTATACTCCATTGCCATCAAGTAGATTCCGACTAATAGTGACCTTATAGGGCAGAGTAGACTGCTCTTTAGGCTTTCCAAGGCTGTAAATCTTTGCAGAAGCAGACTGCCACATCTCTCTCCCACAGAGCAGCTGTTGGGCTCGAACCACCAATTTCTTGGTTAGCAACTTAGCACTTAACCCACTGTACCACCGGGGCTCCTTTCCAGAGGCATAAGCGTTACGGTTTAAAACACATATTTGTGGGGGACACAATTCAATCCATAACATTCCACCTTTGGCCACCCAAATTTATGTCTTTCCCATATGCAAAACACCTTCATCCCATCACATCATCCCAAAAGTCTTATCTATTCCAGCATCAACCCTAAATGAAAAATCTCATCCTCTATATCATCTAAACCAACTATGATGCTGGCTGTGTTCCATCCTGGGCAAAATTCCTTTTCATCAGATGAAACCTAGAATACGAGTTATTTGTTTCCAAAGTACAATGGCTGAACAAACACGGGGTGGATGGCTGAGTAGGATGTCAAGAGGTGGTGACGAATAGGGAAGGGGCTGTGGAGGAGCGAGGAGTGGTGGTGAGAACAGGAGAGAATTCATTTCTGGATCAGGAAACATTGTTAATAAAAGTACTCCTGGCACTATATCAGGCAATGTTCTGCTACTATTCACTGGCCGATTTTTCAGAAGTAGCTTACCAGTCCTTCTTCCTAGTCTAACAGTCTAGAAGCTCTGCTGAAACCTGTCCACCAAGGGTGACCCTGCTGGAATATGAAATATCAGTGGCAAAGCTTCCAGTATAACAGTAGTGTGCAAGCTACCGCAGTACGACAGACTGACAGACACGTAATAAAAGCATAGAGTGCCAAAACAGCATGGTGAGCATATATTCTGGAAAAAATTAATAGGCCAGAGTTGGCTAAAATGACTTTCATGTAGAGAATATGTATGCAGGTAGTATTAGGAAATTTTGGGAGGGGGACAAATCATGAAAGGTACATGAACTCTAACTTAAGCATAAAATATTCTTGTAGCTTGATCACAGTCATAAAGTAACTAGACTTGCTGTTTTAATCAATCACAGAGACACCACAGTGATTATATTTGAATGAATATCAGTTTCATGGGATGTGCATCTCTTGTTCACAATCGTACCCGTGTTGCTTGGCACAATGCTGGTAGTAGGTATTCAAAACATATCTTGAATGATCGTTGAATGAGTTTGTGACTAAAAACGGTTTGTAGTCCACATGCCACTAAACGTAAGCTTCTCCTACGATACTCCAAACCAGTATGGCCTAACACAGGGGGCAGAACTTTGCAGAGCAAAGTACATACAGCAGTTAAAGTAGTTTCAATCATGAGGTGAGAGGAAAGTCGGTGATATAGATTGTTAAATTTGGTTTATCTTGTACCTGCAGAGAAAAAATAGCAAAGAGGTCTAAATATATTTTGGAAATCAAAAGGCTGTTGAAATCAAAAGTAGCATTATCATTCCTCAGAGAGCCTGGGGAACTGTGTTAGTTTGTGAAATACACTTTTTAAAGATCTGACAAATGAACTGCAATGGATTTGGCAATAGAGTTTAAGGATTTTATTGATTTTTTTTTCATGCTGAATAGATAATTTACTGAACTCCATGTTTGTTTTGGCAAAATATGGCAAACATATGATCAAGCAAATTAAATAAATAAATAAATAAAAACTTTTCTGCTTCTTCATGGCAAAATCTAGAGATTCCAGATAGGCAAAATCACCTTGAAAGATCTTAAGCACTTTCTCATGGTGATTAATAAACCTCTAAGATAAAGTAGTGGCACAGTAGCTAAGCGCTATGGCTGCTAACCAAAAGGTCAGCAGCTTGAATCCATCATTCACTCCTTGGAAACCCTACGGGGCAGTTCTACTCTGTCCTATAGGGTCACCATATGTCAGAATCAACTTGAGGACAATGGATTTGTTTTTTTGTTTATGATAAAGTAGGTACTTTTTTTTTTTTTAATAGTGAATGAGTAGGCTTAGGTCTACCTCATAATTTACCATAAGAATAGATATTTTGAATCATTTTCAGGTCCCTAAGTTATAAATTTACTTTCATTATCTGGTTTATTAGATTTTTATGAACATTGTTAATAAATCTATGCTAATCATCATTCTTACCCACACACATACGCACACAGAGTTAATTACACAGATAGCAGTTTGGCCCGGCATTTAAGGCTTGAGTTCTCCCCCCAGCCCCCAAACAAACACTATGCATTTCCATCATTTGGTGCTTTATATAGTTTAACTCTCCAGTAAATTCATTCTTTTTTTCAAATTTAGGTTTATAAAATAATTTAGGCATGGAAAAACAAAGATAGGATTTTGAGTTCATTAGAATGTCTTTAAAAAACCCCTATGTTTTCAGATATTTTAGGTTTGGCAATACTTAGAATGAATTTTGCCAATGACTTTTTCCTTTCTATTCAAACCCACTTATACGTCAAGGGAAATTCAATCTGTTATGGTTCTGATTCATTTGTATTCAAGTCATCATTGTTTTGTCAGATTATTGCTTAATATCCAAGAAATATTATAAGGTTCTTTCTTTTTAAATATGTCTCTTAAAAGTCATTTTTTTTTTGACCAAAGTAGTGGCATAGTTTCCAACCATATCAAGGTACAAATTCAGGTCTAGGGTCAGATATTTCAATGTTCAGTAATTATCCTCAAATAGAGAAAAAGAGATGTTGGAGATATTAAACTATCAACTTAAATTCAGTTATAACTGATACTTGTTTGTAAATAAATAAATTTATAGTTATTGCTACAGATAACTTAAAATTTAAAATTTAGGTATTTAATTAAATGAGCAGGATAAATAAATAGAATGGAAGATTCCATTCTGGAAATACAAACTCTAAAGAGAAATCATTAGGAAAACTAAATTCAAATCTTGGCTCAGACAAAATATTTAAATTTTTAGCCATAGCATTGTTGCTGGGTGGAAACTCCAGGTTTTGCACGGAGTGACTTGTCACAGCCAATGTACAAGAGGCCGAGAAGGGAGGTCAAAAAGTTGCCTTTATTTCATTGCACAAGGAAAGAAACAGTTGGGGCTGCTGCCTCCAAGAGGTGAGCATCCACAAAGAGCAGACAAGGAAATGTGAATTTATCATGAATATTCAGGATCGACATTCATACAGGCATCCAGAGCTTGGGGATATATATATTTTCTTTAGACATATATATATTTTTAGACATATATATATTTTCTTTAGACAAAGGTTCAGTCGCCCAGGATGGAGGAAGAGGTCAATTTTCCTTCATTATCATGTTAAGTCTCCATCCAGAGATGGGGTGCTTATATGCATTTTGTATTTAATGAGCTAATAGGTCACTTAAAGTGCAAAGATGGCATTGAAAACCTGCTAAAACCAGTTAAGGCTAGTTATGGCCTGTTCTGTGGTTATCTTGTCAAGGACAATTTCAGAAAAATGTGAGGACTATTCTGCTCTGTGTAGGAGGATAAACCAGAATAGGTTATTCTTAGAAGGGTTGACCTCTGAGGCTGCCTGTCTCAGCATCAATAAAGTGAGTGTAACAGTGATTAATTTATAAGGACAGAGTTAGGTTGTTAGTACCGTGAACCCGGAAGGACAGGAATAAAAATTTGTATCCTGAATTGGACTAGACTTTTAACTAACATTAGCTCTGGGTGTCACTCCTTTAATTGAGGACCAGTTCTTTATTGTGGCAGTTTTACAGATGATTTAGAGAGTTTTAGGTAAATTTAAATAAACAAATGATAGTTCACTGAGTAATGTTAAGATTATTGATGTATGTTCTTGATTGAGTTGTCAGCACAGGGTATACTGATTATGTTACTAGGTTCATGGTAAATAACTTTGGTGAAAAAAATGATTCTTGATAGAAGTTTTAAATATGTTCCAATCTACGGTATGAAGCCAATAGAAATGAACACCCAGAGATATGCATCATGCTCAGTTGATGCTTATATTGATTGGGCATTCATTCATAAGCACAAAAAAATATTGAGTTATCAATACTTAACATGGTAGTTTTCTTGAGGTCCAATCTTTTTATTTTTAGAAAAATGATATAGCTATTTTTTGGAATAATTAATTGTATCAATGAAAATAAGGAAAACATGCTTCTTTTTACTCAGTTGGGAAATACGTAGGACTATTTGATTATAGAGTTGGCCCATATTACTATCAAGAGAATTTTCCATCTTAGTTATATCTCAATATAAATTATCAGTGTATAACTTAATAAATAAAATCATTAGCAAGCCTAAGCATTAAGATGATTTCTTACAAAAATGATGGAATTACAAACAGGACTTTTAATGTTCATAGAACACATGGTTAAAGGAAATATTCATATGTCTTTGAAAAGAGGTGTGTCCAGTGTTGTTTTTGTAGGTGACAGTGAGTCGATTCCAACTCATAGTGACCCTATGTAGAACAGAACAAAACACTGTCTGGTCCTGTGTCATCTCACAATCGTTGTCATGCTTGAGCCCATTGTTGCAGCCACTGTGTCAATCCATTTCATTAAGGGTCTTCCTCTTTTTCGCTGACTTTCTATTTTACCAAACATTGTGTCCTTCTCCAGGGACTGATCCCTCTTGATCATATGTCCAAAGTATGTGAGAAGAAGTCTAGCCCAAGCCTTGCTTCTAATGAGCATTCTGGCTGTACTTTTTCCAAGATAGTTTTGTTTGTTCTTCTGGCAGTCCGCAGTATAGTCAATATTCTTCACCAACACCATAATTCAAAGGCATCAACTCTTCTTAGGTCTTCCTTAGTCATTGTCTAGTTTCACATACATATGAGACAATTGAAAACATCATGGCTTGGGTCAGGTGCACCTTAGTCCTTAAAGTGACATCTTTGCTTTTTAACACTTTAAAGACATTTTTTGCAGCAAATCTGCCCAATTCAACACATTGTTTGATTTCTTGACTGCTGCATCCATGGGTGTTGGTTGTGGATCCAAGTAAAATGAAATCCTTGACAACTTCAGTCTTTTCTCCATTTATCTTGATGCTGTTTATTGGTCCAGTTGTGAGGATTTTTGTTTTCTCTATGTTGAGGTGTAATCCATACTGAAGGCTATGGTCTTTGATCTTCATCAGTGTTTCAAATCTTCTTCACTTTCAGCAAGCAGGTTGTGTGATCGGCATATGGCAGGTGGTTAATGAGTCTTCCTCTAATCCTGATGTCCCATTCTTCTTCATATAGTCCAGATTCTCAGATTATTTGCTCAGCATACTGAGTGAATAAATATGGTGAAAAAATACTAAGTTTTTACCACCTTCTGTAGTCTGAAATTGATCAAACATGCAGTCAAGATGCATTGATAATTACTGGTGATTGGAAGGTGAAAGATGGAAACAAAGAAGAAGGAGTAGTAGTTGGAAAATATGGCCTTGGTAATAGAAATAATGCTGGAGATTGCATAACAGAATTTTGCAAGACCAATGACTTATTCATTGCAAACACCTTTTTTTCAACAACATAAACGGTGACTATGTATATGGACCTCACCAGATGCAATTCACAAGACTCAAATTGATTACATCTGTGGAAAGAGTTGATAGAAAAGCTCAATTTCATCAGTCAGAACAAGGACAGGGGCTGACTATGGAATAGACCATCAATTGCTAGTATGCAAGGTCAAGTTGAAGTTGAAAAAAATTAGAAGTCGTCAAGAGCCAAAGTCTGACCTTGAGTGTATCCCACCAGAGAATTTAGAGACAATCTCAAGAATAGATTTAATGCGTTGAACACTAATGACCAAAGAACAGATGAGTTGTGCAATGACATCAAAGACATCATACGTGAAGAAAGTAAGGGGTCACTAAAAAGACAGGAAAGAAAGCAAAGACCAAAATCAATGTCAGAAGAGACTCTGAAACTTGCTCTTGAACGTAAAGCAGCTAAAATGAAAGGAAGAAATGATGAATAAAAGAGCTGAACAGGAGACCTCAAAGGCGGCTCGAGAAGACAAAGTAAAATATTATAATGATATGTGAAAAGACCTGGAGTTAGAAATCAAAAGGCAAGAACACGCTCAGCACTTCTCAAGCTGAAAGAACTGAAGAAAAAATTCAAGCCTCGAGTTACAATATTGGAGGATTCTGTGGGGAAAATACTAAACTATGTAGGATGCATCAAAAGAAGATGGGAGGAATACACAGAGCCACTGTACCAAAACGAATTGGTCAAAGTCCAACTATTTCAGGACGTAGCATATCATCAAGAACAGATGATACTAAAGGAGGCGGTCCAAGCTGCACTGAAGGCATTATCACATGATCAATATATAACACACTGGTATTTTTAACAAACCATATAAAATCCTCACTATATAAACGGCATTTCCCATAAAAGAATTGGGAAGTTAAAGACTATATGGATTGACTGGAAGAATATCAAAGGTGACCTTGAAACTCAAGGAAACAAAACAATTGTAGTGGTTACCTCACTCTCAGATTAAAATCCCTGTTAATCAGCAATTGTATTTTCTATAGTGTAAAAGATGTAATGCAATGGACTTCTACTTGTTGGTTCAGCAGAGTTGGCTGTATTCTATTTTTAGAAATTATCATAGCTTTACTAAAAATTCCAATAATTCAGTCTTTTTTTATCTTCACCCAGAATACTGTAGAATTAAAAACAAAGTTTTAAATTTAGCAATTAAATTGAAACAGGGTATTTTAAAACTTTAATTCCTCAGGATTTTGCCAAGTTCTCTACTCTTCAATCTGTGATATTTTTTGTTTATCCCTGGAAAGCAGCAGCTGCCACAGCTGCATAAACAACAATGGGGTTAGTCACCTCTGTTTCTACAACCTTGAGGCAGTTTTTATTCCTATTGTTCCTTGCTATGTTAGATTAATTTAAATACTGATATTTTCTTTAAAATTCCAATATCCTGCAATATCTTCTAAATATGGTGTTCAAAACTTTTTTTTTCCCAAAATTCCATGACATCTTTTGAATTGCTGGAATCATCTTGGGTGCTGGAGAAAAATAATTAATACAAGAAGGAGAACTTGTTCAGGACTTGACATTTTAAATTCAAAAATTAATAATTAATTTCAGCCATTACTATTAGTGAATATCTTTCATGTCTACAAGGCATCAATTTAAAGAATAAAATATGCAACCTAGCAAAAGGGGAACTTGACTAGGCGTTAAGAAATCTGAATTTTAATCTTGACTGATTGCTGTGTGACATAAGACAAGTCACAACGTATCTGTACTTCTGTATTCTTTATTGGCAAAATAGGGGCCATAATATTTACCTTTAAATGGCCTGAAGGGTTTACTATAAGAGTTAATTGAAATGCTGTGTGTTCATATTCTTTCAGTATTTTTTTGCTTTTAGAAATTCAAACATTCATTCATTTATTCCACAAACATTTGTTGAGTACTACTGGCTAGATGTGCCATGAGCTTATACAGATATACAGAAACATTGATCTTGCTTCCAAGGAGTTCAAAGTTACACAAATAAGTAACTAAGAACTGTGAAAAACAAAATTATATGTATAAGTAACTAATAACTATGCAAAACATAAAAGAAATGCCAAATATATAAAATATCTGTAGGTGCATACCAAACCAGTTGATATGGAGTGAAAGCCAACTCATGGCAACCCCGTGAATGTCAGGATAGACCTGTGCTCCATAGGGTTTTCAATGGCTAATTTTTCAGAAGTAGATCGCCTGGACTTTCTTCCTAGGCACCTGTAAGTGGACTCAAACTTCCAGTCTTTCTGTTAGCAGCTGAGCACATTAAATGTTTGTCCCCAGCATATTAACTCTTTGCACCATTTAGGGACTCCTGTGGAAGCTTAGATGAGAGTAATCTTTATTTCCCTGATGGAAGATGTTTTTCTTTTTTTCTTGTTGACATACCCCTTCCTCCACATCATCTCAAAATTTCTTTATTCTGGTGACTAATAGGAAACCCTAGTGGTGCAGTGGTTAAGTGCTACGGCTGCTAACCAAGAGGTCAGCAGTTCAAATCTGCCAGGCACTCCTTTGAAACTCTATGGGACAATCCTACTCTATCCTATAGGGTCGCTGTGAGTCGGAATCGACTTGATGGCAGTGGGTTTGGTTTTTGGTGGTTTGGTGACTAATGTGTTAAAACTGACACACCAGTTGACACAGGTGACTATTCCCATCTTGAAATTCTGCCTTAACATTACTTCCATGCATAATACACCCTTTACTGGTTTTCCTCTAGATTCCTGCCCACTCCTGTTAGTCACCTTTTCACTCTTCCTAATCTAAAAAAAAAAAAAAAAACTCTTAGAACCATAAATAATGGAGTGCCAGAGGAGCCTTTTTAAAAATGTAGACCAGATTCTAGAAACTCTTCTTCAAAACCTTACAATTCCTTCTCAGCACAGGGGAGTGAAATCCTAATGACTTACCACAGTTTAAAAAGCCCTTGGAGATAGAGCCTTTGTCTATCTCTTCGGTAACTTCTGTCACGCTTTAGTCACTATGCTGTGGACATGCAGGCCTCCATTTATATTTATTTTAGGGACTTCACACTAGGTGCTTTTTCTATTTGGACACCTCTCATCCTAGAACTTCTCAGGGCTGTTCCCTTTTCCTTTGTACTCAGGAAAAGTGACCTATGAGTGTTCTATCTGAAGTGTCTCACGCACACCCTTTACCCAAACGGCTCTATTCTCTAGCTTTCCTCCATGGTATTTGCTTTAGGACATTCATCAGTACCTGAAATTATCTTATTCATTTGTTTAGGCATCTTTGAAGACTTCTCCAGAGTAGGGCCCTTGCCTGCCTTGCTCCCTGCTATACCTTTACCATACAAAACAGGGCTTGGAATGCAACTGGTACTCAATAAATACTTGCTGTTTGATGTGTATGAAATTATAGCTGGAAGAAATGTAAAGAAATACTGGGTGTTCAGCAGCCCAGAATGTATATCTTATACAGCCTTTTTGAAATATCAAGATAAATTAATTCAATGTTCTCAATAGTTTACTTTTAAAGACTTCTCTCTCCTCTCTTTCTCTCTTTCTTCCAATTTCTCACTTTTTCTCTGTGTATAGAAAAAATATATGAACTGTATATTTAATATAAATATGTATATTTAGAATATATAGTTCCCATCAGAAAAATATGTGCTTATACCTAAGGTCCTCATCATTATATATTAAACTAATATACAATTTGCTAACTTCATATTCTTTTACCTTTATCGTATAATTAAATATAAGACAGTATGTTTGGAAGAGCTGAAAAGTTCTTCATATAAAAAAGTATCTACTTATATTTAAAAAGACCAGGAATGTGCTGTTTTTGAACGAAAGTAACTGGTTAAATAAATTTGTTGTGTTAATCCTTAGGCTTCCTAAGCTAGTCATTTTTACCTCAGAAAAATCTCCAAATTAAGCCTCTGTGTTGTCAGATGACTATATATCTGTGTCAAGGGTCAGATGATCTATGGGGCTGGTTAATCTGAATATCAGCTGACATAGTGCTAATAAGTAGCAGAAGAAATTCAGAGATCAAGGGTGATATTTTTCTTTTCCTCTTCTGTTTTGACTACAGTTTTTCATTATTATTTACCGAAGTTCAAAAAGTTGAATTATGTTCATTTATCAGAGGATCTTTTAAACATTTGGAGATTTGATAATATTCTCCAGCCTTATCTGAACTTTATCTTATACAGCAATTAAGTCATTTTTGTTCATAAAACCATATGGCTCCCTTTTCACTGAATTTATGGTGATGACAATCGGTTTCGAATAAATAAACGAGAGTCTGTACCTCCTAGAAGTTGCTAGAGTCACATATCTTACTACATGCTCTGAAGGGAAGAAGGAACAAATAATCCTATTATTTGTTCTCGGTAAATATTAGTATAAATGAAGTAGTTTTTTATGCATTATTTTAATGTTAAGGGTAATTAGAGCTTACTTGCTTGACTTTTTGATGACTAGGTAAGAATAAATTAGGAGGATAGAATAGTTATCTCCAAGTACTTGAAGACATAAAATGAACAAATGGAGTTGGCCTCTTTTTCTCCGTAGTCTAGAAGTTAATTTAAAAAAGGCAGATTTAAGGCCGAGTACAAGGGGAAAAAAGCAGATATAAGGCCTATTACAAGAGAAAAAGTGCCTAACAAATGGAAGTGAATGGCCGTGGGATTGTTTGTACTGTACTGGAGTGAGCCACATGTGACCAGAAGAATTCACCATTTCGTGGACCTTTTGTCAAGGGAGAATTATATTCCATGAGATAATTTTTTAAGGTAATTTTTGGGGTCACTTCCAGCCTTACAGAGTAGCATATAATGGCAAACCAACTGTAATCCATAAGCATATATTCATCCTCTAAGCTTTATACATATATAATGCTACATGTAGAGAGGGTACACTGAATGGGAATGTACCATCTTAAAGAAAACTGGTATTAAGTAGTTATATTCAAACCCAAACCCCAGATATTATATAAAGGCAGAGATGGAGAAACTGGTAGAGGGAAGCAAGGAAGGTTAGGCTTCTCATAAATTTTCTTTTGGTATGAGTGTGTTTACAAGAGAGAATGCACACATGTGTGCAGATACACACACAGAGGAGTATGTGGGTGTGAACATATTCTCATGAAATTGTGAAGGATCAGATATATAAATTCATAGCTGAAAATCTATAATTACTGAGGTTTCTAGAGATCTCTTATTACACATTTAACAGGGTTTTTTCTTTTACTTTGAGTGCCACAATACATTTTTCAATATCATAACAAAAATAAAAAGACCCACTGCCGTCAAGTCAATTCCAACTCATAGCGACCCTACAGGATAGAGTAGAACTGCTCCATAGATTTTCCAAGGACCACCTGGTGGATTTGAACTGCGGCCTTTTGGTTAGCAGCCGTAGCTCTTAACTACTATACCACCACGGTTTCCAACAAAAATAAAACTTACTCAGATTATTCCAGAACATTAGAATGGCTTCTGTTTCTATCATATTTCTATGCAATTTTAATAATACAAAAACATAAATTAATCTATGGCAATGCACTAGTTTCTGAAAATCATAATTTATATAAATAAAACTTTGGAGAGATATTTAAAAGACGGCCAAAACAAACAACCGCATTGGTCATTTTAATGTGAATGTTTCAGAAAAGTCTCCACTGAAAAAAATTCCTGTGCCTTTATGGTGAAATGACTAGATTTCTACTGCAAAGAAGTATGAGATACATTTCTCTCGGGGCTTAAAATCAGTATTTGTTAATTTTCCAAACCCATGTAAGCTGTGCCCCATGGGGCTTCTAACGCGTGTAATGTCTTAAAGCACATCAAAGAACATAAATCTTTCCCGTATGCTTTAGTCTTTTGCCATTTGCGCCCTGCGTAAAAATGAGCAAAATCATCACTATACCTTTCATGGCTAGAGTAACTAAGCATACGTATTGGAACACTGTTAAATTTCTACTTTGTTCAACCCACAATCTTATATAATTCTCTTATTAGGCAGGTAAGAATTTCATAAACTATACTTCATGTATTTTCAAGGTCTCTCTATATTGAAATTTATTTCCTGTCTACACAAATTTAGTCTTTCTTATACCTCAATTTATACAATACTTTAATAATATCCATTATTTTTCCATGCTAAGATTTTACTCTCTAGGTACATCTTTTTTTTTGTTTTAATATTTTATTTTTGGTGAAAATATACACAGCAAAACCCACTCCCACAATTTCTAGACATAATGATCAGTGACGTTGGTTATTTTCTTCACATTGTGTCAACATTCTCGTTACTTGTGTTCTAGTTGTTTCACTCCTATTAATTTCAATTCTCTGCCCTCTAACTGTCTCATCTATGCTTTAAAAGAGCTGTTGACCGCTTGGTTTTATATATATATATAAAAGGACACAATACTCAATGATAACAATCTTTACTTTTTGACCTAGACTGTTAGTTTAAAGGTGTCTTCAGGGGATAGTTTCCATTCAAGGCCTGAAGAGCAACTCAGGGCCATAGGCTCCAGAGCCTCTAGGTCCATCTTTAATTTATTTTAGTAAGTATTCAAACCATATGTTTGCTCTGATTTTCAATTGAGATAATAAAAATAACACTAATAGAAACTAACCTTTACTGAGAGCTTACTAAGAGCCAGGCATTTTGCTAAACTCTTCAAGTGGAATTTCTACTTTATCTTTACTATTACTATCCCATTTTATAGATAAGTTGAGGCCTATAAATTTTAAGAATTTTGCCCATGAATCAAAAAACGATTTGTTTTCAGATCCAGACTGGTAATATAATATCCCTCTCACATACTTTGTAAAATTTTGTACTCATTCCATATTGAAAAATATCTATTTTTATTATTCCTAAATAAAACAATATTATTATAAATGATTGTTATGGGACAGAAATGAACTTTATGTTGGATCTGTTGGGAATCGCCTTTGGGTTTTTATATTTTCTGTCTGAAGTTTGATTTTGGCCTAACCAATAAAAGGTAATGACATTTGTACCGTGTGTTTGTTTTCTAAATCTACCTACTTCAATAACTTCTTACTCCCTTAAACAATTACAGTTAATTTGACAAGTTCATAAACTGAAAACAAGAAAAGGTGTCTTTTTTTCTTCTAGTCATAAACCTCACCATGTAATTAAATTTAGTCAAATTTAGTTTCTTTATTTTGAATTTGATAACGAAGCTTCCCCTTCCTTTGTGCCCTATGTTGCTCACTAATGTATTCTGATAGGCTCCTTCCCCTTGTTTTCTCTCTTTCTTTTTTTCACAGTCCCTCAGCCATACACCACAGCATGGAATCCTTACATGTTCCTCCTACCCCCACCCCCCGCCTTTTATTTTAATAATACAACTGGTATTTAGTTTCTAGTTTAAACCAGGAAGCTGCAAACTCATGAGGCTAGTCAAGCAGGCAGTTGCCAAAACTTTTTTTCCCTCCAGTGGAGGCAAAAAGTCAGTATGAAATCTATGTTTTCTAGTATACTATCAAAATATCAAAAAGAAAAATCTCTGCCAATAAAAACGTGTTAGTATTTGTCATTGTGCGTGAGTTTGATTTTGTCTCTACAAACAGAGCTTAATTGTGTGAACCTGATTGCCTTTTTAAAGATCTCATGTATTGAACAAAATTGCTTGAATATAATTTACACGTCTGTTGAAGATTAAGAATCATGTTTTCTGAATTCTTTTTAAATATATCTATTTTTTTTATTTTTATTTTTGGAGACCTCGTGGCGTAGTGGTTAAGAGCTCAGCTGCTAACCAAAAGGTCAGCAGCTTGAACCCACCAGCCACTCCTTGGAAACCCTATGGGGCAGTTCTACTCTGTCTTATAGAGTCGCTCTGAGTCGGCATTGACCTGAGGGGCGGAGAGTTTGAATCTATTTTTGATATATACATTGTATTTTTCCGCACTAGGACTATGAAATGGGCCCTTAATATCCCAGTTTAGTTTTTTAATGCTCTTTCTAATGAGTCAGAGAGAGAAAATGATTTTTCTTTTTAAAGATGTTGATTATAAAATATATTCAGTAATAAACCGAAAAACTTGAATTTGCTATTTTACCATGTCCATCCTGTACACATTTAAAAAACTAGGTTTGAAAAATAGTCTCCTCTGTTTTAATTTAGAGTATATTTATAGTTGAATGAGAGCCACGTGGTAAACATAATTTCCTTTTTCAAAGTTAAGCATCACAACTCAAGTAAAAACAAACATGAAATAGAGTTTTGAAATGAATGACTTAAAGTAAGCAGTGATAAACTGACTTAGTTTTGGTTCATTATCTGGTGAAAGATGCATTTTACCATTTTTTTAGATTGTCCTTAATGAAAAGGGATGTGGAAGTGTTTGGCTGCATCTGCATTTCTGTTTTTTATTTTCTCTAATTCAGAACAGTAACCAAGGGGCACCAATCTTGCCAAACAAATGCCAGTGTCAGTTTTTATTGTTATAGTCCTTATTCTAGAGCCTAACTTTGGTTAACCAATGATCTGAGGGGTAAATATTTTATGGTAATATCAATTTAGGACCACAAAAATACGAAACACTCTTTTTCTCATCATATACTGGTGTTCCCCCTGTCTTCTCTCTTCTTTCTACTCTGTTTAACTTATTGCTGGTATATATCCCTCAAAGATGTATTTAAACATAATAAATAGCAGGACTGGTGGAAACCCTGGTGGCATAGCGGTTAAGTGCTACGGCTGCTAACCAAAAGGTTGGCAGTTCGAATCTACCAGGTGCTCCTTGGAAACTCTCTGGGGCTGTTCTACTTTGTCCTATTAGGTTGCTATGGGTTGGAATCGACTCAATGGCAGCAGCACTGGTATTTGCATCCGAAGCAGAGTTCCCAAGTGGGAAGACAAATGAACATTTAGTCACTATAAGGCATGAGCAGTAGCTGTGGTTCTATGCTGCTGAGAGTTGTACATTGGCATATCTGATATAAACTCGCAGGGAGAAGAGGAAAACCAAAACCAAAACTAAAACAAACAAGCACACACACACAAAAAAAGCAACTAACAACCAAAGGCAAAAAATATGTATCACAAGTGAGAGTTAAAATTTGAAATTATAGGGAAATACATTTTTTTACATTGATAGAGAAAATTACATATCTCAGCTCCTTAGAAATACATACTAATTTCTCTATAGTGTGAGAATTTTCAATTCAAATGGAGTAGAAACTCAAGAAACATGCTGCCTTCTCATGGCTGATAAGGAAAGTTGTGTCCTTATCTTTCTACTTAGTAAAGTCCGATCTTGAACTTGTTATGGCACTTATAACATTGTTCTTGGCAGCCACAGCGTGTGTGCCACTGACAGAAATATGAGATGGATGGTTTTCCTCCAGTTACCCTAAGGTGAAAAGCTTTTATGTAGAGAGTCAAAACAAAAGCATCAGTTCTAACCAATCCCTAATAAAGAGGAACACTGTGTACTTAAAAGGAAAAGCCTACCATTTTAGGGGTGACAGGGCTGAGTTAAAAATTTGACTGTTCTGAGCCTCGTTTTAATAATTTTTAAAATGTAACAGTTGCCTTGTTGTGAGGAGTAAATAAAATGATGCATATAAATCAAATGGTAAAACCCCTAGTTTCAATAGTTGGCAGCTGTTGCTTCCGTCTTAAGTTCAGGAGTATTGAACTGGCTAACCATCTCAATCCCCAGTTTCCCTGGTCCCTTCTTATTACTCTTGTATACTAGTTATGTTTACACACAGAGGTATTCTTCACCTGATTTCTCTCTCTGAAGTAACACAATATAGGATATTGTGTTATTCTGTATTCATATATTCAGTTTCATATATTGCATACTCATATTCAAGGAGCTCTGGTGGCACAATGGTAAAGCATTCAGCTGCTAACTAAAAGGTCAGCAGTTTGAACCCACCAGCGGCTCCACAGAATAAAAGACCTGACAACCTGCTACCATAAAGATTAACCCATTGCTGTGGAGTTGATTCCGACTCATAGTGACCTTATAGGACAGAGCAGAACTGCCCCATACGGTTTTCAAGAAGTGCTTGGTGGATTCAAACTGCTGACCTTTAAGTTAGCAGCCATAGCATGCCATAGCTCTTAACCACTGCACCAAGAGGGCTTTAAGTCTAAGGAAACCCTATGGGGGAGTTCTACTCTGTCCTATGGAGTAGCTATGAGTCGGGATCAACTCACAGCACACAAAACAGCAACATACTCATATTCATTACATGAATATCCTATATTCATATATTATGATAGAAATATGAAATTTCTATTTATGCTATGAGGTCAGATGCTGCTGCTGACCCCGACTGATAAAAGGCAAACACATTCTTGAAACCCAGCTACTGTTGTGCATGTAGACAGCTCAGAAGGGTGCTTATGCTCAGTGGGACCATGGGGTGTGAGAGCTACCCCCATGTGAGGCAGGCTAGTTTATATTCTCATCATAGCTGAAGAGACATAGGCAACTGGTGAAGAAAAGTTCAGCTTCTCTTCACTCCAAAGAGTGCTTTGTGTGTGATCCAACCTTCATAAGGAAGGGAAGAATTGAGTTTCTAAGATCTTACTTAACTCTACGTTTTATTTTGGGTAAAAAAATAGACAGTTGTTATGGATATTATATTAGGTATCTCAGTATCAGTTCTCCACTGCATATTTAGAAAATATCTTAGTCTTCTTTTTACTCTTTCTTCTTATTAGCTGTCAAAACTAATTTATTTTTTTTTTCAGTTTGGTGGTACTGGACGATTCTTAAGATCTTGAAGTAGCTAATGATTATCTCACAGGTTCATGTATCAAGTTGAAAGGGAAAGTCAAATATTTAAGGAACCATCTTTTTCTTTATGATAACAATTTTTTTTTTTAAATAATACATCATAAGCTGGTAAAGAAGAATGTTTCCTTCAGATACTGATAAATTTCCCAAATAACTATGTTAAGTGCATTTCAAAGATCACTTTCACTTGCTGTAGATAAAATGCAGAGTATTAAATTAATTTCATGGTATGGAACAAACTAAGAAGGGTTTGAGGCCTAAAAGCTTTTCTTCATTGATATCATAAAGCACAGAAATAGTTTTGAAAGACCTTTTGCTGAAACTTTGCTTCATTTCAGTTTTATTTAAATCTACCATGCTTTTAAAAGAAAAAATCATGTGTGTGTGTGTATGTCTATGCTTTTTTATTTTTTTTGTAAAGTCACATAATAACTGGAAAAAGGACTAAAAATAATTCACTATCCCCATGGTTTTGTGAAAAGAATGTTTCTGCTTTCTTAAAATAATGAGGGCTATAAGACCAACTGCTAACCTATCTCTTAGGGGCACATGACAGATGAGGTCTGTAAAGCACTTAGGGCCTCAGGGGAAAGGTGCTATATTTAAAGACAAGAGCTATTAAAAAATAAGAGTTTATGTGAAGGTACACTACAATTCTTAGCATGAGATTCATATTTCCACTAGCTGAAAATAGGACCCAAGTAAAAATGCATTTTTTGGGCTTGCTGTGGCTGAGACAGTAAGCCTCCTCATTTCAGGCTGAAGTCCCATGAAAGGAAACTAATCATTTTCCGTCAACCCAGTACCACCCTCAGTGCGATTAAAAAAAAAACATTTGAGCATTCTGGGAAGCTTCCACATCTAACACAAACCTCTGGTCTGCTCCTTTACGGTCCTCAACCTTTTTTTCCCCAGGCTCTCATTCCTGGGGTCTCGAGAGCTTCATTTTTCAACTGTTTGCATTTTTTCCCCGTCACTCTTTTAGCCATCGTGCCAATTTTTCAGACCAAATATTTCCATTTTGTTCTCTAATTATCATCACTTTCTCAAACCGTAGGGCGTTATAATCTCATTTGCACAATTTTTAGAAAAAAATTTCACTTTAAAAAAAAAAATCTCTTCCCCCTTTAAACCTCTCTACCCCTCCCCCACGCTAGTCATAAAGGAAAATGGATTTCTTCCACTGCCACGTTACCGGGAATTGTGACCACATTCCTTATCCACAGATAACTCTCGATTCACAGTTCCTATCAGCAATGTCAAGACACAGTTCCCAATTGTCCTCCATGAATTTCATGTCTTCAATGTGTCTTTTCTCCTTATCAATCACAAATCTCCTATACTTGTTCACATATTATTGAATCTGTCTCTTTCTTCGCTGTTTGGGTACATTTTAATATTTAATGTATAATTGTATATAAGCAATACACAAACCCAGTGCCGTCGAGATAAGCAATACATAGCAATGTGTTATTTTAAAATAATTCTCATAAAGAAGAGAATGAGAAGATCTAGCAAAGGCATTGCATGAAAACCCTGGTTTACTAAACAGACCTCTAGAATTAAAATGAAGAATCACTCAAAAATTACCACTTTGCACTCTAAAGTACAGAATAATTTTTACAATATCACTTTACTATGAGTTTCCAGTATCTCTGAAGTAGTTTAAAATACCAACTTTTCCTTGTTTTTGTTCAAGTTTATAAGGCTACATAAACCATCTTAAAAAATGAGGTTAGTTCTGAGCATGAATGTTAAATTCTGTTTGTGATACTTCACATCTGTATGCTTGTGTCAGGCAACAAACCTGTGTTTCCAATATAAAACTAGAAAGGAGGTAAATTTTTTTTATCAACGTATAATAAATAGATTACAATGTGTTTCATTTCAGACTACATTGAGTTAAATGTATACAGAATTTAAGTAGACAAAATCCTATCTTTACTCACATTCCTTAAAATCTGATATAAAAATTATTTAGTCTATAACACTAAGTAGAGAATTCTGCACATTTTAAGTCATCAGTTTCTAAAAGGGTACAATTCCAGTATAATATGGAGCCACAGAACTCATAATGTAAGAACCACCAAATCAAATTTAATCACAGATCGAAAATTAGTAAAGGTCAGGTAGGTACGTGGATCAGAAGCAACGCACTAATGTGTCTTCTGTGTCCACAAAGGATGCTGTGAGAGTCTTTTTGAAATGAAGGAAAGGTAGTTTATGCACAAATTGCATCACAGGTGTTTTGGGTTAAGCAGTCCATTACTGTGGGTTTATAGGAGAAAGAAACAAACTCCAATTTATATTAACATCTCAGAGCGATATCAACGTTTAGTCTGATAAATCCTCAAATGAATGTTTTTCAAACTGTGTATCCTGGAGGGAGACTAAATGCTCATATTTGGAACCACTTATTCTTATAACATCAACACATCTCTAAAGAGCTGTTTTATGTCAGAGTCTCCTTTAATAACTTTCTTTTTTTTTTTTTTTTAAAGAAATAAACCTTTTGAAAGTAACATTTTCCAAAAGGAATGTTCTGAAATATAAAACCAGTGAGTTTGGAATGGATTGTTGGTTTACCAGCCTACCTTCACTGTCCCTCTAAATTAGAACAAGTTTTATCCTTAAGCAGATGTGAATACAATACCCTAACTCCAGTGCGTACACAAAATCATAAGGATCAGCGCAGCAGACCAACATGTCTTGAATCTCTAGGCTCAATTATGGTAAAATTGAGTAGGCTTTTCACACTTCACTCTTGATTTCTGTGCTAAGAGAATAATCATTTCTTTAAAAGATATCGCTCCAAGCCTATCTTTATTCACTCTGTAATTACAAAACTGAGAAATAATATGTCCATATGTTTAGTGCTCAAACTGTTTCTCTTCTCTCTGTACCTGCACAATAATTTTGAGATTGAAAACAAGATGGTCAAATTATGAATTGCTTTAAAACAGTTTGTCACATGCAAAGATTTAATGGGTATTGTTTGTGTAAGCGAAAAAAGACAATACCTCTGCCAATACCAAACTCTAGACTCCTGTATTTGTTCCCATTACCCCTTTCATTTACACAAGCCCGGTAGAGTTGGGCGCAACAATGTTTCTTTGGGTCTAGCCACCATCAGTGAAGTTACTGGACATCCTTCGAAGAAACTTTCCTGTATCTTTTCCCCTATTTCCTCACCTCCCCTTTCCCTATAGATGTATTTAAGCTTGAATGACTCCTCTGAACAACCAAGTTTGTCTTCCTCTCCTGTTATCACCCCACCCACTTAGCAGATCTTATTCCTACTGTCTTCCTAGTGTACAACATCAAGACATGTATACTAAGCAAAAGAATTGTCTTTTTGCTTTCAGAGCTACTTGATCCCAACACTGGCACTGTTTATTGCTTTGCTACAGTTGTTGTTTTAAGCTGCCATCCAGTCGGCCTCTGACTCAGGGCAACCCCGTGCACAAGAGACTGGAATGTTGCCTGGTCTTGTGCTATCCCCATGATGGGTTGCAGACTGGACCATTGTGATCCATAGGGTTTTCAATGGCTGATTGTTGGAATTAAATTGTCAGACCTTTCTTCCTAGTTCATCTTGGTCTGGGAGCTCCTCTAAAATGGGTTCAGCATCATAGCAACACACTATTGCTGTGCATGGGATGCACTGGCCAGGAATCAGGCCTGGCTTTCCTGCATGGAAGTCAAGAATTCCACAGTTAAACCAAGTTGTTGGTGCACCTTAAAACTCTAAATGCCATTAGAGTGCTACTCTGCCTACCTTCAAGCTGCTACTACTCTCCAACGCCAATGCTGATGCTTCCACCGGTGCAGGAGATAATCTTGGCACTACGTACTGCTGCTGCACTCCTGTACCAATGTGGAGCTGCTCTGAAGCCACTCCTCTGATTTAGGGAGATCCTTTTTCCACCATATTGTTTCACACTCTGTTAACTAAGTCCCAAAGTAATGCCACCTTGCCCTCCCAGCATTTTACAGGGACTGTGTGAAATCAGTTCTATTTACCTTGAATCCTTTTTGTTCTCTAGGAGTTAATCATGCAGCCATTGGAGCTGCACTAGAAGTAACCCTGAGTTACCTTTTCAAAACCATTGCTTTCCTCTTCTTGCTGGGTGTTGTTCCGAATCTACGCTTTAAGGATTCATCTTTTGCTTAGGAGGAGTTCATTCCCAAGAGGTGGCACCATCTTATACAAACATATGATTGGTGAATTAAACCTACCAACATCCTAGGCATGCCTAAATGTAACTGAATCCTAAAATGACTAAGCTTGGGATGAAGCTGGTGTTCTCATCACCCTTTTATTTTAATATTTTTTCCATTACCCCACCACATTTTTATTTTCATGATATATTCGATTCTCTGTCTATCATCTATCTATCTATCTATCTATCTATCTATCTGTCTGTCTGTCTGTCTGTCTGTCTGTCTGTCTGTCTGTCTATCTATCTATCTATCTATCATCTATCTATCATCTATCTATCATCTATCTATCTATCATCTATCTATATCTATCTATCATGTATCTATCTATCATCTATCTCTCTATCTCTCTATCATCTATCTATCTAATCTATCATCTGTCTATCATCTATCTATCTATCATCATCTATCAATCTATCTGCCTACCTACCTATTTATCATCTATCAGTCTATATTTGAATTAGAAACTGCTTAAAAAAGTATCTCTCAAACTATGAAAAAGACACAGAGGAATCATAAATGCATATTGCTAAATGAAAGAAGCCAGTTTGAAAAAGTTCCGTTCTGTATGATTTGAACTACTTGTCATTCTGGAAAAGATAAAACTATAGAGACCATACAAAGATCAATGGTTCCCAGGGGTTCAGGGGGAGGAGGAAGGAGAGAATAGGTGGCAGCACACAGGACATTTTAATGGCAGCAAATCTATTCTGCAATGGTGAATATATGACATTACACATTTGTTAAACACTCATAGAGCTGTGTAGCACAAAGAGTGAACCTTAGAGCAAACTACGAACTTCAGTTAATAATAGTGTATTGATACCAGTTCATCAGCTATAACCAAAGTCCCACACTAATGCAAGATGTTAGTAATAAGGGAAACTGTGTGCAGAGACACGGAGGCATATATGAGAACTGCCTGTACTTTCTGTACAATTTTTCTGTAAACCTAAAACTTCTCTAAAACATTAGTGTATTAGAATGTAAAAAGAAAAAAAAAGTATCAGCTTTAAAAATAGAATCCACAGTGATAAAAACGTAAATGTATTTTTCTTAAATCAAAATGCTTTAGGTAGGCTTCTGTATTTACATATTTGTAACATTTTAAAAATACCATACATTTAGCAGTAAAATTTAATGTATTCAATGAATTTTATAAAATCTTTATTATTTTCCAATGCACACAATATAGTCTGGCTTCCCAATGGCATTTCCTACAAAAGCAACTGTTCAGACATTCAGAAAGTTTAGTCAATATAATCAGTGTAGATATATTGTGTCTGGAGGAGTTGGTCAAATAGTTAATGCTGCTATGGTATAGCTCAAAACCAAGGGTAACTGAGCAAGCATTAACTTATGGAATCTTAATAGTCACCTCATTGCTGAAGGAAAAAGGAAACCAAGAGGAAACTTAATAATATTAAAAGTTATTTTAAAGGGAGTTCACGTTGGTTTGAAGGGTACTTTGCTTCACATACAATATCCACCTTTGTAAAGTCTAAGAAGCCCATATTTGTAACAGACACACATCTTTGCAGTTTTCAGAACATAAATCTTCAGGGAAGTATTATTTCTCCATAGATAAAAATTAAAATATTCAAAGTCTTTGGAATAATAACAAAAGAAACCCTCATGCAAACCAAAGGAAACTTGGAACTTTGTGTTAAGTGCTTATTTAACTCTAAAAGGGTCAGTGTGTGTTCTAATGAATGGAGAACTGATTTTACTGTATTCCATTGGTGAACATCTTGTGCCAACTTATTTCAGCATTAGAAAGATCATATATTAAATATGATTTCTACACTCATCAATGTATACAAGTAAAAATTTAGTTCCTGTTAAATTAACACTCCATTAAAAAATCAAAATAAAAGCTTCAACAAATACCCTTTATGCTGTACTCTGAGATTGGAAAAAAAAACTTGAAGAACAGATTGCCAGTTATTCTATTCCATAATAGTTAAGTTTCTCAGTTCTTTTTTTTTTTTTTTTTCTTTTGCTGAGCTCTCTGTCACTGGAAACATCTTAAACCAATTTCAAGTGCTACACCTGAATAAACATGTTGTAAAAGTGTTTATGTATTGAAGTGGGTCAGTTCAAGGTATGGTATTTGGCTGGAACGTCTAATTTCTCTTTTTACAGCAAAAGGGCTGCCAGAAGGAGGAAGTCTGAGCTGAATTAATACATTTGTTACGGTGGAAGTAGAATGGAAACTGCACTGACCACAAATCAAACTGCCTCTTTCATTTATGCCAGTGATAGAGTTTTTCTGAGAAATATAGACTCTGGCATAAAGCCACTATAAGTCTGCATTTAAAAGAGAAAACTATATGCTTATTTGTTTAAGGTTTACTACTTTGATTATTTATAAGTTTTTTCTCTGGTAGGACTGAGAGTAGTGGTCTTTTAATCTTTGTAGGAACCCAATATGTTGTGTATGTTGTAGAACAATTGTTGAGGATACTGATAGTGACTGGATTAGTGTACACAATTTTTTTTTTTTTTTTACCAATACCTCCACATTTAAAGGACTTCTCTGTCCCTCCCAACAGCTGCACAGCCTCATATGACACGGTCTCATTTTCTGATGGCAGAAGGTCTCTGTACAATACAAGTATACACAAATGTGTTTATGCTGCCAAAATAAATTCTGTTAAGAGCAAGGGTTTATTTGCTAAAATGCTGTCTCAGGAACTTGTTTTCCTTTTCTTTCTTCTAAGGTGGGTCAGATCTTATAATGGACTGAGGTTGCTCCACAGTCTTTACTAAATAAATATTTTAAGAAAACATGGACATCTCTCACGGGGCAAGCCGGAGTCAATCATGCACATATTTCAAACTACATTATATATTACTCTTAAAATTTGGTAACTTCTGTATCCAGAGTAGAAAGTTTCCATGGATTTTGAATAATTTTCAGCTACCTTTACAACTTAAGGCTAAATAGCTCATTCTCTTTGGGTGATTTTGATGCAACCACATATCAAAGTCAATAGTTTAATAGAGATAGTTTTATATTGTATTTATTCTCACAGATAATTATTTTATATTATCTAACAAGAGTAAATTGTAAGAGGGGAAGATAATAATACCTAACTCCTAGGGTATTTGTGGAATCAAATAATGTACGTAAACCACTTAGAAAAATGTTCCGCACATACATAGCAAGAACCCCAAACATATTATTTGCCATTATTATAATTATTATTGTCACACCCGTGAGAAAAGTACTTTATCAACATCCACTTCTAGGCCCTAGGATACCCTGGCATCTAACACGTTCCTACACAGGCCCTAACTGAGCTCCCTCTTCCCTGATGCACAACCACAACCGCAAGCGCAGGCCAGAGCCTGGGGCATGGCTTACTGCAAAGGTGAGTCTCCAAACTCACCTGGGATTTTTCTTCTTTCTGACAGGCCTCAGGTTTGGTTTGAATCTTCTGAAATCCTTTAAGTACAACACTATCAAAACTAAAAGGGGAAGAAACAAACAAACAAAAACCAAGCCCATTGCTGTTGAGTCCATTATGATTCAGAGTGACCCTTCAGGACAGAGTAGAGCTACCCCACAGGGTTTCCAAGGAGCAGATGGTGGATTCGAACTGCCAGTCTTTTGGTTAGCACACCAGGATCTTAACTACTGTGCCACTAGGACCCCAAAAGAGGAAGGGACTGTGAAATTTCCATGGTAACTTCAAGAGAATGAGCTTGAGTTTAAAATAAACCTCTCTCTCCAGACTGGGCTTCTAGAAGGATCCTGAGGAGCTTAAAGTAAAAGCTTTGTAAAGTTTGCTGGGCATTTGCCAGAGGTGAAGGAGGGAAGGCTATCAGCACTCATTAACACTTGTACTGCTTGAAATAGGTGGAGAAAGGTGAAACACCCCACTAGGCACTCAGCTTTTATCACGTAGAGTGAAATTATAGGTCATTTGATGCAGAAAAGCCCATAGTTAATATTCTCTTGAAATTCTTATTGAATGTGAAGATTTCCAGCCTGATGTTAGTTAAGTTTTTCATTTTTATTATTGCTGACTTCAAGGCCTGAGAAGATATCAGTTAGTGAAGGCAGTCAGAGGGTGTTCTGTGCTAGAAGAATGAGACAAACGAAAAACCAAGCCTGGATCATCTGTAATAGTAAACCATCAATATTTATAAGAATCTTTGGCCTGTAAGGGAAATGTTCTGATAATGTTTTAAAACTTTCTCCTTTTCAAAGTACCCTCAGAATTCATTCATGTTAGGTAAACTTTATGTCTTTTTTTATAAACTAAGTGCCTGTGCATTATGTTCTAGGACGCAGTATAAACGTAAAATCTGCTGGTCTTGTGGGAAGACATGGGCCTCAGTCAAAACAACCATTCATGGTGGCCTTCTTCAAGGCAAGTGAGGTCCTTCTTCGATCTGTGAGAGCAGCCAACAAGCGGAAAAATCAAAACCGCAATAAATCCAGCTCTCATCAAGACTCCTCCAGAATGTCCAGCATTGGAGGTAAGATAAAACCAGCCCAGGAGTTGTATACGGAGAGTTATGGGGTCATATGTTGCATATTAAGTAGGCACAATAAATTTACCCTCTGTATATACCTTCGTTCAGTCTATTAAATCATCCAGTGATGTTTCTAGAATATCCAGAATATTTCATCAATGAGTCACCCAGTAATTCATTTTAAAATAAGTATGACTTGCTTTCATATGTTGAAAGATTCAGTTCAAATTAAAATCAAGCTGGCAGTAATAAAATTATGAAATGGCTAGATCAACAAAGGCCAGCCAAAACTGATCTACCCAATTTGCTGAGCTAACTTCCCCAGGGTGTTTCAAGTATGGATGGGTAACCAGGTAAATTCAGCATAAAATACTTTCTTTAGTACTTAAAGTAATACAAGTGAGTCTTGCAGGTTATATTCTCTTTCAAAATAGGAGCAGGATAGATTTTATGAGAATTGAGATAATATCTACGTTTCCATTGATTTTTTGGAGAGCTATTATCTAGATAAAATTTTAGGTGCGTGTGGCAGACACACACAAATATCCCAAGAAAAGATTACAAGTGCACGACTTAATTTACTTGCAATTTAATCTTAATATATAGAAAAAGAAGATAAAACTGCCATTGATTAGAGAGCATCTAACTGCCCACATCTGAAGGAACTTAATCATTATTATTTATATTGATAAGCATCTTTGTTTAACCCAGGCTGCAAACAAGTTTTAATAAGCTAGTCTTAGATTAAAATGATGACGATTTTATTCCAAGAAATCATTTTTATTGATTAAAAAAACAAATTGTATTTGATGGCGAAAGTTACCCTATATCACCCCAACCTAGTACAACAGGTTTGTTCATTCATAAAATGTATATTTTTCTATATTAATAGTCAGCATAGTACACTGCCGGGCACAATGGATGAAGTGACATAAGATACCTGATCCCTGCCTATGCTATTTCAGAAAGAAGAATCCTTCATTCCTCCAAGAAGGCACAGATGATATTTGCCATTCTTTCTGAAAATCTTCATGTTTCCCAGATTACTTCAAGTGACAAACCGTACTGCTGATATTTATTACTTAAACATTATGAGTGATTAGATAAGAAAAATATGATTATAAATGAAGTAAAAACAATAACAATCTTGTGTGTGTGTGTATGCACCTGGGACTCTCAACAAAAATACTAACTGGAATTTATTGGAGCCTTTCTAAAATGTAGGCACCAGGAGAATCACGTTAGAAGTTACTTTGGTCTGTCTAGCAACAGAAGCCGGGGGCCAGGGGAGGGAGGGATTTCCATATGGATTTGTATTATACTGAATTACATGTCACATATATCGTGATGCTTTAATATAACCTTCCAACCAATAAGTTGAACCATCTTTTTCACATAAAGCAAAATATGATATTAGTGCCTTACTACAAAGCTATTTTGTAAAGATCTTCACAAGATGTTTAGTTTGGCAAAACACGGTAATTGCTTAATACGAAAGATGGAGAAAAATAACTTTCTAAGACCTTTTCTTCCTTGTAAATACTAGCCTGTCGAAGCTGTATATTTTTCTTTTCATGTAGAATGGTTCTGAAATTGGTTGAAATGTTTTTAATTTAATATAGCAGGCTGCATTAAGAAAAAAAGCTTTAGCTAAACATTGAGTAGAATAGTAAATAATTTTTGAGGAAATTACAAAGGGAAAAGTATAAGTTGCATGCTTATTATTAGAGCTCATAACGGCTCTGGCAGAAGTGTTCCAGCGACTGAAATCATCAAAGTCCTGTTCCCTATTGGTGAACTCTATTTATCTTTTCTTCCTGATCTTAAGTAACAAATGTACTTCTGTAACTAGAGATGAATAAAACACATGGAGTAGAATTCATTTAACTTTTCACCAGTTTCCTAACACCATTTAAAGTACAAAATTATTCTAATACAGACCAATATTTTCTTTTTAAAAATTTTCTCACTGGCAACCATTTCTGTGAAATATGTGGTAGATGTTTTTGGAGTGTGTTCGTATTTTGATAATATGAAGAAAAAAGTAGCTGGTTTGTGTCTACCAGACTTAACCTTTCAATAGGTAGTAGTCAAGGAGACGGGAAAAAGCCTCATAGAATTTGGCCCAGAAGACAGGGGTTTAAGGGAAGGGAATGCTAATATAAACAGAAAATTTGATACTTAGGAGACTTAAAATGCCTGTGAAATTTTCAAATACCGAAATATAAATAATAAATGCTGAAATAGTCCTAGGGTTTTACAATGACATACTGTGCAGAGGCTCCATGGCTAAGAAGGGGGGCGTGAGGAATAAAAAGAGATACTTCAGTTGCATTTTTTTTTTCTTTTTTTGCAAAGCAAATCATCAAATGCTGAAAGTCTTCATTAGTGCTGGAGAATTAAAACTCAGGTCATTCCTTGCCCATTTCAAAGATTCATACTTTCTGATGTCTCAGTGCCCCTCCACCTGCCTTTTTTCATACTCTTTTGGGAGAGCCAAGCACAGCGTCTAGTACAAACAAACCCATTGCCATCGAGTCAATTCTGGCTCATAGCAACCCTATAGAACAAAGTAGAATTGCCCCATAGGGTTCCCAAGGGGTGGTTGGTGGATTCAAACTGCTGACCTTTTGGTTAGCAGCCGTAGCTCTTAACTACTAAGCCACCAGGGCTCCAATACAAAACAGGAGCCTCTCAAATACTTGCTGACTGTGAATGTGTTACCTGCATGAGAAAGATGAAGTTCCTCCTTTAGGTGAATAAACACAGAACCGCTGCTCCAGGTTTTCTGCAGAAACTCTCACTCTTGTTCCTCAGTAGGCTTTCTGCAAGAAGGATGTGCAGAAACATTGAGTCAGCACAAAGGATGTGCATTTGAATTGAGTTGGGAGAGGACATGGAGGCGATAGTTAAATTTTACACTAACCACTCTTTAAGATATAAAGGCACTAGGTTGATCACATTTTTTGAAAAACCTACCAAGAGCAAAAGGCTGTTCTCAGGACTAGGTCAGTGCTGAACCCAAATTGTTAAATGAAGCGTGGGACCGACAGTACCATAAAAAGCAAAATAAGACAAAAACATCAAGGATGGAGCCACCTAGGGAAACAACAACACTTTAGATACAGGCAAGGGACTAAAATAATTCTATAGAGACACAAGACTTTTGGTCAGAGATATCGGAAGAGATTGGATATGAAGTATTATCTTAGGATTCAAAGTTACCTGAAGAGAATAGTGAGGATGTATGGCATGGCTTAGAGTGCAAAGGACTGCCAACAGATGAACTAGAATGAAGACCTAAATGGGTCGCTGGTGGTACAAATGGTTTGCTTTCAGCTACTTACCGATAGGTTGGTGGTTCAAACCCACCCAGCAGCAATGAGAAAGCAAGGCCTGGTGATCTGCTTCTGTTAAGATTACAGCTAAGAAAATCTTATGGAGCTCAGTTCTACTCTGTAACACATGGGGCTGTTGTGAGTCAGATTTGACTAGACAAAAATCAAGAAACTTACCCAATTTTCTGGCTTGTGCTAATAGGCGATTGGTGCTCTTCCTAACCAAAATAGTGAGCGTCAAAGGAGTGTGAGGTCAGAAGTAGAATAGTGAGTAGGAGGCTTCTGGGAAACTTTAATTTAGAGATGTCTAGCAGCTGGTTGGAGCCCTGGTGGTGCAATGGTTAAGAGCTCATTTGCTAACCAAAAGGTTGCAATTTGAATCCGCTGGATGCTCCTTGGAAAATTACTCTGTTCTATAGGATCACTAAGAGTCAGCATCAACTCGATGGCTGTGGGTTTTTGGCGGGTATGGGGTCTCTGTGAGTTGGAATTGATTTGATGGCAATGGGTTTGGTTTTGGTTTAGCCAGTAGTTATGAGCCCTGGTAGTGCAAGGGTTACACAATTGGCTGCTAACCAAAAGGTTGATGGTTGGAACCCACTCAAAGTTCTATGGGAGAAAGACCTGGCAATCTGCTCCTGTAAAGATTACATCCTAGAAAGCCCTATGGGGCAGTCCTACTCTATCACATGGGGTTGCTAGGAGTCAAAAATCTACTCAATGGCACCTAAAAGCAACAACAGCAGGCAGTTGAACACTCAGGTCTGTGGACAGTTTTTATGTCAATGAACTCTATGGTGGGAATGTTAGGTAGGTCAACCACATGCATGCTTTGCTCAGCAGAGTTAAGCAAGCACACCAGATAGTTATTATGCTGTGTTGTTTGTGTCACACATTTGTACATAGACAAACACAGGTGTCCCTACACAAATAAATAACATAATTCCCACTGGGGTGTGCATAAATTTAAGCGAGTAATTCACTCGGTATGGCAGATGGGGATTAAGCTATAGTGGCGATAGTATTTGAAATCCTCCCTCTCTGAGGTGGGAGGGATTGTGATTTGTTTGGGCTTTATCATGAATTTCACTACTTCCAAGGCCATATTGGGAGCCCTACTGGTGAAGTGAAACAGTTAAGAGCTCCATCGCTAGCCAAAAGTTTGGCAGTTAGAATCCACCAGCTGCTCCTTGGAAACTCTATGGTACAGTTCTACTCTGTCCTATATGGTAGCTATAAGTTGGAATCGATTTGAGGGCAATGGGTTTGGGTTTGATTTTAATGTCATATCAGATTTTACATTATTGAATAGCCTACTGTAGCATCATTTCTACTTCTTTACCTCTTGTACCTTCATTCTTTTGTCATTTTCTATTTTCCACACATTGATTAACATAAGGTCACCCACCATGATGCTGTAGGTGCTGACTTCCTCTCTCCCTTTTCCTTTTGGAACTAAGAGCGACAATACTAACATCTTGTTTGCTTTGAAACAGCAGTATCTCATCATATTTGGCATCTTTAAACTGTTGTCTCACTTAAAATGCTAAATGCTATTTGGGATTTTTTGTAGATTAATCTACATTTTATTCCCTTACAAAAGCTAATAGTATATTCTGAAGGAAAAAAAAAACAATACTGGTACATGGAGTTTCTTGTACTTGATTTTCTCCTTTCTCCTTCATAGTTAGGTTAACCCTTGTTTGTTTGTTCTGGAAATACTGTGCAGACCCAATGAACCTTATGTAGACCTAAGGAATTTTTTTTTCTTTTACCTCTTTGAACCTCCATGTATTTTGTTTTGTCATGATTTTTTCTCCTAAGACAAAATTATCTTTTTTAAAAAGCAAACCAAGAATAAGATTAAATTTATACTGTTTCTAGAACTTGACCCTGAAGAAGTTTGCATAAAATATTTACCAATACTTTCAATACTTTGGTACTGGTTTCCCAGTATTATTACCCTAAAGAGACAAAACAGAGTAATGCTGCATTTATAACACCTGTATTGTCATGGAGGCATGTTAGCAGACTTTCCTGCCGTCTGCTGTGGCACTAGAATATCTTCAGTAAGCCTTGGTGTGTCTCTTCATTTGTAGGCAAGCTCATTAACAGTAACATTATGCCCATTTCATTTTAATCTCCTAAAGGCGGCCAATCAATATTTTTTTAAAGGCATAAATCTAATCTACTTACCCCTTCCTCCCACAGCTTGTTCTGCCAACCGTTTATAGTCAACCTAACTGCAGGCTTTGCTGGTTAGGGTACAACGTTTACTTCACTCAGTATCTATTAATTTTGATTCCTGACAGAATAAGCATATGGTCATAATGCTCTATAAAACCAGGCTCTTGGAACTAGAGTCTGTTATAAATTTCATTACTCATTACCTTTATGCAGTGTTACATAATATACATCGCTTAGCCTGCATGAAAACCTGCATAGATGGAATAGGTACATTTTGACTTTTATGTGTTCCTTTCTATTTTTTTAATAAACATACAATCCAAATAACCATATGTGTAGTCTGTAGCATTTTGGGAGCCCTGGTGGCATGGTGGCTAAGAGCTTGGCTGCTAACCCTAAAGGTTAGCAGTTCAAATCCACCAGCAGCTCCTTGGATTATTATGGGGCAGTTAATGTTATTGGCTACAGTGCTTTTATCCATAGTCAATGTTATTAATTAAGACAAGAATAAGTGAATAAATATTTCCATCATTGTCAGCAAAGTAAGGCCCATGAGCCAAATCAGCCTGCTGCCTGGTTTTGACCATTAGCTCAGAATGGTTTTTATAGTTTGCAATGTTTGAAAAACAAATCAAAGGAAAACTAGTATCTCGTGACACTTGGAAATTAAACGAAATTTAAATGTCAGTGTCCATAAGTAAAGTTTATTGGAACAGCCATGCCCATTTTTTTACATATTGTCTGTGGCTACATTCATGCTACAGTGGCAAAGCTGAGTGGTTGAGATGGACACAGTATAAACAAAAAAACAACCCGATTGCCATCGAGGCGATTCTGACTCAGAGCAACCCTGTGTGTTGCAGAGTAAAATGGCTCTGTAGGGTTTTCTCGACTGTAATCTTTATGAAAGCAGATCACCAGGCCTTTCTTCTGCGGCACCACTGGGTGGGTTTGTATGTTAGTAGTTAAGCACAACCCATTTTCACCTGAATAGCCTAAACTATTTACTATCTGGCTCATTACTGGGAAAAAAAAAAAAAATTGCTGACCCTTGATCTAATGCATAGCTGCCATTTTTCCCTATTCTTTAACATCAAGACACTCATGCAATCAAACTGGTACCAGAACTGATTGCCCCTTTTCTCTAAAAACGATACAGGGAACTTATCCATTTCATGTTTTTGAACTTCGTGTTAAATTATTATTGCAAAGACCAAGTTAACTCTTTGTCATTGTGCTATTGGGATTAAAGGGGGATTTTCCCCAAAAGAAGCAAGAGTGTTGGGTCACAAATAAATTCTCTCTCCTTTATTTTCTCTTGTTATCAACATATTTCATTCGTTTTAATGAAGGTAATTACACAGTAGGAGTAGCTCTAATGTAAAAGTAAAAAACAAAAGAAACCCTGAGTTCCAAAGTTAATCATTATCTCATTTTTCAGACTGACATAAAATAAATAAGTAGTTGAAGTACCTGTGAAAGGCAGCTGACAGCCCCCCTCAGACAGGCCCCTTTGATCTTCCATTTGCCTGCATGTCCATTAGAGGCTGAAGATAAACTGGAAGAAGACACCTTAACACGAACTGTTTCTTCATAGTAAACTGCTTTAGTTATTTGCCCTAGATGACTGTTATGAGAAAAAATTAACTGTATTCTTTTAAAATAAATTATATTTCTTGCTCTCCTAGCCTATGTTTTTACCTCTTTCATATTTTTTGTATTGGAAATATCAGTTAGCTTTTAGAATAAACGCCAAAAAAGTGTGAATAAGCTCCAAAGAACACAACGTAGAAAGATTTTTTTTTTTTTGTAAAACGTGTGCTTCTTCAGTGTTTTACTTTTTCTACACGGAAGCGTGGGGTTCTGCATTTGTTCCTAATTACTTTAAAACAAGTATTAAAAAGTATGAATTTTTAAGATTACATTTCAAAATACGTAATGAAAATGGTGTATTTCCTGTGCCTCCAATTATTTGTGGGACAATATCAGAAATTCATTAATTAAATCATCAAACATTTATTGAATGCCTACTGTGTACCAGGCACCGTTTCTGGCACTTTGGATACACCAGTGAACTGAGTAGAGATGCTTGTTCTCGTGGAATGTACATTCTAGTAGGGGCAGAACATTAAGCAATGCACATAATAAAGTAGTAAATGATACTGTATTCAAAGGTGATAAGTGAAATGGAAAAAAATCAGAGCAAAGTGAGGGATATCAGGAATATTGGGGGTAGGAGTTGCAAATTTAAACAGAGTAGTCAGTGAAGGCCTCACCAAGAAGAGAGTATTTAAGCTAAGACTTGAAGAAGATATAGGAATTAGCCCGGTAGATATCCAGGGGAGGAACATTTCAGGGAGAGGGAATAGTGAGAGTGAAGATCCTAAGGTAGGCATGAGCCTCGCCTGTGTATAAGGAGTGTCATGACTGGAATGGAGCAAAGGAGAGTGTCTTAGTTTGTAAAAATACTACAAGTGGGTAGCTTTAAAGAACAGAAATTAATTGTCTCACAGTTTGGAGGCTAGGAGTCCAAATTCAGGACATTAGCTGGTCTATGCTCTGTCAGCTCTAACAGAAGATCATTCCTTGTCTCCTTCAGCTCTGGTAACCATAAGAGTTCCCTGGCTTGTAGACGAATCCTCACATGGCATCTTCCCCTGGTGTGTGTCTCTCCCTGTCTGTTTTTCCTTTTTGTAAGACATCACTTCACTTAGAGGGGATTAGATTTAAGATAAACCTTATTCTAGTATGACCTCATTAGCATGACAAAAAAACCCTATTTCCAACCAGGGTCACAGTCACAGGTGTGAAGGGTTGGATTTCAACATATCTTTTGGAGGACACAATTCAGTCCATAACAGAGAGGAAGAGTGGTAGGAGATGAGTCAAAGGGATAATGTGACCAAAATTCCATAGAGCCTTGTAAATCGTTATGAGGATATTTCACTCTTAGTCATATGGAAGCCACTTTGAAACTCTTTGCAAGGGAGTGATATAGTACAATTTGCTTTTCAAAAGGTCCACTTGGATGCTGTGTTATAGAGGAACAAAGGCAGTAGCAGGGTGAACAGCAATGTGAATATTGCAATAACCCAGGCAAGAGGTGATGATAGCTTGGACCAAAAGGTAGGATGGTAGTGATGGAGGCGGTAAGAGCAGATGATTCAAAGGTAGAGTTGTAGGATTTCTTGACAGATTGGATGTGGGGGTGAGAGAAAAAAAGAAGTGTGTTTTAATCCCAAGTTTCTTTTTTCGGGGCCACTGCCACCAGCCAAGAATGAAAAAGTCTACAGGTGGGACAGATTTTTGAGAGATGATCAGAAGCTCAATTTTGGGTATACTGTGTTTAAGATGCCTGTACCTACCTGTTGCTGTCAAGTCAGTTCTGACTCATGGCAACCCTATATGACAGCGTAGAACTGACCCCTAGGGTTTCCGAGGAGCAACTGGTGGATTCGAACTGCCAACCTTTTGGTTAGCAGCCAAGCTATTAACCACTGCACCACCAGGGCTCCATTTAAGATATTTATCAAAATAAAATCAACTAAATAAGATCTTAGTCGATACTTTCCCAGGATCTGCGTTATGGAAGATGTTTAAAATATTGCATGAATATCTAATGCATATGAATTTATTAGGTACCACTATACCGGTTGCCGTCGAGTTGTTTCTGACTCATGGCGATAATATAGGACAGAGCAGAACTGCCCCATAAGGTTTCCAAGGAGCGGCTAGTGGATTCCTGCTGCTGACCTTTTGGTTAGCAGCCATAGCTCTTAACCACTGTGTCACCAGAGCCCCAGGTACAAATAAAGAGTCCTGATGGTGCAGTCGTTAAGTATTTGGCTTCTGAACCCACGAGGTGCTCTTCAGGAGAAAGATGTGGCAATCCGCTTCTGTAAAGATTTACAGTCTTCATGGTCTCTGGGAACATCTAGTTTAATTGTCATGAAATAGCGTGTAAAGAAGATGTTCTACATTCTGCTTTGATGAGTAGCATCTGGGGTCTTAAAAGCCTGTGAGCGGCCATCTACGATACTCCACTGGTCTCACCCCTTCAGGAGCAAGGGAGAATGAAGAAAACTGAAGACACAGGTGAAAGATTAGTCCAAATAACTAATGGAGCACATCTACCACAGCCTCCACCAGACTGAGTCCACTATAACTAGATGGTGCCCAGCTACCACCACCAACTGCACTGACAAGGATCACAATAGAGAGTTCAGAACAGAGCTGGAGAAAATGTTGAACAAAATTCTAACTCACAAGAAAAAAAAAAAAAGGACCAGACTTTACTAGTCTGACAGAGACTGGAGAAACCCCAAGAGTATGGCCCCCAGACACTTTTTAGCTCAGTACTGAAGTCGCTCCTGAGGTTCACCCTTCACCCAAACATTAAAAAAAAAAAAAAATTTAGACAGGCCCATAAAACAAAATGAAACTAAATGGGCACACAAGTTTGAGAAGGGGAGAGTGTTGACATGTTGTGGGGTTGGCAACCAATGTCCCAAAACAATATGTATACAATTGTTTAATGAGAAGCTAGTCTGTTCTGTAAACCTTCATCAAAAGTACCAAAAAAAAAAAAAGATTTACAGTCTTGGAAACCCTGTGGAGGCAGTTCTACTCTCTCCTATAGGGTCACTCTTAGAAGTACCTCAGTGGCATTAGGTTGGGTTTACAGTATGAATGAAATAATTAATGAGCATTCATCGAGCAGCTAGTACGTGGCAAACACCAGGCTGTGGTCTAGCTGGATCCTCCTCAGAACCTCACAAAGTAAAATGTATTATCTACATTTTATAAAAGATGAAACTTAGGACAACCGACTTTCCTGAAGGATCATATGGTTAGTAAGCAGCTTTAGCTTTAAGATTACAACTTATATTTTATAACTTCATTTTTTTAAATGTGATTTTTATATTCAGATTATAATACAAGTGAACAAAAACAAGCCTGTAAGAAGCATGAGCTCTATGTGAGTTTCCGGGACCTGGGATGGCAGGTAAGACCATTCAGTCAACTTAGGTGCTTCTTTTCTGCTTTATCATCAGTGCTTAGTAACTTGTAATCTTTGTCAGTAATTTCTATAACACAAAAATCAATGATTTTTGACACAATTTTTCAGTATATGGGTTATCTACATAATTTTTCTTCTTTTATTGTCCTTTCACTATCAAAACATAATTAGTAGGTTTTAAAATAAAAAGAACTTCAGCTGAAGAACAAATATAACCGTATGATATTTGTGAAGTGGAAAAAAAATGCCGTCATGTAAATATCACCAACTCTTAATTTTCATACAGAGAGTATTTGTTCAGCTTAACATAAGCAGCTCCATTTGCCTCCTTAGGGTCCCAAGCTATCAGAGTCTAAGAAATAGAACCATCATGAAACAGGAAAAAGAAAAAAAAGCCTTGCACTTGAAAAACTTACTGCTCTCTTTCAAATATGTTTCACAATAGTTGAAGAGGATTTAGCCTAAATCACTTTTAAGGGCTCTATCGGAATTGACTCGACAGCAGTGGGTTAGGTTATGGAGTGAGAGTTTAAACTGAAGTTTTTAGATGACTTCATAGATCTCATTACAATGTATTCTCTGAAAATGACATATTTTATTGAGAAGTAATATTAAAACATAAAAGTTTTCAAGTTTTATGATAAACCTTCAATATGGATAGTTCGTTTTGTACCAAGTTTTATTTCTCTGGAAAAACAAACCGAAACCAAAACAAAACCAGGGCAATCATTCCATCTGCCAATTCTTTAGCGTCCTAAAATTTGTTGTGTACATTTTTCAGAAATTTGCTCCATTTCTTCTGAAGAGACTATAAAGTTAATGCAGGAATGAGAATCAAAACAGCACATGGAACAAATATTAAAGCCTTAAGAGGTTGTCAGACTTCTAAAACCAGGAAGGAGTTATTAAAAAGTAATGAGAATTATCTCAATTAAGTTTATTCTTCTTTTCCTTTCTGGTTCACTTGAACTTTCCAGAGTTCATCATTTCCTGTTTAAACAATATTTCGAGTGCTATTTCATGATTATGGTTTTGTTCATGAATACATGGATTAATACATAATAAGACTATCTTACATAGCAACCTCCTGGGAGAAATTACAGAGGACAATTTCTTGTAAAAATATTTATGTGTTTGTTATAAACATCAACTTAAAAATTAAATTAAAGGGAGCACTATCCCATTAGAATAATTGTTGGGTCAAGAAGAGATACCTATCCAGATGAAATATACCTGTGCATTTTTTAAGAATTATTTTTCTTTAGGTGATTTTATTTTTTTCTTGTGTTTTGTATATTTTAGGACTGGATTATAGCACCAGAAGGATATGCTGCATTTTACTGTGATGGAGAATGTTCTTTTCCACTCAATGCTCATATGAATGCCACCAATCACGCCATAGTTCAGACTCTGGTATGCTTCGTTTTTGTAGGATTGAAATGGTTTATCCAGTGGTTTATGCCAGCACAACGTGAAGTTGTTTTCAAGGAAAGCATCCGTCTAAAATTATCAATGCGTTATCTTCTCTTCTCAAACTTCTTGGTTACTTCTTAGAGCCAAAGTGACAATAGTGGGTGTAGTCAGGAATTGCAGGCAGGTTTAACAACTAACCCTGATTCCAGAATGGGGGAAGGATTCAGCTAGGAAAATTGGAGTAATCACATGAAGTGGTCATTCTGCACTGATTTCTTCACTCTGCAATATGACTAATCTCACAGGTTCCCAGGGGCTGCTTCTAATCTTACAATTCATTAGTAACCATTACAAACACTGAATAATAAAATAGCTGTACTGAATTTCATCTGAGGGCTCTTACTCTAATTACTTAAGAATGTTCCACACCATACTTTGGTACTGTGAAAGCTCTTCCATGTAGAATATAAGTATAAGGCTAACTTCTATTTCTTGACTCTTTTTTTTTTTTTTAATGATCTTTAGGGTGAAGTTCACCCTTCATTTTTTACCTCCCACACTCAGGAACTTAGCAGTTATTGAATTCTAATAACCTAGACTTACTTTCATGAACAAAATGATGAAATGTTGACTTCATGGTCTCTAAATGGTCAAACTGTGTCTAATGAACTCATGAAACATCTTAAGAGTCTAATGTACCTTATGGCTCATGACTTATTGATGTGACAGAAGAACAACCCCTGGAAGACTGAGAGGGTTCTAGAAGGAGCAGTAAACTGTATAATATAATTCCAAACTAGTGTTTGAGTTAATATGAAAATTTTAATTATATGTGTTTAGGAGGGAAGAGAGGGAACTCATTATTTTAGAATCAAGACTTAATATGGGAGTGGGGTTTTTGATGGATAGTGGTAGGAACACAGTGGATTTTAGAAAAATACTACCTTTTTGGGTAAGTCTCATTTAGGACTCCATCCCCCAAAATAGAACTGATATCAGAATTTTTGAGGAGTTGACCCCAGAAGTCTATTTTTTAATAATTAATTTAAAATTTAAAGCTGATGGAAGGAGTATCCCAATTTCCTTCTAAATAAGGAATGGTATAAATAAACTGACAGATCAAATCCTTGGATGACATGATGTTTTACTGGCATCTTCACTGATTTCATGAGGTAAGGATTAGGGCCACAGACTAGCTAGACACTAAAAATGCACATCTCTGACAAACTAGAGCATGGGTATTCTCAAAAACTTGGGGGATAACTTTGTGGTATAAAGACACAGAAGGATAAAGGCAAATATGTATTTAGAAAAGTAGTAATTTGTAAATCTTCTTTTGATTGATTCTTGACCAATGAGTTTGCCTACTTCAGTGCCATATATAATTTATAGAGCAAATTCCTGGGGGATTTTCAAGGTTAGATGTGCCTTCATTTTTTCCATCTGTAAATATAAATACTTCTTGATATGGAATAGTATTTCTGGGGAGGGAGTGTAGGTATGTTCTGTAAGGAAAGATGTGTTCAAACTTCCATTGAAAAAATAATCCCTGAGAAGTTTAGCCTTCTATCCTTGTCTATGGAGAAATCGTGGTGACATGATAGCCTATCAGATAGAGAGAAATGTTGCTGTTTTATCCCTTGAAGAGACAGCCATGACCAATCTCTTTCTGTATGGTCACAGAGGAACAGCCACTCTTAGAGAAATTCCACTTAATTTCTCAGAAAGTTCTTTGCTTCTCTTTATTGTCATTTTGAAGACTCAGAAAGCAGGCTTTCTTTTCCTTAGCTAAGTATCTAATGTATCAAAGTTTTCCTCAGGCTAAGCAAATGCTTACTTACTGAAAAAAGTCCTTTGTCAAACACTCTCCCCTTTCTCTCATTTTTCTTTTTCTCCTTCTTATAAATATATAATTATATATACCAGCTTTTAGGACTGTAGTCTTGAAGACAGTGTTGAGAAACAAACATTAAAAAGAAAATCTGATATGGGCTTGGAACAAGACCCTTCTTTGCACCACTGTCCCAGAATGTAGGACATAAGTCTTTGCAAAACTGAAATGTACTACATGGGAAGTTTTTTTTTTTTTTTTCCTGGCATTGTACGTTTGTTCTGTGTCGGATATGAAACAAGAAGACAGGCATGTTTGTTGTTGAAGGAAAGCGTGTTTGTGACTAATATGTTTGAGAAACGGTTCAAGAGCCATCCATTTTTTCAATGTCTGCTTCATGAGGTTGCCAAGGCCATTGAAATGGGGTCATCAATCATATATGTGTGGGTTGTGGAAGATAAAGCTGATGAGGGACACAAGCTGCATTTGAAATTTGTAGAAACTATCCAAGTTTTAGTTTTGTGAGGTCTTAGGAAACTTCAAGTTTTTGTCAGATCACCTCATTTTTCCTGCTGTTTTTATCCACATGCAGTGCTTCCATATTATTTCAGCCAGAACGTTGTGCAGCCAAAACTCTAAGAGGCTGTATTGGATTTTTGTAGATCCCTTAAGACTCATCGATAGGGCTTCCCATAAACTCCTTTGGGGGAAGGGCCAAAGTGGGTGGGTAGGAAAGGGGGGAACCATGCTCTGGCTCCTGGCTCAATTATTGCAAATCAGAGGCAGACTGCCAGTCTGATCAAAAAGAATATAAACCCTTTACTGAGGCATTTCCATTTTCAGGTACAGCCACGTTTTTTAGACTTTTTTTGGAGGGATGGCTATTCAATTTGAAAATACCTATGCCCCTTGCTTCTGATTTTTGTGTAGCCTAATTTTTGGCACTTGTTTAGAGAGCAGGAAGGGGGAAAGAAAGCAAAAGGATATTAATCTCCAGCCAATCTGGTAAACAAATTCTGTGGAGAAGAGTTGAAATCATTGATTTAGAGTAAGTTACTGGATTATATCTGGAGTGTATTTTGCTATGATTTTATGATCCCTCTACCATGGAAAATTAATAGTTGGTATAACTTTTATGATTTATTACTTAATTATTCTTTTAGGAAATAATTCTTATATCCGAATCTTTCTACAGTCCAACTGTATGTGTTCACTGTTTTGCACGATAACTTTCTTATGAAACATATAGTCATTTCACCCCAAAGCAACTCAGCGCTAGTTCCCATGATCTTTCCCCCAGGAAAATTTCCACTGACTCTTCCATAGAGGGAGTTTTCCTTAGTTGGTGGGTTTTTTTTTTTTCAACCCCCAAACACATAACTAGAACTGCGGATTGATCCTAGGCATTAATGCTTAAGCCTCCTTCACTACCAACCCTCCTCTCCTCTGCCGTTGAACACAACTCGGAGAAAAGTGGTCAGCTTAAGGGTGTCTGACTGTGAGTAATAAAATAAGCATATTGCTTTAAAGCTGCAAATAGAATGGTTACGTTATTTCTTAAAAAAAGAAAAAAAAAAAAACATTTTTTTTCTTTTCCAGGTTCATCTGATGTTCCCTGACCACGTACCAAAGCCTTGCTGTGCTCCAACCAAATTAAACGCCATCTCTGTGTTATACTTTGATGACAGCTCTAATGTCATTTTGAAAAAATACAGAAATATGGTAGTGCGCTCATGTGGTTGCCACTAATATTATATAATAATGGTGTTAACAAAAAGATCTGTATTAAAGTTTATGACTGCAATAAAAAGCATACTTTCAGAAAAAAAGGGAAATTTCCTAAAATTATTCTGGCTCATTTCATCTTCCTTCCTATGTACAATATCATGTATATAGTCGCTTTTATTTATTTAAAGGTCTATATTCTCCTTTGTGGCTGCATTATCAATAAAGTCTATTTTATAGGTCACAACACTACACAATAGATTGCCCAGTCTCACTTTCAATGGGATATGTTGAGTCCTGAAAAAAAAAAAAGTCCCGTTCAATTCCATTTGAACATTTTTTCTGATACAAATTTTGTGTAATTTCTGAAATAAGACAGAACTCCTTTCACTGTTTAATACCGTTGAAGGAAATTTTATAGTTTGGTTATGTTGTGCCAATGAAAACTAAGATAGGATATTTATTTAGAAATAAAACTTAAAAAAAATAACAACCTAAACAAAAATGCTTGGATAAACACAATTTTTCTTTTAGCATTTCTGCTTGGTTAGTATAAAGTGAAATGTTGAACTGGATTTGAATAAATATATGGTAGGCAGAGCATAGAAGCTGAAAGATTGCACATAATTGTTATAACTGTTTGCTTTAACAGAATTGGGGTAACTGTAGGAGCGTGTTCCTTCTTGGCTTGTGGATTGTAGATTTTGCAAAGAGCTCAAAGCTTCAGGAACTCTGTGGAGACAGGCTAGAGCCTGTGTTCATAACTCTCCAAGTTAACACTAAAAAATTGCAGTACAACCTTCTTACCTCAAATAAATCATGTTTGCCTATTATCTAGAACACTACTGCTGCAGATTTTTTTTTTTTTCAGATTTAAAAACTTAGTCCAAAATAAAGAAACATTTACATGGGCTGCGTTGCCCTCCCTACAGACAAGAGTCACTACGCGAGCAAACTGTACCAGAGCAGAACATGTCGACGGAGCCATTTTCTTTAGTTCTGCTTTATAACCGAATTTGCTGACTGATGTCATGCAAGGGATTTTATTTGGGGTAAATGCACAGAAACTAAACTGGAGGAAATTACCAAAAATCCTAGAATGGATTTGGAAGAATTGCCATTTGGAAAGAACAGCTGAAATCCATTTTTCATATCTTTGAGAATGAGCTCAATGAAAACCTTGTTTTGTAAGGAGATTTTGTAAACCTTCCTCCAAGCACAAAAAATTCTAAATAGGAAGGTTCTGTTGTGTGTGTGTGTGTGTGTGTGTGTGTGTGTGTGTGTGCATGTGTGTTCTTCCCTCTGAAATTAATTTATTTTCTCTGTTGGAATGCCTTCTAAGGCATTCTTGAACACACACCGACTTTTTTAAGAATTACATTTATATTGCTGACTTGCTATTTATGGTGGCTGTATGGTTAGGCCTATTTACAGTTCATCTAAAAATATTCCTAAAGCACCATTTATTAATCACTCTTCTAAATCTTTTGGGAAAAAAAAAAAAAAAAAACTTAGAAATAGATTTAAAAACTTTGTCAGTTTGTTTGTAATTCAGTTGAAATGTTGTTTTAAAATACAATTTATCTTAATGAAATTTTGAAAATAGCTATATTGGGGGGTACATTAATTAATATATTTTTGAAATAATGGTGTACCATTGTAAGAATAAGAAATAGAAGTTTATTATATTATTCTTTAAATGTGCTGTTTAAATATATTTCTATATTTTAAGATATATTAAACTTATGATGCTAGTTTCTGCTCTGCTTTTTGATTTGGCTCTTTATTTAAGAGGGATTGCAAAATGTAAGAACGTCATAAACTGGGCCTCTAAGAACATTTATCAGATATAAAATGTTTGTAGATTACATGATTCTTTATGCTCATTCACATTATTCTCAAATAACTATCATAGTGAAGCTATTACCAGAAATCAGAATAACTTGGCCTGTTTTAATCAGAACCAAGCCACTTTCCTTTGGCTAGTTATTGTAGCAGACTTTTTTGCTTGTGTGTTTGTTTTTAACTTTTCTGTTTTGTTTGTAAAGTGGCCTTAATTTTTTTAATCGAATGTCATAAATCATAAATGTGTAAGTTATTTAAAGCTAAAGAAAAAAGGAATAGTCTGCATGGAACTAAAGAAAAAAAGAAAGAAAATCCAAAATTCATTTTTCTTCAACTAAAGCACTGTCATTTTATAACCCCTGTATTACCATTATCGAATCTCAGCCAGAGTCTACTGGCTACTTTACAGTCTGGCAAATATCATCTCCCAAGACATTTACAATGAATAATTAGCTTATGCTGCAGTTCCATTCAAGACAGAAGAAATCCTCATTCCAAAACACAAGTAACCATCTCATAACCATTCCGTGCTCAATCTATCATCCAACTTCCATTTCGGATTACTTGCTTTTCTATGTTGTCTTTTTACAAAAACTTATATATTTTTTGGCTTAAACCTTTTAAAAGTTAGAAATGAAGATGCCTGTGCTGATAAGTGTATACATTGCTAAGTGTACATCTGTGTTTTATCAAGTTTGGTTATGATCAGAATTGAAGAGAAAGTAGGAAAAGTAACAGTCAGTGCCAGTATTTATTCTTATTTATGTAGGTAGAAAACTGACCCTCTATCCAACTTAGCAGTTTCAAAAAGAGCAAAGGTTCTGCAAAAATGTCTTCAACATCCTTGTGATATTTGTTAAAGGCTGTTTGAAAGATGGAGATTTCAAAGACAAGAGAAACTAGATGAAATATACCTTTTAAAAATTAAAAAGAAATTTTCAGACCTATTTTATACCTTACCATTTTTGCATCTTAGTTCCAACTTTGCGTAGGCGGCGGGCCTAACATCATCCCTGACGGTCAGTGTGTGTTCACAATGGGGAGGGGATGGCTAGATGTTCTACAACCTCAAATCCTGCAAACTATACATAAAGGTATGAGAATGAAGGCACTCTACATACAGCCTCAAGATTCAGCCAGTCTGTAAACAGCACCTAAACTGAAGGTTTAGTGGAACGTAAGCAGTGTTTTATTTCAGTTCATGTGTCTACTACAACACAGTGACATATAGTAGACTTTACTTAAAAAACTGCACTGTAATTTTTTTTTTCCTTTACAGATATCTATAGCAAAGCCTAAATGAGAGAACAATTCTCTAATTTGAGCCAAAGGCCAATAAGATATCTTAGACTATATATGCTGGTATATATATATATTCAATAGAACACATGCACACACACACGTACGTACACACATGTATATGTGCAAAATTTATTTTTAATGCATAGCTGAGATTGTAATATACCAAAGGAAATTCTCAAAGGAAGGGAATAAATCCAGAGTGTAAGTCCAGGTGAGTGAATACTCAGTCATTGCTCTAGGTACATCTGATTCTTAGTGGCCTAGAGCTGTGGTTTCAATTGCTGTACTCAAAGGATAGGATGCAAAGCCTTAGGCCCATGGAGGTCAGGGGTTCAGATGAGAAACTTCTGCATAAAGCAGGAGATAAGTAAGGGCCAGACTTGAAGGAAGTTTGTCCAGGCTCAGGTTTTGGTGGGGAGATATCACTCTGGGCAGTAACAGTCACAGGCCAGCCTTTGCGTGGACATACGGCCAGAAATCCCACTATGTACAGGGTCTACACAAACATATGCGCTCATGTGAGCAATCACAGCCTGTATATAATTTAAAGTGATCCCTGATCTGACTGGCACAGCTGAGAAAGCATTTGACAGAACCAAATGCAGATCCTCTCTGAGGGACTGTGTCTTCAACCCAGGCCTCAAAGAACTTCCAGTAAAAATATGCAAGGGACCTAAGCTCATAAGCAAAAAAAAAAAAAAAAAATCACAAAAGAAACATGCAAACCAGGTACCATAAGAGTCAATAGAAATAACAAAAGGTAGAACCAAACCAGTAAAGACTTGGCTTACTGGAATTATCGAATATAGAATATAAAATAAGTGTATTTTATGTTTAAGAAAAAATAAAAACATAAGTAAATATTAAAACACTTTCAATGAATTAAATAGAACTTCCAGGAAGGAAAAACAAATAAAAATTTAAAACTTAACGGATGTGTTAAACAGTGGCTAGATCTCCCTGTTGAGAAAATTAGTGAAGTAAAAGATAGATCTGAAGGAATTATCCAGAAGGCAGGATTGAAAGAGAAAAAGAGATGGAAAATCTAAAAGACAGCTTAAAAGTACATGGAGATCTCAGGGAGCTGTAATATCCATCAGTATTCCAAACAACTGGGGACAATTTTTAGACTAATAGCTGACCTCTCAAAACTGGTTTCTCAACTTGGAAGTCAGTCAATACTTAAGTACTAACTTCAAATTGATAATAGAAAATAATAGTCATTTAGAATTCTATATCTAGCAAAAGTACTTTTCAAAAATTAGGGCAATTTTTCTGAATGATTATTTGCCATCTGTATATCTTCCTTGGTGAGGTGTCTATTCAGATCTTTAGATTGTTGGTTTCCTTATTGTTGAGTTTTATTTCTCTATCTATTTGAGGTCCCTGGGTGGTGTAAGTGGTTTACAGTCGGCTGCTAACCTAAAGGTTGGTGGTTTGAACCCACCAACAGCTCCATAGAACAAAGGCCTGGTGAAATGCTTCCATAAAATCACAGCCAAGGAAGTCCTATGGAGCAGTTCCACTCTGTAACACATGGGGTCATCATAAGTTGGAATCAACTAAATGGCAACGACTTTTGTTTATTGTATGTTTTAGATACCGGTCCTTTATCAGAGATATGCTTAGATCTGCTGACTATGTTTGTGTGGTTCTATGTATGGGCTTTCTGTTCTGTTCCACTGATCTATTTGTCTTTAGAGATATAGATGGAAAATAAGCATATGAAAAGATGTTGAATATCATTTGTCATTAGGGAATTGCAAATTAAAATAATGAGATGTTACTACACACATATTAGAATGGTTAAAATAAAAAACATTGACAACACCAAATGGCGGTGAGGATTTAGAGCAATGGTGGGAAAGCAAAATGGCACGACTACTGTGGAAGACAGCCTGGCAGTTTCTTGCAAAATTAAACATAGGTTTATCATGTAAGGAAAAAAAAAAATTGCACTCTAGGAATTTACTTAAATGAGTTGAAAACATGTCCACATAAAAACCTGGCCACAGATGTTTATAGTAGCTTTATTTATAATTGCCAAAAGTTGGCACCAACCAAGTTGTCCTTCAATAGGTGAAAGTATAAGCTAGCGGTGGTATGTGTGTACAATGGATTATTATTAAGTGATTAAGAAAAAGGGGCTATCAAGCTATCAAAAGACATGGAGGAATCTTAAAAGCATATTGCTAAATGACAGAAATCAGTTTGATAAAGCTACATAGTGTATGAATCCAACAATAGGACATTCTGGAAAAGTTTAAACTATAGAGACAGTAAAAAGATCACTAGTTGCCAAGAGTTCAAGGGAATGGAGGCGTGATGAACAGGTAGAGAACAGGGCATTTTTAGGGCAGTGAAACTATGATATGCATTTGTCAAAATCATAGGACTATACAACACAAAGCATGAACCTTACTGTCATCTACAGACTTAGTTAATAATAACATATCAATATTGGTTCATCAACTGTAACGGATATACTACAGGAAGGCGAGATGTTAATAATTAGAGAACCTGCAGGAGGGAGGAAAGGTACTGTGGGAACTTTCTGTGCTTTTTACATACTTTTCTGTAAACCTAAAACTGCTCTAAAAATAAACTCTATATTTAAAAATAAATTTAAAAATTAGGCCAAAATAAGAACATCTTCAGTCGAATAAGACTGAAAACTGAGAGAATTTACCATCAGCAGCACAGTGTTAAATGTCATACTTCAGGAAGAAGGGAAATGGAGCCCACAAGGAAATATATACAAAAATGTGGGAAAGAGAATGGTAAAAATGAGGGTAAAAAATAATGTCTAATAATTTTGGTTAAAAAAAGCAGAGCAGAGTTAAACATAAAGTGAAAATAGTGCCAAAATACAGTACAGCTGAAATGGGGATGGCTGGAAATATAAGTTTTACATTTTACTTGATGATGATGATTAAATTAGACTAGTTAAATCTAGAATGTGTGATAAAGTTTTAAGAGCAAAACCAAAAGACTGGAAACAGTACATATTTTAAAACAAGAAGTACGCAAATTTTTTCTGTAAAGAGCCTGAAAGTAAATATTTTAGGTTTTGTGGGTCGCATAGTTTCTGTTACAAATACTTAACTCTTCTGCTGCTGGGTGAAGGCAGCCATAGACAACACATAACTGAATGAGTGTAACTGTGTCCAATAAAACTTTACTTACAGAAACAGGTGGTAGATGGGATTTCGTTTATGGACTACAGTTTGCTTACCCCTGTTCTAAACCATTATAGGAAACGAATGCATTGTGATAAAATGCAATCAGTTAAACAAAACAAAACAAAAACTTTTTAAAGAAGGAAAAGGTAAAAGAAACACAAAAATGAGAAACATCACATATAATAATACGATAGAAATAAATCGAGATACAGTCATATAATATTAAATGCAAATAGCCTGAAAAGTTCACTATTGCCAGACTGGATTTAAAAAGAATGTCAACAATTAGGTACATTCTGTTGAAAAGAGGTACACCAAAAACTCAGAAACACAGGAAGCTTGGAAATAAAATGAAGGGAAAATAGATACAGGGACAATACTCACCAAAGAAAAATGGATTTCATCACATTAATAAAATGCATTACACTTTAAAATCAAACAAATCGTTACTAGAGACAATGAGGATCAGCACAGCCTTAGGTACAATGAGGGTAAGACTTCCCATCACCATTCTTATTTCTAAGTTTATATGTACAAGAGCTCAGCTGCTAACTAAAAAGGTTGGCAGCTTAAAGTGACCAGCCGCTCCTTGAAAATCCTATGGGGCAGTTTTACTCTGTCCCATAAGGTTGCTGTAAGTCAGAATCGACTAGACAGCAATGGGTTTGGGTTTTTTTTGTTGTTGTTGCTGTTGTTTTAATACAATGTCTAACTACTATATGAAGTAAAAATTGATAGTACTATTATGGAGATATTAAAAAATCCTGTTTTTTAGTTTTAGCAAATCTCATTAGTTCAGAGATCAACAGGAAAAAAAGATCAGTGAGGAAAGAACAGATATGTCCAATTAACAAACATGTTTTAATGATCATTTATAGAACACTGAAGAATACACATTGTTTTTAAGCAAACATTGAATATGAAAATTTACTATTCCTACCAACTTCTACAAATCACTTTGTTAAATAAAACCACATCTGTGGCAAGAATATGTGCATATTTTAGAACAATTTCTCTCTTCTCTGCCCCTGAATGTGCAAGTAAAAAATGAACAGAGTATGTCCTTTAGAAAGATTGCACCCGTTTTGTACAGTGTCCTTTTGAATAAGAGGACATACTCTTACTGTCTCTTGAACTTTTGGTAGATCTCCTAAGAAAGAAGTTTCTAGAATGGCTTTAAAAATTATCTGTTTAAGATTAATAAATTGAAAAGTATTTTATTTTAGTATATAATGGCATCCTCTTTTTAAGGTTATTGACACTCTGGTGATTTAAAACCACTTGTCTTAAAAATGAAAGCCAACAATATTGTACTAAACAGTACAAGTCACTAAGTCTTTCTAAGGTGCTGTATTTAGAAAATGCAATAAAGTCTATATAAGAGGACAAGTGCGTGCCATGATCAAAAGCAGAGGTATTGGAAAAACTTAGGCTATTGAAACTCATTTCACACCAACCTCCTAGGGCTAACATTAGGTGAAAGCAAATTAAACTACTTTTTGTATTTCCAAAACATGAATACAGCTTGATAATACTCTTCCATTTGCCAGAAATGCCCTCCCCTAAATTCTGCCAGCTGACAGTCTACCTACCCCTGGAAGCCTTTCTCATTTGCTCCTTTCTTCAAAAAGATCAAATACACCAAACCAGGTATGTTTGGTCCCTCCAGTAAATCACCTCCTGACTCTAATTTCTCAGGCATGTATCTTCTTATGTCAGCTATTGCAGCTATTTGGAAACTTCTTATACTCTTTCTAAATTATAAGATAAAGAAAAGCCACCATGTTTATTTATTTATTTGTTGTTGTTGTATGCCCTTGAGTAGACTCCAACTCATAGTGACCCTGTAGGGTGGAGAAGAACTTTCCTATAGTTTCCTAGCCTGTAATCTTTATGGGGAGCCCTGGTGGTGCAATCGTTAAGAGCTCAGCTGCTAGCCAAAAGGTCCACTGTTCTAACAGCTCCTTGGAAGCCCTGTGGGGACAGTTCTACTCTCTCCCGTAGGGTTACTAGGAGTCCAAATCAACTCAGTGGCAATGGGTTTGGTTTTCTTGGGAACCTTTATGGGAGTAGGTCGCCATGTCTTTTCTCCCCTGGAGTCACACGTGCGTTCATTTAGCAGAGTGTTTAACCATTGTACCACCAGGACTTCTATACTTATTCATTAATTTCTTAAAGTATTATCACAAAGATATCCTCACAGTGCTGCTCAATAAATGTTTTTGAAGTGAACAGACATTCATTATTTTGATGGAAAATAAACAGCACACAAAAAAGATAATACTGTCAAAGTTGAGAGTGAGGAGACAGTTTATTGTTTAAAACAGATGGCCCCAAAGTAGCTTTCAATTTTAAGGTATTCTAATCTGTATAAAACAAGAATCACAACCTGGAGCCCACAAGATGATTTAATACTCCTAAATTATAGGAGAAAAAGAAGACCTCCTCAAAGGTAGGAAGTGTGACTTCATTTGTAGAGTGGCAACACAGAGCTGAACACAGATAAAAAAGGTGATTTATGTATATATCTGTGGGAAGAACATGCTAGGCAATGGTAGCAGCAATTGCTGAAGTGTGCTTGGCATTTCTGGGACATAGCAAGGAGGCCAGTGTGGCCATGGCAGCGTGAGTGATGGGGAGAGAGGAAGGATCTGAGTTCAGGCTGGTAGCAAGGAGTGAGACGGTATAGGGCTCTGGGAGGCCACTGTAAGGACTTTGACGTTACTGTAAGATGCAAAGCAATTTGGAGGTTCTGGGAAGAGGCCACAACTTGTTCTTAAAAGGCACACTGGCTGTTGTTTGGAAAGCAGTGGGTAGGCCAGTGAAAGTACTCACAGGGAGGACAGTTTAGGTGATATTGAAATAATCCAGGCCCAGAGAGGATGGTGACTTGGATCAATGTGGCAACTGTGGAGGTGGTAAGAAATATGGGAATCTAGAAATATTTTGATGGTCAGCTGATAGGATTTCCTAATGGGATATAAGAGAAAGAATTAATATGGCCTGAGTCACTGGACCAAAGGAGGAATCATTTACTGAGTTTCATCATAGTGAGGGGAGGCATTGTTCCAAAGAACTGAGAACTTGTTCTTGGTCATGTTAACATCCAAGTGAGACACCCAGAAGGTGTTTAGAAATATAAGCCCTGGATAGTTTAACTTAATTAGAAAAGAATATCCACCTTAAATGTTGTGAGTTTTTTGTTTGTTTGTTTTAAGGATTATCTATATGAGATCAAATTGACAACAGCAAATCAAATGGTTAGATAAGAAGCTTAGGGGTAAGTGAGTTTGTGTTGATGATGGTGAAATAATTCGGAAAAGATTATTAAGAAAGGTAGCACACCTTCAAGAACGTAACCAACATCCCTGAATTGTACATGTAGAAGTCATTGAATTGATGTATGTTTTGTTGTTTATATCCTCACCAAAAAAAAAAAAAACTTTTTTAATTTTTTGTAAAAAGAAAGAAATATAAGCCCTAGCTTCACAGGAAAGGCAGCCTTGGCCAGAGATAAGACACCTGTAAGTCATCAGCACGTGATGGCATTTAAAGCCATTAAATCATTGAGATCACCACTGCAAATACAAGGTACTTCCAGTAAGTGCGAACTCTTCTCCAGCTTTTACTAGTAACAGCTTAGTCATGCCCAGCATCTACCCATGGGAAAGACGTAATGACAGGAAGGTGGTCAACAGAAGTGCTTGAAGATGCTCATGTTTGCCATAGGGCTCTACAAATCAGGTTATCTCCGTTTACTGAGAAAGGTCTACAAGAATTCTCTTTAAATTTGGGGGAAAATAAAATTTCGGTATTAGTTTACTAAACATTTTTATATAGCTTTGTAATAAGAATGCTTGTTGTGCATTTAAGATATTATAAGAAGTTCTTGGGGAAGTAAATATGGCACTGAGATAAAATGAATGAAGCTAAATATCTGGGAATATTTGTATTAAATTTCATTGATGTAAACGCTATATTCATATGAGGCATTTTTCATGAAAAACAAACAAAAAGTAGTACACTACTTTCTATCAATTCTGTATATGTAATAATAAAAAAGAAGACCTTAATGGTAACAAAAAATTTAGGAGCAACATAAGGAAGGCACCTCTGATTAAAAATACCACTGAGCATTAAAATGGCTATCAATAAGAGTTTGAAATATACTTCACTGAAGCACTGTTGATATATGGCCATCCTATCTCTCAGCAGTGACCAGATACAGTCCTGCCTTGAAGAATCTTTCAACTGTAAATTCTTTTATATATTATTACCATTTCTTTGGTTCACACAGATCTATTTTGGGCTGAAATCATTTTCTGTTTGTAATACTGAAAACTTTTTTGCCTTACAACCTAAACCTCTTGCTGTTGAGCAGATTCTGACTCAACCAGGACAGGGTATGCTAAGTAAATAATCAAAAGAAGCTGGACTAGATGAAGAAGAATGGGGCATCAGGATTGGAGGAAAATTCATTAACAACCTGTGTTATGCAGATGACACAACCTTGCTGGCTGAAGGTGAAGAGGACTTGAAGCACTTGCTGAAGAAGACCAAAGACTACAGCCTTCAGTATGGATTGCACCTCAACATAAAGAAAACAAAAATCCTCACAACTGGACCAATAACCAACATCATGATAAATGAAGAAATACTGAAGTTATCCAGCATTTCAATTTACTCAGATCTACAATCAACACCCATGGAAGCAACATTCAAGAAATCCAACAATATATTGCTTGGGCAAATCTGCTGCAAAAGACTTCTGTCAAGTGTTAAAAAACAAAGGTCACTTTGAGGACTAAGGTGTGCCTGACTCAAGTCATGGTATTTTCAGTGTCCTCATATGCATGTGAAAGCTGGAATGAATAAGGAAGACCGAAGAATTGATGCCTTTGAATTATGGTATTGGCGAAGAACATTGAATACACCATGGACTGCCAAAAGAATGAACAAATCTGTCTTGAAGGAAGTACAGCCAGGATGCTCCTTGGAAGCAAGGATGGAGAGACTTCATCTCACATACTTTGGACATGTTATCAGAAGGGACCAGTCCCTGGAGAAGGACATCATGCTTGGTAACGTAGAGGGTCAGTGAAAAAGAGGAAGACCCGCAATGAGATGGATTGACACAGTGGCTGCAATAATGGGTTCAAGCATAACTGTGAGAATGGCACAGGACCAGGCCATGTTTCCTTCTGTTGTACACAGGGTCGCAATGAGTTGGAATTGACTCAATGGCACCTAACAACAACAGGGTTTCCAAGGCTGTAATATTTAAGGAAGCCGATTGCCACATCTTTCTCCTGTGGTGTGGCTGGGGGGTTCCAACCATCAACCTTTCAGTTAGCAGCCTAGTGCACCACCAGCACTCCTCCTTAGGACCTAGTTAGTGAGAAAGTTTATTTTTTAGATAACTCTGTATACTAGTACGAAAGATGTTGACTCACTGGAAAACAATGTGAATTTTAGTTCAAAATTTTCTAGATGTAGTATTAGTGTAATTGTTCTGTGGGTAGACAATATTACTATTGGGTTAAGATATTTTATTTATCACTGACCTAATTATGTATCATGTGTCAATACTAATTATAGAAGTAGAATACATGGATAATATTTTTTCTGATAGCTTACTTTAATCTGGGCTGGTTGCTCTTATTTTTATTGATATTAGCTTTAAATATCAGTCCCTCAAATTTTGTCTCTAGAACCTGCAGAAGTCTTTTAAGTGTACTCTGTATTTTATCTGTTTTATTATTCAAGATTTCTAACAGCCCTCTTAGGGAGTTCTGTATCCTAGATGATGTTGTGGGAGTTGATTTAGAAGAGTTTAGCCAAGTCTGTTTCTTGTTTAACTAGGATGAACATTTTAAAGTCTGTTTTCTTACTTTTCCTTTCACGCATCTCTTCACAAGGATGTGGAAAGCACCAAAAAAGTCAAATAAGAAAGACAAATAGCTTAAACTGCTTTGAAATAACTTTCATTAAAAGACTTTACTAGAATATTATCTGTGAAAAAATGAAATTAGGATACTATTTGACATAAAAAAGCTGTATAAGTTGACACTTGTAATTGCCTATTGTCGAAAATAGGATCTTTATATAACGAAGAGTTTGAGTTCCTATTTATTCACTCATTTTACATGAGACACATTCTAAAGATAAAAAGACATGGAAAAATTAAAATCATGGATGTGAAAAGCTATCAAAAAATGAGCAAACACTTAACAAGCATTTTTCCAAAAAGGAAAGATTTATGGCCAAATAATATTAAAAAAAATGCTCAACCTCACTAACATTTATGAAAAGGAACATAAAGCCTACAGTGAGGTAACATTTCACACCAGATTGACAAATTGTTTTTTTAAAAATGTTTCAATATCAACTGTTGCAGAGAACGTAGATCTTTATGTTGCTGTTTGAATTCTCATATATTCGTAATGGATACCTGGAAAATTGTGAGTTGAGAAGCATCTAAGGTGAGTCTATATACAGTAAAAAAACAAGAGTGAGAGGGCAGATGAAATCCATTAACAATGTCACCGCCTTAGTTTCAGCCCTCAGTATCTCTCGTCACTCCTACGATGACAACCTCCTAACAAGACTCTATCACCATTCTTATCTCAGACAAATCAATCAAGGAATAGGTGAGTTCTGCTACCAGAATAATTTAGAACTCTAATTGTATCATTCCCTTGCTTAAAACTATTCAGTTGCTCCCCATCTCCTGGAGAACAAAATTCTAAGCACTTAACACACAATACTTCTATATGATTTGGCACTAATGACACTATCGCCTGTTTTAACCACTCCCTCTGGAATACCATCCATACTCTTATCTGCTCCAATATTTCCTCGTTAGGCATAGCTCCTTATTCCTCCAATACGGGTAATTCCCCTCTAATATTTTGCTCATTTGCCTATCATTGCACTACATGAATTTATATATTCACCCTACAAGACTGGGAGTGACTTGAGGTCTAGGGATTGTACTGTTTACATCTGTGTGTGCTTGGAACATAAAGGATTTCAATAAATATTTTTGATGACTGTTTAATCAAAGTGGTGAAAAATGGAATAGCTGTAAAAAAGAAGGATAGTTAAGAAACAAGCAAAAATTCAACAGAGGTAGCATTATGGGTTCTGGTATTATAAAATTCTCAGTGTGAATGGGACATTGTTAATATCTAGTTAAAAAATTCACTTAATGCCCTTGAGTATGCTTCCTCTTTTTAAATTGGGAATAATAACAACTATCTTATTGTTCTTGTGAGTATTGTTGATAATATTTTGGAATAATCTAGTACAGCTCTTGACACATAGAGAAGAGTTAGTCAGTGGTAGCTATTAGTATTGTGCCTTGGAGCCCTTAGTATTGCGGCAAAAGAATCCTTAGCAAATGCCACCAAAAATTATCATGGGGTTTGACTGCAGGAAGCAAGATGTTCTAAAGGCAAACAGATTTGAATCATGGAACTACCAACAGTTATCTTTAAGATCATCTAAATTAAGAACCTGAAGAAGTTTCATGAGTTCCTGTGTTTACCAGGGTACAAGTGGTACTCTTAAGATAAACTTTTCTCTGTCATCTTGAAAGTGTTTTTAGAATCTTCAATCAGTGTTCTGAGAACTCAAGTCCATGCGAATTAAACAGGCCAGTGAAAAGAACATGCAGATGATTCTTTGTTTTCTTCAAATGAACCCACCTAATTCTTAAGAAATGAAGATTACTTATATTCAAGAGACAGCACTCTTTCTTTGCCAAACATGCACAAAATGACAGAGACAGCAGGAAGTCAGAAAGCCTGATGCTATAATTTTATTCATGGTAATTATTAGGATCCTTGTGAAAGTTATAGGCTTATTATAGAAACTCTGAATTGGGAATGTAAACAACTGCAGGAGGAAGATCTTGTTTAGGTGATTGTGGCTAAACATCTAAATTTGTTCAAACTGAATGTACTTGCTAAAACTGTTGAGGTTTTTGTTTATCTTCATTGTTTACCTTCTCTTGTCACATAAAATGTGCATGGCTTATCATAAAGAATTTAAAAACAAGTGGGGCAGGGGGTGAAATAAAGTCCATAATTTAGAAAGAAAAGATTAAATCTAAGGGATCATTCTAGCTACAATTTAGAGACTGGATGGGAGACAAGAAGCCAGGTGGGAGAATGTACATTCATCACACTCTTCGCTCTCTTTTAATACCTGGTTATCACATTCAAGCTAGTGTACATTGTTGTCTACTAGGGCCCTCCATTAAAAGAAGATGATCAATAGGTTGCATGCATACACACAAGATGTTCAGGTAAATGCTATGTTATACATAATTTTGCAACAACAACCAAAACACCTGTTTGTTTCATGTGTATACGTTTATGGGTATAAATATATATGTGTGATGTGTGTCTGTATATACACATATAATAAAACAATAAGGATCACAGAAACTGACACTTCTTAGACGTAACTGATCACCTCATAGGATTAACTTTCTTGGTTTGAAGACGTAGGGTCGTAGTATTGTGGGACAACTTGGTCAATTGGCATAATATAGTTCACAAAGTTTACCTTTTATGTACTATTCTGGTTAATAAAAATGGGGTCTGAAAAGATTGCAAGCAGCCATCTAAGGTACAACTATTAGTTTCTACTCATCTGGAGCAAAAGAGAGAGAGAAGGGCACTCAAGAATCAAAGAAGGAGCCATTTTACAGGATCAATTGTCTACATGAACCAAGGCCACATCTACCCTAAGACCAGAAGAACTAGATGGTGTCCAGCTACCACTACCAAACATTCTTTTCAGGACCACAATAGATGGATCCTGATAGAGGGTGAGAAAAATGTGGAAGAGAACTTCAAATTCTTAAAACATCCAGACTTAATGGACTCACTGAGACAGGAGGAATCCCCAAGATTATTACCCTGAGATATTCTTTAAGCCTTGAATTGAAACTATCCCCTCAAGTCACCTTTTAGCTAAATAGCAGATCAGCTCAGAAAGTAATGAGTATCACCATTGAGTATTGTCTTAGTTATCTAGTGCTACCAAAACAGAAATACCACAAGTGGATGGCTTTAATAGCAGAAGTTTATTCTCTCACAGTTTATGAAGCTAGACATTCAAATGCAGGGTGCCAGCTCTAGGGGAAGGCTTTCTATCTCTGTTGGCTCTGGGGGAATGTCCTTGTCATCAATCCTCCCCTGATCTAGGAGCTTCTCAGTGCAGGGAGCCCTTGTCCAAAGAACACACTTTATTCCTAGCCCTTCTTTGTTGGTGGTAGGGGGGTCCTTATCTCTTTGCTTGCTTCTCTCTCCTTTTATCTCTTCTAAGATAAAATGTGACACATGCCACATCCCAGGGACACTACCCTTACAGTGGATCAGGGCTGTGACCTGAGTAAGGGTGTGACATCCTACCCTAATCCTCTTTAACATAACTTAATGTTGCCTCATTAACCACAGGCAGAGATTGGGATTTACAGCACGTAGGAAAATTACATCAGATCACAAAATGGAGGACAACCACATAATGTTGGGAGTCATGGCCTAGCCAAGTTGACACATATTTGGGGGGGGGGCACTATTCAATCTGTGACGTATACTGTGTTCTTTTAAAAAAAGATTTATGTGAGACCAAATGGTTAATGAATACTCTAAGGCATAGATGAGAATGTTGAGGGACTGTGAGACTTGGTGAATGGAACAGAACAACAAGAACAGAAAATGAAAATTTTGATACAATATGAAGAATGTAACCAATGTCACTTAACTCTGTATATAGAAGTTGTTGGATGGGAACTCATTTTGCTGTGTACACTTCCACCAAAAATATAATAAAATATTAAAAAAAAAGATGATCAAGTGTTGGCCTGTGGTATCCACCTCTCTCTGGTGAAGAATAACCCTCAGATACCATATGTCCCTATACCACTTCCCCAAATAGTTTAGATAAGGTAATTTCTCAGTGAAGTCTATGGGTCAAGAGACTTTTGATTATATTAAAATTCATTGTGAATGGTTTGGGCAATATTCTTAAGTGAGAAATTATATATGTTCAAAAGCAAATGAAAAACAATACCAAATGTGACAGCTCTTGGGTCTCATGGAGTTAGAGAAAAGAAACCATAGGAGAAGCTGGCAGAGACCCCTCTGTGCTGCAGTGGGGATTATGGTAGGCTGATTTAATAGATGCAGTTACTTACCCTTCCCTGTATCCACATCCTTTTCTACTGGACTTTGAAATTCCTCTCACTAAAATGATGAAAGGTATTTCTCCACTACTTACCTTTGAGTTTGACAGCATGACTTACTTTGGTAAATGCAAGGCTAGTGGTGTTAACATGAACAAAGGCTTGAAGAGCACTTTCATGATTAGGCTTCTTCTATTATGCCTCTACCAATGCTATGAGAAGAACTTGTCCATGCCAATCTGCTGTGCCAAGAAAAGCACGAGAAACTCGTGGAGCAAAGGACCCATAAAAAAAAAAAAAAAGGGCCAGCTTAGATTAACTGACCCACAGGTAACCTGAATACTTGTGAATATATAAATCCTTATTCTCAAAATGCTGCTGAAATTTTTATGGTTGTTTGTTACATAGTATTATTGTGACCCTGGCATACTGACAGAGAACTATAAAAAAATGTTGAACTTCCCCCCCCCCAGGGCTTTCTTCTCTTGTGTAGATCAAGTACAAGACACTTGGTCAGTACGCCGAAGGCCCTGAGTGTGAGTTTTGTTAAGCTTTTGTTTCTTAGAAAGTTTAGTTCTGGGCAAGTGTGGAGATCTCGTTTGTATGGCTAGAATGAGTACACATACCGAATATCTGCCATATGTTTATTTTTTTTCCATGGAAATTAAAAAGAAAGATTTATAAAATAATAAACAGCTGGCTAAATCTAGAGAAAGCTTCAGAATCATATAATTACTACATTGATCAACAAAATCTGCTGTTAGGATCATATCCCATATTACATTATAATAAAAGAGGAAGCAACTGGAGTTTATTTCACTATACAGGTCGGATAATTTTCAATGTGGTTATCAAATCACAAAGGTAATTACTATTATTATGTTATTGTCTCAAAGTAGCATTTACTTACAGTTAGAACTACTTTCACATGATGTCCCTGACTTTCATTTTGCAGACAGTAAATGTATAGTCCTATATAACATACTTTTTTTTCCATTAGCCCTCTTAACTGGTGCATTTCTGTTGAAAGTTCCCAAATTCTCACTGTGGGAAGCTGAAGATAACATTATTTCCCAAGGAAAAATATACACCTCATTTTGTATCAAAGACAGGTAGATAAATATGTTAAGAGGTGTGGGAGGGTGTAACGGAACACACCCGCCTGCAGATACAGGGTTAGGGGTGTGTCTTAGTCATCTAGTGCTGCTATAACAGAAAATACCACAAGCAGATGGCTTTAAAAAGAGAAATTTATTCTCGCACAGCCTGGTAGGCTACAAGTCCAAATTCAGGGTGTTAGCTCTAGGGGAAGGCTTTCTCTTTCGGTGGGATCTGGAGGAAGGTCCTTGTCATCAATCTTCCCCTGATCAAGGAGCTTCTCAGCGCAGGTACCCTGGGTCCAAAGGAGGCGCTATTCTCTTGGCTCTTGTTTCTTTGTGGTATGAGGTCCCCATGTCTCTCTGCTTGCTTCTCTCTTTTATATCTCAAAAGAGATTGGCTTTTTCTAATCTTGTAGATCTCATCAACATAACTGCTGCTAATTCATCTCATTAACATCATAGTAATAGGATTTACAACACATAGGAAAATCACAGGAAGTCATATCAGATGACAAAATTGTGGACAATCACACAATACTGGGAATTGTAGCCTAGCAAAATATTTTTGGGGGACACAATTCAATCCATGACAGGATGGATATTTCTACATATATAATTATAAGTGTGCTTATATATTAATGTAGACAATATAGCACCCAAGGGCCACAGTCAGGGCAACTTCTTAGACATAACCAAACACCTCATGAGACGAAGTTGCTAGGCTCGAAGGCAAAGGACCATAGACTTCGGAAATCTCATTGTCAACTGGCATAACATAATTTATAAAAACAAAGTTTTGCATCCTACTTTGGTGAGCAGCATGGAGGGTCTTAAATGCTTGTGAGCAATCGTCTAAGATATAGCTACTGGTCTCTTCCTGTCTGGAGCAAAGGAGAGTGAAGAAAACCAAAGACTGAAGGGAGCGATTAGTCCAAAGGACTAACAGACCACATGAACCACAGCCTACACGACCCAGAGACCAGAAGAACTAGATAGTGCCTGGCTACTGCTACCAACCACTCTAACTGGGATCACAACAGAGGGTCCCAGGCAAAGTGGAGGAAAAATTATAGAACAAAAAATCAAATTCACAATAAAGACCAGTCTTACCAGTCTGATAAAGACTGGATGAATCCCTGAAACTATGGCTCTAAGACACCCTCTGAATTGGAACTAAAGCCATTCCCAGAGACCACCTCTCAACCAAACCATAGACAGGCTCATAAAATAAACAATAACACCCGAAAGAAACATGCACTTTAGAACAATTAATTATATGAGATCAAAAGGGCAACATTTGTCCAAAAGCAAAGATGAGAAGGCAGGAAGGGTAGAAAATCAGGACGAAAGGAAGTGGGGAACCTAGGACAGAAATGGGGAGAGTGTTGACACATTGTGGGGAATGAAATCATGTCATGGAACACTTTATATACAAATCATTGAATGGGAAAATAATTTGCTCTGTAAACTTTTACCTAATGCACAATAATTTTTTTTTTTAAACAAAGATTCAATTTGTAGATACAAATTGTAGATGCATTTTGAAAGGGATTAGTTTGATAACAAGACATTCAGCAACTACTTGGTAGGGAAGATACTTTTGTGTTTAAGTAGGTCATACAGAGATTCACAAAAGGCTACTTATACTTTACTTTCTTTGCCAGGGTTTGGCCCTCAAAGACTTTGGGCTAATACCCTTGGTTTCATTGTCCTTCACAGAAGTTCAAGTGATGAAATTTTTGTCTGTGTCTCTATGATAAAAATAATATTAGCAGAAGCAACAACTATAAGCAACTTCCATAATAGCAGCAGTAATGGTAAACTATATGGTTAAAAATCTTGTATGCTGCATAAAACCAATGGAAAGTGTATTGAGTAAAAATAAATACCATTGCAGCTTTAAAGATAAAATTAAAAAAAATTTTTTTTTATGGAACGTGTATTTAGTAAAAATAAATACCGTGGCAGCTTTAAAGATAGCAGAGATAAAAAAATAAAATAAAACCTATATGTATTGAAGAGAAAGGCCTTAAAAGCAATACAGAGACTAATAAAATATTGATATTTGGGTTTTAAATCTACTTTACCAAGCCTTTCAATTAGCAGTTTCATTTAAATGAGAATTTTTTACAAATAGTGTAATACATTTTTAAGATTTTGACTGAAGTATTTCTGACTCAGAAAAGGGATCAATCTAACTTAATTATAAATCATCTCACCTAGATTCCAGCAAAACAACTGAACTGAAAAACTGGCTGATTTACAAGCATTCTGTTAGTGTCCAAAAACGTCAATTTTACCCTAAAATCTTTGGACACAATTTCATGTGGAGGAAAATGAATGATAAATACTTTGGATTTAGTATTTGAACTTGAAGATCTATAAGGGAAATTCTTACCATCAAAGAAATATAACTTTTTTATTATGCAATGTACCAAATGAATACAAGTTGAGTTTGCTTTCTTATTGGAATTGAGAATAGAGGGAAGAGAAATAGTTTTATTTTGTCAGTGGGGTCCTTACTTTAGGGTTAGCAATTCTAAGTCTAAGATCTAAGGATGTATAACGTGTCAATATGAAAATTCAATTTCAAACCTCATCTCCCGTACCAATGACAGTCTGAATTCCCAAGTTCCATATCCATTCAATATAAGTAAAATGAAAGATGTATAAAATAATAAACAGCTGGATAAATCTAAGGAGAGCTCCAGAATCATACAATCACTACATTGATCTGAGGAAATAGGGAATTACTTTTTCATATGGTGAAGATGACATGTAATCTAGTTTTAAAACAAAAGTTAATGGAACCTTCTTTATGGAACCAGGAAGAGTGTGTTGGTTGGAGGGAAGCTGATAGCTAGAATGAGCATTTTGACCGTCAAGATAATTGTTTAACCATCCACAGCTTCTTGAACCACAATTGTTTATCTTCAATGATTTAATTGCCAGGACTGTGTTTTTATCAGCCTTCCAAACACAAAACCAAACCCATTACCATCAAGTTAATTCCAACTTATAGAGACCCTATAGGACAGAATTGAACTTCCCCATAGGGTTTCCAAGGCTATAATCTTTACAGAAGCAAACTTCCACTATGCAACGATTAAGAACAATGAAGAATCTGTGAAACATTTCATAACATGGAGGAATCTGGAAGGAATTATGCTGAGTGAAATTAGCCAGCTGCAAAAGGACAAATATTGTATGAGGCCACTATGATACAAACTCAAGAAAAACTTTAAACACAGAAGAAAATATTCTTTGATGGTTACAATGGTGCGGAAGGAGGGAGGGGGTATTCATTAATTACATAGTAAACAAGAACTATTTCAGGTGAAAGGAAAGACAACACACAATGCAGGAGAGGTCAGCAAACTGGACTAAGCCAAAAGCAAAGAAGTTTCCTGAATACAACCAAACACTTCAAAGGCCAGAGCAGCAGGGACAGGGGTCTGGGGACCATGGTTTCAGGGGACATCTAGGACAATTGGCATAACAAAATGCATTAAGAAAACATTCTGCATCCCTTTTTGGTGAGTGGCGTCTGGGGTCTTAAATGGTAGCAAGTGGCCATCTAAGATGCATCAATTGGTCTCAACCCACCTGGAGCAAAGGAGAAAGAAGAACACCAAAGACACATGGTAAATATGAGCCCAAGAGACAGAAAGGGCCACATAAACCAGAGGCTATATCAGCCTGAGACTGGAAGAACTAGATGGTGCCCGGCTACCACCAATGACTGCCCTGACAGGAAATACAGCAGAGAATCTCTGATAGCATAAGAGAACAGTGGGATGCAGACCTCAAATTCTCATAAAAAAGACCAGACTTAATGGTCTGACTGAGACTAGAGGGACCCTGGAGGTCATGGTCCCTGGACCCTCTGTTAGCCCAAAACTGGAACCATTGCCAAAGCCAACTCTTCAGACAGGGATCGGATTGGACTATAAGACAGGAAATGATACTGGTGAGGAGTGAGCTTCTTGTCTGAAGTAGAAGCAAGTGGGCAGCTCCTGTTGGAGGCAAGATGAGAAGGCAGAGGGGGACAGGAGCTGGTTGAATGGACATGGGGAGTACAGGGTGGAGAGGAGGAATGTGCTGTCTCATTAAGGGGAGAGCAGCTAGGGTTACATAGCAAGGTGTGTATAGTTTTTGTATGAGAGACTGACTCGATTTGTAAACTTTCACTTAAAGCACAATAAATTAAAAAAAAAAAGACTTAAGATGAAGATGACTTAGTGAGGAAGAAGTCACTAGGAGTCATCTACTTTCATTTAAGACAGGTAGGTAAACTCTAGAGTGACAGGTATTCTTAGTGTTATGGGTTCAATTGTGACCCCCCAAATTTTGTGATGTAAAAACTAAAGCCTATGCTTGTGGATGCAATCCCATTTGGGAATAGTGGTTTCTTTGTTATGTTAATGAGGCCATATCAGTGTAGGATCTGTTTTAAACCAATCACCTTTGAGGTTTAAAATGAGCAGATTAGGCACAGAGAAGCAAGCAGAGATGGGCTAAGAGATGTCAAGCCACATGAAGATTGCCAAGGAACTGAGGAACAGAATTTAAAAAGAGGTAAGATCTTTTCCCCAGAACTGGCAGAGAAAGAAAGCCTTCTCCTAGAAGGTATACCCTGATTTTGGATTTCTAGCCTCCTAAACTGTGAGAAAATAAATTTCTGTTAAAGCCACCCACTGTGGTATTTCCGTTATAACAGCACTAGATAACTAAGACACTGAGGAATCTACAATAAATTTCTTCTATTCTTTGTTTTCTCGATTTCAGTGATACATGAGAAAAGAGTAAACACTAGCAGTGAACCAACAAGCCCTTTCATTGGAGAGTAATCTGGTAACAGACTATACAAATCTGGACATTCAAATGAACATTACAATCCTTGGCTGAAAGCGTAGGAGAATATTTGGTTTAATTCTTCCAAAACAAAAATAAGCGAGAATCATTTACCAAAATTGGCTGCAGACCCTCATTCCACCATCTCAGCATTTGCATCTCACTCTTGTAGTACTGTCAAAATCTCCAGCAACTCAAAGGATATTTTATTAGGTACTTAATGGGGGTATCATGAATTAAACACACTTCAGGAACTGGAGGATATTCATGAAGCTGCTACAAAGAGCCCATGTCCTGTGTCTTAGTCATCTAGTGCTGCTATAACAGAAATACCACAAGTGGATGGCTTTAACAAAGAGAAATTTATTCTCCCATAGTCTAGTAGGTTACAAGTCCAAATTCCAGGTGTCAGCACCAGGGGAAGGCTTTCTCCCTCTGTAGGCTCTGGAGGAAGATTCCCTGTCATCTATCTTCCCCTGGTCGAGGAGCTTCTCAGGTGCAGGGACCCCAGGTCCAAAGGACACACTCTGCTCCTGGTGCTGCTTTCTTGGTGGTATGAGGTCCCCAACTCTCTGCTTCCTTCCCTTTCCTTTTTATCTTTTGAGAGGTAAAAGGTGGTATAGGCCACATCCCAGGGAAATTCCCTTTATATTGGATCAGGGATGTGACCTGGGTAAGGGTGGTGTTACAATCCTACCCTAATCATGTTTAACATAACATTACAATCATAAAATGGAGGATAACCACTGACTACTGGGAATCATGGCCTACGTAAGTTGATACCCACATTTTTGGAGGGATGTAATTCAATTCACGACACCTAGAAACTCTGATTCAAGATTAGGATTCCTGCAAATAGTATTCTAATCTTAAAGCCCAGGTCAGCTCCTGGTATCTGGCTTCATCATTACAGGAAGAGAGGATCTGGTCAATTCCAAGTCCATAGCTTTATCACCCACCATGATTCCACACAATGAGGAATTTTTGAAAAGAGAACTTTCTGGTGCTAGTAGGAAGAGGAGGCTTGGATTGTACAAAAAATAAAAAAAAGAATCAATTGTAATCTACTGCTTTGGTTGCCTAACATCTACACTTTACTTCCACAATAGCATATGAAAAAATAGCCCTTCCTAAACTAAGGCAATGGGTCCCTTATAACTCTTTTATCCCTTTCCTAATTGTTTCCCAAAGAACACAATTTGTCTCAATAGTATTTATTCCTGGTCCAAGTACGCTCCTACTCTAGTGCGTTTATAACCCTAATTTCAAAAGCATGCCACCTATACACATGGGCACAACTACAAAAATCAGTATTATGTCAAGTTGTAGATGTGGAAAGCAAACTTTTGTGGTTGAATTATTACGTGTGGTTATGAGAGCTGCCAGCCCCATTGCACCCTTTAGGTCCCAGCTGAATAGGAAGAAATAGCACCATTTATTGACCATTGAGAAGAGCACATAAAGATTCTGCTGAATAGCCTAAACATAAAGTTGTGTCCCAGTACTTCCCACAACTTAATCTTTTATTGGCATCTACCTTGCTTAACCGGCCAGCTGCTTCTGGATCATCCTATGGGCGTCAATTCATTGCCTTACTCTTTTTCAAAAAGTTAGTTCCTTGACTGAACTGATGTTGTCTAGTGCACAATGAGAATACAAGGTATTATGTTGTTGTTGCTGTGAGGTGCCGTCGAGTAGGTTCCGACTCATAGCAACGCTATGCACAACAGAACGAAACACTGTCCGGTCCTGAGCCATCCTTACAATCGTTGTTATGCTCGAGCTCATTGTTGTAGCCACTGTGTCAATCCACCTCATTGAGGGTCTTCCTCTTTTCCACTGACCCTGTACTCTGCCAAGCATGATGTCCTTCCCCGGGGAATGATCCCTCCTGACAACATGTCCAAAGTATTATATTATTTTTAAAATGCTGATGCTGAGAGAGGAATGGCAATCAGGGAAAACAATTCTAAGACCAGAAAGAGACTCCATTTCAGCACCCCATAGTCAGATGTAAGTCTCCAGCAGATCATGAGATTCAGTAAGTCATTTATTGTTTCTCAGAAAGAAAATAACAGGCTAATCAGAGGACATGAGCTAGCTCCAAAACTCTGCTATGATCCTTACACTGGGATTTGCATTAGGCTCCATACAGCTTTGATATATCACAGAAACTCGGAGCAATGTAAGTTCGTCAGAACTTCCTCACCTGCAACCTGGACCAGTTTAAGCACTCTTTTTGTTCTCGACCTCAAATAGAATTGGCAGTTCTTTAGGGTCACCTTGTAAATAAGTGTGGAATCTAAATCTAAATAGGTGCCGTGGAGTCGATTTTTGACTCGTAGAGACCCTATGTGACAGAGTTGAACTGCTCCATAGGGTTTTTAGGTTGTAATCTTTATGGGAGCAGACTGCCAAGTCTTTCTCCTACAGAGCAGCTGTGCACTTAACTATTGCGCCACCAGGACTAGTGCCTCCAAAATATAAAGAGATTTATTAAGTACTGTACTAGTACTAGTAGGAACTTTTTCCACATTGATATGGCATAGTCGGAAATGCTACCAACCAGTGGACCACCCAAAATCTTCATGGAGTTTCTAAGGCCCTCTAATTTCATGAAATTTATTCTCTACTCTTTGGCACACATATGTCTTACATGGCATCTAGGGTACCTGCTTTTTCCTAGTCAGGCCCTATCAACATAAAATGATCAATGTAGTAAACCATAACTCTGCCCTGTGGAATAATGAAATGGTTAAGTTCTATTTAAGAGCAAATATACACAAGGAGCAAGAGAGTTGATATATCTCGGAGGGAAGGTAGTAAAACTGTACTGTCGACTCTTTTAAGTGAAAGCAAATGTCTTCTTGTGTTCACTATTTATTAGGATAGAGAAAATAAAGCATACTGAGATCAACAACCGAATATCACATGCTGGCAATTATACTGATTTGTTCTTGTTATAAGAGCATATTTGGGTCAACAGCTAAATTGAAATTATCATTTGGCTAAGCTCAAACTTGACAATCTTTCCTCAATATCTTTTTATCTTCTGGATCAGCTAAATTGGAGAATTAAATCATATGTGACAGGAATACCAACTCTGAAATTTTCATATCCTTATTGATGATGGTAGTGTCTGTGATTCTCCAGGCATGTAGTTGTTGTTGTTAGGTGCCGTTGAGTCAGTTCCGACTCATAGCAACCCTATGTACAACAGAACGAAACACTGCCAGGTCCTGCACCATCCTCACAATCGTGGCTATGCTTGAGCCCATTGTTGCAGCTACCGTGTTAATCCATCTTGTTGAGGCTTTTCTCCTTTTCACTGACCCGCTACTTTACCAAGCATGATGTCCTTCTCCAGAGACGGCTCTCTCCTAATAACATGCCCAAAGTATGTGAGACGTAGTCTCGCCATCCTTGCTTCTAATGAGCATTCTGGTTGTACTTACTCCAAGACAGCTTTGTTTGTTCTTTCGGCAGTCCATACTATATTCAATATTCTTTGCCAACACCACAAATCAAAGGCATCAATTCTTCTTTGTTCTTCCTTATTCATTGTCCAGCTTTTGCACGCATAGGAGGCGATTGAAAACACCATGGCTTGGGTCAGGTGTACCTTAATCTTCAAGGTGACATCTTTGCTTTTCAACACTTTAAAGAGGTCTTTTGCAGCAGATTTGCCTAATACAATGTTTCTTTTGATTTCTTGACTCCTACTCCCATTTTTTTTTTTTTTTACTCCCATGGGTGTTGATTGTGAACGCAAGTAAAATGAAATCCTTGACAACCTCAATCTTTTCACTGTTTATCATGATGTTGCTTATTGATTGAGTTGTGAGGATTTTTGTTTTCTTTATGTTGAGGTGTAATTCTTACTGAAGGCTGTGGTCTTTGATCTTCATCAATAAATGCTTCAAGTCCTCTTCACTTTCAGCAAGCAGGCATGTAGTATTACCTTTGAATTGCTATTTTGGTAAAGAGAAGACCACCAAGGATTTACACTTTTCCATTTCCTAACTTAATATGCCTTACTCCACAGTCCGGAATCTAAAATGTGGCTTCTGTCCATTGCTGAGGGCAACTATTGCAACTGCATATTTCAGAACTGGGGATTTAAACATGAAATATGTTTTTATTCCTCACCTGGGATTAACAAATCCCATTCATCACGGCTCCCTCAGAAGCTCCCACCCTGTCTAGTGACATCCAGAGAACCTATGACCCAGTAATGTTCTCGTTCCTCAGGAGTTAGTGTCAGCTTACAGCCAGTATCCTAGTACCCAGTAGTCCCTGAAAAGTTTGGATATTTCCTTTTCTCCACTGTACATTTTCTTTGATTTGTGGAAATCTTGCAAAAAGATCCAAGTTTGGTACCTCCTTAAAAGTACCCAGTTTTCCCTTCACTGAAAAACAGTGGACCTGTGAACAGACTCAATTTGCTAAAGAATGAGAAGCCACAAACATCTGTCCTAATGATCTGAGTTAGATTTCTGTTCTTCAGAACTAGAGTACTTTTGTTAATGCTAATAATAACTTTTTTGGTTCCTGGCACACTATGTTAATAAAATTTTTGACAACCATTTCTGTGATTAGCAAGTCAGCCTGCTGTATTATTGTGATAAATATACTTACAATGCCTCTCAGTGTTAAGAGTAATACCTGGCCTCAACACTTTTGGGAACCTCTACTCACAATGAAATCAGGAAGGGTATTTCAGCTATTGCACTAGAAAACCCTGTCCACATAAAAGAGTCAAAAGAAACCTATATAACAGATCTAGCCTCACAAATGTATATCTCTAGGCTTTGGTAAGGTGAGTGATTTTGAGCCTTTTTAGAGCACATATTTAGGGATAGCTGGGATTTCCCTATATTTCCTATTCTCAAAGTTTTAAAATCTCTTCCATTTACATTATACCAAGGAATTATCAGCATCTCAATGTCATTTAATATGTGTTAGAGATAAATCAAGTTTGTGTTACTCCTCCAAGAAAAATATTTTAACCATGCATATCAACTGAAGTTACAAAATGGATTCCAGATTCTATGGTAAGTACACTCCTATTAAAAATGTAGATAATGCAAATATGCTTTTCCTTTCCTGATTAAGCAGCTGAAAAATAAGTTCCACATATTTTACCAATATAAATTAATAAAGCCCTAAGTAATGAAATTCTTCTATTCCTAGATTAAACCTGATTTTGGACCCCTGAAGAATGCTAGAGTCAATGTAGGGATGGTGTTAGGGCAGGCCTGGGAGGAAGCTGAGGCATCCAATCTGTCTTTTATAAAAATAACTGCATCTAGTAAAATTTTCAAGCCATGAAAGAACATTTCTTCAAATGTGTAGCTACTCACGTGGCTAAGAAAGGCTCAGTGATGGGTAGAGAATGCAGGCATTCTGAATCATCTGATTCCTCTTATATATCTCCATTCCAGTTCCCAGCATGCCATTCATTTTTAATCTGTGCTCTGCTAGGATATCTGACAAAACCATGACTCTGACTTCTACAATACATGAAATCAAAGCCAGGTGTGGTTTTCAGCTATTTGAGTTGAAAAGTAAAAACAAACTATTTTTAGCACAATAACTAAAAGTAATAATGTATAAGACTTTTAATATCACTGTTTCTTGAAATTATTATTTAGTATTTTTTTCCCAAATCTAGGAGAATTAATCACTCACATCTTGGTCTTTGATTTCTTTATACACTTTATACTGCTTCATAGCACTAAAAAAAAAGCACTAGGCACATAATATTCCAGGTTATATGACCTTACTAACATTACTCCATGTTAGGACCTTTGCTTCCCATCACATTAATGGAGCTTTCCATGACTTCCACCTGATTTCGATCATATGACCACTACATAAAAAAAAAAAAAAAAATTTTATGTAGTGGTCATATGATAATTCCCTTTATATCCCTGAAAGATTCTTGCTTTAATGTTGTTCAAATTTTATGTTACAAGAAACAGAAATCAAATATATCTTCAACAAAAAAGAAATTTTCTAGATAGAAAACTAAAAGCTATGATCATAGAGAATCAATTGATTGCTAGAGAACCAATCTTGGAAAATGAACATTTAGAGAAGCATTGCCTCTCTAAAATCCTGAACATATAATGACAGAGTTTCTAAAAGGAAGATTAAGAGAAGGGAGGTATAATGAACAATGTCAGTGTTTGCCTCAGAACCATTAGAATCCTTTTTTACATTTTTTGTGTTCCCCACCTCAGGTACCAAACCAAAACCAAACCCAGTGCCGTTGAGTCGATTCTGACTCATAGCGACCCTATAGGACAGAGTAGAACTGCCCCATAGAGTTTCCAAGGAGCACCTGGTGGATTCAAACTGCCAACCCTTTGGTTAACAGCTGTAGCATTTAACCTCTACACCACTAGGGTTTCCCACCTCAGGTAGAGAGCCAAAAATACCTAGTAATTTAATTATGACTAATGACCAACAGGGTCAGGTACAGATATATCAAATTCTTAGCCCTCTTACCTCAGGTGAGACAACTCTGAGGCAGTACTTACAGTGTAGTGTTTTCCTGTGGCCTCGGGTAAAGATGCTCTCTGATGGACTTCACCTGAGATTGCACCCGTGACTAAACCACAAACCAGGGCTTTGAACTGGTTCATCCCAGTTTGAACCCCTGCTGAAAATTTTCATTTCTAACAAGTTCCCAGATGATGCTAATGCTACTGGTTAGGGACCAATTCTGAGAACCACTAGTAGAGCAGCTGTTCTCAAATTTTATTATATATAAGAATCACAAGGGGATCTTCTTAAAAATTTAGATTCTGATTCAGTATATCTGGGGTGGAAATGCAAATTCTCAGTAGAGGTTTGAACCAGAATGAACCAGTTCAAAACCCTGCCACAAACTTAATGATTAAAAAAAAATTAATATATACAAATCAGAAGTCCAAATGGGTTCCACTGGACTAAAATCAAAGTGTTGATAGGACTATGTTCCTTCTGCAGGTTGAAACCCATGCCCATGCTGTTTTCAAATTCTAGAGGCTGTTTGCATTCCGTGGCTTGTTGCTTCTTTCTCTATCTTCAAAGCCAGCAGCACAGAATCATCAAATCTCTCTGACTATGACGCTTCTCTTTTTCACTTATAAGAACTCTTGTGATTATATTTGGCCTACCTGGATAATCCAGGATAATCTCCCTATTGAAAGAATTTTAATTTAATCACATCTGCAAGCTCTATTTTGTCAAGTAATGCAATACATTCACAGGTCCTGGGGATTAGGGCGGGACATCTTTGGGAGGTGGTCATTATTCTGTCTACCACACTTGGGATCCTTTCCCACCCTTGTCCATCTCCCCCTACTCCCATACTAGTTTCCCGTACAAGCATTTTCTTAATAAATCATTTGCACAGGAACTGTCTCAGGATCTGCTTTTGGGGAACATGACCAAGTACTTGGGAGTTGATAATAAAAATGACAAATATGTATAAAGGCAAAGACCTGTAATTGATAAGAAGTGCTTCTAGTTCACATATTTACCTCTCCTCCTGCCCATGGTTTTATTGAAATGATTGGAACCAATATTTTAAAGAAAAATCAACACATGATAGTGTCGGAAAACAGAAAATAAAGCTACCAGTGGATGAGAAAGTTTAAATAAATCCTGGAAGCTAAAAAGCATGTGGGATGAGATTAATGGAGAAAACAGAGCAGAAGAATCCAAGCCAAGATTCCAAAAGTGAGAGCAATCAATTCTAATGGAGCCCATGAGAAACACTAAGATCAGTGACAACAAAACAGAGAGTAGGAAAGGGTCTTGGGAATCTTCAGGGAAATTAATTAATTAAATAACAACTTTGGTAATAGCTGCTCCTAGAGAGACCTAACCCCTTTCCCTCCTCCTCTGCCATATATACAGATGATATGACTGACAGCAGTAGTATTTGCCTCCACAATAAAACCTAACACCTGTCTGGGGAGGTATTCTAGAATAAGTTTGGGCCTGAGAGAGACGTAAAGAAGGGTTTGAAATAACTCCAGATCTTGACACCAGAAACTGAGAAAACATTAGAAAAATAAATAAAAAGAAAGAAGAAGAAGAAAAAAAAGAAAGTTCCATCTAAGGAGTAAAATGTAGTAAATTATCCCCAGAGCAAAAGTCTCTTTAACTTGATAATTGAAGGGGTCTCTATCCTGCTTGCTCCATATGCAAGCACCCTAAAGTGGTATTTATCTGTTGACATGGCCCTACTGTCTAACTGAAACTAGTAGTTGGCTCTGTTATTTAAGGTAGAAGCTCTTGAGAAGATAGACAAACACAATCGGACAGAAAAAAACCCATGAATCAACTTTGTCTTTTTTTTGCATAAATGTGAACTAGAAACCAAGACCATCACATATTTCAGAAAAAAACAACATAAAGAGAAAGAAAAATATATAACCGCTAACTCCAAAAGTCACCACTCATCTGTCAGTTTGTCCTACTGCAGTGGCTTGCATGTTGCTGTAATGCTGGAAGTTATGCCACCAGTATTTCAAATACCAGTAGGGTCGCCCATGGGGGATAGGTTTCAGTGGAGCTTTCAGACTAAGACAGACTAGGAAGAAGGCCCTGGAGGTCTACTTCTGAAAAAAATTGACCAGTGACAATCTTATGAACAGCAATGGAACATTGTCTGATACAGTGCTGGAAGATGAGCCCCTTAGTTTGGAAGGCACTCAAAATTCGACTGGCGAAGAGCTCCCTCCTTGAAGTATTATTCGACCTTAATTATGAAGATGGAGTAAAGCTTTTGGGCCTTTCATTTGCTGATGTGGCACAACACAAAATGAGAAGAAACAGCTGCAAATATTCATTAATAATCAGAATATGGAATGTACAAAGTATGAATCTAGGAGAATTGGAAGTTGTCAAAAAAAGATACGGAACACATAAAGATCACTATCCCAGGCATTAGTGAGCTGAAATGGACTCTACAGGCAATTTTGGGTTGGGCAATCATATGGCCTCCTACACAGGGAATGAAGAGGATGGCATCACGTTGATCTTCAAAAAGAACATCTCAAGATCTATCTTGAAGTACAATGCGGTCAGTGATAGGATAATATCCATAATCCTACAAAGAAAACCAGTTAATTTGAATATTATTCAAATTTGCCCACAACCACTAATGCCAATGATGTGGAAATTGAAGATTTTTACCAACTTCTGAAGTCTGAAATTGATCAAACATGCAATCAAGATGCAATGAAAATTACTGGTGATTGGAACGCGAAAATTGGAAACAAAGAAGAAGGATTGGTAGTTGGAAAATATAGACTTGGTGATAAAAATGATGTTCAAGAACGTATGAGAAAATTTTGCAAGACCAACAACTTATGCATTGAAAATGCCTTTTTTCAACAGCGTAAACAGCAACTATACATACGAACATTGCCAGATGGAGCACACAGGAATCAAATCAACTACGTCTGTGCAAAAAGATGTTGGAAAAGCTCAATATCATCAGTCAGAAAAAGGTCAGGCACTGGCAGGGGAAAGACCGTCAGTCGCTCATAGGCAACTTCAAGTTGAAGATGAAGAAAATTAGAATGAGTCCATGAGGGCCAAAGTACAACCTTGAGTATGTCTAACCTGATTTAGAGACCATCTCAAGAATAGATCTGACTCAATGAACATTCATGACCCCAGACCAGACAAGTTGTAGAATGACATCAAGGACATCATATATGAAGAAAGCAAAGGTCATTAAAAAAGACAGGAAAGAAAGAAAAGACCAAAATGGACATCAGAAAAGACTGTGAAATTTGCTTTTGAATGTAGAGCACTGAAATGAATGGAAGAAATGAAGAACTAAAAGAATCGAATGGAAGATTTCAAAGTGTGGATCAATAAGACAAAGTAAAGTTTTATAATGAAATGTGCAAAGATCTGGAGTTAGGAAATCAAAAGGGAAGAACACACTGGGCATTTCTCAAGCTAAAAGAACTGAAGAAAAAATTCAAGCCTTGAGTTGCAATATTGAAGGGTTCTATGGGCAAAATACTGAATGACTCAGGAAGCATCAAAAGGAAATGGAAGGAATAAATAGAGTCACTGTACCAAAAAGAATTGGTCAACACTCATTTCAGGAGGTAGCATATAATCATGAACTGATAATACAGAAGGAAGAAGTCCAGGCTTCACTGCAGGCACTGGCAAAAAACAAGGCTCCAAGAATTGATGGAATACCAGTTGAGATGTCTCAACAAACAGATGCAGCATTGGAAGTGCTCACTCATCTATGGCAAGAAATTTGGAAGACCCTTACCTGGCCAACCCCTGGAAGGGGTCCATATCTGTGTCCATTCCAAAGAAAGGTGATCCAACAGAATGCAGAAATTAGCTAATAATGTCATTAATGTCACATCAAGTAAAATTTTGCTGGAGATCATTCAAAACGGTTGCAGTAGTACAATGACAGGGTACTGCCAAAAATTCAAATCAGATTCAGAAGACAACATAGAACAACGTATATTATTGCTGATGTTAGATGGGTCTTGGCTGAAAGCAGAGAACACTAGAAAGATGTTTACCTGTGTTTTATTGACTATGCAAAGGCATTCAACTATGTGGATCATAACAAATCATGGATAGCCAGAACACTTAATTGTGTTCATGGGGAGCCTGTACATAGATCAAGAGGCAGTTGTTCAGACAGAAGAAGGGATATTGCATGGTTTAAAGTCAGGAAAGTTATGTGTCACCATACCTATTCAATCTGTATGCTGAGCAAATAATCTGAGAAACTGGACTATATGAAGAAGAATGGGGCATCAGGATTGGAAGAAGACTCATTAACAACCTGAGTTATGCAGATGACACAACCTTCCTTGATGAGGAACCTAAACATAAACCAAGAGGCATTCATTTGAACAGAACAAGGGGTTACTGTGTGGCTTAAAATCAGGAAAGATGTATGTCAGGGTTGTATCTTTTACTGTACTTACTTATTCAATCTCTGTGCTGAGCAAATAATCCAAAAAGCTGGACTATATATATGAAGAAGAATGTGGCATCAGGATCCGTGGAAGACCCTTTAACTACCTGCGACATGCAGATGATACAACCTTGCTTGTGAAAAGTGAGGAGGACTTGAAGCACTTGCTGATGAAAATCAAACACTACAGCCTCAGTATGGATTATACCTCAACAAAAAAACAAAAATCCTCTCAACTGGACCAATAAGCAACATCAGGATAAAGAGAGAAAATATTGAAGTTGTCAAGGATTTCATTTTAGTTGGATCCACAATCAATGCCTGCAGAAGCAACAGTGAAGAAATCAAACAACGTATAGCATTCGGCAAATTCACTGCAAAAGGTCTCTTTAAAGTGTTAAAAAGCAAAGATGTCACTTTGAGGACCAAGGTTTGTCTGACCCAAGCCATGGTATTTTCAATTGCCCCATATGCATGTAAAAGCTGGGCAGTGAATAAGGAAGACCAAAGAAGAACTGATGCCTTTGAATTGTGGCACCGGAAAAGAATATTGAATAAACCACGAACTACCAGAAGAATAAACAAATCTGTCTTGAGGAAGTACAGCCAGAATGCTCCTTAAAAGCAAAAATGGCAAAATTTGTCTCACATACTTTGATCATGTTATCAGGAGAGACCAGTTCCTGGAAAAGGACATTATGCTTGGTAAAACAGAGGGTCAGCAAAAAAGAGGAAGACCCTCACAAGACTGATTGAAATAGTGGCTGCAATGATGGGCTTAAGCATAGCGATGATTGTGAGGATGGCACAGAACCAGGCGGTGTTTTGTGCTGTTGTACATAGGGTCACTATGAGTCAGAGCTGGTTGAAAGCACCTAACAACAACAAGAACAGCTCCAGGGGAATCAAAAGTGATACACAGAGCAAAGAAACATTTCAATGTTTTTAATAGGTATATTCCAGGTTTTCTCACCTTTGGCACTATTGACACTTTGGGCCATTAATTCCTTTTTTGCAGGGGATGATTCTGTGAATTGTAGGATGTTTGACAGCACCTCTGACCTCTACGCACTAGATACCAGTAGGAACCCTCACAGTTTGACGAGCAAAAATGTCTCCAGATATTGATAGATGTACCCCAAGGGGCAAAATCACCCCTCTTCCACCAGTTCAGCAACACTGGGTATGATGGTTAACATTAAGAGAGATTTGAGAAAACATTATATCATTAATTTAAGAACAGATTGAAAATTATAAATCTAGGCAGAAATTGTAGGAAATACATATTATCATTGAAATTTAAACAAGTTCAATGAATAGACTCAAGAGTAAATGAGTCAGGCCCAAAAACCAAACTAATGATCTAAACCATAAAAACAAGGAACTCTCCCATAATGCAGCACTAAAGACTCACATGAAAACAACATGATAGAAAATTTGAGAGACATGGAAGATTGATCTAAGAGGTCATTCAATAGGATGTTCAGACTCAGAGAGGGAGAGACAAAAGATGGAAGAAACTAATGAAAGAAACAATTAAATGAAATTTTCCCAAGCAGCAGCAAAACACAGTTTTCCAAACTGAAAGGGTCCACAATTGCCTAAAGGGATAGACTGAGAAAGACCTACACGTGAATGCCTCCTGGTGGAAAATAAAAATCCCAATGTGGAAGAGAAAATTTCAAAATCTTTTAAAGAGGAAGACACAGATTACATACAAAGAAATTGTAGAAAAATCAATGGTAACATTGGATACTTAGTGACAATATAGCAATGCCTTCAATTTCTTTTAAAAAATATATTAAACTTAGAATGACAAGAAAAGAGTTTCTTTAGATATAAGGACAGTGATAGCTCATCATGACTATGAAAACACAAAGAAAGCTGAAAAAACTTAATAGAGAATGTACTGGACCTTGATGTTTGGGACATTCTTTTTTGAATTTTAGGAATTTAGTGACACAGAAATGCATTCCCTTCTCTAGGGGTTTAATCACATTTCTTAATCCTGCATTAACTTATATTTATATAAATGTAATATTATTAATTGTTATTATTCTTTAAGTATTTAAAATCAACCATTCAAGAAATCAAAGAAAACTAAATTTGAATTTCTGGCCAGAATGCCTAGACGATAAAACTTAACAATAAAAAAAAAAAAAAAGATTTAACTATTCCTGTTACCTATTGCTGACCCGAAACCTAGTAGCTCAAAGCAGTAATATTCATGTTATTATCTCTATGGTTCTGGGGACTGACTGGGCTCACCTAGGTGTTCTCACTCTGGGTCTCTCCTGTGGTTACAGTCAGATGGCAGCTGGGAGTGGAGTCATCTGCAAGGTTTCCTCACATGTCTGGCAATTGATCCTGGGAGCTCGGACCTCAGCTGGGCCTATTGGCTGGAATACCTACACATGACCTCTCTTTGTGGTCTGGGTTTACTCAGAGCGTGGTGGCTAGGTTCCAAGAATGAACATCCCAATAGGACTATGCGAAAGCTGCGTTATCTTTTATGATTTCCCTCCAGGGATCAAATAGCATCATTTTGCTGTTTTTACAAGCTTTCCCAGACTCAAAGGGAGGAAACAAATATCCTACCTCTTGAGGAGAAGTGGGTCAACATCACATCTGTCTCAGAAAATACAATCTGCCTCAATCACCAACACACTTAGAATCTGAGAAAGAGTAGGAGGGAAGTTGAGTGAAGTTATGGTAAATCCTCGCCTTTTATAGTAGATAAACAATGTCCACTATTGGTGGGTCAGTGCTAGAATTCTGGGTTTCCATGCAGGAGACCTGGGTTGGATTCCCAGCCAATATACTTCATGTGAAGCTACCACCTGTCTGTCAGTGGAGGCTTCAGTGTTGCCATGATGCTGAACGGGTTCCAGAGGAGCTTACAAACGAAGACAGACAAGGTAGGAGGAAAGGCCTAGCTATCTATTTTCAAAAATCAGTCAATGAAAACCCTACGGATCACAATAATCCAATCCACAACTGACCACAGGATGGTGCAGGATGGAGCAGTGTATTATTCCATTGTGCATGGGCTTGACAGGAGTCTAACTTGATGGCAGCTTGCAAGAATAAAAAAGTGACAGATAATCTATTATTTAAAGTTATAACTGTAGCACCAGAAGCTGCAAAAAGTAGGATTTTCCAGTCTTGGGAAAATATCTGGGTGTAGAAAATAAGGTGATCAAGTTTTTTTTTTTTTTTTTTAACTTCCTGCTGTTATTACTCTTTGAAAATGTATGAACTTTTATTATTATAGATAATAGGATATAATAATTTATATGAACTTTTAACAATACAATATAGTTTTCTTAAACAAAGCCAAAAATTAAGACTTGTTAAAAAGTTCAATGGTTGTGGCCATCTCAAACAATAAATATTCACTGAGCACAACTGATTGCTAGGCACTGTGCTAAGGGCAAAAAAGTACTGACATAAACAGTCAGTTGGAATGAAAGGTAACATTTATTTAGCATAATTCTTCATTTTGCAGTCTAAGAGGAGATGCTTTCATTGCCTAGGATCAGACAATTCTGTGATTGTAAGACAGTTAGTTACAGGCAGAATTCTAAGGGTGTCTTCCCAAGATTTCCATCCCTGGGTTATTTAATCAATCACTAATCTAATCACTGCTGTAAAAAGACTTTGTAGACCGAATTAAGATGACTAATCAGCTACCTTAAAATACGGAAGTTATGCTGGTTTATCTGTAACCACGTGAGCCCTTAAAAGCAGATGATAAAGGCAGAAAAGCCAGGTAGAGATGCAGTGGAAGAAGTCTGGAGACATAGGAGGCAGAAGGGGATGTCAGAGAATCAAAATCTGAGGACTTGACCCATGATTGCTGGCTTGAAGATGAAGGGGGCCATGAGCCAGGAAATGAGGGTGACCTCTAGAAGCTGAGAACAACTCCCAGCCAAAAATTAGCAAGGAAATGGAAAAATCAGTCCTACAACATCAAGAAACTGGATTCTACCAACAACGTGAATGAGTCCAGAAGACAATTGTTCCCCAGAGCCTCCCGATAAGAGCCGATACTGTGGGCACTTTGATTACAGCCTTTATAAAACTCAGACAGGGAAACCAGTCAAGCCAACCCAGACTTCTGATTTACAGAATTCTGAGATTTGCTCTGGCAACAATAAAAATCTAAGATAAACACTTAAACTGTTACCAAGTGCTTCTGACTCCTTATTTTGTTCTTTAAGGAGCGCATGACACTAGAAGATACTTTCTTTTCATTCTAGCTGTTTATAATTTAGTTTGCAGAATAAAAACACATTTATACCCGAAAAGAAACTGTCAAATAAAGCAGTCCAAACTGTCAGTCCTTTGCATCCCAGACTTCCCACAGGCCACCCCTCAATAAGTTCCTTAAAGCTAGCCTCAGACAATATCCGTGTTAGGTGACCATTCACAACCCCTCCCTGATGTGCTTCCATCAACTTTCTGCATTCCTGTTTCTAGGCCTCTGCCTTCTAATATACCCTTCTGGTTCCCTGATTTTGATGAAATTCTGCTTCCAGCTCAATTCCTGATTCCTTAAACTTCCCTCATTTCAGTATCTCCCAGGGCCTTTGGTAAACCCTTGTTTCACCCTGGTGGAGTAGTAGTTAAGAGCTTAGCTGCTAACCAAAAGGTCCGCAGTTCAAATCCACCAGCTGCTCCTTGGAAACCCTATGGGCAAGGTCTTCTCTGCCCTACAGGGTTGCTGTGAGTTGGAATCAACTCGACAGGAACGGTTTGGGGTTTTTTTTTGGTTCACTGATCCAGGGTCTTGGTACTCAATGGACAAAGCAACCCCTCTTCCCAACACCATTAATAAATAATTCAAAAAACGTATGTGAGGGACTCCATTAAGTATGAACTCCCCACAGCCTCCTGCAGCTGAGTGGATTCTGACTCATAGCGACCCTATAGGACAGAGTAGAACTACCCCCTAGGGTTTCCAAGGAGATCCTGGTGGATTTCAACTGCCAATCTTTTGGTTAGCAGCCAAACTAAGTATGAGAAGAGCACTGCATCTCCTAGCTTTTAATAAGGACTTTATCTCTCCTTCTTTTCTTCAGCCAGAAGCTTCACTTTGTTAAATAAACCCTGGTGGCATAGTGGTTAAGTGATACGGCTGCTAACCAAAGGGTTGGCAGTTCAAATCTGCCAAGCCCTCCTTGGAAACTCTATGGGACAGTTCTTCTCTGTCGTATAGGGTCGCTATGAGTCGGAATCGACTTGAGGGCACTAGGTTTTTTGGTTTTTCTCCAGCCATAAGCTTCACTTTGTTAAATATTTTACTCTAGTCCAGGTTTATATTTATATTAATAATGCATTATTAATAACATTTGCCCAGGAAAGAAAACTATGCAAAAAGCAATTTTCAAAAAGCAAGAATGTGTGGTCCAAAAGTCTGTTCACAGGGTGGTTTTTCTCTTTCTTGTGCCTGCCTCTTTTCTGTTTTTCCTCCTCCTTTTTCTGTTACAGGGAGTCCTTAGAGATAGTTCAAAGGTAAAAGAGTGCCCAGTCCTTCCTCTTAACATCTCGTGATTTCATATTCATTTATATGCTATGCCTGTACTTTAAAAAAAAAAAAACCTTTTTTTTTTTTACTTCAGGTAATTTCATTATTCAGAAGGGGAGAAAATAAAATTCTTGCCTCATTATTAGAGACGGTCTTCTTTTTCTGATGCTTCCTTGAGTGGGAGTAGACTTCTACCCTTTGACCTCTTCTCCCAGAGGACAAAAAAAAAAAAAAAAGAATACAAAGGAAATCGAAAATTACCTCCTCCCTTCGTAGTGTTGAAGGTTTCCCGGAGAGTAAAGTTTTAGAGCTTGAAGAATCGGTATTTATGCACTTGGACGACATCCCGATCAGTAGCAAAAAAAGTTCCAAAGCGTTATGGGTCAGATACTTAAGTTTTTATGTTCGTTTTTTCTTTGTAAAGCAGAATGGTTGAGACTGAACGAAACAACTCATTGTTTCTCCATGTGAAGAAAAAAAAATCCAACAAATAGTATTTTCTGGTACTAAAAAAAGAAAAACCTTAAAGCTGGTTTGCTATCACATGTTCTGTAAGAAGTAACCTTTCACCGATATTCGGTTTAGTAACATAGATAACTGATATCTTTTGAAGAACTAATAAAGATGATCTGATATTTGTACTTTATTTTATTATTTTAATCACCTTTAAGATATTTTAATAGTCCCTTTTTAGTTAATAAAATATGTATTCCAGAATATCTCAAATATTAACATACTTCTTGCTAAATTCATATTGAAGTACCCTTATTATGGCAACTATATAAAAGCAATGAGACTAATTTTTAAACGTCAAACTTATATTTTGGAATGAATATTATCAATGAAAAATCACTTTAATATACCCAGTGAAGGCCTTTTGAGTAGCCTCAGGAGTAAATATTTAATAGTCTTTTAAAGATTTGCTATTGAAAAAACAGCCTAAGCGAATTAAACCTAAATTTGAAAAATAAAAGTAGTGTACAAATTCATAATGCTTTTTGAGGTCAAAAATTTTAAAAAGATGAAAATGATGGCCCTTTTTGATTTGTGAACTGTCTCTAGAGATACTTAGCATCATGGTTCCAAATGTGTTGATTCTCAAGGCTAACACTATGGAAGGCAACATATAATTGTTGTGTTGGATATATGAGCTCTGTTGATTTAATGATTTAAAAGCAAAATTTTAAAAAAATTCATTACAGAGCTTTTTGAGAAAGTGAAACTACAAAACGTTTTTCCTTCCAAAAATGAACATGGAATAGAATTTCCCTCTCAGTGTAGAACATGTGTTTTTAATATAAACAAATGACATATTCTACGTGGGTAAATAATTTAACTATTTAGAATTCATTTCCTTTACTTTAGCTGCAACACAGCCCACTGAATCACCTAATTATGGCTCTTCTCCTTGATTGCTTTCTCTGAATACACATTTAACAACAGAAATTTTATAATATGGCATTTTCTAGAGTGCATTGCACAGAAGACCACTTCCATGAGCCATTAACATATGTTCCAGAAAAAAAAAAAAAGAAAGTTTGACATATGTATTTGGAAAATACCAAGTTAAAAATTTTAAACAGGTTTCTTTACTGTAGGAGTTTTGACATCCTTTTACCAGACTGATGGGCATTTTGGATTTCTAATAAGGAAATCATTACACAAGATAATTTGACAATGAAACTCTTTTACTATAGAGCTTTTCCAGGCGATACTATTCTCTGAAACACATTTTGGGAAATACCGACATAAGGAATAATGAGTACATGACTAATTTATTCATTAAAATAATTCTTGCTTCATTGATTACAAGTTTAGATAATAAATACTGCCTGTCTTCAAGGAATTTACAGTTCACTGATTGAGATAAACAGAAAAACAATTGAAATTCACTTGATGATTATAATAATGATATTATTATTATATTTGATAATATTATCAAATTATCATAAATGTAATGAAACTTATACAGGGAGAGAGAGACCAGAAGAAACAAGGCCTGAGTTTGGCTGCAGAAGGCAGCAGGAGAAGCTCATCAAATAGTCAGTGACTCTCAAAAGGATTTGTTGGAGAAAAGAAATGTGCTTTGTTTAGATGAATAAAAAGTATTTACAAGGATTGAAACTACCTCAAAGGCCTGAAACCATAGTTATTCAATCCATCTCTTTGTAATTATTTATCCTTCTAAATTCACTTCCTTTCTGATAAAAATTCAATCACTCATATAGTCTGTGTAATGTGTTATTTAATAACTAGTATGGTGAATATTGAAAAACAAAAAAACCTTTGCAAATCCTATGTGAGTGAAAAGAAACTCAGGCTAAAGAAAAGAACCAGATAATGTGAAAATTCAAAACAATTGCCTCCCAAAGCTAATTCGAGAACACAAATTTATATGACAAAGGATGTGGAACTTTAATACTTGTGATAATTAATCCGATGGCTAAATATTGGTCCTTTTGCAACATGTTTGTGGTTAAGAGCAAGAGACTCTAATATTTCATGTGATGATAGTAATGTTTCTAGACCATTTGCCTCCAAACTTTTTAAAAGCATGCATTCTTATTAAAATGCTTGTAGCATGAACACACACACTATTTATTTATATCTTTATATATAAATGATGTGCACAAACTACTGAAATGGTAGAAAATAAACATATAGTATGCAAAATATACATTTAAAATATAAGTTGATAAGCTTGAAATAAATTAGAGTTTAAGATAAATTGGAAATAAGTTAAGAAATTTAAAATAAATTGATAAATTGGAAATAGTTATTTCACAGATTTTAATTAATTTTATCTACTAATGATAGAAACAAATTTTTCAGTGTTCCTATGGTAGGAGTACGTTGTAACTGATTATTTTGTTATTTTTAGAATCTTTTTAAGGTGTGATACACTAATTTGAAGGGCTGTTCTTATTTCAGTTTTGTTCCAAGCTCAGTTTTGAAGCTGTCGTAGCTAAAAAAGGTAACTCACAAGGAAATGTAGATCCAAAATTTTTGTTGTAATTTGGCTAGTAAATTCCCATCTTCCATGATGTCAGTAAGTTTTTTCTTGCAAACTATTTTTGAAGTTGTAGCATCTTTGTAAGGAGCCCTGGTGGCACAACAGTTAAGCTCTTGGCTGCTAACTAAGAGTTGGGTGATTGGAATCCACCCAGCTAGAACGCCTAATGGGCAGTTCTACTTTGTCACATGGACTCCCTGTTAAGTTGGAATTGACTCAATGACACCCAACAACCACCACTTTTATAATTTTATCGAATGGGTTAAAAACCTACTGAAAGTCTTTATTTGGAATATTTTAAAACTAGCCAACAAATGTCTTTTTTCCTCAGGTTTTTAAAAAGTTTTAAAAATAATTTTTACAGGTAGTAAACATTGTTCTTGACAACCAAATCTTGTAAATCAATATTTTCTGAAGTGAATTTTCAAAATTCCCACATTCTTTATTTTAAATGCTATCGTTACCTTGAAGACCACATTAAATTGCCCTTCCCCTCAAATATGCCTTGGCTAATATAAATGTTAGCTAGTTATTCTTACAGAAATGGTCAGCAAATTAGAAGGTTTTCTTTTCTGTTAAAAAAATATGCCTAATTAATTCTCATTCCTGTCCTCTCTGTCTCTCCATAATTTGTTTAGGGGAATAATTTTTATTTTTTATTTAAGTATTCTCAGACAAACATATTGATACCAAAACGAAATGAAACGGACTGCCATGGAGTCCATTCCTACTCAGAGTGACCCTATGGGGTTCACAAGCCAACTACCTCATCTTTCTACCGCACAGCTGCCGTTGGGTTAGAACTGCCGACATTTTGGTTAGCAGCCGAATGCTTTAAAGACTGTGCCACCAGGGCTCCTTAATATATTGATACCCAACCCCAAACGGGATAAAAAATCAAAAGAGGAATCTGACCTAAAGTAAAACGGCTAAACTAACGGTAAACCCATTCATTGTCTGTTGCTCTCGAGTCATCGGACTCGTAGCAACCCTGTAGGACGGATAAGAGCTGCTCCACAGGGTTTCCGAGGAGCAGCGGGTTAATTCCAACCGCTGGCCTTTCGGTTAGCAGCCGAACTCTTAACTACTAGCCACAGGGCTCCTGCCTCATGCTAGGCTCTGTATAACCTTTCACACAGATCAAACCCTGTTGCTTAGTTACCTACCCTGTCATTAAGGAAATGATTTTCTTCGTGGTCAGGCTAAGAATGTAGATACATGTGTCCTGGGGTCTGTAATCAAAGCTTATCGAAACTCTCTGTTTCAGATCTCCCCAGGAAATCTTATGCTCTGGGCAAGGTAATGTTTAACAACCTATTCCCGACAGTATCTATAATGCCATTGTTTTGTGACTGACCATGAGCCCCCCTCCAGGACCACATATCTTGTAATTACGTCTTTTAGCCAATCAGTGTATTTCAACTGTATTAATATAACCCATAATACTAAAAGTCATGCTTTACTTTGTCCTGCCTTTGATTGACCTCAATGGCTGTAAACCAATCAGAATATTTTAGGCCCCATTCTTTGCCTAAATTCTATGTAAATGTTTGTGTGATTATGGTACCTTGGACTTCGTGGTTTAAAAATTTTCATTTTCAGGTGCAAACTGTGTTTAAAACCTTAATAAACTGTTTTACTTTGGAACAACCTGAGTTTTCCCTACTAAAATATCATATATGAAAAAGTAAATTAAAATGTACTATATAATTGGAAAACCTTGTGGCATATTGGTTAAGAGCTATGGCTGCTAACCAAAAGGTTGGCAGTTCAAGTCTACCAGGTGCTTCTTGGAAACAATATGGGGCAGTTCTACTCTGTCCTATAGGGTCGCTATGAGTCGGAATCCACTTGATGGCAGTGGGCTTTTTATATACATATAACTTAAAATATATATATATATATATATTTACACACATATACACATAGACATGACAATATTTATTTAGTTTTGCCTGTTTTTAAATTTTATATAAGTTGAATCATACTATATATTTCATTCATGACTTTTTGCTTAACAATACAGTTTTGAGATTCTATTATATTGTTGCCTATGATGGTGATTAATCCATTTTCACTGCTATGCCATGTTCCATTGTATGAATACATTGCCACTTATTTGTCCATTTCTACTGTTGATGGAACATGAGATTATTAACAGGTCTTGGTTTGGTTGGCTGTTGTATGTTTGTTGCTTCTATTAACAATGTCCCTATGGACATTATTTTATGTATCACCCAGTAAACATGTGCACAAGCCTTCAGCACCCCCACATAGGTTACACTGGGTAATGGGTTTACTTGGATATAAGCCAAGTACATGTTTGACCTTATTATGATACACAAATTATTTTCCAAATATGTTGCACAATTTTTCACTCACACCAGAATAGTTCCTATTGCTCCACATTTTAACAATTAGTGGTGACAAATGGTGGGTATGAACTGGTATTTTCTTGTGGTTTTAATTTTCATTTTCCTCATTACTAATGAGACAGGTATCTTATCCTAAATTTAGGGCTGTTTTTGCACCCTGTACTAGTAAATTTCTGTTAATTTATTTTGGTTATGGCCAAAGTGGGTGTTTTAACTTTCTTACTGATCTGGTAGAAATTCTAAATATACATTAAGAATAATGTTCTTAATTGATTATATGAGTTACGAAGATCTTTTCTCAGGTTGTTGCTTGTGTCATGAGGAGGGGGTCACAACGACTACTCTAAACCATTTGCATCTTTGCACAATGTCTTTATTAGTTATTAGGCATACAGGTTCTTGGCTACCCTGGACACCAAAGATCTCAATTCACTAGGCGAAAGGAGAGGGAAAGCAAGCAAGCTTACCGCAAATGAGGACGGTATTTGGGAGTTGTTGTTTTCTGGTCCAGGCCAACTCTTGACCACACCATCGTCCATGGCTTGGATGTCAAATCAGCCTTGATCCCTGAGAATCTCTGGTGGATCTCTGTCACATCTGTTGAGCACAAGGGCTTATTATCCCTTAGCTCTCAATGTATGGCCAAAGCAATGTGTGTTAGGTCGGGAGTGAACTAAGAGTAAGCCCAGGTGAGCTGCCACAGCCCACTGCTTCCTAGCTCACTGAGTCTCGACCCTCAATGTATTACCAAGATAGCGGAGCAACAAGAAAGGTGTGTTAGACTAGGAGGAAGGTTGAGAGTAAGCCCTGGAGAGCTGCACAGCCCACTGCTTCCCAACCTCCTGGGCCCTAGTTCTAACGTATGACCGAGATAGACAACGTCTCTAGGACTTGGGAGTAAGCCCGGGCGAGCTGCCGCAGCCCACTGCTTTCCAGTCTACAATGTATGATCAAGTTAGCAATGTCTCTAGGACTTGGCAGTAAGCCCAGGCAAGCTGCCGCAGCCCACTGCTTCCCAGTCTGCAACATATGACCACGGTGGCTCTGGATATGACTCCGAGCAAAGCTGAGTCTTAGTGTCCCTCCTTTTATACACATTGGAGCTCTTTGAGCCCATTTGGTTGGTGTTGGTAAGTCCTAGTTTATGATTTAATTGGTGCTCTTTGAGCCCATTTGGTTGGTATTGATAAGTCCTTGTTTGTGACTTAGTTGGTCCTGGTGTCTTCTGTTGATAGGGTTGTTTTTCTCCTCTAGGTCGCATCATCTTCTTTATCTCCTTTCTTCACATGTTGTTTGCTTCTACATTTGCTTTCAGCTAGCGTGCTCTTCACAGCTTGCTTTGTCACTTGTTTTATGATGAGTATAAGTTTTTAATTTTTAACATACTGAAATGTATTTATCTTTTCTTTATGGTTTGTTCTTTGTTTTTATTTGTTTATTTTGGTCAAATACCTATTTCACAACTCTGAAATACTTTGCCATGCAATAACCAATGAACCTATACAGAATATAAAAGATATTTTGTGATCACTCCCCATTTATATGTCAAAGAATTATAAAGATCCTGTTATTTATAATAATAGAAGCCAAAAAACCTCACAACCAGTCATCAGTAAACTGCAAGCTGTAGCAATATGCTGAAAACAAATGATCATGTGTGAACCTATCTCTCAACCATCGGTGCCGTATCACTCTCCCCTCAAGCCAACTCTAATGCTAGAAATTAGAGGTATCAGTGTTAATCCATATATTGAATATCGTAAAAATTGGATTTCCTTTTTATTTCTAGCGCCTCAGTGGAGGTGGAAGTTCTTGTGCTTCCATTTTAGTTCCTGTAACTCACTTTGTAGATTACAGTTCTTGATCAGTGATCTTAAAACTGGGACCCTCAGACCTCTGCATCTCGGCTTATGCAGGTTCAGAAGTTTTAAGGGAACCAATAACCATTTTCTTGGAACATTTTCTTAGAATACAGGTCCAAGACAGGACCCATCTGCGGTCTTCCAGGCCGGTGCTGGTATATCTAGAACACAGGTTATGCTTTTGCCTTGGAGCAGCAAAGCCCCATTTTTAAAGCAAAGCCTTCGAACTAAAAAGTTATCATAAAGATTTTGATTTGTATGCTGAGCTGATAATCCACTTCCATTTTTTTTTATTTTGGAATTGATCTCACCTAATTCCTACTCTCTTCCATAAAGATACAGTTACACTGAGTTGCTTGATTGTTTTGTGAAAACATTTTGCAAAAATGAGTTTATTCTGCTGGTGCTAAGAACAAGTGGGATTAAGAGTTGGGTAAGGAGCCCTGGTGGTGCAGTGGTTAAAGCACTCAGCTGCTAACCAAAAGGAGGGTGGTTCGAACAGGAGAAAGATGTAGCAGTCTGCTTCTGTAAAGATTACAGCCTTGAAAACCTTATGCAAGCAGTTTTACTCTGTCCTATAGGGTCCCTCATAGTGACTCACAGCTACCCTATAGGACAGAGTAGAACTGCCTCCACTGGGTTTCCAAGGAAGGCTGCTGGGTTTGAACTGCCAACCTTTTGGTTAGAAGCTGTAGCTCTTAACCACTGTGCCACCAGGGTGAGTTAAAATCGACTCGACAGCAACAGGTTTGGCTTGGTTTTCAGATTCAACACCCCTGAGTAAAGGCCTGGCAATCTGCTTCTGAAAGGTGACAGCCACAAAAACCCTATGGAGTGCAGTTTTGCTCCAAACACATGGTATCACCACCATGAATTATAATCTACTCCACAGTAACTGTTTCTTTTCTTTCTTTTTTTTGGTTCAATTATTAAAATGTTTATTGAGCACTATTTTTGATATTACGGGGAAGCCACTAAGTGTGGAAACATAGGCAAATACATAGTAAATAGGTTTTAATTATTGTGATTATCATTATTTCATAACAGTAAGTTTAAAACAACCAACCCAGATCTAATAGGTGGCTCAATGATTTCATCATACTTGAGCTTTCTCTTCTTTCTGTTCTTACATGTTTGGCATGTTGACTCTCTGCCACATGGCTGCAAGATGGCGAATAAGCTTCCATGCAACAAATTCACGTTTATTTTATAGACAAGGAGGAAACAAGGATTTCTCAACTTCAGTAGTATCAACATTTTGGACTTGAAAATTTTTTTTTGTGGGGGCTGTCCTGTACATTGCATGAGATTTAGCAACATCCTTGGACCCCACCCACTAAGTGCCAGTAGTACCCTCCCAAGTCACGACAATACGAAATATCTCCAAATGTACCCTTGGGGCAAAATCACCCCTTGTTGAGAACCATTACCTTAAAGGAACTCACCCAGAAGGAGGTAAGAATCTCAAATTCCTGGAGATGGAGAAGGAATTTGAGCCCAGTTTACTGTCTCAGCTTGGGGTCAAGTGTAAATATTTGGCTAAAATCTGAGAGAGGAAGGTTCCATTGCAAAAACATATCTTCTGGAGTCCCACCCCTATAGCTCTGTGATCACAGGGAGAGCAGTTGTATGAGAAAGGGGAGAGCAGAAAACCAAAGTTTTCCAACATAGGAATTGCTAGTAATTTCCAATAGAGAGGCACTAACTGATCTTGACACTAGCTGAAAAGGCTTTTTTAAACTGAGAGTGTCTAACTGATAGGATCTTCCCCTCTTATTATGCTCTTGAACTTATTGTGTTAATTATGCTAGCTGGACTCCTTGGAAACTCTACGGGGCAGTTCTGCTCTGTCCTGTAGGGTCACTATGAGTCGGAATCGAATCGACGGCAGTGGGTTTTGGGACTTCTTAAAATAAAATTAAAATGGGTGCTTTAATAGTCTACTTAGGCCCCCTTGCTTGAGAAAAATATTTTTAATAATAACAAAAAAGCACTGTATTTCTGGATCCACTTAAAAAAAATCCTTATGGCTAATAAGGAATATGTTTACTTCACAATCTCAAAAGTAGTGAAAGAATAAGCTGGCATCATGTTTGTCTACGCCGTGATGAGATCTGACATCCTGAGGAGGCACTGTACTTGGTGACCCAATGAAAATTGAATGTAGAAAACCTTCCCCTTCCACAGAGATTCTGCTCCAATTTCCTCAAGGTAAGGAGGCTACGATCATTCCTTTTTTAAAGTCACTCTATTCCTTAAGTGTCCTTACACTTACACACTTCGTTTGACCTGAGAGAAGAAAAAAGTGAGAAAAGCTCCAGATGTATAATCCAACTATTACTTTTACTAGCTTATCAATGTCTGGACTAGGTTGGAATCAAAACAGGAAAACATAAATAAAAACCATAGACTAAAACCAAGGTTAATTTACATGTTTGTTTGAATTAATTATTTGTACATTCATTCAACAGTCTCGTCGGAATAAGAAAGCAAAGAAAAACAATCACACTGATTGCTAAATTAAAATATCCATGTTTTAAAACAAAAAAGATATATTACCACTAACTCATTGAGCTCCTATTAACATAGGCAATTGTTTTCATTAGGTGCAATTTAAACAGGTTCGTAAAACTTACTCAAAGTGCACCTAAAGTGGCCCCAGATTTTTGTGAAGCAAGGTTTGTGAAAACTTCATTTATAGATAAATTTAGAGTCATTTTTAGGTCTGGCAGTAGAATATTGGTTATCTAAATTGTGGTTCATCAACAGATAATAATTTGGTGTTTTAGAAGGATGTAAGTTAAATTCATATTCACAGAAAATAAAGCTAAGAACTATGATGCACACATAGAATGCATGAAACATGTCATGTGTGACTTGAACATTGAAGCTAAGCTGTAAACTACCTAAGACTGACAAATTCCTTCTTTTTCATAAATCATTTCTAAAATTGTATTTAGCTAGCCTGTTGTAGACACCTACTTGGCTGTGAAACGGTGCAGCATATTCCTTAGTTTACTTATGTTAAGACACTCCAATGTGCACCCCTGATCAGGAATGCATGACAAACCTGAGCATTTCTCGATTTATTTTTAAGTAAAATTCCCACAAAGGAAAAAAACAGATAACAAGAGAGATTCTAAATAGGCTTAATATCTGCAAGACAGAAAACCAAAATATTAACTGTGGCTACCTCTGGGTGGTGAAATTCTTTGTATTTTTCTAACTGTGCTTACAAATCACGTATCAGGTTTTAATCAGAATAAAGTCTGTTGACTCTAAAAAGCTAAATTAAAATACTAGTCATTTAATGAATTCCTTATTATACTACTGTGAATTTCACTGGGAATTTATTGGTTGGGTTTAAAAACTATGTGAACCAGGAACGAGTCTAGGGAGGTGTGACCTCTGGGTGGTCAGTAATCAAGAGAGCAAGAAGGAGAATAAGCTCCCATGAAAACTGGAATAAAAACAATAGATTTCCTGAAATGCTGCTCATTTATTTAGTCTGTGTCTGTGTGATACCTGAGTAAAGTCAGTTCTGTCAAACTAGACAACCCAGGAGCCAAACTCAATAAAATGTAAAAATCAGCCCAAAGCAATTTTTGGCAGTTGTGAAATCTAACCTGAGATTTTCCTTTTAGCTGATGTTTGACAGTAGCCTAAGGTGATAGGCAAAAAAGTAATAATTTGGATAGATTACATATTTCTTTTTCAAAGTAAGAGGAGCCTGTCAAGCACCTTTTAAAAAATGTTACAAGAGGCCTCATTGTACCTATTTTTCTTTTCTATTCATTAACTTATCAGAGAGTTTTAGCTTTCTCATATTATCAATGCTCTTTGGGGAAAAAAAGTCAAAATATGCTTAGAGAAAAGACAACATATGCTTAAAATAAAATTGAATCTTTCACCTTTCAGCCAAAGATTGGACAGGCCCGTAAAACAAAACAAGACTGAAGGGGCACACCAGCCCTGGGACAAGGACTAGAAGGCAGTAGGGAACAGGAAAGCTGGTAATAGGGAGCGTGTTTGCATGTGGTGGGGTTGTTAACCAATGTCATAAAACAATATGTGAACTAACCGTTTAATGGGAAACTAGTTTGTTTCTGTAAACCTTCATCTAAAACACAATATAAAAAATAAAATTGCACCTCCTTACCATAGCATAGAAAAAGGCCAGGTGAAAATCCTTGCCTTCCAAGTTCCCTTGTGTTCATGTGCTCCAGTTCTGCTGGCTTTTTCCCTGCTCCTTGAATGCATCAAGCTCTTTCCCACGCAGGACCCTTGCACATGCTGATCATTCTGCCTGGACAGTTTTTAACGCCAAGCTTTGCCATGACTGGCTTTTTCTCGTCACGAAGCCTTACTTCACAAGACACCATCTCAGGGAGGTTTTCCAGACCAGGCCCTTGATCTAAACCAGGCTGCCCCTCCCCCCCGCACACTTTCCTACCCTTCACTCTTAGTCACATGATTCTGCTTCATTGTCTTTCTAGCACCAATCTCTACTTGAAATTACCTAGTTTATTTCTTCATTTGCTGTCTGCCTCTTATCAGTAGGATTTGTACTCCATCTGGGCCTGTGGAGACACAGGTTAGCTATTTCACATTTGTATCCCCAATGCCTTGAGCTGTGCCTAGGACTTAATACCAGTACCATTTGCCTTCAAACAGATTCTAACTCATAAAACTCGAACAAACCCATTGCCATCAAGTTGATTCCAACTCACAGCGGCCCTACAGGACACAGTAGAACTGCCCCATAGGGTTTCCAATGAGCACCTGGTAGATTCGAGCTGCTGACCTTTTGGTTAGCAGCAGTAGCTCTTAACCGCTACACCACCAGGGTTTCCAATTCATAGATACCTCATACATGTCAGAGTAGAACTATACTCCATATGATTTTCAATAGCTGCTTTTTCAGAAGTGGGTCACCAGGTCAAACCTCCAACTCTTCTGTTAGCTGCCAAGGACATTAACTGTACCACCCAGGGGCTCCAACGACTTAACAGACGACATAAAATTTGTTGAATAAATGAATGCATAATATTCCCTGAACAAATGGTACTTAAAGATTCTAGAAATAAACATGAAATTTTCACATTGTATGTTGAATTAATGTGGATTGTTTTTCTTAAAAATAGTAGTGCTAACAACACTGATGCACAAAACGTGAAAGAAGAAACATTAACTTCATGAATTAACACAGTTGAGAAAATCTTTTCAGTTTTTCATAGTAATATTCTTCACTTTCTTCTCGTTAAGCTTTTCACATATTATCTGAATATTTTTTATTGGATATTATTACAATGGCCTGTATGTATGTTTGTGTGTGTGTGTGTGCGTGCTGTTTTTATTCTTCATTTTCTGATAATACAACTGTTTGATTTGGACAGATGGGAGATTTCCTTTTTGCATTTCAGCCACGTTCAGCCCTGATTTGTTATTGTTTAAAATTCTGAGAATGTTTTACACACGTTTACAAAGAAAAGCATTTGGCCTCTGATAAACGAACGACAAGCATGATGTAAAAGCTTGGGACAGATCCTTTAGGATCTGTGCAGAGAGACCTGCACATCTGTCTCCAGCTGTGTAGCTACTCAACTGAAATGACTAATCCTGGTTTGTCCAAAGTCAGTAATTATTTTTACTGTTGATTTGAAGATCAAAGGTTATTCCCAGGAAGTAAGGATAGGGCAATGGACTCTGCTATCTAACAACAGTGGGGATTTACGCTGCTATCATTTGGTTCATGGTTTGCACATTAACCTGGTGCTAATGCATGCGGCGGACAGCCGAAACGTAAACAGCCTTGATGTGATATTAATTATAATTGGCCAAAAGTAAATTAATCTACTGGTTTTGAATCATCTTTGCCCTTTTGCCTGACCTCGTATCCTGACCCTGAAAGTTAGGAAAAGCTATAGCAACAACGTCATACATTTAAAAGAGAATGTATAATTCTGTGAATCCTTGCTACCATTCAAATTTTTTTCTGCCCCTCCTGATTAAAAACATTTTACAGGGAAAAAACTTAGTTTAAAGAATTTCCACAGGTGAGGTTATTCTAGTTCCCCAAGAGGTTGTAATGCTTGTAAATTCATGTGTCATCTTAAAAATATGAATTTTTAATATTTTTAAAACAAGTTTATTAACCCTCATAGTCAGTTTGTGAAATGTACTCTTTGTATTTTTGTTGTTCTCTGGTCAGACCATCATGAAGGGAGATTCTTAAATGAGAGATAATAAGATATTTAAATATGCCTACTCTATGTGAGACATATTTTTAAACATATACTATGCCATGGATATCTAAAAAGTTATACATGCATCTTTTAAATATTATTTTAAATGATCATATGTGATATACAGGAAAAAATAATACTATGACCTAGAACAAAAGTATTTAAATTTTAGTTGTGAAATATGTGTGCATATATATGTATATATCAGCTACTGCTGGCTCACAGTGACCACATGCCATGTGTGTCAGTGTAGAGGTGTGCTCCACAGGGTTTTCAGTGGCTGATTTTTCAGAAGTAGATCACCAGGCCTTTCTTCCAAGGTGCCTCTGGGCAGACTTGAACTGCCAACATTTTGATTTTTGATTGGCAGCCACCACCCAGGGACTCCTGGGTGTATATATAAAACACCTGTTAACAATGGAAATGTTGAGTCTTAAGTAAATTTTAAAAAGGATATGCGTATTTAGGAACATACAATACTTAATAGGGATTTTTTTCCACCTGAATAAAGTGCCTTAATGGGTTGATATTGTAATTCGTCCTTCCTGAGAAAACAGGTAATTTATTATCCCCAAAGTTTCAGTGTGTTATTATTTTTAATTTCCTTTAAACAATATTGAATGTACTCAAGTATGTATTTATATTTACTGACGAAAATCAAAAACTACAGCCTTCAGTATAGATTGCAACTCAACGTAAAGAAAACAAAAATCCTTGCAACAAGACCAATAAGCAACATCAAGATGACAAAAAAAATATTTAAGTTGTCAAGGATTTCATTTTACTTGGATCCACAATCAACACCCATGGAAGTAGGAAATCAAATGCCATATTGCATTGGGCAAATCTGCTGCAAGGATGTCACTTTAAGAACTAAGGTGCACCTGATCGAAGCTATAGTATTTTCAATGACCTCACATGTATGCAAAAGCTGGAAAATGAATAAGGCAGACCAAAGAATTGATGCTTTTGAATCATGGTACCGGTGAAGAATATTGAATATACCATGGACTGTCAGAAGGACAAACAAGTCTGTCTTGGAAGAAGTACAGCCAGAATGCTCCTTAGAAGCAAGGATGGTGAGAATTCATCTCATGTACTTTGAACATATTATCAGAAGGGACTTATCCCTGGAGAAGGACATGCTTGGTAGAGGGTCATCGAGACAGAGGAAAACCCTCAACAAGATGGATTGACACAGTTGCTGCACCATCGGGCTAAAACACAGCAATGATTGCCAGGATGGTGCAGGACCGGGCAGTTTTTCATTCTGTTGTATATAGGGTCGCTAGGAGTCAGAACGGAAACCCTGGTGGCATAGTGGTTAAGTGTTACTGGCTGTTAACCAAAGGGTGGGCAGTTCGAATCTGCCTAGGTGCTCCTTGGAAACTCTATGGGGCAGTTCTACTCTGTCCTATAGGGTCGCTATGAGTCGGAATCGACTCGACGGCACTGAGTTTTGGTACGAGTCAGAACAGACTCAACAGCACCTTAGAAAAAATAACATGTTTAACCATTTGTCATGGATTGAATTGTGTCCTCCCAAAAATATCTATCAATTTGGCTAGGCTATGATTCCCAATATTTTGTGATTGTCTACCATTTTATCATCTGATGAGATTTTCATATGTGTTGTAAATTCTATCTCTATGATGTTAATGAGATGGGATTAGCGGCAGTTACGTTAATGAGGGAGGACTCAATATACAAAATTAGATTGTGTCTTAAGCCAATCTCTTGAGATATAAAAGAGAGAAGCAAGCAGAGAGACAGGGGGACCTCGTACTACAAAGAAACCAGAGCCAAGAGAATTGCTTGTCCTCTGGACCTGGGGTCCAGCTTCTGAGAGGCTCCTAGACCAGGGGAAGATTGACAACAAGGACCTTCCTCCAGAACCGACAGAGAGAAAGCTTTCCCCTAAAGGTGATCCCCTGAATTTGGACTTCTAGCCTCCTAAACTGTGATAGAATAAACTGCTCTTTGTGGTGTTCCTGTTATAGCAGCACTAGATAACTACGACACCATCCTAGGAATAATGCCGATATTATTTCTCATAAACTGTATCTTTATTATAATAAATTCCCCTTAGAAAGAAAGTGCTTCCATAGTATTAATTTTACTGTCTGTAACTGTAGGACAAAACATCCCGCTCAACCACGCCATGCTGTAAGACAGCACTCCAAATCTGTCTGGGGTTCACAGGTTGGATCCAATTTCTAGATAGCTAAGAGGCCATTAGAAAAAGGGCACTAATAACTAATATGGACTGCTCCATAAACATCACGTCCTTCTGATCAGAGCCTGAATACACGTTAGCACGTGGAAAGTAGCTTTTATTACTTACAGGAATCAGACAGCATACCACTGGAAAAGTTCCATAATGAGCAATCCCCTCTCAAAAACTGTCTGGGCAGAAATGACTTTTCCTTGCACGCCCTAGTTTGTGAGGCGCTTAAATGGGACCTTACCTACTGCCTCTCCCCCTGGCCAGGTAGGTCCACGTGGGTGAACAGTAAGCTTATGCTATGTGTGTCCCACCTGCACCAGAGCTGAGGAGACTCGGAAGATTTCATTGCCCAGCTATTTTATACCCCCAAACAAAGTGACTCATTGTATCTTTTTAATCGACTTGTGGGCAGTAGTTTTTTTTTTTTTAGGTTTTTTAATAAACATCCTGCTCCATCATGCCCCCTTGACTTCCTGAGGTGAGGCGGGGGTTAGGTCAGAATTGTGTATTTGTAATCTTGCTAACAAACATCAGGCCTCAGTGGGGGGTGGAGGTTTCTTCTGAGGCCTAAAGATGCCAGCATGTAGAGGAATGGGGAAAACCATGGCCACCGGGCTTGTTAAAGGATTTGCTCCACACAGTAACAACTGTATGTAATGCCTTATAGATTAGGTATTACTCAGTATTGCCTCTTAACATTATCAGAACAAATCTAATCTAAAAAGCCTCTCTCTTCCATTAGCAATATATCATCTTGCTAGCTTTATGATTCAAATTAAAAAGGCATTTGTCAATGGACAAAATGGGAAGAAAAGAAAGATGGCCTTGCAGTTACATCTCTCTAGATTCACCCTTTCAGCCATAGCATTTGTGCTCTTTTTTGGCTGAGATTTAGAGTACTTTAAGGTTTTCTAGCTACTTTCAGGCATTTTTGGCTCTTGCTCGGGAATGGTCTATCAGGTAAATGGATAAACCCAATGAATTTTTCTAAAGTTAATGACATTTAGATATGTTGGCATTTATATTTCTTGGAGTTTTCTAATTTTTTTAAAGCTGAAGTTGAAAGTCATTTCAACACTAGCTAATATTATGGGCTTTTCATTGTTATGAAACCATAGCATGGTCCAGTGAATTCCTTCTCATTTTGCTTATAGGAAGAAAAATCATTGAAGATCCCAGATTTGTCATTAGTGGTTTAAATTTTAATGGGTACCGTTTATTTATAGATTAGTATACAGTCATAAGAAACCCTGGTGGCGTAGTGGTTAAGAGTTCAGCTGCTAACCAAAAGGCCAGCAGTTCAAATCCACCAGGCGCTCCTTGGAAACCCTATAGGCGGTTCTACTCTGTACTATAGGGTCACTATGAGTTGGAATCAACTTGACTGCAACGGTTTTTTTTTTTTTTTTTTCTTTTGGCATTTATACAGTCATAGAAATAACATCTCTGAAAGCACAGTCAAAGATGGGTTTAGATGACTGGTCTTTTATTCATGGGACTTGTCATAGGAGATGTTGTCCCTTTCTAGACAGAAATGCCCAGTAGTACATTTTAAATATAACTTATATTCTGTAATATAGAATTTGATTCATAAACCCATTTTTTAAATCCTAAATAGCCATGTTATCTCAAAGAGTGTTTTGATTTGATTTTAAGATTTTAGTTTATTATATTTATGAATTACTATGCCCTGGTAGCAGAGTGGTTAAGAGCTTGGCTACTATGCAAAATGCTGGCAGTTCAAATCTACTAGCCTCTTCTTAGAAACCGTATGGGGCAGCTCTTCTCTGTCCTGTAGGGTTGATATGAGTTGGAATTGACTCGATGACAATGAGTTTGGTTTTGATTTGGTTTTGGATGCAGCTGTTATTTGTTGGAATTTCTAACTCCATATTCTCTTTACCATCGCTTATGTTTCAGTTCGAGAGATTTATTAAAGTCTCAGACATATTATCATAAATATTATTAAGCAGGTACTCTGTGTTGGTATGTATTAGGGGACTATTCTTTTTCACCTTAACTCTCCTCTAATCAGATTAATGGGTAGTGTGATCCTTAAGGTCATGTGTCAACTTGGCTTGGCCATGATTCTCAGAGGTTTGGCAGTTATGATGTAGTTTGGAAGCTGTATGATGGTGTGATTACCTCCGTGATGAAATCTGATATAATATGATCAAATCCATGATGGGATCAGCTGTGAGTAGCCAATCAGCTGAAAAGGAGCTTCCTTCGGGGTGTGGCATACATCCAATATAGGTGGACTTGTTGGCTTTTGCTTGCTCTGGATCTTGCAGCTAATTCCTGCTCTTCTGACCTCTGGTTCTTGGGACTTGAGCTAGCAGCTTACCTGCCATTTTGCCTGCCAGTTTGTCTATCTCCACAGCCTGTGAGCCAGGAGAAGCCTCCAGCCTGATCCATGGACCTGAGACTTTCCAGCCTCCACAACAATGTGAGCCATTTCGTTGATATAAATCTCTCTCGATATATATTTATATGCCTTACTGGTTTTGCTTCTCTGGAGAACCCAGCCTAAGACAGGGAGTTAAAGGGAAATATGGAGAAACAGTGGAGCTTATAGGGCTCAGTAATGCTTTCCAGAATGTTAGGTGGATCACCACATGCTTCAGGAAACCACCCACTGATCATGGATGTACAGGTCCAACTCTTTTCTACAATGCCTATAATTGACTCTATGTATCAAGTGGTAACATCCTTATTAGATCATCTGTGAAAAAATTTGTCTATTCATATTTAACCTTTATATGTTTTTGATATGTTCTAACAGGTACACAGGAGTCCCTGGGTGTTGCAAACATTTAAGCACCCAGCTACTAACCAAAAGGAAATGTTGGCCGTTCTAATCTACTCAGAGGTGCCTCATGAAGAAAGGCTGGCAAACTACTTCCAAAAGATCACAGACATTGAAAAGTATGAAGTACAGTTCTACTCTGAAACACATGGGATTGCCATGAGTCTGAATTGGCTGAACAGCAGCTGTTTTTTGTTTCTTTAACAATTACATGCAACCTTCCTGGCTGCATCGAGAATATCATCTCCTCCCCCATCACCCTAATTCAAGATGAAATCTTAAGTGGGGAACTACACTCATAAAAATACTGCCCACTCCCATCCCCTCCAACCCACCCTTGTTCCCCTACCATTTCTGGCATAACTGCCTGAAATCCTCAACCAACTCAAGTGCCACATCAGTTACTCTGAAGAATTCATAGCTGAGGTAAAAAAGATAGTTTTAGTTTTGGGTATACCTGTCAGTCTGTTAGTTATGGCTAAAATCCTATTGTATGTTAGGTACCATGCTAGACTTTTAATACACACCATTGCCTCCAATCCCCACAATACAAAGTGGGCATTATAATCCATATTTATGGATAGATAAAATTGAGAATCCTAAATAATACGTGTCCAACTACAGTCTACATCTGCTTCACTTCAAAACAAGTCCCTTATAAACTGTATAACATGGTTACTTACAAGTCAAAATATTTTTTTTTGATGTAATATCTTCTTTATGATTGAGAACAGTCTCAGAAGGATACGCCTTCCATGGGTGGCTATATTTTTCCTCGAGTCATTAGAGTATAGAACTTATTTAAATATGCTTACATACGAATTTCACCTTCTTGAGAAGGACATTCTTTAATTTGGAATAACACTGTTATTTTTGTATCCCTCAAAGTGTCACTCATAGAAATTTGCACATAACCAACACTCAATAAATGTTCATAAAACAAATAAAATTTCCAGTTGACTTTAAAAGCAGGTCAAGTAGTTAAGAAGCCTTTTGACTTTTTTCATCAAATGTTTCTAATAATTTGCATTGAGTGAGTACATATGGACACAAGATTCTCTCTATTGTTGGTTTTATCATTTGCATTTAAAAGAATATTTCTTCTAAAGGCTTTTCTTCATGGAGTTTCTTTGATTTTATTAAATCCAAAGAAATATGGAGTCTTTTGTAAAACTGTACAAGTAACTTGCCTTAGGAAAGGGGTTTCAGAGGTGGTGACAACAGGGAAATTTAGTTTGGGAAAAAGTGAGCCTGAGTGAGTATAAGCAATGCTAGCACTGGATTTTATTTCCTATTGTAGTAAGTAATGTGAGGTAGCTTCCTAAAGAAATAAACACATCTTTTCTTTCTGTCCCCGCCATACACTAACACGTACACAGCAGAAGTCTCCTTATGGAAACACATATACTCCACAGATGCTTCCAGGTATAAATGTACTTGAGCTAATTAACTACTCTTGTGGGGTGCACTTAAATTCTCTCTTTCCATTCAAAATCCACTAAACCTTTACTGAGTGCCTACTGATGGGCACTGTGCCGAGTACTTGGAATTCCATAACTAATGGCACATGGTGCCAGGCCTCAAGCTTGTGATTTCATAGTGAAGACAGAAAAATAAGATATTATTACAAGATACTATAAAATCGATATGAGAGATAATTATTGGAGCAGGGACATCTAACCTAGGATCATGATTCAAGGAAAACTTTTTGGAGGAATTAGCATTTATGTTGGAAACCCTGGTGGCGTAGTGGGTAAGCATTACTGCTGCTAACCAAAAGTTCAGCGGTTCGAATCTGCCAGGTGCTCCTTGGAAACTCTGCAGGGCAGTTCTACTCTGTCCTATAGGGTTGCTATGAGTCCCAATCGACTCGACGGCGGTGGGTTTCGGCAGTGGGTTAGTATTTATGTTGAATTTTGAACCTGATCAAACTAGTTGCTCATAATCCAGGGTTCAATTGCTTTGACTGTATTATTTAATTTCAGTGAATGAAAATACAGTTGGAAGGAAGTAGATGTTTTAGGATATGAAATGCTTCCCTGAGGCACCTCTTAATGTCCACACTACCTTCTTAGACCCAGAAAACAACCTTTTAGTCTGGATACTGCAACAGCTTCCTAACTGGTTGGTTGTCTGTGTACCCACTTTTCCCTCTCTGTTTCTGTTTACTTGCAGTCAAGTAATAATCTGGCATATCTGTTTATGTTGTTGTTGTTAGGGGCCATTGAGTTGCTTCTGACTCCTAGCAACCCTGTGGGCAACAGAACAAAACCCTGCCCTGTCCTGCTCCATCCTCACAATCGTTGCTATGTTTGAGCCCATTGTTGTAGCCACTGTGTCAATCTGTCTCATTGAGGGTCTTCTTTTTCTTTGCTGACTCTCTACTTTACCAAGCATGATGTCCTTCTCCAGAGACTAGTCCCTCCTGATAACATGTTCAGAGTATATGAGATGAAGTCTCTCCATCCTTGCTTCCAAGGAGCACTCTGGCTGCACTTCTTCCAAAAGAACCTTGTTCATACTTCTGGCAATCCATGGTATATTCAATATATTTTTTGCCAACACTGTAATTCAAAGACATCAATTCTTCTTCAGTCTTTCTTATTCATTGTCCAGCTTTTGCATGCATATGCAGCTACTGAAAATACCATGGTTTGGGTCAGGCACACCTTAGTCCTCAAGGTGACATATTTGCTTTTCAACACTTTAAAGAGGTCTTTTGCAGCAGATTTGCCCAGTGCAACACATCATTTGATTTCTTGACTTCTGCTTCCATGGGTGTTGTTGTGGATACAAGTAAAATGAAATCCTTAATAACTCCGATCTTTTCTCCATTTATCATGATGTGTTTGTTGGTCCAGTTGTGATGAATTTTGTTTCCTTTATTTTGAGGTGTAATCCTTACTGAAGTCTGTGGTCTTTGATCTTCATCAGTAAATGCTTCAAGTCCTCATCACTTACCACTCTTCAAAAGCAAGGTTGGTTCATCTGCATATTGCACATTGTTAATGAGTCTCCCTCCAATCCTGATGCCATGTTCTTCTTCATATACTCCAGCTTCTTATATTATTTGCTCAGCATAAATATTGAGTAAGTATGGTGAAAGGACACAACCCTGACGCACATCTTTCCTGATTTTAAACCACTCAGTATCCCCTTGTTCTATTTGAGTGCCTCTTGATCTATGTACAGGTTCCTCATGCGCACAATTAAGTGTTCTGGAATTCCCATTCTTCACAAGGTTATCCTTAATTTGTGATGATTCATAGAGTCAAATGCCTTCGCATAGTCAATAAAACACAGGTAAACAACTTCCTGTTATTCTCTGCTTTCAGCCATCATCCATCTGACATCAGCAATGATATCCTGTGTTCCATGTCCTCTCCTGAATCCAGCATGAATTTCTGGCAGTTCTTGTCAATGTACTGCTGCACCCATTTTTTAATGGTCTTCAGCAAAATTTTACTTGCCTGTAATATTAATGATATTGTTCAATAATTTCCGCATTCTGTTGGTTCACCTTTATTTAGAATGGACACAGTCAGTTAGCCAAGTAGCTGTCTTCCAAATTTCTTGGCATAGATGAGTGAGTGCTTTCAGGGCTGCATCCATTTGTTGGAACATTTCAGTTGATATTTTGTCAATTCCTGGATCCTTGTTTTTTGCCAATGCTTTCAGTCCAGCTTGGACTTCTTACTTCTTGATCATATGCTACCTCCTGAGATGGTTGAACATCGGCAAATTCTTTTTGGTGCAGTGACTCTGTGTATTCCTTCTATCTTCTTTTGATGCTCCCTGAGTCATTCAATATCTTTCCCACAGATTCTTTTAATATTGTGTGATGGTTAAGATCATGTGTCAACTTGGCTGGGCCATGATTCTCAGTGTTTTGGTAGTCGTATAATGTTGTGATCACTTCCCTGTTAAGGTTTGATACGCCATCACTCCCATGATGGGATCTGCTGTGAGTAGCCAGTCAGTTGAAAGGGAGTTTCCTTGGGCACTGTGGCTTGCATCTAATATAAGCAGACATTCTGGCAGGGCTAGAGGGCTTTTTGCTCACACTGGATTCTGTAGCTGGCACCTGTTCATCTGGTCTCCGGTTCTTGGGACTTGAGCTAGCAGCTTACCTTCAGTCTTGCCTGCAGATCTTGGGATTCGTCGATCTTCGCAGCCTGTGAGCAAGAGCCCTGCTCTCTGACCTGCCAATATTGAGTTTGCTAGCCCCTGCGGCTACCTGAATCAGGGGAGACCTCTATCCTAACCCACGGACTTGAGGCATTCTAGCCTCTGTAGCCGCATGAGCCATTTCCTTGATATAAATCTCTCTCTCTATATATATTTATATGCTTTATTGGTTTTGCTTCTCTGGAGAACTCAGCCTAAGCCACATTGCAACTTGAGGCTTGAATCTTTTCTTCAGTTCTTTCAGCTTGCAAAGTGCCAAGTGCGTTCTTTCCTTTTGGGTTTCTAACTCCAGGCCCCATTCATGTTACTTCCTGCTTAAAAACCTTTTCAGTGTCTCCCCAGTGCCCATGGGATGAAGAGATTATTTCAAAAGGCTGAAAAGCTGCTGTGTTCTAGACCTTTCCCATTGCTCCAGCCTCATCTGGCACCATATTCTCCTCACTTTCTGTAGTTCAGGAATATGCTTTTCTCTTATTCCATTGTATGTACCACTCCCTGGGCTACAGGGCACATTCTGTCCCTTTCTGCTTATCTCCCCAGCTCACATAGTTGAATAATCCACAGTCTAAGTAAGGTCACTATGTTCTTTCAATTTGCTCCTGCTTTTCCCACCTGAGAAAAGGATATAAAGAGGAAAAGAGAGTGAGTAGAAAGAGAATAAAAATTCCTACTACTGCTACCACTGCTACCATTTATTGAGGGAATATTCTCCACTGGACATTTATATGCATTAGCTAATTTAATCTTCATAATAACTCTCTGATAGGTAAATGGTTTTATAGATGAGGAAACAAAGATCAGATTGACTCAATAACTTGCCTAACTATTAAGTGGGAGAGTCAGGATTTCAACCTAAGTGTTGAACTTCGAAGGTACTATCTGATGTAGCTTTTTTTTTTCCCCCTAGATAAAGCCAAAAAAGGAAAATTGAGTATAGGCTTACATGACATGTCTCACTTTTCTCTGTTCTTACTCCATTTTCTTTTTGGATATTTAAAAATTCCCTCATTCTAAAAAATTGTATTAATAATAATAATCAAAATAGCAATTTAGTACAGTGGCCAAGAGCATGGACTGCTGGGTTCAAAGCCCCTCTGCCAGGTGTTTTTCCTTGGCCAAATTGTCTAACTCCCTGTGTTTCAATATCCCATCTGTAAAAAGGGGATATCCCTATTTACGCCAATGTTGTTGTTGTTTGTTAGTTGCCATCAAGTCAGTTTCAATTCATGGCAACCCCAGATGTGCAGAGTAGAATTGCTTCACAGGATTTTCAAGCCTGTGACTTTTTGGAAGCAGATCTCCAAGCCTGTCTTCCTTGGCACCTCTGGGTGAGTTCCAACTGCTAACACTTTAACCTTTTGGCTAGTAGTCCAATGCTTAACACTTTGTGCCACCCTGGGACTCCCCCACAGAGTAAGGATTATACAAATAAATATGTAGTAGTGCCTGGTACATAACTGAAACTAATTTGTTTAAACTATTTTCCTTTTTTGAAATCCTGTGATATGCCAGGGCTCTATTAGGCATTTTGCATATTTTATACATCGTTACATTCAATTTTGATCTTTCTTCCCTCCCCTATGTCTATAATGTGAAAATCTCCTATGTATTTATTGCCTTACTCCAAAAACAAAACAAAACAAACAAAAATCAGTCATACTGATTTTAAAAAATAATGAAACAAATTTTCAAACATTAGATAAAAATGTTAGTTGACATTTTTTCACTAGTTTATTTTTAAAAGTTGTATCTACATATCTATCTAGATGTCTATATCCTAAAGGTAGTTACAATTTCCTAGTACTGTTAGCTTCTGGATCCAAAAAAGATACTGGCTCAAGATTGGCAATGATTCCTGGAAAATTCAAAGAAAGCTCTCAAACAATTATCAGTATTTCCGTGCAAAAAATATCTAAAGTGCTTTTCAAACTGATACTCCATTATTATCCTCGAAACTGTGAAAACTTCTTCCTGGACCTATGTTTACTTATGCTTCTGAAAAATACACACAATTCTCTAAATAAGGAATCAAAGTATCTGAAAGATACTGCCTTATTACTTAGAAATGATTAATACAAACATAGTTATAAGCAAACAAAAAAACCCATTGCTGTTGAGTCGGTTCTGACTCATAGCGACCCTATAAGACAGGGTAGAACTGCCCCACAGGGTTTCCAAGGAGTGCCTGGTGGATTTGAACTGCCGACCTTTTGATTAGCAGCTTTAGCACTTAACCACTATGCCATGAGGGTTTCCTAAACAAATACATTTACTTAAAAATATCCTGAGGCATATGAACTCATCAGTTTAAGTTGAGTACTTCTTGGAAAAATGCATTTTGTACCAGGATAAAGAAGAAAGGCCAAATTCAAAACAAGCAACAACCAAATATCTTAAGAACAGGCCATTAAAAAAAAAAAAATGTATTTCTCAGCATCAATTTAAAGCTAATTTCAAAGAAAATCTCATCAATCAACACGTAAGCAAAATAGCAACCGCATGATGATTGTGTGTGTGTGTGTATGATTATGAAGTAGGCTTGACAACTACTTACAAAATTCTTTGAAATAAAAACACATATACCTATTTTTGTATCTTTTTGATTTCCTGTGCCAGCTGAACTGAAACGAGAAATGTACGTGTTTCTATATGTTACTCACTGTGTATATAGTAAAAGGCCATACATCCTGGGAGTGCTTTCTCATTATTTTCTCCCATTTGCACACATCTTCTGCCCTCCCTTCAAACTTTCTCTCCTCCCTTGCCTGCCTTTACCTCATTCCTTTAACTGGTTTCAGTAAAATGCTTCTTGCTGACTTAATGGGTAAAAGGGATTGATCAAATGTTTAAAAAGCACAGAACTTTCAAAATAAGCATGAATTTGGCTCAGTTGCTGCTGTTGAACAGAACGGTAGTGTATGAGGCTGGACATTAAGACAACACAGTGGGGATATGGAATGGTCCCGTGGAATAAGCTATGAATGTAGAGCTATACCTAAATTTCAGAAAGGCCTTACCACTAGCACTTCAATCGTGTACTTTTCAAAGGAATCAATGTATGTTTCTTCTCTTAAAAAAGAAGATGGGCAATTCACTCATGTTATGTTTTCCAACTCCCTTGAATATGGTGGTGGGTGGCTTTTCCAATGCTGTTCATTTTGTGGTGGAACTTCATAAATTCTACAGAAAACATGGTAAATAGACCTTTAGGGTAATTTGGAAAAGGCTTGGCAAAATCCATTTCTATTACTACTTTTATACTATGAATAATTTGCCTCCTCCATCTGCTTTTGATGCTTCCTGCATCATTTAATACTGTCCCTGTAGAATTCTTCAGTATTGCCACTCAAGGCTTGAATTTTTTCTTCAGTTCTTTCAGCTTGAGAAATGTCCAGCATATTCTCCCCTTTTGGTTTTCAATCTCAGTATCTTTGCACATGCCATTGTAATACTTTACTTTGTCTTCTCGAGCCGCCCTTTGAAATCTTCTGTTCAGCTCTTTTACTTCATCATTTCTTCTTTTTGCTTTAGCTACTCGACATTCAAGAGCAAGTTTCAGAGTCTTTTCTGACATCCATGTAAGTCTTTCTTTCTTTCCTGTCTTTTCAATGATCTCTTACTTTCTTGATATATGATGTTCTTGATGTCATTCCACAACTCACCTGGTCTTCCTTCATTAGTGTTCAACATGCAAATCTATTCTTGCGATGGTTTCTAAATTCAGGTAGGATATACTCAAGGTCATACTTGTTATACATTTCTTCAGTTTCAACATGAACTAGAATATGAGCAATGGGTGGTCTGTTCTACAGTCAGCCCCTGGCCTTATTCTGATTAATGATATTGAGCTTTTCCATGGTCTCTTTCCACAGATGTAGTCAATTTGATTGCTGTGTATTCCATCTGGTGAGGTCCATGTGTATAGTTGCCGTTTATGTTGGTGAAAAAAGGTATTTGCAACAAAGAAGTCATTGGTCTTACAAAATTCTATCACGCCATCTCCGGCATTTTAGGCATCAGAGAAATGCAAACCAAAACCACAATGAGATACCACTCTACAACCAGTAGGATGATAACTATTATTAAAAAGAAAGAAACAAACAAAAAAAACCAGAAAATAACAAGGACGTGGATATGTTGGACTGATTATTGTATGTTGCTGGTTGACATGTAAAATGGTGGCAGCCACTGTGGAAAACATTTTGGTGGTTCCTCAAGAAGTTAAACATAGAATTACCATATGACCTAGTAATTCCACATCTAGGAATATACTCAAGGAATTGAAAGCAGCTACTCAAACAGAAACATGCACACTGATGTTCATTGCAGCATTATTCACAACAGCCAAAAGGTAGAAACAACCCCAGTGCCCATCAACAGATGAATAGCTAAACAATATGAGGTATACAGTATACATACAATAGAATACTACTCAGCCTTAAAAAGAAATGAAGTAATGATATGTGGCACCACATAGACACATCTTAAAAACATTTGCTAAGTGAAATAAGTCAGACACACACACAAAATAAACATTGTATGATCCTACTTATATGAACTATCTAGAAGAGACAAACGCATAGAGATAAAATTAGTGGTTACCAGGGGCTAGGGGAGGGGATGAGTTAAAAAAATCCACATCTATAACTTACATACATAAATATAATTAACAAATAAAGTAAAAATAAATTGCGGGGGGAAAGAGTAAGCACAAGAGTGGAGCATGAGAAAGTGGAAGGAATCAGGAGGATCCTTCACTACCTAAAAAGTTCTGGCTTTAGAACGAAAGCTTTCATGAAGAATCAGTGCCATCCACCCAAGGACAGGATTTCCATAGCATATTCCTGGGTTAAACAATCATAAAAAAAAACCGTTGCTGTCGAGTCAATTCCAACTCATAGCAACCCTATAGGACAGAGTAGAACTGCCCCATAGAGTTTCCAAGGAGCACCTGGCAGATTTGAACTGCCGACCTTTAGGTTAGCAGCCGTAGCACTTAACTACTATACCACCAGTGTTCACCTTTAAAGCAAGTAGTTTCACTGTTGTAGAGGAAAGGCTAAATTGTAATCTTTTCAGTCACTTGCAGGCAACTGGAACAGCATGATGTGGAAGCTGACTAGAGTGTGAAATACTTGAGGTGTCACTAATACAATTTAAGTCTTTTCGTTAAGCATTGCTCTCTTCAGAAACTACTCTTTAAAACATAAACAATCTTGGAAGAGCTGTCGGTAAGAAGGCAAGCCTGAAGCAACATGAAGGATTCTTGGATCAGTGAAGGACTATAAAGGGCTCACTGGGGGTTCCAAGGAGGTATTTCATCTGCCTTGCAGTGTAGGCGCAGAGTGTCAGGCACTAGTTGTGATGCTAACTGGGTATTATGTTATATAAGTTCTATGCCTAAAACCAATGTCTGCTAAACAGGGTGATTATTGATTTGTTGTATTTATTGAAAATATGAAATTAAACAGTTTAAAATTTATTTTTGGATTAAAAGACATTTTGGAAATATCCAGGCTAAGGAAACTTTTAGTACTGATAGGAAGTAGGACATTTTTATAATGGAAATGTTCAGAGCTTCATAGCTTTTAACCTGGGTAATAATAAACAGACAGGATGTTTTGGTACTAATTCAACAGCTGAAACAGAAAACAAAGGAAAAAATAGCTCAAGTTCCAGGGTTTGGTTGTTTCAGTTTGTAAAATGACTTACTACCATGCAGGTATGAAAAACAATGCTGTCATTAAGACTTACGTCAAAATGAAGGTTCTCAGTGGGCTAATTTTACTCAATAACAGCACAATTTTCCAGTGGTTATTGTCTATCATCCATCCATTTTCTTTCCACCACCACCTGAGATTTATAGATGGCAGAAATAATTGCAGTACTCTGCTTTCTGGTACTTTTATCTTTAGAGCTTTTAACATAATAGAAGCTTTTTTTTCTTCTGAAACTAGTGAGATGTCTCTCTTGTGTCTTGCAAGAAAGAGATGAGGTCTTATGTGGAGTTAATGTCTTTGTATAGTTTAAACTGTAATGCTTCCTGTTTGCCATAGAATTAGTTTCAAATATATTCAATCCTGCTTTAGGCAGATTTGAATCAAGAAATCAAAAAAATGGAGATCAAGTCCTTGCTTTTTTATTTTACACATTTGAAGATTCAAGGTTAAGAATATTTTTAGCCAGTCTTTCCAAATTCTTAGTCTTACTAAGTTTTGTGAAACGGAAAAGAAACTTGCATTGGCATTCTGCATGGTGTAATTTGGATCCTTAGTTTTCTGGCATCAGTAGACAAGCTATGGATATGGTGTATTGAGGCCAAGACCATTATAAATAGACCCCTGGTTTCTGAAATACTGGGAGCATTGTGTTCATAATGCAAGAAAGCTTAAGAACATTGCTTTTATTATAATCGGAGCTGATTTAACAACCCTGTAGACATACTGTTTATTTCTGGATTTATTTTTTCCCAATATTTCTTGGTGAAAGCGTTACATTTCTATTTTGTAGATAGTAGAAAAAATTGGTTAAATGAAATCAAGATGCACTGATGCCAAGAAGATGTGTAAGCAATTGAAATATGATGACTTAAAAAGCAGTTTTTGTTCCTGCATGATCCAGCCTTACCACTTCCACTATTCACATACATTGGACACTTGCCATTCCTCTACTTTGTACTTCCTCAGAAGCTCTCTCTTAATATACTTATGTGGGTGGGAAAAGAGGCCCTCTGGAAAAGTCACATTAGGATAGGTTCTCGTTATTTCTGTGCAACTAGCTCTCAATACTCATAAATAGAAGAATTTATTTGATAAATTGAATAACTGATGGACTTGACCTGATAATTGACTATCAGGTGAACAGACTCAGTAACAAATTTGGTCCCCTCTTAAATGCCTTGGGGCCCTAGTGGCTCAGTGTTTAAGAGTTTGGCTGCTAACCAAAAGGTCAACAGTTCAAATCCATCAGCCACTCCTTGGAAACCCTATGGGGCAGTTCTACTCTGTCCTATAGGGTCACTATGAGTCGGAATCGAATTGATGGCAACGTTTTTTTTTAAGTGCCTCAATTAGACACATTAATTTGTCATTATTGCTAACACATATCATTATTCTACATTGATCAGTCAGTATTTACAAGTAAAAGTCTAACTGAAAGTTATTTAAGTAGAGTACTTAAAGACAACGAAGAAAAATCTTTTTCTCCAGTGCCAGTTTATTACAGAAGAAAGTAATAGTTTCCTAGTAGGTTGTCTTGGATTATTATAATTTGACTGAGTTATGATAACAGAGTAGAAGACTTGAATGTGATCTTGATGGCTAAAAATTTAACATACCAGTGTCATATAACAAAAATCATTGAAGTATGTCTATTAATTGACCTGTTTATTGTGTTTAACCTATTTTTACTTTTCTAATGGAAAATCTAATTATGTTTAAATTAATGAAAAGATTTGATTTCTTTTTTGTATGTTATTTGTCACCATTTTTCAATTCCTTTTCTCTTACATATCAGATGGTAATTGCAAATACTTAGAATAGTAAAGATTATTGGAATAAGCAGCAAAAGGTTACTGAGTGTCTCCAATAACAAAAGAAAAAAACAACAACAAAGTCATGCATTACTTAGAGCATTCCTTTCTGAGCTTTCTGATTCTAATTCACTGCCTTTGCTTTATTTCACAGCTCTGTAAATATTAAAGTGATATAAATATAAAATAAAGTAAATCTTGTCTACAAACATGCAAATAATCCTGTTAGGTGGAGGTCAATTGACTTCCCTACCTGACTATGGAGGAAGCCAGTTTTATGTCCATTCACAAATTCATTTCAGTATTCCTGAGATATAAATGTATCTGTTTTTTGGCTTCTCCTTTGAATAAGTTTAACATCTGCCTACTTTCCTCATTAATAATGAGTTAAATAAAATTTCTTACAGATGTTCATTTGATATCCTTATGAGAGTCATGGTTTTACATTTTGGGGGAAAATTATCCTTTAATAAATATTATCAAAAGATTGATTATAGGGCCTGAAAGAAGAAAAAAAATAAATGTGGTTAGCTTGGTTACCTTCAACTTATGACCAGCTAGTCAAAGCACTTCAGACAATCTGTCCTTAGCAGTGTAACTATTTAATTAATAATCGTTTAGTTCATTCATTCACTATTGTTGTTATGTATGTCTTTGGGATGCTCTCAAATCACCTATGTATAAGTCACTATTATGTATACTTCTATAATGCTTTTGGCACTGTTACGATGCTTTTTATAATTCTTTTAAACCTCTACGTGTAAGTCATTTATAACGTGAAGTTAGAAATAGAGAATTTCTGAACTAAAAATAGAAACATGTTTACTTCTATGATGCTCTTTAACCATGAACCGTAAGCCATTAGAATCTATGAGTCATTAGAAAGTTGCTCTAACTGTGGATGTAGATAAGGGAACTATGACAAGTATGTAAGGTATGTAGTGAAAAACCTCCCTGATAAACAAATGTAATATTAATCAAATCTCTGTAATTGTCCTGAGATATAAACACATCATATAACAACCAACTTAATCTCTAATAAATCAAAACCATACAAATTGGCCTTGAGACATAAATAAACCATACAAAAATCCCCTTAATTAGTAGTAAAACATACTATTCTTGGTTAAACATGACAGTACCTAACCCTTATCTTGTGAGGTCAAGGTGAAGAAATTGTATATAAACCCTCCATCTCTGCTTACTTATTAAGAGAAGACAGCAACAAAAGGTCTCTCTGGCTCTTGCTCTCTCCGAAGACTGAGAGCCTACTGAGATTCTGGCTGCCACAACCAATCGCAAACCCTAGCTACTGGGGACCTCTTGTTAAGGGTAAAAAGCTGGAGTCTAAAGATTTGAACTCTCGACATTGAACTAACATTGTAATTGTTAATTTTGATTCTCCAGTGCTAAGTGAATGTCTTGTGGTCTTACTTTCATGCTTTGCCATGACTACCTTGACAAGTTTATGCATGACAAACATGAGCATTTCTTTATTTATTTTTAAGATGAAAATCCTCCAGGACAACTATTAACATATGAATATTATTACTTAAAATAATTATTATTTACACAACTACATTTTTAATTATTAAAGGCTAACTAAATTAAAGGTTTAGTTAAGAAATATTGTTGTATTAACGAGTTCCTTTATAAACAAAAGGAATTGTTTGTACGACTATCCTGTGGAAGGTAAAATAAAAAATATTTTCAAGGGAAATTCCTTGAAAGCCATCTAAGTGCCAGTAACTATAAAATTTATATCTCTGGCCTAGATTTCTATCCCTAATTTCAGTTTTTTGCCTAAGCAACTGGAGGAATTGCATTGTCATAACTGAGATGAATCAGACTTTAAGTAAATTAGGCCTGGACACAAAGATTGGAATTTTGGTTTATTCAGGATAAGTTTGAGATGTCTACTATACACTCAAGTGGAGATTACATTCGGATAACTAAATATGTGAAATTTGAATTCAAAACTGAAGTCTTAGAAGAGAAAACAAATTGGAAACAGTCAGCATTTATAGGGTATTTAAAAGCAGGAGACTGGATGAAATCATCAAGGGAAAGATGGCAGATGGAAGATGAAGAGTGAAACCTATTGGGAAAGAAAACATAAAGCTGTCTTTGCAGATTATTTGATTGTCTATGTAGAAAATGCTAAAAAATCTACAAAAAAAAATCTTGAAATGAATAAGTAATTACAGCAAGGTTGCAGGATGTAAGGTTAACATACAAAAGTCAATTCCTTTTTTATACACCACCAGTGAGTGACTGAATTTGAAATTACATCAGCTCCAAAAATAATGAAATATTTTAGTATAAGTATAACAAGAACCATACGAGGAAAACTGCCTAACCCTGATGAAAGAAATAAAAAAGATCTTAATAAATGGAGAGATACTCTATGTGTATACATAGGAAGACTCAATATTCTCCTTGTCAATTGTTCCCAACTTGATCTACAGATTTAATGCCTAATCAAAATCTCAGTAAGTTATTTCATGGATATTGACAAACTGACTCTAAGATTTATGTGGAAAGGCAAAAGACCCCAAAATAGCCAACACAGAACTGGAAAAAAACAAAGTCAGAGGAGTGGTACTTCCTGACATTAAGACTTAATACAAAACTTCAGTGCTCCAGACAGTGTAGTGCTAGCAGAAAAATAAACACATAGATCAATGAAACAGAATAGACAGCCCAGAAATAGATCCACACAAATACAGTCACCTAATCTTTGGCAAAGTATCAAAGGATCAGGAAGAAAAGACAGTCTTTTTGACAAATGAAACAACTGGACATCCACATGCAAAAAAAATGATTATAGACACAGACTTAATTCATAAAAATTGACTCAAAATGGATCACTGACCTAAATTTAAAATGTAAAATTATAAAACTTCTGGAATATAAGACATGAGAAAATCTAGATGACCTTGGAATTGGTGATGACATCTTAGATACAACACCAAAAGTACAACCCATAAAAAAAAATTCATAAATGGGAATTTATCAAAATTAAAAAGTTCTACTTTGTGGAAGACACTGCTAAGAGAATGAAAATTCAATACATAAGACTGGGAGACAATATCTGCAAAACACATATTGGATAAAGGACTTCCATCCAAAATACACAAAGAACTCTTAAAACTCAACAATAAGAAAACAAACAACCCAATTAAAAATGGGCAACATATCTGAAAAGACACCTCACCAGAGAAGATAAATAGATTGTAAGTAACCCTATTAAAAGTGCTCCATATTATATGTCACTAAACCAAAAAAAAAAAAAAAAAAAAAACCCAGTGCCATCAAGTCAATTCTGACTCATAGCGACCCAACAGGACAGAGTAGAACTGCCCCATAGAGTTTCCAAGGAGCGCCTGGTGGATTCGAACTGTGGACCCTTTGGTTTGCAGCCATAGCACTTAACCACTACACCACCAGGGTTTCCTGTATGTTGCCAGAGAGTTGCAAATTAAAGCAGCAATGAGATACTGTAACAATGAGATACTACCTGTTACCATCCAGCCTATGCTGACTCATAGAGACCATACAATGACCCTATACTATGGTCCAAACCCAAAACACTGACAACCTTAAATAGTGACCAGGATATGGAGCAATAGGAACTCTCATTCATTGCTTGTGATAATGCAAAATGGCACAGCCACTTTGGAAAATAGGTCTGGCAGTTTCTTAGGGAGCTGAATATAAGTTTATCATATGATCTAGCAATCATGCACCAAGGTATTTAACTAAATAAGATGAAAATATATTTTGACAGAAAAACCTGCTCATGAATGTTTATAGCAGCCTTATTCATAATTGCCCCAAACTGGAAGCCACCAAGATGTCCTTCAATAGGTGAATGAATAAACAAACAGTGGTACATCCATACACTGAAATATTATTCTACAGTAGAAAGAAATGAGCTAGTGAGCCAGGAAAGGACATGGAGACACTTTAAATGTATATTGCCAAGTGAAAGAAGTCAGTCTGAAAGGCTACATACTGTATAATTCCAACTATATGATACTCTGGAATAGGCAACAGTATAGAAACGGTAAAGATCAGGTGTTGTCAGAGCTTTGGGAGAAGGGTAGAAGGATGAATACATGGAGCAAAAGGCATTTTTATGGTAGTATGGTACTGTACCCTTTCATATTCAACCATAGTTATTCAATCTGAATGCTGAACAAATACTCCGAGAAACTGGATGCTAAGAAGAGAACAAGGCATCAGGATTAGAGAAGAACTCATTAACCTGCGATATGCAGATACACAACCTTGTTTGCTGAAAGCAAAAAGAATTTGAAGCACTTACTGATGAAGATCAAAGACTACAGCCTTCAGTATGGATCACACCTCAACGTAAAGAAAACAAAAATCTTCACAACTGGACCAATAAACAACATCATGATAAACAGAGAAATGATTGAAGTTGTCAAGAAATTCATTTTACTTGGATCCATAATCAACGCCCGAGAAAGCAGCAGTCAAGAAATCAAACAACATGTGGCATTGGGAAAATCTGCTTCAAAAGATCTCTTTAAAGTGTTAAAAAGCAAAGACGTCACTTTAAGGGCTAAGATGGGCCTGACCCAAGCCATGGTGTTTTCAATTGCCTCATATGCTTGTGAAACCTCGACAATAAATAAGGAAGGCTGAAAGAAGAATTGAAGCTGTTGAATTATGGTGTTGGTGATGAATATGGAATATACCATAGACTGCCAAAAGAAAGAACAAATCTGTCTTGGAAGAACTACATCCAGAATACTCCTTGGAAGCAAAGATGGGGAGACTTCATCTCACATACTTTGGACATGTTATCAGGAGGGGCCAGTCCCTGGAGAAGGAGGTCATGCTTGGTAAAGTAAAGGGTCAACGGAAAAAGAAGAAGCTCCTTGATGAGATGGATTAGCACAGTGGCTGCAACAATGGGCTCAAACATAACAGCAATTCTGAGGATGATGCAGGACTAGGTGTTGTTTCATTCTGCTGCACCTAGGATCGCTATGAGTTGTAACTGACTCTAGGGAACCTAACAACAACAACAACTCAAACAGACAGGGTTTCCGATTCATACTAGTTCTATGTTAATCTCTTTCTACCACTCTTTGATTCAAGTGTAGAAACTCAGGTTAACTTACATAAAGGAAATAAAAAAGAAATCAGACAAAACAAAGTGTGAGTAACATGTTTGTATATTTAACAAAATTGTGGGAGGGCGATGGTGGAGTGGGGGCCCTGGTGGTACAGTGGTTAAGCGTTTGGCTGCTAACCAAAAGGCTGCAGTTCAAATCCACCAACCACTCCTTGGAAACTCTGGGGGGCAGTTTTACTCTGTCCTGCAGGGTCGCTGAGTTGGAATCAACTCTACAGCAACAGGATTTTTTTTTTTTTTTTTAATTTTGGGAGCCGGGGTTAGTAGAGCCCTGGTGCAACAAGTGCATCTAAAAACCCAAATAATGTCAAGATTGCCTTTTTTTAACTTTGTATCTTATCTTGCTGCTTCTATGTTGACTTCCCCAAACTATAGTTGAGCTTCCCATACGGTGGAGTATAAATACTATTGAAAAGTATTTTTAAATCACTTAGCATCTAGAGATAAGCACTACCAGCAGTTTTCCTTCCAGGCTTTATGTATGTTGGTATGGACATATAGCACCACCAACACACACATTCATACGTGTACATAATTATTTAGGTGGGGAATTGCATACTTATAGTTTTGTAGCAGGCTATTGTTACCTAGTGTTTCTTTGGGAAGATTTTACTTGTTATCAAATTTTATTTGAAAATAATTTTCAATGATGTCTTGGTCATTTAGTGCTACTGTAACAGAAATACAAGTGGATGGTTTTAACAAAGAGAAACTTATTTTCCCACAGATTAGTAGTCTACAAGTTCAAATTCAGGGTGTCAGCTCCAGGGGAAGGCTTTCTCTGTCAGCTCTGGAGGAAGGTCCCTGTCATCAGTCTTCGCCTGCCCTAAGAGCTTCTCTGGGTCCAAAGGACATGCTCGGATCCCGGTGCTGCTTTCTTGGTGGTATGATGTCCCGCATTCTCTGCTCCTCGCCTTTCCTTTTATCTCTTGTAAGATAAAATGTGATGCAGACCACAGTCCAGGGAAACTCCCTTTCCATTGGATCAGGTATGTGACCTGAGCGAGGGTATTACAGCCCACTCTAATCCTCTTTAACATAATCTAATCTTGCCTCATTAACCACAGGCAGAGATTAGGATTTACAACACATAGGAAAATTACATGAATCACAAAAATGTAGGACAACCACACAATACTGGGAATCATGGCCTAATCAAGTTGACAACATATTTTGGGGGGACACAATTCAACCCATGACAAAGGACTACTCAGTGTTTCGTTGTATCTACCTTTATATAAAGTCCTTGAGTGGTGCAAATGGTTTTCACTCTACTATTTACCTAATGGTAGGCAGTTCAAGACCCCCAGTGGCACTGCAGATGACATCATGCTTGGTAAAGTAGAGGGTCAGCGAAAAAGAGGAAGACTGAACAAAATAGATTAACACAGTGGCTGCAACAATGGGCCCAAGCATAAAAACAATTGTGAGGATGGCTCAGGACCAGGCAGTGTTTCGTTCTGTCATGCATAGGGTCACTATGAGCTGGAACTGACTCAATGGCACCTAACAACAACAGCCAAGAAAAACCTACGGAGCATTTCTACTCTGTAACATGTGGTGTCACCATGAGTTATAATTGATGGCAGTGGGTTTGGTTTTGTTTCCATTTATGTATGAGTCTATGAGTGGTGAAAATGTATTACAAAAAGTTGATTGTTTGAGTCCACCCAGAAATATCTCTTACCCAAAGGTGCCTCTGAAGAAAAGCCTGGCAATCTACTTCTGAAAAATCAGCCACCAAAAGCCATATGAAGTAATTCTACTGTGAAACACATGGGGTTGTCATGAGTCAGAATTGACTTGATGGCAACTAGTTTTTTTTTACTGGTTTTACCTTTATGTAAGTGGAAACCCTGGTGGTTAAATGCTATGGCCTCTAACCAAAAGGTCAGCAGTTCGAATCCACCAGGAGCTCCTTAGAAATCCCACGGAGCAGTTCTACTCTGTCTTATAGGGTGGCTATGGGTTGGAATTGACTAGATGGCAATGCGTGTATGTAAGCGATTCCTGAAGGTATTCTCAACATTTAAAGATGCGTTCAATTTTTTACTAATATAATGCAAAATAAATGCTGAAATAAAAATAATCAGAAACAAACATTTCTTATTGTGTTCTTAGAATAAATTCCCATCTATGATTTAGCGAGTCAAAGTCTATGTACATTTTTGAGGTCCTTAAAAATAATTGCTAAAATGGCTTTGAGAGAGTTGTTCTGATTTAAACTTTGACCAGCATGGTATGAGAATGATTGTAGTAATGTAAATATGCTAACATCAGGTATTAGAATTTATAAGTATCTTTGCCAGTTAGACAGATGCTTTAATTTGCTTGAATATTTCTTCATGAACTTGTTAGTAATTTAAGAATTTCCTAATCCTGTGTTTTTCCATTTTTACTGGGATGCTTTATTTTCCATATTGATTTGGAAAAGATCTATTTAATAAATTTATTAACCCTTTATCATATATGATGCAAATTTTTTTGCCCATTCTTTGCATTATAATTTTATAATGTCTTTGTATACAGTAACTTTGCTTTTTTAGGTAATCAAATTATCATATATTCTTCTCTACTTACCACAGCCACCAACACCTATCGTCATATTTAGGTATTATTATATCCTGCTTAATTTTGGTTTCAAGCATTCCCCCCTTCCCAACTTTCCAGCTTACTTCCTCTAACACTTTAACTCCAGTAACTCTTCTCTACAGGATGTTCTGTCCCTCAATCCATTACCTTTCACTCTTTCATATACATCTTCAAGTCCTGACTTCCTTCCTGATCCTGCAAAGATTTCCCATCACCATAAATTCCTAGAATACACCCTAAACTCCCTTGACCCCATTATTCTGCCGTTTGCTTGTGAAACAAAAACACAACCCTGCTCCGATCCAACTCTAGGCTGTCTGCCACATGATTCATTGCAATGGGAGAAAAACAGGGCCATGTTAACTGATTTCACAATAAATTAGTAACCATCAAACTCAACTGGGCCTTTTCCTGCAGTCATACTGCACTTACTCAAACTCTATTTTTTTTCTTAATTGTGCTTTAAGTGAAAGTTTACAGCTAAAGTTAGTTTCTCATACAAAAATTTGTACACATATTGTTATGTGACCCTACTTGCTTTCTCTATAATGTGACAGCATACTCCTGCTTTCCACTCTGGATTTCCCGCATCCGTTTAACCAGATTTTGTCCCTTTCTGCCTTCTCATCTTGCCTCAGGACAGGAGCTACCCATTTAGTCTAGTGTATCTGCTTGAACTAAGAAGCACACTCTTCAGTGTATCATTTCATGTCTGATAGTCTAGTCTACGTCTGAAGAGTTGGCTTCAGGAATGGTTTTAGTTCTGGGTTAACAGAGAGTCCGGGGGCCATGTCTTCTGGGGTTCCTCCAGACTCAGTCAGACCATTAAGTCTGATCTTTATACTAGAATTTGAGTTCTGCACCCCACTTTCTCCTGCTGCATCAGGGATTATCTGCTGTGTTCCCTGTCAGGGCAATCATTTGTGGTAGCTGGGCACCATCTAATGCTGGTCTCAGGCTGGTGGAGTCTCTGGTTTATGTGGCCCTTTCTGTCTCTTGGGCTCATATTTTCGTTGTGTCTTTGGTGTTCTTCATTCTTCTTTGCTCCAGGTGGGTTGGACGAATTGATGCATCTTAAATGCCTGCTCACTAGCTTTTAAGATCCCAGATGCCACTCACTAAAGTGGGATGCAGATCATTTTCTTAATAACCTTTGTTATGCAAATTGACATAGATGTCCTCCAAAACCATGGTCCCCAGACCCCCTCCACTGCTACTCTGTCCCTCAAAGTGTTTGGTTGTGTTCAGGAAACTTCTTAGCTTTTGGTTGACCCAGTTGTGCTGACTTTCCCTGTACTGTGAGTTGTCCTTCCCTTCTCCTAAGAGAATTCTTGTTTGCTATCTTTTTTTTTATCTAGTTAGTGAATACCCCATCCCTCCCTCCCTACCCTCATACCCATCAAAGAATGTTTTCTTCTGTGTTTAAACCTTTTCTTGAATTCTTACTATAGTGGTCTCATACAATATTTGTCCTTTTGCAACTGACTAATTTTACTCAGCATAATGCCTTCCAGATTCATGCATGTTATGAGATGTTTCACAGATTCAACTTTGTTCTTTACCATTGCAAGGTATTCCATTGTGTGAATATACCATAATTTGTTTATCCATTCATCCCTTGATGGGAACCTTGGTTGTTTTCATCTTTTTGCTATTGTAAACAGTACTGCAATGACCATGGGTATGCATATATCCATTTGTGTGAGGGCTGTTATTTCTCTAGGATATATTCCAAAGAGTGGGATTGCTGAATTGTCTGATACTTGTATTTCCAGCTTTTTAAGGAAGCACCAAATTGATTTCCAAAGTAGTTTACCATTTTACATTCCCACCAGCAGTGTATAAGTGTTCCAGTCTCTCCATACCCTCTCCAACATTCATTATTTTGTGTTTTCTGGATTACGGTTAGCCTTGTTTGTGTGAGATGGTATCTCATTGTAGTTTTAATTTGTATTTCTTTAATGGCTAATGATTATGAGCATTTCCTCATGTATCTGTTAGCCCCCTGAATGTCTTCTTTGGTGAAGTGCCTGTTCATATCTTTTGCCCATTTTTTAATTAGGTTATTTGTCTTTTTGTTGTTAAAGTTTTGCAGAATCTTGTAGATTTTAGGGATTAGACTCTGATTGGAAATATTGTAGCCAAAAATACTTTCCAGTCCATAGGTTGTCTTTTCACTCTTTTAGTGAAGTCTTTTGATCTGCATAAGTGATTTTTAGGAGCTCTCTCTTATCTAGTTTCTCTTCTGGCATCTGTGCATTGTTAGTAATGTTTTGTATTTTTTTAAACGCTATCTATTAGAGCTCCTGACATTGTGCATATTTTTTCTTTCATGATCTTTATCATTTTAGATTTTATATTTAGGTGTTGGATCCATTTTGAGTTAGTTTTTGTGCATGGTGTGAGGTATGAGCCTTGTTTCTTTTTTTTTTTGTAGGTGGATATCCAGTTATGCCAGCACCATTTGTTAAAGATATTGTCTTTTCCCCTTTTAACTGTATTTTGGCCTTTGTCAAATATTAGCTGCTCGTAGGTGGATGAATTTTTGTCTGGATTCTCAATTCTGTTCCGTTGGTCTATATATCTGTTGTACCAATACCAGGCTGTTTTGACTACTGCGATGGTACAATAGGTTCTAAAACCAGGTAGTGTGAGGCCTCACTTTGTTCTTCTTCTTCAGGAATGCTTTACTTATCCGGGGCCTCTTCCCTTTCCATATGAAGTTGGTGATTTGTTTCTCCATCTCATTAAAAAATGCCATTGGATCAAAGTACCAGGGACGGAGGTCTGGGGACTATGGTTTCAGGGGACATCTAGGTCAATTGGCATAACAAAATGTATTAAGAGAACATTCAGCATCCCACTTTTGTGAGAGGCATCTGGAGTCTTAAACGCTAGCAAGTGGCCATCTAAGATGCATCGATTGGTCTTGAACTACCTGGAGCAAAGGAGAATGAAGAACACCAAAAAATATGGTAAAGATGAGTCCAACAGACAGAAAAAAAAAAACAAAAAACCAGAGACTCCATCATCCTGAGACCAGAAGAACTAGACGGTGCCCGGCTACCACCAGTCACTGCCCTGACAGGGAACACAACAGAGAATCCCTGACGGAGCAGGAGAACAGCAGAGTGCAGATCTCAATTTCTTATAAAAAGACCAGGCTTAATCATCAGACTGAGACTGGAAGGACCCTGATAGTCATGGTCCCTGGATGCTTTTTTGCCCAAGTTTGGAACCATTCCCAAAGCCAACTCTCCAGACAGGGATTGGACTGGCCTACAAGAGACAAAGATACTGGTGAGGAGTGAGATTCTTCACTCAAGTAGACACATGAGACTATGTGGGCAACTCCTGTCTCGTGGAGAGATGAGAAGGAAGAGGGGGATAGGAGGAGGTTGAATGGACATGGGGAATACAGGGTGGAAAGGAGGAATGTGCATTAGGAGGAAAGCAACTAGGAGTATATAGCAAGGTATGTATAACTTTTGGTATGAGAGACTGATTTGATTTGTTAACTTTCACCTAAAGCACAATAAATTAATTAATTAATTAATTAAAAAAATGCCATTGGAATTTGGATCAGGATTGCACTGTATCTGTAGATCTCTTTGAGTAGAATTGACATTTTCACAATGTTGAGTCTTACTATCCATGAGCAAGGCAGGTTTTTCCATTATGTAGGTCTTTTTTTTGGTTTCTTGCAGTAGTGTTTTGCAGTTTTCTTTGTATAGCTCTTTTATGTCTCTGGTTAGATTTAGTTCTGAGTATTTTGTCTTCTTGGGGGCTATTGTAAATGGTAATGATTTGGTGATTTCCTCTTGGAAGTTCTCTTTGTTGGTGTAGAGGAATCCAACTGATTTTTGTATGTTTATCTTGTATCCCAATACTCTGCTGAACTCTTCAATTAGGTTCAGTAGTTTTCTTGAGGATTCCTTAGGGTTTTCTGTGTATAAGATCATGTCATCTGCAAATAGAGATACTTTTACTTCTTCCTTACCAATTTGGATGCCTTTATTTCTAATTGTTCTGGCTAGGACCTCCAGCACAATGTTGAATAAGAGTGGCGGTAAAGGGCATCCTTGTCTGGTTCCTGTTCTCAAGGGGAATGCTTTCAGGCTCTTTCCATTTAGGATGATGTTGGCTGTTGGCTTTATATAAAAAAAAATACATAAATACCATTTATTATGTTGAGGAATTTTCCTTCTATTCCTATTTTGCTGAGAGTTTTTATCAAGAATGGGTGTTGGACTTTGTCAAATGCCTTTTCTGCATCAATTGATAAGATTATGTGGTTCTCGTTGTTATATTTACGTGATGGATTACATTGCTTGTTTACTAATGTTGAACCATCCCTGCATACCTGGTATGAATCCCACTTGGACATGGTGAATTATTTTTTTGATATGTTGTTGAATTTTATCGGCTAGAATTTTGTTGAGAATTTTTGCATCTATGTTTTTGAGGGATATTGGTCTGTAATTTTCTTTTTCTGTGGTGTCTTTACCTGATTTTGGTATCAGGGTTATGCTGGGTTCATAGACTGAGTTCAGGAGTATTCCATCCTTTTCTATGCTCTGGAGTACCTTTAGTAGTAGTGGTGTTAACTCTTCTCTTAAAGTTTGGTAGAATTCTCCAGAGCTGCTCTCAGGGCTAGGGCTTTTTTTTGTTTGTTTGTTGGGAGTTTTTCTTTTTTTTTTTTTTTTTAGTGATTAGTAGAATTTCCTTTATTTAGTTTTTCTTTTTCATTGTTTTCTCAGTATCTGTAATAAAGCCATTATTGTGTTTTTACTAAGTTACTCACAACTTAATTATAATTATGATCATACAGCCCTTAAAGTTTGCTACTTAATGAAAAGGCCTAAGTTCTGGAGCTTGATTCTCACTGGTCAAAGTTGCTGCCTCCTTGACCTGCTCACATTTCTCATTTGAGACTACCTGTTCTCTCATAGCTCCCATCAGTTCTCTCCCTGCCCTCTTTGCCCATCAGAAGGTCCTTGGGTAGTTGTTTTCCTTTTTTTAAATAATTTTTGTTGTTCTTTAAGTGCAAGTTTACAAATCAAGTCAGTCTGTCACTTATAAACTTATATACACCTTACTCCATACTCCCATTTACTCTCCCCCGAATGAGTCAGCCCACTCCCTCCTTCCAGTCTCTCCTTTCGTGACCGTTTTGTCAGTTTCTAACCCTCTCTACCCTCCCATCTCCCCTCCAGACGGGAGATGCCAACATAGTCTCAAGTGTCCACCTGATACAAGTAGCTCACTCTTCATCAGCGTCTCTCTCCAACCCATTGTCTAGTCCCTTCCATGTCTAATGAGTTGTCTTTGGGAATGGTTCCTGTTCTGGGCCAACAGAAGGCTTGGGGACCATGACCGCTGGGATTCTTCTAGTCTCAGTCAGACCATTAAGTCTGGTCTTTTTATGAGAATTTGGGGTCTGCATCCCACTGTTCTCCTCCCTCAGGGGTTCTCTGTTGTGCTCCCTGTCAGGGCAGTCATCAGTTGTGGCCGGGCACCATCTAGTTCTTCTGGTCTCAGAATGATGTAAGTCTCTGGTTCATGTGGCCCTTTCTGTCTCTTGGGCTCATAGTTATCGTGTGACTTTGGTATTCTTCATTCTCCTTTGATCCAGGTGGGTTGAGACCAATTGATGCATCTTAGATGGCCGCTTGTTAGCATTTAAGACCTGTTGGGAGTTTTTTGATTACCTTTTCAATCTCTGCTTTTGTAATAGATTTATTTAGTTGTTCTACCTCTGTTTGTGTTAGTTTAGGCAGGTAGTGTGTTTCTAGAAATTTATTCATTTTCTCTTGGTTTTCAAATTTGTTAAGAGCACAAGTTTTCGTAGCATTCTGTATTCTGTTATGATTCTTTTAATTTCAGTTGGGTCTGTTGTAATATCAACCATCTAATTTCTTATTCCGGTTATTTGCTCCCTCTCCTGTTTTTCTTTTGTAAGTTTGGCCAGTGGTTTATCGATTTTGTTGATCTTTTCAAAGAACTAGCTTTTGGTCTTGTTAACTCTTTCAATTGTTTTTCTATTCTGTATATCATTTAACTCCACTCTAATTTTTATTATTTGCTTTCTTCTGGTGCTTGAGGGCTGCCTTTGCTGCTCTCTTTCTATTTGTTGGAGTTGTAGAGTTAATGTTTTGATTTTGGCCCTTTCTTCCTTTTGGATGTGTACATTTATTGCTATAAACTGACCTCTGAGCACTCCTCTTGCTGTGTCCGAAAGGTTCTGATGTTGTTGTTGTTAGGTGCCTTTTAGTCGGTTCCAACTCATAGGAAGTGTTTTCATTCTTATTGGATTTTGTGAATTTCTTTATTCTGTCCTTAGTTTCTTCTATAACTCAGTAGTTTTTGAGCAAGATGTTGTTCAATTTCCATGTGTTTGATTTTTTTCCTTGCTTTTTCTGTTATTTGTTTTTACTTTTATGGCTTTATGGTCAGAAAAGATGCTTTGCAATATTTCAATGCTTTGGATTCTGTTAAGTCTTGCTTGGTGGCCTAATGTGTGATCTATTCTGGAGAATGTTCCATGTGTGCTGGAAAAGAAAGTATACTTGTCTACTGTTGGGTGGAGTGTTTTGTATATGTCTATGAGATCTAGTTGGTTGATTGTGGCATTTAGATCTTCTGTGTCTCTATTGAGCTTCTTTCTGGATGTTCTGTCCTTCACAGAAAGTGGTGTGTTTACATCTTCCACTATTATTGTAGAACTGTCTATTTCTCTTCTCAGTGCTTTTACAGTTTGTTTTATGTATTTTGAAGCTCTGTTATTGGATGCATGAATATTTATTATGTTTATGTCCTCCTGGTGCATTGATTGTTTAATTATTATATAGTGTCCTTAATTATTTTTTGTGGTGAATTTTACTTCAAAGCCTATTTTGTCAGAGATTAATATTGCCACTCCTGCTCTTTTTTGATGCTGTTTGTCTGATATATTTTTTTCCATCCTTTGAGTTTTAGTTTGTTTGTGTCTTTGAGTCTAAGGTATATTTCTTGCAGGCAGCGTATAGATAGATCCTGTTTTTTTATCCATTCTGCCACTCTCTGTCTCTTTATTGGTGCATTTAGTCCATTTACAGTCAGCATAATTATTGATAGGTATGAGTTCAGTTCTGTCATTTTGATGTAATTTTTTTTTTTTTTGGTGTTGTTGGTAGTTTCTTTTTTCAACTTAATTTTCTGTGCTGAGTCTTATGTATTTTCTTTTCATTGCTGTTGATTTCGTATTTGCTGAGTCTTTATATTTTTCTTGTTTTTTATTTTGATGTGTAGGATTGTTAGTTTCCTTTGTGATTACCTTAATATTTACCTCTCTTCTCCTAAGTTTAAACCAATCTTTTATTTCTTTATATGGCCTTGGCTTCCACTGCATGCAAAAGATCTATGGCTATGTTATTTAGTCTTCCTTTTTTGTTTTAATGTTGTCATCTTTTATGTATTGATGTCTTTGTGTCCCTATTTTCAATGTTTTAGGTTTGATGTATTTGTGGCTTCCCTATCTGGGTTGATATCTGGTTGTTCTGTCCTGTATTTTAGTCTTGAGTTGTTTTCTGATGTTACTGACTTTCTAACTGGAGGACTGCCTTTAGTATTTCTTGTAATTTTGGTTTGGTTTTTACAAATTCCCTAGACTTCTGTTTTTCTGGAAATGTCCTAATTTTGCCATCAAATTTTAGAGACAGTTTTGCTGGATATATAATTCTTGGCTGGGAATTTTTTTCATTCAAGTCTTTATATATGTCATCTCCTTGCCTTCTTACCTGCATGGTTTGTGCTGAGTAATCTGAGCTTATTCTTATTCACTGTCCTTTTTCGATGATTTTCATTTATCCCTAGCTGCTCTTAAGATTCTCTCTATATCTTTGGTTTCGGCAAGTTTGACTATAATATGTCTTGGTGACTTTATTTTGGGATCTACCTTGTGTAGTGTTCAATGAGCTTTTTTGATAGATATCTTCTCATCTTTCAAGATATCAGGGAAGTTTTCTGCCAACAAATCTTCAACAGTTCTCTCTGTGTTTTCTGTTATCCGTGCTCCCCCGCCCCCCCCCCCCCCCCCGTTCTGGCACTCCAATCACCTGTAGGTTATTCCTTTTGATAGAGTCTCATATAATTCTTAGGGTTACTTCATTGTTTTTAATTCTTTCATGTGAGTTTTCCTCAAATAAGTTAGTGTCAAGTTCTTTATCCCCAATCTCACTAACTCTGACTTCTGTTGCCTCAGCCCTGTACCTATGAGTTTCTCTTGTGCTGTCTAATCCTGAAATTTTATTGTTAATCTTTTGGATTTCAGTTTGCTGTCTCTCTATGGATTCTTGAAGCCTGTCAAATTTGTCATTATGCTCTTGTATAACCTTCTTAAGTTCCTCTATTGCTTTGTCTGTGTGTTCCTTGGCTTGGTGTGCATTTTACCTGATATCCTTCCTGATCTCTTGTACCCACCCAGTGCCGTCAAATCGATTCTCTTGTAGAGCTCTGTATATTAACCTTTTGATTCTAAAATAATTCCAAGAAATTCCCTTCCTGCAGAAGGTTTCTTGATTCTTTGTTTTGGGTGCTTGCTGAAGCCATCACGGTCTGCCTCTTTATGTGATTTGATATTGACTGTTGTCTCCAAGCCATCAATAAATTATTACAGTTATTTATTTTATATTTGCTTACTATGTCCTAGCTCCTTGTTTTGCTTTGTTTTGATATGCCCAGATGGGCTGCTTATGTGAGCTAGTTTGAATTTCTCACGTTTTGTCACCAGGTAGTTAGAGCTGTTACTAGGTATGTGAGCACAGGACTCCATTTACTTGTCTTGTATAGATTCAGCTCAGGTGTCCAGGTAGCTGGTCACCAAGTGTGTGGTGCAGGCTCTCACCTGCTGTCCTAGATGAGCAGGGGTGATTGGAGGTGACACAGGTGTCTGGCTGCAGAAGGGGGTCAAGTGCTGAGCAAGGCAGGGGCCTGATGGCTGCCCCTGAGAGTCTGGGAGGAAAGTGTGTCCCTGTTCCCTAGACTGAGTAGGTGGGTGGGTTTTGTCACCAAGCTATGAGCACCCAATGCTGTTGACTGTAAGAACTCGAAGGCACCACTTATTCTTGAATCCTGTCGTGGGTGTCTAGGTGGAGTGGGTGGAGCCACCAGTCCTCAGGCCCCTGATGTGGGTAAGTGAGGAACCTGCTTACTGGGCACAGTGGTGTCAGATATTACAAATCTGCCACTCTACCTTAAAACTGTACAGTTGAAAATAGATTTCAGGTATATACCCTGTTGTACTGTGGTAATGAGGGGCTACGCTGTTGAAATGGGCCCACACCAGTCTATGGAGGGGTTAAAGGCTTTCAAAACCTGTGGACCCCTTATGGCTGTGCCCAGGCAAAAGAGCTGTGCCTGCCCTTAACCCTGGTTTAGGGGAACTGGCAGATTATTTTTTTCTGTTTGTTAATTTGTTCCCTCTCCAAAGTTGAGAGTATGACTCAGGGTGCACGACGGGTCCTGCCTCTGGCCCAGGGGAAGCAGCAATTGCTGAAGCCAGTCTGGAACCTGGTGCAGAGTGCAGAGAGAGCAAGGAAATGGGAGAGTGCTTCCCAAAAGGGGTGTTTCTTGATCTGTGTGGTAAATTAGACACATGTACTTAACTTTTGCTGATTCAGCGCCACTTTTCACTGGTTCAGGAAGTTTGAGTAGGCTCTCTGCTGCTTGATCTCTCCCAATGTGGAAAGTGCATCTCAAGCACCACTGGTTGCCTCACCTTGCACGCCAGCTTATCCAGCCTGCAGGGTGATGGTTCCCTCTGGGTCAGGTCTGGCAATTCCTCACTGCTTCTGAACTGTTTCTTCCCCCCCTGCCACTCAGTCTGATTCCTTAGCTTTGCCTCTGATGCTCAGGGCTCCTAGATTGTCATATATAATCTATTCACTTGTTTTTTTCTTTCTTTCTTTCTTTTTTTGTTGAGTCTTTTTTGTATGAGGAACCACAGGAAGCATCTGACTATTCTGCCGTCTTGGCACCACCTCTTGCTCAAACTTTTAACTCCTGTCTTCCCTCCACACTACCAGATGATGATTTTGTTTCCTGTTTCACTGAGAAAATAGACACAATCAGCAGAGAACTTATACATTCCCCAACTACCACACCTGCCAACCCGTGTGCATATGTAAGGAACACTTTGCCAAACCTCTGTTCCTATGGACACCCTTTCCTTTGTCCTATGCAAGGCCAAAATTACATTTGTTCATTGTACACCAGTCCTTCTTCTTTGATGGTTATTTAATTCCAGCAACATTTTGATTAAGAGCTCAACTGCTAACCACAATGTCAGCAGTTCAAATCCACCAGCCGCTCCTCCGAAACCCAGTGGGCAGTTGTGCTCTAACTCAACGACAGTTGGTTTGGTTTTTTGTTTGTATGTTTTGTTTTCCTTCTGTGTACTACACTCCAATTTTATCACTTTTCACTGGTTCGTTCTGGACCTCAAGCACTTTCTTCCGTTAGTCCTATTAGCTACGCTTTCACAGTGTCCTCTCTGCCTGTTCTTTCTTAATTCTCGTCCTTCATCATTTGCTTCTCAAATTTTTGCTGTTTTGTGAAGGACAAGTTTTTTTTTTTTTAAATGTCTGATCTGTTACAGATCAATATTTTTCTAAAATTAATTAGTAAAAAAATGAAATACAAACCATAATTTTTATAATAAAATTATATATTGTTGTTTGGTGTCCTTGAGTCAGTTCTGACTCATAGCAACCCTAGGTACAACAGAAAGAAACACTGCTTAGTCCTGTGCCATCCTCGCAATCATTGCTATGTTTATGTTCATTGTTGTGGCTGCTGTGTCAATTAATTTCATCAAGGGTGTTCCTCCTTTCCTCTGACCCTCTACCTTCCCAAGCATGATGTCCTTCTCCAGGGGCTGATCCCTCCCAACAACATGTCCAAAGTACGTGAGATGAAATCTTTGTTCCTAAAGAGCATTCTGGCTGCACTTCTTCTAAGACAGATTTGTTCCTTTTTCTGGTAGTCCGTGGAATATTCAATAGTCTTCACCAACACCATAATTCAAAGGCATCAATTCTGGCTCGGACTTCTTTATTCATTATTCACCTTTCGCATGGATATGAAGTGATTGAAAATATCATGGCTTGGGTCAGGTTCACCTTAGTCCTTAGAGTGACATCTGTGCTTTTCAACACTTTAAAGAGGTCTTTTGAAGCAGATTTGCCCAATGCAAGACACCATTTGATTTCTTGACTATATCCATGGACATTGATTGTATTTATAAATAAAATGAACTTTTTGGCAATATTTTCTCCATTTATCATGATGTTGCTTATTGGTAGAGTTGCGAGGATTTTTGTTTTCTCTAACCACATATAAACATAATTATAGATAAATTATTGTTGTTTGTAGCTGTGGAGTTGATTCTAACTCATGGTGACCCCATATGGGCAGAGTAGAATTGTGTTCTTAGGGTTTTCAAGGCTGTGACTTTTTGGAAGCAGATCACAAGGCCTTACTTCTGAGGGGGCTCCTTTGGGTGGGTTTGAACTGTCAAACTTTTGGTTAGTGATCTAGTACTTAACCAATTGCACCACCAGCATATATATACATATAATTCCATTAAATTCCTATGTAAATTTCCAAATGATTTCTAAGAGGTTTTGAGCACTACTGCTCTAGATGGGTCCAGGATGAGGAGAATTTTGCTTTTGTCTTTCTATACTCATACCATCAAAAAAAAAAAAAAAAAAAAAATTATGGCATATTTATAAATTATAAATAACAACTTTATCCTGGTAATACCCAAATTTTACGTCTGGTTGGACTTCTGCTCTGGGTTACACACACACACACACATATATGTATATACATATATATGTAAATATCCACTTTTATGTCTATTAGGCATCTCAAAATTAACAAGTTCAAAATAGTTTCTTTCTACCCTGTGTTAGTTATCTAGTGCTGCTATAACAGAAATACCACAAGTAGATGGCTCTAACAAAAAGAAATTTATTTTCTCACAGTCTAATAAGCTAGAAGTCCAAATTCAGGGCATCGGCTCCAGGGTAAGGCTTTTTCTCTCTGTCAGCCTTTTCATCAATCTTCCTCCAGACTAGGAGCTTCTCCACACAGAGACCCTGCATCCAAAGGACATGCTCTGGTCCCAGCACTGCTTTCTTGGTGGTATGAGGTCCCCAACTCTGTTTGTTTTCTTTCCTTTTATCTCTTACAAGATAAAAGGTGGCACAGGCCACACCCCAGGGAAACTCCTTTTAGATTGGATCAATGATGTGACCTTTGTAAGGGTGTTAAAATCCACCCTAATCCTCTTTAACGTAAAATTACAATCACAAAATGGAGGACAACTGCACAATCCTGGGAATCATGGCCCAACTAAATTGATACACACATTTTTGGGGGGACATAATTCAGTCCATGACATACCCCAAACCTGATCCCCTCCTGATTTCAGTAGATGACAACTCCATTCTTCCAGTAGTTCAAGCAAAAATCATCCTTGTAGTCATACTTGGCTTCTCTTTCTATCCCATTCCAAATGCATTCTGTTAGCAAATATTATGAAGAAACCTTCAAAATATACTTAGAATCTATATATTCCTTGTAAATTTTTATTGCTACCACCCTGGTCCAAGTCATCATCCTCTTTCTTTTGAATTATAAATTACTCTCCTAATGGTGTCCTTGTATGCACTGTAGTTATTCCTTTTACAGTTTATTCTCTATACAGTAGCTGGAGTAATTCTTTTAAGATGTTAATCAGGTCTTACCAATCCTCTACTCAAAATTCTCTATTGGAGTTTCTGCTCATTGAGAATAAAACCCCCCAACATGGCCTGTGATTGTCCTAATATACAAACACAAACCATGGCATCAGCACCACTGCCACCTATACAACCACCATCGCCATCACTAACATCACCACTACTTCTACTGCCTCTAGCACCCTGAATCTCAAAACCCACCTTCTCCCTCTCATTCTGCATTTCCCTTACACACGCTAGCCTTGCATAAAGACTGCTTTTTCCCCCAAAGAGGCTTAGTCACCCATTAAAAACTACATAGACCAGAAGATACTATGATACCTTTCTTAAAAATCTTGAGAACTACTTTTTGCTACTCTTTTCTATTTAGCTTGCTGGAGGCATATTTTGTTAGCACATTAGAACAGTATAATAAATTTTTAAAACACAATATAAAATTTTAGTTAAAGATGCAGTTGAGTGCTAAACTTATTCTAAGAGCCATCTTAGCAGTATTAATATAAACTGAAAATAAAATGACATAGGAATGGAGGTAAAGAAATGTCACCAGTGGATTCAATTAGTCAGCTAGAAAATATTTCTGAAGAAGTATTTGAATTTTGAAGTACAGCCTTTATTTCTGTAATAATAAATTTGAACATATTTATTAACACAATCAGAACTGACTCTGTTATACATATTTAATACCCTTAATGAATATCCTCTCTGAATATCGTCTTTCAGAAGTGCATATAATCTACCAACCATGGCTAAAACAGACATAAAAAATCCCAAAACCCATTGCTGTCACGTCAATTTTGACTCATAGTGACCCTACAGGACAGAGTAGAATTGCCCCATAGGGTTTCCAAGGAGTGGCTCTTGGATTTGAACTGCCTACCTTTTGGTTAACCGCCAATCTCTTAAAAACTGTAACACCAGGGTTCCAGCAAACAGACATAGAATCATAAACATAAATATTAAAGACAGGCAGAGATGCAAGAATAAGTGGCGAGTTTAAGAGGAAAGGTCCCTGGGTGGCAAAACCAGTTTGAACTTGACTGCTAACTTAAAGTGGAGCCCTGATGGCACAATTGTTAAGCACTTGGCTGCTAAAGGAAAAGTTGGCCGTCGAAACCCACCAGTCGCTCCACAGGAGAAAAGACCTAACAATCTGCTCAGTAAAGATTACAGCCTAGGAAACCCTATAAAAAAAAATAAGACAGTTCTATTCTGTCCTCTAGGGTCACTCACTATGAGTCAGAATTGACTCAACAGCACACAACAGCAGCTAAGTTAAATGCTGGCAGTTTGAACCCACCCATTGGTGCAGCAAAAGAAAGACCTTGCAATCTGCTCGCATTAAGATTACAGCCAAGAAAATACTTTGGATTAGTTCTACCCTGTTACAAATGAAGTCCCTTAAAGAATTGATTTGGTTTGGTTTTAGCATACAATATTCTTAAATAAAGTTTGAAGAAGAAAGTATGGGCATTGGGCATTAGAATACATTTTTTCGTGTGTGTGTGAGAATATAAATTCACAAATGCCAATTCTTTCTCCAGTCCATTTTTTGACAGACTTCCTAAGCTTCTTTTTTCATTATTTATTAATAATCACATCAGCATCTATGAAATTCTTATCAGGTTAACATGTTCTCATTAACTGTACTTGGAATTATAGCAACTTAAATTAAATTAAAAAAAATTTTAAACGTGCATACCCTGAGAATAATCTAGTATGTGTACAGTGTCTAAATTGCATTTTCATGTTTTTTAATAGAAACTTTTTTTAATAGACTCTTTTAATAAAACCTTATTTCCTCTTCATATCAATCCACTGAAGCTGGCAAGGTAGTATTGTGTTTCTAATTATAAACAAAGAGAAAGAAATTTGAATTTTGCTTGAGGTAAGTAAGGTCAGGCAGTTACCAATCATCCCCCTCCATCGTCTTTCTTCTAGGGTGTATTGGAGGGCTTCAAGAAGTTATTTAATTTCTCTTCTGAATTGTGTTATTTGAAGCTACTCTTCAGTTTCATAGACCCATCCTTGCTCTTTCAGCTCCATCATGGAAAATCTTTCACTTTATCACTGGTCATTGCCTGGAATTTCCAGATTCACTGCCCTAAAAGATACTTCCCTCTTTCTAGGGGAACCGTAAGAGAATATATTGTGGGGTACAGTGCCTTAGTTTACTACATTGTCCTTTCCTTCACGTTACTACCATTCAGTATTGTATGATTTTATCAGGCTTTCCTCAAAATTTGGTGATAATTATAGGGAACGGCAATGTTGGAGAAGAAGAGAATAGCTTTATTGTTAAATTCAATTTCCCATGCTGAAATCAGTCCACTTTTGGGGGTACTCGTTTGTTACAGTCAACTTTCTCCATTACCAACCAAACCTCCTTGCCCAGTGTTGCTTTTCCTCTAAACTCTATTGTGCAAATATCCAGTATATTTTAGGACACCTCAAAGGAATAATTTACTTCAGGATCCATAATATTCCCACCACCAAACCTTAGTTAATCCATCTGGAGAGTAATGAATTTTATGCTCCAGGGGGTTGGCCAAAATAAACCCGAGTCCTACTGAATGACACTGGGGACGCAGGACTTGGTCTGTCTATTTCTCACTAGGAGATGTGGACACAATTCTGATACCATTCACATCTCTCCACCAGTGTGATTTTTAAAAAAAATACTGTTTATTCTCCCAGAGTTCAGAAAATAACCGTGAACCCTTCCACACACTTCTCTCTAAAGACAAATATTAATTCTCAAAGAAGAAGAATTTAATTTTATAATGGAGAATGATAATTATCTTTATAACAGCTTCATAATTTTCAAAATATCATTCTTTCAGTGGAGGCTTACTCCCCCTGAGAAATGAGTGATTCTGGACATTTATACTATAAACTTTTAAATTTAAATCTTCTAAAATTGCTTAATTCTAAAACAAACATTTATTAAACAGTGATTATCTATAGGCACTGTGTTCTAAAGGTGGAAACCTTGGTTAGATGCTCTTATTAGCGCCCTGTACCCCTCAGTAAAATGCTCAGGATGCTACATTGTAATTGTCTGTTTACTTGCATGAATCTTCCATCAGATTGTAAGTATCATGAGGGTAGGTATTTATAAATTCTATTTCCAGTCTTATCACCAGCATTTATCACAATGCTCATCATAGAGTAGTTGTTAAGAAAGTAATTTTGAGTGATTAAGCTATAAATCTCATAACAATATAATTACATTCTAGAAAAAGAGACAATTATATAACTGGTGAAAAAAATGTTTGGTGGCCTAATATATTGAGAGATTATTTTGTGGTTTGTTTTTGTTGGCATGGACACAGAAAAGGGTGAGAGGGTCATTTGCCTCCGTGAATGGTCCAACAATGTAAATAGATTTGTCTTCTTAACTCTAGGTTCTTTATTTACTGGAGTGGGAAATAAGAGCTCCTTTGTGTTTCTGGGAACTTTTGGTGATAATCCTTACACAGGTTATGTCTTAAAGGTTGAAGCCTATTAGAAAAATAATTCTAGGAATTGAGTAGGTAAAAGATACTAAATCTAGAAGGGCAAGACTTGGGTTCCTCCCTTCCAGAGTTCAGGTAGGGAAAGCTGTAAACTGTGTCTATGGAGGCTGGACAGCCAGATATGGTTAGAGAGCTCAAGATTTCTACTTTCATGGAAGAAGAAAAGCCATTTGAGTGGACATGAGGGCTCAGATAGTTTCAATAAAGACAATATGATCCTTGACTGCCCCATCTGAGTCCCCATAACTATGCTATGACCTTAGTAATTCTCTAGGAATGGCTTATATTGGGATATCCTGGCAACTGAGGTCATGCCAGCAGATATAATTTGTCACAACATGTTTTAGAGTAATGCAACCTCAATAGCTATGAAAGAGGTGATTTAGGAGAGGGTAGGGGACAGTTTTTCCAGGAGCTTAGTATTGGAGAGAAGGGTATAAAACTTTGAAGGAGGCTTTATGTTTTGATTAGATATAGGAAAGGGGAAAGAACATTTGGGGAAGAATGAAGAACATAAGCAAATGTATGAAGGTAAAAAAATGCGTGTTGGAAGAAAACAGGTAATTTGGTGTGGCTAAAGCAGTGGTTTCCAATATGTGTTGGGCAAGAGAATCATCTTGAATAGTTTTATATGTAATACATATACTAGGGACCCAACAGAGACAATCTGAATCAGTAGATCTGGAGTGGGGCTCTATTACGTGGGTTTTGAAGGAAGTGTATATATGTATATATATATATATGCCTAAGTGTGTCTGATGCACACAAAAAGATAGGCACTAGAAAAAAAAAAGTGTGTCTGATGCACACAAAAAGATAAAATCATAGAGGTAGAAGATTGAATTAACAGCTAGGAATAATAGAACTTTGCCAAAATATAGACAGAACCAGATTTTGAAGTGTCTTGAGCAATCAGCTCCAGAGTTTGGATTTGATTGGAGAGAATTCCAATTCCAGTATTTTATTTCACTAGTAGAACTTCCCCATATGGTTTCCAAGGAGTGGCTGGTGAATTCAAACTGTTGACCTCTTGGTTAGCAGTGGCGCTTTTAACCACTGCGCCACCAGGGCTCCTAGTTCATGAGTATTTGTCATTATATTTTATATTATTATTTATGCTTAGCACTTATCAAAGGTGCCACTTATTCATTCATGCATTCAACAAGCACGTATCAGGCACCTGTTATGTGTTAGGCACAACTCTATGGTTATGGATGTAAAAGATATAATTCTGATTTTGAGACATTCTCAGTATGGTTCTTTTAATATTTTAGTAGATTCTTAGTAAAAATTATGCCAGTGGTTACCAATTTAGAACTTATTTGAACCAGTTACTTGTGTAAGGGCAGCTTAACCTATTTCCAACAAGAAACAATATTTTTCTACAAAGTCATTAAACATTTTAACCTCTGAAAGTAAAATTATACCTTTCAAGTCACCAAAGGAGGAAATCACAAAACTAACTAAGTCATAAGATCATTGCAGTGAAATTCTAACTGAATCTTTTGAAGAGCACCTTTAAGAAATTTCACTCGTTAAAAGGCTTTAAAAGAATGGTGTTTCGCTTAGTTTTTGACAGTGACCTATTCTACATAGCTGGACATATTCAATGTGTCACTGTATCTGCCTGTGTATGCACTTACAGGCAGAATTATGGTAACAAATGGTTTTGGCTACAGATTCAGACCTCAGAAAATGATTTAATTCCATACTCTGACGCTCTCCACTGCCCTAGGTTAATCTTCTATAAATTCATTTTGAGAAGCTATGTCCTGGTTAGTCCAAAGCTCCTTAAAGTGAAAATATTTCAAAGATATAAAATGTTAATCATGAGACAACTAAATGAACACATTTTTGCCCTCATGTAATTTGGTCAGTCACCAAAAAGTCAAAGAAGTCCTCTCTATAAAATGCTGAAATAATGCATGGAAAATACACAAAACTGAAACCTTCGCAAATGTAAGTTAAATGCCCATATTTATTATATAATGACAGCTACCTTCAGTGTATAGAAGGGGACACTTTTTTTTCTTTTTTTGACTGTGTGGTTTTCTTGTATGAAGGAACACCGCATGGCTTGTATTTTACTTAATTAAAAGCAATAGTGGGGCTTCCCAGATGGTAAAGGGGTCTGATCTGAACAGCGTGTTGACATCAGATGAATGGGTGAGGCCACCTGCTAGCTCCACTCTTGGCTTTGTGGATGATTTGCATTCCTGTGGCCTGTTGCTCGGCATGACCACTCTCAGCACTTCACAGCCCCATGGCCTGCTTAATATCCTGGATGCCTTCCAGTCATGAAGCCTCTCTTCTCTATTAACATCAGCACACAATAGGGAGGGGCCATCATTCCATGATTTCTCTGCTTAGAGTATGATGTTTTTACTTAATTTAGGCCACATAAAAGGAAAGGAAATGCTTTTCTACAGCCTGGATTAAGATAAAATAAATTTCTTCTTGCCTAAAATCATTAACAGATCTTCTGTTCTTTCATGAAGATAATGCTCCCATTTTAATTGGCAAATCTAAGACCAAAAATAAGGTTTTTGCCATTAATAAGCACCGAATGTTTCTATTTTCTTTCTCTAATTTTTCTTTTTTTGGTCAACTTAGAGAAAGTTACTTAAGTGTGTTGATATTAGACTGTTAATATTAGCAAAGGCTATGATGAGGGTATTATTCTATAAACCTAAGAAATTTCATATTTCAGAAAGAAGTCGCAGTAGAAGCAACAAAACGAAGGGAACGTTTCATAACACCACCATCTGGAATATACAAAGGACACAAAAAGAAAGAAAAGGATATTGCAGAAATAACTCACTAAGTGAGGGACTTTAAATTATTTTTACAACTGTAAAACTAATGGGAATTTATGTTAGTAGATTTGGTACATCACCCATGTGAGATTGAAACAAGAGGTTATATTAAGCACTAGCAGGGGGATTGATTTTATTCATCGAATGCATTTTACATTTTTGTTTTTTTATGAACACTTAAAGCTTCTTATTAAAATGGAAAATTTGTATTTAATTCTCTGCTTACATCTTAAAATAAAATATGTTCAATGAATAAAATACATGAATCAATTTGCATATATCTGTCCAGGTTTAGTGTCCAAAAAAAACCAAACCCATTGCTTGGAGTCAATTCCAACTCCTAGTGACCCTATAGGACAGTGTAGAGCTGCCCCATAGGGTTTCCACATGGTGGATTCAAACTGCTGACCTTTTGGTTAGCATCCATAGCTCTTAACTACTGCACCACCAGGAGTATTTAAATTGGGTCTACATTATTTAAGACAATAAGTAATTCATGTTGGAAATATTTCACTCTTTCAGGGTTCTCTAAAATGTCAATATTTATCCATATGCAGACCACTTACCACAGAATGAGAATCCGTAGGTAATAGAAGATGGCATTTTCATGCAGCATTTAGGACCTAGTTGAACCTTGATGTTATATAGGGTCACTTGTAGGCTAAACAAGCATAGGCATGCTGATAGAAAAATGAAGAAATAAATTTAATATTTCAAAATATATTTGTAATAGTGTTTTAAAAATGTTCACTACCCTTTTTCCCCAAGATAAGCCATTTAAACTTTACTAATAATGAGATAATTATTTTTTAAAGAATATTAATATAATTGAAAAATTTATGAGTTCTGTTATTATTCATATTTATCATTGTTATATAAATGAGCCACAAATGGCCTTTGTGTATTAGCTCCATGTTGTTTACTTCTTCATAGCAAACTGAGGCCTATTAGTCCAAATAAGCCTATTGGTGCTGATTTCAAATTTGTAACATATTCAATTGCACTAAAAATATCCCAAATAAGCAGATTTTTAACCACCTAGAGCCTGCTTGCTTTACAGACCCCATGAAACTGTACCCAACATCTATCTAGTCTTAGATGAGATAAAATCCTGTAGTTATAAGGACCTTAAAGTGCTTCTAAGGAGCCCTGGTGGTGCAGGCTGCTGGTGGTTCGAACCCACCAGCTGTTCCACAGGAGAAATATGTATGCGGCCATCCGATTCCGTAAAGATTGCAGCCTTGGAAACCCTATGGAGGCAGTTTTACTCTGTCCTTTAGGGTTGTTATGAGTTGGAACAGACTCGACGTCAATAAGTTTACAATGTTTCTGCCTTGGGGTTCTCTGACCCAGAAACTACCCACCTTGCTGCAGAAGAACATAACCTCGGGAAACATAAGCCTACCCCTCTCCTGTTTCTTTTTTCTTCCCTGGGGGTTTTCATGCCTTTTCCCCTTACATCGGCTCCCTGTGCTGCTTGCCTCTGTAAAACCTCCTGCTGTGTGTGTGTGGGGGGGGGGCGGGGGGAGGAGTTGCCCCTTACATGTGACAGTCAATGTGTTGACCTCAATATATAATTTGGTATTCAATGCTACTATCTCGTGGTCATATCTTTCCCCTTGATCAGCACCAAACTCCCTCAAACCCACTACAATCTGTAGAAAACTAGGGTGTTATTTTTAAGATTCAAATTTATTTTTTAAGAGATTATAAACTTCTTTTGATTAAAAAGTTATTTTGTAAGTTTTCACTTGGAATCTGTCAGTTATAATTTAGGCACATCTTTTTCCTTTTGAAACACTAAGTCATTTTACTTGTTTTCTTTCTTTCCTTTTTTGATAATAACTGAGAGCTTGTAAGAGATATTTTTAAATGTATTTAATGAAAAGCATGCAAATGACATTTAACTCTAATCATGTTTTTTTTCTTTCTCTGTCTAATTAGGGACTGTGTTTTTCACTTACTACTTGTTTATGAAGATTTGTTTTTAATCTATAGTGTTATATAGGGAATCAAATTGACTTCTGGCAACATGGTGGAATGACTAAGGTACATAGTATCATCATTCATACAAACATAAGAAATGTTAGATGAAGTAAAATTATTAAACATTCATAACTGACACTTTTGCTTCTAGCCTAGATGGTGTAATAAAGGCGAGATTTATGCTCCCACCTGAAACAATGAAAAACTGACAAAATACATGAAACAATTGTGTTCAGGACAGTGGGTATTAGCAAAAGAATAATCTCTTAGATACAGGAAACAAATGAAATGAGCCTTATGATTTCCCCAGAATTCTGTCCTGGGAGCATTTCTAAGCTACAGTGCAGAAAAGAAGAATCTAGAATTTTATATCTAGCTAAAATATCTTTCAAAAAAGATGCAAATGTTTACCAAGAGAGACCCCATTCTGATAAAAAAAAAAAAAAAAAAAAGCAGGTCTCAATAAAATAAAAGTATTAAGGTAACATCGACTATGTTCTTTGACCATAATAGAATTAAATTAAAAATAAAAAACAGAAAGACATCAAGAAAATTCCCAAATATAAGGAAACAAATACCACACTTTTAAATAACTGATGTATCAAAGAAGTAAAGAAGAGATTCCACCACTGCCGTCGAGTCAATGCCGACTCATAGAGACCCTACAGGACAGAATAGAACTACCCCATATGGTTTCCAAGGAGTGCCTGGTGAATTTGAACTGCCGACCTCTTGGTTAGCAGCCAACTCTTTTAACCACTACGCCACCAGGGTTTCCAAAAAAGAGATTAAAATGTGTTTTTAACCAAATTTAAATGGAAACAAAAGATGCCAAATTTTTGTGCTATAGCACTGCAAAGAGGGAAATTTATAGCACTAGATTTAAAATCAGTGAACTCAGTTTCCACGTTAAGAACCAAACAACCAAATAAACAAACAAAAATCAAATTACAATCAAGAAGGTAAAAGAAAATCTAATAAAGACTAGAGTCAAAATCAATGAAACAGAAAAATAATAGATTAAGTCAAAGAAATAGAAAACGGGCTCTTTGAGCATACCATTAAAATTGATATACCTCTAGCTAGATTTTAGGAAACAAAATGAGAGAGAGAGAAAGTGAGTTCACAAAAGGAAAATAAAACTCTTAAAGGCATCAAGAGACTTGGTCTGCATCTTTATGATCAAAACAACCCAACCAAAACCTGTCAAGTTGATTCTGACTCATAGTGACCCTATAGCACAGAGCAGAACTGCCCTGCAGGGTTTCCAAGGAGTGGTTGGTGAACTGCTGAACTTTTTGGTTAGCAGCTGAATGCTCAACCACTGCGCCATCAGGGCTCCAACAATTCCACAGTAACAGTTAATTAGGTTATTTCCTCTATTTTCATGGCCAGCAGGATATTTATTTATTGTGCTTTAGGTGAATGTTTAGAGCCCAAGTTAATTTCTCATTCAAAAATGTATATACATATTGTTATGTGATACTAGTTGCAGTTCCTATAACGTGATAGCACATTCCCCCTTTCCTCCCTGAGTTTCCTGTGTCCATCCAACCAGCTCCTGTCCTTTTCTGCCTTCTCATCCTGCCTCCGGAGAGGAGCTGCCCATTTGGTCTCTTAAATCTGCTTGAACTAAGAAACACACTTTTCAAGAGTATTATCGTATGTTTTACAGTCCAGTCTAATCTTTGTTTGAAGAGTAGGCTTCAGGAATGGTTTTAGTTTTGGGGCATACGGGGCCATAGTTTCAGGGATTCCTTCACTCTCAGTCAGACCATTAAGTCTGGTCTTTTTATGTGAATCTGAGTTCTGTATCATACTTTTCTCCTGCTTCATCAGGGACTCTATATTGTGTTCCCTGTCAGGGCTGTCATTGGTGGTTGCCAGGGACCATATAGTTCTTCTGGTCTCAAGCTGATGGAGTCTCTGGTTTATGTGGCCCTTTTGTCTTTTGGGCTAACATTTTCCTTACGTCTTTGGTGTTCTTCATTCTCCTTTGCTTCAAATGGGTTGGAATCAATTGATGGATCTTAGATGGAGGTTTGCAAGCTTTTAAGACCCCAGACACCACTCACCAAAGCGGGATGCAGGAAATTTTCTTAATAAGCTTGTTATACCGTTTGACCTAGATGTCCCCCTAAACTGCGGTCCCCAGACCCCTGCGCCCACTACTCTGTCCCTCGAAATGTTTCGTTGTGTTCAGGACACTTCTTAGCTTTTGGTTTAGTCCAGTTGTGCTGACTTCCCTTGTATTGTGGACAACATACAATACAGTGGATATTTATTTAAACACCTAAAGCATACACCTACTGTGGAAGGATCTAGGACATATATGTCGGAAAACTTAAAAACAAACCCAAAGACAACTAAATTCAGATGAGGATTATAGATAATAGGTTTCCTTAAGTGACTAGGGGACACAGATGTTATTTTGATAGGAACATGGAGAGATAAGGAATCCAAAGGGAGAAGGCAGAGTAACAATCTCCTGTTGCTTGCTGTTTCTGTTATTTGAGGAGACTCTAGTGGGTGAGAAGCAATTTAACGTGCTGGTGAAGAACTATGCAGTAAGAGAGGCCTAGGTTTATGTTATTATGAATACATTGCGTACTTTCTCTGTAATCTTAGACAAAGGAGCCCTGGTGGTTCAGTGGTTAAGCACTGGGCTGATAACTGGCCTGCTAACTGACAGGATTCAAACCTAACTAGTGGCTCCATGGAAGAAAGATGTGGCAGTTGGCTCCCTTAAAGATTATAGCCTTGGAACCCTATGGAGCAGTTCTACACTGTCATATAGGGTCAGTTTGAGTCAGAATCAACTCGAAAGCAATACGGTAACCTTGGACATGTGACTTAACCTCATTGACCCACAATTTTCTCCCCTGTAAATTGGGAATAATGTAGCAGCTTTACAGAGTTGTAGGAACAAGATGGAACACTAAACCTACAACGTTATTATGGTCAAAAAGAGGCTTAGGTAGAGATGTGAGCATTGCTCCAAAAAGAAAGAAAGAAAGAAAAACCCACGGCCATTGAGTTGATTCTGATTGAGTTGATTCCGATTCATAGCAACCCTAAAGGACAGGGTAGAACTGCCCCACAGGGTTTCCAAAGAGCAACCAGTGGATTTGAACTCCCAACCTTTTGGTTAGCAGCCGAGCTCTTAACCACTGAGCCACCAGGGCTCCCCACATTGGTCAAAAAAAAAAAAAGCTTTATTTTTGTTTTCATTAATTCTTCATTTAATACTATTTTGGGGGAACAATTATTCTTACTCTTAGGTATTCATAGTAGGGAGAATTTTAAAAACCTTCAAATTTCCAAAAATAGAGTATCGTCTTAACAAATTATGACACAACAACTCAGTGAAATAATTTGCAACCATTCACTTAACTTTTTAAACCTTAGTTATCTCATCTGAAAAATGGGGCTAATACTTGCCCCTTGAAGTTTTTGTAATATATGAGGTTATAGAAGTAAAGTGTTTAGCACAGTGCCTGGCCAAAACAACATGTAACTCATGCAGGTACGTATAGAAATGTATTTGGAAGTATACAAAATTAGGCGCAAATTGTGGTTATTTTTGTACAAATAGCCTTGCAATGATTTGATATTCTTATATTTATGAGGACTATCATTTTTATTTTACTTTTTTTGGTAATTTCAACCACAATAATGGAATAGGATCAATAAACTGAATATTAAAATAATAAAATTGAAGAAAAAGATATGTTACTTGGAAGGATTCTCCCATTCAGCTCCTCCTTTCACCCTCCATAAGCTTTTTGGTCCATTGTACCTGCTATGATAGTACATTCAGACATTCTGAATTTATAAATTTTCATTTTATTTTATTTATCACATTCATATTTTATAATTCTTGGCTTGATTAGTAACCTAACTTAATATAAGTAATACAAATACTGCAGAGAGAAAATAACTGAATAAAGATAAAACTAAAAAAAAAAAAAGTACAAAAGCTTTCAAAACCAGCCCAAAATTCTGAAAAAAGTCAAAGCATTATAACATTTCTCAATGATGCTTTAACATGAGTAGTTTGTGACAGAAAAAAAAAAAAGTTACTCTTGAGATTCTTTTCTTAGCAAATAATAATTTTGACAAAATCCTCATCTTCTTCAACTAATTTCTTTTAGCCTAATGGCGTGTCCTTATTTTGGAGCTGGAGAAAATAAAACAGGAGAATTAATGCCACAGAGTAAATTGGAACCTGTGACTAATTCCAAATCTTGAATGCTGAGCTAGTAAAAACATACAGCTTTGTAACACAGTAGAAAGCACTGAAGGTTTTATTGGGCAAGAGAGTAACATCAGAAACGTGATATTTAAGCAAAATTACTGTTGGCAGTGTAGTAAATGAATTGGAAGGGACTGAGTTAATAGAGCTGAAAACCAGTATTGATGAGCAAGGTCTCCTTTCATGGTTTGCTTTATGTGTGAGGCTGTAGTCTCAGGTTTGGTTTAAGCTGAAGGACTTTGCCCCTGGGCTTTCCCAGAGGTACTGATGGGGTCCCTAAAATCAACATACCTGGACAAGGTCTGAGGAAACAGATTCCCTTCTCCCTTTATCTGTTTCACATATTTAGGAATTATTATAAATAGAGATGGGAGGTTCCTTTGAAAAACAAAATACCTGCTCAGTACCTGCACATTAACAAGGTGTCCCCTTGATTTGTGTGCCGATTACAATTTGAGAAGCACCGCTCTAGAGAACGCCATGGGCAGCTGAGTCCCAGGGAGTAAGATTCAGAGACATGCACTGAGCATACTGATGTCAACATGAGTAACTACACTTAATGGTGCAGGAAATAACAATAAATACTTAATAATGCTTACTCAAATATACTAATGATCATGAAGATGGCACAAGACAGGCAGGGGCGTATCTAGGGTATCGCACCTGCCCCAGGTGCATGGCACCACTGAGCAGTTTTTAGTAATCCGGTATGGCCCAACGTCCTTCCTCAAGCACAGTAATGTGTTAATTAAAAGACTAATGAGCTTGATTTGTATTTTTCAGTTGATATTATGGTAAAGTTATTTAAAAGAAGGGCATTAGATGTTTGGACAGGGACACAATTTCGATGCTTGCCATCGGCAACTTTTTCCAAAGATGCGAAGATATGCTGCTGGCCATACTGGATTAATAGAAACTGCTCCGTGGGGCCACATGCCCAGGGCCAGTGCAATACCTGCCATACCTGCCATATCCTAGTTACGCCTCTGATAGGGCGACTTTCCTTCTGTTATACACAAGGTATATAAGGTCTCCATAAGTCATAGCCAACTCAAAAGCTACTAACAATAATAACAATGCTTATATGCTGGGTCCGAATAGTCCCTTATTTTTATTATACCCCACCTCCCCACCCCCATTTGTTTTTTAAGTGTTCTAAAAAGACAGTTCCATTAAAACCTTGGATCTTTTCTGAGGCTATGTCCAGTAATATCAACTGGCTGAAAAGTCAGTGAAGTTATTGTTTTTCTAAATAGTATAAAACTAGTCTATTTCTTTCTTTTGAACTAATGAACAGCTTCCTTCCCCCTTTCTAGGCTTCTCTGGTTTCCTGCTCAATATCCACCAGGCTTATCAGATTTCATAGGCACTGTACCTGACAACCTAGGTACACTTTTACTATGACATCACTTCCAGTCATTGCATATAGGTTGGTCTCCTCAGACCATAAATCAGATTTATTACTAACATTTTTTATTTATCCCCTGTATTTTCTTTTATTTCCTGTTTTTTGTGTGTATAGTAATATGCACTGAGAATCTGAAGTTTGTGCTATTGACCTTTCCCTGTCCTCAGTAAATTTAAAAGTCTGTAACTATACCTCCATTTATAATTCAGCTGAGAAATAACGATAAGAGATTTGGAGGAGAAAGGCAATGATAGACCTGAAATGAACTTTCCAGAGTATATTGGATGGTCCCAATTATTTAAACCACTAATATTGATGGAGCCCTGGCTATGCAATGGTCAAGTGTTTGGCTGCTAACTAAAAGCTTGGTGATTTAAACCCACCAGTCGCTCTGTGGGAGAAAGATGTGGCAGTCGGCTTCCATAAAGATTAAAAAAATCCGACCAGTTGCTGTCAATTCGATTCCAACTCATAGTGACCCTATAGGATCAAGTAGAACTGCTCCATTGGGTGGAAATACTATGGGGCAGTTCTACCCTGTCCTATAGCGTTACTGAGTCAGAATCAACTCTATGGCAGTGGGTATCTAATATTACTTCAGCAGTACCTCTGGTTTCTCAAAATACCAGCCACGCAAGAGCCAATGCTCCCTCCAACCCACCAACCCACTGCAGTCGGGTCCCTAGAGTGTTTAATAATTTTTCTACGTGGTAGCTTTCTGGCAATAATATATCCCATAGGTAATTTCAGCATGATATTATGGAAAAATTCCGGAGGCTGGAGTATGCTCATGAATCTAGACCATGTAATAACGCAGTCTCACTGAGTGCCTGGGACTAAGTCATCATCAACATCAATATCATCGTGATTGCCAGACACTAATCTTAGTGCTTATATATGACAGGTGAAAGCATGGAGGTGACCACGATGAGTAAAACATGATACTTTCTGTGGCTACCTAACTGGATAAATGTCTAAACTAAATGAGATGAGCATATATGGCCTTTGAAAAGAGATCAAATGTCACCATAGTATTATCATTTGAAGACTGCATTTTCCTTCAGACTTATTCTCAATGGATTATAAATTTGAGCTGAGGTAGATGTGATTAAATTATTTGGAAAAATAAATACATTTACATCCAAAACATAGCTATATCTATGTAATCATTTTTTAGCAGGTATAGATCTACCTAGAGTCCCTGGGTGGTACAAAAGGTTAATGAGCTGGGCTGCTAACCAAAAGGCTGGAGGTTCTTCAGAAGAAAGGCCTGGCCATCTACTTCTGAAGAATCGGCCATTGAAAACCGTATGGGCCACACTTCTACTCTTACACACATGGGGTCTCCACGAGCTGGAATCAGTTCAATGGCAACTGGTTATCGGCCTAACGTAGAACTTTCTACATTCTGTGATCCATTTAAGACATGTTTTAATTTAAGAATTACTTTAGTGGAATCCACAAGAAGAGAACATTAAGAAATCCTTTGGACTCTTCTGAGATAGTAGTCCATATGTATAAAGCAGTTTTTGCATTGAGATAGAAAAAAAGCAAACCTTGAGTGTTATAACCCAATGGAGTAAATTTTTCCTCACAATTTGTCTCAGGCTGTGAAGAGTATTAGGCGGGAAGTATTTTGAAAAGCCATATCCTTTAACTTTCCTGTTACCTGGGCTTGGTAAGGCCTAGCAAAGAACAATTATGTGACATTTTCTAACCCTCAGATCAGATGTATCACAATACCACCTCTCTCTACCATTATTACTATGTGCTAACTCCATTGCCTCCAAGTATATGAAGTAATATATAGGCCCCGAGTGCCAAGCAAACACAAAAGCAGACAAAACGTTTTCCCCTGCATATGGGAACCATCTCTTACAAACTTAGCTTCGATCAAGATAGGCAGTTTGAATTGTTTCTACTTTTCATTTGTTAAGAAACAATTTTTAATCTTAAAACCAAGCTTTCGATGTTGATTTTTGTATGGCAACCATGGACACCTGAAACATTTTACAAACTGGGGGATTTTAGTGCAGCATTTATTTCAAGCATTATTGAAGGGAAGTGTATGGGGATTATTAGGAATTTGAATATTTCAAGTGCTGTAAAGATTATGCTTGACATTAGGTCTTATTCTGTCCCGGCACTGACATTATTAAGTTTAGGAAAATGTGTAATAATGGGGGAAGTGCTTGGCTATGGGCCATGGAGAAGGGGTGAGGAAAAGGGAGAAATTTAGTCACACTGCTGCCATCAGCACTTCTTCAATGCAAAGTTATTTAATGAACTTAGTCTCCACAGATTTTTAACAGTGTTGAAATTTTGGAAGGCACACGTTTGAATATTCACAGTGTTCTAACATGCCCTTTCTCATAAATGGTAGGGGGAAATGAAAATAGAAGGAATATCTTTAATACTTCTCTCTATTGCCAATACAAGTAGCTGATATGTGTAGCACCTTGTCGTTTGTTTGTTTGTTTTTGGCTTTTTTATGTTTTATAATAACTGAGTATAAGAATATCTTTTTCTGTGATATGCTTGTACTTTGATGGTCATTAAAAGTTTAGAAATGAGTGGTGTTTGGTATTAACCAGCTGTGGTCTCAAGTGATGAAATTCTAAAAATATGTAGTGTGCCTTCTCATAAAGCATGTGCCTTAAATATGGAGAAATAATCAAACACATAAGGCCAAACCTTTAGGCAAAATAGATTTTAGGAGGCCAGATAACCATCTAGTTCTTGATTCCTGGGATCACAGTTCAGTTTCTGGAGAATTTGGTGATGTGCATGGGAAATTCCTTTGCTACTAACAATTCTAAAATGAGGAATAAAATCAAAAAGTCTTATTTTATGTTCAGATATGTTACAAATTAGCACATGCACACACACAAAGAATGGCATAATTAAGGCAATACCAATTGTAGGAGTCTCTAAATAATCAGAAAAGTAATACATGGCAAAAAGAGAGAGCCGACGACCAACATGATTGTAGTGGGTTGAATTGTGACCCCCCCAAAAGTTGTTCAAGTCCTAACCACTGGTACCTGTGAATGTGATTTTATTTGGAAATAGGGTCATTGAAGATGTAATCAAATTAAGATGAGATTGCATTGGATTAGGGCAGGCCCTAAACCAGTGGTGTCTTTGTGAGAGAAAAACCAAACCCAAACCCCTTGCCATTTTGTTGATTCCTACTCATAACGACCCTGTAGAGAGACAGAAGAGGGCAATTTGGACACAGAGACATAGAGGGAAGAGGCCATGTAAAGATGAAAGCAGAGATTGGAGTTATGTTGCCACAAGCCAAGAATCACCAAGGATTGCTGGCAACAACCGGAAGCTGGAAGAGACAAGGAAGGATTCTTCCTGTAGAGATTTCAGAGGGAGTATGGCCTTGCTGACATCTTGATTTCCTTGATTTCAGATTTCTAACCTCAAGAACCATGGAAGAATACATTTCTATTGTTTTAAGCCACCCAGTTTGGGGTACTTTCTTATGGTAACCTTAGGTAACTAATACAACCGTAAATTCATTTACTACTGATTTATATCATATATTGCTCTTGTAAATGCCTTAGAAACCTAGGATTCCAAAAATTGCAAGAAGATATCTACTCATTACAGCCTTTGCAAAAAACTGTTCTTTGATATTCTAGTAGTTTGAACTAGCCATGATGTTTCTACATTTCATTTGTTAAGAAACAATTTTTAGTCTTAAAAGCAAGCTTTTGATTTTGATTTTTGTATGGAAACCATGGACACCTGAAACATTTTACAAACTGGGGGTGGAACAACTTTTATCTATGGAGGCAGTATTGGTTTCAACATAGTCAGAAAGGATGGAAATGGACCAGAAAAAAATGCGCATGAATCCCTAGTACTTTTTTTTTCCTGCATATAAAATTGAAGTCTATCCCTAAAACACCATGTAAATAGTTTTCGGTACACCCTGTACCACTTTTAGTGAGCAAGCTCTACCTAATGCTATGTTTACATAGAACTTGTATGTTCTATGCAGCTTTGACTAAAAGTATTTATTTAACATACTATCTTATGGCACAAGTAAATATTTTTATTTCCTTTTTGTAGAATGTATTGGTGTGAGTTCTGTCTTCTATGAAATTGTTTTAATAATACTTTTGACTGTTGACCCATGAATTTCTTCATTTTTATCCTCTTCCGAAGGAAAAAGGGGTCATTATGTCAACCCAGCAGATGTCAAACCTAAATTTCTTTTGCCACAATTGAAGCCTGTCTCCTTTTCCTCTTGGTTCACTGGAAAGAGAGAACAGCTGTTGGACATCAACTTCTTACAGTATTAAGTCCCTCCTTAACTTTCTCTTTTTCAGTTCAAGCTCTGAATTTTTTCTCATAGGTCCTATTATCCCTGTTAAATTGTTGGATGCAATTCTATAGCCACATTACCATTGCCCCACATCTGTGGAGCCCCAAATTGGGAAGAGTCCACATTTTATAGTGTAGACATGATTGCTTAGCTCTTTTGCATAACATTTAAGTATGATAATGACATAGAGTAATGGTAAATTTCCAGATTCCATGTTTTCCTTCCACTTTTTTTTTTTCATGATTTAGGAATTTTGTATTACATATTTTTTTAAATCAGTTATTATTATCATCTATGAAATTATGTTAAATATTTTTCAAATCATTCATCCTATTTTAGATTAGGTATCTCTTTCTTGTAAATAGAGATCAGAATGAGTCATGGAACTACTTTGCTTTTCCTTTCTTATAACAGGGCAAATACTCTATTGATTCACTGAAATCTTTGTGGGAGACTAGATATATGGAAAAAGGGAATCTTGAGAATAATTTGAAAATGTAACATGTATCAACACCATTAACATCTACAAATATTTACAACATGCAAGAAACTTTTAAAGCAATTTTCTCTCCCCTTTCTACTCCCAAAGTTTTCTACTGGATCTCATTCTTATTCCACTTGTATTCATAGATATTAACAATTTTTTTTTAATAGTTCAGTAGTTAAGACCATGGGTTTTGAGTATTAACTCTAAAACTTACTAGCTCTCTAATCCTCAGTGTCCTCATCTATAAAATAACAAAACCAATGTTGACCACAATGTCATAAGTAGCTGTAAGAATTAAAAGGGGTAATACATTTGAAATCCTAAATACCTAACAGCTAATGAGAATTCAACAAATATTCTTCTAGCACTGTTATCCTATTATTATAGTATTGTTTTGGTTATCATAATCCCTTAAGTGACATCACTGCCAAAATAGAATTCTGCATTACAGATTATTTACATCTCACCCACATATTACTCATATCTTCTTCGTAGCATACTATTGACCTTAGGGATATTTTAACATGACTGTTTTCCTATTCTATCTTTTTTTTTTATTCACTTGTTTACTTCTGCTCATTTTTGTTTTGTTTGTTTTACTGTTTTCCCACAAGTATGTTTATTTACACTTGTGTACTTATGCAGGCTTAAAAACATCATTTCTAGCTTGTCTAACATTTTTTTGTCACGTGCATTATTAATTTTTATTTGGGTAGTTTTTGTTTTTATTTTTTTCTTTTGAGTTTAAGAATCATCAAGCATGGGGAGATGACAATCACCATACAAAACACAAACTACAGTCTCAAGGAAGCTTATAGGCAGCAGCTGGCGGAATTGACATGGCTCTCTAGACTAGCTCTTCTTTGACTCTAGGCTGTGCACTTGGACTTTGGTATAGCTGCATTGACCATTAAGAGATAGATTCAGTTTCCTGCATCTTTGCATATTTATACAGGGACTGTGAGGGCGGGACTCACTGGACAAAATTAGAAAAAGTTGAGCTTTCCAGTTGCGTTAAAAATCTTGCTGGCGTGAGAAACACTTTATATTGGGATAATGATTCCCCAAGAAGTTTGTATATTAGCATTCATTTCATCTGAAGACCTTGAATCTCATCCCACTAAGGTTCCATTTTGTTAGCTCTCCCAAGGAAGGGCTGTTGGAGTCAACCAGTGGATAAACTGAGTTGTCAATAATGATTGGCTAGCAGGACAAGTTGAAATCTTAACTCCTGTCAAACTTAAAAAAAGATTCCAATATTAAACAATAAGAAAATTTAAAATGTAGCGTATTAATTTACTTTCCTTTACTCTCTTTTCTATAAATGTATTTTTAAACTTAATTGGCATCATATGTGTCTGTAAAATTTTAACATCAGTTTTTGATTTTTGAGAAGGTAACACATTCTCAGGGTTTAAAATTAAAAAGGGCCAAAAGAGTATACACTGAAAAGTCCCTCTGAACTCTGTTCCCTGGAATCCAGTTCTGTCCTGAGAGATCATCAGTGTTATCAGTTTAGGCAACTTCTCAGAGGTATTTCAGGCTAGCCAAGAGCATCGGTACACACAAACAGATATGCATACAATCATATGCCCTTACACACCAGCATGCTTTCACTGTCTTTTACATCAAATCTTTTTAACTACAAATGTATCTTAGAGGTCATTCTATATTAGTATACGGACAGCTTTCTCATTTATGTAATGTTTACATGAAATTCTGTTACGTAAATGCTTTGTAATTTTTTAAATAATTTATTTTATTTACTTTGTTGTTGAGAATATATACAGAACGTGCACCAATTCAACAATTTCTACATGTACAATTAAGTGACACTGATTGCATTCTACAAGTTATGCAACCATTCTCACACTCCTTTTCTAAGTTGTTCCCCCCCATTAACATAAATCCACTGCCCCCTAAGATTCCTATCTGATCTTTTGTGTTGTTGCTGTCAATTTGATCTCGGGCAGTTCTTAAGCGAACAAAATGCTCAAGACAGACGCTGTTTATTAGTTAAGCAAAAATATAGTTTAAAAAAGACTTCCGGGAATATTTTTAAACAGTACCCTATTGGTGTACTGTATTGACCAGAAAAAGTAGATTTCGCTGCAGCCACACACATACAAAGGCACGCATGCACATGCACACACCCACAATACCCAACCCTCAAGTGCTTACACAGTAAAAGTTTATTTTTCACTCATGCTCCATGTCCATTGTTGGTTACCTGGTTACCTTACTTCATATTGTGTTTCTTCAAGAAAGCAAGTTAACCGAGTCATCACCGTTTAGAAAGGGCTCCCTTTTTTGGTTTTCCAGTCAGAAATCTCCCATATTCATTATTTTGCCATGTCTGGGGGTATGTGGTGAGAAGAAAGAGAAAGAGAGAAAAAAAAAGTAATTGAGTTGGGTCCCATCCTCTTGGGACCACTGAAAACCCAAACCAAACCCATTGCCATTGAGTCGATTCTGACCCATAGCGATACTATAGGACAGAATAGAACTGCCCCCATAGAGTTTCCAAGAAGCACATGGTAGATTCAAACTGGTGACCTTCTGTTTAGCAGCCATAGCACTTAACCACTATACCACCAGGGTTTCTCTACTAAATAAAGAGGAAGATTTAATCCCCTCAGAGTTTTAGATCTTGCTGGTTTCTGTTGCTGGCTACTGTTATAGATTGAATTGTGTCCCCAAAAATGTGTGTCAACTTGACTAGGCCATGGTTCCCAGTGTTGTGTGACTGTCTACCATTTTGTCATCTGATGTGATTTTTTTTTCCTGTGTGTTGTAAATCCTGCCTCTATGATGTTAATGATGTAAGATTAGAGGCAGTTATGTTAATAAGCCTTCCCCTGTAGCTAATGCCCTGAATTTGGACTTACGACCTACTAGGCTGTGACAGAAAAAAGTTCTGTTTGTTGAATCCATCCACTTGTGGTATTTCTGTTACAGCAGCACTAGATAGCCAAGACAGCTACTATTGCCACTAACTGCTGCGCTGCCCAGCCAAAGGATTGCCTGGGGGATGGGCATGAGAGAATAGAGAAAGAGGAGAGAAAAATAACGGTAGGAGATTTCCTCCACTCTGAATGAGCTGTAGAAGTTTCCTTCCTCACTTTTTGAGCCAGGCTTCTTCTGGAGCATTGTTTGTCTCCACCACAGTGGTCACCTCTGGTTTCAGCTACATTGAGTTTAGGCCAGGGGATACTACAGGGGATTGTAAACTCACCACAGGTTTGGTGATACTTTGAATTCTGGTGTCCTTCCACAATTCACCTGTTGTAATTTACTTCCCAGTCGTGAAAAAGCTTCACATTCAATCTGTCCAGGTTTTATAGTTGTGTTCAGTGGGAGAGACAGAGTAGCATGTGTTTACTTTATCTTAACCAGAACTGGAACCCCTAGCTTAGAGTTTTTAAACATGAGCAATGGAAGCTGACGCTGGCTGATAAAGAAGAAATGCTATGTTTTAAGAGGGTTACTGTGTAACTCACAGAATTGTTGGGAGTGTCTGAGAACCTGCCTGAAGTCTGTGCTTCAGGGACAATGCTGCTGACTCTGTCACAGGGCCTGCTGATCAGGAAACGGCTGCCATGAGCAAAAAAGCTGGCACTTCCAGAAACTCAGCTCCTCCATGCCTGCCAATGATCTCATCAGGAAAGTGATCTCCAAATCGGGAACTCAAACTAGTGTTCATTTTAGCTTCAAAGCCTCCTTGTTAGTCTCTCCTAAATCAAAGTCTTTCAGAGGTAAGTCTAATTTGTGCAAGGCAAGTCCCATGCCTGTATTTTCACCACTGATCAGGCTATGGGAAAGAGTTCTGTGGATTTGACCTCAGGGAGGGAAATCCCCAAGTGTAGCTAGGGTATTCCAAAGGCTCTGGACTACCAGGAAACATGACAATTGCCTGTTGTATTTACAGTGTATTATATGAGACAAAAGGCATTTTGTTCCTGCCTTATTTACTAATAATGTGTAATCAATATTTTGCAGAAACATAGTTCATTTTGTATACTTAGAAGGTCTGATGAAATTATCTGATATTTTTAGTGCTTTCATTGTGGCATTGACACAGACAGAAAAGGAAAACTTTAGACAAATATACAGAGACTAGGGCCTATACCAATGCTTAGAATTCATAACACATGTATTTCCTTTATATGATTCTGCTATGAATAAAAAATTACAACAATAAACACAAACTGGGTTCTTGCCCTCTGAAGTAATTATGTCTGAACGCACAGGCTCTGAAGTGAGAATACCTGCTTTGCTGTCACTTACTAGCTGAGGAGCCTTGAACAAGTTACTTAGCCTTTCAACACCCAGGCTTTTTTATCTGTAAGGTGAGAAGGATAATATCAGTTCCTGGCTCACTGAACTACTGAAAGGAAGTAACCATAAAGCCCGGTATATAGTAAACTCTCAATAAATTTCAGTTATGCTTAATATTATTAATGATGATTTTGTAATATATGAATAAACTGTTTTCATTTTACCTCCTAAGATATTTAAAAGTGCCTTTGCTGTTGAATAAAAGTGAAATCACGTGTTTATAGCTAGTGAATGTTTTCTGATTTATGATACACGCTTGATAAGTAGTAAATTCAAAGGCTTTTAAATATCAAATCATGTCCACCATCTTGTATGGCATTAACAGATAAATAGAATCTGGAATATCTCTACTGGAATCCCACTTATGGTTATCTTCAGGCATGGGGCACAATGCTCTTCAAAGTTAAAAAGGCAGGGCAAACGTCAATGGTTACTCAGCTCATGACTTGTAGAACCCAGCCTGTTTAAGCACACAATGTACAGAAGTCCAAATTTTTCCCCAAAAAAGAAAAATCTGTGAATGATTCTTGGCTTTCTTGTACAACGTTGTAAAAGAGAGCAATGTCTTTGGTACTCTCCTCCCAGGTCTGTGTCAGGGCTATTCCATGCAGTTTTGGCAGATGATGTTTCCAGAAATTTTGAAACGTTTAACTGGTGCAGATTTCTAAACTGGCTGCTACCCATGCAGTAGGGTTTGTTTCCTTTTGGTATAAATCAAACATTTAAGATGATAGCTCAGAGAAAATAATTTGACTTTTATTGCTTTGGAAGGAATATCTGCATGAGTCCTTCAGGGTCCATTAGTTAGAAAATATTAAAGTAAAATGAATGTGTCATGTTATGAGTCTATGATCATTTGTGGCCTGGTCTTCCACATTAAAAAAAAGTAAAAACTTCAATCTTTACAAGCCTTTAACATGTAATATTAGATGTAATAACATGTTTGTTTTTTCTTTCATATGGCAGGGAGTGAGAAAAGAGAAGCTAACCACTCTTGGTTAATGTCTTAGAAATTGCCTACACTGAATTTAACTCAGGCACTTAACAAAGTGCAATAACGGATTTCTGATACTTTGGCTGGATAAAAATGTGGTTTTCCATGAACAGGGTTAGCTGATTACTAAGTACCCTGCAGGTTAAATTCTTGAAACGGGGTCCTATTTCTGGCATAGTATATAGCTTCAGTTAATGCTGTGTTTAGGCCCTATTTGTAAAAAATTATTTGCATGGCTAAGCCATGTTGGTTCCATTACTTTTTAGCATACAATTGGGACTGCACAGTCCACGCTTGATTCAGAACCAAAAGAAAAAGGGGGGAGGGATTTATAAAAGTGTGTTCCTGTACGGGGAACACATGTGAGCTGAAAAGTTATGAGCAAAGGGGTTCCTTTCCACTGCCACTATACGTTACTTCATTCTCGGAAGCTTATGTTCTAGTCAAGGGAGTAGTAGTTTCTCATATGGTGGTTGGGAAGCAATATGTGGCCCTTCCTGTAAGTTTCAGTTGTATAACTGATAATTTATCAGTCTGTCCAATTTATCAATATCAGAGTAGCTATCTTATTATTTTCTCTTCCATAATGTAACTCAGAGCTCAGGAAAAAAAGGCTAAACAATTTCATAAAATACTCTATTTGCCTTGAGAGATTGTAGAATAGGCTGCCTTAAGGATTTGTAACAATGATTTTAAGGAATTTCCTCTTGTAACTAGTTCAGTTAATGTGAAGGTCTTTTGCACCACAGCCGAGGTTTGAGTCAGATGACTTTTCAGTAATGTTTTAATTCCAGTTAAAAGCTCCAGAGGATTTCCCAATGACAATAAAAGGAAAGGTCTGGGGGTTGGACTTGGATGAGAAATCAACTTCTACAGCTGCAAAGCTGTGGAGTAGGGGGAAGAAGGCAGGTAATGTGCTAGTGAATTATCAAGAGAGGGGGCACCGCTTGTTTCTGCATTGGGATCTCTTCCTAAATCCTATATTCCCCAAATCAACTATAATCCTACCAACAATTCCTTGTTCAAAACATAAAAGAATAGCCTAATTTAAAAAATCTGTGTACTTAAATTATCTTGTGGCCAGAATGGTGAATGAAACTTACAAATGACTCTACAAGGGGATATATTCTTTACAGCCACATACTCGTTTAGAGTAAAATCACATTACCGAACTTGATTACCCACCATATTCTTCAGATTCTACAGCACAGCTGGACCAAAGCAAAGGCATAGAAGTTTCCTAGACACATTCAAACACTATGAGGGACCCAGTAGCTGGGGCTAGGGGCTGGGGACCATAGTCTAGGTCAACTGGGGATATCTAGGTCAATTGGCATAACATAGTTCATAAAGAAAATATTCTACATCCCGCTCTGGTGAGTAGCATCTGGGGTTTTAAAAGCTTGTGAGTGGCTATCTAAGATATATCTATTGGTCCTACCCCATCTGGAGCAGAGAAGAATGAAGAAAACCAAAGACACAGGGAAAATATTAGCTCAAAGGACTAAAGGACCACATGTGCCAGAGATTCCACCAGACAGACCAGAAGAATTAGATGGGACCCAGCTACAACGAACGACAGCTCTGACAGGGATCACACCAGAGAGACCTAGACAGAGCAGGAGAAAAATGTAGATCAGAACTCAAATTCACGTAAAAAGACCAGGCTTAACAGACTGATAGAGACTGCATGAACTCCCGAGACAATGGCCCCCGACACTTTGCTAACCCAAAACTGAAACCATTCCCAAAGCCCACTTTTTAGGCAAACGTTAGACAGGCCTATGAAACAAAAAATAACACACGGGAGGAACATGTTTCTTAATTCAAGCAAATATAAGAGACTGAATGGGCAGCTCCTGTACAAAAACAAGAGAAGAAGGCAGGAAGGGACAGCAACTGGGTGAACAGGCACAGGGAAACCGGGATGGAAAGGGGAAGCATACTATCACATTGTGGGGATTGCAACCAATATCACAAAACAAAATACGTATAAGCTTTTGAATGAGAAATTAACTTGAGCTGTAAACTTTCACCTAAATCACAATACAAAAAAAAAAAAAAAAACTTGCTTCTTCTTAAAAATCAAACCAACAACAATAAAAGAATATTTAATACCACTCAATGTATTTGAAAGGCTTTCTTAGCCCCTGAAGGCAACTCCAAAATTTTCTTGCATGAATATGATACATGTCTCTTCTCTTAACAATAGAGGAAGTGGTGGTTCAGTGATAAAATTTCTGCTTTCCATGCGCTCCAATTCTGGTCAGTGTACCCTGTGTGTAGCCACCTCCCATCTGTCCGTGGAGGCCTGAGTATCATTTTGGGGCTGACCAGATTTTAGCAGAGCTTCTTTTTTCCAGACTAAGGTGGGCTAGGAAGAAAGGCCTGGTGATCTCCTTCTGAAAATTCAGTGAAAACCCTGTGGATCACAATAACCTGATCTGCAACCGATCATGGGGATGGCGCAGGACCCGGCAGCTTTTCATTCTGTTGTGCATGCGGTGGCTATGAGTTGGGGGTCAGACTCCGTGGCAGCTGACAACAAAACATTTAAAAATATGTAATATTCTGCTTCTAAATTGGCCCCTAAGAATTCCCACATCTTGGTATTCTCACTCTTATTTAACCTCTCCCCTTGTATGATCTGAACTTACTTGTAACCAATTGCCTATAAGTGATCAGATGTCAGTTATGAGATTAGTTTTAAAGACACCATGGCTTCTTTCTTGGGGTCTTGCGCTTACTCCGGCTCTATATCTTGGATCACTCGGCCTGGGGGAAGCCAGTGCCATGTAGTGTGGAGAAGTTAATGTAGCAAAGAATTAAGGGCTTCCAACAACCATGTGAGTGAGCGTGGAAGGGGATCCTTTAGCCCTAATCAAGTTTTGAGATGACTGCATCCTGGCTGACAATTTGAACAGATCTCATGAGCGACGTTGAGTCAGAGGCACACCATTAAACCAAGTGAGAGTTCCTGACCCACAGAAATCGCTAGATAAATATTTATTGTTTTAAAGCCCTGAGTTGTGAGGTAATTCATTACACTGCAATAGATAGCTAAATCAAAATACTTTAGACTGTTTTAAAATATAACATCTTACTTTATAGACAAAATTTTAATAGTATATTCACTAATGCATATATAAGTATACATACATATGGAAACCCTGGTGGCGTAGTGGTTAACCATAAAGGCCGGTAGTTCAAATCCACCAGGCACTCCTTGGAAAACCTATGGGGCAGTCCTACTCTGCCCTATAGGGTCGCTATGAGTTAGAATCGACTGACGGCAACGATTTTTTTTTTTTTTTTAATATATATGTGTGTATATTACTCTGTCCTATAGGGTAGCTATGAGTCGGAATCGACTCGACAGCAGTGGGTTATATATATATGTACATATACATATACAAACATATATATATATATATACTTTGAACATGTTATCAGGAGGGATGAGTCCCTGGAGAAGGACATCATGCTTGGTAAAGTAGAGGGTCAGTTAAAACGAGGAAAACCCTCAACAAGGTGGATTAACACAGTGGCTGCAGTGATGGGCTCAAGCATAACAGGGATTGTGAGGATGGCACAGGACTGGGCAGTGTTTTCTTCTGTTGTACAAAGGGTCACCATGAGTCAGAATAGACTTGATGTCACCTAACAACACAACTATATATTTTCATGTACATAATCATGTGCCACATAACATCCAACCATGTGTATGTCCTTGAGCTCATAAGGTTATGATAGAGTTCAGAAATCCCGACTGGAGAACGGGATGTAGAGGACATGACAGGAGGTAGGGAATACAACAGCCTCCCACATGCAACACGTGTATCTCGTGTCTCTTGTATACAAAGCCATTGCACTGCCAGGCACTGCCAGGTACACTACAGTATCCCACACAGGTTTGCTAAGTATATATTATGGTTTTCACACAATGTCCAAATTACATAATGTCCTATTGCACAGAACATATTGTGGATATTAAGCAACACATGACTGTATATATTTATTTATATATGTATGCATTATATTTATCTATGCATGTATTTGAAAAATAAGTCCCTATCATCCATGGTCCCCATTCCCCAGTTCTCTGTTGCAGAGATAAAGACTACTACTAAACATTTAGGTATTCAACCACAGATACCAAAAAAAAAAAAAAACCAAACCCATTGTCATCGAGTAGATTCTAACTCATAGCAACCCTGCAGGACAGAGTAAAACTGCCCTATAGGGTTTCCAAGGACTGGCTGGTGGATTTGAACTGCCGACGTTTTGTTTAGCAACCAAACACTTAACTGCTGCACCACCAGGGATCCAGCTAGAGATGGTCAATGCATAGACAAGCCAGTATGTTTAAATGCCTTGAAAAAATACATAGTAGCCTTCCATGTACATTATTATACATGTTGCTTTTTAACTTACTGATATATTTTGAAATCAAGATATTAGGTGCCTTATTCTTCTTAATGACTACATACTATATTTTATTCAATGATGTCCAAATGATGGACATTTAGATTTACAGTATTTTGCTATTATAAACAATGCTAAAACAGACATCTTGTCCCCAAGCCTACAGAATAACTTTTTTAAAAGTGGAATTATTCCATCAAATGTTTTTTGAATTTTTAATTTAGATAGATATTACTCAATTTTCCTCTATAAACTTTGCACCAGTTTATACTCCCATAAGCAATGTAAGTGCTCACGTCCCCAAATCCTTATTAATATGATTCTTAAACTTTTAATTGCCAACCCAAAAAGCAAAATGAATGACGGAATAGTTAAATAAAACAACTCCTTTTAGCCTTGGTGCTCCTTAGGGTTAATGTTAATCAGGAGCTAGATTGAACTTTACTCTGAATGTTTAAAAGTCCTTTGTACGTTCTTTTCTATCATACTCTGCCCAGTTGTGGGTTTTTTTTTCCAATTGGATCACTGATCTTTTTCTTAGTGATGTGTAGAAACATTTAAAATATAAGAAAATCAACCTTTTGTCTATTTTATATGTTGAAAAGTTTTTATACTGTATTTATGGCATGCAGGCATAGAATGGAGCCCTGATTGCTCAATGGTTAAGAGCTTGGCTGCTATGCAAAAGGTGGGTGGTTCCAATCCACCAGCTGCTCCTTGGAAACTCTATGGGGCAGTTCTACTGTGTCCTATAGGGTTGCTATGAGTCAGAATCAACTTGAAAGCAACAGGTTTGGTTTGGTTGGTTTTTAGACATAGCATATTGAGGGAGCTGAAACCGCTATCAAAAGTTGGTGAATAAAAATTAAACTGCACTTAGATAATTCAGCATTTATTGAGCACCAACTAAATATTAGTAATGGGATATACAGATGAGTAAGTATTGGTTGGAAACCCTGGTGGTGTAGTTGTTAAGTACTACAGCTGCTAACCAAGAGGTCAGTAGTTCAAATCTGCCAGGTGCTCCTTAGAAACTCTATGGAGCAGTTCCACTCTGTCCTATACGGTCGCTATGAGTCAGAATCGACTCGATGACAGTGGGTTTTGGTTTTGAAGTATTGGTTACATCAATAGGTTTTGATAAAGACTGGTTTCCTTCCTTTGGTAATATCATTCATAATATCATTCATACGTGAGGGCTTAAAAAAAGCTTCATGCAAGTTCAATTTTTTCTCAGAGAAAGTTGCACTTGCATGAATAGTTAGTGCTTAATTTTAAAGAAGGGCTACAATCACAACAAAGGCAAAACTGTTAAAGGTATAGAATGTGAGGGGATTGAAGTAGACAAATGAAAGCACATAGGTATATAAAAAATGGAAAGAAAAAAGCAAAAGCAAGTATATCTGGCTTTGTCTCTGACTCTCTAAAACTGTAGACAAGAGTCCAGAACTAACTAAACACCTGTTAGTTATGCAGGAATGTGGTGCATTAATGAGACAATTGAATTCACGAACGAATCATTGAAATCTACCATGTGCCAGGCACTAGGAAAATATACCTAATTAGTTCCACACTGAATTTTGGGAAAATCTAACCTGGAGGTAAACACTGAAGGATGCATTTATTTTAGAAAAATTGCCACTCTATCCCATTGAGAAACTGATCCTGTTGACATTTTAATCAATGCACTAGCTATTCTCAAGTCTGGCTGATTTTTTTTCTTAAATCAATCTTTCATCAAGCTTTTCAGTAATGGCGATCAGTGTCTGTTTCTGTCTCTTTCTCAGAAACTGATTTGAATTGTGTTACTTTCATCAGAAAAATCTAAAATCTGATCACTTTTCACCACTTTCACAGCTAACACCTGTCCAAGCAACTGTTCTCTCTCATCTTGGTTTTTTCAATAGCCTCTTAACCAGTCTTCCATCATCAACTTTTACCTCCTACCCTCTGGTAGAAATCAGAGTAATCTTTTAAAGTATAAAGCAGGTTGTATCTCCTCTCTTGTCAGAAACTGACTTGCTTTAGAAAAAGAAAAAAATGACTTAAAACAACAATAGCTAATTTATCATACCATAATTTAGTGGGCAATTCTTCCTGCTGTAATTCAGAGACCCAAACTCCTTCCGTGCTGTGGCTCCGTCATCCACTAGGCACTCAGTCTTCCATTGGATCTTCTATATCTTACCAGCATGACTAAAGGTTACATGTTACCTACTGTAAGCCAATTAATATATATATGTATATACTTAAAGCTGTATCTTTTCCTCATTCTGATAAGTTGTCTTAAGAAATTACTAAAATGATGGAGGAATGGGAAATCATTTTTTTTTCATAATTCAAAAGATTGTTTTGATTATCATAATCAGTGTATTAGGTTTCACAGATACACACTAGGCAAGGTCATTCTGTTCCCAGGTCTCTTCAGCTTCATCCAAGGTTCCTATTCGTTACAATTTCAGGGCACTGCCACTGGGTGGGATGGGGAAGGAGTTACCTTTTTAGATACCATCAACAAAGTTTAATTATATTGCTCATCTTTTCTAACGTTTTCTCTTTCCCTAAGCTGGATTGACTTTCAGGTGACACATATTTTTTTTTTTTCCTATCTAAATTATATCTATAGACTCTTGAGAATTTGGTTATGAAGGCAGATATTTGGTAACAATAAAACCATTCTTTCTCCAAGCTCTGGCTCTTGGAAATCCAATCTCTTTTGGAATACAAAAATGTTGCTTCTGCCCCTCACTTAATAAAATATATTTATAAACTCAATTGACTTCTTAATATCCTTTCAGTTCTTTTGCTTGTTGGCATAATGAAGTGATAAAGGCATTTGACTCAATGGCAGATAATTGCTATGTTGTTGTTAGGCACCGTCTAGTTGGTTCTGACTCATAGCGACTCTAAGTAAAACAGAAAGAAACACTGCCTAGTTCTGCATCATCCTCACAATCATTGTTATATTTGGCCCATTGTCGCAGCCACTGTGTCATTTCATCTCACTGAGGGTCTTCCTCTTTTTCCCTACTTTACCAAGCATGATGTTCTTCTCTAAAGACTGCTGTCTTCTGATAACATGTCCAAAGTACATTAAGTCTCATCATCCTCCCTTCTAAGGAATATCTGACTGTACTTTCTCAAAAACAGATTTATTTGTTCTTCTGGCAGTCCATGGTATATTCAATACTCTTCACCAACATCATAATTCAAAGGTATCAATTCCACTTCAGTCTACCTTATTCACTGTCTAGCTTTTGCATGCATATGAGGCGATTGAAAACACCATGGCTTGGGTCAGGATCACCTTAGTCCTCAAGATGACGCTTTAAAAAGGTCTTTTCCAGCAGATTTGCCCAATGCAATATGTCGTTTCATTTCTTGGCTCCTGCTTCCATGGGTATTGATTGTGGATCCAAGTAAACTGAAATTTTTGGCAACTTCAATATTTTCTCTGTTTGTCATGATGTTGCTTATTGGTCCAGCTCTGAGGATTTTTATTTTCTTTTTGTTGAGGTGTAATCCATACTGAAGTCTGTGGTATTTGATCTTCTCTGAAGTCTGTGGTCTTTGATCTTCTCAGTAAGTGCTTCAAATCCTCCTTGCTTTCAGGAAGCAAGGTTGTATCATTTGTATATCACAGGATGTTAGTGAGTTTTTCTACTATCCTGGTGCTTTATTCTTCTTTTTATAGCCCAGTTTTTCAGATTATTTGCTCAGCATACAGATTGAATAAGTATGGCAAAAAGATACAACCCTGACACACACCTTTCTGATTTTAAACCATGCTGTTATCCCCTTGCTCAGTTTGAACGATTGTCTCTTGGTCTATGTACAGGTTCCACAAGAACACAATTAGGTGTTCTGGAATTCACACTCTTCACAATGTTATCCTTAATTTGTTTTGATCCATATAGTGGAATGCCTTTGCATAGTCAATAGAACACAAGTAAACATCTTTCTGGTATTCTCTGCTTTCAGCCAAGATCCATCTGATGTCAGCAGTGATAATCCTCATTCCATGTCCTCTTCTGAATTTCTTTTGAATTTCTGGTAGTTCCCTGTCAATGTACTGCTGCAACCATTTTTGAATTATCCAGCAGAATTTTACTCAAGTATATAATGATATTAATGATATTGTTCAATAATTTCCACATTCTATTGGATCACCTTTCTTTGGAATGGGAACAAATATGGATCTCTTATAGTCTCTTGACCAGGTAGCTACCTTCCAAGTTTCTTGGAATAGATGAGTAAGTGCTTACAGAGTTGCATCTTTTTGTTGAAACATCTCAATTTGTATTGCTACAAAACAAGAAAAATACACATGAGGAAAATCTTGGTTATTAGCTAAGAAATGAATTTTTAAGTAATAAAAAAAATATAGGAACAATGAAACTGAATGGCATGGACTTTTAGCAAGACAGTTTTTTTTTTTTTTTTTTAATACTGGAGTGGAGAATTAATATTATGGAAAGGACTCTAGAAATTAACTTGGAAAAGGATTTTATTCTTTAGTCTTGGTACATGGGTTTTCCTCAACAAGAGACTTGTTGGGAAAATCACATTTTCAGAATGAAATCATAGTTATTTGAACCAAAATCCATTGCCACTACAGAGTGGATTCTGACTCCTAGCAACCTTATAGGACAGAGTAGAACAGTCCCATATGGTATGGAAGCAGCTGTCACATCTTTCTCCTGTGGAGCAGCTGGTAGGTTCAAACCTGTTAGCAGTCCAGCCTTAACCACTATATTACCAGGGCTCTTATTTAAAGAAAGATCAAATAAAACTCATTCCCATTGAGTTGATTTTGACTCATAGCGACCATATAGGAAAGAGTAGAGCTGCCCCCAAAGGGTTTCCAAGGAGCAGCTGGTGGATTTGAACTGCCAACGTTTTGGTTAGCAGCCTTAGCTCTAAGAGGTACAAAAATAAGGCATGTGCTAATTTTTGAATTAGATGGGCTAAGAGCAACAACAGAAACAAAACTGCATGTAAATAAATGAAAGAAGAAATTTAAGAAAATACATGTTTAAAATCTGGGATGTCACAGTCCAAGATCCACTCTTAATTTATGCCCCGTAGACATTCATTCATGGACATTTCCTTTATTACGGATTGTTATGAAATGTTTAAAAAGAAAGACAGAGGGAGTCTCTGAATCTCCAAACAGGGTTTTCAGAAAAGATTGGTTTGAATAGGATTTGTAAAGGTTATGAGATTTCTCTGATTATCAGCTTTGTAAGCTTCGAGTTCTGTGAGACAGGATTGATGACGGACAGGTTGCAGAGCATGGTCATCAGTGACAAACCTAATTGTCTGCAGAACCACCTGCAGAACCCTTCAAGAGTCCCTCACCACAAATGCTGATACCTGTTTTCTATCTGGTGAAGAACATTGTATTCTGTATTCTCAGAACAGCTTATTCTCTCAAGTTTATTTTTTTCCTTAAAAGTTTTTTTTTTTTTTTCTTGTTCTGCATTCTACTTCTGTGAGTAGTATCTGGGGTCTTAAAAGCCTGTGATGGGCCATCTAGGATACTCCACTGGCCTTATCCCTTCGGGAGCAAGGAAGAATGAATAAAACTAAAGACACAAGGGAAAGATTAGACCAAAGGACTAATGGACCACCTCTACCACGGCCTCCACCAGACTGAATTCAGTATAACTAGATGGTGCCCGGCTACCACCAAAGACTGCTCTGACAGGGATCACAACAGAGGGTCCCAGACAGAGGGTCCCAGAGAAAAATATAGAATAAAATTCTAACTCGGTAAGAAAGACCAGACTTTCTGGCCTGACAGAGACTGGAGAAACCCTGAGAGTATGGATCCCAGGCACCCTTTCAGCTCAGTAATGAGGTCACTCCTGAGGCCCACTCTTCAGCCAAAGATTGAACAGACCCATGGAATAAATAAGACTAAAGCGGCACACCAGCCCTGAGGCAGGGACGGGAAAGTAGGAGGGAATAGGAAAGGTGGTAATAGCGAACCCAGGGTTGTAAAGGGACAGTGTTGACATGTCCTGGGGTTGTTAACCAGGGTCATACAACAATGTGTGTACTAACTGTTTGATGAAAAACTAGTTTGTTCTGTAACTCTTCATCTGAAGTTCAATTTGAAAAAAAAAGTTTTTTTCCTGCATAATGAATTAAGGTATCTAAATTTTGCATAAATCCAGAATTTTCTATATCAAGGCATTATAAATTCAAAATCTGCTGTAATTTATTTATAAATACCAACCAAATTTTCCACTGAATATTATTTATTATGTATGACTGAATCTTGTCTGACAACATTAAAGGCCTCTTCTCTGAAAAAGATTTCATAAGAAATACAAAGAAGAAAAGCCACAAAAAAATAGATGTCCTGTAAGATGAAAGCCTAGAAAACCTGGCTGACTAAAAATTCAGATTGACCCCTAATTTTATAATTCCTATAAACCAGGTCGCTATGAGTCGGAATCAACTCGGTGGCACTCGGTTTGGTTTTTTGATTTTATAGTAAACCAAAATTTTTTAAAAGTAAACCAATTTTTTTTTAAGTTATAGAATTATAAATATTTGTTATAATGGGTGAAGGTATTAAGAGGTATGCAAAAATAAATTTAATCGTATCCTCTTCCTACCTACTACTCCAGTTTTATTTTCCTGAGGTAACCAGAACTAACAGTAGAATATATCCTATTATTTCTATGTGCTCAGAAAAGCATATAAATTTGTGCGTGTGAGAATTTATGGAGAGAGTTATTTGTTATTATTTACAGATGTTGTCTTCAAATAAAATAATATACATACATATGACTTGTTTTTCACGTAGTATGTCATGGACCTCCCAACATTATCAATTAAAAAAAAAAAAAACAAAAAACCATTGCCATCAAATGTATTCTGACTCACAGCAACCCCATAGGACTGAATAGAAATGCCCCATATGGTTTCCAAGGAGTGGATTTGAACCACCAGTCTTTTGGTCAGCCTCCAAGCTCTTAACCACTGCCCCACCAGGGCTCCATATATCAATAGATTCATCTGACTTTGAGGACTAAAATGTGCCTGACCCAAGCCATGGTATTTTCAACTGCCTCATATGCATGTGAAAGCTGGACAATGAACAAGGGAGACTAAAGAAGAATTGATGCCTTTTAATTATGGTGTTGGCAAAGAATATTGAATATACCATGGATTGCCAGAAGAACAACATATCTGTCTGCGAAGAAGTAAAGCAGGATGCTCCTTAGAAGTGAGAATGGTGAGGCTTCACCTCATGTACTTTGGACATGCTATCAGGAGGGACCAGTCTCTGGAAAAGAACGTCATGCTTGGTAGATAGTCGTCAAAATGAGGAAGACTCTCAATGAGATGGATTGACACAATGGCTGCAACAATGGGCTCAAACATAGCAACCATTGTGGTGATGGTGCAGGACGGGGCAGTGTTTCATTCTGTTGTGTGTGGGATTGCTATGAGTCAGAACCGACTCAAAGGCACCTAACAGCAACAACAACTTAATCTTATTTCATGCTTTAATTTATTAACATATATGAATACACACAAATAATTATGCATAAGAGATTATACCACACATGACAGCTAAAACAATTCATTGCAGTCTCTATTACTTGCTTCACCTCTCTTTCTTTCCTGTTTTTTAATATAACTTATAATATACACCCCGTAACTATATAGATTTTGTTATTTCTTTACCAAGTATTTCTCTTTATCTTATTTACTTTTTATCTTTATCATGTTTTCTTGCTCAATACTATCTTGTGATAAAGTCTCCAAATAAATTGATATGGCTGTAATTCATTTTGTAATAGTCTTATTATATTTCATGATGTAGCTATTCTTTAATTCTTCCAAACGTTCTTCCACTAATGAGAATTCATATAAGTTTTGCTTCATAAACAATGATATAATGGACATCTTTAAACATATTATTACTAAACTCTGATTTAAAAAATATTTTAAAAGTAAATCATCAGTTTGGATTAGAATTCCCATTAAACAGAAATGAAAGTTTGTTCCGTAGAAGTAAAAAAATTAAATATTTGTCAAATAGTATATATAATATATAAAATATAAATTGTGTATATGACCAGATAACATTTAGTTCTATTGCAGGAACAGACAGCATATATAACCAGAATCAAACCAAACCTGTTGCTGTCAAGTTGATTCCGAAACATAGCATATGATGAAGGTTTTGTTTTGTTAAATTTTTTTTTATCATGCTTTAGGTGAAAGTTTACAGCTCAAGTTAATTTCTCATACAAAAATTTATTAACATATTGTTCTGTGACTTTAATTGTAATCCCCTCAATGTGCAGCACACTCCCCTTTTGTACCTCAAGTTCCCTGTGTCCATTCAACCAGTTTCTATCCCTTCCTGCCTTCTCATCTTACCTCCAGACAAGAGTCACCCTTTTGGTCTCATATATCTGATTGAACTAAGAGACACACTCTTTGCATGTATTAGTTTTGTTTTATAGTCCTGTCTAGTCTTTGTCTGAAGAGTGGGCTTCAGGAATGGTTTCAGTTCTGGGTTAACAGTGCATCAGCAGGCAATAGTTTTGGGAGTTCCTCCAGTCTCTGTCAGACCTTTAAGTCTGGTCTTTTTACGTGAATTTGAGTTCCACACCCCACTTTTCTCCTACTCCTTCAAGGACTCTTTTCAGGGCAGTCATTGGTGGTACCTGGGCACAGTCTAGTTCTTCTGATCTCAGGGTGGTAGAGTCTCTGGTTCATGTGGTCCTTTAGTGTCTTGACCTAATATTTTCCTTGTGCTTTTGGTTTTCTTCATTCTCCTTCGCTCCAAGCTGGATGGGACTAATTGATACATCTTAGATGCCTTTGGCCATTTTTGGATTGAGTTGTTTTTCTCTTTGTTGTTGAGTTGTAGGAGTTCTCTACGTGTTCTGAACTTTAAACCCTTATAAGATACATGATTTCCAAATATTTTCTTCCATTCTGTAGGTTGTCTTTTCACTTTCTTGTTAATGTCCCTTGATGCACAAAAGTTTTATTTTTGGATGAAGCTCAATTTAACTATTTTTTCTTTTGTTGCTCATGCTTTTGGTGTCATACCTAAGAATCCATTGCGAAATACAAGGTTTACCCCTATGTTTTTTTTTTTTTTTTTTTTATAATAACTTTTATTAAGCTTCAAGTGAACGTTTACAAATCCAATCAGTCTGTCACATATAAGTTTACATACATCTCACTCCCTACTCCCACTTACTCTCCCCGTCTTGAGTCAGCCCTTTCAGTCTCTCCTTTCTTGACAATTTTGCCGGCTTCCCTCTCTCTCTATCCTCCCATCCCCCCTCCAGACAAGAGTTGCCAACACAATCTCAAGTGTACACCTGATATAATTAGCTCACTCTTCATCAGCGTCTCTCTCCCACCCGCTGACCAGTCCCTTTCATGTCTGATGAGTTGTCTTCAGGGATGGTTCCTGTCCTGTGTCAACAGAAGGTCTGGAGAGCATGACCGCCGGGATTCCTCCAGTCTCAGTCAGACCATTAAGTTTGGTCTTCTTATGAGAATTTGGGGTCTGCATCCCACTGCTCTCCTGCTCCCTCAGGGGTCCTCTGCTGAGCTCCCTGTCCGGGCAGTCATCGATTGTGGCCGGGCACCAACTAGTTCTTCTGGTCTCAGGATGATGTAGGTCTCTGGTTCATGTGGCCCTTTCTGTCTCTTGGACTCTTAGTTGTCATGTGGGCTTGGTGTTCTTCATTTTCCTTTGCTCCAGGTGGGTTGAGACCAATTGCTGCATCTTAGATGGCTGCTTGTTAGCATTTAAGACCCCAGACGCCACATTTCAAAGTGGGATGCAGAATGATTTCATAATAGAATTATTTTGCCAATTGACTTAGAAGTCCCCGCAAACCATGTTCCCCAGACCCCCGCGCTTGCTCCGCTGAGCTTTGAAGCATTCATTTTATCCCGGAAACTTCTTTGCTTTTGGTCCAGTCCAATTGAGCTGACCTTCCATGTATTGAGTGTTGTCTTTCCCTTCACCTAAAGCAGTTCTTATCTACTGTACCCCTATGTTTTCTTGTAAAACTTTTATGGTTTTAACTCTTATATTCAAGTAGTTGATCCATTTTGAGATAAATTTTGCATATGGTGTCAGGTAGGGGTCCAACCTCATTCTTCTAATGTGGAAACCCGGAACCATTGTTGAAAAGACAATTCTTTCCTCACTGAATGGACTTGGCATCCTTTGTCAAAAATCAATTGGCGAGGAAAAAAAAAAAAAAAAACACACTTTCATCGAGTTGATTCTGACTCATAGCAACCCTACAGAACAGAGTAGAACTGCCCCCATAAGGTTTCCAAGGAGTGGCTGGTGGATTTGAACTGCCAACATTTTTGATTAGCAGCCATAGCATACCATACCTCTTAACCACTGTACCACTAGGTCTCCAAGTGGCCATAGATGTGGCCTTTTATTTCTGGACTCTCAATTTCTCCCACTGGTCTATATGTATATCCTTTTGCCAGTATCACATTGTTTTAATTACTTTAGAAGAATGTTTACAGAACAAACTAGTTTCTCATTAAACAGAACACATATTGTTTTATGACATTGGCTAACACCTCCACACATATCAACAATCTCCCTTCTCAAACTCAGGTTCCCTATTACCAGCTTTCCTGTCCCCTGCTGCCTTCTAGTCCTTGCCCCTGGGCTGTTGTGCCCCTTTAGTCTCATTTTGTTTTATGGGCCTGTCTAATCTTTGGCTGAAGTGTGAACCTCAGGAGAGACTTCATTACTGAGCTAAAAGGGTGTTTGGGGCCATACTTTCAGGGTTCCTCCAGTTTCTGTCAGGCCAGTAAGTCTGGTCTTTTTATGTGAGTTAGAATTTTGTTCTACATTTTTCTCCAGCTCTGTCTGGGACCCTCTGTTGTGATCCCTGTCAGAGCAGTCAGTGGTGGCAGCTGGACACCATCTAGTTATACTGGACTCATTCTGGTGGAGGCTGTGGTAGATGTGATCCATTAGTCATTTGGACCAATCTTTCCCCTGTGTCTTCAGTTTTCTTCATTCTCCCTTGCTCCCAAAGGAGTGAGACCAGTGGAGTATCTTAGATGGCCACTCACAGGCTTTTAAGACCCCAGACACTACTCATCAAAGTAGAATGCAGAACATTTTCTTTATAAACTACGTTATGCAAATTAAGCTACATGTTCCCTGAGACCGTGGTCTCCACAGCCTCAGCCCAGCAATTCCGTCCCTCAGGGTGTTTGGACGTGTCTATGGAGCTTCTGTAAACATGCCTTGGACAGGTTCTGCTGGCTTCCCCAGTATTGTGCACTATCTTACCCTTCAACAAAGTTATGACTTATCTATTGTCTATTTAGTGTTTTTCCATCCCCATCCCTCCCCTCCCTCATAACCAAAGATTATTTCTTTCTGTGTGTAAACCTTTGCATGAGTTTTTACAATAGTGGTCTCATACAATATTTGTTCTTTTGTAATTCACTTATTTCACTCAGAATAATGCCCTCCAGATTCATCCATGTTATGGGATGCTTCACAGATTCATCATTGTTCTTTATCATTTCATAATACTCCATTGTGTGTATGTACTATAGTTTATCCATTCATCTGTTGATGGGCATCTATATTGCTTCCATCTTTCTGTTGCTTGTGAACAATGCTGCAATGAACATGGGTGTGCATATGTCTACTCGTTTCTCTAGGACATATTCCTAGGAGTGGGATTGCTGGATCATATGGTATTTCTATTTCTAGCTTTCTAAGGAAGCACCATATCATTTTCCAAAATGGTTGTATCATTTTGCATTCTCATCAGCAGTGTGTAAGAGTTCTGATCTCCCTGAAGCCTCTCCAACATTTATTATTGCCTGAATTTTTGATTCATGCCAGTAATGCTGGGGTGAGATGGTATCTCATTGTGGTTTTGATTTGCATTTCTTTGATGGCTAGAGATAGTGAGAATTTCCTCATGTGTCTGTTGGCTGCTTGAATGTCTTCTTTGGTGAAGTGTCTGTTCATTTCCTTTGCCCATTTTTTAATTGGACTATCTGTCTTTTTGTTGTAGAGTTGTTGGATTTTCTTGTAGATTTTAGAGATTAGACCATTGTCTGATTTGTAATAGCCAATTTTTTTTCCCCAGTCTGTAGGTTCTCTTTTCACTCTTTTAGTGAAGTATATTGATGAGCACAAGTGTTTCATTTTTAGAAAATCCTAGTGATCTAGCTTATCTTCTGGATTTTGTGTGTTGTTCATTATGGTTTGTATCCTGTTAATGTTGTATATTAGGGCCTCTAGCATTGATCCTATTTTTTCTTCTATGAACTTTATAGTTTCTGGCTTTATGTTTAGGTCTTTTATCCATTTTGAATTAGTTTTTATATATGGTGTGAGGTATGGGCCCTGTTTCATTGTTTTGCAGATGGACATCCAGTTTTACCAGCATCATTTCTTAAAAAAGACTGTCATTTTCCCATTTGATGGACTTTGGTCCTTTGTCAAAGATCAGGTGACCATAGGTTGATGGATTTACATTTGGGTTCTCAATTCTGTTCCACTGGTCAATATATCTGTTGTACCTGTACCAGGCTATTTTGACTACCATAGCTGTATAGTAGGTTCTGAGATAAGGTATTGCAAGTCCTCCTACATTCTTCTTCTTCTTCAATAGTACTTTACTTCTCTGGGGCTTCTTCACTTTCCATATAAAGTTAATGATTAATTTTTCCATCTCTTTTTAAAAAGTCATTGGGAGGCGGGGCCAAGATGGCTGACTAGGTAGAACTACCGCGGATCCCTCTTGCAACAAAGACTCAGAAAAACAAGTGAATCAATCATATACATGACAATCTATGAACCCTGACCATCAAACACAGAACTAAGGAGTTGACCTGAGTGACAGGGGAATGAAAAGCCACGCCCTGAAGCAGCGACTGCTTCTGGAACTGGCTTTCCATGCCACAGCCTTGAGCCCTCACGGTTCCCTGGGCCAGAGTGGTGGGGCTGATCATGGATTACTGAGTCGGGGCAAGCACAGGATGCAGCCCTAATCCCTAACCCCCTGGAGTAACCTCGGTAGAGACTCAGCCAGCACAAGCAGGCTGCACACTGATGTCACTGACAAGAGAATGAGCAACCACGGCGAAGCAGCGACTGTTTTCGGAGCCTGAAGCCAGCGTCCCAGTCAGAAAACCTTGGTGCCAGGCTTTGGACTAAGCGCAGAGGAGCTGAGCACAGCTTCCTGAGATGGAGCAAGCACAGGACACAGCCCTAGGCCCCTGAAGTAACCTCAGCAGAAACCCAGCCAGTGCTTGCAGCCTGCACAAAGATGTGGCTGACAGAAGGAGAAATCACGGGGAAGCAGCAACTGGTTTTGGAGCCTGGAGTGCAGCATCCCAGCCAGAAAACCTTGGCACTGGGCTTTGGATTAGGAGTGGAGGAGCTGATCATGGCTTCCTGAGATGGCGCCAGCACGGGATGCAGGCCTGACCCTCAGAGGCAATCTCGACCCAGCCAGTGCACACAGGCTACATGCCCCTCCGGAATCTCAGATAAAACAGTCACCACCAAGCAAGATAAGTAACTTTGTCTATATTGCAGCATGCTACTCTCTCCTATCTATCTGATCCCTCCCCTCCCTGCCCCGGGTGGCTTCATTAAAGTTGGAATTTCCTGGGCCAGGGAGTGAAGGGCTCTGCAGGAGTTTTTTTTTTTTTTTTTTTTTTTCCTAACCCATTCTCCTGGCCTGAGAGAAGCAACAATTAACAACCCAGGTGGGAAAAATCCTTCCCTGACTTCCCTAAACTGGAATAAAAAAAACAGAAAAGGCTGAAGCCAAGCAAAAGAGATCCACACAGTCTTTGGCTTTTGTCCTTACAGGGAACAAGGTGGCTATTATAATGCAAAGGCAATTCTGATAGAGATCTGACTGTAATTATTTTAGTGGAGCAGTGGAAAGATAAGTTTTCAAGGTCCGACACCTCTCTACCTATTAAACAGAGACCTCACTGATCCACAGCAGGGAACTGAGAGCTGAAGCTCCACCCAAACCACCTAGCCACCTGCTAAAGGGGTCTGGGGATAGTGATGCTTACACTCTTTAGAGGTACAAGCATTAGGTGCCTAAGGTACAGCTGCATAGCCCACCCATGAAACTGCTCTAGAAATAGAGACACACCTACCTCACTGGCATGTGGGGGAAGGCTGTCAGCATCCTTCCCTTCTCAGAGTGTGACCCCCTGCTGCTACTAGAATCTGGTGTATACAACTATCAGCACTACTTCTCTAAGTTAATAGGTGACAGCATATACCACACACTTGGTGACCCCAAATCAGGACACCTAAGCTGATTCTATTCAAGAATAGTGAGAGGACTCTTAGGCTTATATATCTGGCAACAGCTCAAACCAGCTGGTAATAGGACATAAGTGATTCAAAGGCTACAACAATCAAAACAGTGCAATCTAGTAGCCCATCTGGGTATATTGAAACAAAGCAAACAAGAAGATAAGATCCAGTGAGCAAATGTAAAATAAATCATTACAATACCTTATAGATGGCTCAGAGACAGCAGTTGATATAAAATCACATAAAGAAGCAGACTATGATTGCTTCTACAAACCCCCAAATCAAAGAATCAAAATCTTTCCCAAATGAAGATACAGTCCTGGAATTGCCAGATGTAGAATATAAAAAACTAATATACAGAATGCTTCAAGGCATCAGGGATGCTCTCGGAAATGAAATAAGGCAATCTACAGAAAAAGCCAAGGAACACACTGATAAAGAAGTTGAAGAAATCAAAGAGATTATTCAAGAATGTAGTGGAAAAATTAATAAGCTGCAAGACTCCATAGGGATGCAGTATTCAGAAATCCAAAAGATTAACAGTAAAATTACAGAATTAGACAACTCAACAGGAAATCAGAGGAGCAGAATCGAGGAATTGGGATGCAGGGTGGGGGAGATGGAGGATAAGGCAATTGACACCAATATAGTTGAAGAAAAATCAGATAAAAGAATTAAAAAAAATGAAGAAACCCTAAGAATCATGTGGGACTCTATCAAGAAGAATAACTTGCGTGGGATTGGAGTTCCAGAGCAGGGAGAGATAACAGAAAATACAGAGAGAATAGTTGAAGATCTCTTGGCAGAAAACTTCCCTGACATCGTGAAAGACGAAAGGATATCTATCCAAGGTGCTCATAGAACCCCATACAAGACTGATGCAAAAAGAAAATCACCAAGACATATTATCATCAAACTTGCCAAAACCAAAGATAAAGAGAAAATTTTAAAAGCAGCCAGGGATAAAAGAAAAGTCACCTACAAAGGAGAATCAATAAGGTTAAGTTCAGACTACTCAGCAGAAACCATGCAGTCAAGAAGGCAATGGGATGACATATATAGGGCACTGAAGGAGAAAAACTGCCAGCCAAGAATCACATATCCAGCAAAACTCTCTCTAATATGAAGGTGAAATTAAAACATTTACAGATGAACGCAAGCTTAGAGAATTTGCAAAAATCAAACCAAAGCTACAAGAATTACTAAAGGAAATTCTTTGGTCAGAAAACCAGTAATATCAGAAACCAACACAACACAGGTCACAGAACAGAACATCTTGATAACAACTCAAATAGGGAAATCACAAAAATCAAATAAGATTAAAAAAAGAAAAAATTGCTCAAAACAGTGAATCATTGAAGTCGTTATGTAAAAGATTACAATAATCAAAAAAGAGGGACTAAATACAAGAGGCATAGATCTTCCATACGGAAAGGAAAACAAGGCGATATAGGACGATACGAGTTAGGTTTTTATTTAGAAAAATAGGAGTAAATATTAAGGTAACCACAGAGGTCTAACAATTCCATACTTGAAAATAAAATCCAAGAAAAACATAACAACTCAGCAAAAATAAATTCAACTACTATGAAAATGAGGAACACATAATTTACAAAGAAAAACTTCTCAGCACAAAAAAGTAAGTGGAAAAATGAAATTGTCAACAACACACAAAAAGGGCATCACAATGACAGCACTAAACATATACTTATCTATAATTACGCTGAATGTAAATGGACTAAATGCACCAATAAAGAGACACACAGTCTCAGGCTGGATTAAAAAAACACGATCCATCTATATGCTGCCTACAATGACACACCTTAGACTTAGAGACACAAACAAACTGAAACTCAAAGGATGGAAAAAATATATCAAGCAAACAACAATCAAAAAAGAGCAGGAGTAGCAATTTTAATTTCTGACAAAATAGACTTTAAAGTTAAATCCACCACAAAGAATAAAGACGGACACTGCATAATGATTAAAAGGACAATTTACCAGGAAGATATAACTGTATTAAATATTTATGCACCCAATGACAGGTCTGCAAGATACATAAAACAAACTTTAACAGAACTGAAAAGTGAGATAGACACCTCCACAATTAAAGTAGGAGACTTCAACACACCACTTTCGGAGAAGTATAGGACTTCCAGTAAGAAGCTCAATAGAGACACGGAAGATCTAATTGCTACAATCAACCAACTTGACCTCATAGACTTATACAGAACACTTCCCCCAACAGCTGCAAAGTATACTTTTTTTTCTAGTGCATATGGAACATTCTCTAGAATAGATCACATGTTAGGACATAAAACAAACCTTTGCAGAATCCAAAAGATCGAAATATTACAAAGCATCTTCTTAGATCATAAAGCCATAAAAGCAGAAATCAATAACAGAAAAATCAGGGAAAAGAAATCAAATACTTGGAAACTGAACAATACTCTGCTCCAGAAAGACTGGGTTATAGAAGACATTAAGGAGGGAATAAAGAAATTCATAGAATGCAATGAGAATGAAAACACTTCCTATCAAAACCTCTGGGACACAGTGAAAGCACTGGTCAGAGGTCAATTTATATCGATAAATGCACGAATACATAAAGAAGAAAGCTGAAATCAGCGAACCATCCCTACAACTTGAACAAATAGAAAGCAAGCAACAAAAGAACCTGTCAGGCACCAGAAGAAAACAAATAATAAAAATTAGAGCAGAATTAAATGAATTAGAGAACAGAAAAACAATTGAAAGAGTTAACAAAGCCAAAAGATGGTTCTTTGAAAAAATTAACAAAATTGATAAACCACTGGCCAGACTGACTAAAGAAATACAGAAAAGGAAACAACCTGAATAAGAAATGAGATGGGCCATATCACAACAGACCCAACTGAAATTAAAAGAATCATATCAGATTACTATGAAAAATTGTACTGTAACAAATTTGAAAACCTAGAAGAAATGGATGAATTCCTAGAAACACACTACCTACCTAAACTAACAAAATCAGAAGTAGAACAACTAAATAGACCCATAACAAAAAAAGAGATTGAGAAGGTAATCAAAAACTCCCCCCCCCCAAAAAAAAAAAAAACCCTGGCTCAGATGGCTTCCCTGCAGAGTTCTACCAAACTTTCAGAGAGGAGTTAACACCACTGCTACTAAAGGTATTTCAAAGAATAGAAAAGGAGGGAATACTACCTAACTCATTCTATGAAGCCAGCATTTTCCTGATACCAAAACCAGGTAATGACAACACACAAAAAGAAAATTACAGACCTATATCCCTAATGAACATAGATGCAAAAATCCTCAACAAAATTCTAGCCAATAGAATTCAACAACATATCAAAAAAATAATCCAGCACGACCAAGTGGGATTTATACCAGATATGCAAGGTTGGATCAATATTAGAAAAACGATCAACGTAATCCACCATATAAATTAAACAAAAGAAAAAAAACACGTGATCTTATCAATTGATGCAGAAAAGGCATTTGACTAAGTCCAACACCCATTCATGATAAAAATTCTCAGCAAAACAGGAATAGAAGGAAAATTCCGCAACATAATAAAGGACATTTATACAAAGCCAACAGCCAACATCATCCTAAATGGAGAGAGCCTGAAAGCATTTCCCTTGAGAACGGGAACCAGACAAGGATGCCCTTTATCACCACTCTTATTCAACATAGTGTTAGAGGTCCTAGCCAGAGCAATTAGGCTAGACAAAGAAATAAATGGCAGCCGGATTGACAAGGAAGAAGTAAAATTATCTCTATTTGTAGACGACGTGCTCTTATACAAAGAAAGCCCTAAAGACTCCTCAAAAAAACACTGAAACTAATAGAAGAGTTCAGCAGTTTCAGGTTACAAGATAAACATACAAAAATCAGTTGGTTTCCTCTACATCAACAAAAAGAACATCAAAGACGAAATCACCAAATCAATACCATTCACACAAGCCCTCAAGAAGATAAAATACTTAGGAATAAATCTTACCAAAGATGTAAAAGACCTATACAAAGAAAACTACAAAGTGTTACTGCAAGAAACTAAAAGGGACCTACATAAGTGGAAAAACACCTTGCTCATAGATAGGAAGACTTAGCATAGTAAAAATGTCTATTCTACCAAAAGCCATCTATATATACAATGCACTTCCGATCCAAATTCCAACAACATTTTTTAATGTGATGGAAAAACAAATCACCAACTTCGTATGGAAGGGAAAGAAGCTCCAGATAAGTAATGCATTACTGAAAAAGAAAAACAAAGTGGGAGGCCTCACTGTACCTGATTTTAGAACATATTGTACAGCCACAGTAGTCAAAACAGCCTGGTACTGGTACAACAACAACAGGCACATAGACCAATGGAACAGAATTGAGAACCCAGTTATAAATCCATCCACCTATGAGCAGCTGATATTTGACAAAGGCCCAGTGTCAGTTAATTGGGGAAAAGATAGTCTTTTTAACAAATGGTGCTGGCATAACTGGATATCCATCTGCAAAAAAAATGAAACAGGACCCATACTTCACACCATGCACAAAAACTAACTCCAAGTGGATCAAAGACCTAAACATAAAGACTAAAACAATAAAGATCATGGAAGAAAAAATAGGGACAACGTTAGGAGCCCTAATACAAGGCATAAACAGAATACTAAACATGAAGAAGAGAAACCAGATAACTGGGAGCTCCTAAAAATCAAACACCTATGCTCATCTAAAGACTTCACCAAAAGAGTAAAAAGACCACTTACAGACTGGGAAAAAATTTTCAGCTATGACACCTCTGACCTGCACCTGACCTCTAAAATCTATATGATTTTACTAAAACTCAACCACAAAAAGACAAACAATCCAATTAAAAATTGAGCAAAGGATATGAACACACACTTCACTAAAGAAGGTATTCTGGCGGCTAACAGATACATGAGGAAATGCTCTGGATCATTAGCCATTAGAGAAATGCAAATTAAACTATGATGTGATTCTATCTCACTTCAACAAGGCTGGCATTAATCCCAAACACACAAAATAATAAATGTTGGAGAGGCTGTGGAGAGATTGGAACATTTATACACTGCTGATGGGAATGTAAAATTGTACAACCACTTTGGAAATCTATCTGGCATTTCCTTAAAAAGCTAGAAATAGAACTACCATACGACCCAGAAATTCCACCCTTCAGAATACATCCTAGAGAAATAAGAGCCTTTACACGAACAGATATATGCACACCCATGTTTATTGCAGCACTGTTTACAATAGCAAAAAGCTGGAAGCAACCAAGGTGTCCATCAACTGACGAATGGATAAATTATGGTATATTCACACAATGGAAAACTACGCATCCATAAAGAACAATGAGGAATCTGTAAACATTTCATAACATGGAGGAACCTGGAAGGCATTATGCTGAGTGAAATTAGCCAGATGCAAAAGGACAAATATTGTATAAGACCACTATTATAATAACTTGGGAAATACTTTAAAACGAGAAGAAAACATTCTTTTGTGGTTACGAGAAAGGGGAGGGAGGGAGAGTGGGAGAGGGGCATTCACTAATTAGATAGTAGATAAGAACTACTTTAGGTGAAGGGAAAGACAGCACACAATACAGGGGAGGCCAACACAATTGGACTAAACCAAAAGCAAAGAAGTTTCCTGAATAAAGTAAATGCTTTGAAGGCCAGCGTAGCAGGGGCAGGGCTCTGGGGACCATGGTTTCAGGGGACATCTAAGTTAATTGACATAATAAAATCTATTAAGAAAACATTCTGCATCTCACTTTGAAGAGTGGTGTCTGGGGTCTTAAACGCTAGCAAGCAGCCATCTTATATGCATCAAACGGTCTCAACCTACCTGGATCAAAGGAGAATGAAGAACACCAAGGACACGAGGCGATTACAAGCCCAAGAGACAGAAAGGGGCACATGAAGCAGAAACTACATCATCCTGAGACCAGAAGAACTAGATAGTGCCTGGCTACAACCGATGACTGCTCGGACAGGGAACACAACAGAGAACCCCTGAGGGAGCAGGAGAGCAGTGGGATGCAGACCCCACCTTCTCATAAGACCAGACTTAATGGTCTGACTGAGACTAGAAGGACCCCGGTGGTCATGGCCCCCAGACCTTCTGTTGGCCCAGGACAGGAACCACTCCTGAAGCCAACTCATCAGACGTGGATTGGACTGGACAATGGGTTGGAGAAAGATGGTGATGAGGAGTGAGCTAGTTGGATCAGGTGGACACTTGAGACTATGTTGGCATCTCCTGTCTGGAGGGGAGATGAGAGGGTGGAGGGGGTTAGAAGCTGGTGAAAAGGACACGAAAAGAGAGAGTGGAGGGAGAGATCAGGCTGTCTCATTAGGGGAAGAATAACTGGGAGTATGTAGTAAGGTGTATATAAGTTTATATGTGAGAGACTGACTTGATTTGTAAACTTTCACTTAAAGCACAATAAAAATTATTTAAAAAAAATGTCATTGGTATTTGGACGGGGATTGCATTGTGTTTGTAAAATGCTTTGGGTAGAATTGCCATTTTCACAATGTTGAATCTACCTACCCATGAGCATGGTATGCTTTTCCATTTATGTAGATCTCTTTTGGTTTCTTGTGGTATTGTTTTGTAGTTTTATTCATATAGGTCTTTTACATCCCTGGTTAGATTTATTCCTAAGTATTTTATTTTTTTAGGGGCTATTATAAATGGTGTTTCGCCAGTTCCTGGAGCTTTGTTTGCCAATGCCTTCAGTGCATCTTGGACTACTTCCTTCAGTACCATCAATACCTGATCAAATGTTACCTTCTGAAATGGTTGAAGGTAGACCAATTCTTTTTGGTATAGTGACTCTGTGTATACCTTCCATCTTCTTTTGATGCTTCCTGCATTGTTTAATATTTTCTCCGTAGAATCCTTCAGTATTGCAACTCAAAGCTTCAATTTTTTCTTCAGTTCTTTCAGCTTAAGAAATACTTAGTGCGTTCTTCCCTTTTGGTTTTCAATATCCAGGTCTTCGCACATGTCATCATAATACTTTACTTTGCCTTCTGGAGCCACCCTTTGAAATCTTCTGTTCAGCTCATTTACTTCATCACATTTTACTTTTGCTTCAGTTGCTCACTGTTCAAGAGCAAGTTTCAGAGGCTCTTCTGACATCCATTTAGGTCCTTTCTTTCCTGTCTTTTTAAAGACCTTTTCTTTTCTTCATGTATGATGTCCTTGATGTCATTCCACAACTTGTGTGGTCTCCAGTCGTTGGTATTCAATACCTCACAACTATTCTTGAGATGGTTTCTAAATTCAGTTGGGATATACTCAAGGTCATACTTTGGCTTTCGTGGACTTGTCCTAATTTTCTTCAGTTTCAACTCAAACTTACACATGAGTAACTGATGGTCTTATCCACAGTTGGCCCCTGGCCTTATTCTGACTGATTATATTGAGCTTTTCCATTGTCTCTTCCCACAGATGTAGTTGATTTGATTCCTGCGTATTCCATCTGGAAAGGTCCATTTGTATAGTCACTGTTTATGTTGGTGAAAAAAGGTATTTGCAATGAAGAAGTTGTTGGTCTTGCAAAACTCTGTCAGGGGATCTCTGGCATCATTTCTATCACCAAGGACATATTTTCCAACTACTGATGGTTCTTCTTTGTTTCCAACTTTCAAATTCCAATCACCAGTAACTATCAGTACATCCCAATTGCATGTTCAATCAATTTCAGACTGCAGAAGTTGGTAAAAATTTTTCAAGTTCTTCATCTTTCGCCTTAGTGGTTGGTGTATAAATTTGAATAATAATCGCATTAACTGGTCTTTCTTGTAGGCATATGGATACTATCCTATCACTGACAGCATTGTATTTCAGGATAGATCTAGAAATGTCCTTTCATTCATGTCTCATTCCTGGCATAGTAGAACATATGATTGTCTGATTCAGAATGACCAATACCAGTCCATTTCAGCTCCCCAATGCCTAGGATATTGATCTTTATGCATTCCATTTCATTTCTGATGATTTCCAGTTTTCCTAGATTCATACTTTGTACATTCCATGTTCTGATTATTAATGGATGTGACAGCTGTTTCTTCTCATTCTGAGTCATGTCACATCAACAAATGAAGGTCCCGAAAGCTTAACTCCATCCACGTTATTAAGGATGACTCTACTTTCAGGAGGCAGCTCTTCCCCAGTTGTGTTTTCAATGCCTTCCAGCCTGAGGGGTTCTTCTTCCGGCACTGTATCAGACAGTGTTCTGCTGCTAGTCATAAGGTTTTCACTGGCTAATTGTTTTCAGAAGAAGACTGCCAGGTCCCTCTTCCTAATCCATCAGTCTGGAAGCTCACCTGAAACCCATCTGCCATGTGTGACCCTGTTGGTATTTGAATACCAGTGGCATAGCTTCCAGCATCACAGAAACACGCAAGCGCCCACAGTAGGACAAACTGACAGATGCATGAGGAAGAACAGGCATCAAGATTAGAAGAAGACTCATTAACAATCTGCATTATGCAGATGACAGAACCTTGCTTGCCGAAAGTGAAGAGGACTTGAAACACTGATGAATATTAAAGATCACAGCCTTCAGTATAGATTATATCTGAACATAAAGAAAACAAAAGTCCTCACAACTGGACCAATGAGCAACATCATGATAAATGGAGAAAAGACTGAGGTTGTCAAAAATTTCATTTTACTTGGGTCCACAATCAACACCCATGGAAACAGCAGTCAAGAAATCAAAAGAAGCATTGCATTGGGCAAATTGGCTGCAAGAGATCTCTTTAAATTGTTAAAAAGCAAAGAAGTCACCTTGAGGACTAAAGTGCACCTGACCCAAGCCACGATGTTTTCAGTCACCTCATGTGCATGCAAAAGGTGGACAATGGAAAAGAAGACTGAAGAAGAATTGGCTCTTTTGAATTGTGGTGTTGGCCAAGAATATTGAATATACGATGGGCTGCCAAAAGAACAAACAAATCTGTCTTGGAAGAAGTACAACCAAAATGCTTCTTAGAAGCAAGGATGGTGAGACTTCATCTCACATACTTTGGAGATGTTATCAGGAAGGATCAGTCTCTGGAGGAGGTCATCATGGCTGGTAAAGTAGAGGATCAGTGACAATGAGGAAGGCCCTCAATGAGATGGATTGACACAGTGGCTGCAACAATGGGCTCAAGCATAGCAACAATTGTGAGGATGACACAGGACCAGGCAGCGCTTTGTCCTCTTGTCAACTGGGTTGCTGTGAGTTGGAACCAATTCGATGGCACCTAACAACAACAACTTAAATGTATTTTGTCCTGATTTCCTTTTCATTGTTCTCTTTATTGGTGTATAGGAATCCAACTGATTTTTGTATGTTTATTCTGTATCCCGCTAATCTGCTGAATCTTCTTATTAGTTCAGTAGTTTTCTCATGGAGTCCTTTGGAATTTCTAGGTATAGTATCCTATCATCTGCAAAGAGGGACAGTTTGACTTCTTCATTACCAATTTGGATGCCCTTCGTTTCTTGCCTTATTGCTCTAGCTGGGACTTCCATCACAAGGTTAAATAAGAGTGGTGATAAAGGGCATCCTTGTCTTGTTCCTGTTCTCCAGAGAAATGTTTTCAACCTCTCTCTATTAAGAGTGATGTTGGTGGTTGGTTTTACATAAACCCTTTACTATGTTGACAAATTTCTCTTCTATACCTAATTTAGTGAGAGTTTTTATCAGGAATGTGTGTTGGACTTTGTCAAATACCTTCTCTGCATCAATTGAGAAGGTCATGTGATTCTTTTCTTTCCTTTTATTTATGTGGTGGATTATGGTGATTGATTTTCTAATGTTGAACCATCCTTGCATAAAAAAAAATTTTTTTTTTTTTTCTTGCATACCTCGTATGAATCCTACTTGGTCATGGTATATCTTTTTTAATACGATGCTGAATTCTACTTGCTAGAATTTTGTTGAGAATTTTTGCACCAGTATTCATGTGAGATATTGGTCTGTAATTTTCTCTTTTTGTGGTGTCTTTGCCTGGTTTCTCTGCCCTATAGGGTCACTATGAGTCGGAATTGACTCAATGGCAATGGGTTTGGTTTTTGGTTTGGTTGCCTGGTTTGGGTATCAGGTTTATGCTGGCTTCGTGGAATGAATACAGAAGTATCGCTTCCTTTCTTATGTTCTGAAACAGTTTGAGTAGTATTAGTGTAAGCTCTTCTCTGAATGTTTGGTAGAATTCTCCAGTGAAGCCATCTGGGCCAGGGCTTTTTATTTGTTGGAAGTTTTTTTTTTTTTTTTTAATTACGTTTTCAATCTCTTCTCATGTTATGAGTCTGTTCGGGTTATCAACGTCATTTTGTGTTAGTTTGGGTTGGTAGTATGCTTCTAGAAATTTGTCCATTTCCTCTAATTTTTCAAACTTGTTGGAGTAAAGTTTTTCATAATACTCTGTTATGATCCTTTTTATTTCAGTCGGGTCTCTTGTAATGTTCCTCATTTCATTTCTTATTTGGGTTGTTTACGTGCTTTCCCATTTTTCTTTTGTCAGTTTGGACAGTGGTTTATCGATTTTGTTGATCCTTTCAAAGAACCAAGTTTTGGTTTTATTGATTCTTTCTATTGTTTTTCTATTCTTTATTCTATTAATTTCTGCTCTGATCTTTATTGTTTCCTTTCTTCTGGTTGCTGTGGGCTTTTTTTTGTTGTTGTTGTTCAAGTTGTGTAGCTGTTTTGATTTTGTCCCTTTCTTCTGTTTTGATGTGCGCATCTATTGCTATAAGTTGACCTGTGAGCACTGTCCTTGCGGTGTCCCAAAGGTTTTGGTATGATATGCTTTCATTTTCATTTGATTCTAGGAATTATTTTATTCCATCTCTGATTTCTTCTATTAGCCAGTAATTGTTAAAAAAAAAAAAAAAAATTAGCAGGGCGTTATTCAGTTTCCTATAATTGATTTTTTTTTTTTTTTTTTTCCTTGCTCTTCATGTTGTTAATTTCTACTTGATGACATTGTGGTCAGAGAAGGTACTTTGTATTATCTCAATGTTTTGGATCTTATTGAGGGTTGCTCTGTGGCCTAAGATGTGGTCTATTCTAGAGAACATTCAATGTACATTGGAAAAGAATGTGTACTTTGCAGCTGTTGGGTGAAGTGTTCTATGTATGTCTATGAGGTCAAGTTGGCTGATTGTGCCTTTTAGCTCTTCTGTACCTTTGCTGAGTTTCTTTCTAGATGTTCTGTCCTTTACCAAGAGTGGTGTGTTGAACTCTCCTACTATTATTGTGGGACTGTCAATTTCTCTTTTCAATGCTGTTAGAGTTTGTTTTATGTATTTTGGAACCCTGTCATTGGATGCATAGATGTGTATTATTGTTATGTCTTCATGATTGATAGTCCCTTTAATCATCATATAGTGCCTTTCTTTATCTTTTATGGTGGATTTTTTTTAAGTCTATTTTATCTGAGATTAGTATTGCCACTTCTGCTCTTTTCTGGTGTCTGCTTCCTTGATATATTTTTTTCCAACCTTTGATTTTTAATAAATTTATGCCTTTGTTTCTAAGGTGTGTCTCTTGTAGACAGCATATTGATGGATCTTGTTTTTTTGTGCATTTGTCACTCTATGTCTCTCTGTGGGTGCATTTAGGCCATTTATGTTCAGTGTAATTATTGATAGGTGTGAGTTTATTGTTGTCATTTTGTAGTGCTTTTTTTTTGTGGTGCTGACATTTTCTTTGTTTCTCTTGCTCTACTGTGCTGAATTCCTTTTGTTTGTGGATTTTCTTTTGTTTTTATGACACTTCGTTTTTCTTATTTATTTTGATGAGTAGGTTTCTTAACTTTCTTTGCGGTTACCTTGAAATTTACCCTTATCTTCCTAGGTTTGAACCAGTCTATTATTACTTGCTATCACCTTGTCTTCCTCTCCATTTTTTATCACCTTGTCTTCCTCTCCATTAGAAAGTTCTATACCTATGCCATTTATTCCCTCTTTTACTGTTCTGACATTGTTGTCATTTAAAGATTAACCTCTCTGGTTCCGTGTTGTAATTCTTTTGGTTTTGGATAGTCTTTGAGAGTTCATTTCCTCGTTTGGTATATGGCTGGTACAATCTTGCATCCTAGATTCAAGCTGTGGTCTGATATTGATTGTTCTCAGACCTAACCCAAAAAACCTAAGGACTCCCTTTAATAATTCTTGTAAGTTTGGTTTGGTTTTTACATATTCCCTTAATTTCAGTTTTTCTGGAAATGTCCTAATTTCACCATCATATTTAAATGAGAGTTTTATAGGATATATTATTCCTGGTTGGCAATTTTTTCTTTCAAGGTTTTATATGTTACCCAATTTTCATCTTGCCTGCATGGTTTCTTCTGAATAATCAGAGCTTAGTCTTATTGTTTATCCTCTGTATGTGACTTTTTGCTTTTCTTGAGCTGCTCTCAGAATTCTTTGTCTTAGATTTTAGAGAGTGTGATTATGATATGCCTTGGTGTTTTTCTTTTGGGGTCTGTCCTATATGGGGCTCATTAAGCTCCTTGGATGGTCAGCTTTTCGTATTTCATAATAGGGAAGTTGTCTGTCAACAGTTCTTCAATGATCCTCTTTGTGTTTTCTGTTTTCTCCCCCTCTTTCGGAGCCCTGATCACTTGTAAATTTTTGCTTTTGATTGTATCCCACATTACTCTCAGGGTTTCTTCATTTTTTTTTTTTTTTTCCCTCAAACAGAGTTGTATCCAAGTGTTTTTCTTCAATTTCACTTATCCTGTCTCCCATCATTTCAAACCTGCCCCTTAGCCCTTATATGACACTCTCCATTTCTGAAATCTTGTTGTTTATCTTTGGATTTCTAATTGTTGTTTTTGTATGAATTCTATTTGTGAATTTATTTTGGTATTCTGTTCCTGTATTATTTTCCTGAATTCTTCCATTTTTTGTCTGTATTTTCCATTAATTTGTCTATCTTTTCCATGAATTTTTCTATTTTTCCCTCATTTTTGTCTGCTTTTTGCTTCAATTCTTGAATAGCCCTGAATATCAGAGATTGGGATTTCCTCTCAGGTAGTTCTAGTGCCTTTTCTTCTACTGGAAAGTCATCTGGTATTTTATTTTGGACAGCTACTGGAACAATCCTGTCCTTTTCTTAAAATATGTTTTGATATTGTCTGCTGTCTTTGGGATATTCAGTAGTTATTTTTTTCATTTATTGATTGTAGCTTTGTTTGTTTTATCCTCCTTTGTTGTTTTATATGGTTATATCTGAGCAGGTGGGATGTGCGTTCTTTGTTTGCTTATCTTTGGGGCACAATACTTTTCACCTCCTTGTCCAAAGGGCAGGGCCAATCACTCAGCTATGGTGCACCAGGGCAGGTCCAGCTGCAAGGGAGGGGCTGGGATAGGTTGTTTGTGGTACTTACTAGGGCCAACACGGCAGCCCAGGAATCAGTCCATGGTGGGTTCCAATAGACTTTTCCTGTGCTGTTTGGGGGTGTGATGTTCACTGCATGGTACAGTAGGCAGGAAAGAGGGGGGAGGCTTGATATGTGGAACTAAGATGGGTATAGGAAAAAGGAGAGAGGCAGAGAGAAACAGGAGCCAAAAACAAACAAAAAAAGAGTATTAAGGGAGTTTGCCATTGGAATGGAGAGATGAGAAACCGAGAAATGGGGAAAAACAAAAGAAAAAAAAAAGAAAAAGGAAAAAATAATAATTAGGAAAAAAAAAACTGAAAAACAAGGTCCCTAGGGATCCCACCAATGGGGCTGCAAAGAACAGGGAAGTGTTTCCTGGGCCGTGCAGAACAGCCTGACTAGAAGCGGCGGAGGTGTCACACAGCACCAGGTATTCAGGAGACAGGAAAAGAAAGTAAGTATAAAGAGACAAGAAACTGAGAAATGAAGAAAGACAAAAAGGAAAAAAAAAAAAAAGGAAGAAAAATGCCCCCAGGGATCCCACTGACACAGCTGCGCAGACTGTGGAAGTGGCTCCCGAGCTGCACAGTACAGCCCAGCTAGACAGGGCTTCCAAGCCTTGGAAAGAAAAAGAAAACAAACAAACAAAACAAAAGCCCCAGGATCCCATCGGTGTGGGGGCACAGGCCAGGGAAGCAGTTCACCAGTCGAGCAGAGCTTCCCAGCCTCTCAAGAAGAAGCAAAGAAAGCACACAGAGCCAGATGTTCAAGACAAAGGAGGGGAAGGTGGTGAGAGGCATGAAAGAAACCAAAAGAAGGTGAAAAAAGCAATACCAGCAACAAACAATGGCAGTCAGGGAGCTGGCCATTGTGGGTGGGGTGAATCCCAGCAGCACGAGGCCGAAGCTGGTGCCTTCTGGCCAAGAGACTGCAGCTGGTGGGAAGCAGCAGAGGCCAAGGGGCGGGGAGGCGAAGAATGTTGCGGGTTGGGAAAGCATATATCGCCGGTTTTCGGGTGTTCTGTCTCCTGCTGAGAGCTCCGTGAAGCCGCTTTCCCGCACTCCCTGTCCATTGATCTTCGATTTGGGTGGGGCAAATCGAAGCAGCACAGACCCCGTACTTCCCAGGCAGCTGAGCTACTGCAGCCAGCTAGGAAGTGGCAAAGTTAGAGCAGGAGGGAGAAGGATGAGGGGTAGGAAAGCGTATATCCTGGTTGCTGGATGCTCTGTCTCCTGCTGGGAGCTCTGTGAAGCTGCTCTTCTGTACTCCCTGTCCACCGATCTCTTGACAGGACTCCAAGATGGCAAATCCATGCTGTGCTAACTGGTAGGGGACCTCCGCAAATCTCTCTCCTGTATCTCTGTTCTCTGTTTCTTATTACATTCAGTGCTTGGCTGAGTTCTTTATCTCCTCATTTGACACTTAGGGTTCCAGGACTGACATTTGCCTCTGTTTTACTTAGTTTTTCGGGTCTTTGCTGTGGAGGGATGGGGTGGTGCTTCTCTCTATAGTAACATGTGGGCTTCATCTCCTGTAGTATGTTTTGATATGATAAGGGTTTAATAAATAATATAGTATGTGCCTACCACCAGTTTAAGGAAAAATCATCAATGCATTTGAAGCCCCTTGCCTACCCATTCTAAGTTGTAATTCCCTTTTTCTTCTTCCACCTCCTTAGAATGCCAGTGAGAAACACAATCTTGAATGTGAGGTTTTTCATTTGATTTGTATTAAATTAAATATTAAATTTATATTAAAGATATATGTGTATCTTTAAACAGAACGAGTTTTATAGCTTTATATAGTACAATAGCACTGAATGTAATCTTCTGTATTTTGCTTTTTTGTTACATTTTATAGCGTTGCTATGAGTCAGAATCAACGACGGCATTGGGTTTTTTTTATATGAATGTGATTTATTCATGATGATAGGCAAGTCTTTAGTTCATTAACTTTTATTTTTTGGTACAGTCTTCCACTGAATAAAGTAGAATTAATTTACTCCTTCTGCAACTGGGCATTCAGTTTTATTACTATTTACATACAGTACAAGCATTTTCTACTTTGCTAAACCAAAAAAACCAAGCAAAACTCATTGCCATTAAGTCAATTCCAACTCATTGTGACCCTATAGAACAGAGTAGAACCGCCTCATAGGGTTTCCAAGGAGTACCTGGTGGATCTGAACTGCTGACATTTTGGTTAGCAGCTGAATTCTTAACCCCTGGACCGCCAGGGTTTCCTCCTACTTTGCTAGATACTATAAACTGATATCTAAAATGTTTATGCAGAATTATACTCCCACTAATATTGGCATATATGTTCCGCGAATCCCATAACCTCATCAACATTTATCAGTTTGATAGGTATTATATGATATCTCATTTGGATTTACTATTATTTTGCAATTTCCTCATTGCTAGTGAGGCTGTTCATCTAGTTCATATTTTCTGCCACTCTATTTGAGTTTTCTATTCTGTAAATTGCCTGTTTCCTCTCTTTCTAATTTTCTATTGTTTGTTGCTTTCCTTAGTAATTTGTAGAATATCTTTATATTCTCTGGATAGGAGTCCTGTATTGGTTCCACACGTTTCAAAAATTTTTCCTCAATCTCTGGCTTGATTTTTTACCCTTTTTGTATAAAATAATAGTACTGGATTGTTTCAGTCCACAAAAGATTTACAGAAATTATTAATGTAGCCAAAATATTTAACTTTTTATTTATAATTTGTGCTTTTAGTGTCTTTTTGAAAAAATTCTTTGGTCATAATTTTGCTCTTTTAAATATATGATCTATTATTGTCTTCTTAAAAGTTAAAGATTTTCTTTCCACATATAGGTCTTTACTTAACTAATATTGATTTTTGTATATGAGTTGAGGTAGAGATCTAATTTTTTTTTTCTACATGGATAAAAATTGTCCCAACAGGTATTGAATTATTGGCCATTATCATGAATTTTATTACATTGACCTAAAATGTGGTGGTTCTCTTTCTGTAAGATAGATTCCCAGGAGTAGGTGTGCTGTTTTGAAAGCCATGTGTAGTTTTTATTTTAACAGATGTTCCAGAAATGCATTTACATTAACATCAGAAATACATGAGAATACTTTTTACCCAGTGTCCCTGCTGTTACTAATTAATACAACTTTTTAATTTTTGGCCCTGTCATGGAAAAATTTTGTTACTTTACCTTAAGTTTCTCAGACTATAAGTTCACCGGAACATTTTTATATGTATAAGGGCTATCTGAACTTCCTCTTTTTTTTTTTGTCATAAAGATGTATTTTATCTGTCATCTGCCTTGTGATTTTTTTTAATTTAAAATTTCCCTGACTTTGGTTTTGCTATATCTTTCATACTTTTCATACAGATATTTTTAATTTGTATGCAATCAAATAAGTCTCTCATCTGCTCTAGTTTCTGGATCTTCTGTCTTTGATAAGAGGTCTTTCCTATTCCTTATGCAGATTAACTTCTAAGATTATTTTAATGTATTTCATTTAAGTATTAATCCACCTTCGAGACTTTTTTTTTCCAAATGGATACCTAGCTGGAATGGTACTACTTATTGAGGAAACCATTCTTTTTCCTATTTAATTTAAATATCATCTTTGCCTTATAATACATCTGCATATGAAGTATACTTTTAATGTTAAAAATGGTAGTGGTTTTACCAAAAATACACTTGCTCTGATTTAGCTTAGGGTTTTCTAACAGTGGAATTACACAGCTGATAAAATTACAGATTAGCCTGTTTTATAATTTTCTATGATTTTTTTCAGTACAAATAAGTAGTGAGCAATTGTAATATTCCGTACATTGACACCGAAGAAATAGTGGTTAGTAAAACAACCATGATTCTTATATTTATAGGGCTTGCATTCTAGTGGGAAAATGCATAAATGTAAAATAACCATGCATATGTGTATAATTAAAATTATTATATTGTTGTTGTTGTTTGGTGTGGTCGAATTAGTTCTGACTCATAGCTACCTTATGTACAACAGAAAGAAATACTGCATGGTCCTGCACCATCCTCACAATCATTATGTGTGAGCCCATTATTGCAGCCACTGTGTCAATCCATCTAGTTGAGGGTCTTCCTCTTTTTTCACTGATCCTCTACTTTAACAAGCATGACGTCCTTATCTAGGGACTGGTCCCTCCTGATAACATGTCCAAAGTATGTGAGATGAAGTCGCACCATCCTTGCTTCTTCTCCAACACCATCATTCAAAGGCATCAATTCTTCTTAGGTCTTCCGTATTTCCATTCTCCAGCTTTCATGTACACATGAGGTGACTGAAAACATCATGGCTTGCAGAAGATTTGCCCAATGTAATGCATCCTTTTATTTCTTGACTGCTATTTCCATGGGCGTTGATTGTGAACCCAAGTAGATGAAATCCTTGACAATCTTTTCTCTGTTTATCATGATGTTCCTTATTGGTCCAGTTGTGAAGACTTTTGTTATCTTTATGTTGAGGTATAATCTATATTAAAGGCTTCAGTCTTTGATCTTCATCAATGTTTCAAGACCTCTTCACTTTCAGCCAGCAAGGTTGTGTCATCTGCATATCCCAGGTTATTAATGAATCTTCCTCCAATCCTGTTGCCACATTCTTTTTCATATAATCCATCTTCTTGAATTGTTTGCTCAGCATAGAGATTGAATAAGTAAGGTGAAAGGCTATGCACACCTTTCTGGACTTTAAACCATGCAGAATCCCCCTGTTCTGTTTGAATGACAGCCTATTTGTCTTAGTACAGATTCCTTGTGGGCACACTTAAGTGTTCTGGAATTCCCATTCCAATGTTATTCATAATTTGTTATGATTCACACAGTCAAATGCCTTTGCATAGTCAATAAAACACAATTAATCTTTCTAGTATTCTTTGCTTTCAACCCTGATCTACCTGACATCAGCAATGATATTCCTTGTTCCACATCATCTCCTGAATCTGGCTGGAATTTCTGGCCATTCCCTGTCAGTGTATTGCTACACACACTTTTGAATGATCTTCAGCAAAATTTTACTATTCTTTTTGACGAGGAACGTGACATCATTCCTTTTCATTTTGTCATTGCTGGCATAGTAGACCATGTGATTGTTTGATTCAAAATGGCCAACGTCAGTCCATTTCTGCTCACTAATGCCTAGGATATCGATGTTTGTGCATTCCATTTCATTTTTTACAACTTCCAATTTTCCTAGATTCATGCTTTTACATTCCACTTTCTGATTATTAATGGATGTTTTCAGCTATTTCTTTTCATTTTGAGTCTGCCACATCAGCAAATGAAAGTCCCGGAACCTTGACTCCAACCACCTCAAGAAGGTTGACTCTACTTTGAGGACACAGCTTTTCCCCAGTTATATTTTGAGTGCCTTCCAACCTGAGGTGCTCACCTTCCAGTACTATACAGACAATGTTCTGCTGCTATTCATAAGGTTTTCACTGGCAAATTTTCCAGAAGTATAATGCCAGTTCCTTCCTCCTAGTCTGTCTTAGTCTGGAAGCTCAGCTGAAACCTATCCACCAAGGGCTGCCCTGAAGGTATTTGAAATACTGGTGGCAAAGCTTCCAGTATCACAGCCACATGCAAGCCACCACAGTACGGCGAACTGACAGGTATGTGGTGGAAAATTATAATATCCTTAATATAAAGTAGCGCCTGTTATGAAAGTTTATAACAGGAAAACAGGATCTAGTCTGGGAAAATTTGCTTGAGGAAAAAATATTTTTCCCTGATAAAAGAAAGATGAGCAGGCCTAAAGTAGTGAAAGGGAGGTGTATTAGTTTCTTACTGCTGCCGCAACAAAGCACTATATAAACTTTGTGGCTTAAAACAACACAAATATAATGTCTTACAGTTCTGGAGCATGCAATTCTGAAATGGGTTTCACTGGATTAAAAGCAAGGTGCATGGCTGCATTTCTTCTGGAGGCTCTATAAAAGGACCAGTTTCCTTGTTCCACCCCTACCCCCCGCCAGCTTCTAGAGGTTATTCACATTCCTTAGCTCATGTCCCCCTTCCATCTTCAAAGTCAGCAATGATAAGTTCAGTATTTATCACATTTTATTATTCAGAACCGACTCTTCTTTCACATATAAGGACTCTTGTGATTATATTGTGCCCACTTGGATAATCCAGATAATCTATTTTAAGGTCAGCTGTTAAGTTAGTGACCTTAATTCCATTTGCTGCTTTAATTTCCCTTTGCCGTGTAAAGTAATATATTCACAAGTTCCAGGCATTAAGATATGGATATCTCTTACTAAAGAAGGAAAAGTGAGAGATTTACATATCCTGAGGTCAGATGGATTGTGGCCAATTGAAGGAACGGAAAGCTAGTGTCACTGGAAATGAGTAGCTAAGGAGAATGATGATTGAGATGATGTTGAGAGGTAGACAAAGGCTATCTAAGAGGACATAGGTCATGTTCAATGTATATATGAGTGTGTGTTTATGTAAAATTTATGTGTAATTTTCAGTGCGATGGAAAAACTGAAGGCTTTAGAGTAGGAGAGTGATGGACTGTCGGGTTGATAACGGATTGGAGAGAGCAAGAGGAGAACAGAGACCACTTGAAAGCACGCCACATTTTTGGCATATGGTTGAGAAATGATGATAACTTGGACCATTATGAAGCAAATGAACCAAAAGCAGATGGAAAAGAAGAAAAGCAGATGGTTTCAATGAACCATTTGTAAACATGCCTGTCATAATTTATGGATGTATTTGAATGTGAGGGTGGGGGGTTAGGTGTGAAGGACAAGGAGATGCCAAAGATAGCTGCTACTTCTTCTTTCCCCTCCTCATCCCTCCTTCTCTTCCCTCATCCTTCTCTTCATCCTCTACCTCCTTGTTTTTCTTCTCCTTCTTCTTTCTTTCCTGGTTTATACAACTGGTGGAAGAAAACTGGAATAAGACAGTGAGTACGAAAAGATCATGTAATAATCTTTAGCACCACAATTGGTTCACAATCCTTTAATGTTTGACTTTAAAACGTTTAAACTGTTCTTGAAAATCAGGGTGGATTCTATAGTGTTTGTGTGTGGAAAGTAGCAGACTTATGTTTTAGTTCCAACTCTGCCATTCCTTGCTATGTTCTCTTGCACAAGTAATTTAATCTCAAATTTTATTAATAATAAAATTAGTAAGAAAACAATAATTATACTGATTTTCTACCACTAGAATTTTAGCTCTAGAAAGGCTGGAAATATTTGTGTTTGTTTCATCACTATACTTTTGATGTTTATAATAGTGCTACCATCTAGTAGGTATTCAATATTCACAGAAATAAGTAAAGAATCAAGTCATATAACACCTGGAAAAAGATTAGCAAAGTGCCTGGCACATAGTAAATGCTCATTAAATGTTTGCTAGTAGGGCTTTTTAGTAAGTAATTGTCCTGGTAGTAGTAGTCACAGTCATAGTCATGGTATGGGGTTGGGAGTAAGTAATTGTCCTGGTAGTAGTAGTCACAGTCATAGTCATGGTAATATGATAGCAGAACTTCTAGAGTAATAGTAGTAAGTGGTGGTGGTCATGCTGCTGCTGGTGATAGCTATAGTGTGATTAGTAAAAATAATAATAGCTAACATTTAGTGACACTATATGTTAGCCATGTGAATTATATAACAATTAGAATTTATAGAGTGATTTCATATTAAAGAATTAGAATCAGTCTGCTATTATCTTTTAGATGTGGATAATATTGTGTCCCAATACTTGGTTGGTCTGCTAGGAAACTTAGATTCAGATCTGAAGCTCATTCTTAACAATACTGAGAACTATATGACATACATTTATTGTGCTTACTATATTCCTGGTTTATTTCCAGATTCCTATTTTTCATTTATCCTAATTCCCCAGACTATTTAGCTTCTCTGTTTTACTGTATATATTTTTGGAGCCTACATAAAACAAAACAAGTTCAGGGAAATATAAAAACAAATCTCTTCACTTGCAGTATCTCCTGTCATTCACACAACTAGCCTGTGGATTCAACAGGATCATTATCTACATTTTACACAGGAGGAAATTAAGTTTCTAAGAGCTTATCATGACTTGCACAGGATAACAAATCTTTAAAATGAAAAATTCAGGACTCAATTTGAACTGAAACCTTTGTTTTTGTTAATAGTTGAATTGTTTCATATCATTTAACCTAGTTTAGAAGGCCAAATGGAGCCCTGGTGGTGCAGTGGTTAGAAGCTCGGCTGCTAACCAAAAGTTCAGCAGTTAGAAATTCTATGTGGCAATTCTATTCTGTCCTATAGGGTCACTATGAGTTAGCTCTGACTCAAGAGCAATGGGGTTGGGATTTTTGTTTTGAGGAGGCCAAATATTGACTAACTCTTTCTTAATGGGGAAAATCCTGTTCCTAAATTACTTTTTTTTTTAAAATTGCTTTAACAGGAGACATGGTCAAGATGGCGGAGTAGGTACTTCCTGTGTCCCTCTTACAACAAAGACTGAAAAAACTGAGTAGATCAATTATGTATGACAATCCAGGAGACCTGAACATGAAAGACAAAGTTGAGGAGTTGGACTGAGAGGCAGGGAGAGGGAGAGACAATTGGGAGAGGGATGTGCCAGACCTGAAGGCTGGACCAGCTGACGTGCAGGCTGAGGCAAGCAGTAATGCTCAGGATGCATTTTCTACATTGGGAAAACCAGGTGGTAGAGAGTCTCCTCAAGCCTCTGGAACCAGGGAGAAGCAGTGCTGAATTGGCAAAAGTTAAGTACAAGCATCTAATCTACTGAGCAAGATCAAAAAAACCCTTACCCTCCCTGAGAAGTACCCCTGTCGCATTTACCTGACCCCTTCCTGCTCTGCTCCTGGTCCTGATCCAGCTTCAGTGACTGCAATGCCCCCTGGACCTGAAGTAGGACGCGTTCTGTGCCATGAGCCATTCTCCTAGCTTTGGAAAGGGAACAAATTAACAAACAGGAAAAATAATCTGCCAGGTCACCTAAGCCTGGAACTCAGGAAAAGCACAGCCCTTAGGCAGAGGCATAAGGGGTCCATGGACTTTGAATGCCTTTCACCCCTGCATAGAACTGTGTGGGCCCATTTCAACAGCATAGGCCCTCATTAGTGCAGTACAACAGGGTATATACCTGAAGACTGTTTTCAATTGCAACAGCTAAGGGGGAGTGGCAGATTCATGACATTTGATAGTGCCCTGCCTATTAAGCAGGGCCTTCACCTACCTACATCAGGGGCCTGAGGACTGGTGGCTCCACTTACCCCACTGAGCCACTTGCAACAGGGGTCCAAGAATTAATGTTGCCTCACAGTCTTTACAGTCAACAGCATTGGGTGCTCAAAGTCTGGCTGAAAAAACCATTCACCTACATGCTCTAGGGAACAGGGACACGCCTTCCACCCAGGCACTAAGGGGCAGCCATCAGTCCCTGCCTTGCTCAGCACATGACCCCCTACTGCAGCAAGATACCAGTGCCAACTCCCATTGACCCTGCCCATCTAAGACTGTAAGTGAGAGCCTGAACCTCACACTCATTGACCGATGGCCTTGACACCTGAGCTGAATCCACACAGAAAAAGGAAATGGACTCCAGGGCTCACATACCTAGTAACAGCTCTAACCACCTGGTGACAGGGTGTGAGAGCTTCAAAGATGCCAATAATCAAAGTAGCTCACATGACCAGCCTATCTGGGCATGTCAAAAACAAAGCAAAACAAGAAACTAGGACACAGTAAGCAAACATAAAATAAATAAATGTGATAACTTATTGATGGCTCAGAGACAACATTCAATATCAGATCACATAAAGAGGCAGACCATGATGGCCTCAGCAAGCTACCAAAACAAAGAACCAAGAAACTTTCCAGAGAAAGATAAATTCTTGGAATTACCAGGGGAGTAGATTTCGAAATATTGATATACAAACTCTTTAAGAGATCAGAAAGGAGATCAGGCAAAATGCAGGCCAAGCCAAGGAACACACAGACAAAGGAATAGAGGAAGTTAAGAAGGCTATACAAGAGCAAATGACAAATTTAGTAGGCCACAAGAATATATAGAGAGACAGAAAACAGAAATCCAAAAGATTAACAATAAAATTTCAGAATTAGACAACTCAATAGAAAGTCATAGGAGCAGAACTGAGGCAATGGAAGTCAGATTTAGTGAAACTGAAGAAAAAGCACTTGACACCAACTTATTTGAGGAAAAATCAGGTAAAAGAATTAAAAAAAAAATGAAGAAACCCTAAGAACTACGTGGGACTATAGAATCGCTATGAGTCAGAATTGACTCGACTGCAACAGGTTTGGTTTTTGGTTTCTATCAAGAGGAATAACTTATGAGTGATTGGAGTACCAGAACAGGGGGTGATAACAGAGAATACGGAGAGAACTTTTGAACATTTGTTAGCAGAAAACTTCCCTGATATTGTGTAAGATGAGATGATATCTAGCCAAGAAGCTTGTGGACCCCACACAGAGTAGATCCCAAAAGAAAGTCACCAAGACATATTATAATCAAAAACCAAAGATAAAAAGAGAATTTTAAGAGTGGTTAGAAATAAATGAAAGGTCCCCTACAAAGGAGAGTCAATAAGACTAAGCTTGGACTACTCAGCAGAAACCATGCAGGCAAGAAGGCAATGGGATGACATATATATAAAGACTTAGAGGAAAAAAAATGCCAGCAAGAATTACATATCCACCAAAGCTGTCTCTCAAATATGATGGCGAATTAAGGCATTTCCAGATAAACAGAAGTTTAGGGAATTTGTAAAAACCAAACTAGAATTACAAGAAATACTAAAAGGAGTTCTCCAGTTAGAAAATCAATAACACCAGATAACAACCCAAGACTAGAACACAGCACAAACAACTAGATATAAACCCAGATAGGGAAGTCACAAAAACAAATTAAAGCTAAAATACTGAAAATAGGGAAACAGAGATGTCGATATGTAAAAGATGACAACATTAAAACAAAAAAGAGGGATGGAATAATGTAGTCATAGAAGTTTCATATGGAGAAGAAGTCAAGGCGATATCAAGAAATAACAGGCTGGTTTAAACTTAGAAAAATAGAGGTAAATATTAAGGTAACTACAAAGGAAACTTACAGTCCTATACATCAAGCTAAAAAGCAAGAAAAATGTAAAGACTCAGCAAATACAAAATCAATAACAATGAAAAAGATGAAAAGAAAATACATAAAGAAAAACAACTCAGCACAGAAAATTAAGTGGAACAAAGAAACTGTCAACAACACACACACAAAAATACAACAAAATGACAGCACTAAACTCATACTTATCAATAATTACGCTGAATGTAAATGGACTGAATGCACCAATAAAGAGACAGAGGGTGGTAGAATGGATTAAAAAAACACGATCTGTCTATCTGCTGCCTACAAGAGACATACCTTAGACTCAAAGACACAAACAAACTAAAGCTCAAAGGATGGGAAAAAAAAAAAAAAATCAACTGAACAACAATCTAAAAAGAGCAGGAGTGGCAGTATTAATCTCTGACAAAATAGACTTCAAAGCAAAATCTACCACAAAAGATAAAGAAGGACAACATATAATAATTAAAGTGTCAATACACCAGGAGGACAAAACCATAATAAATGTTTATGCACCCAATGACAGGGCTCCAAAATGCATAAAACAAACTCTCTAATAACATTGGAAAAAGAAATAGACAGCACCACAATAATAGTAAGAGACTTCAATATACCACTTTCAGTGAAGGACAGAACATCCAGAAAGAAGCTCAATAAAGACACGGAAGATCTAAATGCCACAATCAACCAGCCTGATTCATAGACATATACAGAAAAAAAGCAAGCCTTAACAAAATCCAAAACACTAAAATATTACAAAGCATCTTTTCTGACCAAAAAACCATAAAAGTAGAAATCAATAACAGAAAAGCAAGGAAAAAAATCAAATACATGGAAACTGAAAAACACCTTGCTCAAAAACTACTAGGTTATAGAAGAACAGATTAAAGAAATTCAAAAATCAAATGAGAATGAAAAAACATCCTACCAGAACCTTTGGGACACAGCAAAAGCAGTGCTCAGAGGTCAATTTATAGTAATAAATGTACATATACAAAAAAAAAAAATGGGCCAAAAATCAAAACAATAACCCTACAACTTTAATAAACAGAAAGAGAACAGCAAAAGAAGCCCACAGCCACCAGAAGAAAGAAAATAATAAAAATTAGAGCAGGATTAATTGAGATAGAGAATAGAAAAACAAGTGAAAGAGCTAATGAGACTAAAAGATCTTCAAAAAGATCAACAAAATTGATAAACCATTTGCCAAAGTGGCAAAAGAAAAACAAGAGAGGAAGCAAATAATCAGAATAAGAAATGAGATGGGTGATGTCACCGTAAACCCAACCGAAATTACAAGAATCATAACAGAATACTATGAAAAATTGTACTCTCAACAAATTTGAAAACCTAGAAGAAATGGACAAATTTCTAGAAACACACTACCTACCAAAGCTAACACAAACAGAGGTAGAACAACTAAATAAACCTATAATGAAAGAAGAGATTGAAGAGGCAATTTAAAAACTCCCAACAACAACAACAATAACAACAACAAAGCCCTGGCCCTGATGGCTTCCCTAAAGAATTCTACCAAACTTTCTGAGAAGAGTTAACAGCACTACTACTAAAGGTATTTCAGAGTATAGAAAAGAATGGAATACTCCTGAACTCATTCTATGAAGCCTGCATAACCCTGATACCAAAACCAGGTGAAGACACCACAAAAACAGGAAATTACAGACTACTATTGCTCATGAACATAGAGGCAAAAAGACTCAACAAAATTCTAGCCAATAGAATTCAACAATATATTAAAAAAAAAAAAAATGCACCATGACCAACTGGGATTCATACCAGGTATGCAGGGATGCTTCAACATTAGAAAAACAATCAACATTATAATCCATCACATAAATAAAACAAAAGATAAGAACCAAATGATCTTATTAATTCATGCAGAAAAGGCATTTGACAAAGTCCAACATCCATTCATGATAAAAACTCTCAGTAAAATACGAATACAAAGGATATTCCTCAGCATAATAAAGAGCATTTATACAAAGCCAAGAGCCAGCATCATCCTAAATGGAGAGTCTGAAAGCATTCCCCTTGAGAACAGGAACCAGACAAGGATGCCCTTTATCACCACTCTTATTCAACATTGTGCTGCAGGTCCTAGCCAGAGCAATTATGCAAAAAAAAGAAATAAAAGTCATCCAAATTCATAAGGAAGAATTTAAAGTATTCCTATTTGTAGATGATATGATCTTATACAGAGAAAACCCAAAAGAATCTATAAGAAAACTACTGGAACTAATAGAAGATTTCAGCAAAGGATCAGGATACAAGATAAACATATAAAAATCAATTGGGTTCCTCTACATCAACAAAGAGAACTTCAAAGAGGAAATCACCAAATCCACACCATTTACAGTAGCCCCCCCAAGAAGATAAAATACTTAGGAATAAATCTAACCAGAGATATAAAAGACCTATACAAAGAAAACTACAAGACACTACTGGAAGAAACCAAAAGAGATGTATATAAATAGAAAAACATACCTTGTTCATGGACAGGAAGATACAACAGTATGAAAATGGCTATTCAACCCAAAGCAATCTACAGATACAATGCAATCCTGACCCAAATTCCAGTGACTTGTTTTAACGAGATAGAGAAACAAATCACCAAATTCATATGGAAAAGGAAGAGGCCCCCAATAAGTAAAGCATTACTGAAGAAGGACAAAGTGGGAGGCCTCACACTACCTAATTTTAGAACCTATTTTACTGCCACAGTAATCAAAACAGCCTGGTACTGGTACAACAACAGATGCATAGACCAGTAGAACAGAACTGAGAATCTAGACGTAAATTCATTCACCTATGAGCAGCTGATATTTGACATACACCCAAAGCCTGTTACATAGAGAAAAGATGGTCTCTTTAACAAATAGTACTGGCATTTTTTTACTGGCATAATTGGATATCCATCTGCAAAAAAATGAAACAAGACTCATACCCCACACCATGCACAGAAACTAACTCAAAATGGATCTAAAAACTAAACATGAAATCTAAAATGATAAAGATCATGGAAGAAAAAATAGGGACAATGCTAGGACCCCTAATACATGGCATAAACAGAATAACAAAACATAACTAACAATGCACAAACATCAGAAGAGAAACTAGATAACTGGGAATGCCTAAAAATCAAACACTTATGTTTATCAAAAGACTTCACTACAGGAGTAAAAAGACAACTACAGACCGGAAAAAAATTTTTGGCTACGTATCTGATCATGGTCAAATCTCTAAAATCTACAGGGTACTGCAAAACTTCAATAACAAAAAGACAAATAACTCAATTAAAAAATGGGCAAAGGATATGAACAGGCGCTTCACCAAAGAAGACATTCAGGCGGCTAACAGATACATGAGGAAATGCTCAGGATCATTAGCCTTACAGATATACAAATTAAAACCACAATGAGATAGTATCTCAGCCCTACGAGGCTTGCATTAATCCAAAAAACACAAAATAATAAATGTTGGAAAGGTTGTGGAAAGACTGGAACACTTATACACTGCTGATGGGAATATAAAATGGTACAAACACTTGGTGCTTCCTTAAAAAGCTAGAAGTAGAGGTACTAAGCTATTCAGCAATTCTGCTCCTGGGAATGTATCCTGAGAAATAAGAGCCCTCATACAAATACATATCAGCACATCCATGTTCATTTCAGCACCATTCACAATAGCAAAAAGATGGAAACAACCTAGGTGCCCATCAGCAGATGAATGGATAAACAAATTATGGTATATTCACACAACGGAATACCACACAACGAAAAAGAACAATGACAATCAGTGAATCCGGAAGGCATTATACTGAGTGAAATTAGTTAGTGGTGAAAGGACAAATATTGTATGAGATCGCTGTTATAAGAACTCAAGAAAAGATTTAAACACAGAAGAAAACATTCTTCCATGGTTACAAGGGTGAGGAGGGAGGGAGGGGGAATTCACTAACCAGACAGTAGACAAGAATTGTCTTAGGTGAAGGCAAAGACAACACACAATACAGGGGAAGTCAGCACAACTGGACTAAACCAAATCTAAAAGTTTCCTGAACACAACCAAACACTTTGAGGGACAGAGTAGCAGGGGCAGGGGTCTGGGGATCATGGTTTCAGGGGACAGCTAGGTCAATTGGCCTAACAAAGTTTATTAAGAAAATGTTCTGCATTTCACTCTGGTGAGTGGCGATTGGGATCTTGAAAGCTAGTGAGGGGCCATCTAAGATGCATCAATTGGGCCCAACCCACCTGGAGCAAAGGAGAATGAAGAACACCAAAGACAAAGGGAAAAACCCAGTATGGAAAGGGGGAGTGTGCTGTCATATTACAGGGATTGCAACTAGGGTCAAGTAATAATATGTGTATACATTTTTGCATGAGAAACTAACTTAAGCTATAAATTTTCATCTAAAGTATAATAAAAGAAAAAGTTGCTTTAATAATTGCATGAGCTTCAAACATGAAATTCAAAATTATATTTAAGGTTAGTTTGTAGTTTCGACGTTTGTTTAAATGATGCTTTACATTTTTTTTTTTTTTTTTTTTACGTAGCCACTGTGCGTACTTTCTTCCATCTTTCTCAGCGCCCTTTGTCTTGGACCTGCAAGCCACTGCCACAACAAATTGGTTAGTCCCAATTTGTTACTGAAAAATCCCATCAAATATGCTTCTCTAAAAATGTATGTGTATGGTCAATTTAAATCAGATGTGAACACACATACATCAAATTACAGAAGAAAGACCAAGAAAATGTGCGTGTCACTTTAATATTCATCCTGTGCATTAGGAAAACTACAGGAAGAATACAGAAAACCTTATGATCAGATGTGGTCTCTACTCAGGTGAATGTACGTTTGTTCTTTGACTGAACCATCTAAATGGTTTTTAACAAGGGTGTTGGGAGAAGGGAAGAAATTCCTTAAATATGTGTATTAAAAAAGAATTAGCTGTTTGCTTTTATTTTTTCTGTTGAGAATATTTCGAAGTCAGTTTTCTAATATGTTTTTATGAGAGAAGCAATTTTATTATCACACTTATTTCAACTCTGGAGGGATAACGGAATTAGGGTTTTAAAAGTTTACATCACTGCAGGAAGCTCCTTATAGTGCCTTTCACTCCAGGTGGCTCTGTCAGAAGTGAGTAATGGTATCAGGAGCCATCTTTTCAATACAACTTCTTTTAAAGAGCTTGTTTCCTTTTATTAAATTTGCTGAACAGTTCACCACTTTGGTCTCTAAACTTTCTTCTTTATTATTGTATGGATTTAAAGATGATATTATGTTGTCTGTAAAGGTAATGAGAAAAATACTCAGCGGACGTGTTGTGAATGAAAGGCAACTCCTTTGTTTGAACTCTCTGGAGGTGTTTACTCAGATGTTAGTTTAACACATCCCCACAGATAACAACTCATTGTCTCAAGCAGAAATATGAATCCTTACATAAGCCATAAGCTGTTTAGTTTACCAACAATTGAATTTAAAGGATTCTGGATGTGAGTCCAGCTGTGACACGGGAAATAAAGCATTTATGAGTAACAAGGACACATGGAAATTTGAGTGTGCTGCTACAGGCAGATCCAGGAATCTTCGTTCTTGGTGAGAACATGTTACTGTACATTTTACTCATTATTTGTATTAACCTTCAAAGTTCCATTCATGTTGCATCACGATATTTATCTGAATTTTTGTGTATGTCCTATGTTTACTATTTGCCCCTCGGTGGTGCAAACGGTTAATGCGCTCAGCTGCTAACCGAAAATTTGGAGGTTTGAAACCACACAGAGGAGCCTCGGAAGAAAGGCCCAGTGATTTACTTCTGAAAAACCAGCCACTAAAAACCTATGGAGCACAGTTCTACTTGGACACACATGGAGTCACTATGAGTCAGAATAGGCACATAGCAGCTGGTTTGGTTTGGTCTCTGGGTCACACTTCTGTTAAGCATCACCATTGTCTATGTTCAGGACTAGCGAGAGGCAATAGAACTGAGAGACAAAGAACTTTCTAAAGGAGAAATCGTGTGAATAATGCCTGGGAAATGATTCAAAATGATGCACTTTCTCCACACACTTAAGTAAAAATTGACCTTCTATAAGAATGGCATCTATTTTACAACTAGTATGCATTTTGGAAAGAGTAAACATAGCCTTAGTAACGTAATATGATAATCAGTTCAACCACAATTAAATACTATATATATATATATATATATATACATAAATAAAATATTTAAGGAATCCCTGGTGGCACAGTGGTTAAGCTCTGGGCTGCTAACCAAAAGGTTGGCAGTTCAAACCTACCAGCCACTCCTTGAGAGAAAGATGTGACAGCCTGCTTCCATAAAGAGTATAGCCTTGGAAACCCTATGGGGCAGTTCTACTCTGTCCTAGAGGAAAGCTATGAATTGGAAGTGACAACAAAGCAACAAATTGGTGGCACAACAGTTAAGCTAACCGAAAGGTTGGTGGTTTGAACCCACCTAGAGGCTATGAGGGAGAAAGACCTGGCAATCTTCTTCCACAAAGATTAAACAAAACAAAAACAAAGAAAACTGTTGCCATCAAGTCGATTCCAACTCACAGAGACCCTACAGGACAGAGTAGAACCACCCCATAGAGTTTCCAAGGAGCGCCTCATGGATTTGAACTGCTGACCTTTGGGTTAGCAGCCATAGCTCTTAACCACTATACCACAGTGATCACAGCCAAGAAAATCCTGCGGAGCAGTTCTAGCCTGTTACAAACTTTGGGTTGCTTTGAGACAGAATCGACTAGATGGCACCCAACAACAACAACACATATACAATTTTGTTCCTTGCTTTTAGCTGGTAGGTTCCACTAAACTGAAGGAAGTTTTTCTTACCCAAGACTCTTGGCTAGCACCTCATAACAATCAGGACTACGTCACATCTAACTTTTACAGTCCTTAGTTCTGCATTGTTTAAGACTAAGTTATGGGTTGCAGCCTGATCTAGAAAGGGTTTCCCTTAGCTGTGTTCAAACCGCACAAAACCTCTTGCCATTTAGTCCGTTGCGACTCATAGCAGTGCTATAGGACAGAGTAGAACTGCTCCATAGGGTTTCCAAGGCTGTAATCTTTATGGAAGCAGACTGCCACATCTTTCTGCCGTGGAACAACTGGTGGTTACAAACCGCCGACCTTTTAGTTAGCGGACAAACACTTAACCACTGTACCCCAGGACTTCTTCCTTAGCTATGTCATTATGTATAATTCAAAGCTGCATCTTATTTATCAGACATGAACCAAGAGATGTATTTTACCTGAAGAGATTCCATATATACTTTCATTTTTCTGTTTCTGTTGTCATGGACATATAATTTTTTTTTCTATTACTCACAGGCCTTGAGAATGAGACAAAAAAAAAAAAATCTATTAGATCATTTTGTCTATCCAGACAATAACATTTTAAGTGTTTTGTCTAGTTCGCTTTGTTTCCAATTTGTGGGCACATCCAACCCTCCCTCAGGGAGATGCTGAGTTTTTATATTCAGAGGTTTGTTTACTTGGAGACTAAAGATATGTGTGCCCCAATAGATAATAACGGTCTCAATTATTTTTTAGAATATTTAGAAATCCTCATCTTTGAATTACCTTTATAAAATGCAATTTTCCACTCTCACATTAAGCAGTGTTAGATTTTATTCACAAAAGGCCCAATTAGATGGTGAGCAAGGGAAGTAAAACACATTCTAGGGACTAAAATTCTCCAGTGAGAAACTTCCTTTTCCAGGGTATTAGTAACATACCACACACGATGAGTAACATACTCAGTTCTTATTATTTCAACCAAGTGAGGTTTTAGAATTTGAAAAAGGTATCAATAGATTGATCTATTTGAGGAAGAAATTTGATGTATTCATATCCGTTATTATGGATATCCAATTGCAGGGATGTTGATAAGAATTTCAGTTGTTGTATAAATGTCATTTATCTGGTTTTGTTACATGAATTGAGATACGGGCAATCCTGGTTATGAACGTCCAGCTTACAGACTAATCTTACTTGCCCTTTAACGTTATGTAAATTTACCCTCACTTTGAAATGATTGAACCAACCTCTACTCGCAACAAATTCTTCGTCACAATCACCTTCACTTGCTACACACGCAGCTTTTAAATCATTGAAAAGCCTTCAAGGCTTTTCTTGCACTAACGTAAGGCTAAATAAGAACCATATGCACCTGTTCCGATTTACCTACAAATCCGGAAAGACACACCAAGGAACGGATCTCGTTCCTAACCCAGGGGCTGCCTGTATTACCAGTCATATCTCTAGTTCCTCTTTCTCTTATATCCCTGCTGGGTTCACAGTAATAATCATGAAAAAAGTGTGCTTAAGTAGCAATGGCTTACTCGGGGATTCTGAGGTTTCAGACGTAGAGTTTCTCTTTGATCGCCATTTCCTGTTCATTTCTTGTGTCACTCTTGTTGAATGTACACTTGTGGCTAAGCAGGTGTTTTTGCAAACATTGCTTCCCCCATACACGCCTAGAAAACTTCTAAATCTATCAATTTGATTAATATTTGTCATCTGGCTAGTCGCCTCTCTGCTCTCAATTGCTGGTTGACATTTTGAATCAAAGACATTACACTGAATCACTTCTGTTCATTACACATGAACATTGCTCTTTTTATTTTGTCTTTGATGATAGGGTTTAGATTTTTTTTTCACCAACAGAAATTTCACCTTCTTTGGCTAAAAAGAAAAGATGGTTAAAGATAGAGATAAGAAAAAAAAAATTAATGTAAAAATGTAATTCTTAAACATGAAAAGGTTGAAACTAACAAGATGTGAGAATACATCGTTGGTGTAAGTGTAAACTGCTCAAAGAAAGTCTGAAGCAATTTTCAAAGTGAAATGTCGTGATATTTGCAAATTTATTCACAAGAATATTTCCTACACATGAGGAATTTGGCTTAAAACAAAACCAGTTTTTGGCTACTTTTTCTCTCCTATTCTAAAGCCAGTCACCAAACTTTGGCAATGATATTTCACTTACTTTTAGATTTGTAGATTCATTTTCACATCCCATTATTGCCCACAGTTTAATTAATCACTTCACAAAATGATTAATGTCAGAGCTTTCTAATGATTATTCCTGCCTTAAATTTTTCATCTCTTTGGTCTATTCTGTTTTCCAATGTTGGCTTATTAAAACACCATTTGCTTGCATCATATTGCCCTGCTAAAACCAACAGTTGTTCCCTGCTATATCAAGGTTAAGGGAGCCATGGTGGTACAGTGGTTAAGAGCTACGATGAGCTACTGCTGCTAACCAAAATGTTGGCAGTTTGAATCCACCAGCTGCTGCCTGGAAACCCTATGGAGCAGTTCTACTCTGTCCTGTAGGGTCACTGTGAGTCGGAATTGACTTGATGGCATGTTTTTTGTTTTTTTTTTTTAAATCAAGGTTGAACTTCTCAGATTAACATCAATGATTTGCATTATATAGTCCCACTATTTTTTTCTGGGGGTCCCTGCGTGGTGCCCAGGGTTAACTTGCTCCCGAAGTTTAGAGGTTCAAGTCTCCCCAGAGGTGCCTCAGACTGGCAATCTACCTCCAAAAACTCAGTTATTAAAAACTCTGTGGAGTACAATTCTAGTCTGACACACAAGGGGTCTCCATGAGTCAGAATCAACTCAATGGCATCCGATTTGGTTTAATGTTTTCTGAGTTTATTTTCCATTTATCGTACATTTACTTTCCACTTGCATTAGATTGGGTCCCTCATTCTTCCATTAGCATATCATTCCCTTTTCAATCTTTATTCCTGTATTATGCTTATTTACCTACTTAAAATTTTTTCTCTACCTATTCAAACACACCCTTCTGAGGCTACCGGACTCACATCTTCCATGAACTAATTAATGACCAAGCCAACCTGTATTAACATACTCAAACTTAGATTTCTGTAACTCTAGAGCCCACTTGACCATATACTAAAGCATAGGCATTGTCATATTTACTTTAACAGTTTGACCTTTTTGTAAGAAGACAAAAGTCCATGCAACTTTTCCATGTAATTTGGTGAGACATAACTTTGAATCACACATGCTTGAGGCTGGTGTGGCCTAGTGAGCCACTTACTAGTTAGTGACCTAGCCAACACTTTAGTTCTCTGCTTACATTCACATTGACAGTCTTTTGTAAGGTAATAAAAATTTTATTTCATAGGAAAAATAACAATCACCCCAAATACAAATCGTTGCCAGTTTGGATGTTCAAACAGGACTTTAGATGATTCTTTAAGATGTCAAGAGCCTATGTGCAGCCTTATGTGGTTTTCAAATGGTTTCATGTGTAGCTGTCTGATCCTCCTGGTCAGTCAATAAAAACCACAGGAGAATGAACTATGCAGTGAATTCTGTATCCCAAAAAAGCTTCTAGTGGAGTACAAGGAAGAATACAATTACATCTTTGCTAAACAAAGTACATTGATTACTTACTAAGTACTGTGTCCATTATTTGGAATATTTTACTCACTCTCAGGAGCTCACCATCCATGATGACATGATATGCCCTATAAGAAAAATTCATCCAAAGTTCAGTTGTTTCTCATTTATGTGAGTAGGTCCCTTAGAAAAGTATTTCCATAAAAAACTTAAATTGACATGAGTTTTATTATAAAAATCTAAAAAAGAATAGAGATGTGCTCCAGTAGGTTGAAGCAACATATCAGGCTATATATATATGTATATATATATATATGAATAAAAAATTGTGGGAGAGTAATTGGGAGTATGTAGCAAAGTGTATGTAAGTTTTTGTGTGAGAGACCGACTTGATTTGCAAACTTTCACTTAAAGCACAATAAAAATTATTAAAAAAAGAATAAATTGTGATAAAAAATATATTCATTCAGTTAATAAAGATGCCGTGACCATGCCAAGATTATTATAATCAGCTATATTATTTCCATTTTCTCTCATTATAAAGATTCTTAGATATGACTGAGTAGCATTTTCCTTAATCTTCTTTTAACTGTCAATATCATTGCATGTTTTTACTAAGGTGAAATATGTGGTGGGTAAAATATATAAAAAAAAAATGGTCCTCTAGCCTTATGTTTTTTAGTGCATCTTATAAACTTCATCTTGGCTCAAACATTGTTGGTCATTCACTGCCTCTTTATCTGGGAATCTTCTTGAGTTGTTAACTGATTTTTTCAGTCATGGCTTCACTTCAGAGTTTTAAAACAAACAAACCAAACTTCAATACTTGGGAAGCACAGGAGTTCAAGGAGACTAATTTCAGAGCACAGCCCAGGAGTATGAGAAAATAGGTAAGGCTGGTAGAACACTTACCTCAGAGTGTTCTGCCCTTTTCCTTGCTACCTTACATGGCTTCCAAACTTTGTTGTCAGCATCAGACCCAACATCATTGTTGTTAGTTGTTCTAGAGTTGATTTCCACTCATGGCGACCCTGTGTATTCAGAGTAGAACTGCTCTATGTGGTTTTCAAAGCTTTGACTTTTCCGAAGCAGATTGCCAAGCCTGTCTTTGAAGTTTGAACTACAGACCACAAAACCACAGAGTCAACATACCAAAAAAAAAAAAAGAACCGTTGCCACCAAGTGGATTCCGACTCATAGTGACCCTATAGGACAGAGTAGAACTGCCCCATAGGGTTTCCAAGGAGCACCTGGTGGATTTGAACTGCCAACTGCAACATAGGAGAGTATAAAATTTATTATACCAAACTTAAATCTACATAGGAGTCTCTAGATGGTGCAAATAGTTAAGTGCTTGGCTACTAATGGAAAGGTGAGTTGTTTGAATCTACACAATGGTGCTTCAGAAGAAAAGCCAGGGGATCTAATTCCTAAAGATCACAGTCATTGAAACCTATCGAATGTAGTTCTACTCTGAAACACATGCAGTTGCCATGAGTCAAAATCTATTTTCTATCTATTTTAAAAGATATTAATTTATTTACTGTGTTGTGCTAAGAACACATGAATCAGTCCCAGAGGATATTGTGAGGGTAATGCCTAGTACTGGTACAGAGGAAATGAATACATTACTACATTATTAAATTTATAAGACAACCATTCTAGAGATGGCCTCCTTCAGTTCTAGTTTACTATCAGGGAACATAATGGGAAATGCACTGGGCTGCTGAGTGTCATGGACATCCAAGCAGGGTGCTAGCTACCCCTGCTATAGCACTGCTTCTGAAAGGTAGTCCTTGCACCCTGACTTTTGGCAGAACAACCATGATCTTAGTGTCTTTCTAGCATTACATTTTCCTGGGGAAAATGCTCTAGGTTGTAGTGGTATGGATAATTCATTATAAACTATTAACTCCTTGAATTGTTGAGCAATCAAATGCATGCAATTGACTTATTTTAAATATAGGTAGCCTTACTCTCAATTTTTGTTTAAATTATGTAGAAAGGTATAATAATCAGTATCCTTTTTTTCTGTGTAGAAATAAAATTTACAGTTTACGTTAAAAGCAAAGTCACATTTTTTTAGATAAAATTTTACAGGAAATGTGTATTAATGCATTTACTGTACAATTATTCTATGCAAAAACATTTTAACTACAAGTAATTCATTCATGACTTACATGAATGCATGAAACCAAACATCGAAGTTCTCTTTTATCCCCCTTAACGTGTTCCAAATGCATCAAGTGTTCTATTTCATCTTCTTTGAGATATTCCTCCTTGTGCGCTCTCTCCTCCCACTCTAATCTTGGCTGCTGGATCTGGAGGCCTGTTGACAGTCTCCATCATCCTGTGCTGTATCCATTATTTCCTGGAATCCATGTTTCCCCTCCTTCTTTTTTATATCTTCTATTCGTAGAAAACACCTCCTCTATTAACTTTCTGAGATGTTCCTAGGCAGCACAAATGGTTAAGTGCTGGACTGCTAGCCAAAACGTTGGCAGTTCGAACCCATCCAGAGGTGCCTCAGAAGTTAGGACTGGTGATTGACATCTGCTTCTGAAAGGTCACAGCCTTAAAAACTCTGCACACATAGGATGGCCATGAGTCAGAATCGCCTGGATGGCAACTAACAACAACAAAATAACTTCCTGAGAAAAGTTGCATGGACAGTGAAAACGTTAAAACTTGGCATGTCTGAGAATGTCACTGATACCTTCTCATGCTTGGGTGTATAATTCTAGTTGAGAGTTATTTCCTTTTAGAATTTTTAAAGTGTTAATTTTTCAGTGCTTTTTAATTTTTAATGTTCTTTAGCATTTTAGTTTCCAACGTTATTTAAGCAGTCTGATAACATTCCAAATACTTCGCATATGACCTTTCCCTCCTCCCTTTTTGTCTTCTGTCTGGAAGGTCTAAGGACCTTTTTTTTTATTCCTAGAGTTGTAAGATTTCAAAATCATATGCCCTGGTTTAGGTCTTTTTTTAAACTATTGTGCAGAAATCTAGAAATTTATGTTATCCACTTCTTAAAAAAAAAAAAAAAAGATTTTGAATCATTTATTTGATCATTTCTTTTCCTCCATTTTCTCTGAGCTTTCTGAGTTGTCTATTATTCATATCTGGGTGCTTAGACTGATTCTCACATTTTCTTACTCTTTTTTTTCTCCTGTTTTATTTCTCTTTGTTTCATCATTACTATTCTGGCAATTTTCTCATTTGGATCCTCCAATGTTTCTATTGAGGTTTCTGTTTCTACAAGCATATATATTTTTTTAATTTCCAAGAGCACCTTTTTTTTGTTCTTTGAATGTTCCATTCTTATAATATTCTCTTCTTTTTACATAATGAAATATCATCTCTCATCTCTTTGAGGACATTAAGTTTCACGATGTTTTAGTTTTCTTTCTTTACTGTTCTTCCAGCTTCTAATGCACTTTTTGTAATTTTTATTTGTTTTGATCTGTCTTTCAAATTAGGTACTTTTCTCATAAGTGATTTAAGACCATACCTGACTCTGTTTTTCTATTTCAAAATTAAGTCTTATAAGGCCATTTGGAAATTCTATGTTCAAGAATGGGTCTTATTTGTGAGTGGGTCTTAAAATAGAATGGTCAACTGGCATATCATTTTGTTTTTGCTGTTTAAAAAATCAACTTCAAAACATGTTCCTTAAAGCAATAGGCTTTTATTTAGCTCAAATTCTGTGGTTCAGGTAGGGTCTGTACTAGTTATCTCTCTGGGCTAGCTCGTACTTGTGTGGTAAGTGAAAGTAGTTGAAAACCACTTATTATCCTGAACAATTTCAGGATAACTTTTGGTAACTTGTTAAGTTACAAAATTTACTGTCACACACTATTTCATTAACACAATACATTAGCCCCAAATTTTGTGGAGGTGTGAAAAATATTTATCTTCCACTTATAGCATAGCAACAAAAATGAGCTCTAGCTCTGATTTTTTTGTACACCTGAATGGTAGATCAGTAAAAAAAAAAAAAAACTAGTAACCATTAATTTGGTGGCTTAAACAACAGAAATTCATTATCTTACAGTTCTGGAGGTCAAAAGTTTGAAATGGGTCTCAATAGGTTAAAACTAAGGTGTTTGTAAGACTGCAGTACTTGTGGAGGCTCTAGGGAAGACTCCATTTCCTTGCCTTTTCCAGCTTCTAGAGATTTCTTGCATTCCTTGGCTCGAAGCTTCCTCATCTGAAAGGTAGCAGGGTAGCATCGTGAAATCTTTTCATTATCTGACTTCTGTTTTCATTGTCATAGATCTTGTGACTATGACCTTCTGACTCCCTCTTATAAGACCCTTGTGATTACACTGCATCAACCCAGATAATCCAGGATAATCTCCTATCCAAATATCTTTAATTTAATCACGTAAGAAAAGTCTCTTTTTGTCATGTTAGGTAATATATTCAAAGATTCCATGGATTAGGACATCTTTAGGTGGCTATTATTCTGTATACCACATAGAGTATAACTGATTTTAGGAAGAGTTGCTTGTGTGGTGATATCATTGATGTAGAAATATAAATCATCCCTTTTTGGGATAGCTGAAAAAAAATGCTTAGAAAAAGATGTGTAACTATTAGCTTATACTGCATAGAAGGCAAAATGAAGGACTGCGGGCAAACAGTCCATGAAATACTGATGGACTTAATGGGAGAAAATTAGGCCAGGGATCAAGATAAAAACCGAAAACCAGTTGCCATCGAGTGGGATTTATGGTGACCCCATATATGTAGAGTAGAACTGCACCGCACAGAGTTTTCAAGGCTGTGATCTTTCGGAATCAGATCACCAGGACTTTTTTCCAAGGTGCTTCTGTGTGGGTTTGAACAAACAACCTTTTGGTTAGTAGTTAAACACTTAATCATTTGTGCCGTGTAGGGACTCTGTATATCTTAGTTTCGTCTTTTTTTAAAATGGTTACTTCACAGGAATGTTGATAATACCCGAAAAAATGCTTAGAATAATCACTGTAATGTAATGTCCACTAAATAAATGTCAGTGATTATAAAATACAAATATAACTCCCTGCATTCAGAGGGGGTAATGTCTTCATAGCTTTTTATCATACTAATGATAATCCTTTTGTAGAATTAAATTTTTCTACCAATTTGCAATAGTTTAAAGAAAAAAAATTCATTTATTACTAACTTAAAAGATCTTGAAATTGCAAGCTTTACATATGAGTAGCCCTGGAAAATTCCATTGTTTTTTTTACATTTAATTTCATTTAATATCTCTTCTTTACTACAAGTATTATTTCATTTCTGCATGAATATTTTTAAACATTTTGTCTTAATCAAATCTTTCAAAAATTAAAGGCACAGTCTTTAATGATATAATTTTAAAATTATAAAATAGACCTAGAAAATTTGAGAAACACAAAAATTAATTCGAAGTCATCTGTAAATACATTCAGTATTAAGACCTAAAATGTAGCTTATTGTGTGTGTTTGCCACATATTTTGGCAGATGTAGGAGGGGTTTTGTTTTGTTTCAAAATAACTATGAAAGTTAAAGAACGTGTATGATTTTCTTTTCCTCAAACTAATTTATATGTAATATTTGTTTTCTGATGAATTGACTTAAAGGTTCATATTTCAGGGCTTCTTTGTCAGTAGGAAACTTGGCAAGAGCTCTGTAGATAAAATATTCACTGGTCTTGGAGCTTGCAGCAACTGGGCCAGCTCCCTTGCTATGACTCCCTTTGCTCTAAATGCTTCCTTTAAAAGAAAAAAAGGGAGTGGGGAGGAAAATGTTGGATTCAACAATTTTACAAATGACCTTTCTCCCCTCCAAACTCTCCAAACAGCCAACAAGCTACTTTTGTATGTACTTATTAAATTTTTATAAATTATATATATATATTTTTAATTGAATGTTTTCACTGAAAAAATAATTTGATAATAATTTGATGTTGAAAGATGATGAGGCCAGGAGACAATTACTTCTGCTCTTTAGTTTTCTAATATTAAGAATAAGTAAAACTTTCTTGGTGGAGAAATCATATATTACAAGGGAAATTGTTGATTTTTCAGATAAAGTTTAGAGGAGCATAAGCATACTATATTATTTTTTGGTCTTTCATAGTTAAGCAAGATCATGGTTCTAATAACTATTGGATTGGTGAGATTCAATAAAAGACGAAAGTTAATAGTGAGCCATAGGAAATATGCCACCAATCATTCCACAAGAAAACCATTTGTGATAACACAAAACTGAGTAAATTAGTGGCATGGACATTTTCTGTTCCCAAAATCACAAAACGGATGAATGAAATACCAGAACCACTGAGAAAAGTTCAGTTTTCATACCATGAGATACCATCTCACCCCAACAAGGCTACCACTAATCCAAAAAACACAAAATAATAAATGTTGGAAAGGTTGTGCAGGGACTGGAACACTTATACACTGCTAGTGGGAATGTAAAATGGTACAACCACTTTGGAAATGTAAAATGCTTCCTTAAAAACTAGAAATATAAGTATCATACAATCCAGCAATCCCACTGCTTGAAGTATATCCTAGAGAAATAAGAGCCATCACATGAATTGCACACCCACGTTCATTTCAGCACTGTTCACAAGAATAAGAAAGACTGAAGAAGAGTTGACGCCTTTGAATTGTGATTTTGGCAAAGAATATTGAATATACCACGGACTGCCAAAAGAACGAACAAATCTGTCCTGGAAGAAGTACAACCAGAATGCTCCTTAGAGGCAAGGATGGCGAGACTGCATCTTACATATTTTGGACATGTTGTCAGGAGGGATCAGTCTCTGGAGAAGGACATCGTGCTTGGCAGAGTACAGGGTCAGTGGAAAAGAGGAAGACCCTCAACGAGGTGGACTGACATAGTGGCTGCAACAATGAGCTCAAGTATAACAATGATTGTAAGGATGGCACAGGACCGGGCAGTGTTTCATTCTGTTGTGCATAGGGTCGCTATGAATTGGAACCGACTCAACGGCACCTAACAACAACAACAACATGTAATGTTTAATAGCAGTATTTGCTTTCAGATTAGTGTAGATGGATAACAAGTTTTGATTAGTTACCTAGAAAATAGAATTTTTATCCAAAGAAGTTGAAGACTGGAGACTCAAGGATAATAAGTGATATAATTTTTATACTTTTTCCTTAGTCTGTCTATACTGGCCTCACAGACCAGTGGTTCACAAAGTGTGGTCCCTGGACCAGCAGCAGCATCATTGCCTGGAAACATATTAGAAATGCAAATTCTTAGGCCCTATCCAAACCTGTTGTTGTTGTTGTTAGGGGCCATCCAGTTGGTTTGGATTCATGGGGGCCCTAAGTAAAACAGAACGGAACACTGCCCAGTCCTGTGCCATCCCTACAATCATTGTTATACCTGAGCCTATTGTTGCAGCCAATTCATCTTATTGAGGGTCTTCCTCGTTTTTGCTGACCCTCTACTTTACAAAGCATGATGTCCTTCTCAAGGTACTGGTCCCTCCTGATAACATGTCCAAAGCATGAGAAAAAGTCTTGCCATCCTTGCTTCTAAGGAGCATTCTGGCTATACTTCCAGGACAGATGTGCCCCTTCTTTGGCAGTCCATGGTATATTCAATACTCTTCTCCAACACCATAATTCAAAAGCATCAATTCTTGTTGTTGCTGTCGTTAGGTGCTGTCGAGTTGGTTCCGACTCATAGCGACCCTATGCACAACAGAATGAAATGCTGCCCGGTCCTGTGCCATCCTTACAATCATTGTTATGCTTGAGCTCATTGTTGCAGCCACTGTGTCAATCCACCTCGTTGAGGGTCTTCCTCTTTTCCACTGACCCTGTACTCTGCCAAGGATGATGTCCTTCTCCAGAGACTGATCCCTCCTGACAACATGTCCAAAGTATGTAAGATGCAGTCTCGCCATCCTTGCCTCTAAGGAGCATTCTGGTTGTACTTCTTTCAAGACAGATTTGTTCGTTCTTTTGGCAGTCCGTGGTATATTCAATATTCTTCACCAACACCACAATTCGAAGGCGTCAACTCTTCTTCGGTCTTCCTAATTCATTTTCTAGCTTTCACATGCATATGATGTGATTGAAAATACCATGGCTTGGGTCAGGCACACCTTAGTCTTCAGGGTGACATCTTTGCTCTTCAACACTTTGAAGCGGTCCTTTGCAGCAGATTTGCCCAATGCAATGCGTCTTTTGATTTCTTGACTGCTGCTTCCATGGCTGTTGAGTGTGGATCCGAGTAAAATGAAATCCTTCACAACTTCAGTCTTTTCTCCGTTTATCATGATGTTGCTCATTGGTCCAGTTGTGACGATTTTTGTTTTCTTTATGTTGAGGTGTAACCCATGCTGAAGGCTGTGGTCTTCGATCTTCATTAGTAAGTGCTTCAAGTCCTCTTCACTTTCAGCAGGCAAGGTTGTGTCATCTGCATAACGCAGGTTGTTAATGAGTCTTCCTCCAATCCTGATGCCCCGTTCTTCTTCAGATAGTCCAGCTTCTCATATTATTTGTTCAGCATACAGATTAAATAGGTATGGTGAAAGAATACAACCCTGACGCACGCCTTTCCTGACTTTAAACCAATCAGTATCCCCTTGTTCTGTCCGAACAACTGCCTCTTGATCTATGTAAAGGTTCCTCATGAGCACAATTAAGTGTTCTAGAATTCCCATTCTTCACGGTGTTATCCATAGTTTGTTATGATCCACACAGTCGAACGCCTTTGCATAATCGATAAAACACAGGTAAACATCCTTCTGGTATTCTCTGCTTTCAGCCAGGATCCATCTGACATCAGCAATGATATCCCTGGTTCCACGTCCTCTTCGGAAACTGGCCTGAATTTCTGGCAGTTCCCTGTCGATATACTGCTGCAGCCATTTTTGAATGATCTTCAGCAAAATTTTGCTCGCGTGTGATATTAATGATATTGTTCTATAATTTCCACATTCGGTTGGATCACCTTTCTTGGGAATAGGCATAAATATGGATCTCTTCCAGTCAGTTGGCCAGGAAGCTGTCTTCCATATTTCTTGGCATAGATGCACGTCCAGCGCTGCATCTGTTTGTTGAAACATCTCAATTGATATTCCATCAATTCCTGGAGCCTTGCTTTTCACCAATGCCTTCGGAGCAGCTTGGACTTCTTCCTTCAGTACCATTGGTTCCTGATCATATGGCACCTCTTGAAATGTTTGATTATCCAGCAATTCTTTTTGGTATAATAACTCTGTGTATTCCTTCCACCTTCTTTTGTTGCTTCCTGTGTCATTTAATATTTTTCCCATGGAATCCTTCACTATTGCAGCTTGAGGTTTGAATTTTTTCTTCAGTTCTTTCAGCTTGAGAAATGCCAAGCGTGTTCTACTCTTTTGGTTTTCCATCTCTAGGTCTTTACACATGTCATTATAATATTTTACTTTGTCTGTGCAAGAGGCCCTTTAAAATCTTCTGTTCAGTTCTTTTACTTCATCAATTCTTCCTTTTGCTTTAGCTGCTCAACGCTCAAGAGCAAGTTTCAGAGTCTCGTCTGACATCCATCTTGGTCTTTTTTTCTTTCCTGTCTTTTTGGTGACCTCTCGCTTTCTTCATGTATAATGTCCTCAATGTCATTCCACAACTCGTCTGGTCTTCTGTCACTAGTGTTCAATGCATCAAATCTATTCTTGAGATGGTCTCTAAATTCAGGTGGGATATACTCAAGGTCATATTTTGGCTCTCGTGGGCTTGCTCTGATTATCTTCAGTTTCAGCTTGAACTTGCATATGAGCAATTGATGGTCTGTTCCACAGTCGGCCCCTGGCCTTGTTCTGACTAATGATATTGAGTTTTCCATCATCTCTTTCCACAGATGTAGTCAGTTTGATTTCAGGTCCATGTGTATAGTCACTGTTTATGTTGGTGAAAGAAGGTATTTGCAGTGAAGAAATCGTTGGTCTTGCAAAATTGTATCATTTGATCTCCGACATTGTTTCTATCACCAAGGCCATATTTTCCAACTATTGATCCTTCTTCTTTGTTTCCAACTTTCACATTCCAATCGCCAGTAATTATCAATGCATCTTGATTGCATGTTCAATCAATTTCAGATTGCAGCAGCTGATAAAAATCTTTTATTTCTTCATCTTTGGCCCTAGTGGTTGGTGTGTAAATTTGAATAATAGTCATATTAACTGGTCTTCCTTGTAGGCGTATGGATATTATCCTATCACTGCCAGCGTTGTACTTCAGGATAGATCTTGAAATGTTCTTTTTGACAATGAATGCAAGACTATTCCTCTTTGAGTTGTCATTCCCAGCATAGTAGACTATATGATTGTCCAATTCAAAATGGCCAATACCAGTCCATTTCAGCTCACTAATGTCTAGGATATCGATGTTTATGCATTCCATTTCATTTTTGACAATTTCTAATTTTCCTAGAGTCATACTTCGTACATTCCAGGTTCTGATTATTAATGGATGTTTGCAGCTGTTTCTTCTTATTTTGAGTCATGCCACATCAGCAGATGAAGGTCCCGAAAGCTTTTCTCCATCCACATCATTAAGGTCGACTCTACTTTGAGGAGGCAGCTCTTCCCCAGTCATCTTTTGAGTACCTTCCAACCTGGGGGGCTCATCTTCCAGCACTATATCGGACAATGTTCCACTGCTATTCATAAACTTTTCACTGGCTAATGCTTTTCAGAGTACACTGCCGGGTCCTTCTTCCTAGTCTGTCTTAGTCTGGAAGTTCAGCTGAAACCTGTCCTCCATGGGTGACCCTACTGGTATCTGAATACCAGTAGCATAGCTTCCAGCATCACAGCAACACACAAGCCCCCACAGTACGACAAACTAACAGACATGTGGGGGTCAAATTCTTCTTAGGTCTTCCTTATTCACTGTCCAGCTGTTACATGAATGTGAGGTGATCGAAAACACCATGGCTTGAACCAGGCACACCTTCATCCTTAAAGTGATATTTTTGGTTTTTAACACTTTAAAGTGATCTTTTGCAGCAAATTTGCCGAATGCAATGCGTCCTTTGATTTCTTGACTGCTGCTTTCATGGTTGTTGACTGTGGGTTCAAGTAAAATGAAATCCTTGACAACTCAGTATTTTCTCCATTTATCATGACATTGCTTATTGGTCCAGTTTTGAGGATTTTTGTCTTCTTTATGTTAAAGTGTAATTCACACTGAAGGCTGTGGTCTTTGATCTTCATCGGTAAGTGCTTCGAGTCCTCTTCACTTTCAGCCAGCAAGGTTGTGTTATCTGCATATTGAAAGTTGTTAATGAGTCTTCCTTCATTCCTGATGCCTCGTTCTTCTTCATATAGTCCAGCTTCATGGATTATTTACTCAGCATACAGATTGAATAAGTATGGTGATGGAATACAATCTTGACGCACACCATTCCTGAGGTTAAACCATGTTGTATCCCCTCGTTCGTTCTGTTCGAACAAATGCTTCTTGGTCTAAGTACAAGTCCTGCATGAGCACAATTAAATATTCTGGAATTCCCATTCTTCACAACATTATGCATAATTTGTTATGATCCACACAGTCGAATGCCTTTGCGTAATCAATAAAACACAGGTAAACATTTTTCTGGTGTTCTCTGCTTTCAGTCCTGATCCACCTGACATCAGCAATGATATCCCTTGTTCCACGTCATCTTCTGAATCCAGCTTTAATTTCTGGCAGTTCCCTGTCGATGTACTGCTGCAACCACTTTACAATGATCTTCAGCAAAATTTTACTTGTGTGTGATATTACTGATATTGTTCAGTAATTTCTGCACTCTGTTGGATCACCTTTCTTTGAAATGGATATAAATATGTATCTCTTTCAGCTGGTTGACCAGGTAGCTGACTTCCAAACTTCTTGGCATAGATGACTGAGGGCTTCCAGCACTGTATCCATTTGTTGAAACATCTTAGTTGCTTTTCAGTCAATTCCTGGTGCTTTGTTTTTCTCCAGTGCCTTCAGTGCAGCTTGGACCTCTTCCTTTAGTACCATCAGTTCTTGATCATATGCTATCTTCTGAAATGGCTGAATGTCAACCAGTTCTTTTTGGTACAGTAACTGTGTATTCCTTCCATGTTCTTTTGATGCTTCCTGAGTCATTCCATATTTTCCTCATAGAATCCTTCAATAATCCAACTTGAGGCTTGAATTTTTTCTTTAGTTCCTTCAGTTTGAGAAATGGCGAGTCTGTTTTTTTCTTTTAGTTTTCTATCTCTAGGTCTTTGCACATTTCATGATAATATTTTGCTTTGTTTTCTCCAGCTGCCCTTTGAAATCTTCTGTTCAGCTCTTTTACTTCATCATTTCTTTCTTTCCCTTTAGCTGCTCTACATTCAAGAGCAACTTTCAAAGTCTCTTCTGTTATCCATTTTGGTCTTTTTTTTTCTTTCCTGTCGTCTAAATGACCTCTTGCTTTCTTCATGTCCGATGTCCTTAGTGCCATTCCACAGCTTGTCTGGTTTTCAGTCATTAGTGTTCAATGTGTCAAATCTATTCTCAAGAGGGTCTCTAAATTCAGGTGGGATATTTTCAAGGTCATACTTTTGGCTCTTATGGACTTGTTCTATTTTTCTTCAAATTCAACTTAAACTTGCATATGAGAAATTGATTGCTTGTTCAGATTCGGCCCCTGGCCTTTCTGACTGATGATATTGAGCTTTTCCATTGTCTCTTTTTCACAGATGTAGTTGATTTGATTCCTGTGTGTCCCATCTGGTCCACATGTATAGTCACCATTTATGTTGTTGAAAAATGGTATTTCTGATGAAGAAATCATAGGTCTTGGAAAATTCTGTCATGCGATCTCTGGTATCATTTCTATCACCAAGGCCTTATTTTCCAACTATCAATCCTTCTTCTTTGTTTCCAACTTTCACATTCTAATCACCAGTAAGTATCAATTCATCTTCTTTGCATGTTTGATCAATTTCAGACTGCGGAAGTTAGTAAAAATCTTCTATTTCTTCATCTTTGGTCTTAGCAGTTGGTGTGTATATTTGAATAATAGTTGTATTAACCGGTCTTCCTTGTAGGTCTATGGATATTATCTTATAACTGACATGTGTCTGGTCAGTTTGTTATACTGTTGTGGCTTTCGTCTTGCTGGGATACTGGAAACTTTGCCACCAGTATTTCAAATACCAATAGGGTATCCCTTGGTGGACAGGTTTCAGCTGAGCTGCTAGACTAAAACAGACTGGGAGAAGGACCTGGCAGCCTACTTCTGAAAAAATTGGCCCATAAGAAACTTATGAATCCCACACCTACTAAATTAAAAACTCTGGGATGAGGTCCATCAACCCCTGTTTTAAGAGACCTTGCAGGTGTGTCTGATACGTGCTGAAGGTTGAGACCTAGTGTCTTTGAGAAAATCACATGCTTTATAAGGAGAAAAGCCATTCTATTAAATTATATGCAGATTTCAACATTCATTACTTTGAGTTTCAAATAACATGCACTTTAGACATTAACTGACTCATTTCCATTTGGTTTCATAACATGGTGATGCCAAGACTTCAACTTCCTCTGGATCACCTCTTCAGCTGTATGAAAATATTTCCTTCTTCAATTGTTAAATGTGATTACTTTTATTACATTTCGCATGCTTTGTTATAGAAATGGTACAAAACAGAAAAATACCAAAGTGCTGAGACTACTTAAACACAATGCTGAAAAAAAATTATGTAAGTGAAATACAAGAAAATAGAAACTGTACCAGAAATTAGAATTTTTTAGTCTAACTTGGATGCTTATGGGACTTAATCGTATTGATTTTGTGTTTAATTGTGGAAGAAATTACAAACAATTCAAGAGAATTCATGAAATGCTAAAAACATGGCAAAGACTGTGACTCAAAGAAAAATATAATTGCAGGCTGTATAATAGTTTTTTGGCTCTCTTGGAGTGGAAACATGCATAACATATGCAGAAAAACCCTAGTTCTTCCTATAGTTTTAGATATCAGGTTTTGTTTTGTGTGGACAACATGCAATCAATCACTCTCATACTAAACAAATTATCTATGAAATTTATTGTAGTAACAGAGAGTCAAATGTAGAACGCCAGCTCTAAACTGATCCTTGCTCTGAATACTTCTTTTCTGCTGATTACACTATTCGATGGAGACTATTCTTTTATCACTATCTTTGTATATTTTATTTAGCAAGCCAGGGAATCCAGAACCAAAAGAATTTCTTTAGAGAGATAATGTAGATATTTTTTCAATAAGAAGATTTCTCATTTTCATCCTATTTTAAAATGGAGAAACATGCATTCATGGAAGCTGTAGGGAAAGGCCTATAAGGGAAAAAGGTAGAGCTGAATAGACTAAGTTAGTCTAGATTGAAAAAAAGTGTGCAGGAAAATAATTGTTTAAAAAATGAGAAAAAACTACTAAATATTTACATTGTATAGATTTTATTTAGTATGTGAAATTAAAATTATATAACACTAAGAATTTTGGTTGAATTCAGTGATTAATAATCAAGTTGATTTTCTTAAGCACTAGTTCATATCCAACTTCAAGAAATAAAATTTTACAATTAGAAAGTGAACTGACTTAACAAGGAAAAAAATTTTTTTGTGCTAAATTGCTTAAATTCTCATGTGGCAGGTAGATTGGAAAAATGGCTATAATTCTCCACCCATTCCTATATCCATGCCCTTAGCAGTTACTAGAAGCTAAAACAGACAAGTAACTGCCAGCAGTCCTTGGGTTCCTGAGCTTGTAGATGCCATCTGTCTCTGTCTTCTTTTTTCTTCTTCCCCCAGTGCATGTCTCTGTGTCTTGTTCTGATCTTTTTATAACTCAAAAGTGATTAGGTTTAGGATCCACCCTACACTGGTATGGCATCATCAACATAACAAACAGAGGAGTAACTAAGGTATGGCAGGTAGGGTGCGTGCCCTGGGTGCCACTTGAGGAGGGGCGCTAGTGAGCAGTTTCTATGGGCTATCAGTTTCCATCACCAGCTGTGAGAGATCATTCAAGAATTTAAAACTAATTGCCACAGCTGCTATTTTCTGTAGATAAGACCTTGATAACAAAAGTCTCAATTTCTAAACAGGATCTTATTTACAGATCCAGGGGTAAGGATTTCAACATATATTTTTGGGAAACGCAATTCAATCCATAACACAACATAATCACCAAGATCCTTCAATCATTTCGTTTGAACAGTATAAATGCTAAGTAAGAGAATAATTTCATAACAATTACTTCAATGTCGATATGAAGGACATCAAATGATGTTTTAGGAGCAATACCAGAATATGAAAAGGACAGCCAATACCTTCCATAGAATCATCGATGCTCTGTTTCACCTTTGAATAAACATTGTCTTCACCCTTACATAAACATTCACCAAATTTGTATTTGTATTACTTCCACCAAAAGCAGTATATTTTCTCACTAACTACTAACTCAAGAAGAGAGCCTCTGCAAAAATTTTCTATTATTTCTCAAGTTTCATCTTATAAATAAGGTTTTTTTTTACAAGAAAAATATTGTATGAGCAAAGAGAATTTTTTTTCTGCATTGAGATTGCATCCATGGCTATGCAATAAAAAGTAATTTCTGTAATAGTAGATGTGACTATTATTTTATCATTATTATTATTGCAGTAGATTTCATCCTGCTTGCAATTTTGGAATCAAAATATACTTCTAGCAGCAGTACATTCAAATTGCTATTTGAACTGAAACACTGATGATAACATACAGTATGGAAGATCCTTACTGCTCTTAATATGATTATTTAATCTTAATTTCTTTTAATAAAAAGTTTTGTTATTTTATCACTATCTTTGTTACTAGTTGGATATCTTAGCTGGAATATGCTGGTTTTTATCTGACTTTCCAACATTTTCAATGTCTAAATGATAATTGTTTGCTGTTCAAGGGCTTCAAGAGGACTTTTTCCTTTTTCAATAAATGTCCATGATTCAGAATATCACAAAATCTGCATTTGGATTTTGCCATTTTGGGATACAAATATACACAAATAAAAAAGCAGATAATAGCAACTACTGTGAGAATTGATGAGATTCAATTTGATAATCTCACAGATGCATTATTCCATCTGTTACTCAGAAATACAAAAACTGGTAACTAAATGTAATCAGGTTGCAAACTTGCAAAATAATAATAAATGAACTCAATATCTGATGCAAATAAAGGGGAACTCCCTGTTTGCCTGTAAGGTAGACCTGTGTTTGTAAGGCACTGTCTCCCCAGCAAAGTCAGAGCTGCTCTCACATAAGGGTTTGGAAAGATGGGCATTTGGGAGGTGGACTTTCAGAAGTTAGAGTGTTTAAGGATTGATGGATTTTCATTTATTTTAGCATCATCATGGGAGTCAGGGGGCTGTTGACTAGTGGACTTTCAAAAGCTTGGTACTGGAATGAGGCACTTGCTGATTGGCTGTTGTTCAGAATTGTGGGACTGTCACTAATTGGCGTGGGGCTGTCATTGACTTGCTAACTTTCAGAAGCATAGTTACCGAAGTGAGGTTGTTGTTGACTGGATGATTTCAGAGCCTATGTACTTACTTATTTTAGGGGTTTTGGGTGGCACAAATGTTTAAAATATCAGCTACTAACCAAAAGGTTGGCAGTTGGAATGCATCCAGATGTGCTTCAGAAGAAAAGCCTGGCTATCTGCAGTTCTGCTCTGAAACACATGGGGTCACCATGAATTGTAATGACTGGATGGCAACTGGTTTGGTTTTTGGTTTTGCTATTTCTTTGAACCCATTAAACCAAACCCATTGCCATTGGGTGAGTCAATTCTGATCCACAGAAACCTTATAGGACAGAGTAGAACTGCCCTATAGGGTTTCCAAAGAGTGGCTGGTGGATTTGAACTGCCCACCTTTTGGTTAGCAGCCATAGCTCTTAACCACTACACCACCAGGGCTCCACTTAATCAAAGTTATCTCTAACTTTTTTTTTATTTGTTCATGGCATGGGACTTTTGCCAAAAATAAAGTTTTTTTTTTCTTCCTTTCCTTTCTTGAATATGAGAAATAAGGAATTTTAATTTTCAGCTACATCTCACCAACTGCATCTTCTCTCAGCCAAAACTGCAGGAGAGACCATAAAGAACTGCCAATATATTTATTTTTAGAGGTATGGTTTTCAGCTAGTGTTGTTATTTAAGTGATTTAAGCACCAATTTTTTTTTTTTTTTGGCAGAAAAATATCTCTAAATGTCAAATTTTCTGACAAAAGTGGAATACAGGACATTTAGGACATCCTGTCAAAGTCAGTACAGAAGTTAAACTCATTAAATACAGTAATGTCCTGTACATACAGGACACCTGGCAACTGCAGTGGCACGAGATAAGTGATTCACCCTTCTACAGCAGGAACATTGGGATTTTTTTGGTCTATATCTGAACACATCCAGTCATGACGACCCTATATAACCTAAAGCTGTACTTTTGCCCCCAATCCAAATTCTAATCTTTGTGGTCACACAGAACCAGTCAAATCCCTCTTCCACAATGGACTTCGTCAAACATTTGATTTTAGTTAATATGTTTCTTTCTGAGTTTTGTCTTATTAAGGCAAAATATCCAGATATTCAACTCAATTTCCTTGTTTTATCAAGCCAATAAGCCTGTTAAAAAAGAAAATGAGTTTAGTCTGAGATGACTTAATTTTGTGAAGCTGTGTTGGTCATAAGAGCTCTGGTAGCATAGTGGTTAAGAGTTGGCAGTTTGAATCCACCAGGCGCTCCTTGGAACCCTATGGGGCAGTTCAACTCTGTCCTATAGGGTGATTACGAGTTGGAATTGACTAAACATGAACGGGTTTGGTTTTTAAGGCCTGATCATAAGGATTAATGTTCTATTTTTGTTCTTACAAACTGTCCCCTTTATAATTTCATCTAGCTTCTTGGCTGGAATTAACGTCTTAAGCCCTTAGTTTTGAAAAGAATTACTTCTTTTTACCATTGTCACTGGTAGTTTCTTTCTCTCATTCCTTAAAGATAATGGGATAAGTGCAGTGGTTTGTATTTTAGATTTTTATAGAATCCAGACATGTAATTTTCCGGGCTGTGAGCCCTGAGATTTTACAATCTCTGCATTTTACAGCTTCTTAATACACCTTGTATTTCAGTTCTCTCTTATCAACTTTGGTAACCTTTTCAATTATAGCATTGAAAATCTGGGATTAATTCTTATATAAGAAGTTTTATTATGGAAGAAGCTATTCTGAGTTAAAGATAGAAAGCAGCTGTAAGTCATATTAGCCTTTTTTTTTTTTAAATCTGACATTAGTGCTCTTGTTATGAAAAGGCAAGTCTCATAGAGCTATCCTATTTTGGCCTTAATAAAATAAAAGTAAATATTATTCCAACAGGCTTTTTTTAAAATAAGAATTTTCCTATTAGAATATTATTGAGTTTATTGACATGGTATTTGTAATGGAAGCCAAAGTTCACAATATTTTTCTATCTTTATGTTAGATTCCAAGCAAGAGCTTACACTATTCATAACATCTAAATATTTCAGCTCGTTCTGCAAATAAAACTCAAAAGAAATGTGGAAAAGTAAATGAGACCCACATTTGGTTGCTGATCACAAGAATCATTTCATTTCACACATAACATTTTATTTTTTATACATGACTTACTATTTTAATATATTTTTATTTAGGTAATGGTACTTAATTTATTAACATTTCCATGTCAATAAATTAACAACTGGGTTTTGTTATGGGCTATGTGTATTTTAGTATTCCTCACTGATTTTCAATGTCTAAATAATAAACAGAAGGGTTGCCAGAGTTGTTTTAAACATAAAATGATTAACTTGTTGTCTTAGGCTGGTTTCTCTAGACAAGCAAAACTAGTAAAGTGTACAAATATATATAGAGAGAGATTTATATCAAAGAAACAGCTCATGCAATTGTAGAGGCTGGAACATCCCAAGTTCATGGATTAAGATAGAGGGTTCTCCCAATTCACATTCACATAGTCGCAGGGGCTGGTGAACCCAAGATCAGCAGGTCAGAGAGCAGGGCTCTGCTCACAGGCTGTGAAGGTCGATGAATCCCAGGACTGGCAGATAAGCTGATAGCTCAAAAACAGGAGGTCAGATGAACAGGAGGCAGCTGCAGGATCCATACCCAGCAAAAAGCCAGAACATCTGCTTATATTCAGATGCAGCCCACACCCCCAAGGAAACTCCCTTTCAACTGATTGGCTACTCACAGCAGATCCCATCATGGGAGTGATCATATATAAACTCTAAGAATCATGGCCCAGCCAAGTTGACACACAATCTTAACCATCACACTTGTCAAACAATAGTTTAATGCAAAATTGAGCTTCTAGGGAACATAAGTTTCATGAACTAACTGCTGATAATAATAGATAAAAACAATTTTTTTTTTTTTTTAGAGTATACAGGTAATCTCCAGCCTAAAACATATTCAAGTTATGAGGATCCACACTTACGACCATCCTTTTTTTTATACGTCTTTTTTCTTTTTATCAGTATCATTAGTAATGTGTACTACATACAATGTTGCAGCATGTAATTTACTGATGTTATCATTCTCAGATGTTTACTCAAATATATTCAATTTTATGATTTACTGTTCAAAACACTGTCATATAGCAGGCTGCAGCCTGGTCTACAGTGAAGTCTGTACCAATGTCAGGATTCATAAGGGTAGAAAGTTGGGCAATATTCAACTCTAAGGACAAATGACAATTGAACTGTATACACACCTGACAGCCGTTATGACTCTGACTTCGTTGTTATGACACTGATGCCAGCTTCATTGTAGACCAGCCCTGTAGTGTGATCTTATCCAGCATTTCATACTATAAAAACCATCACTTGTTAATTTGAACTTGAAGCTGAGTTGTTCAAGTTTCTTTAACTGCAACACCTGTACTACTTATATCCCCAACACCATGTTTAGCAAAAGAAGTCATGCCACTGAAAATTCTAATCCAAAAAAGAAGATGAGGAATGCTGTAGACATGGATATAAAGATCGTTAAGGCCTACGGTAATGGAAAGAAAAGTCCACAGAAAGATTTGTGTATTTTTTATGCATGCTGGGTGGATGTATTAAAATATATCTGTATGCTTACATGTAATGTTTCCAACCCCCAAAGAAAAATATTCAATTTATAAAGATATTGAAAATAAACGGCAATAATAATGAAAACTAAAAAAATAAATGAGGTATTTGACTTCTGTCAGAACTGATTCACAACAGTCATCAAAACTGGACCCTGTCTTAAGTGGTGGACTACCTGTGTTTGTAACTTAAATGCATGGGATAATGTCCTTCAAAAGATTTTAAGACACTAATCTATGCAGTGAGCCCTGGTGGTGCAGTGGTTAAGAGCTATGGCTGTTAACCAAAAGGTCAGCAGTTTGAGTCCACCAGCTGCTCCTTGGAAACCCTATGGGGCAGTTCTATTCTGTCACACAGGGTCACTATGAGTAGGAATTGACTTGATGGCAATGAGTTTGGTTTTTTTGATTTTTATATTTATTAATGAACTCAATCCATTTCTTAGTCTTATCTTTCTCTAATAGTATATCACTGATGTTGTTGTTAGATGCCTTCGAGTCAGTTCTGACGTAGCAATCCTATGCACAACAAAACAAAACACTGCCCGGTCCTCACAACATTTGCCATTCTCACAATGTTTGCAATGCTTGAGCCCATTGTTGCACCCACTGTGTCAGTCCATCTCACTGAGGGTCTTCCTCTTTTTTGCTAACACTCTACCAAGCATGATGTCCTTCTCCAGGACTGATTCCTTCTGATAAAATGTCCAAAGCACGTGAAATGAAGTCTCGCCATCTTCACTTCCAAGGAACACTCTGGCTGTACTTCTTCCGGGACAGACTTGTTTGTTCTTCTGGCAGTCCATCGTATATTCAATATTCTTCAACAACACCATAATTCAAAGGCATCAGTTCTTCTTTGGTCTTCCTTATTCATTGTCCAGCTTTTGCATTCATATGAAGCGACTGAAAATATCATGGCTTGGGTCAGGTGCATCTTAGTCTTCAAAGTGACCTCTTTGCTTTTCAAGACATTAAAGAGGTCTTTTGCAGCAGATTTGCCCAACGCAATGCATCATTCGATTTCTTGACTGCTTCCATAGACGTTGATAGTGTCTACAAAGTATGCCTCTGTGTGTGTGTGCGTGTGCACGTGTGCACTTTTTCAGTACGGTCTTATTGCTAACATTTTTCATAACATTTTCTATACTTTTTCCAAAGTTATATAATCTGTTTCATAAAATTTAAATTTTTAGCACTTTATTTGGCCTTTCTCTGTGGATCATAATATTTTAATTGAAAAAATATTTTTAACAGATACTGAGGTTCCTGATAAGCTTAGAAAAAAATCTGCTAAATGATAATAAATTCTATTTAGTTTTTTTATATTTTAAAATATTTCAACCAAAATAGTTTAAAACATTGTCTTTTTATCACATTTTTATTTTTTTCAAAAATTTTACAACTTTCTTTTTTACATCAAGAAAATTTTCTCTAATTATGTTACTTCTGTTGAATACCTTTCAAATTAAAAGTTTAAAAATTGTGGAAGTATAAGTCTTCCCATTTAATTTTATTCCAGTACAGAAAATGAATTTTACAAGAAAGTATAAGTTTTAACAAAAGATCCTTCCCAAAATTTACGATATTCCGAAACCAAGTTATACAATTTGAAACTTAAATTGTATATATTAATTTCATTATTTAGTTTGTTCAGTTTTGTCTTGAAAGAGTAGAGATATGTATTGCAGTTAAAAATCTAAACTTTTAGCTGAATTTACAACACCATCAGATCTTTTACTTTGGTAGAATAAAATTTCAACAGCTTTACTTTGAATCTATGAATTGGATGAAAAAAAATCATATATTTATTAGACTTGGCTAAGCTGCTTTTCTATTGGAATCTTCTGAGGATAATGTAATAAATAGGCCTCACTGTGCAGAGTTCTCTTTATCCTGGAATAAACACATTAACAGTCCTTTCTTCACTGTTCATATGTGGAAAAAAAAAAAAAAAAACCTTAGAATTTAAATGGACAGGATTAATTTAGAAAAGTCATTTATCTAAATGAAATCCATGCTTTATAGACTGATATATATTTGAGCTCTGCATTTAAATACTGTCTTTTATTATGGTCTTCTTAAAATGCTGATGCTTCCTTCATAGGTTTGTGTCTTCTGATTTCCATGTTGTCAGTACAACCCTCATGGTAGATAATAAATACTGAAAAGTATTTTTTTCATATTACATCATTAATTTTCTCGAGAAAATGGAAATTCAGAACTTAATTTTTCTTTAAATGGCAACAGACTTCTATTTTTTCATCCAAATGCTACTGAAAGATTTTACTGCAAAATAAAATGTATTAATAACAGTAAAAGTAAATAAGTAATTTTAGACTCACACTGCACGGTAAATAAAAAATAAAACGCAATTGTTCTCTGGAGCACACTCTGTAGCAGAACTACTCAGCCTCCACTCCCTATATTTCATATTCCCTGGAAATCCTGGTGATGTAGTGGTTAAGTGCTACAGCTGCTAACCAAGAGGTCGGCAGTTCAAATCTGCCAGGCCCTCCTTGGAAAACCTATGGGGCAGTTCTACTCCGTCCTATAGGGTCGCTATGAGTTGGAATCGACTCAACAGCAGTGGGTTTGGTTTTTGGGTGGTCTATAACTTTTAATATTTCCTTCTGACCTAGAGGAATGGCTTCCTGACGGCTTCTGGCATCTCACAGGACTAGGCAGGAGCCATAGAACAAATAGCTTGTAGGTCACAGGGGCAGTAGGGGCATCAGTGAAGACTCCTTCTTCCATCATCACCACACAAGACCAGAGGAAGTTAGCTATCCATAGCTGCTGCTCTCAAAGCGCCTTTCATTTTATCAGCTGGCACCCTGTGTGCTGTGTTTGAAAGGGAGATAGTAGTTATGCTGCATCTGGAAAAGATCAAGTAGAGAGAGAGGCTTGTTGCTGCTAGTCTTGCAGATTTAACCACATGTTAAACTGAGAACTCCATCCTCAGAACACATGTTTCACACACTGCTCAAGAGGAGACTGTGGTGGAATCTGGTGGTACAATGTGGAGGTCAACCTAACCCATTCTGGCTTATTTTAATGCAACTACTAAACAAAGTACTTTAAAAAAAAATTAAGAAATTCAGGAAATGCTAGCAGGTATGAGACAGTAGGCCAAATGTAAATAAGACCTGAACCAGGCAAATCAAGATATGTGGTACCAACAACATAGGTGATGTGAAAAGGCATAGGGGGCGACCAAACATTTGGGCCATTGGAAAGGGGAGAAGAGAAAATAAATTAATTTTCTAAATGACAATTTCTAGGTGATATTTTGAGTTATTTGATTCAAAACCATTTTCATAATTATTAATTCTTTTCTTTGTAAGATAAAATTCTTACTCTCTATTTTCAACAATTTTTATAGGTGGCACAATTTTTAAAAGAGACCAAGCATATTTTCTCTCCTGTGTCAGTACAAGATATATATTCTAATTTAATGCCTCTACCTACTAAAATGATAGATACTGTGATATGTGGTGATGATTTACCCATATTATAAGGGACAGTATACAAGGTGATAAGAATATAACCTATGGCATCCAATTGCTTGGCTTTATAAGAGAGCTATATCATTTACTAGCTATGTGACTTTATTTAAATTATTTAACCTCTCTATCATTCTTATTCCTCATGTACAAAATGAGGACATTGACGATATCTGCCTAAGGGGGTTGTTATGAGGATTAAATGAATTAATATATGAAGAACCATTAGGATAATGCCTGTCATAGCAATCAGTAAATGCAAATTAAGTATAGGTTATTATTATTATTTCAATCAACTTCCAAGAAGGTTGACAGAAAATAATATATACCATGTATTTCAAATTACAAGTATCACCTGTGTTTGACTAGAAAAAAAAAAAAAAAGCAATTTATTAGATCATATTTGTTTTAACAATTTGTAGTCTATCTGAAACAGGGTTTTAGAGCAAGGGAGAAATCACATCTCCTGAAGACAACATACTTCTAAATGGGAGAAACCTTTCTAAATTATGCTGTATGATATTTTTTATTTTGTGTTAAAATATTTCCTGTACCACACACAGCTAAGACGAAGAGGTAAAAAAAAAATTTAATTAATTTTTGCTGGCAATTGTTTGTAAGACAATAGAAACCAATGACATACAAATGTGTAAGGGATATAGGATACATTCTAATGAATTATTTCTGAAAGCTTTATTCTGAAATAATGGTACTCAATAAAAATAAAAGATCATTTTAATATTCTAATGATAATTCTGAACTAATAAAACATTTAAACAGCCTTATTATATTCATATGTCTCATAATCATGAGAACAGTTTTGGCAAGATGGGGTCCCAAGAATCCAGCTCCTTGATCTGAGCTTTAAATCTCTTTGCCTAGGGAATCAGATTTTTGATAATATTTCAACAGCTCAATGAGCAAGACTAAAGGAATCTGCATTCCTGAGGTTTAGAATTGTACTTCTAAGGGAACTATAGGAAACTGTTGGCAAGAAAACTACTTTTTCCTTAATGGAAAAGCTACCATAAAAGTTAGAGTAAAATTCATTAACTGTGGACATTAACAAAGTCCATAGTTCCCCCACGCTTCTGTCAGTTTGTCCTACTGTGGGGGCTTGTGTGTGGCTGTGGTGCTGGAAGCTAAGCCACCAGTGCTGCTGGTATTCAAATACCAGCAGGGTCACCCATGGCAGACAGTTTTCAGCTGAGGTTCCTGACTAAGACAGACTAGGAAGAAGGACCTCGTGGTCTACTTCTGAAATGAATTAGGCAGTGAAAACCCTATGAACAGCATCAGAACATTGATATAGTGCCAGGAGATGCGCTCCTTAGGCTGGAAGGTACTCAAAATACGACCGGGGAAGAGCTGCCTTCTCAAAGTAGAGTCGACCTTAATGACATGAATGGAGTCAAGCTTCTGGGACCTTCATTTGCTGATATGGTACAACTCAGAAGGAGAAGAAACGGCTGCAACCATCCATTAATAATCAGAATGTGGAATGTACAAAGTATGAATCTAGGAAAATTGGAAATTGTCAAACATGAAATGGAATGCATAAAAATCGATATCCTAGACATTAATGAGCTGAAGTGGACTGGTATTGGTCATTTTGAACCCGACAATCATATGGTCTCCTCTGCCAGAACTGACAACTTGAAAAGGAATGGCTTTGCATTCATTATAAAAAAGAAGAACATTTCAAGATCTATCCTGAAGTACAATGCTATCAGTGATAGGATAATATCCATAGGCCTACAAGGAAGACCAGTTAATACAAATATTATTCAAATTTATGCACCAACCACTAAGGCCAAAGATGAAGAAATTGAAGATTTTTACCAACTTCTGCAGTCTGAAATTGATTGAACATGCAATCAGGATGCAGTGGTAATTACTAGTGATTGGAATGCAAAAGTTGGAAACAAGGAATAAGGATCAGTAGTTAGAAAATATGGCCTTGGTGATAGAAATGATCCTGGAGATCACACGATTGAATTTTGCAAGACCAATGACTTTTTCATTGCAAATACCTTTTTCCACCAACATAACCCAAAATAAACAGTGGCTATTCATGGATCTTGCCAGATGGAATACACAGGAATCAAATTGCCTACATCTGTGGAAAGAGAAGATGGAAAAGCTCAGTATCATCAGTCAGAAGAAGGCCAGAGGCAGACTGCTGATCAGACAATCAATTACTCATATGCAAGGTCAAGTTGAAACTGAAGAAAATTAGAACAAATCCATGAGAGCCAAAGTATGACCTTGAGTATATCCCACTGAATTTAGAAACCATCTCAAGAATAGATTTGTTGCATTGAACACTAATGACCGAAGACCAGACCAGTTGTGAAATGACGTTAAGGACATCATACATGAAGAAAGCAAGAGGTCATTAAAAAGACAGGGCAGAAGGAAAAGACCTAAATGGGTCCCAGAAGAGACTCTGAAACTTGCTTTTGAACGTGAAGTAGCTAATGCAAAGGAAGAAATGATGAACTAAAAGAGCTGAACAGAAGATTTCAAAGGGCAGCTCGAGAAGATAAAATATTATAATGACATGACCAAAGACCTGAAGATAGAAAACCAAAAGGGAAGAACATGCTTAACATTTCTCAATCTGAAAGAACTGAAGAAAAAATTCAAATCTGGAGTTGCAACAGTGAAGGATTCCATGGGGAAGATAGTATATGATGCAGGAAGCAGCAAAAGAAGACGGAAGAAATAACACAGAGTCACTATACCAAAAAGCACTGGTGAATGTTCAACCATTTCAGGAGGTAACATATGATCAGGAACTGATGGTACTGAAGGCATTGGCAAAAAACAAGGCTCCGGGAATTGATGGAATACCAATTGAGATGTTTCAACAAATGGATGCAGTGCTGGAAGTGCTCACTCGTCTATGCCAAGAAATTTGGAAGACAGCTACCTGGCCAACTGACAGGAAAAGATCCATATTTTTGCCTATTCCCAAGAAAGGTGATCCAATAGAATGTGGAAATTATCGGACAATATCATCAATATCACATGCAAGCAAAATTTTGCTGAAGATCATTCAAAAGCAGCTGTAGCAATATAACGACACGGATCTGCCAGAAATTCAAGCCCGGATTTAGAAGAGGACGTGGAACCAGGGATATCATTGCTGATGCCAGATGGATCCTGGCTGAAAGCAGAGAATACCAGAAGGATGTTTACCTATGTTTTACTGACTGTGCTAAGGCATTTGACTGTGGACTTTAACAAATTTTGGATAACATTGCATAGAATGGGAACTCCTGAGCACTTAATTGTGTTCACAGGGAATCTGTACATGGATCAAGAGGCAGTCATTCGAACAAAACAAGGGGTTACTGCATAGTTTAAAGTCAGGAAAGGTATACATCAGGGTTGTATCCTTTCACCACACCTATTCAGACATAACATATGTGAAGAAGACTGCGGCATCAGGATTGGAGGAAGACTCGTTAACAACCTGCATTATGCAGATGACACAACCTTGCTGGCTGACAGTGAACAGGACTTGAAGCACTTACCGATGAAGATCAAAGACCACAGCCTTCAGTGTGGATTATACCACAACATAACAAAAACAAAAATCTGCACAGCTAGGCCAGTAAGCAACATCATGATAAATGGAGAAAGGGCTGAAGTTGTGAAGGGTTTCATTTTACTTGGATCCACAATCAATGTCTGTGAAACTAGCAGTCAAGAAATTAAAAGATGCATTGCATTGGAGAAATCTGCTGCAAAAGATTTCTTAAAAGTGTTGAAAAGCCAAGATGTTACCTTGAGGACTAAAGTGTGCCTGGCCCAAGCCATGGTGTTTTCAATCACCTCATATGCATACAGAAGCCGGACAATGAATAAGGAAGACTGAAGAAAAAATGATGCCTTTGAACTGCTGAGTTGGCGAAGAATATTGAATATACCATGGACTGCCAAAAGAACAAACAAATCTGTCTTGGAAGAAGTACAACCAGAACCCTCCTTAGAAGCAAGGATGGTGAGACTATGTCTCACATACTTTGGACATGTTATCAGGTGGGATCGGTCCCTGGAGAAGGACATCATGCTTGGTAAAGTAGAGGGTCAGTGAAAAAGAGGAAGACCCTCAATGAGATGAATTGACACAATGGCTGCAACAATGGGTTAAAGCACAGCAACAATTGTGAGGATGGAACAGTACCTGGCAGTGCATAGGGTCACTACAAGTCAGAGCTGACGCAACGGCACCTAACAACAACAACAAACCCATAATTGGAATGGTTTTTGAAAAGAAAACTCCCACCACCACCACCACATATGACTATCAAGATAAGATGTCTGCTGCAAATTTTCTTTGGAAAACTGAGACTTAAAACCATGAATAAGACAGAACACAACATATCTGAGGGTACCATCTTAGTTATCTAGTGCTGCTATAACATATATACCACAAATGGATGGCTTTAACAAACAAAAATTTATTCTATCACAGTTTAGGAAGCTAGAAGTCTGAATTCAGCTCTACGGGAAGACTTTCTCTCTCTGTCATCTCTGGGGGAAGGTCCTTGTCTCCTTTCAACATCTGTGGGCCCAGCATTCCTTGGAGATCTCCACATCTTGGCATCAATCTTCCTCTGCATCTAGGGGGTTCTCACTGCAGGGACCCTGGATCCAAGGGATGTGTTCTGCTTCTGGCTCTTCTTTCTCAGTGGTACTGAGGTCCTTCTCCTCTCTGCTTGCTTCTCTCTCATTTTATCTCTTGTAAGATAAAAGGTGTTGCTCCAGCAAGGGTGTGACTTGAGCAAGGGTGTGACTTAAGTAAGGGTGTGACTTGAGTAAGGCTGTGACTTGAGTCATACACTCTTGTAAGGTGATGCCTCAAGATACACCCCACACTAGTTTTGCCTCATTAACATATAGAAGTTAGGATTTACAACATATCACAAAATGGAGGGTAGTTACATCAGATCACAAAATGGAAGACAACAACATAATACTGGGAATCAAGGCCTAGCCAAGTTGACGTGTATTTTTGGGGAACACGATTCAATCCATGACAGTTACTAAGAGAGTTAAATCTTTTGCTGTTATCATGAACAGTACTTTTATTGTAGTCAGACTTGAATAGATTCCTAGGTTTCTTGTTTTGGGCAAGATTAGTTCCTCCAGATACTGTAGAAAAAGCATGGCATACAGAGTTCAAAGACCAAGTTCCCCTCCTTGCTCTATGGAACCTCCCTTAGAAACACATTTAACCCCTCTGAGCATGAGTTTCTTTTTTTTAAAAGATGGAATAATACATCCACTTCACAGGCTTGTTATGAAGAGCAAATGACTATATGTGAAGTATGTCTTGCTATTATTTATTCTGGAAAGACATGAGATGAAATTGAAAGAACAAAAGCTTTGACATATACAAACTTAAATCCAGTTCTTACACTTCCTGTTTGTTTGGGAGAAGTTGTTCAATGTTTCTGAGCCTAAGTTTCTTCATATGTTAAATGAAGATGAAAATTCCAACACATATGTAAAATATGTGGTATCCAGTAGATCCTAGTTACTTAATAAATGTTATCCATGCCCAATGAACGGAGAACAGATATGACACACTTTAAAAAGATCTAAAGCTATACACGGATTCCCAGGGTGGTGCGGATGATTAAGCGCTCAGCTACTAATAGAATGTTTGGTGGTTCAAACCTACCCAAAAGTGCCTCAAAAGAATGGCTTGGCGATCTGCTTCTGAAAGGTCTAAGCCTTAAAAATCCTGTGGAATGAAGTTCTACTGCACAACACAGGGGGTCATCATAAGTCAAAACAGACTGGACGGCAACTAGTGGTTAAAGCTGTATACGACAGTCTGAATTGCGAAATAGATACTTTATAATTAGTCTGTTTAGCATCTCTAGTGGATGTACGGTTACTGGAGTGGATGTATGTACTTATATTCATCTGTGGCAAAATTCGTAACAGTCATTTTACTTAAAATATCCACAGTGAAATAACCATGGAGATAAAAATCTCATTAAATAAGATACTTTTATGAAGATTTTTATACGAACATTTATTCCCACGTCTTGATGGTTCTTGGTGTTAATGCAGCCTTTTATCAGATGATCCTTCTCTCCCCTTTCTTGTCACTTCCTCTCATCATAATAGGTTCTGTCCATCTAATCCTCTCAAATGTGGCCTCTTAATTGATCTCTTATTATCATAGCGGACCATGTAGCTTACTCCCTTTTCTTCTATAGTTCTGAACTTATATTATCATTTGGAACTTACTAACATACTGCTCTGTTATAGTATTTAAGAATGCATCTATATTTCACTACTAAATTAGAAGTTTCTAATTCTTAGTACAGTCATGCACAGCATAACGTCTGTTCAGGCAACATCTGACCACATATATGTCTGTGGTCTCACAAAGCTATAATAGAGTTCAGAAACCCTGATCAGAGAATGGGATGCAGAGGACGTAATGGACGTAGCGAATGGAACAGCTTTCCACATGAAACATGAATATCTCTTGTTTCTTGTATACAAAGCAACGCAGTTGCACTGCCAGGGGTATAATGGTACAGTACACATATAACCTATAAAACATATGTCCTGGGGGGCGGAGCCAAGATGGCAGACTAGGCAGACGCTACGTTGGATCCCTCTTACAACAAAGACACGGAAAAACAAGTGAATCGATCACATACATAACAATCTACGAACCCTGAACAACAAACACAGATTTAGAGACGGAGAATGAACTAATATGGGGAAGCAGCGATTGTTTTCAGAGCCTGGAGCCAGCGTACCAGTCAGGTACGGCACAAGCACAGAGAGCTGCTCCAGCCCCCTGAACTAACCACGGGAGGGGGACCAGCCGGTTCTGCGGGCGGCGTGGGACGCAGCTGGTAGAAGTGCCCGGGAGGCAGTGACTGGTATTGGAGCGGGGAGAACAGCGTCCCAGCCGGGACACTCGGTCATGGCACAAGCACGGGGAGCTGCTCCACCCAACTGAACTAACCCCGGGAGGTGGCCCAACTGGTTCGTGGGGGCGGCATGGCCACGCGGCTGGAGGGACGAGAAGTCCCTGGGAGGCAGCGACTGATTTTGGAGTCGAGAGTGCACCGTCCCAGTAGGGGAGCCTTGACGCTGGGCGTGGGGCTGGAAGCGGAGGATCTGACCTTGACTCCAGCGGGCCAGACCTTGACTCCAGCGGGGCAATCTCCACACAGCCAGCACACATAGGCGACGCGCCCCGCGGGAATCTCAGATATAATAGTCATTCCAAGCAAGACAAGCAACTCTGGCTATATTCTGAGGTGCTACTCTCCTATCTCTCTGTTCCCTCCCCCACCCTCCCCAGGCGGCTTCATTAACATCCGAATAGCCTGAGCCAGAGGGAGAACTCTGATAGGGATCTGACTGCATTTTTTTTTTAGCGGATTTTCTGGAAAAACTAGTTTCCCAGTGATGGCTCAGAGACAACAATCCATATCAAACCACTTAAAGAAGCAGCTTCTCCAAGCCCCCAAACAAAAGAATCAAAATCTTTCCCAAATGAAGATACAATCCTGGAATTATCAGATACAGAATATAAAAAACTAATTTACAGAATGCTTCAAGACATCACAAATGAAATAAGGCAAACTGCAGAAAAAGCCAAGGAACACACTGATAAAACTGTTGAAGAACTCAAAAAGATTATTCAAGAACATAGTGGAAAAATTAATAAGTTGCAAGAATCCATAGAGAGACAGCATGTAGAAATCCAAAAGATTAATAATAAAATTACAGAATTAGACAATGCAATAGGAAGTCAGAGGAGCAGACTCGAGCAATTAGAATGCAGAGTGGGACATCTGGAGGACCAGGGAATCAACACCAACATAGCTGAAAAAAAATCAGATAAAAGAATTAAAAAAAATGAAGAAACCCTAAGAATCATGTGGGACTCTATCAAGAAGGATAACCTGTGGGTGATTGGAGTCCCAGAACAGGGAGGGGGGACAGAAAACACAGAGAAAATAGTTGAAGAACTCCTGACACAAAACTTCCCTGACATCATGAAAGACGAAAGGATATCTATCCAAGATGCTCATTGAACCCCATTTAAGATTGATCCAAAAAGAAAAACACCAAGACATATTATCATCAAACTCGCCAAAACCAAAGATAAAGAGAAAATTTTAAAAGCAGCCAGGGAGAAAAGAAAGGTTTCCTTCAAGGGGGAATCAATAAGAATAAGTTCAGACTACTCAGCAGAAACCATGCAGGCAAGAAGGGAATGGGACGACATATAGAGAACACTGAAGGAGAAAAACTGCCAGCCAAGGATCATATATCTAGCAAAACTCTCTCTGAAATATGAAGGCAAAATTAAGATATTTACAGATAAACACAAGTTTAGAGAATTTGCAAAAACCAAACCAAAGCTACATGAAATACTAAAGGATATTGTTTGGTCAGAGAACCAATAATATCAGATATCAGCACAACACAAGGTCACAAAACAGAACGTCCTGATATCGACTCAAATAGGGAAATCACAAAAACAAACAAATTAAGATTAATTAAAAAAAAATACACATAACAGGGAATCATGGAAGTCAATAGGTAAAAGATCACAATAATCAAAAAGAGGGACTAAATACAGGAGGCATTGAACTGCCATATGGAGAGTGATACAAGGCGATATAGAACAATACAAGTTAGGTTTTTACTTAGAAAAATAGGGGTAAATAATAAGGTAACCACAAAAAGGTATAACAACTCTATAACTCAAGATAAAAGCCAAGAAAAACATAACGACTCAACTAACATAAAGTCAAACACTATGAAAATGAGGATCTCACAATTTACTAAGAAAAACGCCTCAGCACAAAAAAGTACGTGGAAAAATGAAATTGTCAACAGCACACATAAAAAGGCATCAAAATGACAGCACTAAAAACTTATTTATCTATAATTACCCTGAATGCAAATGGACTAAATGCACCAATAAAGAGACAGAGAGTCACAGACTGGATAAAGAAACAGGATCCATCTATATGCTGCCTACAAGAGACACACCTTAGACTTAGAGACACAAACAAACTAAAACTCAAAGGATGGAAAAAAGTATATCAAGCAAACAATAAGCAAAAAAGAAGAGGAGTAGCAATATTAATTTCTGACAAAATAGACTTTAGACTTAAATCCACCACAAAGGATAAAGAAGGACACTATATAATGATAAAAGGGACAATTGATCAGGAAGACATAACCATATTAAATATTTATGCACCCAATGACAGGGCTGCAAGATACATAAATCAAATTTTAACAGAATTGAAAAGTGAGATAGATACCTCCACAATTATAGTAGGAGACTTCAACACACCACTTTCGGAGAAGGACAGGACATCCAGTAAGGAGCTCAATAGAGACACGGAAGATCTAATTACAACAATCAACCAACTTGACCTCATTGACTTATACAGAACTCTCCACCCAACTGCTGCAAAATATACTTTTTTTTCTAGCGCACATGGAACATTCTCTAGAATAGACCACATATTAGGTCATAAAACAAATCTTTGCAGAGTCCAAAACATCGAAATATTACAAAGCATCTTCTCAGACCACAAGGCAATAAAACTAGAGATCAATAACAGAAAAACTAGGGAAAAGAAATCAAATACTTGGAAAATGAACAATACCCTCTTGAAAAAAGACTGGGTTATAGAAGACATCAAGGAGGGAATAAGGAAATTCTTAGAAAGCAACGAGAATGAAAATACTTCCTATCAAAACCTCTGGGACACAGCAAAAGCAGTGCTCAGAGGTCAACTTATATCGATAAATGCACACATACAAAAAGAAGAAAGAGCCAAAATCAGAGAACTGTCCCTACAACTTGAACAAATAGAAACTGAGCAACAAAAGAATCCATCAGGCACCAGAAGAAAACAAATAATAAAAATTAGAGCTCAACTAAATGAATTAGAGAACAGAAAAACAATTGAAAGAATTAACAAAGCCAAAAGCTGGTTCTTTGAAAAAATTAACAAAATGGATAAACCATTGTCTAGACTGACTAAAGAAATACAGGAAACGAAACAAATAACCCGAATAAGAAACGAGAAGTACCACATCACAGCAGAACCAAATGAAATTAAAAGAATCATTTCAGATTATTATGAAAAATTGGACTCTAACAAATTTGAAAACCTAGAAGAAATGGATGAATTCCTGGAAAAACACTACCTACCTAAACTAACACATTCAGAAGTAGAACAACTAAATAGACCCATAACAAAAAAAGAGATTGAAACGGTAATCAAAAAACTCCCAACAAAAAAAAGCCCTGGCCCGGACGGCTTCACTGCAGAGTTCTACCAAACTTTCAGAGAAGAGTTAACACTACTACTTCTGAAGGTATTCCAAAGCACAGAAAATGACGGAATACTACCCAACTCATTCTATGAAGTCACCATCTCCCTGATACCAAAACCAGGTAAAGACATTACAAAAAAAGAAAATTATAGACCTATATCCCTCATGAACATAGATGCAAAAATCCTCAACAAAATTCTAGCCAATAGAATCCAACAACACATCAAAAAAATAATTCACCCTGATCAAGTGGGATTTATACCAGGTATGCAAGGCTGGTTTAATATCAGAAAAACCATTAATGTAATCCATCACATAAATAAAACAAAAGACAAAAACCACATGATCTTATCAATTGATGCAGAAAAGGCATTTGACAAAGTCCAACACCCATTTATGATAAAAACTCTTACCAAAATAGAAATTGAAGGAAAATTCCTCAACATAATAAAGGGCATCTATGCAAAAAAAAAAAAAAAAAAAAAAAAATTTTTTTTAGTTATGCAAAGCCAACAGCCAATATCACTCTAAATGGAGAGAACCTGAAAGCATTTCCCTTGAGAACGGGAACCAGACAAGGATGCCCTTTATCACCGCTCTTATTCAACATCGTGCTGGAAGTCCTAGCCAGGGCAATTAGGCTAGACAAAGAAATAAAAGGTATCCGGATTGGCAAGGAAGAAGTAAAGTTATCACTATTTGCAGATGACATGATTATATACACAGAAAACCCTAAGGAATCCTCCAGAAAACTACTGAAACTAATAGAAGAGTTTGTCAGAGTCTCAGGTTATAAAATAAACATACAAAAATCACTTGGATTCCTCTACATCAACAAAAAGAACACCGAAGAGGAAATAACCAAATCAATACCATTCACAGTAGCCCCCAAGAAGATAAGATACTTAGGAATAAATCTTACCAAGGATGTAAAAGACCTATACAAAGAAAACTACAAAGCTCTACTACAAGAAATTCAAAAGGACATACTTAAGTGGAAAAACATACCTTGCTCATGGATAGGAAGACTTAACATAGTAAAAATGTCTATTCTACCAAAAGCCATCTATACATTTAAAGCACTTCCGATCCAAATTCCAATGTCATATTTTAAGGGGATAGAGAAACAAATCACCAATTTCATATGGAAGGGAAAGAAGCCCCGGATAAGCAAAGCACTACTGAAAAAGAAGAAGAAAGTGGGAGGCCTCACTTTACCTGATTTCAGAACCTATTATACAGCCACAGTAGTCAAAACAGCCTGGTACTGGTACAACAACAGGCACATAGACCAATGGAACAGAATTGAGAACCCAGACATAGATCCATCCACGTATGAGCAGCTGGTATTTGACAAAGGACCAGTGTCAATTAATTGGGGAAAAGAAAGCCTTTTTAACAAATGGTGCTGGCATAACTGGATATTCATTTGCAAAAAAATGAAACAGGACCCATACCTTACACCATGCACAAAAACTAACTCCAAGTGGATCAAAGACCTAAACATAAAGACTAAAACGATAAAGATCATGGAAGAAAAAATTGGGACAACCCTAGGAACCCTAATACAAGGCATAAACAGAATACAAAACATTACCAAAAATGATGAAGAGAAACCCGATAACTGGGAGCTCCTAAAAATCAAACACCTATGCTCATCTAAAGACTTCACCAAAAGAGTAAAAAGACCACCTACAGATTGGGAAAGAATTTTCAGCTATGACATCTCCGACCAGCGCCTGATCTCTAAAATCTACATAATTCTGTCAAAACTCAACCACAAAAAGACAAACAACCCAATCAAAAAGTGGGCAAAGGATATGAACACACATTTCACTAAAGAAGATATTCAGGCAGCCAACAGATACATGAGAAAATGCTCTTGATCATTAGCCATTAGAGAAATGCAAATTAAAACTACGATGAGATTCCATCTCACACCAGCAAGGCTGGCATTAATCCAAAAAACACAAAATAATAAATGTTGGAGAGGCTGCGGACAGATTGGAACTCTTATACACTGCTGGTGGGAATGTAAAATGGTACAACCACTTTGGAAATCTATCTGGCGTTATCTTAAACAGTTAGAAATAGAACTACCATACAACCCAGAAATCCCACTCCTGGGAATATACCCTAGAGATACAAGAGCCTTCATACAAACAGATATATGCACACCCATGTTTATTGCAGCTCTGTTTACAATAGCAAAAAGCTGGAAGCAACCAAGGTGTCCATCAACAGATGAATGGGTAAATAAATTGTGGTATATTCACACAATGGAATACTACGCATCGATAAAGAACAGTGACGAATCTCTGAAACATTTCATAACATGGAGGAACCTGGAAGGCATTATGCTGAGCGAAATTAGTCAGAGGCAAAAGGACAAATATTGTATAAGACCACTATTATAAGATCTTGAGTAATAGTAAACCTGAGAAGAACACATACTTTTGTGGTTACGAGGGGGGGAGGGAGGGAGGGTGGGAGAGGGTTTTTTATTGATTAATCAGTAGATAAGAACTGCTTTAGGTGAAGGGAAAGACAACACTCAATACATGGAAGGTCAGCTCAATTGGACTGGACCAAAAGCAAAGAAGTTTCCAGGATAAAATGAATGCTTCAAAGGTCAGCGGAGCAAGGGCGGGGGTCTGGGGAACATGGTTTGCGGGGACTTCTAAGTCAATTGGCAAAATAATTCTATTATGAAATCATTCTGCATCCCACTTTGAAATGTGGCGTCTGGGACCTTAAATGCTAACAAGCGGCCATCTAAGATGCATCAATTGGTCTCAACCCACCTGGAGCAAAGGAAAATGAAGAACACCAAGGCCACACGACAACTAAGAATCCAAGAGACAGAAAGGGCCACATGAACCAGAGATCTACATCATCTTGAGACCAGAAGAACTAGTTGGTGCCCGGCCACAATTGAACTGCCCTGACAGGGAGCACAGCAGAGGACCCCTGAGGGAGCAGGAGATCAGTGGGATACAGACCCCAAATTCTCATAAAAAGACCAAACTTAATGGTCTGACTGAGACTAGAGGAATCCCGGCGGCCATGCTCCCCAGACCTTCTGTTGGCACAGGACAGGAACCATCCCCGAAGACAACTCATCAGACATGAAAGGGACTGGTCAGCGGGTGGGAGAGAGACGCTGATGAAGAGTGAGCTAATTATATCAGGTGGACACTTGAGATTGTGTTGGCAACTCTTGTCTGGAGGGGGGATGGGAGGATAGAGAGAGAGAGAAGCCGGCAAAATTGTCACGAAAGGAGAGACTGAAAGGGCTGACTCAAGAAGGGGAGAGCAAGTGGGAGTAGGGAGTGAGATGTATGTAAACTTATATGTGACAGACTGATTGGATTTGTAAACGTTCACTTGAAGCTTAATAAAAGTTAATAAAAAAAAAAAATGTCCTAATGGTCACATAAATGCCTATGTTACTAGCTTATGTATATATAGTCTGTACTTTCTATTGTTATTTTAACGTGAACTTTCTCTACTTACAATTAAAAAGTTTACTGTATAACACTGGATGCTTCTACTCGAAGGCGGCAGCATCCAATTGGTGTATCGTGCATCTCTTGGGTGTTGTAGCATTATCTCTCTGTTTAATTTTCTCTCGAAAACTTTACTGTGAAGTGCATTATGGCTCCTAAATGCAGCAATACCAGTGCTAGTGATCCATAGCACTAGCAAGAGGCAAAGAAGAAGTATCGATTTTGAAATGAAGCAAAAGGTTATTAAACAACACAAAGGTGAAAAATCAGTGAATGCCATTGCTCGCGATTTAGACATGTTCACACAACATCCAAGTCACATAATGTCCTGTATCACAGAATGTATCATAGTCACATAATGTCCTATATCACAGAACGTATCATAGATGTTAAGTGATGCATGACTGTGTAAAAAGTTGCCGTGTTCATCTTCATTTCCCACATGGTAGTACAGACTGAAGCTCCATAAATATCTGATGAGCATGCAAATTACATGTTGTCTATACTCTAATTAGAAAAAAATCATACAACAATTGTTCTTAAACTTTGCTATAAATCAATTCTGTTGTATACCCAGATCCTACAACTCTGAAATTTAATAGCTAACAATCCTTTGATTAAAATGTATACTCTGTATCTGATATAGATCTGTTTTTAACACTTTTAGTTGTTTTTCTTTAGATATCACCACTAGAATATGAGGTTTTTAAGGTGAGAAGGCATGTCTTATTTGTATTTATTTCTCCATTAGATACGGAGTATCTGAAATTTAAAAAATATTCACTCTAAATTGAACAACGTCACAAACACATTTTTAACAAGGGGCTGCTTTGATTCAATAAAAGAAGATAGAAAGCTAAAATGTATTGAGCATATACTATATACTAGGCAAAATGAATGCTAGATGCTTTCTGCTTGTTATAAATTCTGATGTTTTCTCATTTAATAGTCTTCCATAGAGATTCAAAGAATGACATAACCCATGGGTAAGAATTAATATGGTTTACTGATAAAGGTAACCTTTTTCTATAACCTACCAAAATATATTAACTGATTGGTAAAAGTATTTTCCAAATAGAGTTTGAGTTTGTAGATAATGGAATGAAAAGATTCTTATACATATATTGGCAAAAGCTGTGTGCACTGCAGTCATCTAACGAGCTTATAATAGTTAACAAACAGTCCATGTCTGTATATTTTATTTTGCAATAGAGTTGGCTAATGCTTTTGGATCTTTCTGAATTAGTGAAAGAATAAATAGACTCCTACATCTGGAGAAATGTGGTTTGGAGCTTTGTTCTGATTTTCTGCATCTCGTGCCAGGTATCCATCACCTGGGGTGGGGTGTTATTTTGGTAAAATTGATCTCATTACTTATTCTCAAAAGAATGCTGTATTTGAGAACAATGTTATTGTTAACGGAACTTTGATTTTAGTGACCAAATGCCAAGAATGTTTTTAAAAACTCTGCTATCCTTCCCATCAGTTTAGATCAGCCAGGCATAACATATGTGAGAAGTTATCTAAATTTATCAGCAATAAAACTGAGATGATGAAAGCATGGCTTCCCCTTAGGTATCATCCAGCATTGGTAGCCAGGTTGTTACCTTTCCTTCTTATTTTATTGTTCAAGGCTGGAGCACATTACTCTTGTGATACTTGCCAAAGTTCTATGGCATTATTGTTTGAGGCTCACCATATGTGTCTTTGATCCCTGCCCAGTAGGTACCTTGACTGCATACCAGCGTGGCACTTACCATAAGAATTATGAATTATTCACTTGCTTCTGATTCTATCCATGTTGCCATCACACAGACCCTTAAATATCCATCTTTGGGACCAAACAGCCTCACAATGTATCAATCTGTTTTAACTGGACCCCTCCCACCAAAGGCCTGGCCACTTGGGAGAATTGATATAATCAGTCTACCTAGTTTTGAGCTGACTTGTTTCTGGAACAAAAATCCCTCCTCATTCTGTTTTTGAGAGCCTTTGTTTAGGATAGAGGCAATGCGCATCCATAACTTATCATGGTCATTTTATACTGACAAGAGATAGGCAGAGGGGTGGGAATGGATTTAGAGGATATGTGGCTTCCATCTAGTTTTCTCTCTGGTGGATTAGTTAAGATAACAGGGCTATATTATATGATTCTTGGCTCTCTGAGTTAAATTCGGTGTTCTTAGTTCAGTTCAATGCCTCTTGGTACCTACCATTACTTTGTTAGAAGATACTGGAACTCCAGAATGCATTGATAAATACAGAACAAACACAATAGTCAAAGGAACAATTTCATGTCAGAATTCTGGTAAATATGGAGACTAAGCTATTCTGAGTGATTCCTCTTCTCCCCCTTTCTACCTATCCCAAGAACACACCCAGGGGCAAAACACTGCTAAGAGGCTCACAAGAAAGTATAGGCCTGGATAGCCAGGGGCTAGGGCTTAATTACCAAATGGGAAGAGATCTAAACCAATGGCTCTGTGTGGACAGGGAGCTAACTGAACCACGGGCTTGAACCATTGGGTCTCAGAATGCTTTTCCATATATGGAAGATGGAAAAACTTCACCAGGGGCTGTGGGTGAGAAACTAAGCCCTTCAAGAGAACTGAAGCCAAGTGGTATCATGTATGGTTTTATGTTCTGGATTATTAATCTCTTTGTACAGAGACCTAAAGCTAAGAGAGTAACAAGAAACAGTAGCACAGTCAAATCAAATTCATCAGAAACTCTGGTCAAGCAAAAATGAAACCATTCTTTAAAGGTGTTCCAATAAACTAAGACATTTCCATAGAAAACAATCTTCACCAAAGATAAGCTTATATAAGCAAATACCAACTGCACAAGAAAATACTGTATATATGAAGCAAAAATTGTTTAGAAATCTAAATAGTAATTGACAAAAGCACAACTATAGTGGACATTTTCCTCTGCCGTGCTATCTTTGTAAGACTATTCTATATATAATTATATAAACATTCACAAAATCATACTCTAGTTGCCCATCTCCTTCTCAAAAATAAATTAATTAAATGAAGGGCTATACTTCAGAGGGCTGTTCTGAAAAAAATGATGTTGATTATATATACAAGTAGTACCAACTTATGGCATATTCTAGTTGCCACAAACTCCACTTAAGACTGTCCTTACCATTATTAATATGTACTACGTACAATGTTGCAGCATGTAATGTGCTGTTATCATTCTCAGATGTTCACTCGCAGATGTTCACTTTTATGATTTACAGTTCAAAACACTACCATGTTTATAAAGATTCTGATAATAAACCAAAAAAAAAAAAAAAACCCAAACACATTGCCATTAAGTTGATTCCATCTCATAGCAACCCTATAAGACAGAGTAGAGCAGTTTTGTAGAGTTTCCAAGGAGCGGCTGGTGGATTGGAACTGCTGGCCTTTTGGTTAGCAGACAAGTGCTTAACTACTGTGCCACCAGGACTCCACTAATAATAAAAGGGAATAATAATAAAGAAATTGGACTTCTAGCCAACGTGGCACCATAGACAGAAGCACCACACCGTCCCCCCATGGCAAAGACCTGAAAAACTAAGTAAAACAGAGACAAACGTCATTCCTGGAACCCAGAGCATCAAATGAAGAGATAAGACACCCAGGCAAACACTGAATGGAGTAAGAAACTGACAGAAGACAAAGGGTGAGGAGAGGTATGTGTGGAGGTTCCTTATTACCTAATGCAGCACGAATTCACCATCTTGAACTCCGGTTGGGGATCAGAAGACAGGGAGCATGGGGAAGCAGCTTCACGGAGCTCCCAGCAGGAGACAGAGCACCTGATAACCAGCGATACACGCTTTCACATTCCCTATCCTCTCCCTGCTGCTGTACGTTCGCGCTTACTGGCTGGCTGCAGTGCTTGACCAGCCCGAAAGTGCAGTGTCCATGCAGCTTGCAGTTGCCCCACCCACAATGCACATCAGTGGACAGGGAGTATGGGAAAGCAGATCCATGAAGTTCCCAGCAGGAGACACAGCACTTGGTAACCAGCGATATATGCTTTCCTAACCCCCACTTCAGCCTCCTCTGCTTCCTACCAGCCACAGTCTCTTGGCCTAGATGCAACTGCTTCCACCCCAGGCCGCTTGGACTCACCCTGACACACTGGGTGGGTTCCTGAGCTGGTGTAGCTTCTTTCTCTTTCTTTTGGTTTCTTCTGTGCCTCCCACCACCTCTCCCTCCTTTCTCTCGAACATCTGGCTCTGTGTGCCATTTTTGCTTCTTCTTGAAAGGCTGTGAAGCCCCGCTCGACTGGAGAACCACTCCTGCGGCCTGCAACACCACACTGGCGGGATCCCTGGGGCTTTTTTTTTTTTTTTGCTTGTTTTGTTCTGTTCTGTTTTGTTTGTTTTTTTCTCTTTTAGCACTTAGGAACCCCTTTTAGCTGGGCTGCCCTGCACGGCTTAGGAGCCACTTCCCCAATCTGTGTAGCCTTGCAGGTGGGACCCCTGGGGGCATTTCTTTTTTTTTTCTTACTTTTTTTTTCCTCTCTTTTCCCCTTTCTGTCTTTCTTCATTTCTCAGTTCTCATCTGTCTATACTTACCTTCTTTTTCTGTCTTCCGAATACCTGGATCTGTGTGATATCTATACTCCCTACAGCCAGGCTGTCCTGTGTGGCCTGCGAGTCACTTCCCCAGTTTTCATGGCCACATTGTGGGACCCCTGGGGGCTTTCTTTTTAGTTTCCAAATTTTTATCTAGTTTTTTCTTTTTCCATTTTTTCCTTTTTTTCTTTTCTCTATATCTCAGTTTCTCATCTCTCCACTCCAAATGGAAATCTCCCTTAGCACTCTTTTTTTTTTCTTTGTTGTTTGATTTGGCTCCTGTTTCCTCGCTCCTTTTTCCCATACCCATATTAGCTCCACACATCACAACCTCCCCCCTCTTTCCTGCCTATCTGCACCGTGTGCTGAATATCACATCCCTGAGCAGCATAGGCACAGCCTACCAGAACCTACCCAGCATTGATTCCTGGCCTGCCCTGTCGGCCCTACTATGTGCCACAAACAACCCATCCTAGCCCCTCCCCTTCAGCTGGACCTGCCCTACTGCACCATAGCTGAGTGACTGGCCTCGCCTAGGGACAAGGAGGTGAAAAAGTATCACAACTATAGATGATCAAACAACAAAGAACACACAGCCCATCTGCTCAGACATAACCAAATAAAATAAAAAAAGCAGGACGAAGCAAACAATCTACAACCAATAAACAAAGAAAATAACTACTGAATGGTTCAAAGACTGCAGACAATATCAAAACATATAAAAAATAAAAAAAACAGGACAGGATGGGTCCAGTAAGCATCCATAAAAAAAAAAACAAAAAAAAACAGATGACTTTCCAGTACAAGAAAAGGCACTAGAACTACCTGACAGGGAATTCAAATCTCTAATATTCAGAACTATCCAAGAGTTGATGCAAAAACCAGACAAAAGTGAGGAAAAAATAGATAATTCATGAAAAAGGCAGACAAATTCATGGAAAATACAGACCAAAAAAAAAAGGAAGAATTCAGGAAAATAATACAAGAATAAAATGCCAAAATAAATTCACAACTAGAAATCATACGAACACAACAATTAGAAATCCAAAAGATAAAGAACAAGATTTCAGAAGTGGACAGTGTCATAAAAGGGCTGAGGAGCAGTTTTGAAATGATGAAAGACAGGATCAGCGAAATTGAAGACAAACACTTTGATACATTCTGTTTGCAGACAAATCAGAAAAAAGAATGAAAAAAAATGAGGAAACCCTGAGAATTATGGGGGATGCAATCAAAAGCAAAAATTTGCAAGTTCCAGAACAGGGAGAGCAATTCATTGAAGAATTGCTAACAGAAAACTTCTCTAATATCATGAATGGTGAAAAGCTGACCATCCAAGAAGCTCAACGAATCCCATATAGAATAGGCCCCAAAACAAAAACACCGAGGTATATCATAATCACAAACGCTAAAACCAAAGACAAAGAAAAAAATCCTGTTAGCAGCTAGAGAAAAACAAAAGTCACATACAGAGAAGAAACAATAAGACTAAGCTCTGATTATTCAGAAGAAACCACTCAGGCAAGAAGGCAATGGGATGACATATATAAAACCTCGAAAGAAAAAAAAAAAAAAAACTTCCAACTGCAAAACATTCATTCAAATATGATGGTGAAATTAGGACATTTCCAGATAAACAGAAGTTAAGGGAATATGTAAAAACCAAACCAAACTTACAAGAATTATTAAAGGGAGTCCTTTGGTCTGAGAGCAAAAAACATCAGACCACAGCCAGAATCCAGGACAAAAGATTGTACCAGCCAGATACCAACCTGGGAAATGAACTCTCAAGGACTATCCAAAACCAAAGGAATTGCAACAGGGTACCAGAGAGGCTAATCTGTAAATGACAACAACGTCAGAACAATAAAAGAGGGAATAAACGGTAAAAGGTGTAGAACTTTCTAATGGAGAGGAACGCGAGGCAATACCAAGTCATAATAGACTGGTTCAAACCTAGAAAGATAAGGGTAAATTTCAGGGTAACCACAAAGAAAGTTAACAAACCTACTCATTAAAATGAAGAAAAAACAAAAAGTCTTAATAAAAATAAAATCTACAAAAACAAAAGAAGTGTAAAAGAAATCCACAAACAAAAGGAACTCAGAACAGGAGGGTAAGAGGAACAAAGAAAATGTTAGCACCCCCCCCCCCGCAAAAGCAGGACAAAATGACAGCAATAAGCTCACACCTATCAATAATTACACTGAATATAAATGTCCTATATATTTTTTTTATATATGCACCCAAAAAGAGACACAGAATGACAGAATGGATTAAAAAACAGGCTCCATCAATATGCTGTCTACAAGAGACACACCTTAGAAACAAAGACATAAAACCAAAAAAAATAACCAAACCCACTGCCGTCGAGTTGATTCTGACTCATAGCGACCCTATAGGACAGAGTAGAACTGCTCCACAGAGTTTCCAAGGAGCACCTGGTGGATTTGGTTAGCAGCTGTAGTACTTAACCAGTATGCCACCAGGGTTTTCTTAAAAATCAAAGGATGGAAAAAAAATATATCAAGCAAATAACTACCAAAAAGGAGCAGGAGTAGCAATACTAATCTCAGATAAAACAGACTTTAAAACAAAATCCACCATAAAAGACAAAGAAGGGCATTATATAATGATTAACTGGATGATCCATCATGAAGACTTAACCATAATAAATATCTATGCACCCAGTGACAGGGCTCATATATATATAAATCTCTAACAGCACTGAAAAGAGAAATTGACAGCTCTACAATAATGGAGACTTCTACACACCACTCTGGAGAAAGGGCAGAACATCTAGAAAGAAACTCAACAAAGATACAGAAGAGCTAAAGAGCACAATCAGCCAACTTGACTTTATAAACATACATAGAACACTCCACCCAACAGCGACAAGGTACATATTCTTTTCCAGTGCACATGGAACGTTCTCCAGAATAGACCGTCTTAGAGCACAGAGCAACCCTCAACAAAATCCAAAATATTGAGATAATAAAAAGTAACTTCTCTGACCACAATGCCCTCAGAGTAGAAATTAACAGGAAAAATAAGGAAAAAAATCAATTACATGGAAACTGAATAACACCCTGCTTAAAACCCACTGGGTAATAGAAGAAATCAGAGATGGAATAAAAAAATTCCTAGACTCAAATAAGAATGAAAACACTTTATGCCAAAACTTTTGGGACAAAAAAGGCAGTGCTCAAAGGTCAATTTAATCAATAGATGCACACATCAAAAAAGAAGGAACAAAATCAAAACATTAGGTGTACAACTTGAACAAATAGAGAACAGCAAAAGAAGCCCACAGTCACAAGAAAAGAAATAATAAAGATCAGAGCAGAAATAATTGAAATAGAGAATAGAAAAACAGTAGAAAGAATCAACAAAACCAAAAGTTGGTTCTTTGAAAGGATTAACAAAATCGACAAACCACTGGCCAAAGACAAAAGAAAAACAGGAGAGGACACAAATAACCCAAATAAGAAATAGAATGGGCAACATTACAACAGACCCAAGTGAAATAAAAAGGATCATAACAGAGTATTACGAAAAACTTTACTCCAACAAATTTGACAACCTAGAGGAAATGGGCAAATTTCTAGGAATACACTCCCTACCCAAACTAATATGAAATGATGTTGAAAATCTGAACAGACCCATAACAAGAGATTGAAAACATAATTAAAAAAAAAAAAAAAAACTCCCCACAAAAAAAAATGCCCTGGCCCAAATGGCTTTACTGGAGAATTCTACCAAACATTCAGAGAAAAGCGTACACCAGTATTACTCAAACTATTTCAAAACATAGAAAAGGAAGAGATGCTTCCGAGTTCATTCTATGAAGCCGGCATAACTCTGATACTAAAACCAGGCAAAGACATCACAAAAAAAGAAAATTACAGACCAATATCTCTCATGAACTTGGATTGAAAAATTCTAGTCAATAAAATCAGCAACATATAAAAAAAAATAATACACTGTGACCAAGTAGGATTCATTTTTTTTAATGCAAGGATGGTTCAACATTAGAAAATCAATCAATGCAATCCACCACATAAATAAAAGGAAAAAAAAGAATCACATGGTCATCTCGATGATGCAGAAAAGGCATTCAACAAAGCCCAAGGCCCATTCCTGAAAAAAACTCTCAATAAAATAGTATAGAGGGAAATGTCTCAACATACTAAAAAACATATATGCAAAACCAATGACCAACATCATTCTTAATGGAGAGAGGCTGAAAACATTCCCCTAGAGAACAAGAACAAGACAAGGATGCCCTTTATCACCACTCCTATTTAACATTGTGTTGGAAGTCCTAGCTAGAGCAATAAGGCAAGAAAAGAAATAAATGGCATCCAAATTTGTAATGAAGAAGTTAAACTGTCCCTATTTGTGAATATTATACTATACTTAGAAAATCCAAAAGACTCCATGAGAAAACTACTGGAACTAATAGAAAGATTCAGCAGATTAGCAGGATACAAGATAAACATACAAAAATCAGTAGGATTCCTGTACACCAATAAAGAGAACGATGAAAAGGAAATCAGGAAAACAATACCATTTACAATAAAAAAAACCTAAAAAAATAAAATACTTGGGAATAAATCTAACCAGGGATGTAAAAGGCCTATACAAAGAAAACCACAAGACACTACTGCAAGAAACCAAAAGATATCTATATAAATGGGAAAACATACCATGCTCATGGATAGGTAGACTCAACATTGTGAAAATGACAATTCTACCCTGAGTGATTTACATATACAATGCAATACCAACCCAAATACCAACAACATTCTTTAAAGAGATGGAAAGATTATCATTAACTTTATATGGAAAGGGAAGATGTCCCAGATAACTAAAGCACTATTGAAGAAGAAGAATAAAGTAGGCGGACTCACACTACCTGACCTCAGAACCTACTATAGAGCTACAGTAGTCAAAAGACCCTGGTACTGGTACAATGACAGATACATTGACCAATGGGACAGAATTGAGAACCTAAATGTAAATCAATCCACCTACGGTCACCTGATCTTTCACAAAGGCCCAAAGTCCATCAAATGAGGAAAATACAGTCTTTGTAACAAATGGCACTGGCAAAACTTGATGTCCATCTGCAAAAAAATGAAACAGGACCCATACCTCACACCATATAAAAAAAACTAACTCAAAATGGGTCAAAAATTATGAAGTTCATAGAGGAAAAAATAGAATCAACGCTACAGGCCCTAATACATGGCATTAAGAGGATACAAACCACAACCAACAACACACTAGCTTCAGAGGATAAGCTAAATAACTGGGATCTTCTAAAAATTAAACACTTGTGCTCATCAAAAGACTTCACAGAGAGAGTAAAAAGAGGACCTACAGACTGGGAAAAAATTTTTAGCTATTACAGATCCAACAAAGGTCTAATCTCCAAAATCTGCAAGAAAATCCAACAACTCTACAACAAAAAGACAAATAATCCAATTAAAAAATGGACAAGGGAAATGAACAGACACTTAACAAAAGAAGATATTCACGTGGCCAACAGACATATGAGGAAATGCTCACAATCTCTAGCCATGACAGAAATGCAAATCAAAACCATAGAAAGATACCATCTCACTCTGCCATTACTGGCACGAATCAATAAAGCAGGAAATAACAAATGTTGGAGAGGCTGTGGGGAGATCAGAACTGGTATGCACTGCTGGTGGGAATGCAAAACGATACCACCATTTTGGAAAACAATATGATGCTTCCTTAGAAAGCTAGAAATAGAAATACCATATAATCCAGCAATCCTACTTCTAGGAATATATTCTAGAGAAATAAGAGTTGTCACACAAATAGACATATGCACACCTATGTTAACTGCAGCATTGTTACAATAGCAAAAAGAAACAACCTAGATGCCCATCAACAGGTGAATGGATAAACAAACTGTGGTACAAACACACAACGGAGTACTACACAACAACAAAGAACAACAATGAATCTGTGAAGCATCTCCTAATGTGATGAATCTGGAGGGCATTATGCTGGGTGAAATAAGTCAATCACAAAAGGACAAACAAAATATGAGACCACTACTATAAAAACTCATGAAAAGGTTTATATACAAAAAGAAACAATCTTTGATGGTTATGAGGGAGGGGTGGGGTGGAAATGGAAAAACACTTAATATACAATAGATAAGTAGAAACTTTGGTGAAGGGTAAGATAGTACACAACACTGGGGAAGCCAGCACAACCTGTACAAGGCAAGGTCATGGTAGCTCCATAGACACATCCAAACTTCCTGAGGGACGGAATTGCTGGGCTGGGGGCTGTGGGCCCATGGTCTCGGGGAACATCTAGCTCAACGGCAAAGCATAGTTTATAAAAAATATGTTCTACATTCTACTTTGGTGAGTAGCATCTGGGGTCTTAAAAGCCTTTGAGCAGCCATGTAGGATACTCCACTGGTCTCACCCCTTCAGGAGCAAGGAAGAATGAAGAAAACTAAAGATACAAGGGAAAGATTAGTCCAAAGGACTAATGGACCATATCTGCCACGTCCTCCACCAGACTGAGTACAGTAAAACAAGATGGTGCCCAGCTACCACCACTGGCTGCTCTGATAGGGATCATGATAGAAGGTCCTGGACAAAGCTGGAGAAAAATATAGAACAAAATTCTAACTCAAAAAGAAAGACCAGACTTGCTGGCCTGACAGAGACTGGAGAAACCCTGAGAGTATGGCCCCAGACACCCTTTCAGCTCAGTAATAAGGTCACTCCTGAGGTTCACCTTTTAGCTAAAGATTGAACAGGCCCATGGAACAAAATAAGACTAAAGGGGTGCACCAGCCCTGGGGCAGGGACTGGAAGGCAGGAGGGAAAAGGAAAGCTGGTAGTAGGGAACCCTGGGTTGAGAAGGGAGAGCGTTGACATGTCTTGGGGTTGTTAACCAATGTCATAGAACAATGTGTGTACTAACTGCTTAATGAGAAACTAGTTTGTTCTGTAAATCTTCATCTAAATTACTATTAAAAAAAAAAGAGAAAATATCTACAAAATGCCTGACCAGTATTCCTCAGAAGTGTTAAGGTCAGGAAAACAAAGATAGACTGAGAAATTGTCGCAGGTTGAAGGAGATTAAGGAGACTTGAAAACTAAGTGCTATGTGGATTCCAGGATTGGGTCCTGGACCCAAAAAAAAAAAGGACAGTAGTGAGAGAAACAAGTAAAATTTGACTAAAGCTTGCAAAGTAGTTAATCGTATTGCATCAATGTTGATTGCTTCCTTCTAGTTACACAGGGGAAGCTAGGAGAAGGTATACAGAAATTCTCTTGCAACCTCTCCATAAGTCTATAATTATTCCAGTATAAAAAGATTAAAAAGTCTATAGTTGTAATAATTTTCCTATTTTAACAATAATGGCATTCATTTAACACTTATTAAAAAAAGAAAAAATTAAAAAATGAGGTATTTTACTTATGTCAGGACTGTCCTAAGTTGGAAACTGACTGTATATATGGATACATATACAGACACACATATATGTATATAAAAAAATATATCCCCAAACCCATTGCCATCGAGTCAATTCCAACACATAGCAACGCTATAGGATAGAGTAGAATTGCCCCATAGAGTTTCCAAGGAGCACCTGGTGGATTCAAACTGCCGACCCTTTGGTTAGCAGCTGTAGCACTTAACCACTACACCACCAGGGTTTACACACACACACACGCGCACAGGATCCCTGTAATAACAGTAATAATAAAGAAAATAATAAAAAAAAATATATAATAGCTACCATTTATTCCTTACTCTGTGCCACAAACCATGAGTTAAGCACCTTATATATTCTAGCTCATTCAACCTTTACAATTGCTCTGCCAGGTAGGCACTTTTATCAACATTCTTTTATAGTGAAGAAGCAGAGGCTACAGAACTTGCTTAAGTTCACATAGAATCTGGTGGAGCCAGGCTTCCATCCCAGGTAATCTAAAATCAGCACATAGGGCTCTTCCTTACTACCCTATGATGTCTTCCAAACAGAAGCGAAGTGGGGCAGAGAGAAATCAATAGCAGAAGAGAAAAAGAGAGTGAGAGATAGAGAAGGGTTGGGTGGAAGATGTTCAACTGATTCCCTTTAGTTGACAGACTGGATATAGGGCTGGGGTAAAGAGAAAAAGGAGTAAAAAAATATTCAGGAGAGAAAGGTAAAATGGAAAATTTTTTGCATGTAACTTAAAATTGGCAATAAAACCACTAGAGAAACAGAATATTTTAACTTGCAATGAATTTTTTATCTTTTATATTTGAACGCTCGAGTAGCAATGGAATAGAAATAGTTTAGTGTTATGATTCAATGAGAATAGTAGAGAGGGCAGATTCAAGATGTGACACTAACCAGCTTTGTGACTTTCAACAAGTGATTACTGTTCTGAGGGAGCCCACTTTCCTAACCTGTTACGTGGGGAAGAGAGAGCTTCGATACCTGTCAAAAAGGTTTGCTGTATCTATGCTCATTTCACCTAAAGGATTTTAAATATTCAAGTGGCAGGGGTACATATTGAGAATATTTATTTTAATCATAACAACAGGACGATGTACAGTAATGCTAACACAAGAACATAAACTGTTCAGATTCATAAATTTCAAGCATTCACAATTTGATTGAACATCAACTTAACTTTCCAGCAAATAAAGCGTACATTTTGTTACTCTTAAGATCTTCAGCCTTTAATATCGCTAACAGTTTTGGTATTTATAGGAATTTTAATTTTGATATTATAATATATTCTATATAAAATGCATTAAAATTACATCAACAGATATTTTAATATTTATACTCTATAAAAAAGTATATTAATATGGGCAACAAATTTGTACATAAAATATTCTGAAGACTCTTCCCATTTAGAAAACCACTGAACAGTAAAGATTATTTTTTTTAAATGTTACTTTTCTTAGTATCAGAAAATTATACGCTATTTGGCTTGTGATAGAGATTATACTTTCCAAAATTTAAGGCTTGATTTCAATATTAATTGCCAAAATTATTGACATTTTCAATGATTGTCTCAATTATTAAGGTTACCTTGCAAATTTATTGTTTTTCCTGGTGGGTCCTTTTTAAATCTTTCAGATACCATGTACTCTGTTATAGTTTCACCAATCTGTACGTTGCATTTTACCCGTGATGGAAAAATAATTAGCAGCTACCCCTGCTGAAAACAATATATAAGACAGATTTAGTTCTATTAACCTAAATTTATGTTCAGGTCAATAATCACTAGATTTTGGGGTGTTTTTTTAAGTTTTAAAGGTGTCTGATAATTACAGGATTTGACTTTGGCAATTCAGAGCAGGCTCTCCAAGTTAATTATCCTTAGTTAAACGTGTGAGAGTTCTAAGGTCTCATCCTACTGTTGTTCAATCGAAAGGATCCATATGAGACCTCCCCAACTTTTAGCCTTCCTCTGCCTTTAAATAATCTTTATGTCCCTTACCAGTGGAGTTCTCACCCACCCAAGCGGTAAGGATGGTTTGTTTGTCTCTTCTGGTTGTTAAATTCCTTCCAAGTGTCTTTAGGCTGTGTTTTACAAGGTTATCTTTGGATTCTTTTATCTGGTCGTGCAACCCTGTTGCTACCAACCCACTCCGGATTTATATTTGCTGCAGCAACTAGACGGGTCGACTGGTCACGGACACCTGGCTAGGTCTCTAGGAGACTCCAAGATCCCTGAAGAAGATTATCCTTGGTGAATATGTCTACTCAGTTGCAGGCTACCGAACTCAGTCTGAGTTTTACAGCGGATGATGTAAGTGTGCCAGTGAAAGGAGCCAAGGCTGGGCAGGTGGTCTGCCTGAGGATTATTTTCCTAATGCACGCCCCCTATTCTAATGTCTGAAGGACTTGATTAGATTTTGCAGTTTGAACGGATGCAACATTTAGGGCTTCCATAATTTTGATTGATGTGTTTTTTAAGCCACCCAATTCCATTTCGGTGCTTTACTGCAGTGCCAATTTACTTCAGGTACCTGTGACATCTTCCCTAATACAGTCCCTCCTTTTTTTCTTAATCGTCCAATTTTATATGTATTTTAATCTTTTTAAACTGCCTTAATTAAAAAATAGAATTTATTGTCATAAGCATATATCCAAGTCAGCTCATAGCGAGACAAATCTACACTTAGCACAAAAGGGTGTAGCTGGGAACGAGCAAGCTCACCCATACATAAGCACATGCCCCCTCCTCTTGATTAGACCCTTTTCCTTCTAGATAGGATCTGCACCAGAGAAGTCGCTGAATAGGCAGGTACAGATACAGTCACCCCTGCGGGCTCAGCGGGGGCGATAAAAGCCCTCCGCCCGCTTCGCTCCTCTCCTCACCAGGTTCCCGGCGTCAGGTGCAGGCGCCGGGTGCACCCCGGGCCCGCGGGCGCAGCCACCTCCCAGCCTCCCCGCCCCTCGGCGCCGCCGCAGTGCACTGAGCAGGGCTGGTGCTCGCCCCCCGCCCTCCCCGGGAGGGGCGCGTTCCGTTGCTGGCGCCGTTTCTCAGCGCGGTGTCCGCCCCTCAGCTCTCTCCTCCTCGCTCCCACCCGTCGTCGGTTACAGGCCCTGGCCCTGCCATGGGGAATATGCCCTCCGCGGTGAAGCACTGCCTCAGCTACCAACAGCTTCTCCGAGAGCATCTCTGGATCGGGGACTCGGGGGCAGGGGCACTCGACCCTGCGCAGGTACAGCCTTACGGTCCAGGGTGTCCACACCCTCCTGAACACAGCTGCCAGCCAGCTTCTCCCCTCTCAACCTCCTGGTTGCCGCCCTTCCCATGCATCTACCCCCCATCCGCACCCCAGGGTCGTTCCTGCAGCAGCTGGGTTTTTAGGTCTCAGCTTTTTAAATTCGCTTTCCCATCAGCTCTCTTCTGGGAGCGTCTAGCCGGCCTTTCTAGATCAGACCCAACAAAATCCCTACCTGTGGCCATTTGCAGATCACCTATAGAAAATTATTCCGCCTTATTTTTTCCTTAGAAATGACGCATTATATTTGTATCCATAGGGTTTCCTCCAAGGAGAATGCCCTTATTCTTAGGTTCTTCCTAGTGCTGTGTAACAAAGACAACAGATTTATCGTGATGCAGAAAAACGGATGAAGCCACCAGCATGTACAGTTAGGAAAACATAGTAAGATGAAGTTATCCAGTGGACCATTGATTCATCCCTAACGTATTTATGCTTCAGCAAACTGTTTGAAGAGATTGTAAATAACTGAGCAGTTTAAAATTTCAGACTAAAATTTAATACCACATGATACCTGAAATTTCGTGTTAAGACAGGCAACTTCGTGGTATCAGCATCCTTAAGATTTAATACACTCTCAACTAAAAGGAATGGGTAAATGAGGAAAGAATGTATATAAACAAATTAATTTTTCCCTTTAAAAAGCTTAAAAAACACACACACAAAATAAATAACAGTGATAATTGTTACATAAAGGTTTTTTTTTTTTTTTTTAGAACATGAAAAAATGGAGGGAGACTATAAGAGCTTGACTTTTTTTTTTAATACTTACTGGTAGTGGATGTAACAGTGTTTACTTCTGGGTTAATTCTGTGCATAAAACACTAACTAGTGTTAATTATTATAGTATTTCAGTGGGTAGCCATAATTTTACCATAGCTGTGGCTTTTAATCAGCTGTTCCAATATTAGCTACTTATTTTCCTGTAGTTTTACATTTAGTGTATTCTCAGTTTGGTATATCAGTATATGAAATTGTAACCTTACCTTTACAAATTGGAATTCAGCATTTGTAGATTTTTAAAAAGATACTTTGCTCCTCATTACTTAGACGATGGCCGTGGTCACCTTTACTCAAAGGTCAGCAGAATGTGTTGATGACAAGGGTAGAAGGGAAAGTTATCTTTTATCTTTTCACACGTTCACATGGCTTTGTTTAATTTTCCTGCGTTCACTTTTCATCTTTCTGTTGCAGCTTTTCTGTTAATGTTTCTGAACTTTCGTATGCAGTCTGTGTTACATCATCAGGAATCCTTAACCTTTCTTCCCTAGGCTGAGACTTTTGTTGCTGGGTAAATACTACATTTTTCCCTCTACCCCTATGTTCTGATCTACTCATTTTGTGGGCTTTGGGACAATAATAGAGGGTAGGCTGCTGGAGAGGATGTGTACTTTGCCCTGTTGAGGTGAGGAGACGGGTAAACTAAAATGACTAGAATTACTGATTAAGGAATGTGAGGTATAGAATTTTGGGATATCCATTAGCCTCACGAAGAAGACCTTTTGTTCCCTCCTGGAGAAAAAGATACACCTTTTCTAAATATTCCCTTTTTTTATTGCCAACTGCTTTGCCTGGGAAACTCCCATTCATCCCTCAGACCCTTCTTAAAACCACTTCTTTTGTCCAGCCTTTTTCTCCCTCCAGGGTCAATGCCCACTCCTCTGCGCTCGCATGATGTTTATGCATAATTCTGTTTTAACCCCGGTTCTAATCGATGTTTTTTTTTTTTTTTCTAATGAACTGTAATGTCTAATGTGTCATCCTGTTGGAACTCATAGGAGCATTAATACCTGACACTTGACTATTTGAAAGTATCTCCTTTTTTGACTTTTAACAAATCTTTACTGCCTTAACCCCTACCTCTCCGGTTCCTCAGTCTCCTCAGCAGGCATAATGGCCTCTATCTGGCTGGTAAATCAGGTTTCTCATGGCGGTTGATACTCCTCGTAGAGCTTCTTATCCACACTCACTGTTTTCGGTTACCATTTGTATATCATTGTCTTCCAGATTTATAAACCCATCTCTCTCCTGAGCTCCAGTCCTGACATCCAGCCGTTTATGTGACGTTGTTATTGGATGTCTCAAAAGCAGTTCAAACTCAACATTTGCAAAATTGAATCCATAGTCTCCATCCTAAAACCTTGAAACTCCCCCAGTATTTCCTACAACAGGGAACACTATTACCATTCATTCAGTTCTGCAAGCCACAAACCAAGAACTCCTTCCTTTTATTTTCCTCATGCCCTGCATGTTTCCTCAGTCCCACAATTTTACCTCTTGAATTTCCTCAAATTCATCTATTTGTCCTATGTCCTTGCTACCACCAGTTTCAAAATGGCATTATCTGCCATAAGAACTCCTGTTTGGACTGTTATGCTAGTCTCTTTACAGGTCTCCATGCACGTATGTGTTCCCATCCCTCTTCAATCCACTGTCTACATAACTAGTCAGGAGATGTTTTCTACTTCAAGTAGAAGCATACTGTCCTCTGTTTCACAGCCTTCCATGAATCCCTTGGCAATGAACACAAACACTGTAGTATGTTCTCTGAAGCCTCATGTGGTCTGCTCATTACACCTCTGCAACATCATCTCCAATTATTCTCTCTTTGCAACTCTTCTTGCCACTTCAGCCGCAGTGGCCTTCTTTGAACTCCAGTAAATCATGTTCCCTATGGAAAGATAGCCTTTGCTTGTTTTCCCTTCTGCTAAGATAGTTTTTTTCAAATAGTTTTAAGAGCTTGGCTGCTAACCAGAAGGTCGACAGTTCATATCCACCAGCCGCTCCTTGGAAACCCTATGGGACAGTTCTACTCTGTCCTGTAGGGTAGCTATAGGGTCACTATGCGTTGGAATTGACTCAATGGCAGTGCGTTTGGTTTTGGTTTTTTATGCATCCTTTAAATCAGATATTGCTCTCTGATAAAAGTTTCCTTAGATTCTTTAGGCTACTAGCCCTTGTTATGCTTTCAGTTGCACAATGTGCTGTTCATTATATATAATGTGGATTATATATTCGTTTTTGTGATTATTTGATCTCTAATCCCCTACCAGACTGTAAGCCCCGTAGGAGCAAGAAAGCCATTCACCATAGAATTCTCAGACTCTAACAGAATGCCTGGATAGTTTTGGGTGGTCGTATATACTTGTTAAGTGAATGAATGAATGCTTATCTTTCCAGGCCATAAGCATTTCATGACTGGGGACCATGATGTCATTTTTAGAATTCTTCAGGGCCCAAAAGAATGATTGGCACATTGTACGACCATGATAAATGTTTGTTAAATGAATGGTAAAGTGCTAAGAATGAGGACATGGTGGCAGTAGTTTGATTTTAGCACTGATAGCTGGACAGGTATTATTACTATTTGTGACTTTTTTTTCATCTCATAAAATCTAGCCATGCTTTGATGGGAGAAGAGTTGAAGAGGAATTCTGGAGGTGTGAAGAGACAGCACACAGCTTAACCAATTCTGCACTGTTGAATCTGGCAGGCAGCATCATGAGCTGGACTCCTGTGATTTGAAATAATTTGGTTGAAGTTGGGACAGACGCAATGTGCTATGTTTTGGGAGAGTCCTGTGCTGGGCAATAGAAAATCGGAAACCTATGCCTTGTCCTGCTGGCAACTTATTCTGTTATATTGTGCAGGTGATAACCTCAGTAGACCTCAAATTTTCAGTTTGTACATTAGAGATAATGATATTTTCCTGATAAATTATCAGGATGAAATTAAATTGTGTGTGTGTGTGTGTGTAGGTGTGTGCAAAAATATGCATTTGAAGTTTTGCAGTTTTTTACTCAGTGTCAGGTGGGCCAATGTGAATGAAAGGCCTACTCTAACACAGTTCCACTAATTAAATTCTTTGGGCCTCTACATTTTTCTTAATGGCATTGGTTTTGCAAAAACAAATTCCTTAACTGACCAGAAGATTAAAGCTGATCATTCTGTGGTTCAAGATATCTCTTATGGTCAGTTTTGTTTTCTGTATCCGACTCTGTAAAAATGGTTATGGTGAAGCTGGAATAATTGGTATATTTTAAAGTTTTGATTTAATTCTAGAGTTCCTAGTAAAGCCAATCCCTCTCTGATTTCCAAGTCCTGCTTAAGTAGTGGCTAAATCTCTTCATGCATTAATACCTTGTCCCAATAATAAAATTTCCAAGGTTCTAAATTCTAACACAAACAAAATTTAAAGATATTAGATTTCTGAAATCAAAATCATAGGTTATGTGAGATTAATTCATATTTCTTTTACATTAAGTCCTGATCCTTTAAATTACGTTTGCTGTCAGCAAAAATTGTGATTCAAAGTAAAGCGTTTGTTGTTAAGGTGGTCTCTGGAAGTTAACATAAATGCATTATATTTATATTTAAACTTAGAGAATAATGTGCATGTATACTTTTTTTAGTTTTCGACAATGTAGATGACAACACATTACTGGCTGGGGAGGAGTTTTCAAAAAGGAACCAAGCTAACACCCCACTATTTGTGTTCTCTTTGTCTCACGTGTTCTCTGTTCCTTTCCTTGCTCTTTTTTTTTTTTTTTTTGCCTCCTTTTGCAATAATGCAGTGGATTTATTATTAATTTTCCCCTACATTAGTTTAGTAGATATACACTGTTTTATTGTGCTCTTTTTTTTTTTAGTATTATCTTGAAGATTTTAACATGCATTATTAACTAATTAAGATATCATATAAAACCAAAAAACAAGCCCATTGCCATCGGGTCGATTCTGACTCAAAGCGACCCTACAGGACAGAGTAGAACTGCTCCATAGGGTTTCCAAGGAGCAGCTGGTAGATTCAAACTGCCAAGTCTTTGGTTAGCAGCCGAGCTCTTAACAATTGTGCCACCAGAGCTCCAAAATATAATATAGTTTAACACTACTAAAATTATCTTAAATATTGTTGGCATGTATTTTAATTCTCTATATTGGATATTTTTGGAGCCCTGTTGGTGCAGTGGTTAAGAGCTCAGGCTGCTAACCAAAAGCTTGGCAGTTTGAATCTACCAGCTGCTCCTTTGAAACCCTATGGGGCAGTTCTACTCAGTCCTATAGGGCCGCTACGAGTCGGAATGGACTGGATGGCAGTGGGTCACACTGAATATTTATAATATATATATTAATACAGTCAATATTCGTTTATATTTAAGCATGTATTTTCCACTTCGTCATTCTTCACATCTCTTCATCTCCATTCGATTACCTGGGAACATCTTCCTTCAGCTAGAAGAATATGTTGTAATATTTTCTTTAGTACAAATCTGGAAACCCTGGTGGTGTAGTGGTTAAGTGCTACGGCTTCTAACCAAGAGATCGGCAGTTCAAATCTGCCAGGCACTCCTTGGAAACTCTATGGGGCAGTTCTACTCTGCCTTATAGGGTCGCTGTGAGTCGGAATCGACTCGACAGCAGTGGGTTTGGTTCAGTGGGTTTTAGTACAAATCTAGTGATGATTTTTTTCAGTTTTTCTTTGAAATTACATTTAGTTTTTCTTTACTTTTTAAATATACATATATCATATGTAATAATATAAATGAATATTTACTGTTGTTAATGTTAGGTACTGTAGAGTCAGTTCCAACTCATAGTGATCCTGTGTACAACAGAACTAAATACTGCCCAGTCCTGCACCGTACCCACAATTGTTACCGTGTTTGATCCCATTGTTGCTACCACTGTGTCTGTCCATTTCGTTGAAGGTCTTCCTCTTTTTCACTGACCCTCTACTAAGCATGGTGTCCTTGTCCAGGGACTGATCCCTCCTAATAAATAGCTCCAAAGTATTGAGACAAAGGCTGGTCAACCTCACTTCTAAAGGACATTCTGGCTGTACTTCTTCCAAGAAAGATTTATCCGTACTTCCGGCAGTACATGGTATATTCAATATTTTTGCCCAGCACCAAAATTCAAAGACTTCAATTCTTCTTTGATCTTTCTTATTCATTGTCTAGCTTTTGCATGATATGAGGTGATTGAAAACACCATGGCTTGGTTCAGACACGTTAGTCCTCAAAGTGACATCCTTGCAGATTTGCCCAATGCAATATGTTGTTTGATTTCTTAACTGCTGCTTTTCTGGGCTTTGATTATGGACCCAAGTAAAATGAAATCCTTGACAACTTTAGTATTTTCTCCATTTATCATGGTATTGCTTTTTGGTCCAGTTTTGAGTTTTTTTTTTTTTGTCTTTATGTTGAGGTGTAATCCATACTGAAGGTTGTGGTCTTTGATCTTCATCAGTAAGTGCTTCAAGTCCTTCTTGCTTTCAGCAAGCAAGGTTGAGCCATCTGAATATCCCAGGTTGTTAACGAGTCTTCCTCCAATCCTGATGCTGCATTCTTCATCATACAGTCCAGCACCTTGGCTTACTTGCTTAGCGTACAGATTGAATCAGCATGGTGAAAGGAAAAACCCTGATGCACACCTTTTCTGATTTTAAAACACTGAGTATCCCCTAGTTGCGTTCGAATGACTGCCTCCTGATCTATGTACAGGTTCCACATGAGCACACTTCAGTGTTGTGGAATTCCCATTCTTTGCAATGTTATCTATGGTTTGTTATGATCCATCCAGTTGAATGCTTTTGCGTAGTCAATAAAACATAGGTAAACATCTTTCTGGTATTCTCTGCTTTCAGCCAAGATCCATCTGACATCAACAATGATATCCCTCATTCCACATCTTCTTCTGAGTCTGGCTTGAATTTCTGTCAGTTTTCTGTCAATGTACTGCTGCAACCATGTTTTGAATGATCTTCAGCAAAATTTTGCTTGTGTGTGATATTAATGATGTTGTTCAATAGTTTACTCATTCTGTTGGATCACATTTCTTTGGAATGGGCTCAAATATGGACCTCTTCCAGTTGGTTGGCCAGGTAGCTGTCTTCCAAATTTCTTGGCATGGATGAGTGAGTGCTTCCAGCACTGCATCTGTTTGTTGAAACATCTCAGTTGGTATTCTGTCAGTTCTTGAAGCCTTGTTTTTCTCTAATGTCTTCAGTGTAGGCTGGACTTCTTCCTTTAGTACCATCAGTTCTTGATCCTATGCTACCTTATGAAATCGTGGAATGTCCACCAATTTTTTTTTGGTACAGTGACTCTGTGTATACCTTCCATCTTCTTTTGATGCTTCCTGCATTGGTCAATATTTTGCCCATACAATCCTTCAATATTGCAACTTGGGGTTTGAATTTTTTCTTTAGGTCTTTCAGCTTGAGAAATGCCAAACATGTTTTTTCCCTTTTGGTTTTGTAACTCTAGGTCTTTGCACATTTCATTGTAATACTTTTCTCAAGCCACTCTTTGGAATCTTCTGTTCAGCTCTTTTACTTCATCATTTCTTCCCTTTGCTTTAGCTACTGTACATTCAAGAGCAAGTTTCAGAACATCTTTTGATATCCATTTTGACCTTTTTTTTCTTGCCTGTCTTTTTAATGACCTTTTGCTTTCTTCATGTATGATGTACTTGATGTCTTTCCACAACTGGTCTGATCTACGGTCATTAATGTTCAATGCATGAAATCTGTTCATGAGATGTACTCTAAATTCAGGTGGGATATATTCAGTGTTTTACTTTGGCTCTCATGGACTTGTTTTAATTTTCTTCAATTTCCACTTGAACCAGCATATGAGCTTTTGACAGTCTGTTCCACAGTCAGCCCCTAAGTTTGTTCTGACTGATAATATTGAACTTTTCCATCGCCTCTTTCCTCGGATGTAGTCTATTTGATTCCTATGTATTCCTTCAGGCAAAGTCCGTGTGTATAGTCACCATTTTTGTTGTTGAAAAAAGGTATTTGCAATGAATAAGTTGTTGGTCTTGTAAAATTCTTTCATGCAATCTCTGGATTTGTTTCTATCACCAAGTTTGTATTTTTCAACTACAGATGTTTCTTCTTTGTTTCTAACTTTCACTTTCTAATCACCAGTAATTATCAGTGTATCTTGATTACATGTATGATCAGTTTCAGCCTGTAGAAGTTAGTAAAATGCTTCAATTACTTCATCTTTGGCATTAGTGGTTTGTGGGTAAATTTGAATAATAGTTGTATTAACTGGTCTTCCTTGTAGGTATGTGTACATTATCCTATTACTGACAGGTGGTACTTCAGGATAGATATATGAATGTCCTTTTTGTGAATGAATGCAAAGCCATTCTGCTTCAATTTTTCATTCTCAGCATAGTAGACCATGTGATTGTCCAGTCATAATGGCCCGTATCAGCCCATTTCTGTTCACTAATGCCTAGGATATCGATCTTTATGTGTCCCATTTCATTTTTGACAACTTCATTTTTCCTAGATTCATAATTTGTACTTTCCATGTTCTGATTATTAACAGATGTTTGCAGATGTTTCTTCTCATTTTTAATAGTGCCACATCAGCAAATGAAGGTCCCAAAAGATTTACTCCATCCATGTCATTAAGGTTGACTCTACTTTGAGGAGGCAGCTCTTCCTCAGTCATATTTTGAATACCTTCCAACCTGAGGGGCTCATCTTCCGGCACTATATCAGACGTTATTCTGCTTCTGTTAATAAGTTTTTCACCGTCCAGTTTTTTTTTTTTTTTTTTTTGGTCGGTTTTTGTTGATGTTAGAAATAGATCTCCAGATCCTTCTTCCTAGTCTGTCTTAAACTGGAACCTCTGCTGAAACCTGTCCACTATGGGTTACCCTGCAGGTAACCGGAGTCATAGCTTCCAGCATCACTGCAACCTGAAAGCCCCCACGGTACAACAAACAGACAGAGAGATGGGAATATTGACTGAACATATGTATTCTGTTTGTAGAATTAAAGGATATGATGAAAGTACAAAATGGCAGATTTCTCAACAGATACAATGGAAGCCAGGAAACAGTGAAACGAGGCATTAGTCTTATTTTTGGTTCTTTGATGATAATGTATCTTTTATTCTTTGACCTCTTTAAAGATTTGCTTTTGTCTTTGATTCTGTGATGTGTGTAGGTGTAGCATTCTTTGCATTTTTTTGCTATAGTTCATAGCACTTCTAGCATTTCTGGCTTGATGCTTGTTGGCTTTTATTGGTTTTGGAATACATTCAACCATTTTTACTTCAAGTATTCCTCTGGTCCCTATCCTATCCGTTTGGATGTGCAGTTTGAAGAATCTTAGACCTTTTCCTGTGTCTCACTTATTTCTCATACTCTTTCCTCTATTTTCTATTTTTCTTTTCTCTCCATAGTCAGTCTGAACATTTTTTTTTCACCTGCTCCCATTTTACTAATTCTTCCTTCAGCTTTTTCTAATTTTAAGTTATTCTTATTTAATTTCTTAATTTTAATGACTACATTTTGGGGTCCTGGTGGCACAATGGTTAATAGCTCGCATGCTAACCAAAAGGTCCATGGTTTGAATCCACCAGGTGTTCCTTGGAAACCCTATGAGGCAGTTCTACTCTGTCCTATAGTGTTACTAGGAGTTGGAATCAACTCGACAGCAATGGGTTTAGTGTTTTGGTTTATTTTGGGGATAAAAATTTCCTTGTGATTTTTTATAGTTTTTTGTTCTTTGCCAAAGTTCTCCATCTTGTTGTACATTTCTTGAATATTTGTTAGAGTTTCATTATGTTTACCAAAGTTACTTTAAATTTTTTGTCTGGTAACTCCAATATGCAGATCTCCACTGGGTCAAGTATCTTCTCATCTGGTATGCCTAATAATTTTTGATTGTATGCTAGACATCTGGTATGAGAAAAACTGTAGCTATAATTTGAGGCTCTGAATGATAATAATTTTCTCCAGAAAGGGTTTATTTTTGCTTCTGGCAGGCATTAAGTATAGGGATGGTTTACTTTAAGCCAGTCAGGGGCTTAGCTATTTTTAAGCTGGGCCTACTTTAGTTGTGAGAGCTTATCTTTTTCTCTTCATCTTTACTTTTAGTTTATAACCCTTCAGAGGTCCTAACTAAAGGCAGAGGTGTTTATCAAGGTCCTTCCTTCATGCAAAGAACCTAAAAAATTTTTCCTGCCCAGGCTTGTAGGCCTATTAGAAGCTCTCACAGTCTTCTCAGCTTCTCAGATGCTGGTATGGAATTGGCAAAGGTATCAAGAAGAAAATTGATGCTGTTTGTTGGACCCACCACTTTGTGTCATTCATCAGTATTGGCCCCTGAAGTCCTCACTACCTTTTCAGATCTCTAAGGCTATCGACCAAGTGTTTTTTCTTAATATTATATCCAGCTTCTTTACCTGTTTTCAGTGAGTGTGTTCTGTGCAAGTTTGTCTGCCACTGATGGAAAATAAACAATTCAATAGGGAATTTGGAATATAAAAATACCAATTTTGTAATTTAATTTCAATTTCAAACATATGCTCACTGACCATATTACAAATTTTTTTGATGTAGTTATATCCCAAGAAATATGCAAAATGTTTAGGAGAATAATTTAAGCTCAAAGAAGGAATAAAAATATTTGGCTGTTTCATTAAAAATAGTATTATTTTATGCAAAATCAGACTATTCTGATGGCTTACAGCAATGTAAAAAAATGAGCATAGTGCACTTATGAAAATACTGGGGGAGGGCATGGTTGGCAAGCAGAGGTAGCAGGTGTGTGTTATTTGCATAAAATATGATAATTAAGATATTTTTAAACAATATGAAAAGTAATATTTGCCCAATTTCAGTATCTGGCTTTAGAGTACACTCTTTATGTATGACTTAGTAGGTGTTCAATAAAACTTGCCAGATTAATGAATGAATCAGTGAATGATTAAATGATTAATTATTTATGATATTTTATCTCTGTTGACATAAATTTATTTCAGTTCTTTCCACTTTGTGGGTATAAAGTTGGTAAAAGTATTTTTTTCTTTCTGATCTTTTGCTTTTCCTCTCATTTCTGGCTTTCTCTGTTTTCCTATCTCTCGATCTCAGTAAGCCTTTCTAGAAGTCTTATATGTTTTATCAGTTTATAAAAATTGTTTTTGTAGTTTTTTTTGTCCCTTATCTGTGTGTGTGTGTGTTTGAATCTGTGTGTGTGTATGTGTAATTTGCTACCAACTGATTTCTACTTTTGAATAAAAAAATCCTATTTCTCTGCTTTCTTTGGATTACTATTTTGATTTTCTTGAGCTGAATATTAACTCATTTGTTTTTCATCCTTTTTTTAAAAAAATAAATGTTTTTAAGACTATACATATCCATTTCTCTGTTGTTTTACTTTAAGTGTTTGTCTTATAAGCTATTCATCTGATTAGTCTCCATCCTTATTATATGAATTTAATTTCAATTATGTTTCTTGTGACTGTTGATATATTTGTACCATTTTCTGCAATACCAGTCTCAGTCACAACATTATATGTCTTACCTTTAGGGCTGATTATATCCTTTTGATATTCTTATTTCATATTTAAATCTGTTTATGCTGTCGTTTGGAGCAAAAGATGTATGTCAAAGAATGAACTCATTCACCTTGAAAGAGTCTATTACACCATGGTTAATCAAATAGCATGAAAAATTGCCATTCTCAAGACCTTTTGTTGTTGCCATGAGATATCTAAAAGATGAGGTAAATATAGAGAGTTTCAAAGATTCGCAGTATTGATAAAGCCAAAGATTTAATTATGGACACCACTAACTTAGGAAGTTGAAAGTATGGATATTTGGGTTTAGAGTCAGCTACAACGACAAGCCCTATGTATAACCATGTGAATTAATGGCTGGAATGGATTCAAATTCCAGTGGATTTCACTGAAAACCAAGTCAGTGAATAGGGAGGTAAAGATACTAGGTGGAAGGTCCACCAGGATGTTGAACTTACTGCTGAATGGTATCAGGATTTGGGGTGAAGGGAATAATGGTCATGGCATTGGTATAAGAGGTATATAAGTTGTCAAGCCGGGATAAAGGGCAATATGATCAAATGACAGGGATCTCAGAGAAGCAGAGGTTTTTATACAAGTAAAAAGAGGTAACAGTCTTCAATAAGTATTGGAAACTAAAGATACCGTACACACCTCCAGTTGCTAAAGAAGGTGTAGGAGACCGAGAAATCTATATAAGAGAGTTAAAGGTAAGTTACCATTCCTTTTTTTTTTTTTTACTTTTTTGTTACTTTTTATTGTGCTTTAAGTGAAAGTTTACGAATCAAGTCAGTCTCTCATACAAAAATTTATATACACCTTGCTATATGTTCCTGGTTGCTCTCCCCCTAATGAGACAGCACACTCCTCTCCAACTTGTATTCCCCATGTCTATTCAGCCAGCTTCTGTCCCCCTCGGCCCTCTCATCTCCCCTCCAGATAAGAGCTGTCCACAAAGTCTCATGTATCTACTTCAGCCAAGAAGCTCACTCCTCACCAGTATCATTTTCTATCTTATATTCCAGTCTAATCCCTGTCTGAAGAGTTGGCTTTGGGAATGGTTCCTCTCTTGGGCTAACAGAAGGTCTGGGGACTGTGAGCTCCGGGGTCCTTCTAGTCTCAGTCAGGTCATTAAGTCTGTTCTTTTTAGGAGAACTTGAGGTCTGTATCCCACTGTTTTCTTGCTCCATCAGGGATTCTCTGTTGTGTTCCCTGTCGGGGCAGTTATCAGTTGTAGCTGGGCACCATCTAGTATTTCTGGTCCCAGGCTGACAAGTCTATGATATATGTGGCCCTTTCTGTCTCTTTGGCTCATAATTACCTTGTGTGTTTGGTGTTCTTCATTCTCCTTTGCTCCATGTGGGTTGAGACCCATTGAAGAATCTTACATGGCTGCTTGCTAGTGTTTAAGACCCCAGATGCCACTCTCCAAAGTGGAATGCAGAATGTTTTCTTAATAGATTTTATTATGCCAATTGACTTAGACATCCCCTGAAACCATGGTCCCCAAAGCCCCCGCCCCTGCTACTCTGGCCTTTGAAGCGTTCGGTTTATTCAGGAAGCTTCTTTGCTTTTGGTTTAGTCCAGTTGTGCTTACCTCTCCTGTGTTGTGTGTTGTCTTTCCCTTGACCTAAAATAGTTCTTGTTTACTATCTAATTAGTTAATACCACTCGTAACCATCATAAAGAATATTTTCTTCTCTGTTTAAACTGTTTCTTGAGTTCTCGTAATAGTGGTCTCATACAATATTTGTCCTTTTGCAGTTGATTAATTTCACTTCGCATAATGCCTACCAGATTTCTCCATGTTATGAAATGTTTCACGGATTCATCATTGTTCTTTATCAATACGTAGCATTCCACTGTGTGAATATACCATAATTTATCCATTCATCTGCTGATGGGCATCTTGGTTGCTTCCGTCTTTTTGCTATTGTAAACAGTGCTGCAGTGAACATGGGTGTGCATATATCTGTTCATGTAAAGGCTCTTATTTCTCTAGGAAATATTCCAAGGAGTGGGATTGCTGGATCCTATGGTAGTTCCATTTCTAGCTTTTTAAGGAAGCGCCAAATCAATTTCCAAAGTGGCTGTACCATTTTACATTCCCACCAGCAGTGTGTAAGTGTTCCAGTCTCTCCACAACCTCTCCAACATTTATTATTTTGTGTTTTTTGGATTAATGCCAGCCTCCTTGGAGTGAGATGGACTCTCAGTGTAGTTTTGATTTGCATTTCTCTAAGGAGTAATGATCGTGAGCATTTCCCCATGTATCTGTTAGTTGCCTGAATGTCTTCTTTGGTGAAGTGCCTGCTCATATCCTTTGCCCGTTTTTTAATTGGGTTATTTGTCTTTTCATAGTTGAGTTTTTGCAGTATCATGTAGATTTTAGAGAACAGATGCTGATTGGAAATGTCATAGCTGAAAACTTTTTCCCAATCTGTACGTAATCTTTTTAATCTTTTGGTGAAGTGTTTGGAGGAGCATAGGTTTTTGATTTTTAGGAGCTCCCAGTTATCTAGTTTCTCTTCTGGTGTTTGTGCATTGTTAGTAATGTTTTGAATACTGTTTATGATATGTATTGGGGCTCCAAGCATTGTCTGTATTTTTTCTTCCATGATCTTTTTCGTTTTAGATTTTATATTTACATCTTTGATCCATTTTGAATTTGTTTTTGTGTATGATGTGAGGTATGGGTCTTGTTTCATTTTTTTTTTACAGCTGGATATCCAGTTATGCCAGCACCATTTGTGAAAGAGACTGTCTTTTCTCCATTTAACTGATATTGGGCATTTGTCAAATATCAGCTGCTCATAGGTAGATGAATTTACGTCTGGATTCTCAACTCTGTTCCTTTGGTCTATGTATCCGTTGTTGTACCAGTACCAGGCTTTTTTGACTATTGTGGTGGTATAATAGGAAACCCTCGTGGCATAGTGGTTAGGTGCTCCAGCTGCTAACCCAAGGGTAGGCAGTTCAAATCTGCCAGGCACTCCTTGGAAACTCTACAGGGCAGTTCTACTCTGTCCTATAGGGTCGCTATGAGTCAGATTCAACTCGACGGCAGTGGGTTTGGTTTGGTTTTTGGTTTTGGTGGTGGTATAATAGGTTCTAACATTGGGTAGAGTGAGGCTTCCCATTTTGTTCTTCTTTTTTAGTAATTCTTTATGTATCCGGGGCCTCTCTCCTTTCCATATGAAGTAGGTGATTTGTTTCTTGATCTCATTAAAAAATGTCATTGGAATTTGGATTGGAATTGCATAGTAGCTATAGATCACATTTGGTAGAATAGACATTTTTACAATGTTGAGTCTTCCCATCCATGAACCAGGTGTTTTTCCACTTACGTAGGTGTCTTTTGGTTTCTTGCTGTAGTGTCTTGTAGTTTTCTTTGTATAGGTCTTTTACGTCTCTGGTTAGATTTATTCTTAAGTATTTTATCTTCTTGGAGGCTACTGTAAATGGTATTGATTTGGTGATTTCCTCTTTGATGTTCTTTTTGTTGGTGTAGAGGAATCCAACTGATTTTTATATGTTTATCTTGTGTGCTGATACTCTGCTGACCTCTTCTATTAGTTTCAGTAGTTTTCTTGAGGATTCTTTAGAGTTTTCTGTGTATAAGATCATGTCATCTGCAAACAGAGACACTTTTACTTCTTCTTTACCAATCTGGATGCCCTTTATTTCTTTATCTATCCTAATTGCTCTGGCTAGGACCTCCAGCACAATGTTGAATAAGAGTGGTGATAAAGGGCATCCTTGTCTGGTTCCCATTCTCAAGGGGAATGCTTTCATACTCTCTCCATTTAGGTTGATACTGGCTGTTGGCTTTGTATAAATGCCCTTTATTATGTTGAGGAATTTTTCTTTTATTCCTACTTTGCCGAGAGTTTTTATCATGTATAAGTTGTCCTTCTTAAGGATGATCCATACTTGGCTCAACAGAGGCAAAGAGATAATGGGAATGTTCAGTAAAAAGATTGAGAATGTGGTGGAGCTTGTTGACTATAGAACTGAGTTTCCAGATGGAAAAATAGAAAGACTTGAGGCTTAGCACGCGGGGCGGGCGGGCGGGGGACCCTTCCCCCCCGGGTGTTACAGCCCCCCGGCCGCAGCGCTCGCCGAATCCCGGGGCCGAGGGAGAACGACCGTCGCCGCGCTCTCCCCACTCCCGGCGCCCACCCCCGCGGGGGCCCTCCGCCAGGGGGTTCACCCCCGCGCGGGGCGCGCCGGTGTCGGGGGGGCCGGGCCGCCCCTCCCACGGCGCGACAGCTCCCCCACCCTCCCCGCCTCCCGCCGCCCCCGACGCCCCTCCCTCCCCTCCTTTTTTTTAGAGAACTATATGGGATGCTGGCACAGAGGGGTAGATAATTGTTGGGAATAATATCAGGGGAAATGATTAAAGAGAACAGGATTGTGAAATAAGGTGAGTTACCAATCATGAGTCTCAACAGTTTTGTGGTACGGTCTCTTTGGGTATCTCAGGATGAGCCAAGTCTTGAATTAATTGCATCTCAGGACAGTCTTCATTTCTCAAGCATAAGGACTCTGGAGCTTGGGTCACCATTAATTTGGATTCATTGTATGTACTTTCAAAAAAAAGCTTTATGTCTAGTCTGTTCACATTTTGATTTCCAGGGAGTGAAATGCCTGGCTTGTGCATGCTGAGGCCAAGGGCAGAATCCCTGGGGACTGTGACCTGCTCTGTGTTCTGGTGGGAAGTATGCTCCCTGGTGATTTTTAAGAGATGTAGTCATTTTATATCCTCTTTATCTTTTATTTTTTAAACAACTAAAAATATGTTATCTTGTATGTGTTCCTTATTCAAAGGACTTTTATGGCTGTATGGTCTACCATTACTGAGTTCACGGCATGTACTGGGTACTGGCTAACAGATTTACATGGAAGAACTCATTTAATTCTCACAGCAATTCATTTTACAGAATAAGTAACTAGGATACCAAAAGGTTAAATAACTTGCTCATAGTCAAGAGCTAGTGAATAGCAGAGCTAGGATTTGAACTCAGGCAACTCTAGTTCCAGAGCCTGTAATTTTACCACTCTCCCAGTGTTTCTCAAACTTTTCTAGTGATAAAAATCACCGAAGGTATTTATTAAATATGCTGGAAATTCTGATTCAGGAGCTGCAAATAGGAGCCCAAATATTTTTATTTTTACTTCAGTTAATTTTGGAAAACATCGTGCTGGTGACGCTGCCACCTTTCCATCCGTGTATCTGCTGTCAGAGGATCTGCTGTCATATCAGGTTTCCTCTGCCTTCCCAGAGCTCCTGGCTGGCCCTAGCCCATGAAAGATGCCTATGAGTTTCAAGTTTTCTTCTATCTTCTTTGTGGTTGAGACTAGAGTTCTGCCTGGAATAGAATTGCATTGGATACAAAAGGGAAAACAACTTGGTTTCCAATAAATTTCCTGTTCTCTTCAATCCCTAATACTTTCTGTCCTTGGATTTCTGTTGGCTCCTGTTTTTCTTGCTTTCTCTGATTCCAGCTGGCTATCACATCCTTCCCTCCCCCAGTGCAGTATTCTTGTTTTTTTCATCAGCTCTGAGTCCCTCCAAGTCTTCTGGCTTCCTTTTTGCTTATTTGGTTTGTGCTGTAACTTTCCCTGACCCTTTCTTCTCTGTGTGTCCACCCCCAACCCCAAAGCTTAGCTTTCATTTTTGTTTCTTGTTTCCCCTAATCAACAAAGGCACTAGAGTATGCATTCCAGAAACTTTTTAGGTCACCTTCATATAACAGATGGTCTTTAAAAGAAATAAAGCAAAATGATGTATGTGGAGAATATTATTTTAACAAAAATTCTGATTTGAAAGTGATTGTCCAGTCTGCTTGAAGCTCTAAGAGTAAAAGGGATCTTCAGGGTCCCAGTTTCTCCCACTGATCTATTTTTGGTTTAAGTCAGAGATGCAAATTGGCTGTGCAGCTGAGTTAAATTAACTTCTGGAAATATTTTGTTTGGTCAAGATTATGCTTATGAAATGTGTACATATGAATGCTTTTAAGCAGGACTTGCTCTCTATTTCTTATACACTTGGCTGCCTTTAGTATGGAGGTAATCTTTCTGTGCCTATGGATATTTGATTTTGTAGGTAGTTATATGGGAGTACTTTTTTGAGACCATCCAGCACCTTTCTGAACATTGCCATTATTATTATTTTTATGGTGTAAAGCCTAATCATAATCATTAAGGAAGCAGCAAGTATTTTTACAATTACTGAAAATTCGCCATCTTCCCTTTCAAGCCTGTTAAACTTATTTATCTGAGCAATCAGAATTTATTCCTCAGTGAGCACTGAAACATTTTTTTAATTACTTTCCTGAATCTAACAATATTTATTTGCTGATTTTCATTTTATTTCTTATAGAAATAATAACGATTAGCAGATCAGGTTCCTAAAACATTCTTTTGGAATCAGACTTTATGTAAAGAGGATTTTACCAGAAGATAAACAATTTTAAAAATTATTCAGGTTTATAAAGGTTATATTTTCAATCTGTTTTTCATAGAGTTTATATGACAGGCAAATAATAACACGAATGGGAAAGCTGTCCGAAAAATACATAGACCAGGGGAGCCAAGACGATGGAGTAATCAGAGACTTCCGGTAACCCTCTTACAACAAAGACTCGAAAAACAAGTGAAAAGATTACATTTATGACAAGCTAGAAGCCCTGAACATCAAAGGCAAAGTTAGAAAACAGACTGAGCAGCAGGGGAAGGGAGAGACGGTTCAGAAGCGGAGAGGAATTGCCGGACCTGAATTGCCAGGAACCCTCAGGCACTATTCCCTGGGAGCGGCTGCAGCAGACTGGTGGTAAGTTTCGGCCGCAGTTGCCTCAGGGAGAAACATCCAGCCGCACAGCCTACTCATACCTCTGGAACCAGAGAATAACAGTGCTCTCAGCAGAAGCTCAGTACTTGCATATATTTTACTGTGCCCCCAGCCCCAAAGCCAGCTTCAGTGGCTGTTGATTTCCCTGGACCTAAGATAGGTTCTGTTGCATGACCTGAGTCATTCTCCTGGCCTTGGGAAAGGAATAAATTCACAATTGGGGAAAAGATAATCTGCCAGCCTTACTAACCTGGGGAGCTCAGGACAGAAGTGGCTCCTGTCCAGGAATAAATGGTCCGTGGACTTTGAATACCTTTTCCCCCTGCATGGACCTGTGCAGGCCTATTTCAGGAGAATAGGCCCTTGTTGGCAGACTGCAACTGTTTTAGCTGTGCAGTGGAGAGGTGGGTGTTTGATTTTTGACACCACTTTGCCTGTTACACAGGGTCCTCACCTACCCACATCAGGGGCCTAAGGACTGGTGGCTCCACTCAGATCACCCAACCACCTGTGACTGGGGTCCAAGGATAACTGGCGCTTCCCAGTCCTTACAACCAAAAGCATTGGCTGCCCAAGGTCCTTCTGAAAAATCCACCTACATGTGTGCTCTAGGGAACAGGGGTGCGCTTTCCTCACAGACACTCAGGAAAAGGTTGTCAGCCTCCTGCCTTGTTCAGAACATCATCCCCTGCTACAACCAGATACTGGTACCTACGCCAATAACCCCTGCCCCCCCAAGACTGTAGGAGACGACATATACCACACTTGATGACCAACTACCTGGGCACCTGAGCTGAATCCATACAAGAAAAGTGAATGGACTCCTAGGCTTATATACCAGGTAACAGCTCTAGCCATCTGGTGACAGGTCATTAGAGCTTCAAAGGTGAAAATAATCAAGCTACCTAACACACTCAAGCAACCTATTTGGCCATATCAAAACAAAACAAAGCAAGAAGCTAGGATACAGTAAGCAAACAAAATAAACTAGTACAATAACTCATAGATGGAGGCAATAGTCAATATGAAATCACATAAAAAACCAGACCATGATCACTTCAACAAGCTCTCAAAACAGGGAATCGAGGGATCTTCTTGATGAAGGTGCCTTCCTGGAATTACTGGAAGCAGAATACAAAAGATTAATATACAGAACTCTTCAGGACATCAGGAATGAGATCAGGCAATACGCAGAATGAGCCAAGGAACACACATATAAAGCAGCTGAAGAAATTAGAAAGATTATTCAAGAACATAATGAAAAATTAAATAAGCTGCAAGAGTCCATAGACAGACAGCAATCAGAAATTTGGCAGATTAACAATAAAATTACAGAATTAGACAACTCAATAGAACCTCAGGGGAACAGAATTAAGGAAGTGGAAGGCAGAATTTGTGAGATTGAAGATAAAGCACTTCCCACCAATATACTTGAAGAAAAATCAGATAAAAAGATTTAAAAAATGAAGAAACCCTAAGAATCGTGTGGGACTCTATCAAGAGAAATAACCTACAAGTGATTGGAGTACCAGTACCATAACAGAAAATACGGAGAGAATTGTTGGCAGAACACTTCCCTGATATCATGAAAGATGAGAAAATATCCAAGATGCTCCTTGAGCTCTGCATAAGATCTTAAAAGAAAGTTACCAAGACACAATCACACTTGCCAAAACCAAAAATAAAGACAGAATTTTAAGAGCAGCTAAGGATAAACAAAAAGTCACTTACAAAGAGAGTCAATAAGAATAAACTCCGATTACTCGGCAGAAACCATGCAGGCAAGAAGGCAGTGGGATGACTTACATAAAGCATTGAAGGAAAAAAAATTGCCAGCCAAGAATCATATGTCCAACAAAACTGTATCTCAAATATGAAAGTGAAATTAGGACATTTCCAGATAAAGAGAAGTTTAGGGAATTCATAAAAGCCAAACCAAAACTACAAGAATACTAAAGGGAGTTCTCCGGTTAGAAAATCAATAATATATCAACCCAAGACTGGAACACTGGACAGAGCAATTAGTTATCAACCCAGATAGGGAAATCACAAAAATACATCAAGATAAATAAAACACTCAAAACAGGGAAACAGTGATGTCATTATGTGAAAGAAGACAACATTAAAACAATAAAGAGAGACTAAGAAATGTAGTCATAGATCTTTTATATGAGGAGGAAGTCAAGGTGATACAAAGAAATAAAAGTTAGGTTTAAACTTAGAAAAATAGGATTAAATATTAAGGTAACCAAAAGAGAGACTAACAATCCTACTCAAAAAAAAAAAAAAAGAAAAAGAAAAAATAGAGACTCAGCAGAAACACTACAATGAATAAGAGGAAAAGACAATATATAAGGATAAACTCAAAAAATTAAATGGAAAAAAAAAACTGTCAACAACACACAAAAAAAGACATCAAAAGGACAGCACTATACCTATCCATAATTATGAGGAATGTAAATGGACTAAATGCACCGATAAAGAGTCAGAGAGTGGCAGAATGGATAAAAAAGCATGATCCATCTATATGCTGCCTACAAGAGACACACCTTAGATGTAGAGACAAAAACAAACTAAAACTCAAAGGATGGAAATATATATATATATATATATATAATGTATATATATGTCAAGCAAACAACAATCGAAAGAGGGCAGGAGTGGCGATATTAATTTCTGACAAAATAGACTTTAAAACCACCACAAAGGATAGGGAAGGACACTATATAGTGATTAGAGGGACAATATACCAGGAGGATATAGCCGTATTAAATACTCATGCACCCAATGACAGGGCTGCAAGATACATGAAACAAACTCTAAGAGCATTGAAAAGTGAGATAAACAGCACTGCAATTATACTATGAGACTTCAATACACCACTTTCAGTGAAGGACAGGCATCCAGAAAGAAGCTCAGTAAAGACACAGAAGATCTGAATACCAATGACAGAGCTGCAAGATACATAAAACAAACTCTGTCAGCCTTGAAAAATGAGATAGACAGCTCCACAATAATAGTAGGAGACTTCAACACACCACTTTTGGTGAAGAATAGACATCCAGAAGGAAGCTCAATAAAGACACAGAAGATCTGAATGCCACAATCAACCAACTTGAACTCATAGACATATACAGAACACTCCACCCAACAGCAGCCAAGTATACTTTCTTTTTCAGTAAGCATGGAACATTCTCTAGAATAGACCACATATTAGGTCATAAAGCAAGCCTTAGCAGAATCCAAAACATTGAAATATAACAAAGCATCTTCTCTGACCATAATGCCATAAAAGTAGAAATCAATAATAGCAAAAGCAGGGAAAAGAAATCAAACACTTGGAAACTGATGAACACCCTGCTCAAAAACAACTAGGTTAAGGAAGACTTCAAGGATGGAATAAAGTAATTCATAGAATCCAAGGAGAATGAAAACATTTCCTATCAGAACCTTTGGGACACAGCGAAAGTAGTGCTCAGAGGTCATTTTATATTAAATGCGCACATCCAAAAAGAAGAAAGGGCCAAAATCAAATAATTATCCCTACAATTTGAACAAATAGAAAGAGAACAACAAAAGAATCCATCAGGCACCAGAAGAAAACAAATAATAAAAATTACAGCAGAATTAAATGAAATAGGGAACAGAAAAACAATTGAAAGAGTTAACAAGACCAAAAGCTGGTTCTTTGAAAGAATGAACAAAATTGATAAACTATTGGCCAAGCAGACAAGAGAAAAACAGGAGAGGAAGCAAATAACCCAAGTAACAAATGAGGTGGGCGATATTACAACAGACCCAACTGAAATTAAAAGAATCATATCAGATTACTATGAAAAATTGTACTCTAACAAATTTGAAAACCTAGAAGAAATGGATAAATTCCTAGAAACACACTGCCTATATCTAAACTAACACAAACAGAAGTAGAACAACTAAATAAACCTGTAACAAGGAAGAGATTGAAAAGGTAATTTAAAAACTCCGAACAAAAAAAGCCCTGGCCCAGACAGTTTCACTGCAGAGTTCTACCAAACTTTCAGAGAAGAGTTAACACCACTACTACTAAAGGTATTTCAGAGCATAGGAAAGGACGGAATACTCCCAAACTCATTCTATGAAGCCAGCATATCCCTGACACCAAAACCAGGTAAAGACACCACAAAAAAAGACAATTATGGACCTATATTCCTCATGAACTTAGATGCAAAAATCCTCAAGAAAATTCTAGCCAATAGAATTCAACAACATATCAAAAAAATAATTCACCGTGACCAAGTGGGATTCATACCAGGTATGCAGGGATGGTTCAACATTAGAAAAACAATTAATGTAATCCACCACATAAATAAAACAAAAGACAAGAATCACATGATTTTATCAATTGATGCAGAAAAGGCATTTGACAAAGTTCAACACCCATTCATGATAAAAACTCTCAGAAAAATAGGAATAGATGGAGTATTCCTCAGAATAATAAAGGGCATTTATACAAAGCCAATAGCCAACATCGTCCTAAATGGAGTCTAAAAGCATTCCTCTTGAGATTGGGAACCAGACAAGGATGCCCTTTATCACCACTCTTATTCAACATTGTGCTGGAGGTCCTAGCCAGAGCAATTAGGATAGATAAAGAAATAAAGGGCATCCAGATTGGTAAGGAAGAAGTAAAAGTGTCTCTGTTTGCAGATGACATATTCTTATACACAGAAAACTCTAAAGAATCCTCAAGAAAACTACTGAAACTAATAGAAGAGGTCAGCAGAGTATCAGAGTACAAGATAAACATACAAAAATCAGTTGGATTCCTCTACCCCAACAAAAAGAACATTGAAGGGGAAATCGCCAAATCAGTACCTTTCACAGTAGCCCCCAAGAAGATAAAATACTTAGGAATAAATCTAACCAGAGACGTAAAAGACCTATACAAAGAAAACTACAAGACACTACAGCAAGAAACCAAAAGACCTACATAAGTGGAAAAACACCTTGCTCATGGGTAGGAAGACTTAACATTGTAAAAATGTCTGTTCTATCAAAAGCCATCTATAGATACAATGCAATTCTGATCCAAATTCTAATGACATGTTTTAATGAGTTGGAGAAACAAATCACCAACTTCATATGGAAGGGAATGAGGCCCCGGATAAGTAAAGCATTACTGAAAAAGAAAAACAAAGTGGGAGGCCTTAATCTACCTGAATTTAGAACCTATTATAGCACCACAGTAGTCAAAACAGCCTGGTGCTGGTACAACAACAGATACATAGACCGATGGAACAGAATTGAGAATCCACACATAAATCCATTCACATATGAGCAGCTGATATTTGACAAAGGCCCCAATGTCAGTTAAATGGGGAAAAGACAGTCTCTTTAACAAATGGTGCTGGTGTAACTGCATATCCAGCTGGAAAAAAAAAAAAATGAAACAAGACCCATAACTCACACCGTGCACAAAAATGAACTCAAAATGGATAAAAGATGTAAATATAAAATCTAAAACGATAAAGATCGTGGAAGAAAAAAGAGGGACAATGCTAGGAGCCTTAATAAATGATGTAAGCAGCATAGAATACATTACTAAGAATGCAGAAGAGTAGTTAGATAACTGGGAGCTCCTAAAAATCAAATGCCTACGCTCATTCAAAAGAGTAAAGAGTTAACCTACAGACTGGGAAAAAGTTTTTAGCTATGACATTTCTGATCAGTACTTTATCTCTAAAATCTGTATTATACTGCAAAAACTCAACTGCAAAGAGACAACCCAATTAAAAAATGGGCAAAGTATATGAACTGGCACTTCAGTAAAGAAGACCTTCAGGTAGCTAACAGATATATGAGGAAATGCTCACGATCATTAGCCATTAGAGAAATGTAGATCAAAACTACAATGAGATTCCATCTCTGCCCTACAAAAAACACAAAATAATAAATGTTGGAGAGGTTGTGGAGAGACTGGAACACTTACACGCTGCTGGTGGGAATGTAAAGTGGTACAGCCACTTTGGAAATTGATTTGGTGCTTCCTTAAAAAGCTAGAAATAGAACTACCATAGGATCCAGCAATCCCACCCCTTGGCATATATCCTAGAGAAATAAGAGCCTTTACATGAACAGACATATGCACACGCATGTTCACTGCAGCATTGATTACAATAGCAAAAAGGCAGATGCAACCAAGGTGCCCATCAGCAGACGAATGGATAAATAAATTATGCTGTATTCACACAGTGGAATACTATACATCTATAAAGAACAATGATGAATCTGTGAAACATTTCATAACATGGAGAAATCTGGAAGGCAGTGTGTTGCGTAAAATTAGTCAGCTGCAAAAGGACAAATATTGTATGAGACCACTATTATAAGAACTCGAAAAATAGTTTAAACAGAGAAGAAAATATTATTTGATGGTTACGAGAGTTGGGAGGGAGGGAGGGATAGGGGTTTTCACTTTAGGTAGCAGATAAGAACTATTTTAGGTGAAGGGAAAGACAACATACAATACAGGAGAGTTTAGCACAACTGGACTAAACCAAAAGCAAAGAAGTTTCCTGAATAAATTGAATGCTTCGAAGGGCAGCATAGCAAGGGTGGGGAGTTTGGGGACCATGGTTTCAGGGGACATCTAAGTCAATTGGCATAATAAAATCTATTAAGAAAACATTCTGCATCCCACTTTGGAGGGTGGCGTCTGGAATCTTAAACACTAGCAAGCAGCCATCTAAGATTCTTCAATTGGTCTCAACCCACCTGGAGCAAAGGAGAATGAAGAACACCAAACACACAAGGTAATTATGAGCCCAAGAGACAGAAAGGGCCACATATATCATAGACTTGTCAGCCTGGGACCAGAAATACTAGATGGTGCCCAGCTACAACTGATAACTGCCCCGACAGGGAACACAACAGAGAACCCCTGAGGGAGCAGGAGAGCAGTGGGATGCACACCCCAAATTCTTGTAAAAAGACCAGACTTAATGGTCCGACTGAGACTTGAAAGACCCCAGAGGTCATGGTCCGCAGACCTCTTAGCCCAAGACAGGAACCATTCCCAAAGCCAACTCTTCAGACCGGGATTGGCCTGTACTATGGGATAGAAGATGACACTGATGAAGGGTGAGCTGCTTGGGCCAAGTAGACACATGAGAATATGTGGGCAGCTCCTGTCTGGAAAAGAGGTGAGAGGGCAGAGGGGGGCAGAAGCTGCCTTAATGGATATGAAAATAGAGAGTGGAGGAAGGAGTGTGCTGTCTCATTAGAGGGAGAGCAACTAGGAGTATACTGCAAGGTGTATATAAGTTTTTGTATGAGAGACTGACTTGGTTTGTAAACTTTCACTTAAAGCACAATACAAATATATATATATATATATATACATGTACATATCCAGAAAACCCTGGTGATGTAGTGGTTAAGTGCTACGGCTGCCAACCAAAGGGTCAGCAGTTTGAATCTGCCAGGTGCTCCTTGGAAACTCTATGGGGCAGTTCTACTCTGTCCTATAGGGTCGTTATGAGTCGGAATGGATGCAGCGGCACTGGGTTTGGTTTTATGTATATATCTAACATATAAACAAGAGCTGTTCTTTCTAGGCAATGGTGAATGGACCAGAGCTGTGAGTTGCAAATATGCTTTGGATAGAGAGAGCTGATGATTTCCTCCCCTGAGTTGTTCTGAGGAAGAACTGTGCTCTGGTGTTCCAGGCTGATCCTTGCAGGTGATGAAGACTATGCTGGGGGTGGAAGGAGTAAGTCTTATGGGAAATAGAACACCTAGAAGTTCTGCCCTAAGGGCATGATGCAAGACCACATTTTCCTTCTTCACTGTTGTGTTCCTCTGAAAGCTGGTTTCTCCATTGTGTTGTTCATTTCAATCACTCTCCATCTGATCTTGATGAAGTACTTTGTTCTTTTTGGTCTTCATGTCATTTGTTTTTCACAACTGTGAATGTTTAGGAGCCAGAAACTGTAAATGTGAGTAAGGAATTATTAGTAGATTCCACTCTGTGATTAAAATATTTCTAAACCATTAGCCATCCCATTAACAGTCATCGCCAAGAAGCTATTGATCTAGGGGCACAGGACAGTGCCTTTAAATGCTGACTAACTTCAGTCCACTAGCCTCTTTAGCACTCTTATCTGGCTCTATACTCTGCATCTACACTGTGATCAGAATCATGCTGATGTGGTGGTATACACAGAAGTTGAAGACAGAAGTATAAGAACAATATAACCAAAAAACAAAACAAACCTGTCGCTGTTGAGTCGAACTCATAGCGACCCCGTAGGACAGAGTAGTACTGCTCCATAGGATTTCCAGGGAGTAGATGGTGGATTCAAACTGCTGATCTTTTGGTTAGCAGCCAATCTCTTAACCACTGTGCCTCCAGGGCTTCAAATGGTTGGGGAGAAAATCCTAATGTATGTAATTCAGTTAAAACACAGCTCTGCACATGTGTTTTAATTCAGTGCATGGGGAGGGAGATAATGATGACAATAGTAGTCTTTGTGGTGGAGGTAGATTTGAGGGTCAGGTGGAATTTGGATAGACTGAAGGCATTCCTGGTCAGAATAACAATATGGATGAAAATTTATGGACAGAATTAATATGGTGAAATGATAGTTATTAATTTAGTTATAATATGAATATATGTGAGAGTGTATACATATTATATCTCTTGTCTGTCTGTATGTCTATCATCTATTTATCTTCCAGGAAACAAAACACATTGATTTAAAGGTCCTATAATCTTAATGATGGCATTATTATTTTTTTAAAATTTGATTTGAGAATGGATGTTGGCTTTTTACAAATTTCAAAACTGTGTTTCTCTTATACCCTTTGCCTCTTACCCACCCTACCCTAATTCTTGAATAGTGCTTAGTGGACCCATCGTGGTTTTCTGCATTGAAACAGAGGTCCCTACCAAGTATGGCTGAATAGATTGAAATGTAATACATGCACTGTGAGATGGAGGGCTTCTCAGTGGGTACAGCTATACTTTATTTACCTTTCTGTTATCCAGAGGACCTAAGTACTTTGATCCTCAATAAATGTTCATAGAACTAAATATTTGTGTATGTTAAATATAGTAGACCTCCACAGTATAAACTCAGGCAGTTGTACATTAATTAATTGCTTTTCCCACTGCCAAAAAAAAAAAAAAATATGTGTTTAATTATGTCAAAAAATTAGTTTATAAGTTACAGAATTTAAAATTGACAATTTTAGCTCTGATTATTTTTTCCTAATTGACTACACTGTCTATTTTGGAACGCTGGTGTTATTTTCAGGATGTTTGAAAACCTGTTTTTGGTTTTTTTTCTTCCTTGGCTATTCTTGTAAAAATCAAAGAAAGTAGAATCTATCTTTTCATACATTTTCTGTATCTGTGCTTCTATTAAGTTTGCACATTTTATGATATGCATCTTCACATGACTCTATTTTATAGGAGAAAGAGTAGAAACATTGAGGGGTATAACAGTACCCACAGGGTTATGCAGCTTCTCCATTGCAGAGTCTAAACTGTGGTCTGGGGTTTTGGATTCAGCATTTGAGCTCAATATCCCACTGATAATAAGTGCATCAAATGGCAACTTGTGCTTTTAACTTTCCAAGTCACGCTTCCTTGGATTTGTGAAATAGGAAAATGCAGATGTAGGAAACTTCAACTACATAAAAATGTCTTTACTATACATTTCACACTATGAAATCAGCATTTCATACAGTCTTTTTGGTGAACTTTATTAATAAGCAGTGGGGTCTGGGAAGCTTGGCAAACAGGGAGGCAGGAAACCCCAAAGAGAGCAGGTCTGTCAAACGTCTTTCCTTCTAGGTTTTCCCTCCAAATATTTTTGGATCTTGAAGGAAGTAGAGTGGCTTTCTGCCACCACTTTCAAACATCTGTAATGCAGTGGGTGTACAGAGTCTGGCATTCACTTTTTAAATTCTTTATTCCATCTGTATTTATTTCACTATGAAATAGAAGCTGATCATAGGCTAATATTGGAGTCAAAATAGGAATCTTACTTTAGTTAGACACAATTTCTACTTTTTGAGGATTTTGTTTTAAGGGCCAAGAATTTCCTGATCTTTTAAATGTTATAGGACTGTTCAAGCTTTGCATTTTACAGAAAGCTGTGAACCTGGACAAATGTAAAAAGTGATGATAATTTGCAACTCCCTTTGCCTAGTTTTTAGGGCTGTGTTTAGAAGACATTTGCAAGACCTGTGGAGAAACAGATGTAGTTATTCAGGGTTTCACTCATGAATGTCTGCTATCACTTAGTCCCTATTCCCTTATGAGAAGATTTTAATGTTTAATATAATTCTGCTAACCATAGGCTCTAGAAAATATTGAAAGAAAAACATGCTAGAGGGGATGGAAAATAAGATTGCATAGCTATTTAGTGCTGTTAGGTGCCATCGAGTCGGTTCCAACTCATAGCGACCCTATTAACAGAAGGAAACACTGGTCCTGCGCCATCCTCAGAATCATTGCTATGTTTCTGCCCATTGTTGCAGCCACAGTGTCAGTTCATCTCATTGAGGATCTTCATCTTTTTCACCAATTCTCTACTTTACTGAGCATTATGTCCTTCTCCAGGGACTGGTCCCTCCTGTTTACATGTCCAATGTACCTGAGACGAAGTCTTTCTATCCTTGCTTATAATGAGCATTCTGGCTGTACTTCCAGATTTGTTCATTCTTCTGGCCCCCAACCCACCCAGTGCCGTCGAGTCGATTCCGACTCATAGTGACCCTATAGGTCAGAGTAGAACTGCCCCATACAGTTACGGCTGCTAACCAAAGGGTCAGCAGAATCAATTCTTGTGGCAGTCCATGGTATATTCAATGTTCTTCACCAACACCATAATTCAAAGGCATCAATTCTTCTTCAGTCTTCCGTATTCATTGCCCGTATTTCACATGCATATGAGGTGATTGAAAATACCATGGCTTGGGTCAGGTGCACCTTAGTAATCAAAATGACATCTTTGCTTTTTAATACTTTATTAAAGAGGTCTTTTGCAGCACATTTGCCCAATGCAGTCTTGATTTCTTGACTGCTGCTTCCATGGGCAGATTGTGGATCCAAGTAAAATGAAATCCTTGACAATGTCTATCTTCTCTCCATTTATCAAGATGTTGCTTATTGATCTAGTTGTAAGGATTTTTGTTTTCTTTATGCTGAGGTGTAATCCATACTGAAGGCTGTAGCCTTTGATCTTCATCATCAAGCAAGATTGTGTCATCTGCATATCACAGGTTGTTAATAAGTGTTCCTCCAATCCTGATACCATGTTCATCTTCATATAGTCTAGCTTCTAGGATTATTTGCTCAGCATACAGATTGAATAATTTAGTGAAAGGATACAAGCCTGACACACACCTTTTCTGATTTTAAACCACACAGTATCACCTTGTTCTGTTCAATGGCTGCCTGTTGGTCTATGCACAGGCTCCATGAGCACAATTAAGTGTTCAGGAATTCCCATTCTTTGCAATATTACCCATAATTTTTTATGAATTCCTTTGCATAGTCAATAAAATACAGGTAAACATCTTTCTGGTATTCTCTGATTTTAGCCAAAATCCATCTGACATCAGTGCTAATAACCCTTGTACCATGTCCTCTTCTGAATCTGGCTTGAACTTCTGGCAGCTTCCTGTTAATGTATTGCTGCAACCATTTTTGAATGATCTTCAGCAAAATTTTACTTCTGTGTTATATTAATGATATTTTTCAATAATTTTTGCATTCTGTTGAATCAATTTTCTTTGGAATGGGCATAAATATGGATCTCTTCTAGTCATCTGGCCAGGTAGCTGTCTTCCAGATTTCTTGACATATACAGTGAGCACTTCCAGTGTTGCATCATGCATTTGCTGAAACATTTCAATTGATATTCTGTCAATTCCTCAAGCCTTGTTTTTCACCAATGCCTTCAGTGCAGCTTGGACTTCTTTCTTTAGTAACATTGATTTTTGATCATATGCTACCTCCTGAAATGGTTGAATATCAACAAATTCTTTTTGGTACAGTGACTCTGTGTATTCCTTCCATTTTCTTTTGATGCTTTCTGCATCATTCAGTATTTTCTCCATGGAATCCTTCAGTATTGCAACTTAAGGCTTGAATTTTTTTCTTCAGTTCTTTCAGCTTTAAAAATGCCAATCATGTTCTTTCTCTTTGGTTTTCTAACTCCAGGTCTTTGCACATTTCTTGGACAGCTCAAGAAGACAGAGTAAAGCTTTATAATGAAATGTGCTTAAAGAGCTAGATCTGTTAAATCTACTTGTTCTTCGTAGAATGTATGCAGATGTTGACTCTTTGATGGGAAAGATATAATTATAGCTTATTAATAAAATGTCATTTGTTTAATCACAGAAGTATTATTTAGTGATGGTAGTATTATTTTCACCTCAGCATAAAACAAAAATCTCCACAACTAGACCAATAAGCAACATCATGATAAACAGAGAAAAGATGGAAGTTGTCAAAGATTTCATCTTATTTGGATCCACAATCAACACTCGTGGAAGCAGCAGTCAAGAAATCAAAAGACACATTGCACTGGGCACATCTGCTGCAAAGGACCTCTATAAAGTGTGGAAAAGCAAAGGTGTCACCTTGAAGACTAAGGTGCCTCTGACCTAAAAAAAAAAAAGCCTCTGACCTAAGCCATGGTATTTTCAATCACATCATATACATGGGACAGCTGGACAATGAATAGGGAAGACAGAAGAATTGACACCTTTGAATTGCGGTGTTGATGAAGAATATTGAATATAGCACGGACTGTCAAAGGAACGAACAAATCTGTCTTGGAAGAAGTATAACTAAAATGCTCCTGAGAAGCAAGAATGGCGAGACTGAGTCTTACATACTTTGGACATGTTGTTAGAAGGGATCAGTCTCTGGAGAAGGACATCGTGCTTGGTAAAGTAGAGGGTCAGTGGAATAGAGGAAGACCCTCAAGGAGATGAATTACACAATGGTGGCAACAATGGACTTAAGCATAACAGTGATTGTTAACATGGCACAGAACTGGGCAGTGTTTTGTTCTGTGCTATATAGGGTTGTTATGAGTTGGAACTGACGCAGCAGCACCTAACAATAACAACAACAGTATTATTTTACCATACCTGCTCTAGATTTGCAACTGGTTTATTGCATGGGATAAATGAAAGAACATATAAGATACAAAATACTACACAAGTGTTAACATAGTTTTACTAATAGGCATTTGGGAAAGGATATAATAATTATTGTAATAACATCAACTACCCTTTATCAGACAACTACCCTTTATCCAGTGACTTTGCTAAAGGCTTTATATCATTTCTGAACACTTAAAATTCTCTAAAGTAGATCCCGTTAGTCTCACTTTAGATATGAGGAAAAGGAGGTTCATAGAGTTAATAAAACTCACTCCAGGCCACAGATCTAGTAGACTGAGGTATTAGGTGTGAAATTACATCTCAGGTTCTAAAGCCAATATTTCTTCTACTACATCATGTCAGTGTATTGACCAGTAGAAATTTCAGTTAAAAGAAGAAACATATTGTGTACTCATTTTAAGGTTACATTTTTCTTTCAATGTATTAGTCAAGTTCTATATTAATATACCAATATAACAAAATAAACTGCTATTGGTTACAAATGCTTAGGATGATGTATCTCACATTCCACCATTATTAGTTCATTTGAGGTCCAGCATTTACAAGCTGAGGTAGAAGAACCTGAGTGAAGCAGTCTCATCTCTGAAACAGGTCCTTCAGAATCTTTAAATCATTCCATAGTTCTTTGTAATTTTTAATGACCTTCTTCTTTCACTCTGTATATACAACCAGTCCTCCTTTCTCTCCCCATCCTTGGTGTGAAAATGGCGTGGTAGGGACGTCTGACCTCCTCCAGCTTTACAAAGAGGAAGGAGAATCGAGTTCAACAACCCAAGGCTGATTCCTATAAGGCTGAGGTCAGACATGCCTCCACATTTCAACCTTTTTACCAATTCTTACACTACATGTCCCTCCCATGGCACTCTCTACTTCTCTGTTGAGTTCGATAATTCATTCAGTGGCCACGCAGAACTCACAGACAATACTCATGATTATTGGATTTATTAGGGAAGAAACAGGGTACAGTTCAGGTTCAGGAACACTCAGGATACAGTTCTTCTATCAGGACAGCCTCTTCCCAGCCGTGCCTGCAGGCAGGTTTCTCTCCGACCCTCAGCCTCTCAGGTCAGTCTCTGCCCTGCTGGGGTAAGTGTTACAAAGCTCTTTTAGCATGACGGATAATTAAGTAGAGCCACCTCACTTTACCAGTAAGCGTCAGCCTGAAGGCGCTCAGCTCAGGCTCTGAAGGTCAGCAAACCAAGCTCCACCCTACTGCGCCAGCAAGCCTCCTGCCTGAAGGCACTAAGCTGCCTTGCTCCATGGGCCAGAAAGCCACTGTGCTGTCTCCTGCTGATCTCTTGATGGTCTCCTGGCTCTGCTGCCACCATTTCTCTGCTGTTGCTTCTCACCGTCTTTAGTGTTACAGCTCTCTCTTTCTTCAAACCTTGGTTCTAGGAAATTCTAAAGTGCAGGGATTCTGGATCCAAGGACATGTTCCACTCCTGAAGCTTCTTTATTGGTGGTGGTGAGATCTTCTCTTTCACCTCTGGGAGGGCTCATTTTAAGTCTAGTGGAACAGCAAAAAGACCAGTCCTCTTGGTGGGCCACAATTACCTTATTTGCATAGTCCCATCACTTCAGTGGGAGTTACTAGACTGCAGCAAGAAAGGAAATATAACTGATCCATCACATCTCAACTTAGTAATTAGTTTTATAGGATATTTCTGAGACATATGTCTTTCCTTAGTTCTTCAGTAAGTATCTCAAATTCAGGGCAAGTACAGTTGACTCAGAGTCTTATCAGAAAGGGTAAATTTATATAAAACGTATTGTTGCACATATACTTAATATTGACTATTTAGACTTCATAGAGATATTGAAAATTCCCAACTTTTGTTGGAAAAAATCCATTTGCTTTACGTCAACCATTGAATCTTATTCTTTTTCCTAAGAGGCCACCTAAAATCAGACTAAAACTTTACTATAATCCAATAAATGGAATTATGTAACTCAGTCACCAAAAATGTGCCAAGGTGCTATTGGGCAGTTAATAGAAATCTTTATTAATAAGATGTGGGTTGTTTGAAGTATAGAAAACGGTTGTTTTCTGTTGTTTTTGACTGTCATAAAAAGCACAAAACTGTAGACAGTAGAATAAATTATACACAACTGACCATAAAATAAAAAAAGATAAGGTATAAGCAAGAAAAATGAATGATAAGGCAGTTGTTCTAATATACACACCCTGGCCCCGAGATGTGATGCCAGAATATTTCCATTTGAGGAATGTAGAGCTGCAAGAACCAAATCAGTCACAGTACGAGCAAGCATTTGAATTTACATGATCACAGCATTCGTTTTCATGAGGCTTTGTTATCCTTCCATGTATTCTTAGCATTTTCAAAAACTGTGCTGAAAGTACTGGATGTTGAGATGGCCACGAGTTTCCCTGTGACCTGCTTCAGTAGCACGTCATTTCTTCTTCCCAACTTCCACTGGAAAGCCGCAAAGGAGTGGCTGTATTTCTCAGGAGCACCAGGCTGCAATGCGAGCCTTCCTCATCTTAGAAAGCCATAGGCCCCAAAATATTTTATGTCACTTTGCCCTTTTTTAGTTAAGGCAAGAGAAGCTCAGCAACTTTTTCTCAAACTGTTGGGAAAGGAGAATAATAATGCTATCCTTGTTAGTAACTTTTTATCACCCTTATACAGCTAGTGTTGATGTATTTACATGTAATAATGGGTATCGTGTAATTTAATAACTCAACCTACATATAATACCTTTTTTTCTGTCTTCAGATTAATATTTTTAGTTTTTTTCAGATTAATGTAGTTGGAGATATCTTCTATTAACTAACAGGAGAAAGTGAGTGCTGAAATTAGAAAATTTAAAATGTTCAAAATGGGCTGAAACATACTGCAAAAAATGATATCTCATTAATCCTCAGGAAGGAGAAACAGGTGTGAAAAATTAGATTTGTGCCTAATCGTTGGGTGCTGTCAAGTCCATTCCAGCTCATAGTGACACCATGGGACAGAATAGAACTGCCCTATACGGTTTTCTTGACTGTAATCTTTGCAGAAGCAGATCTCCAGGTCTTTCACCAGTGGAGCACCTAGGTGGGTTTGAACCATTAGCCTTTTGGTTAGCAAGGAGCATTTAACCATTGTTCCACCAGGGCTCCTTGCCTCATCATTAGTGAAATATTCTCATATGCCATGGAAATTACAGGAATTGAACATCAGAAAAAGTTGGCATGTTATTATACAGTGCTGCTGCTCTTTTGCTGTTGTGGCTGAGCATAATTGTGTGTTGTTAGCAGGGTTGTGTTAGCTTTCATATTTTGGCTTTAACACCCACTTTTCCCATCACATATCAATATTTTCTTGAGCATTAATTTATGATTCATCATTTATCATCAACTAAACAAGCATGCAAATGAACAATGACAAAATATTTGAATACTTTCTAAGTATTTATAAATTTTAGTTGATATAATTTTTATGAAGACAAACATTTGTTCATGAACTTGTTCCTGTAAATTTTTATTTATTTATCAAGCATGTGTATGCATATGCACATACCCACTGAAAATGGCACCATCTTTATTCAGATATGTCTGTGAATGTCTGAATATGTCTTTATGCGTGTAGATTTGTGTATATGAATGTATGTAAGTTCATATTAAGTACTGTTGTGTAAATGGTGGTATAGGAGTCCCTCGGTGGTGCAAACTGTTAGGCACTTGACTACTAGTGAAAGGTTGACTGAACCCACACAGAAGTGCCTTGGGAGACAGGCCTGGCAGTGTGCTTCCAAAAGGTCACAGCCTTGAAAACTCTATGGAGCAGTTCTAATCTGCACACATGAGGTACTCATGAGTCATAATAGATTAGATGGTAACTAGCAACAAATGGTGGCATATCAAGGCAGTTTTTTGAAGCTAGAGCACTCAGGAGGAGATGATGAGTTGCCCAAAATGCAAAGAAGAGATTAGGACCTGAAGCGATTGAGGATCTTTGGGTATGAGATTGCTATAATCAGAACTGAGAGGACCACTGAAAAGTGGGTATGTAGGGGAAAGCACTGGTGCCTGTTCAGCTCTCCAGAAACACCTTTCACTACGCCTGCTGTGTCTGTCCTGCCTGCCTTGTAGTTGATTGCTTAGTCTATTCTGTGTAGATATTGAGTGTCCTTGTGATCCCAATATATTATCTCAGAGTTTCAAATGAATGTTTTAAGTTATTAGATTTGTTATCCTATGAATATGAATAGCAGGACCTGCTCTAACTATATTAGACAACCCCTGCATAACTTGGCCATTGAGGTTCCAACCCCCTCCTTCCAGAAGATGAAAGGGGAGCCCTGCAGTGCAGGGAGTATGGAAGGGGGTCAGCAGATCCTGAGGCCTTTCCTGAACAACCATATACCCATCATCCATTCCCTCAAACTATTCAATATTGAAATAGTGTGTATTTCTTTCAGTACACTTTAATATATGTAGACATTCCTAGTATTGGTATTTCTAAAATACATAGAAAAATGTTGAAATGAATTGTGAACTTGGTAAAGAGATTTTATAAGATTGAGAATCCAGGCGGGGCCAAGATGACAGAGTAATCAGATGCTTCCTGTGGTCCCTCTTACAACAAAGATTTGAAAAAACAAGTAAGTCAATTGTACATGACAATCTAGGAGCCCTGAATATCAAAGACAAAGCTGAGGAGTCAGACTGAGAAGCAAGGGGAGGGAGAGACAGTTTAGAAGCAGCGAGGATTTGCCAGACCTGACCTGGTGAGCACTACGCAGGCTGGATCAGCTGGTGTGCATGGGCTCAGGCAAGCAGTAGTGCTTGGTACACGTTTTCCATAAGTACAAGCATCTAACCAAATGTGTGGATCAAAAAAAACCCTTCCCCCCTTTGGGAAATATCTGTCTCCCATTTACCTTCCTCTTCCCTGCTTTGCTCTAGGTCCAGGTCCAGCTTCAGAGATTGCTATGCCTCCTAGGCCAGCAGTAGGACCTGTGGCATTTGACACTGCCTTGCCCATTAAGCACAGTCCTCGCCTACCCACATCAGTGGCCTGAGGACTGGTGGCTCCACCCACTCACCTAGCCACCCACGACAGGAGTCCAATAATAAATGATGCCTCCCAGTCTTTACAACCAACAGCACTGGATTCCCAAAGTCCGCCTGCAGAACCCACCCACCTATACAGCCTAGGGAACAGACACTCAGGGGTAGCCATCAGCCCACTGCCTTGCTCAACACATGACCCCCCCACTGCAGCCAGATACTTATTCCTAGTCCAGTCAACCCTGCCCATCTAGCACTGTAGGTGAGAGCCTACAGCATGCACTAAGTGACCAACAGCCGGGACACCTAAGCTGAATCCACACAAGAAAAGTAAATGGACTCCTGGGCTCATACACCTAGTAACAGCTCTAACCACCTGGTGACAGAATGTGAGAGCTTCAAAGACACCGATAAAGTAGCTCACACAACTAGCCTGTTTGAGCATATCAAAACAAAAGACTAGGACATAGTAGGCAAGCAAAATAAATATATAAAATAACTTATTGATGGGTTGGAGAAAACAGTCAATATCAAATCACATAAAGAGGCAGACCATGATGACTTCAGCAAGTGGCCAAAACAAAGAACCAAGAAACCTCCCAGAGAAAGATAATTTCTTGGAATTACTAGAGGTAGAATTTGAAACGTTAATAGACAGTGCTCTTCAAGAGATCAGGAAGGAGATCAGACAAAACCCAGACCAAACCAAGAAACACACAAACAAAGCAACAGAGGAACTTAAGAAGGTTATGCAAGAGCATAATGACAAATTTAACAGGCTGCAAGAATCCATAGAGAGACAACAAACAGAAATCCAAAAGATGTACCAATAAAGTTTCAGAATTAGACAACTCAATAGAAAGTCATAGGAGCAAAATTGAAGCAGTGGAAGTCAGAATTACTGAGATTGAAGATGAAGCACTTGACACCAACTTATTCGAGGAAAAATCAGATAAAAGAATTAAAAAAAGAAAAAAAAAGAAACCCTAAGAATTATGTGGGACTCTAAATTTTTTTTTTTCTATCAAGAAGAATAACCTACTAGTGATTGGAGTACCAGAAAAGGGGAGGATAACAGAAAATACAGAGAATTGTTGAAGATTCGTTGGCAGAAAACTTTCTTGATATCGTGAAAGATGAGAAGACATCTAAGAAGCTTCTTGAAACCCACACAGGGTAGATCCCAAAAGAAAATCATGAAGACATATTATAATTAAACTTGCTAAAACCAAAGATAAAGACAGAATTTTAGGAGCAGCTAGGGGTAAGTGAAAAGTCGTCTACAAAGGAGAGTCAATAAGAATAAGCTGTGGCAATTCAGGAGAAACCATGCAGGCAAAAAGGCAATGGGATGATACATAAAGCCTTGAAGGAAAAAAAAAAATGCCAGCCAAGGATTATATGTCCAGCAAAACTCTCTGACAAATATGATGGTGAAATTAGGGCATTTCCAGATAAAGAGAAGTTCAGGGAATTTGTAAAAACTAAACCAAAATTACAAGAAATACTAAAGGCAGTTCTCCAGTTAGAAAATTAATAACATCAGATAACAACCCAAAACTAAAACACAGGGCAGAACAACCAGATATCAACCCACATAGGGAAGTCACAAAAATAAATCAAAGGTAAAACACTGAATATAGGAAAACAGAGATGTAAATATGTAAAAGATGACAACATTAAAACAAAAAAGAGGGACTAAATAGTGTAGTCACAGAACTTTCCTATGGAGAGGAAGTTAAGGCAATATCAATAAATGAAAGATTGGTTTAAACTTCGAAAATAGAGCTAAATTTTAAGGTAAGCACAAAGGAGACTAACAATCCTACACATCAAAATAAACAAGAAAAACAAGACTCAGCAAATACAAAATCAACAACAGTGAAAAACATGAAAAGAAAATACATAACGAAAAATGACTCAGAACAGAAAATTAAGTACAACGAGGGAAGTGTCAACAACACACCAAAAAATACATCAAAATGACAGCATTAAAGTCATACCTATCAATAATTATGGTGAACATAAATAGACTAAGTTCACTAATAAAGAGACAGTGTGACAGAATGAATAAAAAACAGAATCCATCTCTATGCTGCCTACAAGAGACACATCTTAGACTCAAAAACACAAACAAACTAAAACTGAAAGGATGGAAAAAAAAATATATCAAGCAAACCCCGCAATCAAAAAAGACCAGGATGCTGTTGGGAATGTAAAATGGTACAGCCACTTTGGAAATCGATTTGGCACTTCCTTAAAAAGCTAGAAATAGAACTACCATACGATCCAGCAATCCCACTCCTCCGAATATATCCTAGAGAAATAAGAGCCTTTACACGAACAGATATATGCACACCCATGTTTATTGCAGCACTGTTTACAATAGCAAAAAGATGGAAGCAACCAAGGTGCCCATCAATGGATGAATGGATAAATAAATTATGGTATATTCACACAGTGGAATACTATGCATCCGTAAAGAACAGTGAGGAATCTGTGAAACATTTCATAACATGGAGGAACCTGGAAGGCATTACGCTGAGTGAAATTAGTCAGTTGCAAAAGGAAAAATATGGTATGAGACCACTATTATAAGAACATGAGAAATAGTTTAAACTGAGAAGAAAAACATTCTTTTGTGATTATGAGAGGGGGCAGGGTGGGAGAGGGGCATTCACTAATTAGATAGTAGATAAGAACTACTTTAGGTGAAGGGAAAGACAGCACACAATACAGGGGAGGTCAGCACAATTGGACTAAACCAGAAGCAAAGAAATTTCCTGAATAAACTAAATGTTTTGAAGGCCAGTGTAGCAGGGGCAGGGGTCTGGGGACCACGGTTTCAGGGGACATCTATGTCAATTGGCATAATAAAATCTATTAAGAAAACATTCTGCATCCCACTTTGAAGAGTGGCGTCTGGGGTCTTAAACGCTAGCAAGCAGCCATCTAAGATGCATCAATTGGTCTCAACCCACCTGGATCAAAGGAGAATGAAGAACACCAAGGACACAAGGCGATTACGAGCCCAAGAGACAGAAAGGGCCACATGAACCAGCGACTACATCATCCTGAGACCAGAAGAACTAAATGGTGCCTGGCTACAACAGATGACTGCCCTGACAGGGAACACAACAGAGAATCCCTGAGGGAGCAGGAGAGCAGTGGGATGCAGACCCCAAATTCGCATAAGACCAGACTTAATGGTCTGACTGAGACTAGAAGGACCTCAGTGGTCATAGCCCCCAGACCTTCTGTTGGCCCAAGACAGGAACCATTCCCGAGGGCAACTCTTCAGACATGGATTGGACTGGACAATGGATTAGAGAGGAATGCTGGTGAGGAGTGAGCTTCTTAGATCAGGTGGACACTTGAGACTATGTTGGCATCTCCTGCCTGGAGGGGAGATGAGAGGGTGGAGGGGGTTAGAAACTGGTGAAATGGACACGAAAAGAGAGAGTGGAGGGAGAGAGCGGGCTGTCTCATTAGGGGAAGAGTAATTGGCAGTGTGTAGCAAGGTGTATGTGGGTTTTTGTGTGAGAGACTGACTTGATTTGTAAACTTTCCCTTAAAGCACAATAAAAATTATTAAAAAAAAAAAAAAAAAAGAACAGGAGTGGCAGTATTAATCTCTGACAAAATAGACTTTAAAGCAAATTCTACCACAAAGGACAAGGAAGGATGCTACATAATGATTAAAGGGTCATTACACCAGGAGGACGTATCCATAATAAATATTTACGCACCTAATGACAGGGCTCCAAAATACATAAAACAAACTCTAACAGCATTGAAAAGAGAAATGGCTCCACAATAATAGTAGGAGACTTCAGTACACCACTTTTGGTGAAGGACAGAACATCCAGAAAGAAGATCAATAAAGATGTGGAATGTCTAAATGCCACAGTCAAACAACTTGATCTCACAGACATACAGAGAACACTCCACCCAACAACAACCAAGCATACTTTCTTTTCCAGTGCGCATGGAACGTTCTCCAGAATAGACCCCATGTAGGACCACAAAGCAAGCCTTAACAGAATCCAAAACATCGAGATATTACAGAGCACCTTTTCTGACCATAAAGCCATAACAATAATAAGCAATAACAGAAAAAGCAAGAAAAAAAATCAAATACATGGAAACTGAACAACACTTTGCTCCAAAACTACTGGGTTACAGAAGAAATTAAGGACAGAATAAAGAAATTCACAGAATCAAGTGAGAATGAAAACACATCCTATCAAAACCTCTGGGACAGAGCAAAAACAGTGCTCAGAGGCCAATTTGTAGCAATAAAAGCATACATCCAAAAAGAAGAAAGGGCCAAAAATCAAAACATGAGCCCTACAACTCCAACAAATAGAAAGAGAGCAGCAAAAGAAGCCCTTGGGCACCAGAAGAAAGCAAATACTAAAAGTTAGAGCAGAATTAAATGAAATAGAGAACAGAAACACAGTTGAAGGAGTTAACAAAACCAAAAGCTGGTTCTGGCAAAACTGACAAAACAAAAACAGGAGAGGAAGCAAATAACCCAAATAAGAAATGAGATGGGCGATACCAAACAGACACAACTGAGATTAAAAGAATCATAGCAGAATTCTATGAAAAATTGTACTGAAACAAATTGAAAACCTAGAGGAAATGGACAGATTTCTAGAAACATACTGCCTACTTAAACTAACACAAACAGAGGTAGAACAACTAAATAAACCTATAACAAAAGAAGAGATTGAAAAGATAATTAAAAAATTCCTAATAGAAAAAAGCCCTGGCCCTGACAGGTTCACTGGAGAATTCTACCAAACTTTCAAAGAGTTAACACCACTACTACTAAAGGTATTTCAGAGCATAGAAAAGGATGGAATACACCCAGACTCATTTTATGAAGCCAGCAGAGCCCCGATACCAAAACCAGGTAAAAAAAAAAAAGAAAGAAAGAAAAGGCACCACAAAAAAAAGAAAATTATAGACTAATGTCCATCATGAAACCCATTGCCTTCTAGTTGATTCGGACTTATAGCGAAACTATAGGACAGAGTAGAAATGCACCATAGAGTTTCCAAGAAGTGGCTGGTGGACTCGAACTGCCAGCTTTTTGGTTAGCAGCCAAAGTCTTAACCTCTGTGCCACCAACTGCAGACCAGTATCCCTCATGAGAAAACTCTGGTGTCATAGTGGTTAGGCGGTATGGTTGCTAACCAAAAGGCGGGCAGTTTGAAACCACCAGGCACTCCTTGGAAACCCTATGGCGCTGTTCTGCTTTGTCCTATAGGGTGCTTACGAGTTGGAATCGACTCCATGGCAATGTTTTTTTTATTTTATCCCTCAGGAACATCGATGCAAAAATCCTCAACAAAATTCTAGCCAGTAAAATTCAACAACATATCAAAAAAATAATTCACCATGGCCAAGTGAGATTCATACCAGGTATGCAGGGGTGGTTCAACATTAGAAAAAGTGTAATCTATCACATAAATAAAACAAAAGACAAGAACCACGTGATCTCATCAGTTGATGCAGAAAAGGCATTTGACAAAGTCCAACACCCATTCATGATAAAAACTCTCAGCAAAATAGGAATAGAAGGGAAAATTCTCAACAAAAAAAGGGCATTTATACAAAGCCAACAGCCAACACCATCCGAAATGGACAGTCTGAAAGCATTCTCCTTGAGAACAGGAACCAGGCAAGGATGCCCTTTATCACCACTCTTATTCAACATTGTGCTGGAGTTCCTAACTAGAGCAATTAGGCAAGAAAAAGAAAGGGCTTGCAAGTTGGTAAGGAAGAAGTAAAAGTATCCCTACTTGCAGATTATGTGATCTTATACACAGAAAACCCACAGAATCCACAATAAAACTACTGGAACTAATAGAAGATTTCAGCAAAGTATCAGGATAGAAGATAAACATATAAAAATCAGTTGGATTCCTCTACACCAACAAAGAGAACTTTAAAAAGAGAAAATTACCAAATCAATACCATTTACAGTAGCCCCCAAGAAGATAAAATACTTAGGAGTAAATCTTACCAGAGAGTAAAAGACGCTACTGGAAGAAACCAAAAGAGACCTACATAAGTGGAAAAACATACCTTGCTCATGGATAGAAAGACTTAACATTGTGAAAACGTCAATTCTACCCAAGCAATCTATAAATACAATGCAATCCCGATACAAATTCCAACGATATTTTTTAATGAGTTGGAGAAACAAATCAACTTCATATGGAAAGGGAAGAGGCCCCAGATAAGTAAAGCATTACTGAAGAAGAATAAAGTGGGTGGCCTCACACTACCTGATTTTAGAACTTATTATACCACCATGATAGTCAAAAGAGCCTGGTACTGGTACAACAACAGATAATAGACCAATCGAACAGAATTGAGAATCCAGAAGTAAATTCATCCACCTGTGAGCAGCTGATATTTGTCAGTGGCCACAAGTCCGTTAAATGGGGGAAAAGACAGTCTTTTTAACAAATGGTGCTGGCATAACTGGATATCCATCTGCAAAAAAATGAAACAAGACCCATACCTCACACCATGCACAAGAACTAACTCAAAATGGATCAAAGACCTCAATATAAAATCTAAAACAAAAAGATCATGGGAAAAAAAATAGGAACAATGCTAGGAGCCCTGATACATGGCATAAACAGAATACAAACCATTATTAACAGTGCACAAACACGAGTCTTAGCACAAACACGAGAAGAGAAACTAGATAACTGGGAGCTCCTAAAAGTCAAACACTTATGCTCATCAAAAGACTTCACCAAAGAAGACATTCAGGCAGCTAACAAATACATGAGGAAATGCTCAGGATCATTAGCCATTAAGGAAATGCAAATTAAAACTACAGTGAGTTACCAGAACAAGGCTAGCATTAATTCAAAAATCGTGAAACAATAATGTTGGAGAGGTTATGGGGAGATGGGAAAACTTACACACTGCTGGTGGGAATGTAAGATGTACAATGACTTTGGAAATCGATTTGGTGCTTCCTTAAAAAGCTAGAAATAGAACTACCATACAATCCAGCAATCCTACTCCTTGGAATATATCCTAGAGAAATAAGAACAGTAGCACAAATAGATATATGCACACCCATGTTCATTGCAGCACTGTTCACTATAGGAAAAAGATGGAAACAACCTAGGTGCCCATCAACGGATGAATGGATAACAAATTATGGTATATTCACACAATGGAATACGACAAAGAACAATGATGGATCCATGAGACATCTCATAACATGGATAAATCTGGAAGGCATTATGCTGAGTGAAATTAGTCATTTGCAGAAGGACAAATATGGTATGAGACCGCTATTATAAGAACTCAAGAAAAGGTTTAAACACAGAAGAAAACATTCTTTGATGGTTACAAGGGTGGGGAGGGAGAGAGGGGAATTCACTAACTAAATCGTAGACAAAAATTAGGTGAAGGGAAGGACAACACACAATACAGGGGAAATCAGCACAACTGAACTAAACCAAAAGCTAATAAAGTTTCCTGACCATAAGTAAACACTTCAAGGGGCAGAGTAGCAGGGGCAGGGTCTGGGAATCATGGTTTGGGGAGCATGTAGGTCAACTGGCCTAACAAAGTTTATTAAGAAAATGTTCTGCATTCCATTTTGATGAGTGGCGTCTGGGGTCTTAAAATCTAATGAGTGGCCATCTAAGATGCATCTATTGGTCCTAACCCACCTTGAGCAAAGGAAAATGAATAACACAAAAGACTCAAGAAAAATATTATCCCAAGAGACAGAAGGGGCACATAAACCAGAGACTCCATCAGCCTGAGACCAGAAGAAATAGATGGTGCTTGACTACCTACCACCAATGACTGCCCTGACAGGGAACACAACAGAAAGTCCCTGATGAAGCAGGGAAAAGTGGAGTGCAGAACTCAAATTCTAGTAAAAAGACCAGACCTAATGGTATGACAGAGACTAGAGGAACCCCAGAAGACATGGCCTCTGGACTGTCTGTTAACCCGGAACTAAAACCATTCCTGAAGCCAACTCTTCAGACAAAGATTAGGCTGGACTATAAGACATAAAATGATACTTGTGAAGAGTGTGCTTCTTAGTTCAAGTAGTTACATGAGACTAAATGGGCAGCTCCTGTGCAGAGGCAAGATGAGAAGGCAGAAAGGGATAGGAGCTGGTTGAATGGACATGGGAAATCTGGGGTGGAAAGGGGGAGTGTGCTGTCACATTATAGGGATAGCAACTAGGGTCCTATAACAATGTGTATACATTTTTATATGAGAAACTAACTTGAGCTGTAAACTTTCACGTAAAGCAAAATAAGAAAGACTAAAATTAAAATTGTTTGAGAATCCGGTGTTATGATTTAAAATTTTATCTGTTACATAGGCTAGTGGGTGCTCAGAAGACCTACTTAGAATGGTCCAAGTGGGGGAAGATAAATCTTTTCTACTTAGAAACAAAATAGTGTTTGAAGGGAAAAAGTTAGAAAGTGCTATTTCAATCTACAGAATTAAAGTATACATTAATATAAAAGTTGAATTTTTTTATATATTTAATAATTTATTGATAGAGTGATTTTATCATGGTTGTAATTGGTGGTAATGAGCTGTTACTTAAGGATGATCATACACTTTTTTTTTTCTTTAAGGTTGGCTGGTTGCAAATGCAAATATATGGACTATCCTCACCTACTGTGTCATAATCTCTGGAGATTGTCCCAGGAAACTTTGTTTTAAGAAAAACAAGAGGAGATTATATTGTACATTAAAGTTTGAGAATCACTTATCTAGAGGAATAGTCCATGACTAAAGGTTATTATGGTCTACATGGGAAACAGCCTGAAATTAGACTTGGCATTTATCTCGATTTTATATTATAGGGACCTTATTTTCAAATTTATAAATAGAAACCTACAGTAACTGAGATTGTGGGATAAATAACAGCAATTTTTTCAAATGATTTTTATAAGATAATATAGTTTAATTATATTCAACATTGTTATTTATATGAGAAACTTCTGGGAATAAATCACTTTGATAAACATTACACACTGTTACTTTAGAATAAGCATTTGTTGGATATTAGTGTATTGACTAAATTCCATAATGCTGTTCTATTTAATTACATATATGAGGAATGAAATTAAACTTTATTGAGCAGCCTGGTGGATTTTGTTAGAGATTTACTTTTCAAGTAGAGGCTTAGTTCACTTAGCTAGCAGGCATAAAGACTAATTAGTCATTGCATCTAACTTGTTTGTTAACTATTCCTCTGAGGGGAAATTGAAAATCAACCACTATAGTTTATTTTTTAATAGAAATTGAAGCAAAGAACATTGATTTATTGCCTAAAATGGCTGATAAAGGTTGTATCCAACTTCAGTAGAGTTGTGCAAATTTTTTTCTTTGTTTGAAGTTTCAGTCTGCAGATGTTAGCTGTTTCTGTGAGGAAATAATGGTGTTAGCTATGAGGTTTCTTGGAAGGAAAGAGCTTAAAAGCTTTGGATTGCTGGAATCGCAGTCTGCAACAGCCAAATGAACATGGGTGGAATGTTAGGTGATGTCCACGGGGAGTCATTCAACGGCAGCATCTGGAAGGAAACAATAAGTGACTGGAGGGTTTACTTTTCAGGCAAATGATTAAGAGGAGATTAAATGAAGGTGTTAGGATGTGAGGGAGGGAAGGAAGCCCTGAAGGTGTATATATAATATGGAATGGAGGGATTATGGAAAAGACTTAACAGAATGAACTGTAGATCACAGCTGAACTTTTAAAAAGCTGGAATTGGAATTTGGATAGAACAGCTATGCATATCACATGAAACAGAACATGAGAGCCACATAATACAGAATCTGCTGGAAGTATTTTTTGGAACACTGCAGGACAGTGATGATTTCTAGTTATTCAGAGCCACTGGAAATCATTTCTTAGAATTGGAAAGACATCCTACTATTACACCTTTATAGTCTAACTCTGATTATATTGGCCATGCTTTAAAGTCCTAAGAAAGCTCTGGGCTTTGGAAATGGAAATCCAAGGCTTTGATCAGGTGAGTGGTTCTGCTTTAGCAGTTTGATACTAACTCATTGTTCATAATGCAGAAACAGTGCTGCTTGAAAAAGTACTTTTAACACAAATTTGTTCTTACTCTTTCTGTGAACAGTCATGTCTTTCTGTCCGTTTCTCTTGCCTGCTGACAATTCTCCATTTGCACTTTGTGAATGAATTAAATAAGTAAATAAATAAATAGATAAAAGCTGATGCTTTGCTTGTGTAATATGGGGTGAGAAATAGTTTATTTTCCCCCCAAAGACTTATGTGTATGCTTAACAACAAAATCAGATTAACTTATGAATACATGTTTTTTCTCTTGATGCCAGGCATCTGAGCATTTGAAAAATTTGGAAATTACAGAGAAAGGTAAGGCAGCATTACAGAAGCTGTTGCCTTTTTTTAGTCTCATTTATCTTTCTCAGTATTAACTTAAAAGTCCTTTAATCTTAATGCGTGGAGATTCTGCAAACACAAGGCTCAGTCTCTCTGCATCTAAGAACTGTATTTAATTAGATTTGTTGTTAGGTGCCGTTGAGTCAGTTCCAACTCATAGCGACCCTATGTACAACAGAACAAAACACTGCCCTGTCTTGCGCAATGCTCACAATTGTTATGCTTGAGCCCATTGTTGCAGTCATTGTGTCAGTCCATCTCCTTGAGGGTCGTCTTCTTTTCCACTGACCCTGTACTTTACCAAGCATGATGTCTTTCTCCAGGGACTGATCCCTCCTGACAACATGTCCAAAGTATGTAAGACACAGTCTCACGATCTTTGCTTCTAAGGAGTGTTCTGGTTGTACTTCTTCCAAGACAGATTTGTTCCTTCTTTTGGCAGTCCATGGTATATTCCAGGGTTGTATCATTTCACCATACCTATTCAATCTGTATGCTGAGCTAATAATCCGAGAAGCCGGACTATATGAAGAAGAACGGGGCATCAGGATTGGAGGAGGGCTCATTAACAACCTGTGTTATGCAGATGACACAGCTCTGCTTGCTGAAAGTGAAGATGACTTGAAGCACTTACTGACAAAGATCAAAGACCACAGCCTTCAGTATGGATTACACCTCAACATAAAAAAAAAAAAAAATCCTCATTACTGGACCAATAAGCCACATCACGATAAATGGAGAAGTTTTGAATTTGTTAAGGATTTCATTTTACTTGGATCCACAATCAGCACCCGTGGAGGCAGCATTCAACAAATCAAAAGTCACATAGCATTGGGCAAATCTGCTGCAAAGGATCTCTTTAAAATGTTGAAAAGCAAAGATGTTATCTTGAACACTTAGGTACTCCTGACCCAGCCATGATATTTCAGTCACTTCATATGCCTGTGAAGGCTGGACAATGAATAAGGAAGACCAAAGAAGAACTGACCCCCTTGAACTGTGGTGTTGGCGAAGAATATAAAATATCCCATGTTGTTGTTAGGTGCCATTGAGTTGATTCCGACTCATAGCGACCCTCTATACCAAAAAACGAAACATTGCTCAGTCCTGCTTTCCTTTACTGTCCAGCTTTAACATACATATGAGGTGATTGAAAATATGATGGCTTGGGTTGGGTACACCTTAGTCTTCAAGGTGACATCTTTGCTTTTCAACACTTTAAAGAGGTCCTTTGCAGCAGATTTGCCCAGTACAATGCATCTTTTGATTTCTTGACTGCTGCTTCAATGGATGTTGATTGTGGATCCAAGTAAAATGAAATCCTTGGCAACTTCAGTCTTTTCTCCATTTGTCACAATGTGGTTTATTTGTCCAGTTGTGAGGATTTTTGTTTTCTTTATGTTGAGGTGTAATCCATACTGCAGGCTGTTGTCTTTGATCTTCATCAGGAAGTGCTTTAAGTCTCTCATTCAGCAAGCAAGGTTGTGTCATCTGCATAACGCATATAGTTAATCAGTCTTCCTCCAATCCTGATGTCATGCTCTGCTTCATATAGTCTGGCTTCTCGGATTATTTGCTCAGCATACAGATTGTATAGGTTCGGTGAAAGGATACAACCCTGACACACACTTTCTTGACTTTAAACCATGCAGTATCCCCTTGTTCTGTCCAAACAACTGCCTCTTGATCTTTGTATAGGTTCCTCATGAGCACAATTAAGTGCTCTGGAATTCTTGTTCTGTGCAACATTATCCGTAATTTGTTATGAACCACACAGTTGAATGCCTTTGTATAGTCGATAAAACAAGGTAAACATTCTTCTGGTATTCTCTGCTTTCAGTCAGGATCCATCTGACATCAGCAATGATATCCTTGGTTACATGTCCTCTTCTGAATCTGGCCTGAATTCCTGGCAGTTCCCTTTTGATATATTGCTGCAGCTGCTTTTGAATAATCTTCAGCAAAATTGTGCTTGCATGTGATATTAATGATATTGTTTGATAGTTTCTGCATTTGGTTAGATCACCTTTCTTGTGAATAGCCATAAATATGGAACGCCTCCAGTCAGTTGACCAGGTAGCTGACTTCCAAATTTCTTGGCATAGAGAGCACTTCTAGCACTGCATCTGTTTGTTGAACGTCTCAAGTGATATCCTGTCAATTCCTGGAGCCTTGTTTTTGTCAATGCCATCAGTGCAGCTTGGAGCTCTTCCTTCAGTACCGTTGGTTCCTGATCACATGCTACCTCTTGAAATGGTTGAATGTCGACCAATTCTTTTTGGTATAATGACTCTGTGTATCCTTCCATCTTCTTTCAGTGCTTCCCATGTTGTTTATTATTTTCCCCATAGAATCCTTGCAACTCAAGTCTTGAGTTTTTTCATCGTTCTTTCAGGTTGAGAAATTCCAAGCATGTTCTTCCCTTTTGGTTTTCTATCTCCAGGTCTTTGCACATGTCATTGTAATACTTTATTTTGTCTTCTTGAGCTGCCCTTCGAAATGTTCTGTTCAGTTCTTTTACTTCATCATTTCTTCCTTTTGCTTTAGTTGCTTGACATTCAAGAGCAAGTTCAGAGTCTCTTCTGACATCCATTTAAGTCTTTTCTTTCTTTCCTATCTTTTTAATGACACTTGCTTTCTTCATGTATGATGTCCTTGATTTCATTTCACAGCTCACTGGTCTTCGGTCATTAGTGTTCAAAATGTCAAATCTACTCTTGAGATGGTCTCTAAATTCAGATGGGATATACTCAAGGTAATAACTTGGCTGTCCTCAACTTGTTCTAATTTTCTTCAGTTTCAGCTTGAACTTGGGTATGAGGAATTGATGGTCTGTTCCACAGCTGGCCCCTAGCCTTGTTCTGACTGATGATACTGAGCTTTTCCATTTTCTGTTTCCACAGATGTAGTCAATTTGATTCCTGTGTACTCCATTTGGCAAGGTCTGTTCCTATAGTCACCGTTTATGTTGTTGAAAAAAGGTATTTGCAATGAAGAAGTTGCTGGTCTTGCAGAATTCTGTCATGCAATCTCCAGCATCATTTCTATCACCAAGACCATATTTTCCAGCTACTGATCCGTCTTTGTTTCCAACCTTCACATTCCATTTCATTTTTGATGATTTCCAATTTTCCTAGATTTATACTTTGTACATTAATTAATTAGCTATTATAGCTAAATACCACCACAGTCTGTCAGTTTGTTGTAGCATGGTGCCTTGAGTGTTGCTGTAATCCTGGAAACTATGCCACCAGTATTTCAAATACCAAGGAGCGCCACCCATGGTGACCAGTTTTAGATGAGCTTCCAGACTAACATAAAATAAGAAGGGCCTGAGATCTACTTTTGAAAAATCTATGGATCACAACAGAACATTGTCTGACTCATTCGCTTAGAACCATCATCAGAAGGGATCAATCACTGGAGGAGGATATCATGTTTGGTGAAGTAGAGCGCCAGTGAGAGTAAGGGAGACCCTCTGTGAGATGAATTGGGACAATACCTGAAACAATGGACTCAAACATGTCATTAATAGTAGGGTAGGAGGTGGAGCCAAGCTGGCAGAATAGACAGATGCTTTGGGCGAGCCCTCTTTACAACAAAGAACCAAAAAGACAAGTGAAACGAGTATATTTGTGATAAGCTCGGAGCCCGGAGCTTTAACAGCAAGCTTAGAAAACGAACTGAGGGGCAGAGGAAGGAAGAGATGGTTCAGAAGTAAAGAGGAGTTACCAGACCTGAATTGCAGGGAGCCCTCAGGCACCATTCCCGGAGTGGCGGCAGTGGCAGACTGGTACTAGCGTTCGGCTGCAGTTTCCTCAGGGAGAAGCAGCCAGCCACACAGCCTGCTCACACCTTTGAACCGAGAAGAACGGCGCTCTCGGCAAAAGCTAAATACTTGAGTATATTTTACTGTGCCCTTGCACCCCCAAGCCAGCTTCAGCAGCTGAACTCCCTGGGCCTGAAATAGGCTCTGTTGAACACCTAGAGCCATCCTCCCAGCCTTGGAGAAGGAAAAAAATTTGCATTTGGGGGAAAAGATAATTTGCCAGCTGCACTAACCGGGGGAGCTCAGGACAGAAGCAGTTCCTGTCCAGGCATAAATGGTCTGTAGACTTTGACCACTTTTCCCTTCTGCAAGGAGTTGTGTGGACCTATTTCAGGAGAATAGGCCCTTGTTGGCAGACTCCAACCATTTCAGTTGTGTGGTGGAGAGGTGGGTGTTTGATGTTTGACATTGCTTTGCCTATTAAACAAGGTCCCCACCTACCCACATCAGGGACCTAAGGACTGGTAGCTCCACTCAGGTCACCCAGCCACCCCAACAGGGGTCCAAAGATAACTGGTACCTCACAGTCCTTACAACCGAAAACTTTGGGTGTCTGTTGTCCATCTGCAGAACCCACCCACCTGCATGCTCTAGGGAACAGGGACATGCTTTCCTCAGAGACACTTGGGGGTCAGTTCTCAGCCCCCTGCCTTGTTCAGAGCGTGACCTGCTGCTGCAGATACCGGTACCTACACCAATCACCCCTGCTCCTCTAAGACTGTAGGACAGAGCCCGTACCACATGCTTGATGATCAGCTATCTGGACACCTGAGCTGAATTCATACAAGAAAAGTGAATGGACTCCTAGACTGATATACCCGATAATAGCTCTAGCCACCTGGGGACCGGACATCTGAGCTCCAAAGGTGAAAATAATCAAGCTAGCTCACTCATGCAACCCATCTTGGTATACCAAAACAAAACAAAGCAAGAAGCTACGACACAGTAAACAAGCATAAACTAATACAATAACTTATAGATGGCTTGGAGACAACAGTCAATATCAAGTCACATAAAGAAACAGACCATGATTACCTCAATAAGCTCTCAAAACAAAGATTCCAGGGATCTTCTAGATGAAAGTGTATTCCTGGAACTACCAGAGCCAGAATACAAAAGTTTAATATACAGAACCCTTCAAGACATCAGGAAGCAAATGAGGCAATATTCAGAACGAGCCAAGGAACACACAGATAAAGCAATTGAAGAAATTAGAAAGATTATTCAGGAACATAATGAAAAGTTTAATAAGATGGAAAAATCCAGACAGACAGCAATCAAAAATTCAGAAGATTAACAATACAATTACAGAATTAGACAACTCAATAGAAAGTCAGAGGAACAGAATTGAGCAAGTAGAAACCAGAATTTCTGAACTTGAAGATAAATCACTTGGCACTAACATATTTGAAGAAAAATCAGATAAAACAATTAAAAAAATATAGAAACCTTAAGAATCAAGTGGGACTCTATCAAAAGAAATAACCTACGAGTGACTGGAGTACCAGAACAGGGAGGGATAACAGAAAGTACAGAGAGAATTGTTGAGGATTTGTTGGCAGAAAACTTCCCTGATATCGTGAAAGATGAGAAAATATCTATCCAAGTTGCTCATCAAACTCCACATAAGGTAGATGTTAAAAGAAAGTCAGCAAGACATATTATAATGAAATTTGCCAAAACCAAAGATAAAGAGAGAATTTTAAGAGCAGCCAGGGATAAACAAAAAGTCACCTATAAAGGAGAATCAATAAGAATAAGCTTGGACTAGTAGGCAGAAACCATGTAGGCAAGAAGGCAATGGGATGACATATTTAAAAAATTGAAGGAAAAAAATTGCCTGCCAAGAATCATATATCCAGCAAAACTGCCTCTTAAATATGAAGGTGAAATTAGGACACTTCCAGATAAAAAGAAGTTCAGGGAATTTGTAAAAACCAAAACAAAACTACAAGGAATACTAAAGGGAGTTCTTTGGTTAGAAAATCAATAATATCAGGTATCAACCCAAGACTAGAACGCTGGGCAGAGCAATCAGAAGTCAACCCAGACAGGGAAATCAAAAAAACAAAGCAAGAGTATAAAAAAAAAAGCTCAAAACAGGGTAACAGCAATGTTAATTATATACAAGAAAACAACATGAAAACTATAAAGAGGGACTAAGAAATGTATTCATAGATCTTTCATATAGAGAGGAAGATATGGCAATGCAAAGAAATAAAACTTAGGTTTAAATTTAGAAAAATAGGGGTAAATAATAAGGTAACCATAAAGGAGACAAACCATCCTACTCATCAAAATAAAATACAAGAAAAAAATAGAGACTCAGCGGAAACAAAATCAACAACAATGAATATGAGGAAAGGACAACATATTATCTACTCAGCACATAAAATCAAGTGGGAAAAAGAAACTGCCAACAACACACAAAAAAAGACATCAAAATGATAGCACTAAATTCATACCTATCCATAATTACACTGAATGTAAATGGACTAAATGCACCAATAAAGAGACAGAGAGTGGCAGAATGGATTAAAAAACAAGATCCGTCTATATGCTGCCTACAAGTGACACACCTTAGTAGAGACACAAATAAACTAAAACTCAAAGGATGTAAAAAAATATATCAAGCAAACAGCAATCAAAAAAGAGCAGGAGTAGCAGTATTAATTTCTGAAAAAATAGACTTTAAAGTTAAATCCATCATAAAGGATAAGGAAGGGCATTATATAATGATTAGGGAACAATACACCGAGAAGATATAACCACGTTAAATATTCACGCACCCAATGACAAGGCTGCAAGATACATTAAACAAACTCTGTCAGCATTGAAAAGTGAGATAGACAGCTCCACAATAATAGTAGGTAAATTCAGCACACCGCTTTTGGTGAAGGATAGACATCCAGAAGGAAGCTCAATAAAGACACAGAAGATCTGAATGCCACAATCAACCAACTTGACCTCATAGACATATGCAGAACACTCCACCCAACAGCAACCAAGTATACTTTCTTTTCTAGTGCACATGGAACATTTTCTAGAATAGACCACATATTAGGTCATAAAGCAAGCCTTAGCAGAATCCAAAACATTGAAATATAACAAAGCATCTTCTCTGACCATAAGGCCATAAAAGTGGAAATCAATAACAGAAAAAAGCAGGGAAAAGAAATCAAACACTTGGAAACTGAACAATACCCAGCTCAAAAAGGACTGGATTATAGAAGACATTAAAGATGGGATAAAAAAATTCATAGAATCAAATGAGAATGAAAACAATTCCTCTCAGAACCTTTGGGACACAGCAAAAACAGTGCTCAGAGGTCAATTTATATCAATAAATGCACATGTCTAAGAAGAAGAAAGGGCCAAAATCAAAGAATTATCCCTACAACTTGAACAAATAGAAAGAGAGCAACAAAAGAAACCCTCAAGCATCCGAAGAAACAAATAATAAAAATTAGAGCAAAACTAAATGAAATAGAAAACAGAAAAACAATTGAAAGAATTAACAAGACCAAAAGCTGGCTCTTTGAAAAAATGAACAAAATTGATAAACCATTGGCCAAGCAGACAAGAGAAAAACAGGAGAGGAGGCAAATAACCTGAGTAAAAAATGAGATGGGTGATATTACAACATACTCAACTGAAATTAAAAGAATCATATCAGATTACTATGAAAAACTGTACTCTAACAAATTAGAAAACCTAGAAGAAATGGTTGATTTCCTAGAAGCACACTACCTTCCTAAACTAACACAGAGACAGAACAGTTAAATAGACCCATAACAAAAGAAGAGATTAAAAAGGTAATCAAAAAACTCCCAACAAAAAAAAAGCCCTGGCCCAGAAGGCTTCACTGCAGAGTTCTACCAAACTTTCAGAGAAGAGTTAACACCACTACTACTAAAGGTATTTCAGAGCATAGAAAAGGACAGAATACTCCCAAACTCATTCGATGAACCCAGCGTATCCCTAACACCAAAACCAGGTAGAGACACCACAAAAAAAGAAAATTACAGACCTGTATCCCTCATGAACCTAGATGCAAAAATCCTCAACAAAATTCTAGCCAATAGAATTCAACAACATATCAAAAAAATAATTCACCGTGACCAAGTGGGATTCATACAAGGTATGCAGGGATGCTTCAACATTAGAAAAACAATTAATGTAATCCATCACAGAAATAAAAGAAAAGACAAGAATTACATGATTTTATCAATTGATGCAGAAAAGGCATTTGCCAAAGTTCAACACCCATTCATGATAAAAACTCTCAGCAAAATAGGAATAGAAGGAAAATTCCTCAACATAATAAAGGGCATTTATACAAAGCCAACAGCCAACATCATCCTAAATGGAGAGAGCCTGAAAGCATTTCCCTTGAGAACAGGAACGAGACAAGGATGCCCTTTATCACCGCTCTTATTCAACATTGTGCTGGAGGTCCTATTCAGAGCAATTAGACTAGAGAGAAATAAAGGCCATCCAAATTGGCAAGGAAGAAGTAAAAGTATCTCTATTTGCAGATGACATGATCTTATACACAAAAAACCCTAAAGAATCCTCAAGAGAACTACTGAAACTAATAGAAGAGTTCAGCAGAGTATCAGGATACAAGATAAACATACAACAATCAGTTAGATTCCTCTATACCAACAAAAAGAACATCAAAGAGGAAATCACCTAATCAATACCATTTACGGTAGCCCCCAAGAAGATAAAATACTAGGAATAAATCTTACCAGAGATGTAAAAGACTTATACAAAAAAAACTACAATACACTTCTGTAAGAAACCAAAAGAGACCTACATAAGTGGAAAAACATACCTTGCTCATGGATAGGAAGACTTAACATTATAAAAATGTCTATTCTACCAAAAGCGATCTATAGATTTAATGCAATTCTGATGTAAATTCCAACGACATTCTTTAATGAGATGGAGAAACAAATCACTAACTTCATATGGAAGGGAAAGAGGCCCCAGATAAGTAAAGCATTGCTGAAAAAGAACAAAGTGGGAGGCCTTACTCTACCTGATTTTAGAACCTATTATACCACCATAGTAGTCAAAACAGCCTGGTATTGGTACAACAGATACATAGACCAGTGGTACATAGTTGGGAATTCAGACATAAATCCATCCACATATGAGTAGTTGATATTTGACAAAGGCCCCAAAACAGTCTTTTTAACACATGGTGCTGGCATAACTGGATATCCATCTGCAAAAAAATGAAACAGGACCCATACCTTGCCCCATGCACAAAAACAAGCTCAAAATGGATCAAAGACCTAAATATAAAACCTAAAATGCTAAAGATCATGGAAGAAAAAATAGGGACAATGTTAGGAGCCCTAATACATGGCATAAACTCTAAGTAGTATACAAAACATTATTAAGAAGGCAGTAGAAAAACTAGATAAGTGGGAGCTCCTAAAAATCAAGCACCTATGCTCATTGAAAGACTTCACCAAAAGAGTAAGAAGACTACCTACAGACTGGGAAAATGTTTTTAGCTATGACATTTCTCATCAGCGCCTGATCTCTAAAATCTACCTGATACTGCAAAAACTCAACTACAAAAACACAAGTAACCCAATTAAAAAATGGGCAAAATATATGAACAGACACTTCACTGAAGAAAACATTCAGGTCGCTAACAGATACATGAGGAAATGTTCACGATCATTAGCCATTAGAGAAATTCAGGTCAAAACTACAATGAGATTCCATCTCACTCCAACAAGGCTGGCATTAATCCAAAAAACACAAAATAATAAATGTTGGAGAGGCTGTGCAGGGATTGGAACACTGATACTCTGCTGGTGGGAATGTAAAATGGTACACCCACTTTGGAAATTGATTTGGCACTTCCTTAAAAAACTAGAAATAGAACTACCATAGAACTACCATAGGATCCAGCAATCCCAGTCCTCGGAATATATCCTAGAGAAATAAGAGCCTTTACACGAACAGATATATGCACACCCATGTTTATTGCAGCACAGTTTACAATAGCAACAAGCTGGAAGCAACCAAGGTGCCCATCAACAGATGAATGTATAAATAAATTGTGGTATATTCACACAATGGAATACTACACATTGATAAAGAACCGTGATGAATCCATGAAACATTTCATATCATGGAGGAACCTGGAAGGCATTACACTGAGTGAAATTAGTCAGTTGCAAAAGGAAAAATATTGTATAAGACCACTATTATAAAAACTGGAGAAATAGTTTAAACTGAGAAGAAAATATTCTGGTGTGGTTATGAGAAGGGGGAGGAAGGGATGGTGGGAGAGGGGTATTCACTAATTAGATAGTAGATAAGAACTGCTGTAGGTGAAGAGAAAGACAGCACACAATAGAGGGGAGGTCAGCACAACTGGACTAAACCAGAAGCAAAGAAGTTTCCTGAATAAACCAAATGCTTCGAAGGCCAGTGTAGCAGGGGAAGGGGTCTGGGAACCATGGTTTCAGGGACATCTAAGTCCATCGGCATAATAAAATCTATTAAAACATTCTCCATCCCACTTTGAAGAGTGGTGTCTGGGGTCCTAAACTCTGCAAGCAGCTGTCTTTAAGATGCATCAATTGGTCTCAACCCACCTGGATCAAAGGAGAATGAAGAACACCAAGGATACAAGGTGATTATGAGCCCAAGAGACAGAAAGGTCCACATGAACTAGAGACTACATCATCCTGAGACCAGAAGAACTAGATGGTGCCCGGCTACAATCAATGACTGCCCTGACAGGGAACACAACAGAGAACCCCTGAGGGAGCAGTAGAGCAATGTGATGCAGACCCCAAATTCTCATAAAAAGACCAGACTTAATGGTCTGACTGAGACTAGAAGGACCCCAGTGGTCATGGCCCCCAGACCTTCTGTTGTCCCAGGACAGGAACCATTCCCAAAGCCAACTCTTCAGACATTGATTGGACAGGACAGTGGGTCGGAGAGGGATGCTGGTGAGGAGTAAGATTCTTAGATCAGGTGGACACTTGAGACTATGTTGGCATCTCCTTCCTGGAGGGGAGATGAGAAGGTAGAGAGGGTTAGAAGCTGATGAAATAGACATGAAAAGAGAGAGTGGAGGGAGGGTGCGGGCTGTCTCATTAGGGGGAGAGTAATTGGGTAGCAAGGTGTGTGTAAGTTTTTGTGTGAGAGACTGAGTTGATTTATAAACTTTCACTTAAAGCACAATAAAAATTATAAAAAAAATAGTGAGGGTAGTGCAAGACTGGGCAATATTTCATTGTGTTGTACATAAAGTCACCATGAGTAGCAATTGACTCCATGGCCAGTATCTATCATCTATCTCTCATCTATCTATCTGTCTATCTATCTATCTATCTGTCTGTCTGTCTGTCTGTCTGTCTGTCTGTCTCTCTCTGTCTGTCGGTCGGTCGGTCGGTCTGTCTACCTGCCTGCCTGTCCGTTTGTCATCTGTCTACCATCTATCTATCCATCTGTCTATCATCTCTGTTTCTAGCTACATTCTCACACATTCTCAGGGGCTTAATATGCTCACAGATGATTTCTTGCACAAATCCAGTGTGGATAAACAGGCTGGGCAGTCCTACATGTGGCCATTCAGAGACCCAGGCTTCTTCTTGTGATCCTGGTCTCCTATAGATCCAAGGAGTCCTTTCTACTTAGCTGGGAATTGGCAAAGAAATCATGGAGAAACCACATCCATCTCCTACCACTTAGCTCAGGAAGTGACACACTTTTGCTGATGCTCAATTGGCCAGAACTTGCTTGAATGGCCATGTACAGATGTGAGGGTAGCAGGAGAGTATAGTCTAGCTGTGTGTATTGTAGTCCCTGCCATATAGATTTAACTCCCTACAAGTACTGTACAGGTGTTTTTCTTAATAATAAGAAAATGTAAATTTAATTGGGCACATTAAGTGACACACACACACAAAAGAGAAAAGTAAACAGGGAGCTACGAAAGTAGTATTTCTTCTACAATAAAACTTTGGGGCACAAGTCCCATTTAATTCTATTTAAATAACGCTTTGGCCTCTGCTTCTCTTCAACTTTGGTACATATCTGCCTAGACCATTTAGACTGGTGGTATTCCCTTAGGATGATCATTTCATCAAGTGTTCAGAGAGGCCAAAACCTAATGGGATTCCACACTGATCAATATGTGTCTAAGGCTTAGTTCCATCAAGACATGAACAGTGTGGAAATGCCTACTTGCCCAAAAGTTCTTCTGTGCTACCTCTGGGTGAAGATAGCATTTATATAGCCAAGATCATAATCCTAAACCAGCTCAGGTAAATTTTAATGAGATTTGGGAGGAAGCAACTGTTTGGAATAGCAGACTCATTGAAGGACAGGAAAAATATTAAAAATGAAAAAAAAGACTCAAAGAGCAGCTCTGGAGGAAACAGGTTGAAAATAAGGCTTCTTCTTCACAGATTTGCCTAGAGCTTATCCCTGTATAACATTTTCAGTGTCGTGGAAAAGTCTCAGTCTCTAGGGCTGCCCATGTATTAGGTTGAAGGGGTTCTTAGAAGGATGGCTTTGCTTATTTGTGATTGTTCTTGGTCATCATATTCATATGGTGGAACTGTGAGAACTGTAAGCAGGGACAGAGACAGTGACCTAATTCTGTCACTGTGAAAGTGTATGTAATATGGTAAAGGCATAAAATGATAGGACTGGAAGGCATACATAATATAGTTCAGTCTGTGTTAATATAGACCATTTAAGTAGGATGATCATGTAATTCATAGTCCAAGCCAGGACACTGAGAATAAAAGGAGGCAGTATTGATAATTACTCTAGGACAATAGGTGTAAACCAGAAATACCTCAAACATAAGGGGATGTGTGATTGCTTTACTGTAATGACAGTGATACTGCATTCATCTCAAAGTATTTAACAGTCCTCACTTTCAGAAAATTTTGTCTGATGAGATGGATTGATAAAGTGGCTGCAACAATGGGCTCAAGTGTAACGATTATGAGGGTGGTGCAGGACTGGTCAGTGTTTCGTTCTGTTGTACATGGGGTCGCTATGAGTTGGAACCAACTTAATGGCACCTAACAACAACAACAACAACCCGTAAACCAAAAAACACATTGCCACTGAGTCAATTTCGACTCATAGCGACCCTATGGGACAGAGTAGCACTGCCCCAAAGGGTTTCCAGGAAGCGGCTGGTGGATTCGAACTGTTTACCTTTTGGTTAACAGCTGAGCTGTTAACCACTGTGCCACCAGGACTCCAAAACAACAAGTTTGTTTAATTCTCTGTAGGGTAACTGTTCACATATATACATTAAAAAATGCCCTTTAGTCTTCTGTGCTCAAGGCTAAATATCTCCAACGCTTCTTACCCTCTCTCACTCTTCTATAAGCTTCTTCTTTAATCACTTTGAAAATGTTTTCTAAATTTTCTTTGTCCCTTAAATTGAAGCCTGAAAAGGACTAGGTTCTCTGGTTAGGTTCCAACGAAATCCAGAGAAAGATGAGAGTATTTTAGACTGGCCCCCATAGGCCAAACTTTTATCTAACTACTTTGTTGCTTACTTGTTCAGATTTAGGATAGAGGGTTGTGGAATGAATAAGGCACAGTCTTAAAGCATATGAAGCACTTTTAAGTACAGTATGGGTACCAGCTGTTCTGGATTCAGGAAACATAATTTATTGAGTATCCCCCAACCCTGTGTATGGAGAATTTTTAAGCAGGGTTAGATTTAGACTTACATGGAATGAACAAATGCTCATGTGATGTGATTTAAAAAGGATCAGAAACTCAGCGCCTCAAACCACCCTTCACCAGCCTGCTCCCATTCCCAACGTTAGAGGTATCTCCAGGATTTGGGAGATGGAGTCTCTAAAATGAAATCTACCACCTGGAAAGGGAAGTATAATAAATCCAGCAGCAACATCACATCCTAAGGAAACAAAACACAAGTTTTAATTAGAACGAGGGGCGGGGGGATGTGGATCAGGAAAGGCCATATATTAGAAAAGAGTCAGGTGAGGAGTTACCCTAGAAATAACTCGGTGAGGGGTTGAGCTTGCTGATGGCAAGTCCTATCAGGCATCGTGGAGGTGCTGCCAGGCAACCTACGGGTAGTAATTTTACTCTGGGCTGGCTTGATGCTGCAGTAAGAAGGAAGTGCACGTTCAGGCTCGGGAGCTCGTCACAGAAAGTGGGAAACAGGTTTGGAAAAACTATATATGTTAAAGCTTAGTGATTGGAAAAAATAATAAATCTTTGTATAAACCTGTTTATAATAAGCTAGAATCTCTGAGTTCTCAGTTTTGAGGGGCTTAAGGGTAAAATGTAGAGAAAAAAATATTGGTATCATTAACCTGCAGCCAGTTGCTGTTGAGTCCATTCCGACTAATGGTGATTCCGTGTGTGTCAGAACAGGACTGTGCTCCGTACGTAGGGTTTTAAATAACTGATTTTTCAGAATTGTTTGATTGTTTTTCTTCCTAGGTATCTCTGGTGGACTCAAACTCCCAGCCTTTCTGTTGGCAGGTGAACAAGTTAACCCTTTGCACCACACAAACAAACCAAAACCAAACCTGCCATCAAGTCGATTCTGACTCATAGTGACTCCATAAATGGATGGTATAATTGGGGTGATTGAATTTAACTGCCTAAATTATAAGAAAGCTTGTAGGAAAATATTTTGTAGTATTCCAAGGGAACTTAGGTAAGAGTTTAGTGGAAAAAGGGATTCTGAATAAATTTAACCATTTACTTACCTTTTCTTATATTTGGGACTATTTTGCTAAGTATTTTTGCTTTCTATGCATTTCATATTATCAGACTTCTAGAGGAAATCAGGGTAGAAGATGCTCATCTGCCCTGACCAGCTTGACATTCAGGAGCCCTATTTTGTCAGGGTGAAAAGTTATTGTATCCTCAGAGTCTTGTCTCTTTCTCTCATACACCATCACATTTCTTCAGCAAATCTAGTCTTTCTGCCTTTATCACGGAATCAGAGTTACATCTTGCCCCCTATACCCAAACCATCCTAATCTATACCACCATCATCTCTGATCTGGCTTATTTCCATAACTTCCTAACATTTCATGTCCTTGTTTCCACCCTGACCCCCTTCATTCTATTATCAATAGAGCAGAGTGAATATGGTAAAATATATCTAAGATGATGTTATTCCTCTGCTTTGAAGCCCTCCAAGGTCTTCCCACCTGTCTTTACCTGGGCCCTCTCTATAGCTCAGATCCTATTTTCTAGTACTTTACCTTTTGCTCACTCTTCTTCATTTAACACTGGAGCAGTTAACTGGGCACATTCCACTCCGTCTGCTCAGAGACCATTGCCCTGGCTATTCTGTCTGCCTAGAAGGCTCTCCCCCAGCATATCTGTCTAGCCTAGCTCCCCTTTCCTCTGTCCAACTCCTTCAGTTCTTTTCTTTTTAGGTAAAATTGCAACATCTTCCATACCCCTTCCTTGATTTCTTTTTCTTTATGATACTTATATTTTTTACTTATTTCTATTTTATTAATTTTTTGCTTGCTGTTGGTAATCTCCATGATGACAGAGACTTTTGTTTGTTTTTTTCATTGGTGTATCCCAGGAAGCAATGACTCATAGAATGAATGGATGAAAGGGAAACCCAGTTTTTCAGTAGTCACAGAATTGCATGGTGTCCTTGGTAAGTTGATGCTGGGTTGCTAACAATAATCACAGCCCTTCACCTTACAATTTACAGAACTTCTAGAAGATCTGCACAATGGTAGGTATTTGGACTCTCAGGGTCAAGACTCCTGATACCAACACAGTAAGAAATGCACTGATGAGAGGGGCATGAGCATCATTGGAAAGTTCAGCATTGGCTGTTCTTTGTAGGCCAGGGTTGATGGTAGGACATATTGGGCTCGCTGATAGTAATCAGGATGGTTGGGTCATCCCAGAAAACCAGAAGCCAAACAGTACTGCTTAACCATCACAAGCACAGTAGGTACAACTAATGGGTATAATGGTCAGAAGGATAGTCAGGAAGCATGATCCACAGAGAGCTATGGTGTACCTAGGGCACCTTAGGGACAAGAGAAATAAGCAGCCAACAAGAAAATTGCTATATCAAGGGTGATTTTGCCCCTCAGGGGACATTTGGCAATGTCTAAAGACTTTTTTGTTTGTCATAATTGCTGAGCTCTATTGACATCTAGTGAGTGGAGGCAAACCCTACTGCTAAACATCTTCCAGTGCACAGGACAGCCCTCCACAATAAAGAATTATTCCTCCCAAAATGTCAGCAGTGTGGAGGTTGAGACACCCTGATACATACAATGAAGTAAATCAAGGATATAGCTGATCATTTAGCTGAGGTTTTCTGCCTTAATATAGGTCATGATTCCATCCCTCGTTTACAGACTTGATCCAGTTTTCAGACTAAAAATGAGCTGTTTGAAGGAGAAGCCAGATTTCCATGAGGAAGGATCCTGCAATAACATGCCAGCTGCATACAGTAATTGATCTAATCTGTGACCAGAGGGATCTACAGCAATTTACTTAAGTAAAGGTACACTGGGGAAAAGGAAATGCCAAACATTTTAAAGACCCTTGAACACAACATCAAAGTTGACATTGATATCTGGAGAGCCAAAGTGTCATTACGGCCCCTTGTTTTAGAATGGGGGAACAGGATGACCACATAATAAATGGAGTCCTAGATCCCTATTCCTCCAGTAGCCATTTTCCATCACTCGAGTGTACAATTGGAATAAACATATTTGGTAGTTGACAGAAACCCCTTCCCTACACTGGCTCATTGGCCTGTAAGGTAAGAACTATCATAGTGGGGACTAGCAAGTGAAAGCTTCTGAAACTGTTCACTGACTGTCCTTCAGCTAAGATATTAAAAAAAAAAGAATCCTGGGAGAAATTACCGATTATTGTTATCCTGAAGTATCTAAAGTATGTAGGGGTAATAGGCCCATCATAAACCCATTTAAATCACCAATATGGTCTCTATCAAAACCAGAAACACCTTGGGGGAGGACATAAATTTACCCCCAATTTTAGTTTATGTTCTTCTGTGCCAATTGTGGTAATTTTGTATGGCACATGAACACTGCCTCAGGTATGTGTTATGCAGCCAGTGATCTGGAGAATGCATTCTTTTTTAGACCTGATGGAAAGGAGATCATAAACAATTCCCATTTACTTGGGAAGGACAACAGTAGATGTTTATGGAATTCTTCCAGGACTATATTAACTTCTTGGCCATCATATATATATGCTTTAAAGGGACATGAAATATCTGTGCATTCTGCAGAACATCACATCAATCCACTGTATCAATGAAAAGTTAATCAGAAAGTTCTAACAGTATAAAAGGATACTGAATAAAAATGCTCTAAGAAATTATAAATCCAGAGAACTTCTACTTATTTTAATTCATACATCCAAAAACTAACAAACAATAGAAATGACTACCGAATACTCAATGGAGTTCAAAGGGTCAAATAGTCTGAAAAATACTGTAGGAAACCTATCTGTGTTGGGTGTATTGGCCTAGTGCAGAGATGGAAAATGCCAAGTATGAATGCTACCACTCCTCCGTTTCAGGCTCAGGGTAGACAAAAGGTTATCAAACACAGCACTCCTTCACAGTGAGTTCCAGGCATTGTCTTGTAGGCCTTCTTGGTACAGGTATCCAGAGATCTACCATTCATGGTTGAATTTTGCATAAAATCTATTTGCCACTCACGATATAGTGGGGAAGTGTTCCTACCACCATGTACCTCATTTACTTGTCTATAAAATAGGTATCACGAGTCCTATGAATAGTTATGACAAAGCCAAGTAAGGTGTCATACATATAATAGTCATTAGACAAATGATAGGCACAGGTAATTGTGTTTTTGTCGTTCATTGATTCACTGACTAAATACTGATTGGACACAGTCAAAACCCTAAGCTAGGCCTGATCAAAGAAAGCCCATTGGATAAAAAGATTAATTTTACAGGAATTATTGTTGCTGTTGAGTCAACATCTGACTCGTGGCAATCCCATGCACAAGGAAACTAAAGGCTTCCCAGTCGGTCCTATACCATCCCCATGATCAGTGTGGATAGGACTATTTTGATACATAGGGCTTTTTTTTTTTTTTTCCCCCATGGGCTAATTTTTGGAAGAATATCGCCAGGCCTTTCTTCCTTTAAAAGTTACTCTAGTTAAAACCTTCCAGAAATAAAGCTTTATTCTAGCAGTTGCTGTTTCCAGTACCATTAAAAAAATTTATCAAAAAAATGATGATGCAGTAAGTCTTCCAGTTTGGTGTTGAAAAACTGGAGACTAACAACCTGGCTCTACCATGAACTTATATGCACACTTGAGGAAATCGTTTAATTACTTTTCCTCACCCTCCTCTGTTTAAAGTGAAAATAATAATGGAACTTGCCCCATATGTTTATGAAGATTAAATAAGAAAGTGGGTATAAAGCATTTAGCACAGTGCTTGGTAAAGACTTAACCAGTGTTAATTATTTCCCCCCCTTTTTTTTTTTTTTTATTAAAGTGAACTGGAAGATGTGAAAAGTCTTGTCTAACATTTTGTCATTTTAAAATATTTTAAACATTTACCATATATCATTTTAAAATATACATACCTGTTTGAAATTTGCAATGAAAAACATCATTGTTGATGGCAGCAGATTACGTTATACAGATCTTGCCACAGTCAAAATAATACATGGAAATTGTTCAAGGTCTTTCAGCAAGGAGCTCAAAACACTTTGGAGACATTTTCCCATTCTGGAGCCTGCCAACAATTTTATCCACCTCCAGTGCTGACACTGTCAACTCCACCCATCCTGTTCTACTTGGCAATGTCAACCTTGATTTGAACCTTTGAGAGGCAACAGAGGGGCACTCACTTCAACATGAGGATAAATGAGAGCCTATATTCAAAATCTGGCTGAATAATGCTGCAAATGAACACGAGTCACAGCTATTTACTCGGAATTTTTTTTTTAATGGAAAAATTGCTCATTTAAAAGGCAAATGAACTACACTAATAATTCTGATTGGCATCATAGGCTTAGAGGCAAGGGTATCAAATAAGCCCTATATCCTCTTCAAAGCTAAATTTTAATTTCTTCTCTGAACCCAGGGGGTTTTCTTGCAAGTTCAAAGAGTAGTCTTTGGGTTTACAAGATTTAAATTAAAGAGAGAGAAAGAAAGAGAGGGAGAGGAATGCCCCTCTCATCAGTGCATTCCTTACTGCTTTGGTAAATTTCTTATCCTTGATCCAGCACCTACAAAAGTTAAAAAATTCAACTGGATCCTAGATCCCACCAGTACATGTGGGATAGGTCCAGATGTTCTTTCTGCATATAGTCCTTTTTCTTCATATTCAGGGCCAGTACATCCCTGGCTTGTTTATGTTGTGAACTGATCAGATGGACAGAAAGAGAGGAAGGTAAAATACAAAGGGAAACGTATATTGTCTTGAAAGGTGGAAGACTGTGTTGTTTTTAACCACGGCAGGGGTAGCAGAAGCACGAGCCTTAAACAGAGAGGAGTGTGATAACTTCTACCTCTAGTGGGATCGGGAGAATCTGGGAATTGAAGATTTTCTAATTCATTGACCCAGCTATTTCCATTCTAAATCAGCAGGGTTCTACTCCTTCCCAATCATGGCTCTGACCTTGGTATATCAGGCTTTCCTGGGTGGAGAATTCAACCTTCTCTGTAGCTTGCTACTCAGACATAATTCTGGGTCTGACCCTTAGCTTTTTCTGCTGTCTGGTTGAAGGATACGAAAGCCTCTTTATATGCTGCCAAGTAGACCCTGTAGTTTTCACACTATGGCTTATATGGTTGACTAATTACCCTAGATTTTCTGTCTTTCTCAAATGCATTACTGAACCAAGCAACGCCCATCTGATTCCACTATTCTTATAATTAAAACTTCATTTAAACTTACTAAAAGCCTGAGGCATTGCACACACCAATGCATTCCCTTCCACTAAATGTTTAACAATTGCACTGGCACAGGTTAAAAGGGACTACAGGTTTACTTTCTACATCCAAGGATGGGAACTTCCAGTTAGACAGCAAGTGATCTCGCTCCTAAATTCCAGTCTAGACACCATTTCCTCTATCTCATTTCTGGCACCAATTTTCTTATGTTTGGTTCCCCAGGAAGCAAATTCTCAGAGTAATATTTATGTGCAGAAAGTTGCTGCCCTTGGCTCAATACCTGTGGGGAAATGAAGGAAGTAGGACTAGGTGGAAGGAGAAGTTGGCCTATGGTATGGTCATAACAAAGACCTTGGCCAGCCATATGTGATTTCTGGAGCTGGAATGGCCTTTCAGAGTTGTACTACCTTGACACAAAGGGGCTGAACCTTTATGTCTCCACATTAGTCATTCATTGGATGCTCACAGGTCCGTTCATTGGGAGGGGACATGACCTTGGGCAAGGTGGCTTACTTCAGCTAAGGACAATTCCTGAAAAGAGCTCAATGAAATGCCATCAGCTACCAAAACCTCAGCTTCTGGGAATGTCTAGCCTTGAAAGGGAGGTCTGAGTAGCACATCACAACATCCACTATAGTGGTGTAGCCCATTAATAACAGAAATCAAAATTTTCAAATGTATAACTTCTCTAGCACATGGTAGTTTGAATGGGCTCTGTGGATGGCTGAATAGTCTTATTGTGCTTAGAGTATTAAAAAAGCTGAAAACTCATAGCACATCTCTGATGTGATTTTCCAACCTGCTAATATTATACGACCCACATGGCATAACCAAATAATCATCGATATAATTACTTTTTGTCCATAATAATAATTTAATAATAATAAAACAAGAACAATAAAAATTTAAGTAACTATTTAGAACAACGAGTTGTGACTTCTAAGTCAAATAATAAGCCATGCTTCCTCAGCCAAAACCCTACTCTAACAGCTTGGGAATATTAACTCTACAACTCTAACAAAATTACACATCTCAATAGTTTTCTTAAGCTTCATGAATATGAGGTCATGCTGCTAAAAAAAAAAAAAAAATTTCTAGCTTCACATAAATACTTGTGTTTTCTATTATAAACCAGTGTTTGCAAAAATTTATCATCCCAGAAAGTATTTCCATGATATATAATATCATCTCATTGATATTTGAGATCACTTTAGTTTAGCATGGGGGATTCAACTTTTATATGTATTTGTGTTTGCAGAAGGAAGAGCAATCTTAGAAGACCAAAAAAAAAATGTACAGGCAAAGACTGAGGAGACGGAAACTTTCGATATTTAAAATATTTTAAATCAGCATTTCCTTTAGATTTTCTAATTAACACTTTTATTACTATTTTAACATTTAATACAGCAATACTAAAAGTGCTACAGTGAAACCTGTGAGAGCAGGAACTTGACAGGTCTGTCTTATTTTTCTGGATCTCACAGTTCTCTCCCTTTGATAGGGTGTAGTCACCGCCTTTCTCTTACTCTGTTTAGTGGAAAATAGTTGAATTTTCCTTCTCAGACAGGTTTCTGCCTTACACAGGTTCTGGCTTTTGAAGGTTTTATTGTAGTAGTAAAAAAATAGATTATGTTGGCTAATTTTTCATATTTGTTAATTCATTTTATTTCATATTTTTATTTATTAATTTTTCATCTTATTTTATTTTTGAATTGCCACGAATGCAAGAATAAATTATTTGATTTCTTGAAACTATATAAGGTAAATAACCATTGAAAGCATGGCTGTGTCAGGTCACATGCTCCAACAACACAGTTTTTTTTTTTTTTAATTCCTTTATGTTAATTTTAAAGCTTTTACTGGGTAGTTTTTTGAATCCCTGCATTAAAAATGACCATTCCTCTTGATCTGTTCTGTTTGTTTCTTCAGTTGGTGAGCACTCTTTTTCTTGCTGTCTCGTTTTTTTCCCCTATGATTTTAATGCCATTCATGTTCCATAAACTGTTCACACAATCTATTTTAATTCTATTTTCAGCCCTCGTATCTCATTTTATTCATACCCTAGTTGTGCTTTTGCATTAAAAAATATTAACTGAGGACCGTTAAGCACATACATATGCACTGATTCCTCAAGCCACTTTTTGAAAAGTTCAGTTAATTTACTGGGAAGTGAACTTATGTGGTGCGATGTTAAGAGCCTACCTTTTTTTTTTTAATTTTAATAAATAATTTTAGATGATTTTGTATTGTCCATTATTCTACTACATTGCAATCTGCCATATGTGCAAATGCCCCTTATAATAATATGAGGCTTTTTTGTACCTACTCTTGATTTATTCAAACGTTCATCAAATTTATGTATTTCGAGGTGGGGCCAAGATGGCTGACTAGGTAAAAGCTACCTCAGATCCCTTCTGCAACAAAGACTTGGAAAAACAAATAAATTGATCACATACATGACAATCTATGAACCCTGACCATCAAACACAGATCTAAAGAGTTGACCTGAGTGACAGAGACTGAGAACGAGCAACTACGGGGAAGCAGCGACTGTTTTCGGAGCCTGGAGCCAACATCCCAGTCAGAAAACCTTGGCGCCGGGCTTTGGACTGGGTGCAGGGGAGCTGAGCATGGCATCCTGAGATGCTGCAAACACGGGATGCAGCCCTAGCCCCCAGAAGTGACCTCGGGGGAAGCCCAGCCAGTGCACGCAGGCAGCACAGCGACACGGCAGACAGGAGGAGAAGCCACCTGGAGGCAGCAACTGGTTTTGGAGCTTGGAGTGCAGCGTGCCAGCCGGGGAACCTTGGCACTGGGCTTTGGACTGGAAGCGGAGGAACTGACCATGGCTTCTGAGACAGCACAAGCACAGGACGCAGGCCTGACCCTTGGGGGCAGTCTCGACCCAGCCAATGTACACAGGCTACACATCCCTTGGGAATCTCAGACAAAACAGTCATCACCATGCAAGATAAGTAACTTTGTCTATATTTGGGGTGCTACTCCCTCCTATCTATCTGATCCCTCCCCTCCCCTTCCCAGGTGGCTTCATTAACCTTGGAATTTCCTGAGCCAGAGAGGAAAGTGCTCTGCGGTTTTTGTTTGTTTGTTTGTTTGTCTTTTTCTAACCCATTCTCCTGGCCTGAGAGAAGCAGCTACAAAAAACCCAGGGACCAAAAATCCTTCCCTGACTTCCTGAAATTGGATTAAAAATACAGAACCAGTTCCAGCCAAGCCTATGAGATCCACAGTCTTGGGCTTTCATCCCTACAGGGAACAAGGTGACTATTACAATGCAAAGACAATTCTGATAGGGATCTGACTGTAATTGTTTTGGCCGATTACTGGAAAGACAAGTTTCCCAGGTCTGAAATCTCTACCTATTAAACAGAGCCCTCACTGACCCACAATGGGGAACTGAGGGCTGAAGCTCCCCCCAGACTACCTAGCCTCCTGCCATAGGGGTCTGAGGATGGTGACACCTACCAATCTGTAGAGGTACATGCATTGGGTAACTAAGGCACAGCTGCAGAGCCCACCCACAAAAGTGCTTTAGGAATAGAGAAACACCTACCTCACTGGCACTTGGGGGAAGCCTGTCAGCATCCTGCTCCCCCTGGAGTGTGACCCCCCAGCTGCTACTAGAATCTGGTGCACACAACTATCACCACTACTCCTCTAGGTGGATAGGTGACAGTCTGCGCCAAACACTTGATGACCCAAAATCAGATTCTACTCAAGAATAGTGAATGGACTCTTAGGCTTATATATCTGGTAACAGCCCAAACCAGCTGGTAATAGGACATAAGTGATTCAAAGGCTACAAAACTCAAGATAGCACAATCTAGTAGCCCATCTACGTGTATTGAAAGAAAACAAAACAAGATAAGACTCAGTGAGCAAATATAAAATAAATCATTACAATATCTTATAGATGGCTCAGAGACAGCAGTCGATATCAAACCACATAAAGGAGCAGACCATGATTGCTTCTGCAACTCCCCAAATTAAAGAATCAAAATCTTTCCCAAATGAAGATACAATCCTGGAATTGCCCGATGCAGAATATAAAAAACTAATTTACAGAATGCTTCAAGACATCAGGGATGACCTCAGAAATGAAATAAGGCAATCTACAGAAAAAGGCAAGGAATACACTGATAAAGCAGTGGAAGAAATCAAAAAGATTATTCAAGAACATAGTGGAAAAATTAATAAGCTGCAAGAATCCATAGAGAGACAGCATTCAGAAATCCAAAAGATTAACAATAAAGTTATAGAATTAGACAAATCAATAGGAAGTCAGAGGAGCAGAATCGAGGAATTGGAATGCAGAGTGGGGGAGATGGAGGATAAGAAAATTGACACCAATATAGTTGAAGAAAAATCAGAGAAAAGATTAAAAAAAAAAAGAAATCCTAAGAATCATGTGGGACTCTATGAAGAAGAATAACTTCCGTGTGATTGGAATTCCAGAGCAGAGAGGGATAACAGAATATACAGAGAGAATAGTTGAAGATCTGTTGGCAGAAAACTTCCCTGACATCATGAAAGACGAAAGGATAGCTATCCAAGATGCTCATCGAACCCCATATAAGATTGATCCAAAAAGAAAATCACCAAGACATATTGTCATCAAACTTGCCAAAACCAAAGATAAAGAGAAAATTTTAAAAGCAGCCAGGGATAAAAGAAAGGTCTCCTACAAAGGAGAATCAGTAAGACTAAGTTCAGACAACTCAGCAGAAACCACACAGTCAAGAAGGCAATGGGATGACATATACAGAGCACTGAAGGAGAAAAACTGCCAGCCAAGGATCATATATCCAGCAAAACTCTCTCTGAAATATGAAGGTGAAATTAAGACATTTACAGATAAACACAAGCTTAGAGAATTTGCAAAAACCAAACCAAAGCTACAAGAAATACTAAAGGAAATTGTTTGGTCGGAAAAACAATAATATCAGATACCAACACAACACAAGGTCACAGAACAGAACATCCTGATATCAACTCAAACAGAGAAATCACAAAAACAAATTAAGATGAATTTCAAAAGGAAAAAAAAATGCTCAAAACAGGGAATCATTGAAGTCAATATGTAGAAGATCACAATAATCAAAAAGAGGGACTAAATCAAGAGGCATAGAACTGCCATATGGAGAGTGATACAAGGCGATATAGGACAATACAAGTTAGGTTTTTACTTAGAAAAATAGGGGTAAATATTAAGGTAACCACAAAGAGGTCTAACAATTCCATAACTCAAAATAAAAACAAAGAAAAACATAGTGACTCAGCAAACATAAAGTCAACTACTATGAAAATGAGGAACACAATTTACAAAGAAAAAGTCTCAGCACAAAAAAGTGGAAAAATGAAATTGTGAACAACACACACAAAAAGGCATCAAAATGACAACACGAAACACACACTTATCTATAATTCCGCTAAATATAAATGGACTAAATGCACCAATAAAGAGACACACAGTCTCAGACTGGATAAAGAAACATGATCCGTCTATATGCTGCCTACAAGAGACATACCTTAGACTTAGAGACACAAACAAACTAAAACTCAAAGGATGGAAAAAATATATCCAGCAAACAACAAGCAAAAAAGAGCAGGAGTAGCAATATTAATTTCTGACGAAATAGATTTTAAAGTTAAATCCACCACAAAGGATAAAGAAAGACACTACATAATGATTAAAGGGACAATAGACCAGGCAGATATAACCATATTAAATATTTATGCACGCAATGACAGGGCTGCAAGATACATAAAACAAACTTTAACAGAACTGAAAAGTGAGCTAGACACCTCCACAATTATAGTAGGAGAATTCAACACACCATTTTCGGAGAAGGACAGGACTTCCAGTAAGAAGCTCAGTAGAGACACAGAAGACCTAATTGCTACAATCAACCAACTTGACCTCATAGATGTATACAGAACATTCCAACCAACAGCAGCAAAGTATACTTTTTTTTTCTAGCGCACATGGAACATTCTCTAGAATAGACCACATATTAGGTCATAAAACAAACCTTTGCAGAATTCAAAACATCAAAATATTACAAAGCATCTTCTCAGACCACAGGGCCATAAAAGTGGAAATCAATAACAGAAAAATTAGAGAAAAGAAATCAAATACTTGGAAACTGAGCTAAACCCTGCTGAAAAAAGACTGGGTTATCGGAGACATTAAGGAGGGAATAAAGAAATTCATAGAATGCAATGAGAATGAAAACACTTCCTATCAAAACCTCTGGGACACAGCAAAAGCAGTGCTCAGAGGTCAATTTATATCAATAAATGCACACATACATAAAGAAGGAAGAGCCAAAATCAGAGAACTGTCCCTACAACTTGAACAAATAGAAAGCAAGCAACAAAAGAATCCATCAGGCACCAGAAGAAAACAAATAATAAAAATTAGAGCTGAACTAAATGAATTAGAGAACAGAAAAACAATTGAAAGAATTAACAAAGCCAAAAGCTGGTTCTTTGAAAAAATTAACAAAATTGATAAACCATTGGCCAGACTGACTAAAGAAATACAGGAAAGGAAACAAATTACCTGAATAATAGATGAAATGGGCCATATCATAACAGACCCAAGTGAAATTAAAAGAATCATATCAGATTATTATGAAAAATTGTACTCTAACAAATTTGCAAACCTAGAAGAAATGGATGAATTCCTAGAAAAACACTACCTACCTAAACTAACACAATCAGAAGTAGAAAAAACTAAATAGACCCATAACAAAAAAAGAGATTGAAAAGGTAATCAAAACACTCCTAGCAAAAAAAGCCCTGGCCCGGATGGCTTCACTGCAGAGTTCTACCAAGCTTTCAGAGAAGAGTGAACACCACTACTAAAGATATTTCAAAGCATAGAAAATGATGGAATACTATTTAACTCATTCTGTGAAGCCACCATACCCCTGATACCAAAACCAGGTAAAGACACCACAAAAAAAGAAAATTACAGACCTATATCCCTCATGAATACAGATGCAAAAATCCTCAACAAAATTCTAGCCAATAGAATTCAATAGCATATCAAAAAAATAATCAATCACGACCAAGTGGTATTTATACCAGGTATGCAAGGCTGGTTTAATATTAGAAAAACCATTAATGTAATCCACCATATAAATAAAACAAAAACAAAAACCACATGATCTTATCAATTGATGCAGAAAAGGCATTTGACAAAGTCCAACACCTATTTATGATAAAAACTCTCAGCAAAATAGGATTTGAAGGAAAATTCCTCAACATAATAAAGGGCAACTATACAAAGCCAACAGCCAACATCAGTCTAAATGGAGAGAGCCTGAAAGCATTTCCCTTGAGAACGGGAACCAGACGAGGATGTCCTTTATCACTGCTCTTATTCAACATTGTGCTAGAGGTCCTAGCCAGAGCAATTAGGCTAGACAAAGAAATAAAGGGCATCCGGATTGGCAAGGAGGAAATAAAATTATCTCTATTTGCAGATGACATGATCTTATACACAGAAAACCCTAAGGAATCCTCCAGAAAACTACTGAAACTAATAGAAGAGTTTGGCAGAGTCTCAGGTTATAAGATAAACATACAAAAATCACTTGGATTCCTCTACATCAACAAAAAGGACATCGAAGAGGAAATAACGAAATGAATGCCATTCACAGTAGCCCCCAAGAAGATAAAATACTTAGGAATAAATCTTACGAAAGATGTAAAAGACCTATACAAAGAAAACTACAAAGTACTAGTGCAAGAAACTAAAAAGGACCTACATAAGTGGAAAAACATACCTTGCTCATGGATAGGAAGACTTAACATAGTAAAAATGTCTATTCTACCAAAAGCCATCTATACATACAATGCACTTCCGATCCAAATTCCAATGACATTTTTTTAATGTGATGGAGAAACAAATCACCAACTTCATATGGAAGGGAAAGAAGCCCTGGATAAGTAAAGCATTACTGAAAAAGAAGAAGAAAAGTGGGAGGCCTCGCTGTACCTGATTTTAGAACATATTATACAGCCACATTAGTCAAAACAGCCTGGTACTGGTACAACAACAACAGGCACATAAAGCAATGGAACAGAATTGAGAACCCAGATATAAATCCATCCACATAGGAGCAGCTGATATTTGACAAAGGCCCAGTGTCAGTTAATTGGGGAAAAGATAGTCTTTTTAACAAATGGTGCTGGCATAACTGGATATCCATTTGCAAAAAAATGAATCAGGACCCATACCTCACACCATGCACAAAAACTAACTCCAAGTGGATCAAAGACCTAAACATAAAGACTAAAACGATAAAGTTCATGGAAGAAAAAATAGAGACATTAGGAGCCCTAATTCAAGGCATAAACAGAATACAAAACATTACCAAAAATGACAAAGAGAAATCAGATAACTGGGAGCTCCTAAAAATCAAACACCTATGCTCCTAAAAATCAAAATCATCTAAAGACTTCACCAAAAGAGTAGAAAGACCACCTACAGATTGGGAAAAATTTTTCAGCTATGACATTTCCAACCAGCTCCTGATCTCTGAAATCTATATGATTCTGTTAAAACTCAACCACAAAAAGACAAACAACCCAATCAGGAAGTGGGCAAAGGATATGAACACGCACTTCACTAAAGAAGATATTCAGGCAGCTAACAGATACATGAGAAAATGCTCTCGATCATTAGCCATTAGAGAAATGCAAATTAAAACTACGATGTGATTCCATCTCCAACAAGGCTGGCATTAATCCAAAAAACACAAAATAATAAATGTTGGAGAGGCTGCGGAGAGATTGGAACTCTTACACACTGCTGATAAGAATGTAAAATGGTGCAACCACTTTGGAAATCTATCTGGCGTTTTCTTAAAGAGTTAGAAATAGAACAAACATACAACACAGAAATCCCACTCCTCGGAATATACCCTAGAGAAATAAGAGCATTTACACGAACAGATATATGCACACCCATGTTTATTGCAGCACTGTTTACAACAGCAAAAAGCTGGAATCAACCAAGGTGTCCATCAATGGATGAATGGTTAAATAAATTATGGTATATTCACACAATGGAATACTATGCATTGATAAAGAACAGTTACGAATCTGTGAAACATTTCATAACATGGAAGAACCTGGAAGGCATTATGCTGAGCGAAATTAGTCAGATGCAAAAGGACAAATATTCTATAAGACCACTTTTATAAGATCTTGAGAAATAGTATAAACTGAGAAGAACACATTCTTTTGTGGTTATGAGGGGGGGAGGGAGGGAGGGTGGGAGAGGGTTATTTACTGATTAGTTAGTAGATAAGAACTACTTTAGGTGAAGGGAAGGACAATACTCAATACACGGAAGGTAAGCTCAACTGGACTGGACCAAATGCAAAGAAGTTTCTGGGATAAACTGAATGCTTCGAAGGTCAGCAGAGCAAGGGCGGGGGTTTGGGGACTATGGCTTAAGGGGATTTATAAGTCAATTGGCAAAATAATTCTATTATGAAAACATTCTGCATCCCACTTTGAAGCGTGGTGTCTGGGGTCTTAAATGCTAACAAGAGGCCATCTAAGATGCATCAATTGGTCTCAACCCACTTGGATGAAAGGAGAATGAAGAACACCAAGGTCACACAATAACTATGAGCCCAAGAGACAGAAAGGGCCACATGAACCAGAGACTTACATCATCCTGAGACCAGAAGAACTAGATGGTGCCTGGCCACAACCGATGACTGCCCTGACAGGGAGCAGAGCAAAGAACCCCTGAGGATGTAGGAGAGCAGTGGGATGCAGACCCCAAATTCTCATAAAAAGACCAGACTTAATGGTCTGACTGAGACTAGAAGAATCCCAGCAGTCTTGGTCCCCAAACCTTCTGTTGGCCCAGGACAGGAACCATACCCGAAGACAACTCATCAGACATGGAAGGGACTGGACAATGGGTTGGAGAGAGATGCTGATGAAGAGTGAGCTACTTGTATCAGGTGGACACTTGAGACTGTGTTGGCATCTCTGTCTGGAGGGGAGATGGGAGGGTAGAGAGGGTTAGAAACTGGCAAAACAGTCACGAAAGGAGAGACTGGAAGGAGGGAGCAGGCTGACTCATTAGGGGGAGAGTAAGTGGGAGTATGGAGAAAGGTGTATATAAGCTTATGTGTGACAGACTGACTTGATTTGTAAACTTTCACTTAAAGCACAATAAAAATTATTAAAAAAAATTTATGTATTTCCAGGAGGAATTCATGTTTAATTATGTGGTGTTTATATTGACACTCAGCACTGATTTTCCACTGAATGCCAAGAACGAGTACTAGTATACATACATATTGAGGAATGTTCCCATTTTAAAGCTGGTTTTAATGTCTGTCAAAACTCTTACTGAATGGAGCTGAGAAGGATGTACTTACTACACACACTCCAGTTTTCCTTCTGGGTGCCCTCAAGTTGCTGAAAGGTAAAAGGATAGCTTCCTTTATCTTTTGTTTTAGTGAAGTGTAAGACATTGTTCTTGGAGTTTTAGATGACTTACGTGACATCAGGAACCTTATTTTTACTTTGTTACAAATATATTATTAAACTGCCGGAGATTTCCTTTGACTGCACCTTGGAACATGGACAGTCTGAAAGGAGGGTTTCAGGTATCAGCTTTGTTGATTTAGGCTTTCATTCTAGATAGGCACCTGGTGAGAGAAACTTCATTAGCCTGCTCTAGAGGTTTTAGAGGTCCAGGTCTCCTCTGGGTATCTGCTATATCAGTGAGAAGGTTTTATGTGTTTCTGACTAGAATGAGTTAGAAGAGAAATTAATGTCTAAGAAATAAATAGCGGAATATGGAGAGTTTACCATGAAATGCAGCATGTAAATATTTCAGATAAGATGATAAAAATGGGTTCTTTTTGGAAAATTTAATATCTAATGTCCCCCTACAAAGTCCAGTACACTTTCAAAAGAAAAATCACACAATTTCCTGATTAAGACTTTTCATTTGTGCAGTGGGAGCATTTGATTTGGCTGTAGCAGCAGTTTTCTTTGGGAATACTGGCAACAGAACAGGATATTCCAATCTCCATAAAGACTTTATTTACACATAAAATTACTCTTTAAGAAATCAAGAACATGCAAAAATATATCTAGAAATTTCTACTGTGGATGGTGTCAGTTTCCTGGGGAAAAAGCAATACAATGAGTTGTAGGACGAGTAGTGTGGGAAGGGTATAAAGGATCATATCTGTCACTCTCAGGAGGACTGATTTTATATATAGAAGCCACCCATTTTTACTGCTGGGGTGAGTGTGTACACACACACACACACACATATCCTAGAGATGTCGGAGAAATAAGTTGGAGAAATACCCTTCAAAATATGCCTCCATTTAATTCTATATAAGATTGAAAAATATGAGTAAAGCAGACAATTTACATTCTGTGTAAAAGAAAGTTTCATTATTTTTTTTTTCCAATCAAAACTCCATAGTTTGTGATGTATTTAGCCTCATCCTAAAAAAAAAAAAAAAGAATACTGGAATAAAATTCAGGAGCTTAACCGGGTAAACTTAGAAAGCTGTTTAATCTCTCCTTCAGTTCTGCCGACCTTATAGTGTAGCTTCGCAAGTGAAAAGTAGATAGAAAAGTGCTTTGGAATAATGAAACAACATACAAATGCAAGATAGTACTGCTTTTGTTGTTGCTCTATGAAAGTGAACCATTAGAAATCTGATGCCAATTGTGGTTATACACTCAGCCATACTACATAGTTTTTTAAAACCGTCACTCTGGATAATACATCTTTTGTTTTTCACTAGTACCATGTACTACTGCATGTTAAATAGGGCTCAGTAACATAAGCCTTTTAATGCAGTTAAAATAAATTTAGACTATAGACTTCTTTAAGAACTATGTTGATAACTTCTGCAGACTATTTTTTTTTCCAACTCAATTTCTTGGAACTCACAAGTCATTCATCAACTCTTAAATATTCGATATCTAAGAATAGTAGTATTCCCTTCCCCACAAAGGTGGCAGATCCCTATACTACTAAATTGTAAGCTTGTTGTAAACCCATTGCCATTGAGTCGATTCTGACCTGTAGCAATCCTATAGGACAGAGTAGAACTGCCCCATAGGGTTTCCAGGGAGTGGCTGGTAGATTCAAACTGCCAACTTCTTGGTTAGCAGCCAAATTCTTAATCACTGTGCCACCAGGGCTCCAGGGTTGTTATAGGCAGGAAGTTTTACTGGGTTGATTCACTTCATACCTAGTAAATATAATAATGTTGGTTAACATGTTTACTAAATGAAAGGTCAGCTTTTTCACTTTTCTAAATTTTAGATATGAATTAATATATTCACTCATTTAATAAACATTAATCAAGTGTTTATAAGGTGTCCATTCTGGTACCTCTGAAGTTCTTAATCAGAAAATGGGAAACAGTGAGGCAAAGAAGTGATTACAGATATATTTTAAAATAGTACTATGCAAAGGGCTATGGAATCATAAAAATGAAATTATTTAGTTTTAACTGAACAGATCAAGAAAGCATTTCTTGAGTAAATGACAGATCGAGTCTTGGAGAATGAGTAAGAATTTTGGTCAAAGCAGTAATTGAGTATTAGTTGAGGTAATCATTGTGTTACAAAACAATTTTCCATGGGTCTCTTGCATTTCTTCATGTCTTAATAGTAAAGCACTAACTGTCGTTCTTCTTCTAGAATCTTTTCAAGATGTTTGTCTAGCAAATAGCCTTGGAAGACAGGAGCTAGTGACTCCCTCTAGAACAAAGGCAGGCATGCTTACCGCCGATTATGAAATGTTCAGGTTCCCTAAGTGCAGCTTCTGTAATGTAAACAACTGCACATGTAGGTATTGCCTGGTCCTCCTCATATTGCCCTGTGGGAGTTGTAGCTCAGGGGACTACTGTACAAGAATGTTGATACTCTGACTACGGTTATTAATGTGAGTAAAAAAGCTTTTTGTCACTGACCAGGAGTCTCATGTTTTCTGTCAGAATCCATGGAACTGTGGAAGGGTTAACTTATTAGCTAGCAGGTGGGGTAAAATCTGAACCCTTCACAGTTTTTAACAGTTTTGTTGATGAAGATGGATGTTGGCAGAGACATGGCTTTCTGAAAAATGAGGGCTTCATGCATGGGTGGTTTAATAGGAATTGAAAGAAGTCCATGAGAATTGGTAACAAACATGTTGAGCGGATTTTATGGTCAACTAGGCAATAAATAGTCCTCTACTTTGCAGCCTGTTAATGATGAGCAATTGGGAATGTGGTTGTAGATTGAGTACCGGGAAATAGGCAACAGCAGTATGAGTGGTGCCCTGGTTGTACTGATTCCCCTCAGGGCAGGGGAAATTCCTTGGCAGTATGGTGGTGAGTGGCAGGTCCACCCTGCTGCAACAACTATTTATGAAATGAATCCTTTGTAGGCAGAAGGCTCCACCCTCTTTCCTTCAATAATTAGAGTATGGAAGGAAAAATAAATTGGCCAACATTGTGGAAGAAACCAGGTGAATCATAAGAACTTTGATTGGCTCATTTGGGGGTCAGATGTGTAATACTTACTAAGGAAAAATAACACACTTGGGCCTTGTTAAAGCTTAGTCCCTCTGCAGTCTATCAGGCCAATCTTAGATCCAATTGGAGATAATAGTAAAAGCCTCGATGTTTTTTGTTATGGGTCCTGCTGATTGAACCATCTGGGGCCCATACTCAGATTAGGTCCACTAGAATTAAGCTACTGACCAAGCTTCCATCATCCAAATTGCCACTGTTGCTGCCTGGATCCATCGTTATACTGAACATGGCAACACATCCACTGTCATAGACTAGGCACAAAGTAAACGACTCTGCTTCTGATGCAAGGGCCAGCACTCATGGCATGAGGTTTGTTCAGCTGGTTGGATCCAGGATTCTTGGGGGTGGGCAATTGCTAAGGTTGGTATTGCAGGTTAGCCTATTGTATTTTTACGCAAATAATGCATGCCTTCTACGTTTATTTGCCACCCATGCCCTCCCCCCATAAGGTATTTTCAAAAGCATGCCATGCTGATTTTTTTACACCAATATGCCAAAAAAAAAAAAAAAATGGCGTAATGGCACTTACAAAAATACCTCGGGAAGGGAGACGTGTGTTATTTGCATAAAAATACGGTAATTCTGTTGCTGGGAGCTTTGAGAATAACCTAGTTAAATGTTGTTTATGAAAGAAATTGAGCAGGTTTTGTCCCAGCCTCTATTTGTCAGATTAATCAGAGGAGCCAGTAGAGTGGATTAAAAAAAAAAAAAAAAAGAGAGTGGATTAGTCATAGGAAAATTTCCAGCAGCCAAGATGGTATAAAAATGAAAGATGGATATTAGTGGGAAATAATTCTTCCTGGATTTCTTGAATTTCTGTATGTTTTGGGAACAAGGCACTAATTGTCTTTGTTGCAGAATATCCTTTCAAGGATTTTTGTATAGGGAGTAGATTTGAATGATAGAAATAGTATCTCCTTCTGGAGCAAAGGGTAAATTTGCTTACAGCCTTAGAAGGTAGAAATAAAGTCTCCTTTCGAAGAAAAGGAAAGGCTTGCTCACTGTCATGTATAATACACATAATTTCTACCTCCAGAGCAAAGGAGAGATACACTTACTGTCCATTATAAAAAATTCAGATTCTCTAAGTGTAGAGTTTCTCCCCTGTAATGCAACCCACTGCATAAGAAGAAGACACATGGCCCTTTTTGCTTTGCTGGATGGCTTGGGGAATCAACACAAATTCTTATACTCAGGCTACTGCTCTTGCTATGGGTGATAAATTTTCTTTATCTCTGAACCAGGAGTCTTGTGCCTCCCTCTAGCATCCATGACAAACCTTACCTGTTAACTTCTAAGTAGAGTAAAATTTCATACACTTCACCGTTCTTGACAACTAGTACCTTTAAAATATAAACTTATAATCCCTGGTGGTAAGAGCTTGTCTGCTAACCAAAAAACGTCAGCAGTTGGAATCTGCAAGATGCTCCTTGGAAATGCTATGGGGCAGTTCTACTCTGTCCTGTAGGGTAGCTGTGGGTCACTATGAGTTGGAATCTATTCGATGGGAATGGGTTTGGTTTGTTTTTTTAATCTTAATAAAGTCTAAAACATTGAAATATATTTACTTCTGTAATACGAACTGATTGCTTCTTATTGACAGTAAATTCCTATTCAAGCAATGATTCAGGGATGTAGGAATCTTCCAGTTTTTGTCTCTATCATCTTTATCTTTGAAGCTTTATCTTTTAGCTTTTAGTGTGCCATACTTATCTGCGTCAAGGTGGCTGAAGGGGAAAGAACATGAAGGGGTGTGCATGGTATATTTTCATGGACCAAGTCTAAAAGTGGTGCATATTTTTCCCATTCATGTTCCATTAGCTGGAACTTGTTCAAATATAACTCCTAGACAAAGGAAAAATGGGGTCCATTTCTATGTCCATGAAAAGCGAAACACAGCTGGCGAATTGCCTTCCCTACAGATGAAAAAGTATTTCCAAGCAACAGAAACTTCATGTGTACAGACGTGCAAGTGAGGAAGACATGATTTTAGCTCAGCTTTTTTTTTTTTTTTTTTAAAGCATAGGTTGGAGCCTTGGTAGTGCAGTGGTTAAGCGTTCAACTGCCAACCAAAATGTTGGCAGTTCAAGTCCACGAGCCACTCCTTGGATTTGCCTACAAGGCAGTTCTACTCTGCCCTATAGGGTGCTGTGAAGTCAGAACCGCCTCCACGGCAATGGGTTTGGGTTTTTTTTTTTTTTTTTTTGTAAACCATAGGCTGCATGAAGGAGAGTGATGATAGGAAAGGAGAGATTCGTCCTGAGCATCTTTTTCCTTAGGCTGAGAGTTCTCTCTGACTGTTAGATATGCTGTTAGATTGAAGGATATTAAGGAGAGTACTTAGGAAACTTTAGTGATAGATTTTATGTGCTCATGTGACATTGTATGACTAGGCATTGTTTATGTAAATCTAAAGATCTATAGTTAAGTCGATACGGAGACAGTAATGCCCAAGAAGAGACTAAAGCTCACCAAGAGAAGCCTCTCACATCACACATATTCAACTTGTATGTATTAATTGGTTTTATTTATATTGTTGTTTGCTTCTTCGTTTACTTCAGCACTTCTGTTTTTAAGGATCTTGCTGTTCTTTGAACTTACTGAATACATTCTAACTTTCTGCTGATTTCTCAGGTATTTGCCTATGTCTAGAAAGACAAAACAGTAGCATTAGATTCAGGAACAAATCTAAAGAGATACCATGTGAACACATTCTGGTTTGACTGAAATGGCGATAATTACTGGCATTCTGTAATTTCTTCGGATTGCTTGTTAATTATGCCAGCTTCAACAAATTGATGCAAAGGAAGAGCATGAGCTCTTTGATTATATTCAACCTGTTGTTATCACCTTAAAAACACTATGTTCTTTTTTTTTTTTTGGTGAACATTGCTGTTTAATAAAGAAGTGCTCTTCACCCATTAAGCTCCAAGGTAATTGCAGTTGAAAATGCAACTTCAGGAAACAATCAGTGACAATAAGATGACATGGTCTAAGATTCCCTAGATGTGTGTGTGTGTGTGTGTATGTGTGTGTTTCCTTTTCTGCATTCTTGACTGGATAAAATTAGAAAGAGGAGTAACCTCTCATCTACTCCACATTTTTCAAATGCCACCCCAGTCCTTTACTGCCTTGTTGAACTTACGGCCACACTATAAATGAAGCATTATTCTGTGACTGTCATCCAAAACTGAGCCTGAAGCTAAGGTACCCCACATCTCCCCCAGGAACTCCTCAAGTTAACATCACCACCTGTTCAGAAGACACATAAATGAGAATTATTTTCTTTATTGGTTAATTTTTGCTTATTGCCCAACTTCATGATGATTGTGGGAGGTGGTCAGTAAAGACTGTGATAGAGACCATCTGGGTTCTGTTATCTTAGCACAGAGTGCTAATAAAGTCAGAAGACTGCTTTGGACCCTAACAGAGCCAGTGAACATTTTTTTTCTGTGCCGTAGACACAAACTGGGTTCTGCATCCAAAACAACCACTTCATCAGTATTTACCAATGTCTATTAGAAGGACAGAGTGAGACAGTATGAATCAGTGGGTCAAAAGTCATCATCCCTGAAGAAGAATGAAACAAAAATCCTTTGAAGACAGGTCCTGACGATTTGGATTGATGTCATCAACTATCTATTTGAAGAACTTGATGAATGGATCACCTACACTTAACCAGCTCAGAATGTACCAGGAGGTTACATTGGTCCAAGTCTTGAAAGATTACTCTACCTCTGATTTTAACTGCAAGATGAAGTTTATAAAAGCTGTTCTTATTTCCCAGGTTTTAAACTGGTGTCTTCAAAAACATGGTGTGTCCATAATAACCAGTTTGGGAACAGAAGTTCCAGGATACAGACCCTCTTTTACATCAGATTTGGGTTAAAGGTAGGGTAGGGTATTACACTGGGTTTGGACTAGGCTGTTCCTAATAGGGTGTTAAGGATTAAAGTCTACTGTGGGGTCTGTCCCTAAGGAAGTAGCATCTAGGTGGCAGTTGTGCTATTGACACAGAGAAGAAACAAACATCACACATTCTTCTCTAGTCTCAACTTCCTGGGTACAAGCCAGATAACTAAATCTACACTCCTCAAGTTCAGAATATAGAGGGTAGCATCTTGTATGACTGTACTTGCTAGAAGTCTATTAATATGATGATCTACTTATTTAATAAATTCGAGCAGTGCCAAGTTTATCATTATATACAGAATTAGCCTATAGATTTGCTCTGTAGATCCTGGGTAAATCATCTATTCCACAGTTATATTTTAAAAATTAACCTTTTGAATTCTAATCCCATCTAGATAGACTGAATATCACTCAATTGCAAGGAAAGAATGGCTTTATGTTGCCAATAACGTCAACTTGGTATGAAGATTATATCATTGTATTGATTTCTTACTGTTTTAACTTTCAGGGGTGAGAACTTAATGAAACAAAGTGTAGTTGTTTAACTTCTTCAAATAAGCAAGTATTGTCACCTAAAAATGATCTGTTTTTCTTGCTCTTGTATTTCGTATTTCAGGAATCATCCCAGTTATCTGGACTCCCTGAGTATGTTAAAATAGTAGAAGTTGGACCAAGGGATGGATTACAGAATGAAAAGGTAATTTGATAATAATTTTACATTTTTATTTCAAATTATAAGTCTAAATATTAATATTTCTTAAACTTATGTGGATTTCATACGCTCCATTGTTACATGTGCTCTCGGTTGCAGCTTAAACTTAGAAATCATCAAATAGGATTTGCTTTTAGTTAGGAAGTAATTTTTTTTTGTGCTTCAGTAGACCCCATGGAATTTACTCACCGAATCACTTTTTATGTTTTCATAGGTTATAGTTCCTACGGATATAAAAATTGAATTTATCAATAAACTTTCCCAAACTGGCTTGTCTGTAATAGAAGTGACCAGCTTTGTGTCCTCCAGATGGGTACCACAGGTATGTAAATGTATAACTCCTGAATTATATCCTCAATTCAACTCTGAGAATTATTTAGTAAACAATATAATATCTATTATGACATTAAATTGATATAATTTCTTATTTGCCATGCTTATTTTCTTACAAAATATTAGCCCATGCACTGAGATCTGGATTAAAGAAAATTCCTTTGATGGAATATTTTAAATCAAGTCCTAAGAAGTTATTTGGAACTCCATACTAAACACATGTGAGTATGTGGTCCAGTGTACGAGTGCAAGATCAGCCTCTTAAACAGTAATTTAGGAACATGGTCATCATTTACCATTTTACTGACTTTATGAATGATCTGAATGTCTCCAGGTGCTTTAGACTTTTTGTCTATTAGATGGAAGCGATTGAAGGCCTGATAACTGCCCCATGGAATCCCATGTTAGAGAGTGAGAAATGTGGATATACACTTTCTTCATTTTGCACCTTTTAGCGCTTACATTTGCAATAGGGTCATATAGGTGGAATATATATATATATATATATATTCATTAAAGACAAGGCAAAAAGGGTCATTTTAGAACTTTTCACTGGAAGATGATAGACTCCCAGGTTTATCCAGAGTTGGCAGGCAGGTGGCAGCACTCATCACTCTTGAGACTTGACTCTGATCTTTGAAACGTGATTAATACTTAGCTGCCAATAAAATTCTCTCCCTTCTCAATCCAATGCTTGTTCTCAGCCCTCAGGTCCCTCAGTCTCTCCCCATCACTTAACTCCATTGATTGCTCTCCCACTCTCGTCCCTTGGTTTCCATTATTCTCTACTCTCCTGGTTTTGTTACTTCACCAACTGCTTTTTTCCTGTCATCTCTGATATTTCTATCTTTCTGCTAACACTAAATTTAGGTTCCTACAAAGTTCTGCCTTCAGTACTTTTCTCTGCCTATACTATTTTCTTTGGTAGTCTTTCCAGCATCAGTGGTCACCTCCATGAGGATGACAGATCTTTATATCTAGGTCTTCCATCTCTGTAAGCTTCAGCTGGATGTGCCATCAGCAACTGAAACTCAGTGGATACGAAATAAAATCTGTTATTTTCCATAGTACTTTATGCTAGTAGCTCAACTGTTTCCATTGAAATTTTGGACTTTGACTGCTCAAAGGGTTGTCTTATGTATTTAGTCATTCACTGGCTAATAAAAAATCTTCTTTCTTGATGCAGTTTATACTTGTCTTTTCTTTTTAATTCCCACTGATGCATTAATAATCTAGACCCTTGTGGTGTAAAGCCTAAAATCAAGGCTCAATAGTGTGTGCTTCATCTGGTGAAACCAGGAGGGACTTCAGTGGTCAAGTTTCCCTCCCCACTCTGTTCTGATGGACAAGGTCTCCTACATGAGAAACCCTCCTTGTCAAGGGGACCAGGCACAGTTCCTGCTTATTCTTGAGTAGTAGGTTTCAGGTCCCTGCCAGCCCACAGAATTATCCAACACCAATCACATCATCTTGCGGGAACTGATGGCCCTTCACTCTCTTGACACTACAAAGTGTGCTGCAAGCCTGTCTCCACAGCCCCTGGTTTTTCACTCTGTTCCTGAGTGCAGCCCCAGTGTGACCTTGCATGGGATGAAGTGTCTTCCTCCCAAGGCTGTGAGTATCTGTGACTAATAAACCGCTGTTGATCTCATCTGTCCAATGTCAGGTGTCATGTGTTTGTTCATGTCTATAACCCTAGAGAGGGAATTCCTTCCTTACCAACGGGGTGACTAGGAGGCAATTAAAATAACCTTCATTGCCTAATTGTTGCAGTACCTTAAGTGATATTCGTATATTTATTTATCTATTTATTTATTGTACTTTAGGTGAAAGTTTACAAATCAAGTCAGTCTCTCATACAAAAAGTTACACACACCTTGCTATGTACACCTAGCTGCTCCCCTCCTAAAGAGACAGTACATTCTTCCTCTCCAACCTGTATTCCCCACATCCATTCAACCAGCTCCAGTCCCCCTCCTCCTTCTCATCTCCCCTACAGACAGGAGTTGCCAACATAGTCTCATGTGTCTACTTGAGCCAAGAAGCTCACTCCTCACCAGTGTCATTGTCTATCTTATAGTGCAGTCCAATCCATGTCTAGAGAGTTGGCTTTGGGAATGGTTCCAGTCTTGGGCTAACAAAGGGTCCAGGGACCATGACCATCAGCGTCCCTCCAGCCTGTCAGACCATTAAGTCTGGTCTTTTTATGAGAGTTTGAGATCTTCATCCTGCTGTTCTCTTGCTCCATCAGGGGTTCCCTGTTGTGTACCATGTCAGGGCAGTGATCAGTGGTAGCCGGGTACCATTTAGTTCTTCTGGTCTCAGGCTGATGGAGTCTCTCTGGTTTATGTGGCTTTTTCTATCTCTTGAGGTCATCTTACCATATGTCTCCTTTGCACCAGGTAGGTTGAGGCCAATTGATATATCTTACATGGCTGCTTGCTAGCATTTAAGACCCCAGACGCCTCTCCCCAAAGTGGGATGCAGAATGTTTTCTTAATACATTTAGTTATGCCAGTTGACCTAGATGGCCCCCAGATCCCCATCCCTGCTACTCTGGCCTTCAAAGCACTTGGTTATATTCAGGACACATCTTTGCTTTTAGTTTAGTCCAGTTGTGTTGACTTCCTCTGTGTTGTGTGTTGCTCTTCCCTTCACCTAAAATAATTTTTGTCTATCTAGTTAGTGAATGTCCCTCTCCCTCCCCCTCCCCCTCATAACCATCAAAGAATATTTTTTTCTGTCATTAAACTTTATCAGGAGTTCTTATAATAGTGGTCTCATACAATATTTGTCCTTTTACAACTGACTAATTTCACTCAGCATAATGCCTTCCAGATTCCTCCACATTATGAAATGTTTCACAGATTCATCATTGTACTTAACCATTGCATAGTATTCCATTGTGTGAATATACCATAATTTATTTATCCATTCTTCTGTTGATGGGCACCTTGGTTGCTTCCATCTTTTTGCTATTGTAAACAGTGCTGCAGTGAACATGGCTGTGCATATATCTGTTTGTGTAAAGGCTCTTGTTTCTCTAGGAAATATTCCAAGGAGTGGAATTGCTGGATCGTATGGTAGTTCTATTTCTAGCTTTTTAAGGATGCATCAAATCAATTTCCAAAGGGGTTGTACCATTTTACATTCCCACCAGCAGTGTATAAGTGTTCCAGTCTCTCCACAACCTCTCCAACATTTATTATTTTGTGTTTTTTGATTAATGTCAGGCTTGTTGGGGTGAGACAGAATCTCATTATAGTTTTGATGTGCATTCCTCTAATTGCTAATGAGTCGGAATTGACTCAACGGCAGTGGGTTTGGTTTTTGGTTTTTTAATGGCTAATGACCGTGAGCATTTCCGCATGTATCTGTTAGCTGCCTGAATGTCTTCTTTGGTGAAGTGCCTGTTCATATCCTTTGCCCATTTTTTAATTGGGTTTTTTGTCTTTTTGTGGTTGAGCTTTTGCGGTATCATGTAGATTTTAGAGATCAGACACTGATCGGAAATGTCATAGCCGAAAACTTTTTCCTAGCCTCTGGGTAATCTTTTTACTCTTTTAGAGAAGTCTTTGGATAAGCATAGGTGTTTGATTTTTAGGAGCTCCCAGTGCTTCCTATGTTATAGGTGTTATAAAGGTAGAGACTGTGTTTTCTTGTTCATTGCTGTATCCCCAGTGCTTTGTGCATAGTAAGTACTCAATAAATACTTGTGAAATGAATAATAAATCAATCAGCCTGACAGAACATACAATACATACTACTTTCAATTCACTGATGTGGACAAGAGACTCTTAACTTTTGTTCTTGTACTTAGTCCTGTGTAATGAAGGCCCTGGTGACACAGTGGTTAAACGCTTAGCTGCTAAACAAAAGGTCAGCGGTTCAAACCCACCAGCCTGGAGAAAGATGTTGCAGTCTCCTTCAGAGAGATCACAGCTTTGGAAACCATATGAGGTCACAATGAGTCGAAATCTACTCAGTGGCAATGGGTTTTAATGAAGGTCACAGACACTTTCCTTAGGAAGACATGCATAACTTGATGAGATTAGACATATTTGTTTGAGATTGACATTTTATAAAATGACAGCTATTACTGTTTGACTAGCTGCCATTAATTTTAAGGGAGTGTTAGACCCCGTTAAGTCTCATGAAGTTATCCCTGTGGGAGATGGGAAATTGATTGATTGACTCATCAGACTGATCTAGGAGCAATTTGATCTAAGATCAGTAATCTAGGATGCACCTGGTGACATTTAAAGGATGAGACTGAAATCCTTTCTAGAGGGCCAAGCTGCTTCTTACACAGCTAGCTAAGAGAAAAGATGAACAAAACAAAAGGGAAGGCAGTCAGTCTGTGAGCAATAAAAGGAAAATGCCTCCTGGCTTCAAGTTAAGAGGATTACATGTGGTAGGACTATAAAATTATATGATTTATTTTGGGCTTGGTCCTGGACTTAACCTATTGAGATTTAATGAACTCTCCTTAGACTCAAAACATTACCAAATAAATGATTGAATTTACCCACATACCTCTGGAGGAAGGCTATGGTGAGGTAGAAGTGCCCCTAGAACTGTTCTTGTCCACATTCCCCCTGAGGCTTGAGCAAGTGACTCAACCTCTTTGAACCCTGGAAATCCCAGCAGTGATGCCTGCAGAATGGGAGGGTTGGGGGTAAGAAGGCATGTGAATGGGTCTCTGTGTATCATGCCCAGAGTTGGAGCACCTGGCTCTTGACCAGTGTTCAATAGTGTTATTGAAATGAATGCTTGACTGACAGATAGACTGACCTACTGATCCTGGACTCCATACAACTTAACTTTCTTCTCTTTGATAATCTTTTTTCTAAAGATTAAAATATGTATTTAGTTTAAATGTTGGATCAGGCCCAATCTGAATAAGTAAAGATACTTTGCCCTTTAAATACTAAGGCATTTGTTACAGCTTTAATACTAATCTCTGTACATGTATTCCAAAAATAATAATAATAATAATTTAAGTAAATTAAATATCTGTAAAAGAACAGTATACCTGAGTCAAAGAGAATATGAGACTCATTTTCTGACGTTATACCAGTCACTTACTACATAATACATCAGGTGTTTTTCAAAGGGCGATATTGAGAGTATCCTGGTTTTGCATTTTAGTTTTTCATAATTGAATTGGTGTTTTAGACTTCATCCAGCTTGCCTGAGTAGAGCTTTTTTTTTTTTTTTTATTGTAGTTGGAAGTTATCTCATTATGTAACCCTAATGATTTTATTGTTTTTATGCTATCAAAAAAGGCTTTCGGTGAGCAGAACATTCATAATGTTAATTTCTCTTTGGAAATAATATATCATTCTGTCTCATTTTAGGAGGAAATGTTATGACGTCAAGCTTGTCTAATTTAAAGTCATATCTGAGTTTTGTCATGGAATAATTTCCTTATAATGGTTATGTGTGTTCTCTGAAGTAATTTCTACTTCCCCTTAAGACAAAGTGTGTGGCTGTAAATTGGTATTCTCTTAATTCTCAGCATCTTATTATATTTATATTTTTTTTTCTGGAATATAGGTCATGGGAATCATCCTCTGATTTATGTTTAGGTTGCTGCTTGTTCACTTATGTCTTTTTTTAGCATTTTAAAGCTTTTTTACAGTTTCCCTCCTACTGTTTTGTTTGGCAGAAGCTTTCTAACTAAAACAACTACAAGAAAAGTTCCACAGTAGCAGGGTGCCATATAAAACAGGATCCTACACCTATAATCTAAATGGCCAGAAATGATAAAATATTTGCCATAAAAAAAAAAAATCCATGTTCTTTACAACTTCTCTGGAAAAAGGCTTCCTTACAGTGACATGTAATGCAAGAACATTTGGAATGAGTCCAGGTGGTCCTTCACTTAGATGAAAGGAACAACAATAACAGCAGAAAGAAAGCATGTTTGTAAAAGTAGGTAAGCTTATTGCGACTTCAGAATGTGGCTGTTAGTGCTAAGCTACTTAAATTACTATAAATATGCTAACAAGGTATTTTTTTAATGAACTAGAAAGCATTTTATATTCATCTTTAACTTAGCCATTTGGTTTTAAACACTTTCATTAACCTGAGTGATTAAAATGAATGTTATTTATTTAAAAATAAGAATTCATTAAGCATGCATAAAAAACAAACGAACAAACAAACTCATTGCTGTCCAGTCGATTCCTACTGCAGCGGCCCTATAGCATAATACCATATGCTTATATATGTCATATGTAAAGTTCCCATTATACATATTTACTCTCTGTTTAATTAATTTTTAACAGTTGGAATGGGTGAGTCACAAGTCTTGACATATAAAAGTAGAAATAATGTACGTAAGAGACTGCAACAATTATTTACAAGTCAAACTAACACTTAAAAATATAGCCTAAGCCCAGTGTTAGCAAGTTGGGATGTGTGAACTTTCCCCTACCATTTGTTTAATATGAGATGCAAATGAGATGCAATTAGTTTTTAATTGAAATGAAAACACATTTACTGGATTGAAGTTTAAAATTTATGTTGGTAAGATACAGGAGACTGTACCTTCTGCTTGTCTTCCTATCTCTGCTCTTTGTGAGGGGGATGGGTGAGTGGGGAAGAGTTAGGGAATGGAATGATTTAGTGGAGATGTTGGAAGCGTGTGTATATGTGAGAGATCAAGAGAGAAAACCCCAAATTGTTTTGTTTAAGAGCCAGAGTTACCTGGCAGGGAAACCTAAAACTCTCGAGGGTATTTTAGATTGAGGCTCATCCATCCATTATTTCCGAGGTGGGTTGGCATCTGCCATTTCTCCAAAGAGAACCCTGGTGTAATTTATCAAGACTGCAATTCCCATTTCATGGTGTTACAAGAATTCCTTTATACAGGGTAAGTGGAAAAGGAAGCAAGATTTAACACAAATTATTTCCAAATATTTGCAACTGACTTGGGATGCTCAAGTCTATGCTTAGTACTCAATTTTCTACTACGATCTAGGATACTGGCATGGGGGTCATAGCCACATTGTTACCTGACTCAGGGGTTGTCTCCCCTAATCACTGTCCCACTTGGTACACTTAGGCCTTCTACATACTTATTCCTGTGTTAGAGGTAAATTCTGTTTAACAGTCTCAACCTTAGGAACTAGCCATTTCATATCACCCAGAATATTAATTGGTGCATTGGTGGCCCAGTGGTAAAGAGCTCAGCTGCTAACCAAAAGACCGGCAGTTTGAATCCACCAATCTTGCTCCTTGGAAACCCTATGAGGCAGTTCTACTCTGTCCTGTACGGTGGCTGTGAATTGGAATCGACTTGACAGCAATGGGTTTGGTTGTTTGGGTTCTGAACTGGTGGTATAGGAGCAACTCTAGTCCTACTTTCTTGTGAAAAGACTTATATTAAAAAAAAGTTTAAGGGTATATTTACTTTAGCAGCAGCTTTTTAAATGCACTAGACTTGTTTTATTTTTCAACTTATTAGAAAGTGTTTAATTTCTTAAATGTCAAATAATAATTGCTGTTTGTTCAATATTTGGTCTCGGAGAAGAAATAAAGACACTAAGTTCTTCAGTAAATGCCCTGAGATGACTATTGAAAGTTAAGTGGGCTAAATTTATAAGAGTTGTATCATATTGATAAAATATATTATCTCTGCAAGAAAGTAGAAGATAAACATACAAAATTTTCTCCCTCATTTAATGACATGAACCATACACCCTTCAGCATTTGATGACATGAACTATACACTCTTCAGATTGCATCAATGGATCCAATGTTTTTCATTGACTATCTACCTTGTGCCAAATATTTTATCACATTTTTCGTGTGTCTGTGTGAATTTGTGTGCGTGTATGTATTCACATGTGGGCAACTGCCCCATATCCCTAAAAGCTAGTGAAATTGATGCTGGTTCTTCTGATTATCTATGAAACAAATAATTCCAAAATTTAGTGGCTTAAAGCAGCAGCAACATTTGTTTTCTCTTGTGGTTTCTGGGAATCAAGAATTCAGTAATATCTCAATTGGCCACATCTGGCTCGAATTCTGTGAGGAAGTAGCAGTCAACGATGGCCAGAGTGGAACAGCAGAGAATGGTGGCTACTGTAGCTGGGGGCTGGAAGGGCACCTCTCTCCCTGAATGTGATCCCTTCATGTGGTCTCCCTAAGTGGACTACTTGGGCTTCCTCACAGCATATAGACATCTAACACAGAGAGTGTTCTAAGAGAGAACCAGGCAAAGTTGATATAACTTTTATGACCAAAGCTTGCAAATTTTATAGCATTACTTTGCCATCCTATATAAGTTAAGGTAGTTACAAAGGCCCACCCAGTTTCAAGGGGAGGGGTGTGGCATTCTGGAAGAGCAAGTGGGAAGTGAAATATTATTGGGGCTGTTTTTATAATTTGTCATGTGTGTTTTTAAAACCAATCTGCTAAGTAACCTTGTTATGTGCTTTATGTTACTGATATTTAAAGAATAAATGCAGTTGATAGAGAAGGAAGTTATGTGTATTTTGAACCCCCAAATGAAAGGTATCATTGCTGATGTCGGATGGATCTTGACTGAAAGTAGAGAATACCAGAAAGATGTTTGCTTGTGTTTTCTTGAATATGCAAAGGCATTCAACTTTGTGGATCATAACAAATTATGGATAACATTGCGAAGAATGGGAATACCAGAACACTTAATTGTGCTCTTGAAGAACTTGTACACAGACCAAGAGGCAGTTGTTAGAACAGAACAAGGGAATACTGCGTAGTTTAAAATCAGGAAGGGTGTGCGTCAGGGTTGTATCCTTTCACAACATTTACTCAATCTGTATCCTGAGCAAATAATCTGAGAAGCTAGACTGTATGAAGACAAAAGTAGTGTCAGGGTTGGAGGAAGACTCATTAACAACCTGCCATATGCAGATGACACAGCCTTGCTTGCTGAAAGTGAAAAGGACTTAAAACATTTACTGATGAAGATCAGAGACTACAGCGTTTAGTATGGATTATACCTCAACATAAAGAAAACAGAAATCCTCACTACTGGACCAATAAGCAACATCATGATAAACAGAGAAAGAAGTTGTTAAGGATTTTATTTTATTTGGATTCACAATCAATGCCTATGGAAGGAGCAGTCAAGAAATCAGACAACGTATTGCATTGGGCAATGCCTTCAGTGCAGCTTAGACTTCTTCCTTCAGTACCATCGGTTCCTGAACATATGCTACCTCTGGAAATGGTTGAATGTCGACCAGTTGTTCTTGGTATAATGACGCTATGTATTCCTTCTGTCTTCTTTTGATGCTTCCTGTGTCCCCATAGAGTCCTTCAATATTGCAACTCGAGGCTTGAGTTTTTTCTTCAGTTCTTTCAGCTTGAGAAATGCCAAGCATGTTCTTCCCTTTTCGTTTTCATTTCATGTCATTGCACATGTCATTTTAACACTTCACTGTGTCTTCTAGAGCCCCTTTGAAATCTTCAGTTCTTTTACTTCATCATTTCTTCCTTTTGCTTTACCTGCTCAGCCTTCAAGAGCAAGTTTCAGAGCCTCTTCTGACATACATTTTGATCCTTTTTCCTGTCTTTTTAATGACTTCTTGTTTTCTAAATGTGTAATGTCCTTGATGTTGTTCCACAACTTGCCTGTCATTAATGTTCAACACATCAAATCTATTCTTGAGATGGTCTCTAAATTCAGGTGGGGCATACTCAAGGTCATACTTTGGCTCTCTTAGACTTGTTCTAATTTTATTCAGTTTCCACTTAAATTTGCATATGACCAATTGATGTCCCGTTCCACAGTTGGCCCCTGGCTGTGTTCTAACTGATAATATTGAGCTTTTCCATCATTTCTTTCCACAGATGTAGTCAGTTTGATTCCTGTGTATTCCATCTGGCGAGATACATGTGTATAGTTGCCATTTACGTTGGTAAAAAAAGGTATTTGCAATGAAGAAGTCGTTGGTCTTGCACAATTCTATCATCTGATCTCTGGCACAGTTTCTATCACCAAGGCCATATTTTCCAGCTACCGATCCTTCTTCTTTGTTTCCAACATTCACATTCCAGTCACCAATAACTACCAATGTATCCTGATTGCATGTTTGATCATTTTGAGACTATAGAAGCTGGTAAAAATCTTCAATTTCTTCATCTTTGGCCTTACTGGTTGGTGCATAATAGTCTTATTAACTGGTCTTCCTTGTAGGCGTATGGATATTATCCCATCATTTACAGCGTTGTACTTCAGGATAGGTCTTGAAATGTTAGTTTTGACAATGAATGCAATGCCATCCCTCTTCAAGTTGTCATTCCTGGCATAGTAGACCATATGATTGTCTGATTCAAAATGGTCAATACTAGTCCATTTCAGCTCACTAGTATCTACAATATTGATGTTTATGCATTCCATTTAGGAAACCCTGATGGTGTAGTGGTTGAGTGCTACAGCTGCTAACCCAAGGGTCGGCAGTTTGAATCCACCAGGCACTCCTTGGAAACTCTACAGGGCAGTTCTACTCTGTCCCATAGGATCACTATGAGTCAGAATCGACTTGATTCATTTTGTTTTTGAAGATTTCCAGTTTTCCTAGATTCATACTTTGTACATCCCACGTTCTGATCATTGATGGGTATTTGCAGCTGTTTCTTCTCGTTTTGAGCCCTGTGACATCAGCAAATGAAGGTCCCGAAAGCTTGACTCCATCCACGTCATTGACTCTTCTTTGAGGAGGCAGCTCTTCCCCAGTTGTCTTTTGAGTGCCTTCCAGCCTGGGGGGCATCATCTTCCAGCACTATATCAGCAATGTTCTGCTGCTACTTATAAAGGTTTCACTGGCTAATTCTTTTCAGAAGTAGACTGCAGGGTCCTTCTTCCTAGTCTGTCTTAGGCTGTAAGCTCAGCTGAAATCTGTCTGCCATGGGTGACCCTGCCTGGTGTCTGAATATTGGTGACATAGCGTCTAGCATCACAGCAACATGCAAGCCCCCACAGTGTGATAAACTGAGAGATACATGGGGGTTTCTCTGTATGCTTATTTCCAAACATGTAGACCAAATTAGAGATGAGGCCACAGGATGGGAGGGGTAGTGGTGGTGGTGGTGTGTCACCCTCCTGCCTGAAGTGTTGTTGAAAAGAATAAGAAACAGCCAAAAAGTAAAGGAGAAAAGTTAAATCTTGCAATTCCATTCCATGCCCCCTAAATTCCTGTCCAATCAATCTGAGAATGATGAGGACGCAAAGCTTTCGAAATCACTACATTTTCTGTAGAATAGCTTATTTCCAGGAATTCCTGAAGCTGTACCTTTCATGTCAGGACTTGTTCAGCAAACTTCCAACTTCTGGACTGGCACCTTTTCAGACAGTGCATTGTACTCTATTCGGCATGTCTGGCATAGGCATGTGATCCAGTTCACTATACTATTTAGTTAATGTCTGTTTTCTTTTGAAAGAACAAATAACTCTGCTCTTTGTAGAGTGTATGTCAGTGTACTCCAGAATGAAAAGTAGCAATTAGGTTTTTCTTCACATTTTTGTTAGCACTATTTTAACGTAGTATACTAAAATGTTTCTCTAAACTTGCAGTTAAAATTCTCTCCTTTTGAGTGAAAATAATCACATGTATTCTGAATACTAGGCAGCGAAGTCAATTTATATTTTATATAAGTGTTGCTTATATAGTAGTGGGTATTACCTACTACAAAAAAAAAATATATCTTCAGATAATGATGATTTAAAGTCCTGCATTCCTGTGACAAATTGGAGTGAGGAATGCTTTATCATTTTTCATGTTTTTAAGCAGTAATTAACCCCAAATGCAATATTTTAAAGTTGTTCTACTGTTTAATTATTATTATTGTTTTTTAGGGTTTTTTTTTGTTTGTTTTTAATTGTACTTCAGATGAAGGTTTACAGAACAAACTAGTCTCTCATTAAACAGTTAGTATATGTATTGTTTTATAACATTGGTTAACAAACCCATGACATGTCAACAGTTGCCCTTCTCGACCTTGGGTTCATTATTATCAGCTTTCATGTCCGCTCCTGCCTTCTATTCCTTGCCCCTGGGCTGGTGTGCCCCTTTAGTCTCGTTTTTGTTTTATAGGCCTGTCTAATCTTTGGCTGATGGGTGAACCTTAGGAGTAACTTCATTACGGAGCTAAAAGGTTGTCCAGGGGCTGTACCCTAGAGGTTTCTCTCATCTCTGTCAGGCCAGTAAGTCTGGTCTTTTTTTGTGAATTAGAATTTTTCTGCATTTTTCTCCAGCTCTGTCCAGGACCCTCTATTGTGATCCCTGTCAGAGCAGTCAGTGGTGGTAGCCAGGCACCATCTAGTTGTACTGGACTCAGTATGATGGAGGCCGTGGTAGATGTGGCCCATTAGTCCTTTGGGCTACTCTTTCCCTTGTATCTTTAGTTTTCTTCATTCTCCCTTGCTCCAGAAGGTTGAGACCAGTGGAGTATCTTAGATGACCACCCACAGGCTTTTAAGACCCCAGAGGCTACTCGCCAAAGTAGAATGTAGAACATTTTCTTTATAAACTGTGCTATGCCAATTGAGCTACATGTTGCCCAAGACCATGGTCCCTACAGCCTTCAGCCCAGCAATTCAGTCCCTCAGGGAGTTTGGATGTGTCTATTGAGCTTCCGTGACCTTGCCTTGTACAAGTTGTGCTGGCTTCCCTGGTATTGTGTACTGTCTTACCCTTCACCAAAACTACCACTCTTCTATTGTCTATTTAGTGTTTTTCCATCCCCACCCCTCCCCTCCCTCATAGCCATCAAAGATTGTTTCTTTTTGTGTGTAAACCTTTTCATGAGTTTTTACAGTAGTGGTCTCATCTACTGTAAAATTATTATATAATTACATCATTACTACTGGTATCGCATAGGAAAAGCAAATTGCCTAAAGCATATTCACAAAATTTTAAAATGCCCTTTGTCTCACTCAGAAAAGAACAACGAAATATGAAAATGATTTTTTTTTTTTTTTTTGGTTAGGATGGTGAGCACTATTTTTTTCTGTTGAACTTATTTTAAGGTTATACTCTGTAATAAAATTGGAAAAAAATAAGTTTCTAACATTGTACATATTAGTAAGCATTTAATGGCAACTTGTAGCTAAGATGAAATTTGACTACTGTGTCCAATGAAAAAGCAAAGTTTGTATTTAAGAGCTATAAGCAATTCTACTGGTTAGATTTCTTCATTTTTTTCAAGCCAAAGCATAATTTGATGTGGTTTTTCTTTTCCTTTTTTTTTTTTCTCCATTAGACCAAAAACTATAATTGTTCTCAAAGATTTTTCATGCTCAGCATAATAGGATGTTAATAAGATCATCAATAGGATGGTAATTACTTAAGTTGATTGGTTACATTTTGATTAATAAATTGGGTTTTCATTATTCTTGGATTTAGAAAGTTACCAAAACAAAATGTTAGATGAGGCACTTTACCTAATCTTTTATTCAATTTTATTGACTTTTTCATATTTATAGAATTTTCTATAAGTTTTCTCATGGAAGAAAGAAACCTTTAAAGCTATTTTGGTCACATTAAAATTCCTCTTTTGCATTTGATTAAAATTTTCTTAAAATTTGGTTTTGTAGAACTATCTATATGCATTGACAGTTGAAAGGTTTGTACATAATTGTGTAAAAGCCAAAAGAGGTCCAGTTTGTCTCAGAAAGAAGATTTGATTTTGACTTTATAATGGTCTCTTATACATTATTCTGATTAGTTTGTGTTATAAACATTGTGAGTCTTATTTTTGTGTAAACTCATTCCGTTGATATGACTCCTGACGAAACCACTTAAGCCATTTTTCAAGAAGCACAAAGTACGTTCTGTGGGGTTGTTGTTGTTGTTAGGTGCCCTTGAGTCAATTTTTGATTCATAGCGACCCCGTGTGACAGAGTAAGGCTGCCACATAGGGTTCCCTGGGCTGTAATTTTTACAGGAGCAGATCACAGGTCTTTTTCTGCAGCACTGCTGAGTGGGCTCAAAATGCATGTCAGAAGAGACTCTGAAACCTTTTGGTTAGCAACTGCGTGCTTAACCATTGCACCAGCAGGTCTACAGGAAACTAATATACTCCCAGTGTGCCACAGTGATAGGACTTGCTCATGTAGTAGAATCACAGCTGTTACTCAAAACCAAGCTGAGCATTTTAAGCATTGAGATGTTAAATGTGGAGTGGTTTGCACACCAGTTTTAGTTATGATGAAACAGCCAGCACTTGTTTTCAAGACTTCATGACTCTTGTACACTGAGCACTGGAAATTAAACATAGCATTCTAGTTATTTTTGAAATAGAGTGTGATTTTAAAAGACATTTTTATTGATATGTTAGTCAAGAATTATGCTTTCTGGTATTTATTAAAAATAAAGAAGAGAGTAGCTTTCTTAATTTTTAGGCACACACATATTGATCTAAAATTACCTGGATGAATTACTGGGAAGTTCTCTGGAAGTAATATGTAGAAAATTAAAAAGATAAATCTGAATGCTAACATTATAATCCAAAAAGCACATTAGACTATGTGTAAGTTTTATATTTCTATACTAACTTTTCATTTGCTTTACACTTGATAAAATAAAAAGAATATAAATATATTTTTATAGTATACCTATAAATAGAAAGAATATTTTATAAAACAATTTTATTGCACTTTTTGAATTTGATCTGAACTGATTTATCTTGAATATCCCCCATGTGTCTCTTAGTTTGTTATACTGTGGTGGCTTGCATATTGCTGTGATACTGGAAGCTTTGCCACTGATACTGCAAATACCAGCACGGTCACTCTTGGTGGACAGATTTCAGTTGAGCTTCCAGACTAAAACAGACTAGAAAGAAGAACTTGGCAGTCTACTTCTGAAAAAATTGGCCAGTGGAAACCTTATGAATAGCAGCAGAATGGTGTCTGATATAGTGCAAGAAGATGAGCCCCTCAGGTTGGAAAGCACTGAAACTACAGCTAGGGAAGAGGTACCTCCTGAAAGTAGAGTTGACATTAATGACATGGATGGAATCAAGCTTTCGGGACCTTCATTGCCTGATATGGCATGACTCAAGATGAGGAGAAACAGCTGCAAGCATCCATTAATAATCAGAAAGTGGAATGTACAAAATATGAATCTAGGAAAATTGTTGTTAGATGCCTTTGAGTCGGTTCCAACTCATAGTGAGCCTATGTACGACAGTATGAAACACTCATCAAAAATGAAATGGAATGCATAAACACCAATATCCTAGACATTAGTGAGCTGAAATGGATTGATATTGATCATTTTGAATCAGACAATTATTGTCTACTATGCCAGGGATGACAAATTGAAGAGGAATGGCGTTGCACTCATTGTCAAAAAGAATATTTCAAGATGTGGAACAGACCATCAATTGCTCATCTGCAAATTCAAGTTGAAGTTGAAGAGCATTAGAGCAAGTCTACGAGAGCTAAAATATGACCTTGAGTATATCCCACCTGAATTTAGAGATCATCTCAAGAATAGATTTGACGCATTGAGCAGTAATGACTGAAGACCAGATGAGTTGTGGAATACATCAAGGACAACATACATAAAGAAAGCAAAAGGTCATTAAAAAGACAGGAAAGAAAGAAAAGATCAAAATGGATGTCAGAAGAGAATCTGAAACTTGCTCTTGAATATAAAGTAGCTAAAGGGAAAGGAAGAAATGATGAAGTAAAAAAGCTGAACAGAAGATTTCAAAGGTGGGCTTGAGAAGACAAAGTATTATAATGACACGTGCAAAGAGCTGGAGATAGAGAACCAAAAGGTAAGAACATGCTCGTCATTTCTCAAGCTGAAAGAACTGAAGAAAAAAATCAAGCCTTGAGTTGCAATATTGAAGGATTCTATGGGGAAAATAATAAACGATGCAGGAAGCAACAAAAGAAGATGGAAGGAATACACAGAGTCACTATCAAAAAGCATTGGTTAACATTTAACCATTTCGAGGGGTAGCATATGATCAAGAACTGATGGTACTGAAGGAAGAGGTCCAAGCTGCACTGAAGGCATTGGCAAAAAACAAGGCCTCAGGAATTGACAGAGTGCCAGCTGAGCTGCTTGAACAAACAGATGCAGTGCTAGAAAGGCTCACTCCTCTATGCCAAGAAATTTGGAAGACAGCTATCTGGCCAACCGACTGGAGGAGACCCATATTTGTATCCATTCCAAAGAAAGGTGATCCAACCGAATGCAGAAATTACTGAACAATATCATTCATATCATACACAGGTAATATTTTGCTGATAATTCAAAAGCTATTGCAGAATTACATCAGCATCAACAGGGAACTGCCAGAACTTCATGACGAATTCAGAAGAGAACACAGATATTGCTGATGTTGAATGGATCATGGCTGAAACCAGAGAACACCAGAGAGATGTTTACTTGTGTTTTATTGACCGTGCAAAGTCATTCAACTGTGTGGATCATAACAAATTATGGATAAGATTGTGAAAAGTGGGAATTCCAGAACAGTTAGTTGTGCTCATGAGGAACCTGTGTTTAGACCAAGAGGTAGTCGTTTGAACAGAACAAGGGGATACTGCATGGTTTAAAGTCAAGAAAGGTGTGGGTTCAGGTTGTATCCTTTCACCACACTTATTCAGTCTGTATGCTGAGCAAATAATCTGAGAAGCTGGACTATATGAAGAAGAATGTGGCAACAGGACTGGAGCCTGCAATATGCAGATTACACAACCTTGCTTGCTGAAAGTGAAGAGGACTTGAAGCACTTACTGATGAAGGTCAAAGACTACAGCCTTCAGTATTGATTACACCTCCACATAAAAAAAACAAAAATTCTCACAACTGGACTAGTAAGCAATGTCATGATAAACAGAGAAAAGATTGAAGTTGTCAAAGATTTCATTTTACCTGGATCCACAATCAATGCCCATGGAAGCAGTAGTCAAGAAATCAAACAATGCATTGCATTGGGGAAATCTGCTGTAAAAGACCTCTTTAAAGTGTTAAAAATCAAAGCACTTTAAGCGCTAAGATTCCTGACCCAAGCCATCGTGTTTTCAATCATCTCATATGCCTATGAAAGCTGGACAATGCATAATGAAGAGTGAAGCAGAATTGATGCCTTTGAATTATAGTGTTGGAGAAGAATATTGAATATACCATGTACTGCCAGAAGAACAAATAAATCTTTCTTGGAAGAAGTACAGCCAGAATGCTCATTAGAAGCAAGGATGGCAAAGCTTAGTCTCAAGTACTTTGAATGTGTTATCATGGGTGAGGAGTCCCTGGAGAAGGACATCATCCTTGGTAAATTAGAGGGTCAGCAAAAAAGAGGAGGGTCCTCAAGGAGATGGACTGCCACAGTGGCTCAAGCATAACAAGGATCATGAGAATGGCACAGAACAAGGCATTGTTTCATTTTGTACGTAGGGTTGCTATGAGTTGGAACCAAGTTGAGGGCACCTAACAACAACAGCAATGTACAGTTTATAGAATCAGAGGGTGATTGGGATTATATATTTTTTAGAATAATAAAATGTTTTTTAGCATCTATGTCTTTACAGTTCAAATCCGCCAGGCACTCCTTGGAAACTCTATGGGGCAGTTCTACTCTGTCCTCTAGGGTCGCTATCAGTCGGAATTGACAGCAGTGGGTGGGTGGGTTATGTTTTTACAACATTTGTAATTATTAATACATAGGGCATTCTTTTAAAGAATGCTGTTCATTTTATAAATGTTTAAGACAAATTTAAAATTTGCAATTGCAATAGTTTATAGATTATATCTATAGTTACTATAATTGTTTTAGGTACTCAATTTGTCCTTTAAATTATGCAATTAAGAAAGCACCCTTTGAAATAGCAACATGTTGAAGGAAATTCATGCTAATAATTTTAGAGGGTTAATCCTTCTCCAGAGTATTCTTGTACACATCGATAAATTCTAACACTATTAGTCAAGATAAGTGTATCTTGTACTGAAGTCTACTTACAGTTTGTAGTAAGAAATGTATTTCCTCTTAGCCCCAAAATAGTCATTCCCATCCCCACCCCCACTGTGTTCCACCAGGTTTCAGATTTTCTGGTGTTTTGGTGACTTTTTTGTATCCATTGTTTAACTTGCCTTTTCTGATGAAGCTCTAGAAACTGAGACTTGACTCTTACTTACGGTGTGATTTGGGAAAGTATTTACATCTCACTATGCCTTGGATCCATTCCACTTATTCATTCATACATTCATTGTTTTTATTGTGGCACTATTAAAAACTATATTGAGTTCTTTATTGGAGTTAAAATTGAATAACACGTAGTTGCTAACAATAATCACACTATCTACCTAATAAAGTAATTGTACAGTGAAAATGGATATTGGATTTAAATCACTAAAAAAAAAATTAAAATTCAGAGTAATTTTAAAATCAAGGGAATATCTGTAAATGAAGTATAATAAAATGAAATTCAGTAGCCAGAATATGTGAACCAGTTTGTTACTAAGCATTTGGACCAACCTTTTAAAATTCTCCCTTCTGTAGTCTTCACCAAAATAGAGTCTCTAGATACATATGATGGCCAAATCGTTGTAGTCAGACCACACAAGCTAATCCAGTGATGTCATTGCTTCCTATAGTAAGACAACTCTTTCTGCCACATCTTTATCTTACTGCCAATGTTCTGAGTGAGTGCTCCCCGGGGCTCCTCAGGTATATTCTCTCTTCTCATCAGTTCAGCTCTCCACTGTGGGCAAAGCTGGCTTACACCAGGCAGTGTAAGTATAGGAGGGAAACTCTATTTCCATATAGTATATAATGAGTACAACTAGATACAGTATTTTAAAAATCACTTCCATGCTTGGGAAATAACAACATTGACAGTGTTATTATCAAACACAAAGACATGATATATGAGAAGCAGCACAGTTGAGTGGAAAGAAAATTATACTGGGAGCTTTGAGACTTCTTGCCCCTACTTTGGAGTGATGTTGAGAACAGGATTGTTTTGACACAGGAAGACCAGGCGGGTGGTCACAGAAGGCAATGACCTGAACAAAGAATAACTAAAGCATATTTGTTATGTTTATGTTAGGAAACCAAGAAATGTTATTGAATAAAATGACATTGGTTTCTCTGTCTGGAATGTTGGTCTCCCAGTTTATAATTCACAAGTCTATTTGGATAGGTTAGGTTTATTCTGTGATTTGAAAATGAATGTTTGTAGACATTAGTGGTTTATGACTAAAATGCTTTGCACACATTTTGCCTGCCTTCACAATAAAAGAGTGTAGACCTTATGCTGCATACTTTGGCCACTCTTGATAAGCACGGACATTCCATCCGGTAGAGGGCATTACAAAGGTCCTGAGAACATAAAAGTAATGTTGAATAAGGAAGTACAGGAAATTATATACCAAACTAAATTAACTTCAAGGCTTCTGGACTTTTCAGAAGTTTTGTGAGTTTGGTGTTAGACCATTTTAGCGGTGGCAGCCAAGACAGGGTATTGTAGAAAAAAAACTGGATGTTCAATTTTCCAGAGATTTCCTGTGTTTATTATTGTAAGACTGTGATTTATTAAAACTGTCTTACTTCTTCAAGCAGACCAAGATTTCCTCTGTGCTACTGAGGCTAAGATATATGGGGTTTCTGCAAAGAGTCTGTGAATGAGACACAGTTATAGTACCCAGGCTATAGTGTTATTCATAGCTGGGCAAAACATTTTCACCCAGGGATGTCAGGAAGAGCTCTATTCTCATTTTTTTCCTCATTATTGAATTTTCAAACACATTACCTTTAAGAGGAGTTACTGCTCAAATTGAGTTTTGAGTTATAGGGTCTGAAACCATGTATTTACATTTTTATAGTAATTGATGGCATGTGTTGAAGAAATTGCACGCTCTGTATCCGTCTTTCACGCTGCACTCTTGTGAATAAAAAGTAATGCCATTAGTCTAATATAACCAGTGGAGATTGTAGGCAAATAACTTCTGACGCTGTCTACCTATTTTGAAGCGATACAAATTTTTCCCCCCGGGAGGGGGGTGGTGGTTGTGGAGAAAACAAAGAGCTTTTCAAATATATTTAAAAAATTATTCAGCAAGCTATATTAATGAGCAGGAAAAAAATGGGAGTTATAGGTCCATGAGTTTAAGTCTGTTTGCTGGCAAAATTTAGGATGGTTTGCTAAACAGAGAGATTCCTGGGTGGTGCAAGTGATTAAGTGCTCAGCTACTAACTAAAAGGTTGACCATTCAAATTTACCCAAAGGTGACTTGGAAAAAAGGCCAGGCAATCTACTTTCGAAAGGTCACAGCCATTGGAAACTCTATGTGCAGTTCTCTGCACACGTGATGTCGCTATGAGTCTGAATCAACTCACTGGCAACTGGAGGTGATGGTGGTAATATTAAGCTGAGAATTTATTAACATGGATAAACTCAGAAATACTATGAGTATACCAAAAACAAGACACACCAAACTAATCTCACTTGTTTTTTTGTTCGTATTTCGAGAGTGTTAAGGAAAAGGATTTCTGCAGACAACGTGAATCTGTATTTCAGGAAGACTCTTGACTTCTTGGTGATACCTCTCTGAGAAAGATAGAAAGTATCAGCAAGGCTGTTATTTTCCAAATTTTTATTCTTTTATCAGTGCAGCTTTTTCCCCCTGGAGGAAGCATTATGTAGAACCTCAATATATGTTATAAACAGGAAAATTAACATGAGACGTTTGTTTCTCCCAGTGCTCTCAGAGGGGCCCTATCATTGTATTCACATGGCTGTGTGTTTACTAAACTTTAGAAAGGTTATACTTTTTTGTATTTTTTTCTTAAAGAGCATTTCTCCAAAATTATCATCATTTCAGGCCAACAAAACCTGGAATCCCCTCTAAATAAAAATAAAATGAGACTCCCTTGATTGAAGCAGGTGTGGGGGGCCTAGAATGCACTGTTTTGACTTCCCTCAATCCCGGGTGGCAGCCTCGAGGACTGAAATTCACTATGATTCCCAGCCTTGTTGATTTGTAGCATCTCCTGGGAAACTGACAACTACAGATTTCTGAATCTTGTGGTGGGACAGAACTAGAATCCCCAAATAGCTCTGATGAAGAGTCCAGTTTGGGAAACACTAAGTTGGGTGATAAAATATGCCCCCAAAAGTGTTCAAGCTGAGGATGGGTTCTAGTGTTCTTTGTAGGGGCTGTGCCCTTGACACTGTGATACACAAACCCGTTAGCAATGACTAATGGGAAGGTATAGAAGACATAGAAGGTGTCTATATTAAGGAGGTACTAGAGAATGTGCTTTACAGTCAGATAGACTTGTGTCCCTCTCAGCCTCCCCACTTACCAGCTGGGTGATCTTCTTCATCCTTAATATCTCTCAGTCTAGTTCCTTACTTATGGAAACTGTCCCTCTCTTTGGTTTGTTAAAATGATTAAAGAACTAATTCAAGTAAAGAATTCAGTACACATAGGCTTAACATAGAGCCTAGCACAAAGTCAATGTTTGCTTTCATCATTATCATCATCATGGCTAACAATAAAACATTAGACAAATTATTGGAGAAAAAATTATTATTCAAAGTGAATTGAATTTTATATAAATTCAAACTAGAATTAAGGGCTAAAAAGGAGGAAAAATTCAATTCAATTCGACATATATTTACTAAACGCCCTGGTATGCAGAATCTTCAGGAGCAAATGATTTAGTTGGGGAGAGAGACATGTAAATCAACATAAGGTACACCCAGCTTGATAAGAGCAATGATAGATATACATACAGTGAGATATGGAAGCACAGAGACACCTAAATCAGGCTGGTGGTTGAGGACGTGTTATAAGAGGAGCTGAGTTTTGAGTTGAATATTGAAGAATGGAATCAATTAGCTAGATGAAAAGGGAGGAATTGTTTTCAGGCAGATGAAATGATTTATGCAAAAGAACAGAGATGTAAAGTAGCTGTTGCAGTATTGCAAATGTTTTGTTATGGCTGGAGGTAAGTTGGGAACACTTCAGGAAGCAGGTGAGCTGTTTAGGAGAAGTAGGAAGCTGGAATTCTCAAGACCTTCTAAAAAAAAAAAAATTTTTTTTTTTTTTTTTTTTTTCAAGGGCTTAGCTGCAAACAGATGGAGAATGGGTAATCCTGATATAAGGCTTTCCTCAGCTGTATAATGTTCACGGATGTCTGATCCAAGCTGGCACTAATTTCCTGGTGTTTGATAAGTTGCGGGTGGTGTAACTTTATCACAGCATTCTGGACAGTGGTGATGCTCATAATAAAAGCATTAAAAAAAAAACCTTATTCCCAAGGGCCTCTGTGGATTGAACCTACTGCAAAACTTTTGTTGTATACTCCTAAATCCTAGACAGACTATGCATAAAAATTGCCCACGGAGCTTATTGAATATGCAGATTTCCTTTTCCACTATCAGAGATTTTGACTAATTGAGGCTGGTGTGAAGTAGAGAAATAATGCATTTTACAAAGCATCCTAGATAATTCTGACTGAGGCAGTGCTCAGACCATATAGATTTTTGGGAAGCACTTCTCTAAGCACACTGGACTCTCAGTAGGTGTTATAGATTCTGCCATACCTGTTGGTGGGAACAGGCTTTTTAAGATTTGCCAGGCTTGATTCTCAGTAACATAGGCTGTACACAGAGCTTAGCTAAAAAGATGAAGGTCCTGAATATATTCAGTTAGATGTAATCACAGTAAATTTGGCACCCTGTAGGATCTAGACTTGGCAACAATTTGGATATTTGGAGGTACCTACGAATCTCAAAACAATTAAACAGCATTCCAGTCTTCACTTGTGCTTCAAATAAAATATCAAAAGGGATCCAATACATACCCTACTCCAGTACTGTGAAAATTTATTTTTCTTACCTCTCCAAATGCCTTATACTTCACATCTGTTTTAGAGTCTCTCATTCGCTAAATGTTCCTCCTTCATGTTTCTTAGGTCCTGCATATCTCTATCTAGTCACAGTGGGTGCCTGGTATGGATTAGCAGTGAAAAAGTGAAGAATCTATGCTGACAATAACAGAGCTTTCTTTGAATGATAGTGGCTTCATAGAAGGTGGTGGTGTCCTGGAGAGCCCTCAAATACTGTGCCCAAACTCTTATTCTCGTTGATCTTTTTAGTACTTTATTAAAGATACCAGTGCTAATTGTACCACTCAAACCTCCACCCTCTTACAGCCTATCCCACTTTCTCTCCTTTTGTTGGCCACTTCTTATTTTATGCCCCTGGAAGTGCTGTCAAGATTGGCCTTGTTGCCTGTGTCAAGGTTGCTCACCCCAAACCTTGAAAGTAGGGAATATGAAATTTTCCAAGGAGCAAGAATTAGATATGGTTCTGTCTCCATCTTCAAGGGCCACGTCTCTGGTAAGTGCAAAGTATGGTCTAGTCTCAGACATTGTTCAGTCTTGAGCATAGTTGGCTACTGTCTTTGACTCATCACTCCAAATGAAGCAACTGCTGAGCTCTAACTGGTACGTTTTGGACAGTTCAGGGCTGTCTCTCTCTGGCTGAGATTTGTGAATCATCAGGGAACACATGGCCAAACCGTTAGTAGAGAATCTCAAGGTCTGAATGGCAGCTGCTCCTTGGAAACCCTATGGGGCAGTTCTACTTTGTCCTGTGAATAGGGTCATTATGAGTCAGAATCAACTCAACAGCAATGGGTTTGGTTGTGGTTTTCTTTAAGAAAAAGAATACATAATGCCAGATAGAAAAATAATATTAATTTTGAATGAGTAAAATATGAGATTACAAATCATTAAAAGTCAACAAATGCCAAAAATACCACAAAATTGAGATTAAAAAGTGCTTTTAACAATTTAATTGAGTTTAACCTCATAATACTTTTTTTGTATATTTTTTTGGCTGCCTATTCCTTGCTTGTCTCTTCTATAAGACAATACTTTATATTTTCTGTAAAGAAATTAGGTGATTCAGTGTTTTATCTAGCACTGCTGATAAAAAATGATTTTTAAATTCTCAATAGTTTAGAAAAGTATCTTTCAGTTTATTTCCTCATTATTGGCAAATGCAATCTAAGATTTTGTGATGGGTTACTTATACACAGATATAGTCTTTGTTTTAGAAGAGCTACTACAGTGTTGTGCCCTTCACACAGAAGAATTTTGATAAATTCTATTTTCTGTGATTTTTGCTAAGAACATAAAAATTTGTATGGTGTGTTAGTCATTGTATATACCATATATTCTTACTATGAAAGGACTTCCATTTTGATTTTACATCAATGAAAAGTGATTTATTCACCTACAGTTTTATGTACATAGTCTTTGGCAGTTTTTTCCCCAGACTACCTTCTGGTTTCATACATTTTAAAATGTGTTTCTCCTAAACTATTTACATACTTCTGGTACCTGATATTGTAGAATATGGTGAATGCGCATCCTTGGCCCAACACTTGAGTGATGATTGTAATATGAGGTACAGAGCTATATTTTATATCCATTGTTCTTGAAAATACAGAAATTATGAGCTCTCGCAAGTGGCTAAGTCTGTGCTTTGATTCACATGCAAAGAAACATATAAACCAATTAAAATGGTATTCCAGTCTTTACGTGTGTCACATGAAGAACATTACAAAAGAACTGCTCTATATATTAAACAAAAACACTTTTTATAATTCCCCTTTTTATCGTTTTTTTCTATCTTTTATCTGTCTTCTGGAATCTCAACTGCTCTGGAACAGTAAAAGCATCTTGCCACCAAAACGTATGTCTCAAACCCCACACTGTCTCTCCCCAATCCATTACCATATACATCGTTCAGATTTTCTATTTCTTCCCCTTTTTCCTTTCATTTCTCGGGTCCGACCTCCCTCTACCTAATCTACCATCACAAAACATCAGGTGCAGAGCTTTTCTGAGAGGGCAGGGTAGGGAAAACAATTGGAGCTCTTTAGCAGTTCTTTGGAGTAAAGGGACAGTGAGTATTCAATCACCTGCTGATGATGCTTGGCCAGGGAGGAAGGAAGAGTCTATATTTGGGTTATAAGATGTAATATTGTAAATTTCCTGGGATGTTAGAATAAATGAAGGGCACGGTAGGCGAGATTACTATAAAGATGGATTCCCTTAGAATGGAGTCACATAAATTTTAGATTGTACTCTGGACACTTTTGCCATTTAAGAACAGCAGTGCTAATTTAAACTCTTAATATTTCCACTCCACACAACTTCATCTTCAACAGAGCCGCAAAAACACATTGAATAATTTCTGTAGTGATACAAAAACAACCCCAAACATTCTCCTGTCACATAGTTTGCAGTATTATTGGTTACTATGGCTGCTAACCAAAAGGTTGGCAGTTCGAATCCGCCAGGCGCTGCTTGGACACTCCATGGGGGGAGTTCTCCTCTGTCCTGTAGGGTCACTATGAGTCAGAATTGACTCGATGGCAATGGATTTGTGTTTTTGGTTTTTAATCCCTAGTGAAGTCTTGGTGGTACAGGGGTTAAGAGCCCAACTGCTACCCAAAAGGTTGTCACTTTGAATCCACCAGCTGTTCCCTGAAAACCTTACAGGGTCGCTGAGTCGGAATCAACTTGACAGGCAATAGGTTTTAATCTCCGGTGGTGCAGTGGTTAAGTGCTCAGCTGTTAAGTGAAAGATTGGGGGTTCGAACCCACTAGGGGTTCCATGGGAGAAAGCTATGGCAGTCTGCTTCTGTAAAGATTGCAGCCTTGGAAACCCTATGGGGCAGTTTTACTCTGTCCTGTATGGTTGCTATGAGTTGGAATCCACCTGACAGCAACGGGTTTGGTTTTAGGGCTTAATCTCTTATTACGTTATAATATTAAACATATAAGTTGTATGTGTCGTAAATGTATATGAGACATTCATAATTTTTTTTCGTAATAACAAATGCAGTTCTTGAACTTAGAGACCTATCAAAGTGGTATCTTTGTAATTCCATTTGTTCAGGAAAAAGAAAAAAAATTCATCAGTGATTACATTCTAAATGAATAGTAGTATGTTCTTTTCAAAAATAAAAATAGAACCTCCCAGTTTCTTATTCACTTTCATCTAAAATAAATCATAAATATTTATTTCACCTAACTGAACACTCAGCCCCACATGTATTCAGTTGGAACTGAACAAACTTTTACTCAGTGAATACTCTGTTTTCTCTATCAACTCTTATTTTGGAGAGAGAGAAAGAATGGTAGATATTTTTACTTTTAATGTCATTGGACTTGACAGAATTGTATACTTAAAAAAGTTTAAAACTGATGTCTGTAAAGCATTTCACACTATAATTATTTGAAGTATGTTATTAAACAAGTGTGTTTGAAGCCGCAAGTTCTTAAATCCTTCCTTTTTACTATACATTAAAAAGTTCACTTTATCATAGGAGATATACATGCAGGACTCTATGAATAATTTTGTCCCGTTAAAAAACAGGAAGACCCCTGGGCTATTTACATTGGCTAGACAAGGTATAGCCTAAGTATTTGTTGTTATTCTAGTTTGGGTTGTAAACAAAAATGCTTCCTTATCTGTACTCATACATCGTGTTGTTCGTATTTTGGTATATTTACAAAATATACATACACACATATATCTTTCCCATTAGACTATGCAATATTTTAGGATAGAAACTATGTGTGTTTCATTCTTTTATTCCCTAAAATTAACTGTGGAACAAGTGCCTACAATCTTGAAATAGATCAATATTCAAATAATGGAATGAATTCTAAAAAAATCAGTTCTCATATTTTAAAATTTTGATAAATTCCACATCCTCAACAGTAAATAGCCTCTTTACCAAGAAAGAGATAAATAAAAACTTTGAGTATTGTTCCTTTTTTGAGTTTAAAAAAAACTTTTTTTTTCCTTCATTGTTTATTGTTCATTGTCATTGTTTATTACTGAGCTTATGGGAAACCATTTTGATTGTTACTCCATTGTATATTATTCGTTACTGTATTCCCATAAGCATTTACCTTAGAATTCCAGTTATCTCAGGGAAGATGGGTGGAAACAAGGACACTAACAACCTCAAGTTATATTTCAGCCACAGCGCTTGTCTGGAGAACATATTCAAAGCCTGTATAAATATATATAAGTATGTATGTGTGTATAGTAGCAAAAATCATAATATTCAGAAAGTAACAAAATATTACCTGAGAAAATACTCTGCCAGCTCAAAATATGTGAACACCCGAATTTAAAGTCACCATGATATGGTTAGTAGACAATGAAGTCTCTAAACTATATGCTTATTACATTCAAATTCTTATACCCTGTCACATATATTAAAAAATCTTTCATAATGTTGCACAAATATTGTGATTATTTGAACCCATATGAAAATGTGAATGCCTAAGAAGTTGATTAACCATGGCATGGCCTGTTCCACTGGCTAGATAGACACAGGTATCACTATTCCAAGACTGTGTCAAGATGATGGAAAAACATGTTTTCAACCAAATTATGGGCATTTTTTATGATCTTAAATGAAAAGTCACAGCAAAATCTTAAAAATATGCTAAATCGAACCAGATGTAGAAAGCTGTTGTTAAAATGTCAAAACAAAGAACTATAAAGGAATAGTTCTGATATTGTTTGAATAAAACAATGACTTAAGGCATTAAAATAACATCAGTATTGAAATATAACATAAACCACCCCCCCCCAAGAGCAAAAAGCAAATTAAAGCAAGGATTTTATGTCTTTAATTGAAACCTCATCTATTTTATTCATTGTAATAAAATTCTATCAAGATTTTCTGAAGTTCTTCACATATCCTTACTGGCCAAATTAAGACAGAATATTGTTATTTTCTAAATGGCCTCATTGTAGTGTGGCTATCTTTAAAAAGAAAAAAAAATACTGATTTTTTGGATTCTAGTTAATATATTTATCATAATTTCCTTCTGTGATTATCGGCAGTCAGCCTTCATGAAATTTGGTCACTATTACCTCTGTTCATTTTCTAGTTGTACTAATTGAAATATCCATTAAAAGAAGCCATTTGTTGTATCATACACATTTATTCATATTGATTCAAAATTTTATTAAATTATATGTAGAATAAAATAACTCCTTGCAGGTCAAAGTGATCTATGTTTGTTGTAGGTTAAAATTGCCTTTGTGCCCTTTTATGCTGTTCTATGATGCACTGCCATCTTCTATCCAAATCTGTATATTGGTTAGAGTAGCACTGCTTTTTTTCTGTTATTTTGTTAAATAAATGTCTCCAATAATTGTTTAAACATACTATGTTTAGTTAGACCTAAACATTAATAATATGGGTTAATATTGATTAACATCATTCTCTCGTAAGAGAGTGTTGTTTTGGATTTCATTACAATGTTCTAAAACTATCAGTGGTTACTTTGGATATTTTACTGCTTGAAATTAGGATTGAGTTCTCTGACTTTCTTATTATAATTTGTGTGTTCATGTGCTTTTGCATGTGTGTATGTGTGTGTATAGGAGAGAGAGATTTCAACATGCCAGAAAATATATATAGGTCGACACAACAGAAGACAATAGTTCAAGGAACTCACACTTTAGTTAGCATCAGGCACAAAGGCTAAGATCATGGGTATGCAGTCAACTCAACTTGTGTTGAAGTATGTACAGATGTTAAATATTTTCATAAGAAGTCTGTGAAAAAATGAGGAGTACGTTTTTACATAAAGCCATCTCCCATCACCCTTGTACGACTAGTCACTGCATCCTATTAATCTTTCTTTGGGAGTTCTATTCCCAGGTCCATTTCTGTACAGATCTTGTCACAAATTGGATTCCCACAATTGCCTGAGAATTGCTTCTCTTCTCCTTAGACTGCATTTTACACCTCCGTAGATTAATCTTTCTGAAATGTTACATTTAACCCAGTCTTCTGCTCATTCAACACCCGCTCCCCATAGTTTTCCATTGCCTTCATAATTTAGATCAACTGGGATCTAACTCAAAGGTACAGTGTGTGGCCCCTGGCTTCACTTAATACCTAATCCTTCATAATTCACTAATAATCTTCTCTATCCAGAAAATGTGCTCCCACTTTTGCACCTGTCACTCCATCTTTTCAACTCCTATCCATTTTCCAGTGTTCAGTTTTTATGACTATGTAGTGAATTGCCTCAGAACTTAGTGGCATAAATAACCACTTATTATGCTCATATATTCTTTGATCAGGAATTTGAACAGGGCACAAGAGAACAGGTTGTCTCTGGTCCACAGTATCTGGGTCCTCAGCTAGATGACTCATATACTGGGGGCTAAAATCATTTGAAAGGAGCCCTGGTAGCACAATGGTGGAGCAGTCAGTTGCTAACAGAAAGGTTGACAATTCAAACTCACCAGCCACTCCTCGGGAGAAAAGACCTGGTGATCTGCATTCATAAACATTAATCAAAAACCTAACCCATTGCTGTCGAGTCAGTTCTGACTCATAGTGACCCTATAGGGCAGAGAATTGCCCCATAGGGTTTCCAAGGAGTGGCTAGTGGATTCAAACTGCTGACCTTTTGGTTAGCAGCCGTAGCTTTTAATGACTGTGCCACATTACAGCCTAGGAAACCCTGTGAGGCAGTTCTACTCTGTCCTATAGGGTGGCTATGAATCAGAATTGACTGGATGGCACATAACAACAATCGGCTATTCTAGACCATATCAACCCTTCTCTATGGTACATTTTGATTAATTTCCTTTAAATTAAAAAATAATACATGCTTACTGTAACATTTCAAGCTGGAGCATATAGAGAAAAAAATCAGTATCTTTCTTCTTTCATTCCCATACAGAGGATAACAAGTTTGATTTGGCGTATCCTTTCATAGTTTTCCCCATGCTCAATTTGTATACTTTTCATTATTATTCTGTACATTTATCATTCATGGCATAATTTATCATTCATAAATATGCAAAGCTCATGGTTATTCCCATTAAAATTTTTCTATGTGATTTGATCACGAATTTTTGCTTTAAGAGGCTGATTTCTAGACTTTGTGAGAATCCAGTAAATTTGATATTTTAATTCAAAGTTTTTTTTTTATATAGATTCATGAAATAAAGTCTTGGCATGTGGGTTAAATTTTTCTGTTGTATATTTCACTCTGTTCATTTATTTGCATTATGAGAACAGACGGCAGTCCTAAGACAGCTCTTCACAAAGCATTATGAGCACTACTAACTAAAAAATTGTACCAACCAAATAACATGGTAGGATCTCAGCCTTGCTAGAGTATTCTAACAGAGACACATAATTAATATTTTCCTAAGAATTGTAAAATTTCATACACTGAAAATTATTAGTAATCCAATTTAGACATAACATTTTTGTATGGAAAATAAGCACATAGCACATTGCCTTTCAAACTCTCTCCAGTCTCAGGAATATTCAAGGCTTTGGGACATGAAATGAAACTAAGAGAAAGAAAATTCATTAAGTAAAAACAATATTGTTCTGAATTTCTGACTGTCAGTAATTCCGCATTTAACCAGATCCTGTTATGTGAATAAATTAAACTCAGATCAAGTTATGATGTTTCTATGACAATGAGAATTACTTTTTCTTCAGCTCTGTTGGCATAGTTTTATTTCAAATATTTATTTATAGAATACATGTGTGATTTTAACATAACTAGAAAGCTAAAAGAATGCTTGATAGAATATTTGGTGTTACATATTCATGTATAACTATTATGCATTTAAGATGGCTGATCACACTGAAGTGATGAAAGGCATTCGTCAATATCCGGGAGTTCGCTATCCTGTCCTTACTCCTAATCTTCAGGGCTTTCACCGTGCTGTAAGTGTGCTGCTGATTTTTCTAAAATCCAGAAGCCTCTTATTGTTTGAAAGATCTTTACAAAGTTAAAGTGGTGTCATATGTAACTCGCTTATTATCCTACACAGATGCTCTTCCAATGTGCTAGCAGAGACATGGAGATAAGTAACTTCGTGGCACTGTTGGGGACTACAGTGCTCCACGTAAATGTCTCTCCCAGTTTAATCCTCCAAGGTTCAAAACGTAAGAACACAGTTATCCCTTTTGATGAAATTGTTTGGAAAGTGTGTTTCCCTGCTAAATAGGGAGTACAGGTTATATCTTAAACATTTCTCAATGCCATGTAATAATTATTAATATCACTGGACTGGAGAATTCTTTGTCATATTTTTTTCTGCCAGCCTTTTTGTTGTTGTTTTCTCCCCCTATGTGAAGCTAATCATTGGCATTGTATCTACCTCTGATATTTTTGGTTCCTCTTCTAGCTTGTTTCTTCCAATGTTCTGTGACTTAGGGATTTAAGCTTTAATGGTTACACATACGAGAAGAATCAATGCAATTTTGAGAAAAGGCTTGAGGTATTATGCTTACACAGTTTTACTGCAAATGTTTTGCAACAACTATTTCTGGTGTTTAATAGAGTTTTTTCACTTCTGGATTTTAAACTGTGTTGAATATAGTTGAAGCTGTGGGGTGCTAGTTTGTATATCACTTATTCATATATCTTGTTAGAACCATTTATTTTTCTTTCGTTCAATTTGATATAATTTTTTATGTATTAAAGAGAGAAAGAGGTATTTTTTCAAAGTTGTAAATCTTGCTGTCATCCAACCCCAACATAAAAACCCATTGCTGTCAAGTCCGACTCATAGCGCCCCTATAGGACAGAGTAGAACTGCCCCATAGGGTTTCCAAGGAGCATCTGGTGGATTCGAACTGCCAACCTTTTGGTTAGCAGCTGAACTCTTAACCACTACACCACCAGGGTTTCCTAATCCCTACATATCAGGGACTGTTTCTACCTTGAGAAAGATACTAGCTGAGAAGACACTTTTCAGGAGAGCTTAGAAGGGCAAGCAGTGGAGTGGAACAAATATTGGCTTGGGAGTCAGGCATGGCTGTGCTCAAAACACAGCACCAGAACTTTTACTAGCTTGTGACGTGGTACTACCTATTTAGCCTCTTTGAGACACAGTTTTCTTATCACTGAAATGGGCATAATAATACTTGGTTTACAAGGTTATTTATGGACTAGAAACAAAACATGCAAAGTAATAACAGTAGTACTGGCACATAGTATATGTTGAATAATTAAAATTTTTATTTTACAGATGAAAATTTATTTTGAATAGAGGAGTAAAAGCCAATATTTTTTAAATGTTTGAGGAAGGATGATACAACAACGTTTTCCCTTTAGTTTATTAATAGGACATCAGGGAGAGGGGGGAACCTAGGCAGAGTGTTAGGGACAAATTAACAGAGGGTCTTAAAACTCCAGCTGGAAAACTGAGAAGCTTGACATTTGGGGGGGTGGAAAAAGCCACTGGAGAAGCTTGGGGAAAGAGTAAGGATGGTGAAAGGGACAAAAGAGAAAGTCGGTTCGGCTCATACTTCGGATTTAGAGACAGACAAGGGGATTAAGGAGGGAGACACATCAGAATATGGCTATAGCAGTCAAGGTATGAAACAACATAGGCTAGGTTAAGATAGAGGAAGAAAATATCGGACAAAATCTGAATGATAAATTGGGGGAAAAAATTGCTTGATTGTGGGAAGAAAAAAAAGCGGAAAGAATTTACTATCCCCTGCTTTAATAATTGACTTGAAAATAATGTTTTCCATGGATTTTAAGAGGTTTTATTGGGGTGCCTAGTATTTTCCATAATTAGGGCTAAAGCATTTCTGAAGTTAACATGTAATTTAGGAAAGGCAAAATTAAATTGGAAAAGCATCAGTGTGTTTTCCATGCCTCATAGATTTATGAGTGTTGCAGTTTGTGGAATCATTCTGTTATTATAAAACATTTTACATTTCCAAAGAGTGCCTGTGGGAGGATGAGAGGAATCTAATTTTTAAATCATAAGGCAAATGTTAAAACAAATATCATTTACATTTTTGAAATCATTAGTTTTTGTCTTTCTATTTTTCAGGTGGCTGCCGGAGCCACTGAGATATCAGTGTTTGGTGCCGCATCCGAATCCTTTAGCAAGAAGAATATTAATTGTTCCATCAAAGAAAGCATGGAGAAGTTTGAGGAGGTCGTTAAGTCTGCAAGGCACATGGGTATTCCAGCACGAGGGTACTTAAGAAGTCCTGCACGTTGTTTCTCTTTAGTTTGCATGTACTGTTGAAGCTCATGAAGAATTATTTAGACATTCTTTAACCAGTTACAGTATACACAGCGTACCTTATGTGATCAGGACCGTCTTACATGGTCGCATATCTTATTAGCATCAGTTAATGATTATTCTAGTGTATCAAACTTGTGAAGTACATCATGCAATTGAGATAAGAGGAGTTAGCATGCCAATTTGACATTAACCATATTATTAATACTCAGTGATCCAAATGCAGCCTTCTTTGGATTTCGGCCTAGTGTGAGCTGATAAATTGGTATAAACCCACAGTAGCTTTTGGAAAGGAATCATTTAATGTTTCCTTTAATAGTTTTTTTTTTCTTTTTTAAACGTAACATTTTATTCCAAGAATATTTCATGTAGAATTTCAACAGAGTATGTATGTATGTAAAACATAAAATTAAGCTCTTGATCTGTATGGGGAAATTGGACCCATCAATTCACCCATTAGACCTCTCCCTCAACACTCAACTGCCCTACCTTCTGTGTGGGGCCCTGAAGTACCCCGTAACACCTTGCAGGACATTGTTTAGAAATCCCTGACAAAATGCACTCAGAATACAGATAAAAGTAGATGCAGTTCTTCACTCTTTTCTATTATGTATCATATTACTTCTGTAAGTACATTAGTGATGCCTATGATTTTCTCCTTGTCCTGCCTCTTTCTTGTAGAAACTGCACTGCTCGTGGTCTGAACCATCACTTGTTCATAGCAGGATGCCCTGATTACAGGCCACTGGGGAAAGCAAACTGACCTAAGATCCACACACCCAGTTTTCTCTCTCACCAGTTTAGAAATGGGATACCAAACATGAGTACCTGAGTTGAAAGATCATGTGATTTTCCTGTTCAATTCATTGTTTTGGGGTACTTATGATGGCTGTTGTTATTTGTCAAGATGGTGTCAACTCATGGTGACCCTGTGTACAACTAAATGAAAAGCTGCCTGGCCCTGGGCCATCTTCACAATTGTTAATGCTCAAGTCCACCGTCGGAGCCACTGTGTATATGAGTGCCTTCTAACCTAGGGGAGCTCAGGTGGCATAGTGGTTAAGAGCTATGGCTATTAACCAAAAGATCAGCAGTTTGAATCCACCAGCTGCTCTTTGGAAACCCTATGGGGCAGTCCCACTCTGTCCTATAGCGTCACTATGAGTCAGAATAAACTTGATGGCAACGGGTTTGATTTGATTTTTTAGTTTAATGTAGGAGGCTCATCTTCTAGCACTATGTTGGACGATATTCTGTTGTGGTTGATGGGGTTTTCACTGGTTATTTTTCGGAGTCAATCATCAGGCCCTTCTTCCTAGTTTGTCTTAGTCTGGAAGCTCCACTGAAGCTTATCCACAGTGGGCGAACCTGTGCGGTGTCATAGCTTCTAGCATCATAACAATATGCAAGCCACCGCAGTGTGACAAACTGACGGACGGCCATCCTAGGATGCAGCCACATGGAAATCATGAAAAGACAGAGTAGTGGTAAGCCGGGAATGGAAGACCGCAGGAGGCTCTTAGCAGCCTTGAAAGATATTTAGTGAAGAAGGCGCGAGAAAACCTGCTTTGTTTTTTGCCTGCCTCTTTATGACGCTCAGTTGCAGCATCTACTGAGACCGGGCTATATCTCCAGGTCTTTATGTTTCTTGAGAATTCTTAAGAAATAGTTTAGTTTAAGAGATTTGTTAATTTCCTATTAATTATGTGAATATGAAGATAGAAATATACTGGGTCTTTTTAATAAATTAAAATGTATAGTGTTTATAAGAGAAGGCTGAGTGCTGGAAATGGATCTAGAAGCAGTTTGTAATTCCTTTGGTCGAGGTAAACAAAGTTCATATGGGCAGGAAAAATTCAGTGGTTAATGAGAAAGACAAGCAGATCCAATTTCAAGCAAGAATATTAGGAAAGGATTGGAACTGGGTCAAAGTTGTTTGGAGGGTGTTTAGAATTAGACTATAGCATAGTGAACTATTGTTCATTTACTTTCCTTTTTATAAACCCATTCTTCCTTTCCCTATAGTTAGTCTTCATGAGTTTTTAAAGACACAGACTTAATTGTGCAGTCACAATAGGTACATATCATATAAAAGACTTGTGGGAAAAATTTTTTAAAAATAATGTGTTTCTATAGACGGAACATAAAGGATGTTCATTTTGGGGGCAACATTCATAAAACCACAGTCATAGAGGAAAGATGTACTGTAAGTCTCTAAATTTAAGCAATTTTTTTTTTAAACATGCCTGCCCTTTAAAAGAAAGGGAGAATGAAGATCTTATTTTAATATGTGTTTATAACATGGAGTGTAGGTTTTAAAGTAATGCTCATTGGCAAGTTGAAGAAACATAACTGTAAGAGGTAAAGTGCACGTGCATCTCACCCTTCAAATAGGAAGATGTTTTGCTTTTGGTTTTGTTTTTCCCTTGAAAGACAGATGTAAACATAAATTGCAGGAAGTCAGCTTTTATCATCTTGTTAGGTGCCTTTGAGTCAATTTGGGCTGAGTGACCCTATGTGGCAGAGTAGAACTGCCCCATAGGATTTACCCCATTCACTAGGGTATAATCTTTATGCGAGCAGATCTCCAGGTCTTTCTCCTTCGCAGCAGCTGGGCGGGTGCAAACTGCCAACCTTTCCTTAGCCAAGCACCATCAGGGCTCACTTTTTTATCATCTTAGCCCTCTCTATGGGTTGGAATCACTCAACAGCAATGGGTCAATGGGTTAGCCCTCTCTATAAAAGAAAAAAGTTAATTTAACAGATCTAATCGTCCAAACCAGTTTTCGTTGAGTCAGCTCTAACTCATGGCGAACACATGTGTGTCAAGAATAGGAAGAAGACAGCACAGTGTGACAAAGGCAAAGTCATAGGTGCTTCACAGACACATCTAAATCCCTGGAGGGACTGAGTTACTGGGCTGAGGGCTGGGGACCATGGTCTTGGGTGACATCTAGCTCAACTGGCATAACGCAGTTTATAAAGAAAATGTTTTACATTATACTTCGGTGAGTAGTGTCTGGGGTCTTAAAAGCTTGTGAGCAGCCATCTAAAATATGTCTGCTGGTCCCACCCCATGAGGAGCAAGGGGAATGAAGAAAACCAAAGACACAAGGGAAAGATTAGTCCACAGGACTAAAGGACTACAACTACCACAGCCTCCACCAGACAGTCCAGCACAACTAGATGGTGCCCACCTACCACCAGCAACTGCCCTACAAGGATCACAATAGAGTGTCCTGGAAAGAGCTGGAAAAAAATGTTGGAAAATTAAAGTCACACAAAAAAAGACCAGACTTACCGGCCTGACAGAGAATGGAGAAACCCTGAGAGTATGGCCCCTGGACATCCTTTTATCTCAGTACTGAAGTCACTCCTGAGGCTCACTCTCCAGCCAAAGATTAGCCATGCCTATAAAACAAGCAATAACACACATAGTTCAACCAAGTATACAAGACTAAATGGGCACACCAGCCCCGCAGCAAGGACGAGAAGGCAGGAGGGGACAGGAGAGCTTGACGAATGGAAATGGGGAACCCTAAGTCGAGAAGGGGAATGTTGACATATCGTGGGATTTGCATCCAATGTCACAAAACAATATGTGTATTAATTGTTTAATGAGAAACTAATTTGCTAAGAAGAAGAAAAGACCAACAACGCAACAGAAAAGTAAGAGAAAGACATGGACAGTTAACAGAATAGGAAATATCAATGGTGTTGAATTATACAGAAGAATGCTTCAGCTTGACTTAGAAGATGAGAAACATCCATGACAACTCAAGGAAGTACCATTGTTCACCTATCCCAATTTGCAAAAATAAAAAAGTTGCTAACACCCTCCCCACCCCCCCAAGAAAAAGTAGGACTGTGCTCCTTGGGTTTTCAAGTGACTGATTTTTTGGAAGTAAATCTCCAGTACTTTCTTCTGAAGTGCCGCTGGGTGGACTCAAACCTCCAACTCTTAGGTTAGCAGTTGAGTGCATTAACAGTTTGCACCACCCCACCCAGAAACTCCCAGTAGGGCTAATGTTGTCATTGTTAGGTGCCGTGGAGGCAGTTCCAACTCATGTAACCCTATAGGACAGAGTAGAACAGCCCCACAGGGTTTCCAAGGGGTGGCTGGTGGATTTGAACTGCTGATCTTTTGGCTAGCAGCCGAGCTCTTAACCACTACAACACCAGGGCTCCTAATAGAGCTAATAGAAATTCTGAATCCACTTTAACATTTTTGTTGAACCATTAATATGGCTCCATCAATAAAGAAACAATTTCTAACCATGCTATGACTTAAAAAGTTCTCCAGGCTTTGATCAGAAAACGGTAATGTAGGGGTACAAAATGAACTAGAAGTGACCCACAGAAAAACCAAACCTTCAAAGTACAACGGTGGCTTTATTGCTGATTTATACTGTGTACACATGTATTTTTTCCAATGTAAATTTTGTTCATTTGGAGCACAATTCTCTAATTTTCTAAAGCACTATTCATTTTAGAACTATATCTTTCAGTATATGAGTTCACTATTTATTTGTACATTTGAAAATTATCCTATTCTTCCACCAAATTTTACAGAGTTTTAACTAGATATTTATTTTTTCTGGCAATTTAGACGTTACAAAAACAAAAACCAAACCCAGTGCCGTCGAGTCGATTCCAACTCATAGTGACCCTATAGGACAGAGTAGAACTGCACCATAGAGTGTCCAAGGAGCACCTGGCGGATTTGAACTGCTGACACTTTGGTTAGCAGCCGTAGCACTTAACCACTATGCCACCAGGGTTTCCAATTTTGATGTTAGGTACTCACTATTATAAGTCAAAGGCCTTTGGTACTCACATAAAGAAAAATCGATGCTCAGCTATTGCAGCAGATGCCTCAGCATGGCTTACTATGGCAGCAGCTGCATCAACATATACTTGATCATCATTCAGAAAAATTTATGTCATCGGCTGTCAGATTTAAAGACCATAAGGGAGTATACATTTTATAAATGCTCACTAAAACCATTTAAATCTTAAAAAAAATAGTCAACATTCATAGCGTCTAAATAGTAGCTTTTATTACAGTTATGAAAGCTATTGTTTGATTCTCCCAGCCCCCCTCCCCAGCACACACACCCATGCACACACACACACACACACACAAATGCACATGTACACATTTTTCATAACATAACATCTGGGACACATTCTGAAAAGAGACCATGCCAAATCAATGACATGAACTGCAGAGACAGCTAACTACTGCTGTATATACACTGTATGTGAATGAGCAAGGTAATGTCTACATTTTGGACTTAATTCTTTAAAGTGTAATTCACGTGACTTATAGTTTTTTTTTTTTTAATGGGGAAAAAAACTAGTGTTTTTTTTTTTTTTTAGCATCTCTCTATATTAGAAAAGTTAAGAAGGTAAAGAAGAATGAAGAATGAATCATTATATTTATCAATATAATGATTTTCGACCCTCTTATCAGGGACATTTATTGAAAGAAATTTCTATTGATTTTTCAAGAACATTTTAAAAATTAAATGCCTCAAAATATAGGGTAGTGCTCTACTATGTCAAAAAAGATATTCAGGAAGTATAGCTTTTTGTCGAGATGAACATCAGCTTCTCTTTAATGAAGTCACAATAGTCACATACTCTGTTACATTATTCATTTTAAAAGGAAAGTGTCACTAATGTGACATTATTAATTTTGTTGTTAAAATACTTATAAATGTTGTTGTTGTTGTTAGATGCTGTCAAGTTGGTTCTGACTCATAGCAACCCTGTATACAATGGAATGAAACAGTGCCAGGTCCTGCACCATGCTGACAATCATTGTTATGCTTGAACCCATTGTTGCAGCCACTGTGTCAATTCATCTCCTTGAGGATCTTCCTCTTTTTCTTTGACCCTGTACTTTACCAAGCATGATGTCCTCCTCCAGGGACTGATCACTCCTGACAACGTGTCCAAAGTATGTAAGACATAGTCTCACCGTCCTGGCTTCTAAGGAGCATTCTGGCTGTACTTCTTTCAAGACAGATCTGTTTTTGGCAGTCCATGGTATAGTCAATATTCTTCGCCAACACCACAACTCAAAGGCATTAATTCTTCTTCGCTGTTCCTTATTCACTGTCCAGCTTTCGCATGCCTCTGATGAGATTGAAAATACCATGGCTTGGGTCAGGCCCACCTTAGTCTTCAAGGTGACACCTCTGCTTTTCAACACTTTAAAGAGGTCTTTTGTAGCAGATTCACCCAGTGCAATGGGTCTTTTGATTTCTTGACTCCTACTTCCATGGATGTTGATTGTGGATCCAAGTAAAATGAAATCCTTGACAACTTCAATCTTTTCTGCATTTATCATGATGTAGTTTATTGGTCGAATTGTGAGGATTTTTGTTTTCTTTATGTTGAGCTATAATCCATACTGAAGGCTGTAGTCTCTGATCTTCATCAGTCCTCTTCATTCAGCAAGCAAGGTTGTGTCATCTGCATAATATAGGTTGTTAATGAGTCTTCCAGCAATCCTGATGCCCCATTCTTCTTCATATAGTCTAGCTTCTATGATTATTTGCTCAGCATACAGTGAATAGGTAAAGTGAAAGATACAACCCTGACGCACACCTTTCCTGACTTTAAACCAATCGGTACGCCCTTGTTCTCTCTGAACTACCGCCTCTTCATCTATGTAAAGGTTCCTCATGAACACAATTAAGTGTTCTGGAATTCCCATTCTTTGCAATGTTATCCATAATTTGTTATGATCCACACAGTCAAATGCCTTTGCATAGTCAATAAAACACAGGTAAACATCCTTCTGGTATTCTCTGCTTTCAGCCAAGATCCATCTGACATCAGCAATGATATCCCTGGTTCCACGTGCACTTCTGAATCCAGCATGAATTTCTGGCAGTTCCCTGTCGATATACTGCTGCAGCTGCTTTTGAATGATCTTCAGCGAAATTTTGCTTGCATGTGATATTAATGATATTTTTTTTAATAATTTTTATTGAGCTTTCAGTGAAAGTTTACAAATCAAGTCAGTCTGTCACATATAAGCTTATATACACCTTACTCCATACTCCCATTTACTCTCCCCCTAACGAGTCAGCCTACTCCCTCCTTCCAGTCTGTCCTTTTGTGACTGTTTTGCCAGTTTCTAACCCTCTCTACCCTCCCATCTCCCCTCCAGACAGGAGATGCCAACACAGTCTCAAGTGTCCACCTGATACAAGTAGCTCACTCTTCATCAGCATCTCTCTTCAAACCATTGTCCAGTTCCTTCCATGTCTGATGAGTTGTCTTTGGGTATGGTTCCTGTCCTGGGCCAACAGGTTTGGGGACCATGACCGCTGTGATTCCTCTAGTCTCAGTCAGACCATTAAGTCTGGTCTTTTTATGAGAAGATCATCCCACTGATCTCCTGCTCCCTCAGGGGTTCTCTGTTGTGCTCCCTGTCAGGGCAGTCATCGGTTTGGGCGGGCACCATCTAGTTCTTCTGGTCTCAGGATGGTGTAAGTCTCTGGTTCATGTGGCCCTTTCTGTCTCTTGGGCTCATAGTTATTGTGTAACCTTGGTGTTCTTCATTCTCTTTTGATCCAGGTGGGTTGAGACCAATTGATGCATCTTAGATGGCCACGTGTTAGCATTTAAGACCCCAGATGCCACACTTCAAAGTGGGATGCAGAATGTTTTCATAATAGAATTATTTTGCCAATCGACTTAGAAGTCCCCTTAAGCCATAGTCCCCAAACCCCCGCCCTTGCTCCGCTGACTTTTGAAGCATTCAGTTTATCCCAGAAACTTCTTTGCTTTTGGTCCAGTCCAGTTGAGCTGACCTTCCGTGTATTGAGTATTGTCCTTCCCTTCACCTAAAGTAGTTCTTATCTACTAACTAATCAGTAAATAACCCTCTCCCACCCTCCCTCCTTCCCCCCCTCGTAACCACAAAAGTATGTGTTCTTCTCAGTTTATACTATTTCTCAAGATCTTATAATAGTGGTCTTATACAATATTTGTCCTTTTGCCTCTGACTAATTTCGCTCAGCATAATGCCTTCCAGGTTCTTCCATGTTATGAAATGTTTCACAGATTCGTCACTGTTCTTTATCGATGCATAGTATTCCATTGTGTGAATATACCACAATTTATTTAACCATTCATCGTTTGATGGACACCTTGGTTGCTTCCAGCTTTTTGCTATTGTAAACAAAGCTGCAATAAACATGGGTGTGCATATATCTGTTCGTGTGAAGGCTCTTATTTCTCTAGGGTATATTCCAAGGAGTGGGATTTCTGGGTTGTATGGTAGTTCTATTTCTAACTTTTTAGGAAAACGCCAGATAGATTTCTAAAGTGATGTACCATTTTACATTCCCACCAGCAGTGTATGAGAGTTCCAATCTCTCTGCAGCCTCTCCAACATTTATTATTTTGTGTTTTTTGGATTAATGCCAGCCTTTAAAAAAAATTTTTTTTTTTTTTTTTTGTTGGAGTGAGATGGAATCTCATCATAGTTTTAATTTGCATTTCCCTAATGGCTAATGATCGAGAGCATTTTCTCATGTATCTGTTAGCTGCCTGAATATCTTCTTTAGTGAAGTGTGTGTTCATATCCTTTGCCCACTTCTTGATTGGGTTGTTTGTCTTTTTGTGGTTGAGTTTTGACAGAATCATATAGATTTTAGAGATCACACGCTGGTCGGAGATGTCATAGCTGAAAATTCTTTCCCAGTCTGTAGGTGATCTTTTTACTCTTTTGGTGAAGTCTTTAGATGAGCATAGGTGTTTAATTTTTAGGAGCTCCCAGTTATCTGGTTTCTCTTCATCATTTTTGGTAATGTTTTGTATTCTGTTTATGCCTTGTATTAGGGCTCCTAAGGTTGTCCCTATTTTTTCTTCCATGATCTTTATCATTTTAATCTTTATGTTTAGGTCTTTGATCCACTTGGAGTTAGTTTTTGTGCATGGTGTGAGATATGGGTCCTGTTTCATTTTTTTGCAAATGGATATCCAGTTATGCCAGCACCATTTGTTAAAAAGACTATCTTTTCCCCAATTAACTGACACTGGGCCTTTGTCAAATATCAGCTGCTCATATATGGATGGATTTATATCTGGGTTCTCAATTCTGTTCCATTAGTCTATGTGCCTGTTGTTGTACCAGTACCAGGCTGTTTTGACTACTGTGGCTGTATAATAGGTTCTAAAATCAGGTAGAGTGAGGCCTCCCACTTTCTTCTTCTTTTTCAGTAATGCTTTACTTATCCGAGGCTTCTTTCCCTTCCATATGAAGTTGGTGATTTGTTTCTCCATCTCCTTAAAGAATGTCGTTGGAATTTGGATCGGAAGTGCATTGTATGTATAGATGGCTTTTGGTAGAGTAGACATTTTTACTATGTTAAGTCTTCCTATCCATGAACAAGGTATGTTTTTCTACTTAAGTAGGTCTTTTTTAGTTTCTTGTAGTAGTACATTGTAGTTTTCTTTGTATAGGTCTTTTACATCTTTGGTAAGAATTATTCCTAAGTATTTTATCTTCTTGGAGGCTACTGTGAATGGTATTGATTTGGTTATTTCCTTTTCGATGTTCTTTTTATTGATGTAGAGGAATCCAAGTGATTTTTGTATGTTTATCTTATAACCTGAGACTCTGCCAAACTCTTCTATTAGTTTCAGTAGTTTTCTGGAGGATTCCTTAGGGTTTTCTGTGTATAAGATCATGTCATCTGCAAATAGAGATAATTTTACTTCCTCCTTGCCAATCTGGATGCCCTTTATTTCTTTGTCTAGCCTAATTGCTCTGGCTAGGACCTCTAGCACAATGTTGAATAAGAGCAGTGATAAAGGGCATCCTTGTCTGGTTCACATTCTCAAGGGAAAAGCTTTCAGGCTCTCTCCATTTAGAGTGATGTTGGCTGTTGGCTTTGTATAGATGCCCTTTATTATGCTGAGGAATTTTCCTTCAATTCCTATTTTGGTGAAAGTTTTTATCATAAATGGGTGTTGGACTTTGTCAAATGCCTTGTCTGCATCAATTGATAAGATCATGTGGTTTTTGTCTTTTGTTTTATTTACATGGTGGATTACATTAATGGTTTTTCTAACATTAAACCAGCCTTGCATACCTGGTATAAATCCCACTTGGTCGTGGTGAATTATTTTTTTGATATGTTGTTGAATTCTATTGGCTAGAATTTTGTTGAGAATTTTTGCATCTATGTTCATGAGGGATATAGGTCTGTAATTTTCTTTTTTTGTGATGTCTTTACCTGGTTTTGGTATCAGGGATATGGTGGCTTCATAGAATGAGTAAGGTAGTGTTCCGTCATTTTCTATGCTTTGAAATACCTTAAGTAGTAGTGGTGTTAACTCTTCTCTGAAAGTTTGGTAGAACTCTGCAGTAAAGCCATCCGGGCCAGGGCTTTTTTTGTTGGGAGTTTTTTGATTACCGTTTCAATCTCTTTTTTTGTTATGGGTCTATTTATTTGTTCTACTTCTGATTGTGTTAGTTTAGGTAGGTAGTGTTTTTCTAGGAATTCATCCATTTCTTCTAGGTTTGCAAATTTGTTAGAGTACAATTTTTCGTAATAATCTGATATGATTCTCTTAATTTCAGTTGGGTCTGTTGTGATGTGGCCCATCTTGTTTCTTATTCGGGTTATTTGTTTCCTTTCCTGTATTTCTTTAATCAGTCTGGCCAATGGTTTATCAATTTTGTTAATTTTTTCAAAGAACCAGCTTTTGGCTTTGTTAATTCTTTCAATTGTTTTTCTGTTCTCTAATTCATTTAGTTCAGCTCTAATTTTTATTATTTGTTTTCTTCTGGTGCCTGATGGATTCTTTTGTTGCTCACTTTCTATTTGTTCAGGTTGTAGGGACGGTTCTCTGATTTTGGCTCTTTCTTCTTTTTGTATGTGTGCATTTATCGATATAAATTGCCCTCTGAGCACTGCTTTTGCTGTGTCCCAAAGGTTTTGATAGGAAGTGTTTTCATTCTTGATGCATTCTATGAATTTCTTTATTCCCTCCTTAATGTCTTCTATAACCCAGTCTTTTTTCAGCAGGGTATTGTTCATTTTCCAAGTGTTTGATTTCTTTTCCCTAATTTTTCTGTTATTGATTTCTACTTTTATGGCCTTGTGGTCTGAGAAGATGCTTTGTAATATTTTGATGTTTTGGGTTCTGCAAAGGTTTGTTTTATGACCTAATATGTGGTCTATTCTAGAGAATGTTCCATGTGCGCTAGAAAAAAAAAAAGTATACTTTGCAGCAGTTGGGTGGAGAGTTCTGTATAAGTCAATGAGGTCAAGTTGGTTGATTGTAGTAATTAGGTCTTATGTGTCTCTATGGAGCTTCTTACTGGGTGTCCTGTCCTTCTCCGAAAGTGGTGTGTTGAATTCTCCTACTATAATTGTGGAGGTGTCTATCTCACTTTTCAGTTCTGTTAAAATTTGTTTTATGTATCTTGCAGCCCTGTCATTGCGTGCATAAATATTTAATATGGTTATATCTTCCTGGTCAATTGTCCCTTTTATCATTATGTAGTGTCCTTCTTTATCCTTTGTGATGGATTTCACTTTAAAGTCTATTTTGTCAGAAATTAATATTGCTACTTCTGCTCTTTTTTGCTTATTGTTTGCTTGATATATTTTTTCCATCCTTTGAGTTTTAGTTTGTTTGTGTCTCTAAGTCTAATGTGTGTCTCTTGTAGGCAGCATATAGACGGACCGTGTTTCTTTATCCAGTCTGATACTCTCTGTCTCTTTATTGGTGCATTTAGTCCATTTACATTCAGCGTAATTATAGATAAGTATGTGTTTAGTGCTGTCATTTTGATGCCTTTTTATGTGTGTTGTTGACAATTTCATTTTTCCACTTACTTTTTTGTGCTGAGACGTTTTTCTTTGTAACTTGTGTGTTCCTCATTTTCGTAGTATTTGACTTTATGTTTGCTGAGTCGTTACGTTTTTCTTGGTTTTATTTTGAGTTATGGAGTTGTTATACATCTTTGTGGTTACCTTAATATTTACCCCTATTTTTCTAAGTAAAAACCTAACTTGTATTGTCCTATATCGCCTTGTATCCCTCTCCATATGGCAGTTCTATGCCACCTGTATTTAGTCCCTCTTTTTGATTATTGTGATCTTTTACATATTGACTTCAATGATTCCCTGTTTTGAGTGTTTTTTTTTAATTTTTTTTAAATTTATCTTAATTTGTTTTTGTGATTTCTCTATTTGAATTGATATCAGGGTGCTCTGTTCTGTGACCTTGTGTTGTGCTGGTATCTGATATTATTGGTTTTCTGACCAAACAATTTCCTTTAGTATTTCTTGTAGCTTTGGTTTGGTTTTTGCAAATTCTCTAAGCTTGTGTTTATCTGTAAATGTCTTAATTTCACCTTCATATTTGAGAGAGAGTTTTGCTGGATATATGATCCTTGGCTGGCAGTTTTTCTCCTTCAGTGCTCTGTATATGTCATCCCATTGCCTTCTTGCTTGCATGGTTTCTGCTCAGTAGTCTGAACTTATTCGTATTGATTCTCCTTTGTAGGAGACCTTTCTTTTATCCCTGGCTGCTTTTAAAATTTTCTCTTTATCTTTGGCTTTGGCAAGTTTGATGACAATATGTCTTGGTGATTTTCTTTTTGGATCAGTCTTAAATGGGGTTCGATGAGCATCTTGGATAGCTATCCTTTCATCTTTCATGATGTCAGGGAAGTTTTCTGCCAACAGATCTTCAACTATTCTCTCTGTGTTTTCTGCTGTCCCTCCCTGTTCTGGGACTCCAATCACATGCAAGTTATTCTTCTTGATAGAGTCCCACATGATTCTTAGGGTTTCTTCATTTTTTTTAATTCTTTTATCTGATTTTTTTTCAGCTATATTGGTGTTAATTCCCTGGTCCTCCAGATCTCCCAGTCTGCATTCTAGTTGCTTGAGTCTGCTCCTCTGACTTCCTATTGCATTGTCTAATTCTGTAATTTTATTGTTAATCTTTTGGATTTCTGAATGCTGTCTCTCTATGGATTCTTGCAGCTTATTAATTTTTCTACTATGTTCTTGAATAATCTTTTTGAGTTCTTCAACTGCTTTATCAGTGTGTTCCTTGGCTTTTTCTGTAGATTGCCTTATTTCATTTCTGAGGTCATCCCTGATGTCTTGAAGCATTCTGTAAATCAGTTTTTTATATTCTGTATCTGGCAATTCCAGGATCGTATCTTCACTTGGGAAAGATTTTGATTCTTTAGTTTGGGGAGTTGTAGCAGCAGTCATGGTCTGCTTCTTTATGTGGTTTGATATCGACTGCTGTCTCCGAGCCATCACTAAGATATTGCAATGATTTATTCTGTATTTTCTCACTGAGACTTATCTTGTTTTGTTTTCTTTCAATATACATAGGTGGGCTACTAGATTGCGCTGTCTTGAGTGTTGTAGCCCTTGACTCACTTATGTCCTATTACCAGCTGGTTTGGGCTGTTACCAGATATATAAGCCTGAGTCCATTCACTATTCTTGAGTAGAATCTGATTTTGGGTCATCAAGTGTGTGATGCAGACTGTCACCTATCCACCTCGAGAAGTAGTGGTGATAGTTGTGTGCACAAGATTCTAGTAGCAGCAGGGGTTCACACTCCAGCGGGGGCAGGATGCTGACAGGCTTCCCCCAAGTGTCAGTAAGGTAGGTGTGTCTCTATTCCTAAAGCACTTTGGTGGGTGGGCTCTGCAGCTGTACCTTAGGCCCCCAATGCAAGTACCTCTACAGATTGGTAGGTGTCACCCTCCTTAGACCCCTAAGGCAGGAGGCTAGGTGGTCTGGGGGGAGCTTCAGCCCTCAGTTCCCTGTTGTGGGTCAGTGAGGGCTCTGTTGAATATGCAGAGATATCACACCTGGGAAACTTGTCTTTCCAGTAAATCTGCTAAAACAATTGCAGTCAGATCCCTATCAGAAATGCCTTTGCATTATAATAGCCACCTTGTTCCCTGTAGGGATGAAAGCCCAAGACTGTGGATCACATATGCTTGGCTGGAGCTGGTTCTGTGTTTTTAGTGTTTTAGTCCAATTAGGCAAGGATTTTTGGTCCCTGGGTTTTTTGTAGTTGCTTCTCTCAGGCCAGGAGAATGGGTTAGGAAAAGACAAAAACAAAACGAAAGAAAGAAAAAACGCAGAGCAGTTTACTTTCTGGCTCAGGAAATTCCAATGTTAATGAAGCCGCCTGGGAAGGGGAGGGAAGGGTTCAGATAAATAGGAGAGAGTAGCACCCCGGAATATAGACAAAGTTACATATCTTGGTTGTGATGACTGTTTTATCTGAGATTCCTGAGGCGCGCGTCGTCAACTGTGCGCACTGGCTGGGTAGAGTTTGCCCCCGAGGGTCAGGCCCGCGTCCCGTGCTTGCGCTGTCTCAGAAGCCGAGGTTAGTTCCTCTGCTCCCAGTCCAAGGCCCAGCTCCAAGGTTCCCTTGCTGGGACGCTGCACTCCCAGCTCCAAAACCAGTCGCTGCCTCCCCGTGACTTCTCCTCCTGTCAGCCGTGTCGCTGCGCTGCCTGCGTGCGCTGGCTGGGCTTCTCCCGAGGTCAGTTCGGGGGTTAGGGCTGCACCCCGTGATTGCGCGGTCTCAGGATGCCGTGCTCATCTCCCCTGCGCCCAGTTCAAAGCCCGGTGCCAAGGTTTCCTGACTGGGACCCTGGCTCCAGGCTCTGAAAACTGTCGCTGCTTCCCTGTGATTGTTCGTTCTCAGTCTCTGTCACTCAGGTCAACTCTTTAAATCTGTGTTTTTTGGTCATGGTTCGTAGATTGTCATGTATGTGATCGATTCACTTGTTTTTCCAAGTCTTTGTTGCAAGAGGGATCCGAGGTAGTGTCTACCTAGTCAGCCATCTTGGCCCCGCCTCCGATATTTTTCAATAATTTCCACATTTGGTTGGATCACCTTTCTTGGGCATAGGCATAAATATGGATCTCTTCCAGTAGTTTTGCCAGGTAGCTGTCTTCCAAATTTCTTGGCATAGAGGAGTGAGAGCTTCTAGTGCTGCATCTGTTTGTTGAAACACCTCAGTTGACATTCCGTCAATTCCTGGAACCTTGTTTTGCACCAATGCCTTCAGTGCAGCTTGGACATCCTCCTTCAGTACTATTGGACCCTGATCATACACTACCTCTTGAAATGGTTGAATGTCGGCCAATTCTTTTTGGTGTAATGACTGTGTATTCCTTCCATCTTCTTTTGATGCTTCCTGTATCTTTTAATAGTTCCGCCACAGAATCCTTCACTATTGCAACTTGTGGCTTGAATTTTTTCTTCAGTTTTTTCCATTTGAGAAATGCTGAGCATGTTCTTCCCTTTTGGTTTTCTATCTCCAGGTCTTTGCAACATGTCATTATAATATTTTGTCTTCTCGAGATGCACTTTGAAATCTTCAGTTCTTTTACTTCATCATTTCTTCCTTTTGCTTTAACTACTTGACATTCAAGAGCAAGTTTCAGAGTCTCTGTTGACATCCATTTTAATCTTTTCTTTCCTGTCTTTTTAATGACCTTTTGCTTTCTTCATGTATGATATCCTTGATGTCATTGCACAATTCGTCTGGTCTTTGGTCATTAGCGTTCAACGCATCAAATCTGTTCTTGAGATTATCTCTAAATTCAGGTTGGATGTACTCAAAGTCATACTTTGGCTCTTATGGACTTGTTCTAATTTTCTTTAGTTTTGTCTTGAACTTGCATATGAGTAATTGATGGTCTGTTCCCCAGTTGGTCCCTGGCCTTGTTTTGACTGATGTTATTGAGCCTTTTCATTGTCTCTTTCCACAAATGTAGCTGATTTGATTCCTGTGTATTCCACCTGGCAAGGCCTATGTGTATAGTTGCCATTTATGTTGTTGAAAAAAGGTATTTGCAGTGAAGAAATCACTGGTCTTGCAAAATTCTATCATGCAATCTCCAGTATCATTTCTATCACCAAGTTTGTATTTACCAACTACCAGTCTTTCTTTGTTTCCAACTTTTGCATTCCAATCACCAGTAATTATCAATGCATCCTGATTGCATGTTATATCAATTTCAGACTGCAGAAGTTGGTAAAAATCTTCAATTTCTTCATCTTTGGCCTTAGCGGTTGGTGCGAAAATGTGAATAATAGTCATATCAACTGGTCTTCTTTGTAGACGTATGGGTATTATCCTATCACTGACAGTGTTATAATCTTGGATAGATCTTGAAATGTCCTTTTTGATGATGAATGCAATGCCATTCCTCTTCAAGTTGTCATTCCTGGCATAGTAGACCGTATGATTGTCTGATTCAAAGTGGCTAATACCAGTCCATTTCAGCTCTCTAATGCCTAGGATATAGATGTTTATAAGTTTCATTTCATTTTTGATGATTTCCAATTTTTCCTAGATTCATACTTCCTAAATTCCAGGTTCTGATTATTAATGGAAGTTCGCAGCTGTTTCTTCCCATTTTGGGTTGTGCCACATCAGCCAACGAAGGTTCCAAAAGCTTGACTCCATCCACGTCGTTAAGGCCATCTCTACTTTGAGGAGGCAGCTCTTCCCCAATTGTCTTTTCAGTGCCTTCCAACCTGAGATGCTCATCTTCCAGCACCATATCAGACAATGTTCTGCTGCTACTCATAAGGTTTTCACTGGCTAATTCTTTTCACAAGTAGACTGCCAGGTTCTTCTTCCTAGTCTGTCTTAATCTGGAAGCTCAGCTAAAACCTGTCCTCCGTGGCTGACCCTGCTGGTATCTGGATACCAGTGGCATAGCTTCCAACATCACAGCAACATGCAAGCCCCCACAGTACGACAAACTGGCAGACATGTGAGGGACTTAGAAATAGATATTATAAATTTGCAGGGTCAGCAGGTATGAACCATGAATAAACCATGAAATGTTCTTTTGCATAATTATGTCTTAGGGTTTATGCCTTTAGGCCTACGATACTTTGGCTCAGAATTAACCTCCTGATAGTCTGAGTACACTGAAAGTTGAAAGTAGTGTGATTTTAATATTTTTCCAAGGAGTCAAACAAAATTACTCATCCATTTTTTACAAGAAAAAGTATGAAATGCAAAAATATCTAATTGTGAGCCAAAGCCCCTTAATTTCTTCTAAAATTGCCAGAAAAAAAAAGTAAAGATGCAAAATAACTAGAACAAAGAGTAAAAGACAAATTAGTAATTAAACTAAGTCAATCATAGGTGACTTTAGGAACAGAAAGACTATTGTAGGATATCATTCTGTTTTAGTTTTGTTGTAACTTCTTTGTAAAGTTTGATTAATATTTCTTTATATTTAGGAAACACTAGAAGTCAGAATCATAGAGCCAAAAAAAATTAGAGTGCCTGTTTGTTCATTTACTATCACCCTCATCACCTACTTTCTTCTTATCCAAAACCAATGAAAATCCAATCTGGTTTTAAGGCTTCCAAAAGAGATTGTATCACATGATAGTGAATGATTTCTTTGGTTAAAGCCCTCAATGCTAGAAAATTTCTTCCTGTGCTTAATTATTTTTGTTTGACTGGTTTTCTAACTATATCATTTGCAGCCTTTAACATGGCAATCATTGTAAATACCATGAAGTAAGGGGACCTTCTTCCTCTCAAATGGTCATCTTTCACTTGAGAGGTGATTTTCACATGGAGACATGATTTATAACTCAATGTATTTATTCAAAAACTTCCAACCTGCTTGCTGAATTAGCCAGCCTGTCTAGGTCATGTTGCACTGACTTTGTGTCTCCTATCCTTCCTTCTCTAATGTAAAATGTCATTATGGGTTCTGGTCCTAACCCTGATGGGAGTACCAGTCTTATTAAGTGAGATAATGAACTTCCTTATTTAGAACGGAAACCCTGGTGGCATAGAGGTTAAGTGCTATGGCTGCTAACCAAAAGGTCGGCAGTTCGAATCTACCAGGTTCTCCTTGGAAACTCTGTGGGGCAGTTCTACTCTGTCCTATAGGGCCGTTATGAGTCGGAATCGACTCAACAGCAGTGGGTTTGGTTTTTTGGTTTTTATTTAGAGCTTCAATTTTTAATACACAGTGACTGGCAGGCAGTGTTTCTCATGATGGGTGTATCAAATAATTTCTACCGATGATCTGCCCCAACAGAACCTATTTGCATATATGGCACCATCTTCTTATAAGTGGGCAGCTTCGTACTTAAGTTCCTTTCCAACTTGTATTGTTAAACTAAGGCATGTGTATTGGCTTGGAAAAGCAATTCAAGCCATCATTTACCAAAATATGGTACATAATACTCTAAAAATGGGACATGTGTTAAAGTTATTTTCTTTCCATACATATGGTATATTTGAGGGTTCATACTTTTTTTAAGCCTTACATATTATTTCAGCAACACCACGTGCCAGAATAACACATATCCAGCAACAGTTAATATGTGTAAGCTGTGTTTCTGCAGTCATCTAAATAGCCTTCACTTGGAACTTTCGTGGAAAGAATATGTTTTGTTGTTTCACGTGAAATTAGTAACAAGGCTGTTTTAGGATGAATTTTTTTTTTTCCAGCTATATCCTGCCATATCTGGGCAAGAAGTGTTACTTTAATTTATATAAGTAATTGCAATAAGTTTAATGGTGTTCCTAAGGTAGGAAATGAGTTCAACACAGCTTTTGGTTGAAAGGTACATGTTCTTAGTACATATAGACACTTAAAACAATTAAAAAATTTTTTAACATACTTATAATTCATATTTTAAACAATGCTAGAGTAAAACAAGTATGTAACAAAAGATGAATTCAAGAAGTAAGTATGAAAAAAGATCTGTGCATACTAAGAAATGGAATGGATATTAGAAGTTTTTGATCGATGAAGTAAAACGCTTTCTGTAATTTTCAACTGAAAATATAAATAACCATGAATTTACAAAAAGTACTTATGAATTCATTTTATTTAAATACACTACTCATATGAAATCAGACCAATGAGCAACTGGACCAATGAGCAACATCATGATAAACGGAGAAAAGATTGAAGTTGTCAAGGATTTCATTTTACTTGGATCCACAATCAACAGCCACGGAAGCAGCAGTCAAGAAATCAAAAGACGAATTGCATTGGGGAAATCTGCTGCAAAGGACCTCTTCAAAGTGTTGCAGAACAAAGATGTCACCCTGAAGACTAAGGTGCGCCTGACCCAACCCATGGTATTTTCAATCACATCATATGCATGTGAAAGCTGGACAATGAATAAGGAAGACCGAAGAAGAGTTGATGCCTTTGAATTGTGGTGTTGGCGAAGAATATTGAATATACATGGACTGCCAAAAGAACGAACAAATCTGTCTTGGAAGAAGTGCGGCCAGAATGCTCCTCAGAGGCAAGGATGGCGAGACTGCATCTTACATACTTTGGACATGTTGTCAGGAGGGATGAGTCCCTGGAGAAGAACATCATGCTTGGCAGAGTACAAGGTCAGCAGAAAAGAGGAAGACCCTCAACGAGGTGGATTGACACAGTGGCTACAACAATGAGCTCAAGCATAACAACGATTGTAAGGATGGCGCAGGACCGGGCAGTGTTTCATTCTGTTGTGCATAGGGTCACTATGAGTCAGAACTGACTCGATGGCACCTAACAACAACAACAACAATGAAATCAGAGCATAAGGAATATACAGGGAAAGCACTCTGAATAAAGTTCAGAAATACTGAAGCAGTGTATAAACTTATGCTTAATCTTATTTAATTTTTTTCATGATGACTTAATAGAATACTTAGTGTTGGACATTCATAAATTACTTCAACACTGAATCAAAAATGCATTCAAGAAAAAACTTAGGGATTGAGATGAGACGAGCTCTGAGTTTTGCCTTAAAAAATATCTACCCGATTTTCCCAAAGTGTTACTCAATATGTTCAGTGGTATTACATTAAAATAAAAAAAAATAGTGTTGAGATGGGAGAGTTCACATTCAAAATGTTTTCAGACATCCTATAGATTTTTGGGGGTTTAAGTAGATCCTCTAAATGTAGGACTTCTTTGAACTAGGGCTAGAGAAGGGCCATATTATGCTGGGTTTCCCAAATTCACTGATCTCTAGAATCCTCTATTCACCAATTATCTCATGTGCTTAGTGACCTGAGTTTCTCACTTCGGAGGCAACCATCCACCCTACAGATGAGTTAACTGGAAGCTGGACATTTTGAGTGGGTTGGTTTGGTGTGATACATAATTTTTATATGACCTTTCTTATCATGGCCTTTTAACTTGGTGGGACTATACAAATAAGGTGCTTATGGCCCACCAAGGGGAGTGGCCAGCTTCCTACTAATGCAAATAATGTGCACAGCACCCTTGTGGGGGTGGGATCATGCAAATAAGGTATAAGGAATCCTAATGAGGGGATTGGTTAGTTTTGCCACCCCTCTAGGTTTAAAAAAGGGCCAACCCCAGAGCATAGAGGGGACCTCCCTACCACCAAAAAGAAGAGATGGGAGTGGAATGTGTCCTTAAGACCCGAGGTTTCTGTGCTGAGAACCTCCTATACTCAAGATATATATATAGAGAGAGAGAGAGACAGCACAAGATAGTGAGCAGCAGCAGCAGATAAACAGCAGAAACAAAACCAGGAGACTGGTGTGAAACAGAGCAGTGGGCTTCCTGGCCCACAGAGCAAGTTGGCTACAGTGGGCATGCCAACCCACAGAGCAAGAGAGCTGAGTGCCTTCAGCAAGAGGCTTACTGTCAGAGTGGGATGCCCATGGGCACTTCTTGGTGGAGCTAAAAGCTTTGTAACACTTGCCTGAGCAGGGCAGAGGCCAGGCGGAGGGGCCGAGAGGCTGAGGGCCAGAAGGAGGCTTGCCTGTAGGAATGGCTGAGAAGAGGCTGTTCTGATCAAAGAATTGTATCCTGAGTCATTCCTGATCCTGAATTTAGCCTGTTACTTCCCTAATAAACCCCATAAATGTGAATATGATCTGTGAGTTCTGTGTGGCCATTGCAACAAATTACCAAGCCCAGCAGAAAATAGAGAGTGCTGCAGGAGGGACGGCTGGTGTCAGAATTGGTAAAACGTTTGGAGAGAGGAGGTATGTCTGATTTCTCCCCCATAGGAATCAGCCTTGGCCTGAAGTTCATGGTGATTCTCTTTCTCTCTTGTGAAGTTAGAAGACTTCTAATGCCACCACGCCATTTTTATACTTGAGCAAAAAAATATGGTTACAGCCAGATCACAAACGGCAAGATTAGAAGAATTTAATATTGATGCTTTGATTTGTGTTAATTTTTTAAAAAGAGGTATGCTAATGAAACTTATACAATGAAATATAATGTATGGGAACCATGGAGTAGTGAGATATCTGCTCAATGAACATAGGAGAGCAAACTGCCCGGTGATGTAAGTTTCAGGTCTCTAAAATTTAAGGGGGTCATTAAAAATTTGAGTGTGGCTTTTTAGAGAGAAGGACCCCAGTTGTGCAGTGGTTAGGAATTTGGCTGCTAACCAAAAGATCGGCAGTTCGAATCCACCAGCCACTCCTTGGAAACTCTATGGGGCAGTTCTACTCTGTCCTGTAGTGTCGTTATAAGTCAGAATCGACTTGATGGCAATGGATTTTTTGTTTGTTTTGTTTTGGTTTATCTAGAGAGATGGTCAAAAGCCAGGAAATATGCAACCATGAAGAAAGGTCTCTTGAGCTATATTGATTTAATTAGGTGAATAAAAGAAAAATATTCTTTATACAATTATGCTATTTAAAAAGAAAGAACATTTCACAAATCTCTTCTGAAGACCAAACATGATAACTGAGCATAAGCTGAACCTTAAACATTATCTGAGGTATCTGGGCCAGAGCTCTGGGAGCTGATTCAGAAATTGAGTTGGGTCTACTTGGTGCTATAGGGGGGTCTTCTATGCTGGGCCCAATCTGGATTGCCTTTATGGAAAGTTTCCAAATACGGGTGGTAATAATTCCCTTCCTAGATTGCTATGGGTGGGACTAAGTCCAGTTAATTGAAAATTAGCTCAAGGATGCATCATTTTAAGAAGCAAAAGCATAAAGGTACAAATAAGACAGTTGATCAAAAAGAGTGGAAATACAAATAGAGAAGAAAAATGTATCATGTGTCTTAGTTACTTAGTGCTGTTGTAACCAAATACCATAAGAACAGAAATTTATTTTCTCATAGCTCTGGAGGCTGAGTCCAAATCAGATTCCAGTCTTGTTAAATCCTTCCTTGTGGTAGCCCCTGGTGTTCCTTGGTTCCTTGGGGCTTCTTGGCTTATGGACAATCCTCACATGGCATCTGTCTTCCCTGTTGTGTGTTTTTGTGTTCATTCTGCTCATTTTAAAACTCAGAAGTGATTAGATTTAGAGCCCACCCTGTATTGGTATAGCCTAATTAACATAACCAAAAAACTATTTCCAAATAGGATCATATTTACAGATACAGGGGTCAGGATTTCAATTCAATCCATAACAGCATGTTTCAAAAGGGGTGAACAGAACTTAGATGTAGGTAAAGATAAATTAAAAACCAATCTGTAACCAGTCTCTATATTTAGCTTGACTTATTTTCTTGGACCTGAGTTTGCAGTTAGAATCTGAGATGTACATAAAGCAACTCATCTAATTGTAAAGATCCAATCTGATATAGTAGAAAGTACACGGTCTTGAAGTTGTAAGACAGATTTAGTTTTTAGCCTGGTTCAGAAATTTAGTTGTGTTGTATAACTTTTTAGTTTACCTAAACCTCAGGTTTGTCATTTGTAAAATGTGCTCATTGTACAGATGACAGTAATTTAGGCAAATGTCTAGCATTTTTAAGCACCACCTTCTCCAAAGTTGGACTGCTGAAGAAGGTTATGAAATTTCCTTTCAAACAAAGCTCTAATGTACTCTAACCTGAATACAAGGCTTAATATTTAATTTCATCAGTAAGCAAGCAGATTGATTAGGTGACATCTTGGTGACAAGGTATACTTTAGACAAACCTACACAGCATAGATTTCATGTACATAAAGGATAAACTGGGATGAAGTTTTTTATTTTGCTTTGTAAAAAGGATTTGAAACTTTTTTTATCTGACTGTTTTTCTTAATATGTTTCATACTAAATTTATTTTTCTACCACTCCACATGTACATATAGCCTTTGGAATAATGCTAGTATGTAAATCAAGGTATATCTCTATTACACAAAAATTATTTTCTAAACTTTGCACATATTTGTATATAGCTCACAATTTACAGAGGAGATATTTTTAGTACTTGGTAATCTAATATTAGGTTTATGAGGCAAAAAGGCAGCTAAGCATTCTAGATCAAAAGGAGAATCTGAGCAGAATTACTCCTTGAGATCAAAAAACAGTGCTTATTTCTCATGTCATCGACAGTGATAAATGTATTTTGGTAACTCAAAAATTATTTTTGATTAGCTTATTAATAAGAGTGCTTGTATTGCTTATATCTTGCATGAGTACATCAAATAAGCTCCTATATTTAAATTTTGTCATTACCTTTAATTGAGACATTACACATCATTTCATTATTCCTGGCATTCTTTTTCTCTTCTGAGAATAAGCAATAGTTAACTATCCGCTCCAAGGGTTAGTAACATTCATGCATGGCTTGTATTTGCCTTTTCTGTTTTATTTTGTGGGAGATTGAGAAACATGGGATAATTGTGGGAAGGTAGGCTTTTGTGTGTTAGGTGTTTTTTATGATTCTCTTCTACTAAGTAAGATTGTTAATGACTTGAACGTGTCAGTTTTGTCTTTGAGCCTGTTTTGCACAAGACTGATAAATCAAGAAGCACAGATAAAAATAAAACATTTCTGGTATCTATCTATAGGATTTGTTGTAACATGGTCCTTTTTGTTGATTTTAACAAGATTAGCTATGATATTGTTGGTAATTCCTTCATTACCTTTTCATTATAAATAATATTTAAAAAATGAATCCCAAGCTCTGATTTCCCAAATATATGCTATCATTTCTGGCTACAGGAGTTAGAACATAAATAGTTTGACTCTAGCTGTACATTATTGTAAAGATTAGGAATTTCATAGAAAATTGTTCAGAAGGTAAAAATCGTATTATAATGAATTTATTCATTCAAGAAATAATAATTACTTGTTTTATATAATGCAATACCTTGTGATACTACGTGGTATGTGAAAATGAAAAAGCAGCCATAACTTCAAAGACTTTCTAGCAGACAAGGAAAATAAAATAGGCACAGAAATTATTATGTTTTCAAAAAGGGTAAGTACATTAAAAGAGATACAGATAAACATTAAAAAAAAAAAACACTATTCAAGTTTAAAATAGTACTATATTAAATTCTTCTGGGATGATTTGGAGAAATCTTATAGAGAAAGCATCAATAAAATGAAGTCATTATGTGGAAACATAATCAGGAATAATTGCCTTTTTAGGTAGGACAGAGAATCTACAAAGAGCAAAGTCACAGTGAAGAGAAATCTCAAGAGATGTTTGGGTAAAAGAAAGAAGTTCACTTTGATTAGAATATAGGGTCTTTGAGGCTGTGCAGTAGAAGAGAGAAGCCCCTGGGTGATGTAAGTAGTGAAAATGCTTGGCTGCTAAGAAAGGTTAGCAGTTTGAGGCTGCCCAGAGGTACCTTGCAAGAAAGGCCTGGTGATATGCTTCTGAAAAACCAGCCACTGAAAACCATATGGAGCACAAATCTGCTCTGACACCATGAGTTGGTGCTGACTTGATGGTAACTGGCCAGTAGAAGAGTGGTAGAAAGTTAGACTGAAGTTTCACAATTTACAGTACTTGAAAACCAAGTGCATTCCTCAGACGATGGCAAGCCATGAAGGATTTTCAAAGTGGAAAAGGGTATAATCAAATCAAAGCTCTAGGAAGATTATTTTGACATCAGATGTTAGAGTAAAATTGACCCATGTGAGACTAGAGGTGCAGAGAGCAGTTAGAAGGCATCTGTCCTGGAGAGAGTATTCAGGGTCTCCTCTATACACTTGGGCTGGCATTGGCAGAAGGTGCGTGCCACAGAGACTAAAGAATCAGCCAACTTTGGTTGCTGACTTGGCTCTCGACCTTCAGGTGTTTTATCTGGACTGACTCTGAGAATGACTATATCATAAAAAAACGGCAAACACGGGGGAAACAAGTTTGTGCAAGAGGAAAAATGATGCGCGCCTTTTTGGACATACTGAGCTTAAAATACCATGTGAATGTGTCAAGCAATCAATTTGTAATGTGCACGAAGAGGGACTGTGGGAGACCTGGCTGCCTGTTACAAACACATAAACATAACAATTTAAAAACATACAGCTAAGCTCACAAAAGAAAGGAAAACCTTCAGGTGTTGTAAAAGAAAAAGAGGTACACATACAAGGTAATGCCACAATGGCTCATGGGGTTTTCTAACTCAGATGTAATCCCTGGAGGCTTGGAAATGGGATTTTAATGTCCATGTGGGAAAACATACATGATCTTCTAAGGCATGGGTTTGGAACAGAGTATTTCCTGGAGTCTGGAATGCCTTCCTGCCAATACAGAGTCACTGGACCTGTGCCAAGCATAGTTATGGGTTGTGGATTTATGACACATGGGTATTGTGCAAACTCAAAAGGAGAAATTAAGGTAGAAATTTGTTAAAGCACTGGTAAAATCCCTAGGGCAAGGACAAAAGGCAATCAAATCACCTCTATAGAGGCATTTAAATAATTCAGGACTCTTGTAGAACTCCTACAGAAACTAAAACCACCATGAAAAAGAATGCATAATATAAATTATAAACTACATTTGAAAACAAAGTACCCCAAGAGAAAAACAGCAAAAAAAAAAAAAAAAAAGCAAAATACAACTTTAGCAGAAGACAATAGAACAATCTTAAATAGAGATTGCAAAATAATCACTTAAAATGTTCATAGAGGCAAAAGAACATAGTAAAACAATGGGTCTTCATGAAAAAAGAATGAATGAAGAAAGAAACAAATATTTAAAGACATAAAAGTATATTCATTAAAATTAATGAAACAATGTATTGAACAGCAGATTACATACAGTTGAAGGAAGAAAGTTGGATTTGAGAAATTACAAGAATGAAACTCAGAGAGAGAGTAATAGAATATTTGAAAGCAAGATTAAGAGAGAATTCCTAGTGGGATTTCCAGAAGGAAAACTCAGAGAAAGTAGATGTGAGAAATACATTTGAAGACCTGATACCTCAAGAATTTTCAAGAAATGAAGAAATGCATGAATGTTAAAGATTGACCTATGAGTCTTGAGTCTTGAGATGCCTCATGGTAAAATGCAGAGTCTTAGATACAAACAGATGCTCCTGAAAACAACTAGAGAAAGACCATAATTTGACTGACAGCAATATTTTCATCAGCAACAACTAGGGTCAGAAGACAGTGAAATATGTTCAAAATGCTGAGAAAAAATAACAACCTAACATTCTATACCTAGCCAAACTATCATTCAAGAATGATCATGAAATAAAACCATTTCCTAACAAAATAGTTTGCAAAATTGGCCCTTGCTGGAAGAACTACTAAAGGATGTAGTTTAGTAAAAAGGACTTTGAACCAGAAGTAAAGTGTGAGTGGGATGTAAGAAGAAATTGAGAGATTGGGGCTAGAGGATTAAGCACATTAATGATAACTTGGAACCGGTCTGTGAAAAATTTAACCAAAATCAGGCCATATAAGATGAATAAAAATGTTGTTGAATAGCAGTTAGTAGACTCATGAGGTTCAATATTATCAGGCCTGTGTGTATAATGTCACCTTTTACACAGGGAGTCAATACAGCAATCCAAGTAAGACAGTGTTGCTAAGAGTTGCACCATTTGCAACCTTGGCATCATGATGGAACTTTAAAAAATATTTTAAAATATTGGTAGTTGAACTCCATAACTTCTTAATTTAATTGGTCTGGGGTGCGTCCTCAGCATCTGGATTTTTTTTTTAAGCTCCCTGGGTGATGCTGGGCAGCGAAGGTTGAGAACCACTGTGATAGATTGCTAGAGAACAGCAGAAGTTCAGAAACCGACCTTAGCCGCTTGTCAAAGCAGAGGGTGGAGCTCTTTCTGATGATCATGGGTGCCTTTTCACACTTAGGAAAAGGATTTTCACTTTAGAGCGGGGGTCAGCAAACTTCTGTAAAGGGTCAGATAGTAGATATTGTAGGTTTTGTAGGCCATATGATCTCTGTCACACTACTCAACTCTGTTGTGGTCAGGGATGGATTATCCAATAAACAAGGTATGCAGGTATGGACAAGCTTACTTGTGCTTGCTTACTAATCTGCAGTACACAATTTTAAAGATGTAGTGAAACCCATGTGAAATTATGCACTGCAGATTAGTAAGTAAACACAAGTAAACCCATGTGCTTACTGTAAGCATGTGTACACATTGCTTACTGGTTAATCTACCTCTGGTTATGGTGCTGAAGCCACAGATAATGTGTAAGCAAATGGGCTTGGCTGTATTCCAATAAAACTTTATTTACAAAAGCAGACGATGGGCCAGATTTGGCCTATGAGGCTTAGTTTGCCAACCTGCCCTTTACAGTCTTAAAATATAGTTAGGAAACCATATTCGAGAAACATCACATTAGTCTTAGAGAAAGTAACTCCTTGTGTGAATAGTCCAAACAGGTGGCCACTGACAAGCCTGTAGAAGAAAATATGAAGATAAATTCAAAACAGTGTAAAGATCAGGGAGGCTACGGGTCACTAGAGGGTAAATTTGATTAAATGAAAATGCAAGCATAGAGAGTAAACCTTATAAAAAAGGGGGTAGTTCTCACCGAGTAAGACGTTGAGAATGCACAAGAGGTTCCTTTGCTTGTTTTGATTGGCTTTGTTGGTTTTTGTTTTCCATGTTTAGAGGGGAAATGTGAATGGATGGCTGGAATTTTCTATTCATTCACATCTAGATTCTTTGGGGTCATGACACATATACCCTATTTTATCTGTATTGAAAATACTTTCCCTTTTCTGTCCTTTCTCATGTGTCACATTAGCACATGGACATTTCTTTCTCACATCTCTGGATTGAATTTGGACAGATTATCCTAAAGACAGATGCCATTGTAAGATGAACCACAAAATAAATTTAAATTATAGTATTTGAGAAAGAAGTAGATATGGGTTTTCTGTGCAGCATAATTGTCAAATATTTCTTGAATTTGTTTTCCTTTCTCTTCCCCTGCATCCCTGCCCTCATAACTGATTGCCTGAATTATAGAATTCCTTAATTTATTTTAATTCCAAATTATAACTCTTATTCCCATTTAATACCTCTGAAATTAGGTTACAGCTTAGAATCAATGAATATATATTGAATCATTGAGTATGTATTTAAATTTTACCCTAAAATCTGTTATGAAATTCGTAGTATATTTCCAAATCAATAGCATCTTAGAATCAAGGAAATATGGTATTATCTTGTCTCTTCTTTTTGCCTTATCTTTCCTCTGGCAACCATTTCCAGAGTCCAGAGAGTTATATTTCTGGAAATCAAATCTGTTCTTGTCACTACCTTATCTAATAATTTTGAGTCCCACTCCCCCCCCACAAAAAAAAAATTAAATGTGGCCTCAGAGTCCAAACTCCTTGGCATGGCATTCAAGGGCCTTGATATCTAAAGTCTTTTGTTTTCTGGCCCAAAGAACTAGCCTCTGGCCTTATTCCCCACCACTCCCTGCTCCCTCATGTGGGTTGCCTCATTCCTGACAACATCAGAGACATGATGCATTATTTTAATGCAAGCATTGCAAAATCTCTGAGGAAAGTTTACTAAAATTGAATTGGTGTTGAGCTGAAAATAGCTAAAACAGGTTTTTCTTAAAGCTTAATAATTTAAGATGGTAATGGATCATTGTCCTTGCAGAAAAGGTTTGACTTTTTATATTAGAGCAAATTACCGAAGAAGCTTACAGAATATCTTTATTTGGAGCCCTTTAAACACACACTAGACACTTCTGTGTTTGGAATGATTTAGATATACCCATGAGAGAGACACAAGGTGAACTCTGAGGTTGTGGCCAGTTCTAGGAGTTTTTGCGGTGATTAATGACGGTGTCTAAATGCGGCCAAAACATCCAGATGGGAGTAAAGAGAGAAATTCAGTTAGTTATCTACATACTGCCTATATGATTCTAAAGACCTGGATACTTAACTGTTGCATGCATGTAGTTAGTTAAATAAACTATATATTTTACTGGTATTCTCCATTTCAAATATTACTATGTTGCTATGCTGGGCCCTGGTGGCACAGTGGTTAAGTGCCTGTTAACCAAAAGGTCGGCAGTCTGAAACCACCAGCCACTCCTTGGAAACCATACAGGATAGTTCTGCTCTGCCCTGTAGGGTCACTGTGGGTCAGAATCAGCTCAACAGCCATGGGTATAATATAAACAACCTCAATATAAACACGTGTTATTTTATTCCTATCTTCCATCAAATTGTATATCAAATTGTAATTATTTGAGAGAGAAAAATATGAGTTCAATTGAAAATTGTTTTGGCTTGTCTGAAGATGAAATAATAATGAACAAATAGTGCAAAGTGAATTTTCTTGATGCTCTTTAGGCTATTTCTTCATTTAGAAAAATGGAAATTAAGAAATGACTTATACACTAGATGCATATTTATATGGATCTATTATTTTAAATTTAGGTATGTGTCTTGTGCCCTGGGCTGTCCCTATGAAGGAAACATCACACCGCAAAAAGTGACAGAAGTAAGATGCATCTCTGTTCTTTTCTGGCTGATGGTAAAATGACTTGTATTTTTTTTTAAAGTGGGCTGGTTTCCTTACCATTTGTTGTGTCAACTCAACAAAGACTAAGGTGAACCATGCTATGGGAGACTATCCCCGAAGACGTGTTTGAGAACTTAATAGTTTCATTTTAAAGAGCTCTACATAGGTTATTGCAGGCCTAAGTTAAATAACAGCTGAGTCTTACTATTTGGGTGCTCCAAATTGAAGAAATTGAAAACATCCGGTTTTGCTTTTCTTTCTTTATTTATTTTTTAATGTGAATAGAACATAGTGAGTGCCCTTTCCGCTACCCATCAGACTTTGGAACAGCTTGTGTACACACAGTTAAACTTTACTTTGGCTGCCTAGGTAAAACACCTCTGTTTTTCTCTTGCGTACTTCCATGCTTATACCAGAATATACTCGCTTTAGTGTTTTTGTTCCTTTGAGATCCTATGTATGATACTGCTGTGCTTCAAGGTTCTGTTTTTCTGGAGAAATTTTATAGCAATGGATTATAGTTGCCAAGATCCTGCTTATAGAAATTCTATTTTCTACTTCCTGTTCTTGTTTATTACCGTATTTTTTACACAAATCATGCGCAAATTCTACGTTTGTTTGCCAGCTGCTCCCTCTTCTCTCAAGGTATTTTCAGAAGCACTGCTATGCCAATTGTTTTACACGTTGCTGTATAAAGAATTAGCATAGTGCACTTACAAAAATATCTTGGGGGGGAGGGAGCAATTGGCAAACAAAAGTAGAAAGTGTGTTTTTTGCATAAAAATGTGGTAATTGATGCTACTGAATACAAAATACTGTATCTTTGAGATTAGAGTATCTCAGAAATATTTGAAGTATATTAATATGCACATGTTGCAAAGGTTTTTAATTTTCATGAAGATAGTTTAATTTTCATGACACTGGTGGTACTAAAGCAGGTAAGATGGCATTATCAGAAAATAAAAATTCAAGCAAGATAAACTTCAGTTTTCCTGAAGCCATTCCTCTTTTGAAATTTACTGCAGAATTTTTAAATGAGAGCTATCCCATGGCATATTATTTAAGCAAGACTCTTACCCATGGAGGCAGATATACTATGAAATAATGAAGGTTAAATTTTATAGTCCTTCCCTTGCACGGGGCCTGTCCAAGTTTCTGTCATTCATTTCTATTCACAATTACTTATTCTTTTCTTATAAGACATGTCCAAAATTGTGAAACATCAGACTGCACAAAACCTGGACCCACCTCTTCCTACACAACAAACCCCTTGCATTTCTTGTGCCTCATGCCATCTTTAGATGAACCACACACATACTCAGACTCTCCATTCCTCCACCAGGATGTATGAGGTGTTGCTGAAGAGAGTCATGTGGCAGGGAAATTGTAAGCATTACAAGCTCATGATCATCATGGACCTTCTGTGCTATCCTACTACATTTTGTGGTCAACTCACATTCCTACTTGCTGAAATGACTATTTTAAACTTTGTTCACTCTGTTCAAGCCTCTATACTTTCCTCTCATTTTCTACTCCCTTTCAACAGAATCCATGCTTTTGACACTTGGACATGCTCATATCTCTTTAGTCTAAAACATTTATTCCTTAATTCAGCATTCGATCAGTTATCTATCTCCATCTTCTTCCACCTAAACTTCGTAAAAGAACTGTCTACAGTAAGTTTCCATTTTCTCATGTGCCACCATCTCATCACACTCCAAGATGACTTCGAGGCCATTCACTCCTCTGAAATCCATTTTTATAAAGTCACAACTTAACCATTTGTGTCAAGGAATACAAGATCGTGTTCAGTCCTTATCTTATTTGAACTCTCAGCAGAATTTGGGGCTGGTGATCATTTCCTCTTTCCTGACACCCTTGTATTTATTTTATTTATTTATTTGCTTTCTCATCACACTATTTTTTTCATTTGATGACTTTTTTACTTCATGGACGTTCTTTGCATTTTATATTTTAGCTTCCAGGAACACACTACTTTTTGCATTTGGCGTTCCACCTGGAATACTTTTCTTATATCTTTCTTTTACACTTTCTTCAACAGGTTAATGCCTACTTTACCTTAAGGTGTCACTTAGGCCTTTCCGGCATGACAGAACTAGATAGATTTCCTTTGTTATATGCTCTTAGAATCTTATCCCTTTCTTTAAAAATTCGTATTTTTACCCTCAGTGGGTTGACTAAGGTCTGTCCCCATTTAACTCTAGGCTTGGTGACAACATGAACTATGTCTCTGTTTGTTCCCCCATTATATCCCTTCACCCAGCCCAGTGCCTGGCATAAAATAGGGACTGAAGAAATATATGTTGAATGAATGAATAACCGAGTGACCTTATACCAAGCATTGTTTAAAGTGAGTTTTATACATTCCTATTTCATTTTCACAACAAACACATGTCATTATTAACATCAAAATTATTTCCCTAGTTTTTTAGATGAGAAAATTAAGGCTTAGAAAATATGCTAAAAGACAGTGTTGTGTTGGCCATATTTTACATATTAGGGACTGAGACTTAAAGAGATTAATCTTCTGCCCAGTATCACATGACTAGCATGGGCAGGAAATAAGATTAAAATCTGGATTTATCTGATTCCAGAACCATGTCTTTGTCAGAATATCATGCTGCCTTCACACAAATTCACATGACTCTTTGAAAGTAATATTAATCACTCAACTTTAAAGGACCTTAAAATTTATCTGGCACAACTGCATCCATCTATGAGCCAGAAAAATTAGACCAAGAATATTCAGTGACTCCACCAATTAATTGCAAATCTACCTAGTGACAGGATTGAAAACTGATTGATATATCTTGACCCCTAAGCTAATGCCCCACAAAATACTGTTTCTCAAGTAAATCTATTATGCTTCTACTGGATTAAAATGTTGAGAAAAGTAAGCTTCCTGCAATTAAAATTGTAGTTTAGAATTTTATCATTGAGCATATAGAGAGTTATAGGAATATATGGCTCTCAAATATTGAGAAAAGATAACCACAGTAATGTCGTTGAAAGTTTTATATAATCCTTAGGATATGATGTGGAAAGAAAAGGATTAAAAACTAAAATACATATTTCCCACGTATTGAAGCTTTATGTAACTGATCTTAGTTGTCATTTTTACCTCTACGTGATGTTTGTTCAGGAATGACAGAGCTTGTGCCCGTTCATTCCCATTGTTTTACTAGCACTCCACCTCTCTCCACAGGTGTCTAAGAGGTTATATAGCATGGGCTGTTATGAGATCTCTTTGGGAGACACAATTGGAGTGGGAACTCCAGGAAGCATGAAGAGAATGCTGGAAAATGTCATGAAAGAAATCCCACCAGGTGCTCTTGCTGTTCACTGTCATGACACATACGGACAAGCCTTAGCAAATATCCTTACAGCCCTTCAGGTATTTCCTATTCTTTGTGTGTGTCCTTATTTTTAATATAACATTGTTGAAAGCTTTAAGGAGATAATATTTATTAAGTGTTATAAACATGATGCTTAAACAGTACCTGCCATATGACAGGCACTCAGGAAATATTTGTAACATGCACATGTTCGTTAGGGCAACAAGGTCTTTTATTACTGTTTATTTGATATGAAAAATCTGTCAGTTTGTTCATTTTAAAGTATTAATACCATCAAAGCTATGTTTACTTGTTTCAACTTCCGTATGTTTTCAGCCACAAAACTAAATAGACTGAAATATGATGGCATTTTGAGGAGTGCAAAGCACAAAATAGTGTAGACTCCTGTTGTAATCATGTAACTAATGCCCCTTTTGGTAATTTGGTGCTCCGTGATGAGAAGATACAGTGCTAAAATATAGAATCTTTTGTTTAGGATGTTTTCCTGATGTTGGGAAGCTTACTTGTAACATAACCTCTGTTTCTTATCAAGAATATTCCATTAGGTGATCAGAATTAAGAGATTTAGAAAGTTGGCAGGCCAATAATTATTTATTAAATCCTAACGACAACTCAGTTATTTTATATGTATTTATTTAAAAGAATAGAGGTCAGTAGCATTTTAAGAGTATTATTTTTAATTAATGTCAGTTTCTTAAACTCAGCCAAAACTATATTAATTATGTGTTCTTTGAACCCAAGATTTTGACAACTAAAGATAAGACTATACGAAAGCTCTTTGGTGAGACTGAAAATCAATATGTAAAGCTCAATGTCACAGTCCTAAAGTGTACAGTTGCTTGGCAGAAGTTAAAAAACAATGTGAACATCAAGCCCCACAGGGGCTTATTTTGACTTTGTAATATATGTGCACAAATCCTTACTTATCCTCTGGAAGCAGGCAAGGAATGTTGTATTGAATTGGAAAGAAGAGAAAATGTTACCCCGTGGTCTTTTGGGCGTGGGAATTTTTACAGTTTTCCTTCCCTAAGTATCCTAGTCTCTAAAACAATAAGAGAACTAGGCAGCACTTCAGGAGCCTGTGTTCAGCTGCAACTGTAATTTATTAAGTTTTCTCAAGCAAGTTCCTAAATGGCTAGTGTGTTCTCTCTCTCTTTCCTGTGAGAATATACTTTATATATGGTGACACTTTGAGAAATATATTTTATTAGCATAGTGTATATATATAATGAATGCTCGTTAATTTAGTTCTCTGTGAGATGACCTATAGTATACAATGTAGGCACTCAAACTTCTGCTTCAGGTCTCTGTTGCCTTTTGAAAATGTCCATGTGCAAACATTGCTGATGCCCCAGTGTGATTTTAATGGTTAAGGAAGGCCTGTCTAAGGAGGCAGTATTTAAAATCAGATGTGAAGAATGAGAAGGAACTAACCACAATTGCTGTACGTGTGAGGCGGGTGTGTGGAAAATGTTTCAAGCAGATGAAACAGCATTTTGGCAAAAGGCTTTGGGAGAAGGGAGGATCATGTCATAGGAACTGAGGGAAGAATAATGTATTGAGAGGAGAAAATAAAGTTTAGAAAATGTCCTGAATTAGGGAGTGTACAGTTTCTACTTCAGAAAGATGAGGACTGATATCAGGGTATTTTCCCATCACATCACAACTGTAAATGGGAATAAGCAACAACTTTGGGTCCAAGTAAGGTGCGGAGTATGGATGAGAACCTGGATAAAGCTAGGACCCCAAAAGACCACACCTTCAGTGAGAGGGTGAACCACCAAAACATTCACCCCACAAATGGAGATGCCCAGCATATTCATTTGGCACAGTCTTGGCTATGGGTCGAGAAGAAAGGCAGCGTCCTGTATTCATAACCTTTTGTTGATCCTTATGTGGGTTCAGGGCCCAAATTCACATTGCCTTCAGAATTTGAAAGGCCATGCAGATATATTTTTTTCCAAATGATACGACCATTAGGTGATGGGGAAGAATACAAATCTTTTCTGAAGGAACACATCTTCAACCCAAGCCACTGAAAACTATTTGGTGTGTGTGTGTGCATGTGCACACATGCATGCATGCATGCATGTGTGCATGTTGGGGAGGAATAGATATTCTACTCTTCACAGCTTCTATGGCAAGTAGTAGGAAATCTGTCTATAAGCATCTACTATAATCCTGTTTTCTATGTGCACAAGTTCTGTGCGTGTATGGAGGCAAGGGACAGAGGGAGGCAAGGAGTCTGGGATTGCAGTAGTATACTTTCCAGCTTTGTGCTGTACTTCCCCAGAGCCAAATTTATAGCCACAGTGTAAATAGGGAAACCCTGGTGGCGTAGTAGTTAAGAGCTACAGCTACTAACCAAAAAGTTGGCAGTTCGAATCCACCAGGCACTCCTTGGAAACTCTATGGGGCAGTTCTGCTCTGTCCTGTAGGGTCGCTATGAGTCAGAATTGACTCGACAGCAACAGGTTTATGGGTTTAGTGTAAATAGGTGGACAAGAGGCTTGTATAATAAACAACAGGACGCAAAGCCAGAGAGGCTAATATAAATGAACAATTGCAGAAATGGTCAAAAAACATGGATTTGCTTAAGGAAGCTAAAAATATTAAGTCGTAGAGCTTTTTATCTTCTCTGCCATGCACTGTCATGGACTTCATAGAGTCTGTAAGACATTGTCAACATAAGAAAGAAATATACCCTACTGCACTCTTGAAATGGTGCGCCGCTGTGAAAATCTTTAAATGTTGTAGCACTTTTATGTTTATAAAGGTAGCTGAGTGTGGTAGGTGGAATGTCTTTGCAAGAACTCACTGGTGAGGTGCATGAACTGAAGCCCTGAGTAAGAGTGAGCCCTCCAGAGCCCTCTTCTCATCCTCCTCACCTCCTCCCAGCGACAACTCAACCAGGTTTAATTGTAAAGGAGGAGAAAAAGTGTCTTGGAAAAAAGCTGACTGTGTTTAAATAGAAAGGAAATCATAGAAAATACAGCTTCATTATAAACATGGTTAACCCTGGCTTCAGGAAGCCGTGGTCATACTTCATTATTTAAAATGAAACCTTTGAAGTGCCTTCTAATAAAAATTGATGGTGGATGTGGAGTGGATATCATTTCCTTTAATTTTGGGGTGGGGAAACAGTTTACAGTGCTCCAAACTGGAAGTTAATATTAAGGCAAGGAGACATGTAATAAGTGGAAACTTGGCCACAATGGTAGGAAACAAATGAGAGTTATAAATGGAACTTCCCCCCTCAGTCTGAAAAGCACATACCAATCATGTAGTGGAAAGATCTTGGGCTCCCAGGTTTTATTGTATTTTTTTATTGTTATTATTACTTAAATATATGACTGATAGGACTAGAGATGATTGTATGGGAGGCAAAAATTCATAGTTATCAGTTATTATTGACAGTAGTTATCAGTGATTATTGAAAACCCTGGTGGCATAGTGGTTAAGAGCTACGGCTGCTAACCAAAAGGTTGGCAGTTCAAATGCGCCTGGCACTCCTTGGAAACCCTATGGGGCAGTTCTGCTCTGTCCTACAGGGTTGCTATAAGTCGGAATCAACTTGACAGCAATGGGTTTTGGTTTATTGACAGTAAAGAAACTAATCTGAGAATACAGATTTAAGTGTAGGGTGTTTAGAACCACTCAGAATCGAAAGAGAATGAAAATGAAGTGACAAAAGTGTACAGGATATTAGTAATGGAACAAATTTTCATGGCTCAATATACTTGTCTTAATTTTTTATGTGAAAATTGAGCTTCATTCTCCTGCATATTCCCAAGCTCTTAACTAAAACATCAGTTAACAAATTATTTAATCTACGTGATGCTCAATAATTGCTCTCTGTTTTTGTCCACTGAAATGATTTGAGTTTTTATGCTTGGGTAAGCCTGTAAGCCTGTTGTGGCTGAGTGGATTCCCACTCATAGCGACCCTATAGGACAGAGCAGAACTGCCCCATAGGGCTTCTTAGGAGCAGCTGCTGGATTCGAACTGCTGACCTTTTGGTTAGCAGCCAAGTTCTTAGCCACTGTGTCCCCAGGGCTCCATAATTGGGTAAGAGCAAAATAAAACAAATGAGATCCAGTATCACAAATAACAGTCACATGTTAATTGGTATCATAGAGACAAAACAGAACAGGCAATATCTAGCCTTCTTCTGAAGAAATATGTGCCTTTTTTTTTCCTCTTAAACTTAAGTATCCTTTTTGATAATGTGCTTTTCTTCATAATGTTTTCCATATGTTTATTATTCTTTTTTAGGAAGACCAAATTATTTACCTAATTTTTACATCAAAAACATTCTTTTTTTATATTGACTCTAAACCATGTTTAAATGCTGAAAATAGTCAATCTTTCTTCATGCATTTTGTTCTGAGGGTCTCAAAAACAATTTTTAAAATTGTCATCAATAGCCAGATGAGCCTCTGTTTCTCAGTTCCTTATCTGTAGAATGGATGTAATGATACTTACCTCCCCAGATTTTGCAAAAATGACGTGAAATGAGATGTCAAGTTTCTAGAACAATGACTTGGTAACAGTGCACTTGATTAATACTATTATTGTAATCGTTATTGATATGTTTATTTGAAAAAATTATTCATAATAATAATAATAACTAATAACTTTTATTCAGATAGCTTGTGAGTAGAGTCCAGATACATAAGGTATTGCATTAACAAATTTGTTTTATAAATACATGCTTTTGGACCCAGGAGAATCCCCAAAACATTGAAAAGTTAGAATAACTTTCTTGGGACACAGAAACTGAGTAGATCAGAGGTGGATCCCCGGGGAGCAGGTAAGCAGAGAAGCAGAGTCAATGGACCACGCAACTGAGAGAGTGAAGATGGAGACGGTAGGTGCCTGGAGACTTCACTCCCAGAAGGCCTAGTGTTGTGCTTTTAGCTTTATTTTCTTGTAATTCCCCACTGTCCTCCCAATGGGTAGTTGCATTTTTCACTTAAAACTTTCAGCCAATGTCATGCTAAGACATTGACTTTTCTAGTAGCTATAAAATATGATATTAGGAAAGCCTCGTATTTTTCTAGGTTCCCATTTGCTAATAGAGAAAAGAAGGCTGCTAAATTGGAGTAACATGTTCATATGTTTTTAAAGAAATTTTCTTCCTCATTTCAAAGCAGATACAGTTAATCGAAATATGATTGCTCTTCTTAGCAATTTTGACTTAATTCATATGTGACCATATGAATTCCAAAAATTAGATTCATTGATGTGTCTTTGTCTTTACTACTAATTGGATCAAGTAAGACAGAAATCCCGAGCTGCTTTTGTCACTTTGTTTTCTTTGCTCATAATAATGCATGTTTTGAATCAGGAGGACAGACAGGTCTTGATTAATTTTTACATTAAAAAAAACTTCTTAACTTAAAATTAATCTTTATCACTATTATTCCTTTAGGAAAAAAATAATAATATGATCTATTCAAACGATTATTTTTCTTCTCAGTCTGGTCTTTCTTCTCTTTAAGACTTACCTTTGGCTTTTATATTATTGGTTAGGGTTGGGGCCAGAATATGATATGGTTTTTCCCTTGACATAAGAGATGGAAATTTCAGATTTCATTACATTTTCTAACACCTCTCCTTTCCATTCTATAAATGTCTCATATTATTATTTTAATCTTGTTTTCAACCAGGTACTTGTCACATCTCTCTCTACACATGTGGCTTTAATTTGGAAATCTTGTTGTTATGCCCTGTTGTTTATATAAAAATTCAATAAGCTTTTCATTTTCTTGTTCATTTTCATGCTTCTTTTTTTTCTCAGTTTTTTCTTTTGCAAGTTTATATTTACAAGGGAATTTTATGCAATACACTTTTGACCCCGAAAGTAATGTAACAAAGACTTTTACCTTTAGAATATAGGTTTGAAATTCTTGGTTTGGGGTTGAACATAAAATATTATTCTTATGACAGTGCTTTAGCTTAACGTAATGCAACCAGTTAATGGTTATATGCCCAGCACTGGTGTGTGTGTGTGTATATATACATATATACCCAGTGCCATAGAGTCGATTCTGACTCATAGCGACCCTATAGAACAGAGTAGAACTGCCTCATAGAGTTTCCAAGGAGTGCCTGGCGGATTCGAACGGCCAACCCCTTGGTTAGCAGCTGTAACACTTAACGACTACACCACCAGGGTTTCCAACATATATATACACACACAATATATATCCACAGTTGGAACCATTACTAGCTTTGATAGCCAAAAGTGAAGACTGTTGGTGTTATTGTTGAATGACTTTTTCATATTTGCCAAAATATCGCCTAGTTCTGGGTTTGAACTAGGTGCGAATAATACACACTGATATGTCACACTGGTTCATTCTTATAAGAGTACTTCTCCATGTAGAACGCCAGTATCATTCGAGGTTAGATTCAGCTTGAAAGACAATGGAAGGTGAGGAGTTTAGTAATTGCATATCAAACACATGGAATTCCTATCAGGAAGCTATAAAATTTGTTTTTTTTTTTAAATATATAACAATATTGAATGGAAATTTTATCAGTTCTGACCATTTATAATTATATTATGAATTATTTTAAAATAACCACTTAACCAAAAATATCTGTTGGCTATCTTCTGTGTGAGAGTCTCTCTGCTACTAGTCTTTATTAGGAGGCCTGGTTGCACAGCAGTTGAGTGCTCAGCTGCTAATTGAAATGTCGGCAGATCAAGCCTACCAGCTGCTCTAGGGTAGAAGGATGTGGCAGGGAGAAAGATGTAGCAGTCTGTTTCCGTAAAGCTTACAGCCTTGGTTAGAAACCGCATGGGGCAGTTCTACTCTGCCCTACAGGGTTACTATGAGTTGGAATCGACTGGACGGCAATGGGTTTAGATTTTTTATTAGTCTTTTTATCAGATTATTCTTGATTAAATTTATATATTTATTTTTTCTAATTGAATTTTAAATAAGTTTCCCCAAAACCCCATCTCCCAAATATCCATTACATTAAATACATAGATTAATTTAGAAAGAATTGACTTCATAATAATATCTCTCCATCCAAGAAATTGGTGTCGGTTCCCATTTTTTCAGGTTGTTTGCATAAAAAATGAATTTGGTGATTTTCTTTCCGTAGAAGAACTATAAATTTAGATTTCTTCCATGTTTGAGAATCACGGTAATATATGTTTCTGTTTTTGTTCCTAATTTTGAGCTGCTGCTTTCTTCTGTTGTATCAGTCTCTCTTCCTCCCTTCATTCACAAATTATGAGTCTCCCCAAAGTTTATTTCCTCGTTAAACAGGAATACTTCACATTTCTCAGGACAGTCTTATATTTATTTGTTTTTAAAGCATTTACATTTATTTGTATTAAATGTATGAATACCTTGGGCAGTTTCTTCAGAAAAAGGCCTCATTGTAGGATACGGAAAATGTTTTTATGACGTCAGTTTCCCAAGGTAAAAAAGCTGAGGTTTGAGGAGGATGCTTTGAGAATTAGGTTCCCTTTACTTTGATCTCACAGTAACTACAGATAACTAAATAAAGCTCACATTTCTTAGTAAAAATGTTTTCAATTCAGTAAACATTCTTAAAGGAAACATTTGTTTCAGTAACCAAAACCCACTGTTTTCAGTGGAATGTCCAAATTAAAAGAATACTGTTTCCACTCAGTAAGGAAAGAAAATGTTATTTATTTTTCTACATAGACATTTTGGATCCCTTCCTCTTGAAAATACACAAGACTTTATAGATAACAGACCTTACAGTGAAAAGCATCAGTACCTACTTTAGCTGTAAGGAGGCCTACAGAGTTATTTAAAAAGATTATCCATAGCTGAATTCACTAGGAAGAAATGAAATATTGAAAAGAAGGGAAATTCTTTCATGTTGCTAAAACATAACTTCAAAAAGGTTGAAGGAAACTTTTTAAGTTTTACTCTGCTTCATCATTGCCTCACTTGGTTTAAAAAAAAAAAAAAGACAAAGAACTCCACAAGGGTCAAGGATTCCTAGGATGTATGATGAAAAAATGGTTATGAGATGGCAATAATTCAAAGTAATTGTGATTAAGGAATGCTAACGTGCTTGCCAGTGTGGTGTTGGTGTTTGTTTGCTTATTTAAAATGGTAGTGTCTTACTGTTACATCAGGGAATGAAAAGTTTGTTCCTGGCTGAAAGTACAGATACCAAAAACCAAACCAGTCCCTACAGGACAGAGTAGAACTGCCCCATTGGGTTTCCAAGGAGTGGCTGGTGGATTCCAGCTGCCAATCTTTTGGTTAACAGCCGAGGTCATAACCACTGTGCCACCAGGGCTGTTAATTTATGGTATAAGTGTGAAGATATGTCTAAGTTGTGAAGAAGTATAGATGAAACCACTGTTCCTTGAAAAAAATTTTGTGTGTGTGTTGACTAAAAAAATGGAAGAAACAGTGAAAGGGAGAAAGATGAAGAGGAGCCTGTCTTGAGCATTAAACTTTAAATGTGTGATTGAAAAGGGAACATTAGTGAGGAGATATCTTAAGACAAGCATATGTATTGTTTTTCCTTTCAGTTTCATTGCAGGAAGTTAGATAGATACACCTATATGTGCATAAATAAATATATACATGAATAAATAACATAAATCATCAAATCGATGACCTGATGGCTTACAGTTCTAAACTGTGAGAGTGTACATGAAAATCTTGGTTTGTTGTGGATTTTAATGAAGTGTTAACTCATCTATCAAAGTGAGTTTCCATTCTTGCATGGCAAAAATAGGCTGGAAATAAGTATCAGGTGTTCTTGTGCACCTGAGAGTTGATTCCAATGCGTGGTAACCCTATGTGACAGAATAGAACTGCCTCATAGGGTTTCCTAGGCTATAATCTTTACGGGACCAAATTGCCACGTCTTTCCACCATAGAACAGCTGGGATACTGTTCGAACATACAACCTTTCTGTTAAGCAGCTGAGTGCTTAACCATTGCACTACCAAGGCTTCTAAGTTGCAAGTATCATCTTTATACAGGACATGCCTTCTTTAGTTCACACAGACCAGGCTTGCCCTAAGATCTGTATCCAGGTGGTTCAAATGGTTAACACACTTGGCTGCTAAGTGAAAGGTTTGAGTCTATACAGAAGTACCTTGGAAGAAAGGCCTGAAGATCTACTTCTGAAGAATCAGCCACTGAAAACTCAATGGAACGCAGTTCTACTCTTACCACGTGAGGTCACCAGGAGTCGCACTAACTTGATGGCAACTGGCTTTACATCCAGCTTGCATCTTGTATCCATTTACTTGCCTCACCTTTATAAGCATTTGAGTTTTAGAAACCTGGTCTAAATTTTTTAAGGAGGACATGGTGGTAGTGGAAGTGGGGAATTGTAAATTGGCAAACAGAAATCTGGGCTCCTTAGTAATACAGTATCCAAACAAAAAGGAACGGCCATCTTCAGAAAGTAGAGAAATTCTGGATTAGATTGGTAGTAGAAGTCAGGGTGATTTGGGAAGTGGAAGTTACGATGAATCCTGCTGAAGTATAATGAGTTTAAGTGAGTAAAAATAGTAGCTACACAGGTTCACATTTGTAAATATCTTCTTGTATATCATTTTAACCATTAGGCCTCCATGCACTGAAGTAGTTTTTTGCTTTTTTTTTTTCATTTTAAAAAAGGAAATCATTAAATGTTTACAAGTAAATATCCGCAATGTACCGACTTGCTGTATGCATGAAAAAGATATGGAATAAAGATAAAAATAAAGAAAAAGAGGATACGATTACGTGAGGCTCATTTGTGGTTACAATAATGAAAGGGGTATGATGAGAGTGACAGGGATTTAGTAATTTCATCTTCCCTGAAAATGGTTCAGGAAATTTATTAAATCTGTCCAGATTTTATTAGGACTCCATATTTCAAATCAACCACACCCCATGCTTTCAGACTTATTCCAACACATAGTATAATGCAAACTCATATGCAGCACCCAGATACAAGCTTAATATAAGACAAGTGTGCCATTTATATGTGTTTGAAGTGTTTTTACATGTTGTGGTATAGAAAAAAAGATTGAATTGCAGTGGCTAGACTGACTGATAGCAAAGGCTTCCATAAAGAACATGGAAAGGTCAGTCAAGGGCTCTCCTGTTGCATAATGAGTGATCCATGTATGAAGCCCAAGCCTAGTGTGGATGGTCCCTGAATACATCAATTCAGCCTCTTCAGCTGTCAAATGAAAGAGTTGACTGGATGATCTGTGATTTGATTCTCTTTAAGCTGAGACTTGGTTTAATACCTAAGACACTTAAAGCTATGCAGTTGTTGTTAACTGTCATCAAGTCAGCTCTCAACTCATGGCAGCCCCATGCACAGTGGAACCTAGTGCTGCCTGGTTCTGCACCACCACCATGATCTGTTGCAGATTGTATCTTTATGATCCATAGAGTTTTCACTGGTTGACTTTTAGAAGTAGATTGCCAGGCCTTTCTTCCTAGCCTGTCTTAGTCTGGAAGCTCCGCTGAAACCTGCTCAGCATTATAGCAAGATGCAGGCTTCCACTGACAGAAGGGTGGTGGCAGCACATGAGGTGCATTGGCCAGTCTGCTGCCTGGAAAGAGAGAATTTTACCTGTGAATCTCCACTGCTTCATAGTTCAATGAATTGTCAGCCCCCTGTAATGAAAGTGATAAATGAAGAGGCACAAGGACACATCAGAGCCATGGTTTTCCTTTCTTTGAATTTAGTTGGAGAGATACTAGTGAAGAATAAATTTTAAGAGGAAGATTTTTCCCTGAACATGATGAATTTATCTATTATTCTTAAGACAAAACTAACTGAAGTAGAACAATCAGTCAGTATAAATAATCTCAGGTGAGAATAACCCAAATAAGAATTAGTTTAATAATAATTAGTTAAACAAGATGTCTACTTAAAGCACAAATATTGACTCTTGTTCAGCATATAAGACAAAAAAAAACTGATCTTCAATTGTCTCTTACTATTGCTTTTGAGATTTTTCTATAGCATTGAAAACAATGAACAAATAAAGTGTTCAGACATCTGTGTGATTCCTAACCCAGACCTATGTCTGATTTTGGCTTTCCTCCAAATAACATTTTCATCATTCAGGAACAATTTTTTTTTTAATTAGATGCAATGTTTTTGTAATAAATTTCAAATTGTATTTAGAACTTTTATTTGCTCTTTTATGGCCCATTCACCCAAGAAAAATAAGCTGCCACCATTGTATGTGTAGGATTTCTTTTTATCATATCTGACAGGTCAAACCCATAAGTTCATTCATATATGTTGTTGTTGTCCTCAAGTCAATCCCAACCCATGGCAGCCATGTGCTATTTAATTTCTTTTTTTTTTTACTTCTTTCTTCCCATTTAAAATCTATGTAGAAATTCAGCTCAGATTGTTTCATCAATGAATTATTCAAAATATTTAAGATAGAAATAATAATCTCAAACATATTTTCTGAAGAATAGAAAAAAGATGGAAACTTTTCAATTCATTTTTATAATAGATATAATTCACACTCCAGAAAGTTCACCTCTTTAAAATAGACTTCAGTGGTTTTAATATATTCTAAAAGTTTTCCATCCATTAACAGCTATCAAATTCCACAACTTTTTTATCACCCCCAAAAGAAATTTCATATGCACTAGCTGTCATTCCCCATTCTTCCCTCCCTTCAGCCCATGACAACCACTAAATTATTTTTTGTCCTTATGTATTTGCCTATTATGACCATTTCATATAAATAGAATCACCCAATATGTGTCCTTTTCTCTTTAACTTCTTTCATTTTGCATAGTGTTTACACAATTCGTCTTCGTTGTCTCAGGTATCAGTGTCTCATTACTTTCTACGGCTGAATAATATTCCATTGTGAGTATATCACATTTTGTTAATCCATATAGGGTCACTATGAGTCAAAATCGACTCGATGACAACAGGTTTATTCATCAACTGATCGATCTTTGGGTCATTTCCACTTTTTCACGACTACGAGTAATGCTCATGTTGTGTACAAGTTGTCGTTTGGACATATGCTTTTAATTCTCTTGGGAACTGAAGTTCCCAAGCAGTGGATTTGCTTGTTGTGTGGTAACTCTATGTTTAACATTTCAAAGAACTGCCAAACTATTGTCCACAGTGGCTGCACCATTTCACCATTTTATATTCTCATCAACAACAGAGAAAGGTTCCAGTTTTTTGTTGTTGTTTATTTTGTTTTTTCGTTTGTTCTGTTTTGTTTGTCCTTCCATTTTATTACAAACATCCTGGGAGGTGCAAAGTAAGTGGTACATTTTCAGGGTATTTTCATTTCCGTAATGATTAATGGTGTTGAGTATCTGTTCATGTGCTTATTGATCATTTCTGTATCTTCTATGGAGAAATGCCTATTCATATTATTTTCCCATTTTTTATTTGGGTTATTTGTCTTTTAATGTTAAATGGTAAGACTTCATTCTATATTCTGGATACAAGTCCTTTATCAGATGTAAGATTTGCAAAGATTTTCTTCCATTCTGTGAGCTGTCTTTTTATTGGTATTGTCCTTTACAGCACAAAAGTTGTCAATTCTAATGAAGTCCAATTTATCTATTTTTTTTAATTAAAAAAAATATATTTCTTTTTGAATATTTTATTGTGTTTTAGGTGAAAGTTTACACAGCAAATAAGGTTCCCATTTAACAATTTTGTACAAATTTTTCCATGACATTGGTTACAATTTTCGCAACGTGTCAGCATTGTCATTATTTCTATTCTTTTTGTTCTTTTTCTATTTATCTAGCTTCCCTGCCCCTCCTTGCCTTCTCATCTTTGGTTTTGCGTAACTGTTAACCATTTGGTCTTGTATAGCTGATTGTTTAAGGCTGATATTGTTTATTTTATAAGCCAAACTACTATTTGGCAGAAACGAGACTTCTGGGAGTGGCTTCAGTTCCAAGTTAAAAGGGTATCTTAGGACGATAGTCTCGGCGGTTCTTCTAGTCTTTATCAGTCCAGTAAGTCTGGTGTGTTTTTAGAACTTTGAATTTTGTTCTACATTTTTCTCTTATCCAGGGCCTTCTATTGTGTCCTTGGTCAGAATGGTTGGTACTGGTAGGTGGGCACCATTTAGTTCTTCTGGTCTCAGGGTAGAAGAGGCCATAGTTCATGTGGGCTGTTAGTCCTGTGGACTTGTTTCTTCTTTGAGTCTTTGATTTCCTTCATTCTCTTTTGCTCCATGAAGAGATCAATAGTGGTGTCTTAGATGGCTGCTAACAAGCTTTTAAGACCCCAGATACTACTCACCAAACTAGGATGTAGAATATTATCTTTATGAACTATGTTATACCAATTGACTGAGTTGTCCCATGAGACTAGGGCCCCAAGCCCTTTAACCCAGTAAACCAATCCCATAAGGTATTTGCATATGTCTAAGAGGTCTCCATAACTGTGCCCCCTGTGTGTTTTTTTATGTATATGAATACATATGTAGCACACCCGAACATGGTGTACTTATGCGTACAGATATCCCTATATATGCACGTGCATGTACTCACATATACCACCCTATACACGTAGAGAATACACACCTACCTCTGTAACCACACACATAGTTTTGGTCTTTATTATTGTTGTTGCAAAGTTGTATATGTTATAACATTTACTGTATTTGCCCTTTATTCTTGCATACCTTTCAGTGTCATCATTTAAGTTGTGATGATTTCTCCCATATTGTGTATTACCTTTCCCATCACCAGAAATAACAGATACCTTTTTTTTTTTTTTAATATCCAGCAAGTGATTCCCCTTCTTGTTCTCATCCCTGGTAACCATTCAAAAATGTTATTTTCTGTGTGTATCCCTATTCTTGACTTTTTATAAAAGTGAGACCATACAATATTTCTCCCTTCATGGTTGACTTATTTTATTCAGTATAATGCCCTCTAGATTTGTCCATGTTATGTTTCATGGACTCATCATTATTCTTTATAGTTGCATAGTATTCCATTGTATACGTATCATAATTTGTTGATCCATTCATCTGTTGATGGACACTTAGGTTGTTTCCATCTTTTGCTATTGTGAATAATGCTGCAATGAAAATGGGTGTGTATATGTCTATTCGTGTCAGTGCTCTTATATCTCTAGGATACATACCTAGTAGCGGGATTGCTATATCATAAGGTGTTTCTATTTCTAGCTTTTTGAGGAAGCACCCTACCAATTTCTGTAGTGGTTGTGGCATATTACAATCCCACCAGCAGCATATAATAGTTCCAGTCTCCCCACAACCTCGCCAGCATTTGCTGTTTTCTGTTTTTTTTTTTTTCAGTGTCATTCTTGTAGGGGTGAAATTGTAGTTTTGATTTGCAACTCTCTAAAGGCTATAGAGTTGCTATGAGTTGGAATTGACTCGATGGCAACAGGCTTTTTTGTTTTGTTTTGTTTTGTTTTGTTTTTAATGGTTAATGGGGAACCCTCATTGTGCAGTGGTTAAGCACTTGGCTGCTAACCAAAAGGTTAGCAGTTTGAATTCACGAGTCACTACTTGGAAACCCTATGGGGCAATTCTACTCTGTCCTATTTAGCCACTATGAGTCAGAATCAACTCGACAGCAATGAGTTTTTTTTTTGTTGTTTTTGTTTAATGGCTGATGGTCATGAGTATCTCAGTATATGTTTTTTAGCTGCCTGAATATCCTCTTTGGTGAAGCGTCTGTTCATGTACTTTACCTGTTTTTTAACTGGATTATTTGTCTTTTTGCCACTGAGGTATTGAAGTTTTCTATATATTTTAGAGATTAGACCCTTGTCAGATATGTCTCCGCCAAAGATTTTTGCCCTGTCTGTAAGTTCTCTTTTCACTCTTTTGGCAAAGTCCTTTGATGGGCTTAAGTATTTAATTTTTAGGAGGTCTCATTTATCAAGGACCTGTACTATAATGAACTATAATGGTGCTTCTAATTTTCTGATAATTTTCCTCTTGTTAAATAAATGCATTAAAAGATATTTTGATAACTCCAGCCAACATGATGGTCCAGTGATAACAAGCAGGTAATGAAATACAGGGTGTTCTGAAAAGCTTAGTGCAATTTTAAGCTTTTAATAAAGTGCACGCAGAAGCCCCAGGGCACTGCAGCAGAAGTATAAATGCTATCACACTTTTAAAAACTCATTTGAAAGTTTAGGTATCTTTTGCACTTGCTTAATTTTTGGAATTTTAAATATACTTTTAATTTTAATTTTTTGTTTCAGCCCCTCTTGAAGATGGCAAACATTAACTGAAATAAAGAATTAAAATCAAAAGCATACTTTTCAAAATTTACAAAACTGGATGAGTTTAAAAGAAACTTTAATAGTTAAACTTTCAAATGATATTTTGTAAGTTTGTAGTGTTTATACTTCTACAGTTATCAGAGCTTAAAATTGCGCTAAGACTTTTGGGACACCTTGCATCTCCATAGAAGTGCCCTCTTCTTTACTTTTTTAAATAGTTTTTAGCAGGTTTGTGCAGTGTTTATCTGCTTTGAACACCTAAGTTTCTTTTCTCTAGATTTGGTGAAGGAAGATTACGAAGAGCAGTATAATTCACATGTAATAAAAGATTGGACCCTAACCGTGGTAGATGATATGAAAAAAATTTTTTATCCTACATGTTAACCTACGTGTAGTGTCCCACTTCATGTCTTATTGTTTAAAGAGGGAACTTTATACAAACCCTAGGAACCCTAACTTCAGGCTTTAAAGGGCAAGGAGTAAGTAATTTTAGGAGATTGATAACAATGTCACTTAAATTTGAAATATTAAAAAAAATATGTAATGTTCTCACCTTTCTCCTATTTCTTTCTCCTATCTCTTTCTCCTGTCCCTTTCTCCTATCTCTTCAAATGAACATCCTAGGAATTTTATTTGTATACAAAACATTTATGGGCCAGGAATACTTTCTCTTGTTATAGCAAACTTAACATTATATTGAGTGCTGCAGGTTCTATCACTTTTAAAGGACAGAAGCATAAGTGATAAATAATGGAATATAAAATATTACAATCTATCACCTCAAAAATATTATTTATGGAGTTTGGAGCATGGAAACTAAAATATTGATTGTAGTTTTAATTTGAAAAGAATGCTACAAAAGAATGTTTATATTAAAAGAAAAGCTAATAAAACTCTATTCTAACTAAAACCCCATTATAGAAGGAACTGGCAGTCTACTTCTGAAAAAACTGGCGGTGAAAACCTTATAAATAGCCGCAGAACATTGTCTGATACAGGGACAGAAGATAAGCCCCGCAGGTTGGAAGACACTCAAAACGACTGGGGAAGAGCTGCCTCCTCAAAGTAGAGTCAACCTTAATGACATGGATGGAGTCAAGCTTTCAAACCTTCATTTGCAGATGTTCCACGACTCACAATGAGAAGAGAGAGCTGCAAACATCCATTCACCATTCATAATAAGAACATGGAATGTACGAAGTATGAATCCAGGAAAATTGGAAATCGTCAAAAATGAAACGGAGCTCATAAACATCGATATCCTCCGCATTAGTGAGCTGAAATGGACTGGTATTGGCCATTTTGAGTCAGACAATCATATGGTCTGTTATGCCAGGAATGACAAATTGAAAAGGAAAGGTGTTGTATTCATCATCAAAAAGAACATATCAAGATCTATCCTGAAGTACAAGACTGTCAGTGATAGGATAATATCTGTATGCCTACAAGGAAGACCAATTAATACAACTATTATTCAAATTTATGCACCTAGCCACTAAGGACAAAGATGAAGAAATTGAAGATTTTTACCAACTTCTTCAGCCTGAAATTGATAGAAAATGCAATCAAGATGAATTGATAATAACTGGTGATTGGAATGTGAAAGTTGGAAACAAAGAAGCATCCAAAAAGAAAAAACCAAACCCAGTGCCGTCGAGTCGATTCCGACTCATAGTGACCCTGTAGTAGTTGGAAAATATGGCCTTGGTGATACAACAATGCTGGAGATGGCATGATAGAATTTTACAAGACCAGCGACTACTTGATTGCAACTACTTTTTTCAACAACATAAACAGCGACTGTACACATGGCCCTCACCAGATGGAATACACAGGAATCAAATCGACTACATCTGTGGAAAGAGATGATGAAAAAGCTCCATATTATCAGCCAGAACAAGGCCAGAGGCCAACTGTGGAACAGACCATCAATTGCTTCTATGCAAGTTCAAGTTGAAGTGGAAGAAAACTAGAACAAGTCCACAAAAGCCAAAGCATGACTTTCAGTATATCCCACCTGAATTTAGAGACCATATTTTTTTTATCACGAATAGATTTGAGGCATTTAATGCTAGTGACTGAAGACCAGACCAGTTGTGGAATGACAACAAGGACATCATATGTAAAGAAAGCAAGAGCTCATTAAAAAAACAGGAAAGAAAGAAAACACCAAAATGGAGGTCAGGAGAGACTCTGAAACTTGCTCATGATCTTAAAGTAGCTAAAGTGAAAGGAAGAAATGATGAAGTTAAGATCTGAACAGAAGGTTTCAAAAAGTGGCTCAAGAAGACAAAATAAAGTATTATAATGAAATGTGCAAAGACCTGGAGATAGAAAACCGAAAGGAAAGAACATGTTCAGCATTCCTCAAGCTGAAAGAACTGAAGAAAAACATCAAGCCTCGAGTTGTAATAGTGAAGGATTATATGAGGAAAATATTAAACAACACAGGAATATATCCTAGAGAAATAAGAGCCTTTACACAAACAGATATATGCACACCCATGTTCATTGCAGCACTGTTTAAAATAGCAAAAAGAGGGAAGCAACCAAGGTCCCCATCAGCAGACAAATGGATAAATAAATTATGGAATATTCACGCAACAGAATTCTACACATCGATAAAGAACAATGATGAATCCATAGAACATTTCATAACATGGAGGAATCTGGAAGGCATTATGCTGAGTGAAATTAGTCAGTTACAAAAGGACAAGTATTGTACGAGACCACTATTATAAGAACTGAAAAAATAGTTTAAACAGAGAAGAAAATATTCTTTGATGGTTATGAGAACGGGGAGGGAGGGAAGGAGAGGGGTTCTCGCTAATTAAATAGTAGATAACAATTATTTTAGGTGAAGGGAAAGACAATACACAATACAGGAGAGGTCAGCACAACTGGACTAAACCAAAGGCAAAGAAGTTTCCTGAATAAACTGAACACTTTGAAGGCCAACGTAGCAGGGGCTGGGGTTTCGGGACCATGGTTTCAGGGGACAGCTAAGTAAATTGGCATGATAAAATCTATTAAGAAAACATTTTATATCCCACTTTGGAGAGTGGCATCTGGGGCCTAAAACACTAGCAAGCAGCCATCTAAGATTCTTCAATTGGTCTCAACCCACCTGGAGCAAAGGAGAATGAGGAACACCAAAGACATAAGGTAATTGTGAACCCAAGAGACAGAAAGGGCCACATTAACCAGAGACTCCATCAGCCTGAGACCAGAAGAACTAGATGGTGCCTGGCCACAACCAATGACTGCCCTGACAGGGAACACAACAGAGAACCTTTGAGGGAGCAGGAAAGCAGTGGTATACAGACCTCAAATTCTCATAAAAAGACCAGACTTAATGGTCTGACTGAGACTAGAAGGACCTCAGTGGTCATGGTCCCCAGACCTTCTGTTAGCCCAAGACAGGAACCATTCCCAAAGCCAACTCTTCCGAGAGAGATTGGACTGGACTATGGGATAGAAAATGATACTGGTGAAGAGTGAGCTTCTTGGATCAAGCAGACACACAGGACTATGTGTGCAGCTCCTGTCTGGAGGGGAGTTGAGACTGCAGAGGGGGTCAGGAGCTAGCCGAATGGACATGCAAATAGAGAGTGGAGGGAAGGAGTGTGCTGTCTCATTAGAGGGAGAGTAACTAGGAGTATATAGCAAGGTGTATATAAGTTTTTGTATGAGAGACTGACTTGATTTGTAAAGTTTCAATTAAAGCACAATAAAATTTTTTTAAAAAAAGAAGGTGAAAGGAACACACAGAGTCACTGTACCAAACACAATTGGTCCATGTTCAGCCATTTCAGGAGGTAGCATATGATCAAGAACCGATGGTACTGAAAGGAGAGTTCCAAGGTGCACCGAGAGCATTGAAGAAAAACAAGGCTCCAGGAGTTGACCAAATACCAATTGAGATGTTTCATCAAATGGGTGCAGCACTGGAAGCACTCACTAATCTATGCCAAGAAATTTGGAAGACAGCTACCTGGCCAACCGGCTGGAAGAGATCCATATTTGTATCCATTCTAAAGAAAGGTGAGCCAACAGAATGGAGAAATTATCTAACAATATCATTAATATCACACACAAGTAAGATTTTGCTGAAGATCATTCAAAAGCAGCTGCAGCAGTACATCGACAGGGAACTGCAGGAAATTCAAGCAGAATTCAGAAGAGGATTTGGAACGAGGGATGTCATTGCTGATGTCAGATTTGTCCTGGCTGAAAGCAGAGAATACCAGAAAAATGTTTCCCTGTGTTTTATTGACTATGCAAAGGCATTGGACTGTGTGGATCATAACAGATTATGGATAACTTTACGAAGAATGGGAATTCCAGACCACTTAGTTTGTGCTCATGAGGAGCCTATACGAAGACCAAGAAGCAGTAGCTGGAAAAGAACAAGGGGATACTGGTTGGTTTAAAGTCAGGAAAGGTGTACGTCAGGGTTGTATGCTTTCACTATACTTATTCAATCTGTATGCTGAGCAGATAATCTGAGAAGCCTATATGAAGAAGAATGAGGGATCAGGATTAGAGGAAGATTCGTTAACAACCTGCAATATGCAGATGATACAACCATGCTTGCTGAAAGTGAAGAGGACTTGAAGCATTTATTGAAGATCAGAGACTACAGCCTTCAGTGTGGATTACACCTCAAGATAAAGAAAAAAAAATCCTCACCACGGGACCAATAAGCAACTTCATGATAAATGGAGAAAATATTTAAGTTGGAAAGGATTTCATTTACTTGGATGCACAATCAATGCCCATGGAAATAGCAATCAAGAAATCAAAGGACACATTGCATTGGCCAAATCTGCTGCAAAAGACCCCTGTAAAGTGCTAAATACCAAAGGACTGAGGTGCACCTGACCCAAGCCATGGTGTTTTCAATGCCTCATATGCATGTGAAAGCTGGACAACGAATAAGGAAGACCTGAGAAGAATTGGTGCCTTTGAATTATGGTGTTGGCAAAGAACGTTGGAATATACCATGGACTGCCAGAAGAACTAATAAATCTGTCTTGGAAGAAAAGTAAGAATGCTCATTAAAGCAAGGATGGATACACTTCGTCTCATTTACTTAGGACATGTTATCAGGAAGGGCCAGTCTCTGGGAAAGGACACCATGCTTGGTAAAGTAAAGGGTCAGCGAAAAAGAGGAAGACCCTCAATGTGATGGATTGACACAGTGATTGGAACAATGGGATAAAGCATAGCAGAGATTGTAAGGATGGCACAGGACCTGGCAGTGTTTCGTTCTGTTATATATAGGGTGGCTATGAGTTGGAACCAACTAGATAGCACCTAACAACAAATTTATCTTCTGCTGTTCCTGTGTTTTTAGTTGTGTTTGGAAGTCCATTTATGCAGAAAATTAGGACCTCTAGTTTTGTCCCTATGTTCTCTTCCAGGAACTTTATAGTTTAGCTTTAACATTTAGGTCTTTGATCTATTTTGAGTTTGTTTTTGTGTATGGTGTGAGGTATGGATCCTGTTTTATTTTTCTGCAGATGGATAACTAATTTTGTCAGCACTATAAAAAAAAAAACAACAAGAGACTGTATCTTCCCCATTGAATTGACTTCAACCATTTGTCTTCATCATTCCATTTGCTGCTCAGGGTTCTAAGATTGTCATCTGTATCTGTTTCCCTGAGTTTTTCAGGTCTTTGATGTAGTGGGGTGGCATGATGTGTCTGACTAAGCTGCCATCTTGGGCTGTGTGCCAATTTATCTTTTTTTTTTCTTTTGTTACTTGTGCTTTTAGTGTTATCTCAAAGAAGGCTTTGTCTAACTCAAAGCCGCAAAGATTTGCTTTTATGTTTTTTAAGAGCTTTATAGTTTTAGCTTTTACATTTAGGTCTTTGGTTCATTTTGAGTAAAGTTCGGTATATGGAGTGAGATGAGGTTATGACTTCATTCTTTTACATTTGCATATCCAGTTGTCCCAGCACCATTTGTTGAAAAGATTATTCTTTCCTCATTGACTAAAAGTAAGGGCTTATATATGGACTCTCAATTCTGTTTCATTGGTTTGTCTATATAGTCTCATGCCAATACCACACTGTCTTAAATTACTGTAGCTTTGTATTAAGTTTTGAAATTGAGAAGTGGGAGTCCTCCAACCATGCTCTTAATTTTCAAGATTGTTTGACTATTCTGGTTCCCTTGTATTTCCACATGAAGTTTAGGATTAGCTTGTCCATTTCTGCAAAAAAAAAAAAAAAGTCATTTAGAATTTTGATAAAGATTGTCCTGAATCTGTAGATCAATTTGGGGAGTATCTTAACAATATCGAGTCTTCTGGTTCACAAACATGGTTATCATTCTATTTATTTAGGCATTCTTTAATTTATTTCAGTGATGTTTTGTAGTTTTCAGGGTACAAGTCTTGAGCTTTTATTAAATTTATTCTAGGTATTCATTTTGATGTTATTGTGTATGGAATTGTTTTATTTTTATTTTTGGATTTCTCATTGCTTATTGTGTAGTGTATAGAAATACAATTGATTTTTGTTTATTGATCTTATATCCTGCAGACATGCTGAACTTTCTTATTAAATTCAATATTTTTTCATGATTTTTTTTGTGTTTTCTGTATACAAGATTATGCCACCTGTGACTAGAGATAGTTTTTTTTTTTTTTTTTCCTATTGATACATTTTTTTCTTTTTCTTGTCTAATGGCCCTTGCTAGAACCTCTAGTATGGTGTTGAATAGAAGTGTTGAGAATTAACATCCTGCTTCTGATCTTAGGGGAGAAGCACCAAGTCTTTCACCACTAAGTACCTATAAAAAGAATTAAACACCAAACTCAAGTGAGATTTATTCCAGGCACGCAACGTTAGTTCATCATTCAAAGATCAATCAGTTTAACCCACCATATAAATAGGCTAAAGAAGAAAAAAACATACAATTGCAGTATACTAGTTGATGCAGAAAAAGCATTTCATAAAATCTAACACCAAATCATTTATTAAAAAAAAAAAACTCAGAAAGTTAGAAATGAAGGAGAACTTCCTCAACTTGAAAAAAAATCTACAAGAACCCTACATCTAAAATCTTACTTAATGATGAGAAACTAGGAGTTTCCCGCCTAAGATCAGGAACAAGGCAAGAATGCCCTGTCTCATGACTCCTACTCTACTCCATCATATTGGAAGCCCTAGCTAGAGAAATAAGAAAAGAAAGTAGACAATGTAGAGATTGTAAAAGACAAATTAAAACTGACCTTATTTGCAGATGACATAATTGTCTATTTACAAACTCCTAAAAAATCAATGGCAAAAAATAAAACAAAGCAAAATAAAGCAGACAAAAAAAAAAAAAAAAAAACTCTTGGAACTAATAGGCAAATATAGTAAGGTCACAGAACACAAGATTGATATACTAAAGTCGCTTGTTTTCCTGTATATCAGCAATGAATAATTAGAATTTAACATTAAAAAAAAAATACTATTTATAATAAGCCAAAAAAAACCCAAACCCATTGCTGTCGAGTTGATTTCAACTCATAGTAACCTTATAGGACATAGTAGAACTGCTTCGTAAAGTTTCAAAGGAGTGGCTGTTGGATTCCAACTGCCAACCTTTTGGTTAGCTACTGAGTTCTTAACCACTATGCCACCAGGGTTCCAATAATCGCACCCCCCAAAAAAAAGAGAAGTACCTAGATATAAATCTATCAAAATATGTACAAGATCTATGTGTGGAAAACTACAAAGCTCTGATGAATGAAATTATGCAGATTTTCAAGTAATCATTTAGGAGTTCATGGGATCCCAGGATGAAATGAAGAATGTGACAAAAACTTCTGTGTTGGAATTCATGAAACAACCTTACTCAAGACGGAAGGGAGAAAGCTACTGACCTAGACAACTTTGTAAATTAGTGTAGTCTGTAAGACTAAAGGTAAAAGAGAATGTACTTAAGGACTGTTCTGTAGTTGATAAACTTTTTTCCCATGGAGACACAGGTTAACAATTCTGATACATGTTATACAACACAGGATATATGTGGGAATTGAAAAGTAGATGATGGTAGCCAGGATTTAATAGCCTTAAACTGTAAGCAACCCAAATGTCCATCAATAATAGAATTTACATTTATATTGTGATATATTAAGGTACTCATTTATGATAATAAGCAAACTACTGCTACATGCAACAACATGATTGAGTTTCGAAAAACAATATCTTGAACAAAAAAGGCAGACATGAAAAAGTGTACATTGTATTATTTCACTTATGTAACTTCAAAATATGCAAATCTAGTTCAAGGTGAAAAATGTCAAGATGAGTTGGGATATTGGGAAAGAGGCAATGAGAGAGGCTTCTCAGTGTTGTTGATGTCTATTTTCTCATCTAGGTGGTGCTTTCACTTTGCAAATGTTTATTGATCTGTGTCCTTACGGCTTGTACCTTTCTCTGTATGCATGTTGTACTTAAAGAGTTTACTTTAAAAATATAGAAAGAAATACAAAAAGACAAATGATCAAGCAAAATGTAGAACAAAATTCTAAACTCACACACACACACACAAAGACCAGACTTACTGGTCTGACAAAAACTGGTGAAACACCAAGACTATGGTCCCTGGACACCCTTTTAGCTCACTAATGAAGTCACACTTGAGGTTTACCTTCAGCCAAAGATTTGACAGGTCCATAAAACAAAACAAGACTAAAGGGGCACACCAGCCCAGGGGCAAGGACTAGAAGACAGGAGCAGACAGGAAAGCTGGTAATAGGGAACCCAGAGTCAAAAAGGGAGAATGTTGACATGTCACAGGTTGGTAACCAATGTCATAAAACAATGTGTACTAATTGTTTAACGAGAAGCTAGTTTGTTGTGTAAACCTTCATCTAAAGTACAATAATAAAAAAAAAAATAGGGAAAGGACTTGATCAGGTATTACACCGAAATGAAAACACAAATGGCATGTAAACATAAAGTGTGTTAACTTTGTTAGATGAATATGCACTTGCATTAATCCCATGACAAAAGAAGCCCCTGGATTCTTTGTGTACACTTAGGTTTTGTAATTGGTCAACCTTTGCATTGGTTCTGTTTGACCAGCAAAAGCTGTGAATTTAAAATATGAGATACCATTTTATTCTTGATATATTAGAAAAAATTTAAAAGTCAGACAGTGTCCAATATTGGCGAGTATGTGGATTCACAGAAACTCTGACATACTGGTCATGAGAACATAAATTGATACAACCACTTTTTAACAAAATTTGACTCTCTGTCATGATTTTGAGCAAGCGCATGCCCTATGATCCATCTATTCATTTCTAGGGATATACCTAGAAAAACCCTTGTATATGTGCAGCAAGAGACATTACAAAACACTTTGTAGAAGAATTCATAACAGTAAAAAACTGAAAGGATTCAAATTTTCATCTCAAATTAATAAAATACATAAAGTGTGGCATATTGACACAATGAAATACTATACAGCCATGATAAAGAATGATCTAGAGCTATGTGCTATCAGGTTGTCATACTGTGGGGGCTTGCGTGTTGCTGTGGTGCTGTAAATATGCCACCAGTATTTAGATACTGGCAGGGTCATTCATGGAGAACAGGTATCAGCTGAGCTTCCAGACTAGGATAGACTAGGAAGAAGGACCCAGAAGTCTACTTCTGAAAAGAATTAGCCAGTGAAAACCTTATGAGTAGCAGCAGAACATTGTTTGACATAATGCTGGAAGATGAGCCACCAGGTTGGAAGACGCTCAAAAGACGACTGGGGAAGAGCTGCCTCCTAAAAGGTGAGATGACCCTAATGATGTGGATGGAGTTGAGCTTTCAGGACCTTCATTTACTGATGTGGCATGACTCATAATGAGAAGAAACAGCTGCAAACATCCATTAATAATCGGAACTTGGAACGTACAAAGTGTGAATCTAGGAAAATTGGAAACTGTCAAAAATGAAATGGAACACATAAACATCGATATCCTAGGCATTAGTGAGCTGAAATGGACTGGTATTGGCCATTTTGAATTGGACAATCATACAGTCTGCTATGCCAGGAATGACGACTTGAAGAGGAATGGTACTGCATTCATCATCAAAAAGAACATTTCAAGATCTATTCTGAAGTACAATGCTGTCAGTGATAGGATAATATCCAAACACCTACAAGGAAGACCAGTTAATAAGATTATTATTCAAATTTATGCACCAACCACTAAGGACAAAGATGAAGGAATTGAAGATTTTTATCAGATTCTGTAGTCTGAAATTGATCAGATGCGTTGATAATCACTGGTGATTGGAATGCAAAAGTTGGAAACAAAGAAGGATCAGTAGTTGGAAAATACGGCCTTGGTGATAGACACAATGCCAGAGATCAAATGATTGAATTTTGCAAGACCAATGTCTTCTTCATTGCAAATATCTTTTTTCACCAGCATAAATGGCGACTCTGTACATGGACCTTGCCAGATGGGATACACAGGAATCCAATCGACCATATCTGTGGAAAGAGATTATGGAAAAGCTCAGTATCGTCAGTCAGAACAAGGCCAGAGGCTGAATGTGGAACAGACCATCAATTCCTCATATGCAAGTTCAAGGTGAAACTGAAAAAGATCAGAGCAAGTCTGTGAGAGCCAAAGTACTACCTTGAGTATATCCCACCTGAATTTAGAGACCATCTCAAGAAGAGATTTGATGTGTTGAACACTAATGAACTAAGACCAGACCAGTTGTGGAATGACATCAAGGACATCATACATGAAGAAAGCAGAGGTCACTGAAAAGACAGGAAAGAAAGAAAAGACCAAGATGAATGTCAGAAGATACTCTGAAACTTGCTCTGGAATGTCGATCAGCTAAAGCAAAAGGAAGAAATGCTGAAGTAAAAGAACTGAACAGAATATTTCAAAGGGCTGCTTGAGAAGACAAAGTAAGTATTATAATGACATATGCAAAGAGCTAGAGATAGAAAACCAAAAGGGAAGAACACGCTCGGCATTTCTCAAGCTGAAAGAACTTAAGAAATAATTCAAGCCTCAAGTTACAATAGTGAAGGATTCTATGGGGAAAATATTAAATAATGCAGGAAGCGTGAAAAGAAGAGGGAAGGAATACATAGAGTCATTGTACCAAAAAGAATTAGTTGGTGTTCAACCATTTCAAGAAGTAGCATATGATCAGGAACCAATGGTACTGAAGGAAGAAGTCCAAACTGTACCGAGGGCACTGGCAAAAAACAAGTTTCAAGGAACTGATAGAATATCAATTGAGATGTTTCAACAAATGGATGCAGTGCTGGAAATGCTTACTCATCTATGCCAAGAAAAATGGAAGAGATCCATATTTATATGTATTCCCAAGAAACCGACTGGCAGAGATCCATATTTATGTGTATTTCCAAGAAAGGCGATCCAACTGAATGCGGAAATTATTGAACAATGTCATTAATATCACACCCAAGCAAAATTTTGCTGAAGATCTTTCGAAAGCAGCTACAGCAGTATATCAACAAGGAACTGCCAGAAATTCAGGCCGGATTCAGAAGAGGACATAGAACCAGGGATATCATTGCTGATGTCAGATGGATCCTGGCTGAAAGCAGAGAATACCAGAAGGATGTTTACCTATTTTTAATTGACTATACAAAGGCATCCAACTGTGTGAATCATAACAAATTATGGATAACATTGCAAAAAATAGGAATTCCAGAAAACTTAATTGTGCTCATGACGAAAATGCACATAGATCAAGAGGCAATTGTTCAGACAGAACAAGGGGATACCGGATGGTTCAAAGTCAGGAAAGGTGTGTGTCAGGGTTGTATCCTTTCACCATACCTATTCAGTTTGTATGCTGAGCAAATAATCTGAGAAGCTGGCCTATATGAAGAAGAATGAACGGTGCATCAGGATTGAAGGAAGACTCATTAACAACCTGCGTTGTGCAGCTGACGCAAACTTGCTTGCTGAAAGAGAAAAGAACTTGAAGCACTTACTAATGAAGATCAAAGACCATAGCCTTCAGTATGTACTACACCTCAGCATAAAACAAAATTCCTCACAACTGGACCAATAAGCAACGTCATGATAAACTAAGAAAAGATTTAAGTTGTCAAGGATTTCATTTTATTTGCATCCACAATCAACACCGTGGAAGCAGCAGTCAAGAAATCAAAAGACGCATTTCATTGGGCAACTCTGCTGCAAAGAATCTCTTTAAAGTGTTGAAAAGCAAAGATGTCACCTTGAAGACTAATGTACGCCTGAACCAAGCCATGGTATTTTCAATCACATCATATGCATGTGAAAGCTGGACAATGAATAAGGAAGACTGAAGAACTGACACCTTTGAATTGTGGTGTTAGCAAAGAATATTGAATATACCATAGATTGCCAAAAGAATGAACAAGTCTGTCTTGGAAGAAGTACAACCAGATTGCTCCTCAGAAGCCAGGATGGTGAGACTATATCTTACATAGTTTGTACATGTTATCAGGAGGGATCAGTCCCTGGAGAAGGACATCATGCTTGGTAAAGTACAGGGTCAGCGGAAAAGAGGAAGACCCTCAATGAGGTGGATTGACAAAGTGGCCGCAACAATGGAGTGCAGCACAACAACCATTGTAAGGACGGCACAGGACCCGGTAGTGTTTCGTTCTATTGTGCGTAGGATCGCTGTGAGTCGGAACTGAGTCGATGGCACCTAACAAGACAACAAAGAGCTATGTGCAATCACAAAGATTTATCTCAAAACCCTAATAATACTTGGAGAAAATCAAGTTATTGAAAAATACATAAAGTAATACTCCACTTATGTAAAGTTCGAAAACAGACCCAATTACCAATTATACTCTATTGTAACACTGTAAAGAAAAGCAAGAGGGGGGCATGCAATCAAGGAGAGCTTAAAAGGAGACTTCAAAGATATTGGCAGTATTCTATATCTTTAACTGTGTTGTGAGTACAAGTATGTCTGTTTTATTATTTTCGTTTAAACTTTATGTCTACGTTAAATATACTTGATGCCTTAACAACAGAAAGTGAAAGTTAGAGAAATAAAAAAGATGTCGTTATAACCACATTTGTACTTTTGTTCATGATTTACTGACGCAAAGCTATCAATAAAATAAAATTAAAAACAAAACAAAACATTGTGTTAACTCTGAAGCTATTTTGGGAAGTGTCCATCTGATATCTTTCAGTCCATGGACGTTTGAGAGCACAGTGGCAAGATGAATAAGGTAAATCACCAGGACTTGTTCACACAACAAAAAATGTGACTGGTAAAATAATTCTCTATTGATGTTTTTGAAACCATAGACCGGAAATACACAGTGGAAACGAGACTCTTTGCTTTTCTTATGCCAATACAAACAACAATTATAGCATTGTGTGAGAAAAATTATAAGAAATACTGCTGGGCTTCAGTGGTTCAACCAAGTCAGCAGTTTTGTGTAATTGTGGGAGATTGGACCCAAAAAACTTTACAGTCTGCAACAAGGAATGGCCCTTAGACATTAAACTGATCCCTGATAAAAGAACCCCGAGGTCATGGGAAGGCTACTCTGCCAATTCCATTTCACTGTGGGATCCACTGACGTCTGGCTCAGCTGCAGGGGCTGGAAAACCTCTTTGAAATTCTCTTGACAGTAAAAATGGACATGTGGAAAGCATTCTATTCTGTTAATCTTTGGTGCTCCTGCAAAAGGGACATTTGGCTTTATACTTCATGATAATAAATATGAAACCTCCACATCTAGTTGTAAATAACTTAATGACATTTGAATAAAGAACAGAATTTTTATTTCCCAAATGTGCCAAAATACGAATATGCACCTGCATCAACCCCATGACAGGAGAAACCACTGGATTCTTTGTGTGCACTTTGGTTTTGTACTTTGTCCACCTTTACATTGATTCAATTTGACCAGTGAAAATCAGCAAACAGTAGCAAGAAATTTCTTCTCCTTCTCTTCCTCTTCGTCTCTGCTCTTCCTCCTCCTTCTCTCCCTCTGTCTCTGCTAACCAGCTGGATCCCTCTCTCTCTTTCCCTCACTCTCTGCCATTGCATTAAATGTTTCAAATAATAAAGGAAATAAAGCAATAACAATATAAACAATTCCTTTGGTATATAGATATAGATACAGTTTGATCAATTAATGACTTTTGTGGTTACTGCATAATTATATTAGGATTTGCATATCTGTACATGAAACAAAAATCGTACCTACCATATTATGGCCTATCACAAAGGAAGAAAGAGAGAACAGGAGAAAGGAAGGGAGGGAGGACTGACTGGTTTCCATATCAACTAATTGTAGAAGGTGAGTCTCTGTCTTGCATATCCACAATGTGGATAACTGTTGTAAAGGATATCCATGATTTGGGCTTCTTGGTATTCTTCACTTTAGCTTCCATGCTGGTTCAGTCTGCCTCATGCATCCTACTTCATGTAGCACATTGCTGTGTTTCAAGCAGCTGTTTGAGGGTTTTTTTGTTTGTTTTTATTTTTTAATTTGTCTTTTTAACAAGTGTCTATACTTTTTTACTTCTACTGAATTCCCATTTGCAACTTAAATATATTTGTCTCAATTTCAAAATACGATCTCAGAAGCTCTAGATTGAAACCCAGAAAAGGAATTAGCAAGTAAAGGAAATACTGCAAACCCAAAAAAAAAAACAAAAAACAAAAAAACCCATTCCTGTCGAGTCGATTCTGACTCATAGAGACCCTATAGGACAGAGTAGAACTTCCCATAAGGTTTCCAAGGAGTGCCTGATGGATTTGAACTACTGACCTTTTGGTTAACAGCCATAGCTCTTAACCACTATGCCACCAGAGTTTCCTAAATAAATATAGTTCTACATAATCTCCCATTAAATACATGCTACTTTTTTTTACTCAAGAGAGTTGCTTTCCCTGTTCCCAAACACCCTTTGTGGTCTCTAGTCAAAATTTGTATGCAAATAGGTAAATAAATACATAAATAAAGAAGTTGAAGAAGAGCACAGCAGTTGCTTCTTGAACACCATATCATGATGTTTTTCTCTGATTCTATCCTGGAAGGAAGAATTTAGCATAGTGGTTAAAATCATGGCCTCTGAAGCCAAAATGTCCAGGTTCACATTTTGACTCTGTGATCTTGAACAAATTACAAAACTTTTATATACCCCATGTTTCCTCACCTGTAAATTTTGAATATTTAATACTGTATTTTTACTCATATAGCACATACTTTCTACATATGTTTGCCAGCTGCTCCCTCCCCCTGCAAGGTATTTTTGTAAACTCTGCTATGCCATTTTTTTTTTTTCTTTTTACATGTTTCTGGAAAAGAAACTTAGCATGGCACACTTTTGAAAATACGTCGAGGGGGGAGGGAGCTTTTGGCAAACAAACGTAAAAGGTGTGTGTTATTTGCTTAAAAATACAGTAGTATCTACTTGTCTGCCATTGTGAGGATAAAATGAATGCCAGGAACATATTAGGCACTGTTAAGTGTTAACTTTTCTCACTCTTCCCTATTGGCTCTATTCTGTAGCTGTCAGTCAGTCTAGCCTTCATACCAGAATCAGGAATACCACTCAATCGTTCTGCTTTGGGACTGGAAGGTTGGCTTCTTCTCTAAATGCTGAGTCTAAAAAATAGGCATTTTAATTCAGTTCAGTAGCCTCACATTATGAGAGAACTTTTCTGTATTCCTCACAGGAATTACAAGTTATGGAGCACCTTCTACAAGGCTTTATTCTTTGCTAAGCATTAGACTTGACTGGTTGTCCTGTAAATTTATAATCTCTCTGTGTATGTACACATGTATCTGTGAGATGTTATCAGGCCATTCCAACAATTCCAAGATCATTAAACCTGAATCCATTGTAATCTTACAATGCATGTTGTTAGACATAGAGACTGAAAGTCTGCTTAAAGCCTTTACTGACCCTTCTGTATCCTTAATATCAAGTTCTCAGAAGAGATTCCAAACCTTCTTAGGCAGCCCTCAGCCTGCAACTGCAGTCTCATCTCTCCTCACACTGCTTCTTACTCCCAATGGCCTCTAGACTGGGGGCCTTCACACTTGCTGTTTTATGTGTCTTAGTTACCTAGCGCTGCTGTAACAGAAATACCACAAGCAGGTGACTTTAAAGAAGAGAAATTTATTTTCTCACAGTTCAGGAGTCTAGAAGTCTGAATTCAGGGCACCGGTATAGAGGAAGGCTGTTTGTCACCTCTTGAGGGGGAGATCTTTGTCTCAGCTTCTGTAGCCTAATTTCTGGGTTCCTGGAGACCCTGGTTGCATAGTGGTTAAGTGCTACAGCTGCTAACCAAGAGGTCAGCAGTTCCAATCCACTAGGCACTCCAAGGAAACTCAATGGGGCAGTTCTACTCTGTCCTATAGGGTCGCTATGAGTTGGAATCAACTCTACAGCAACAGGTTTGGTTTTGGCCATCTTCACATGGCATCTACCTCTCCCCTACCCCCATTTGTGATTCTTTCTCTGCCTAATCAGTTCTTTTTTATAATTCAGAAGAGATTAGGTTTAGGATACACCGTACACTTCATTGACTTAATAAAGAGAAAACCATATACCTAAATAGGATTATATTCAGAGGTATAGGGGTTAGGATTCCCACACATATTTTAAGAGGACACAATTCAATCCATAGCATCCTCTCTGCTTCTGGACAACCCTGTTCATCTGGTAAGTCACAAGTTAGAAATACTTCCTGTAATGGATTGAATTGTGTCCCCCAAAAATATGTGTCAACTTGGTTAGGCTACGTGTGGCTGTCCTCCATTTTGTGATTTTCCTATGTATTATAAATTACAATCTCTGACTGTGGTTAAAGAGGATTAGGGTGGGATGTAACATCCTTGCTCAGGCCACATCCCTGATCCAATGTAAAAGGATTTTCCATGGGGTGTAGCCTGCACCACCTTTTATTTCTCAAGAGATAAAAAGGAAAGGGATGCAAGCAGAGAGTTGGGAACCTCATACAAACAAGAAAGCAGCACCAGGAGCAGAGCATGTCCTCTGGATCTGGGGTCCCTGTGCCTGAGAAGCTTCTTGACCAAGGGAAGATTGAGTACAAGGACCTTCTTCCGGAGCCTACAGAGAGAGAAAGCCTTCCCCTGGAATCGACACCCTAAATTTGGACTTGTTACCTACTAGACTGTGAGAAAATAAATTTCTCTTTGATAAAGCCATACACTTGAGGTATTTCTATTATACCAGTAGCAGATGACCAAAGCACTTCCTGGAAAGGTATTTCTGGATTGTGCTTGATATGTTTTAAGTAGATTATTCACTTCCATTACTAATGGCAGAATGGAATAGAGGTTAAATGCAATGGTTTTGGTGTCAGACAGACCTAAAATTTAGATGGCAAACATGCAAATGGAAAAACAACCCTAACAAACAAAAAACTTAAATAAAGGATAGTTTTAACAATACAAATTTTAAACTGTTAGAAAATAAGAATAAATAAAGCATGACCAAGTAAGGTTTTGGAGCCATGGTGGTGCTTGCAGTGGTTAAGTGCTACAGTTGCTAACCAAAAGATTGGCAGTTCAAATCTACCAGCTGCTTCTTGGAAACCCTCTGGGGCAGTTCTACACTGTCCTATAGGGTCGCTTTGAGTCCGAATGGACTCGATGGCAATGAGATTTAAGTAAGGTTTACCTTGGGAATGCAAAATTAATTCAACATCAGATTGACAGAACATTAACAGATTAGAGGAGACAGCCACAGTGAGTTTCTTAAAAAAAAAAAAAAAAACTGACAAATACTCTTGCATGATAAAATCTTTTTTTTTTATATGATAAAATCTTTTTAAACTAAGAGTAGATGGGACCTTTCTCAATCTCATGAAGTGTACGTATGAAAAACCTACAATGAATATCATACCTGTTGATGTATTTTTAGAAACAGTCCCACTAAAAAGAGAATAAAACAAAGACGTCTATCATCGCATCTATATTGCGCTGGAAGTTTTAGTCATTGTAATAAAATAAGAGACAGAATTGATAAATAATAATGAGGAATAAAAAAGTTGTATATTTTCATATGATACTGTTGCCTATTCCCTGGGATTTTATATAGATAATCATATCATATGGTAATAAGAGTGTTTGTTATAAAATTAGTTGGATTCCTCTACACCGACAAAAAGACCATTGAAGAGGAAATCACCAAATCAATACCATTTCCAGTAGCCCCCAAGAAGATAAAATACTTAGGAATAAATCATACCAGAGACGTAAAAGACCAGTACAAAGAAAACTACAAGACACTCCTGCAAGAAACCAAAAGAGACCTACATAATTGGAAAAACATACCTTGCTCATGGATAGGAAGACTTAACATTGTAAAAATGTCCGTTCTATCAAAAATCATCTATAGATACAATGCAATTCTGATCCAAATTCCAACGACATTTTTTAATGAGATGGAGAAACAAATCACTAACTTAATATGGAAAGGAAGGGGACCCCAGATAAGTAAAGCATTACTGAAAAAGAAGAACAAAGTTGGAGGCCTCACTCTACCTGATTTTAGAACCTGTTATACCACCACAGTAGTCAAAACAGCCTGGTATTGATCCAACAAACAGACACATAGACCAGTGGAACAGAATTCAAAATCCAGACATAAATCCATCCACATATGAGCAGCTGATATTTGACAAAGGCTCAAAGTCCATTAAATGGAGAAAAGACAGTCTCTTTAACAAATGGTCCTGGCATAACTGGATATCCATCTGCAAAAAAATGAAACAAGGCCCATACTTCACACCATGCACAAAAACTAACTCAAAATGGATCAAAGACCTAAATATAAAATCTAAAATGATAAAGATCATGGAAGAAAAAATAGGGACAATGCTAGGAGGCCTAATACATGGCGTAAACAGTATACAAAACATTACTAACAATGCAGAAGAGAAACTAGATAACTGGGAGCTCCTAAAAATCAAACACCTATGCTTATCCAAAGACTTCACCAAAAGAGTAAAAAGATTACCTACAGACTGGGAAAAAAAATTTAGCTATGACATTTCCAATCAGTGTCTGATCTCTAAAATCTACATGATAGTGCAAAAACTCAAGTACAAAAAGACAAATAACCCAATTAAAAAATGGGCAAAGGATATGAACAGGCACTTCATTAAAGAAGACATTCAGTTAACTAACACATACACGAGGAAATGCTCACGATCATTAGCCATTAGAGAAATGCAAATCAAAACTACAATGAGATTCCATCTTACAGCAACAAGGCTGGCATTAATCCAAAAAGCACAAAATAATAAATGCTGGAGAGGTTGTGGAGAGACAGGAACACTTATACACTGCTGGTGGGAATGTAAAATGGTACACCCACTTTGGAAATCAATTTGGTGCTTCCTTAAAAAGCTAGAAATAGAACTACCATACCATCCAGCAATCCCATTCCTTGGAATATATCCTAGAGAAATAAGAACCTTTACACAAACAGATATGTGCACACCCATGTTCATTGCAGCATTGTTTGCAATAGCAAAAACATGGAAGCAACCAAGGTGCCCATCAGCAGATGAATGGATAAATTATGGTATATTCACACAAAGGAATACTACACATCAATAAAGAACAATGATGAATCCATGGAACATTTCATAACATGGAGGAATCTGGAAGGCATTATGCTGGGTGAAATTAGCGAGTTGCAAAAGGACAAATATTGTATGAGACCACTATTATAAGACCTCAAGAAATAGTTTAAACAGAGAAGAAAATATTCTTTGATGATTATGAGAGCAGGGAGGGAGGGAAGGAGAGGGGTTTTCACTAATTAGATAGTAGATAACAACTATTTAAGTGAAAGGAAAGACAACACACAATACAGGAGAGTTTGGCACAACTGGACTAAACCAAAAACAGAGAATTTCCTGAATAAACTGAACACTTTGAAGGCCAGCATAGCAGGGGTGGGGGTTTGGGGACCATGGCTTCAGGGGACACCTAAGTCAACTGGCATAATAAAATCTATTAAGAAAACATTCTGCATCCCACTTTGGAGAGTGGCATCTAGGGTCTTAAAGATGCATCAATTGGTCTCAATCCACCTGGAGCAAAGGAGAATGAAGAACACTAAAGACACAAGGTAATTATGAGCCCAAGAGACAGAAAGGGCCACATAAACGAGGGACTGCATCAGCCTGAGACCAGAAGAACTAGATGGTGCCTGGCTACAACCAATGACTGACCTGACAGGGAACACAATAGAGAACTCCTGAGGGATCAGGAGATCAGTGGGATGCAGACCTCAAATTCTCATAAAAAGGCCAGACTTAATGGTTTGACTGAGACTAGAAGACCCCGGTGGTCAGGGCCCCCAGACCTTCTGTTAGCCCAAGACAGGAACCATTCCCAAAGCCAACACTTCACACAGGGATTGGACTGGACAATGGGATAGAAAATGATACTGGTGAAGAATGAGCTCCTTGGATCAAGTAGACACATGAGACTTTGAGAAGCTCCTGTCTGGAGAAGAGATGAGAGGGCAGAAGGGGGCAGAAGCTGGCTGAATGGACATGAAAATAGAGAGTGGAGGGAAAGAGTGTACTATCTCATTAGAAGGAGGACAACTAGGAGTATACAGCAAAGTGTATATAAGTTTTTGTATGAGAGACTGACTTGGTTTGTAAGCTTTCACTTAAAGCACAATAAAAATAAAAAAAAAATGAGTATTTGTTATCTGTGTGTACATACATTGCTGTTAGCTGCCGTCAAGTCGGTTCTGACTCATAGTGACCCTATGTACAACATAATGAAACACTACCCAGTCCTGCGCCATTCTCAATCATTGTTACACTTGAGACCATTGTTGCAGCCACTGTGTCAATCCATTTCATTGAGGGTCTTCCCCTTTTTGCTTACTCTCTACCAAGCATGACGTCCTTCTCCAGGGACTGATTCTTCCTGTAACATGTCCAAAATATGTGAAATATAGTCTTGCCATCTTTGCTTCCAATGAGCATTGTGGTTGCACTTCTTTCAAGACAGATTTGTTCATTCTTCTGGCAGTACCTGCTATATTCAATATTCTTTGCCATAATTCAAAGGCGTCAGTTCTTCTTCAGTCTTCCTTATTCATTGTCCTCCTTTCACATGCATATGAGTCGATTAAAAACACCATGGCTTGGGTCAGGTGCACATCTCTTTTTAACGTTTAAAAGAGATCTTTTGCAGCAGTTTTGCCCAGTGCAGTACTGGTAGAAACCAAATACATGGTAAAACATTTGATGTAAAACATTTATATCAAAATTACAAAACATTACTAAAGGAAAGCCAAAGACAGAATAAATGGCTAGATATATACTTTTCACTTAAAATGGACTTCATCCTTTCAAGATGTCAATTGTCCCAGTATTGATTTATGAAAATATTACCTCAAACAAAATCCTGAGAACTTGTTCATCGAACTTGATAACCCAGTCTGTAATTTAAATAGAGGAGCAAAAGACAAAAAGTAAACAAGAAAAGTTTTAAAACAACATGGGCAGATTGGTTTTATCAGGTTGAAAGACTTATTTATTATAAAGCAGCCTCCAGGACTGGCTCTATCCTGAATCCTAGGCGACCTTACAGCAACATTTGTTAATGACAAGCAACATTTCATTTTAAAAGGTGGGAAGGTAGGGGAAGGCCTGTGCCCTAAGTGTTGAAGCCTCATACTGGAAGAAATTTGGTTTAACCTGTTTTTTTTTTTTTTTTTTTTTTTAAAGCCTACTGGAGTCCCAAATGGGGGTGAGGACCCAAACATGTTAGAATGCCTTTTGACTTTACTATAGGCTGAGATTTAGAAATCAGCATTAGCTTTCCTGCTATATAAATTTTCAAAGTATACCCTTTGTTATGGATTTAATTGTGCTCCCCCACCCCAACAAATGTGTACTGGAATCCCAACCCCTATATCTGTGGAGGTAATCATGCTTGGAAATAGTTTTTGTTGTTATGTTAATTAGATCATACCTAATACCAAAACCAAACCCGCTGCACTTGAGTTGATTCCTACTCATAGCAACCGTATACCGTGGGTTCTAAATCTAATCACTTCTGAGTTATAAAAAGAGCAGATTAGACGAAGACACACACACACACACACACACGCATACACACAAGATAGATGATATATGAGGGTTGTCTACAAGCCAAGGAACCAAGGAATGCTGGATACTACCTACAAAGAAGGAACCTATCAACATACTTGAGGCCCTGATTTGGACTTTCAGCCTCCAGGACTGTGAGGAAATTAATTTTTATTCTTTAAAGATGCCCACTTGTGATATTTTTATTACAGCAGTACTAGGAAATGAAGAAATTTTCTATAGAAATGTTTTTACCATATTTAAAATGAAATGGACTTAGTTAACTCTTTGAAGAAAAAATTAATTTGGGGGGTTCCTGAGAATAGCCATGCAGGGAAAACTTTCTGTAGTTTTTTATCTTGCCTATGTTGTTAATCTGTATGGATTTTAGTAACATTCAGGACAGAGTGCCAAACTATCAATTGCCCATTGTAGTAGGTTATATTTATTAAAAGATATCCTTTAAGTTGTTACACATAGGGATAACAACTTGTAGTAGAAATGTTTTCCTATATTCAAAAAATTAAAATCAATTAAGTTAAAACAAATTATGTCATCAGTCATTATTATGTCAGTAGGATAGGGCTTTCATATCTTTTGTTTCTGTCCTTTTTTATTTGATCTCTACTAGGAGTATAAATTTTTATCTATAATAATCTTGTGAACTTTTTTTAAACAAGCATATGCATGAACATCTAATGTTGTAGAAACATTTAATTACTTTTTAAATTGATATTATACATTAGCAAAATAAGAGAATTAAATTTTCTTGTAATTTAATAGTTCATATAGTTCAGTCACTGTCCCTAGAGATGTGTACCTGGCAGACATTTTGACACTAGATAATTGTATCAGAGCCTCATAATCAATTTAAAATTTAAGTTTTACCCAAAAAGATGAAGACTGGAACAAGCTAAAATCAAAAGAAAATAAAATATTTCAGTGTAAAGCCATGTGTGGTTCCAGATTTCCACCTGGGTCGTATTCTTTCCTTTTTATGATTCTGTACATGCAGAGTATTGCCCTGGAGGTGAAGCTAAAAGCTTTCAAAAGAACTTAGAAATAACTTATCCTGTAAGTCTATCCCAAGTGTTCTCTCAGGAAAGCAGGGATATGTGGAGTAGAAGAAGAGACAGCTCAATCAGAACAGAACCAAACGAAAGACAAAGCTCAGGGATGATTCCATCTGGAAAGGAGCCCAGGGGTTAGTAGATTTATAAAAAACCAAAAGTAGATATTTTGTTTGTGGTACTTGAAAGTCTGCAGTTGCGCTAATGTCTCATACCAAAATTTCTGTTTCATGGTTACATTTTGAAAACACTAATGTGAGAATATATTTTATTGTCAGGAGCTCTTTGAAACTTTGCGTATTCTAGAAGTGTAACTCTTCTGTAATGTTCTCTTTAATAAAGACTTCTAAAGCAATGAAACCAAGGCATAAATATATATAACAAGATAATTATGAATTATTACTCCTCCCTTTTTAATTTATCTTAAAAGATTTGTACAATCTTTCACATTGTAAGGGCCACTTTTTCCCATATTCATTTTCTCTTCTCCAGTAAAAGATTCTATGGACTCTATATGCCCCAAACCAAACATTATTTCTATATGAATTTTGACCACACATATTGTATCTTCCATGCACAATTTTCCTTTTCATAAACAGTGCTTTGAATTGCGACGAAGTCAGTGTTATGTCTATATATTCTGCAGTTAAGTACTCCTAAGCTAAGTACTCCTATTGGCCGAAATGTATAGCAACAATATAAGATCTAGAAAGCTCAGATGTCTGAGTCATGACTACAATATAGGAAGACTGCATGAGCAGTTGAATGATAGGTGGTGTTCCAAATAATTCTTAGACCGTTTTATGGCAGCTTCTGCAAGCACAAGTAAAAATGGCATTCCCACTGATGATTCGCATGCTCAAGTTTAGATCACTGTGAAGACTTTAGAAGGTCCTGTTGGCACAATATAGATGGATTATATTATGAAACTTGAATCTCTACATGAAATTGAAATCATGCAATTGTTATTACAGATACAGCATTTGAAGGCAGATACGTGAGGAAAGAGGGAAGCTCTGGAGGTCATTAAAAAAAATGACCTCCAGATTGAAGAGGGTGAAAGCTAGAATGTGGTATAGTTGAGAAACAGAGCAAACGTAGAGATTGAAGAGGTGACCATACATTGTCAGTGTAGGAAGGGAGGAAATGATTTTGTATATAGCTCCAACAGATAAAGGTGAGTGTTTTGAGGAAGGCAAGGTCCCAAGAGAGCAGATTGCAGCATTTGAAACAAAAAGTAACTCATGCTTTAAAAAAATAAGCATAAGGAAGCAATGCAGTCTTCCTTTTCACATATATATATTTTTTCTCTCTCTCTTTACTTTTTTAGGATGCCTCGAAGGCCCCATAATCACATGTATATGTGGTAGATCTAATGGGACCAAAAGACCGCATGGTCTTAAATTTCTGTATTTGGCAGGGATGTCATTCATATGAGAATAATGAATTATATGTTCCTTCTACCGTATTAGTAATGAGTCGGTGCAAATCATATTATTTCTTTTTGCCACTATTTAACTTCCCCCACCTAAAATCAGAAGTGATGTTTCCACTAGTAATGTGCTTCTTGGTAGTTGTGCACAGCTGTGTAATTTGGAGCAGCTAAAGTGACTAAATTTTGATTGATTATGTCAAGTACTTCCTCCATGTATTTCAGTCCAAATAATCAAATCAGTTGTACCCACATTTAAAATATATACTATTACTTTGTAGATTTGTTTGGTGCTGTTTTTTAAAGTTCTGATGAAGTTACTGGTTACTTTCTCTTGTTTGAAGGGCCATTTTAATTTTAAATGAAATACCAAGACAGTTTTTAGTAAATGACTTTACTAGTGAAAGCAACATGAAAGAATAAATTAATTACATTTTTGTTCTTACCATGTGGCAAGTGTTCTACCAAACTCTTACTGTATTTCAAAATTAGCAACATCTTTGTATATTTGAGTGTACCCTCTCCACCCCAGACCGAATAGCAGGTATTGGAACGCTAACCAAGCCATTCTGATAGCAGTAGTATTCTTATAGTATTATGTTATTTAGAGAATTCCGATGTGATGTTTTTAACTTCCAGAATACTCTACATACATGTGGCCCTCACAGCTGAAGGTTTCAGAAGGCTGAAGAACGAACTCCACGTGTTTCTCCTTTTGACCCTCAAAAAAAACCATTTACTCTCAAAAAAAAACTAAGAATGTCCAGATGACACTGGTTGTCAACAAAACACCACCGAGTAGACCCAAAATTGGGTTGTATTTTTTTGTTGTTTGTTTTTCAGTATTTTTATTTTCAGAGCATAGATTTTTAAGTGATGCTGGTTCAAAATCCTGTAGCAGTACCGTAAGGGCAAAAATCTTTTAATAACACACATTAAAGTTGTTTCCTATGAGACAGTATTACATCTTATACTTTATGTCTCATTGAGATTTCCTACTTTACTTGGGCAGATGAATGTTTAAATGTTGCTGGTGCTGTAAAAATAAGTAAAAAAAAAATCATGTCAAAACTTACGTTCATACTAAATTTCAGAAATTTGGTTAGAAGATAATCACTAATACAAAATTGTTGAGATACATGGACTACCAAAACCAACAACAGCAAACAAATCAGCTGCCATTGAGTTGATTCTAACTCTTGATAACCCCGTGTGTTTCAGAGTAGAGCTGCCTCTTAGGGCTTTCAATGGCTGTGATCTTTTGGAAGCAAATCACAAGGCCTTTATTCTGATGCACCTCTGGGTGGATTCTTACTGCCACTCTCTTGGTTAGTAGCTGAAATCCTAGCTGTTTGCTCCACCCAGGGACTCTACATGGGTTACAGTGCTCATAAATAAGAATAGAATTCTTCCCCTTGTGAATAAAGACTGCAGTTAAGTGAATTCAGGATATTTCTTTTAGAAAAATGTTGTCCATGGATAAGACTGATACATACAAATTTGAGTTTGTGTCTATGTATGTGAATTTTTTTTCTAGCAAAAGTATATATAACTTCCTTAGGACCTATGAGGAATCTGTTCTTAGAAAACATTTAAAACTGTGATTTAGAAGAGGCTTTTTTTTTTCTTTTGTCCTGAGAAAATTCTAACAGTAAACATGCTAGTTTCTTTATGTGCCCTTAATCAACAAACATTTATAAACAGCTTGTTTACCATGTGCAAGACTCTGTGCTATAAATGTATGATATGAAATATTCGATGGGTAAAAATATTGGTACCTTGAAGGCCATTTTTTAAAAATTTTATAGAGAGCTCTTAAATATCTCTCATTTCATTTCTAATTAGGAGAGCAATGAACTCTATTCTTCCTTTCCTTTTTTTTTTTTAAGAATATTCTTATAGACATTAAAAGTTAGAACTCCAAAGGAGCTAATTCAATTCCTTACTTTCCAAATGAGGAAACTGGAACCCCAAGAAGTAAAGTGATTTTTTCAAAGTTGAGTATGCCATTAATGAACAGCAAAAATCCAAACAAATCCACCACTACTCTGTTCCATCAGGCTTTGTCTGCTTTTAAGTAGTGCTTATCAAGAGTGGTAGTTGAAAAGGGTCAAAACCATGGTTAAAATTAAACTTTAATGCTTTCTGTGTATTTCAATTGTTTGTCATTTGCCACTAGCAAAGTGAAAATGTGGAGCTTAGAGCTGCATACCAACCTGAAAATACCAATTTTCTGTTAATTGTAATAAATAACTGCTTTTTATGTATCTATAATATATTGTTTCATTTTGTGGAAAGTTTTGGATTTCTGTTACACTTAGTGAGAAATGCTGCCTGGGAGAGTTCCACCTCTGTAAAATGTCTACAGTATGGCTGTATATTACAGAGGCCTGTGTGCGTTTGTTAGATGGCTCACAAACTTTGATATAAATTCCTCCTGGGCATGTGAGATAATGTGACTAATCGATACAAGATTAGGTACCAGCTTGAAATATTTAGCAATTACAGACATACTTGTATTAAGAAATTCACTAGAGCTTACAGATGTTCTATAAACCTTAGTTGTAAAGAAGATTCTCTCTCTGACAGTGAGAATTCTAAATTAAGAAGTTTCTATGTAATATAGCCAAAAGATACACACAGAGATACTTAGATATAGATATACATGTCACTCTATGTATCTATGTGTGTATATGTGTCTACATATAAATCCATTCTTTTTAGCTGCTAGAATTATTTATAATATTGTATCTTAACATGTATTTATATTCCCTACAGTGACTTGTACATAAAAGCCACTTAAATATATTTTAATAAATATTGAACAAATATTTTAGGATACTGTTCCCAAATTATGCTGTGGAGGAGGAGGGATCCAGCATTATTATGTCAGGGCTCATGTCAAAAGTCAGTAAACAGGAAACTGTTATTAACAAGTTTAGTCATTGGTGTTATTTTTAGTTCTTTTTAAAGCCGCTGTCCGTGGGATACTTCTACTCGGTAAGGCCAAATTCACATGTCATTTCTTCCATGACACCTGCCTTATTTAACCCAGCCTGAAATAATATGCTTCCCCCTTGAACTCTTCACAATCCATGTATTAATAGATCTGAAGTAGCACTTCTCACAATCTCCCTTTTTTAAGTTCTCATATATACATCACATATTTCTTACTAGAGTATAAGTCTTTAGAGTCAAAGACTTTGTCTTAAATATATTGACATGCTAAATCTTATACATAGTGAATAATTAGTAAATATTGGATGATTGCTTGATTTACTCTTTCCATAAAACTGAGTGTTCTAAGAGCTATCATTCCATAGTAATTTTTACAGAAGAGGTCATACTGTAAAATTAGAACTTATTCTACTAATAGACAGTTATGAAATTCATATTGTACCATCCAGTATGAAACAAAAATCTCATGTAATCAACTAGAGGATAGTTTAAGTAAACATATTTTAATTGGCAGGAAAGCATAACCTGACCTTAATTAATTTGTTGAGTTTCATATGAACTTTGGCTTGTAACATGCCCCCTAGTAAGCTTTAGCTTATTTATTCAAATTGTTGTCAACTATCAAACAACAAAGCATTTTTTGATGTAAAAGAGATTGCAGTGAACAATGATATTTTTCTATTCTAATTTATATTACTGGAAAAAATTGTGATCAAGACTGCAAACTGATACGTTAATGATACTGACCTGATTAAAATATACAAGCCCACAAGATCTGGCCCTGCTATGTATCTGATCTTCTTTTCCAACACTATCTCCCTGGCTCCCTCTGCTCCAGTCACACTGGCCTCCTTACTGCTCTTTAAACACACCAAGCATCGTCCCTTCTCAGGGCACTTGTCCTGACCTTATTAGTTTGTCAGTTGCTTTCCTGCATTATTATCTTTTTTCCTGACTCTCATAAGTGATATATATATATATGTTTGTGTATATATATGTAACTATCTATGTATAGTTTTTCTCCTCCCATTAGAAAGTTGGTTCCATGAAAGTACAGATTTTATATGCTTTATTTTCAACTGATGTATGACTAGCACCCAGAACAATGTAGAAACTCAATAAATAACTATTCAATGATAGGATAAACACTTACCACCACTGAGCATTAAACATTTTTTAAGTTTCCTAAAAACAAAGACTTAAAGAAATAATTTTTTGTCTGGTATCGAACTTTAAATGGCTTAAAAGAACATCTCCCTTCCTCTAGGAAACTATTTCTCCACCACTCCAACCATGTTGTTCTTGTGAGGACCTAGAAATTGCAGTACCATTCCTCGAAAGCACGCATGCACGCACACATACATACCAACTCCTAGCTATGAAGGTGGGCTCATGGCCTCAGCTCAGGCACTCTTTGTCCTCTAGTACCCTGGTTTCAATAACTAGTTCAGGGGTGGACATGTGACTCAAGTTAAGGCAATAGAGATTCCTTCCTCAGGAGGTTTCTTGCTGGAGTTTATGAAAAAGAATTCTCTTCTTACATAAAACCCTGTGACTTTGGGGCATAACATGCATGAAAAAATAAAGCCAACACACAGAGAAAAGAAATGATGAGAGAAAGAAAAAGGAAAGAGAGAGTAAGAGACAGACAGAGAGAGCTGATAGTATTGTAGTCCCTGGTTCCAGTTTTTACCAAGATTAGCTCCACTGAACTCTTTCCAAAGTTCAGTTAAGTGAACCAATAAATCCACCCATCCCCCTTTTTTTTGGCTAAAATATTTCAGCTTAATCATCCTGATTACTACAGGATACAATATAGTAAAATTAATGAATAATGACTCCAGTAAGCATTTTTTTAAGGTAAATGTGGGGAGAAAATAAAAAGACTTTTATTTATTTTATTTTTTAATGTCTGTAAATAACTGCTAAGAGAATAGCCTTAAAATGGATTGAGAAAAGCCATCTCTGTAGCTGTCTGGGTTAATGAGATCCAGGTATAGGCTTTTCCGAGGAACTAAATTGATATAAGGATAGAATTCAAGTACTTACAAGATGTATATTTTCCTTGAAGTGCTTCCTTAAATATCACTTCTCTCAGTGTGACTTTGACAAGTTCTAGATAGAAGACAATTAAAAATTAAACTTCTTGGAGAGGATACTGGGATTTTCAAGGTCCAACTATAACAGGAGACATAGAAGGAATTGAATATAGGGAATTGGTTATACAGATGATGGGAGAACTCTAAAACAAAACAGGCAACAAAGAGGCAATCTGGAGATTAGCAGGGCCTGAATTAGGGTTAGGCAAACCAGGTGTTTATAGCATAAAATTTAAGGAACACTCATTCTCAGGCACTGACCCTACACTTCCACAGCCTTTAGAGTAAATGTCTTTTGAAAAATTGCACCCTGGGCACCTCAATTTTTTTTTAGTATTGTGATTTAAGTGAAAATTTACAAATCAAGTCGGTCTCTCATACAAAAACTTACACACACCTTGCTATGCACTCCTAGCTGCTCTCCCCTAATGAGACAGCACACTCTTCCTCTCCACCCTGTATTCCCTGTGTCCATTCAGCCAGCTTCTCACCAGTATCATTTACTGTCTTTTAGTCCAGCCCAATCCCTGTTTGAAAAGTCGGCTTCGAGAATGGTTCCAGTCTTGGGCTAACAGAGGGTCCGGGGACCATGACCTCTGGGGCTCCTCTAGTCTATTCTTGTTTCTCCCTACCATCAGAACCTTCTGTTGGTGGAACCTAGCAGGACCCAGATGATAGGAACTTGGGGAATGCAATCTGCAGTGATCAGTCCGGTATGATAAAATGCAGAGAAGAGACCAACAAGGAAGAGCTCTCTGAGAAAATAGACACTTGACTACCATAGGAATATGTTCTTCGAAATCAGAGGAATAGGTGACACCTGTCACATTTGATTGTGAAAATTGAGAAGCCTAACTTGTATTCTTGCCCAGGTATTTTGACTATATCAATCTAATTCTGTCCATGATTAATATTTGATGTATTTTCCTGTACTTCCAATTGTTGACTTTTTTCTCCTCTGAAAATTATCTATCCATTGAGGTAAACAGCACTCGAATTTGACTCAGATACAAATATCTTCTCTGGCTATTTATTTTGATTCTTAACTAAGGATGGCATTGAATTTTAAGTGCTTGAAAGTATGAAGGTTAAAAAAAAATACTGCAGTATGTTGAAGATCGCATTGAAGCTTTGGCAAGCCTAGTTGTATTTGGCAGCCTTGCCATAATATTAATCTTCAACAAGTATATTTATTTTAAAATTATGTTTTATGTGCCTTTTTCTTAGTTATTAGCACTGAACATCCTAGTTGTCTGCACCTGGAGGTTTATGTGCGTGTGGATTTCCCAAGAAGCCTCTATGTCCTGGCTTAGAATTTGCCTCTCAACAATTCTGATGCCAAGGACAGTATCAGCCACAAGTAATGGTGCTGTCCCAAATTACAATAGCAGAAACCCTCAACATTTTATTTTCACTTTGGCTATGTTTAGAACATTATGACAAAAGTACACATGATTGAGCAAGCTAAATTCTATATGCATTTGTAGAAAGGCTTAGAAGTAAATGAAACTCTGGAGGCCATCAAAGCTCCATGGCTTCAATAAGAGCAGGGATTCCTTCTACAACTGCTAGATTGCCTTTGAATACATCCAGTGGAAGGGAGGCCATTATTGTGAGTGCCAACCCATTTAAGTTTGGGCAGCAGTAAATGGCTAGAGAATGATCCCTCATAATCAACCAAAATCTCCCTCTATTTTCCTCTGGAATCATACAGAATATGTGTACTTTCTGGATGACAAAATAATCTTTAACTATGTTCCCACCCCAGTGCCACTACAACTATTTTCTATCTGCAACTTTTTTATAAGATAGAGACCCACAACTGCCTCAACAATTGATTTTATCATGCTTTCCAGATATGTTGGCTTGCTCCAAAACTGCTTCATCTCCTATATGTTTAACTGCAATTATACCTACTTTTGCTTTCCTAACTTCTTTGAATAATTGACTTCAAGTGGACTGTTTTTGGTTGCAGAAAAACCCATTCTGACTTCATGTGTACTTAGCCTTGTCTCTTCTTTCGAATTGTGCTCCCTGTTTAGAAACATTAATATCATTCTTACCATAAATATCTTCTTGTTTGATATTTTGATCGGTGGCAGCTGCAGAGTTAGCAGGGCCCTTGGTAAATGTCATTTATAGTTGAACTTGAGCTATCTGGACTGAACCACAAGAGTGTTGTTGTTGTTAGTTGCCATCGAATTGCCTCTGACTCCTAGTCACCTATGTGTAACAGAATGAAACATTGGCTGATCCTGTGCCGTTTTCATGATCACTGGTATACTCATACAATGGAGTAATATTATCAAATATTTTGTACTTTTTACTGTACATAATAGTATGCTATATGCATGTAAGTATATGACAATGTGCAGTCTAATGAATCTTGCAGTTTAAATGCCTCCAAACATGTGTCTACTAATAATAAATGGCTGAATACATGTATGAATTATCCCAGTCACTTTTCAATCAAAGCACAGGGTCTGAAGTTTCTCCCCCATCTCTTCCTCTTCTTGTGAATGAGCTGAGATTGAGGGGGACTTCAGTATTATCCTGGCATTGGTGGGGGGGGTCACCTGGTCTGATGACATCCTTAGCGCTCTCTTGACTCCCTGGAGATGCAGTTCTCCCACTCGTTCAGTCTCTGCCTTTAAGATAGGACCCTAGCCATAGTCTGTAGTTGATGGCTCATACTCTCTGCACCTTTCTGGTCAAGGTCCTAGACCCTTCATGCCTACTAGCACTCTCTCAGCCCTTCATGGGAAAGTGGAAAACTGATAGATGCTTTCTGTGATAGGCTGGAGCACCCTATTTGTAAGACTGCCTTAAGCCCCACTTGCCAAGGGATTTCACTTAGACATTGCTGCCTTGGCATCCCAGCCAGCTGGATGTACATCTTACAAGAGCCTTGTAATCCTTCCAGTCTACACCTTCTGAAGCCAGGACTTGTCGCCTCTGCTTCAGGGTTCCCATAAACTTATCTGGACTCTCTATCACCCATCTCTCCCGTCTCACCTCTGGTGCTCCGCAAAGAAGGGGAGCCTTGGGCCATTCTCAGGGACCCAGAAAACACCAAACACTTGTCATATCTTTCTGAATTATTTTACTGCTCAATGGAGACCAGTGCTTCAGGTTACAAGAATGTTAACCATGAATTTGAGCATTACCAGAGCCATGAAATCACCCCAGACACAGATGAGCAAGTGGAAATGGGTATACAATGAAACATAAAAATGAATTCGTTTTGAACAATCAGGGATGCTTGGAGAAACATCATGTGTTAAACATCAAGTTTTCTATGTCTATAATGATTTTTTAAGAAAGCAACTTTTTTTTTAGCCTTTCACTAAAGTTGATTCTATATCCAATCCAGTTAATGGATCATCCTCCACTTGTTGCTGTTGTTAGCTGCCTTCAGGTTAGCCTGACTTCATGGCAGCCACAAGCACAATGGGGTGTTAGTTAAAAAACCAAGTGGGGAAAGGAATGAAGTTGGACCTCAGGAAGGACTGAAAAGCTGTCAAAAATTCGGGTAGTGTTTCTTTGATTCAGCTGTGCTTCATTTTCCCTTTTAAAAAAAAAAAAATTTACTATGGATCAAATTTCTCTACTTCGCCTCGCTCATGGCAAAAAAAAAAAAATCTATTGTAGCTTATACACTATATATCTCTTCTCATACAAGGATAGATCTGTCTTTGTCTCTGTCCAAATTCTATGGGAGGGGATTGTGATTGACCCAATTCAAGTATAGTCAGTTGCAGTTAGGATTAATACAGAGTTACTCAGCATTTTTTTTTTTTACTCAGCATACAAACAAATAAACAAACAATTTCTAAAACTCTATGAGAAGCCACTTCCCAGAGAAGGAGATTTAAGAAGATAAAATAGGTGATGATCCACTAAAATGTTTCATTTAATTTTGTATCCTTAGTATGTAGTGTGATGTCTTGAATGTAGTTGTATCGGGTTCATTTCTGACACTCCATAGTCATACCTGCAACCAGGTCTTGATATTGTATAAATTATGGTTCTATGAACACTGTTTTTTTCAATTATTCTTTCAAAAATATTTGAATAATAACTTTTTATGCTCTAAGCACTGTGCCATATACTAAGAGTGAGATAAAGTGAGGTTCTTGCCCTCATGAAACTGAAGTGTGTTGTTTGTTGGTTTTATTTTATTCAGTAATTTGATTTTCACATTTTATAAGACCTCTGTGATTTGTGACTATTGATATCATTATTCAGTCTTTGCCCATACCATTGTGTTTTTAACTTTTTTTTCCAGATTCCTTTTTTTGCTTAACATTTAGTTTTATTTTCACAATATTAGATAGGCTTCCCAGTAACACCCAATATGGAACTGGGAATTATTTACCTCCTATCAGTGAAATTCCAGAAACAAGAAGGCCTAAGTTTTGAATCCATCTCTGTACCTAACTATCTATGTGCTTTTGGGCAAATGTGCTAAGAGCTCTGGAACTTCTAGATCAATTGATCAATTGTACAAGTGATTTATACTAAATTATCTAGTGCTAAAAATCTGTTATTGGTATATTCCTATTAAAATAAATGGTGACCTCTACTCTTAGATATTTTTTACATAGTGTTATTGATTTGCCCACCCCCACCCCCCCCATCCTCACTGACATTATTTCCATCCATCTCTCCTTGTATGCGCACTGAAGTGTGACGTGAGATCTGGGTCTCAGAGAAGCACAAGTTAGGGAGCCAGAAAAGAGAGGATCAGGTATTTACTGGGCCCTCCATCCCCCCCAAAAACAAACCTGTTGCCAGTGAGTCCATTCTGACTCATAATGACCCTATAGGACACAGTAGAATGGTCCCATAGGGTTTCTAAGGAGTAGCTGGTGGGTTTGAATTGCTGACCTTTTGGTTAGCAGCCAAATGCTTAACCACTGTAGCACCAGGGCCCAGGACCCTCCGTAGATGCACTCAATTACTATGTTTCTGAGAAGATCGGCAGGTTATTTTCTGCAGAAATTCAGTATCTTTGTTCTTTAAAATATCTCTGCACCTCTGACTGTCACCTCCTTTCACCCTACCTCAAAGGAAAGTTCTCTCTATTAATCTTCAGGCTCACTCCCTGTTTCTGCCCTAATCATAACCCATTCCCACCTCTGTAAGTTCATTTTTCTGTTAATTTTCTCCTCTGTGTTTGGCATCATCCTTTACTTCTATTCAATTAGTCCTGTCCTTTATGGCCTCCAACTTACATGTCTCACATGTTTCCCATACCTTTTTATTTGCATACCTTTCCAACTTCTGCTACAACTCTCCATTTCATCACTACATCTCCTCCATCTGGTTCTATATCCTTAACGCATTCTTTTTAAAGCCAGCCTTATGTGAGTGCTGTCTCTGCCAAGTCCCATGGTAAGTGTTTTCCATGAATGCTCTCTTTGAACCTTCAGCAAGCCTGTAAATAGGTACTCTTATACTTATTTTATAGTTGAAGGAACAGAGAGGTAAAGAGGAAGCATCAGGATCACACAGTTAACAGATGGCAAAGCATGTTCAAACGGAAGTCTGTCTGCTGAAACTGACCCCTTAAGTGTTAGGTTGTATGCTCTCTATTTGTGTTTATATCTATTGAGAGCCCTCTCCTGTCCTGCCACTCTGTTGAAATGACTCTGGAAATTTTTCAATGGCATAAGCTCAAAGGAGTTTCTCAACTGTCGTTTTTTTAAAACACTCTGCAGCATTCAACACTGTGGTATAAGTGTGTAGAGAAATTCTTTCCACCGTGGCTTGTGACATTGAACTTCCTTCCTCCTGAACTGCTTGTCTCTTTCATGAACTCATCTTCTTCCTCTTACCTCCAAAAAGTGGGTGTTCACCAAAAGCTAGAATTTGAATCTCTGCTCTCCTTATTCTAGACAAGTTTCTTCCAAAAACTCAGAAATGGAAGAAATTAAGGTATAATCCAGTTTTTTGTCTTTATTTTTATTCCTTTAAATGATAACTGTCCACCTGATGCAAAAGGAGAGGCCATGTATCATGGGCTCATGCTATGTAAGAGTAAAAGGTAGGGAAATAATAGCTCAAAGATGAATAGAAGGAATTGAGAATATATGCATGTATGGTCCTTACCTTCATGAGACATGGTATAGTATTATTTAAAAGTAAAAAAAAAAAAAAAGTAGATTATATTAATTAAAGATGCATAGCAACAACAACAACAATAATCATAAACCTCAGGGCAACAATTAATTTAAATAGGAGGTATACAAATAAAATGGAATCATTAAAAATGTTCAGTTAACAAAAGAGAAAGCAGAAGAGGAAAAACAAAACAAAGAACAGATGGAACAAATAGAAAAGAGCTAGTAAGGTGGTAGATTTTAATCCAACCATATTAGATGGTATATTAGTTACAATTGTCTACACTGCTATGACAGTGAATAGCCTACAATGAATAATGGCTCAAACACACGAATGTTTGTTTCTCACTTAGCATTCGAGTGCACATGTTCCTCAGTGGGCATGTCTCCTCCAGGTGGTCATTTAGGGACCCAGGATTCTCTCATATTGTGACTCATCATTCCCTAAGGCCTGATTGTCATCTGCGTTTGGCTATTCAAAGGAAACAAAAAACCAAACCCAGTGCCGTGGAGTCAATTCCGACTCATAGCAACGCTATAGGACAGAGTAGAGTTTCCAAGGAGCGCCTGGCATTTTGAACTGCTGACCCTTTGGTTAGCAGCTGGTAGCACTTAACCACTACGCCTCCAGGGTTTCCATTCAAAGGAAGGAGGCACATAGTTTCTGAAAAGACTTGTTCTAGAAATGGCCTACACCACTTTGCTCAAAGTCACTGGCTAACATACATTCACATGGTCAAATCTAACCACAAGGACACCTTGGTAATATGATCTAGCTGAGAGTCCTGGAAGAAGAAGAAACATTTTTGGTGAAGCGCTAGCACTATCTGCCACAGACGAGTAGTTAAAATAAGAGACTTTCAAACTTTTTTGTCCATAAAAGTCATCTTTGAGTTTGAAACAATGCATATAGTTGGGCTCTACAAGAAAAAAAAAAATCAGATTTTGGAGTAGAGCACAGAAGTCTGCATTTTTAGCTGTGACGACAGACAATCCTGGTACTCAGATGATTTCATTACAAGAAACACTGCAACAGGCAGGTAGGAGCCACAGTGGTGACTGGAGCTGGATATATTCTAACACCTGAGATGTTTCCAAGGAGAAATCTAGTCACTCACCATCAGTAAAATGGGCATATATTACTACCGCTTCACAATGTTCTGAGGCTTAATCATATGTAAAGTATATGACATAATAGTTATTATTTGTTGCCATTGAGTTGATTCCGACTCACAACAACCCCATGTGTCCAGAGTAGAACCGTTCCATAGGGTGTCCAAGCCTGCGATGTTTCCAAAGCAAGTTGCCAGGCCTGTCTTCCGAGGTGCCTCAGAGTGGACTTGAACCAGCAAACTTTCAGCTAGTAGTCAAGCACTTGCATTTGACATATGTTACCTATTGATTTTTTTTTTCTCAGTGAAATTTAGAATTTCCTTATCTGTTCACCCATTTTCTTACCCCTTTCTATGTAGACATTCCCATTGCTATCTCAATTTGAAATGCACCAACTAAAGGTAAAAATATAATTTATCTCATTCAGTGTCCTAAGGCAAGTAGGAACAAACCATGTAGGGAAACCTGAAAGATGGGAGGTGTTATATAAAAGCGTTAATAATCACAGTAGCTTATGCCTGTCATTAATTACATAGCAATTTGGTATATATTTCAATTTATTAAAATACTGGGCTTTATTCATGTATGCTAAATATTCATAACCTGTGCCTCACATAGTGTGACATTATGCCTATAATGCAGAAGAATGGCAAATATGATTCTCAGGTCTACCATAGCTCAATATATAGTAGCTATTTAGAGTGCTGATTGAGAAGCATCTCAAGGCAAGATCTAGGCTTATTGCAATTTTGTTATCCATTAGTGATGTCTAGCCTTCCCCTGGACAGGAAGTAGAACCCCACATACAGGTAATTGTCATCATTTGCTGGAGGAAATATTGGCTATAAGGAACAAGTTAAGAAGAAATATTTTGGGAAAATTAGCATATTTTATTTTCTATATTTTATTCTACCTTTGCCTCCTCCCCCCACCCCGAATATTAAATGCAAAAGTGGGTAATTCCATACTATCTGACTTTTTTTTAATTTTAAATTAATGAAATATTATTAAAAAATTTGAAAACAAAATTTGATCTTAAAGGGTAAAAAAAGGTAGACATTTAAAAAAACAACCTTGCAAAAATTCTGTGTGTTACTTAAGACTTTAGTAACCACAGTACTTGAAATCTTAAATTTCATTTGATATTTTGATATTGTCAATACATAGCAGATTGTAATTTTTGCAAAATGATCTTTTTTCACTCCTTTTCTTATTGTACATGTCATGTTCATTTGGAGGATAAGGACTTCTAGTGCCAAAAAAGTTGAAATGATACTTTTCCTTCAGTTGGCATATTGGCATAACCTGAGCATCGAAGCACTACACAAAATCAATACTCCTTGAGGTTCACTTAAGATGGTAGTACAGAAACAATACAGTCATGATATAGCTACAGCCAGCCAATTTACCATTTTCCAGAAAAAGTGGCCACTGATGGAAAAAAAACAAAACACCAGTGGCCATTTTCCTCAACTCTGTAAGTCCAAACATATATTTGAAAAGCTCAAGTGGGTGTACCAACCTCACCAGGTTTATCATGTCTTGGCCCACTGGGTTGATAGCATTAATCTTGAGTTTTGAGAAAAGCAGTAGCCAAGAACACCTTGATCATTTGAGCTCTGGGTTTGTTTTATCTTCAAGGAAGCATTTGTTCTCTAAGCGCTAGAGAGAATTTCTTCTTTGATCTTAGTAAGCTACTTTTCAGTGAAAAACAAAACATGGAGGAATTTTGATTTCTAATGCTAACTAAACTCCAAGAGGTACACAGGACTATGACTTGTCACATAAAAAAAAATAAACATGTTAGTGTCAAAAGAAGAATAAACAAAAATATACTGACTGCATTGAACCACAGTTTCTTGTGCTAACCCAGAACCTATACACCATTAATAAAAGTTTCCTAATTTTAAAAGCAAGAAACGTATTTATTTCACTAATAAAAAGCTATGTATTTGTGTTTGTCATTTTCTTCAGCTGTCACACAGTTGGATTGTAAATGCAAGCTTTAACTTGGCAGATTTTGGCACTACATTGCCACCTTGTGGTTACTCATATTAAGGTGTACTTTTCTTCAAAAAACATGCTTTGTGTTTGCAACACGGTGTAATGAAAGCTTGCACTTCAGTACTTACACACACATCAGGAACATGAAAGCAGGGCTTGTGTTCGGAGAGGGGGAATAGGAAGTATCTAAGAGCAATCTTTTAATGCAGAAAATCTCTTATATGATAAGCTAAATAGCCCAACAATTTTCTTCAAATATATGATCGGGTTATAGTAAATGTAATGCCATTTGCTATAATACAATGATTTCAGTGGTAGGGTACAAATAATTCACCCTATGTATCCTATAGAACTAACGAAGAGAAGGCGTTATCTTAGTGAGTTGTTAAGACTTTGTTTACATCATTTTAATAGAATAAGGAAGTAGATGTAAAAGAAACATATATATTAAAATTTATTTTCTTACAAGACAACAACTAGAAACTTCCATAACAGCTTGTGTTAGGATTAAGAACATATAATTAGTACATGGCACCCTGGCGGTGTAGTGGTTAAGGGCTCTGCCACTAACCAAAAGGTTGGCAGTTTGAATCCACTAGCCGTTCCCGTAGGAAATCCTATGGGGCAGTTATATTTTGTCCTGTAGGGTTACTATAGGGTTTTGTTTTTTTTTTTAATAGTATATGCGTAACACTATCCATTGAGTAGAACTTTATTTCTGGGGAAGATAACTACAATTTAATTAAAAAAAAATTGCTGTCGAGTTGATTCAGACTCATAGCGACCCTATAGGACAGAGTAGAACTGCCCCATAGGGTTTCCAAGGAGTGGTTGGTGGATTTGAACTGTCAACCTTTTGGATAGCAACTGTTTTGTATAAAAAGAAATATTAAAGAAGTACTGTCTTTTTTTTCTTTTCTAAATGAAGGACTTTAAAAGGAACTAATACCTAATATTCTCCTTCACAGGTAATGTGTACTTGAATAAACTCTCTTTAAATTTACTTGAAATGCCTGGGTGGTACCAACAGTTAATGTGCTTGGCTGCTAACTGAAAGATTGGAGGTTAGAGTCCACCCAGAGGCTCCTGGGAAGAAAGACCTGGTGATCTGCTTCCAAAAAATAAGCCATCGAAAACCCTTTGGAGCACAATTTCACTCTGACGCACATGGGGTTGCCATGAGTCAGAATCGACTCCACAGCAGCGGGTTTGGTTTGGTTCTTAGATATGCTTATTTAAACATTAAACCCACATATTCTTCATAGCATTGGTTCAAGATATTTGTAAACAGATGTTACTGAAAGAGAATCCCTGTCTAGAGCTACTTTGATACTAGGAAAGAGGAAAAGACCATTTTCCAGCTAGCCTTACCCAGATTGTGTCTGCCTTTTTCAGGTATGTCTGCATATTAGCTATGCAGTTTTGAACCCTGGGGAGATCAATTAGTTCGAAAATGATGTTAACTAAGAAATTCAGAGTCTTGCATTTATTTATTCTGATTCTCAGCTATTTGCTCTAAAATCTACTCCTTCAGCACACACATCTCCCCCATCGCTGATATCCCCAAGCATATAATCATGAACCAATTTGCCCGTTTCCAAGGGCTACAGCGTGAATTCCCTAGAGTCAGAGGGACACCACCTACCAAATAGTAACCTTGGGCAATCATTTGACTCCTCTGTACTTAGGTTTCCTCATTTGTGATTTGGGTATGGTATGAGTATCCACATAATGGGTTTTTGTGAGAATTGTAAATTAATACTCTAAAACCGTTAATAGTATCCAACCCAGTAAATGTGAGTTAGCGCTATTGTTAGTGGTAGGTGCCTTGCCTTTTCACTGTCTCTTCACTTCTCCTAAAGTAGCAGAGTTTTGTGTGCAAAGTAATGACTCAATAAAGAGGAAACGAATTGAATGAGTGAATTGTGCCCATAGAACCCTATTTTAAACACAGTGACTCCCCAGCCCCCACACCCACTAGTCTTCCAAGGCACCTTGAACCTGAGTTGCAGTGTTGAGGACACCTCATGTTGTTTATGTAATACTTTCAGGATAATCCTAGGGAACTGGTTGGAGAATATGTAAAGCCTGCAAGTGAGTTTGTCTTGTACTCCACTACCTACAAACCCTACTAGTATCAATGAATCACCCCATTTTATTTTGATCTAAGGTTATTCTAATTCCAATTTAATTCTTAAATTCCAAATATCTGTTGTTTTTTATGTTAGCAAAGTTTCTCTTAACATAAGAGACAACAGCTCTTTGCAATCTAAGACAAGGACCATGCTAGCCGGCAGTTGATGAGTAAGTAAATATGTTTGAATAATGGGTTTAGATTTTGCTTTTTTGCTCTTAACCACAGGTTAAATAGAAATTCAACAATTTACATGCCATAAATACACTAGCCTAAAGTGTTTTGGTTTGTTTTCCAGATGGGGATTAACGTGGTAGACTCTGCTGTATCTGGATTAGGTGGTTGCCCTTATGCAAAAGGTGCTTCTGGGAATGTTGCCACTGAGGATTTGATATATATGCTTAATGGCCTGGGGCTCAATACAGTAAGTTACTTTACTGAATTTTAATATTCATGGTTCCTTGCAGTTCAAATTGGAATGCTTCGAAAGGTTTGGGAAGTGATTTTTAGGTCAAAGGTTTACTGAAATTTTGCCATTTGCTAAAATGCACAGTGGGAAAATACAATAGAAATCCTTGGGAGGCTTTATAAACTAACTTGTTACTATAACTCAATTATCATTAATGCTGCCATTTAACATTTTTATAGTGCTTCATGGCCTCCAAAGTGCTTCTTCGTATTGTATCTAACTTCACATGCTAGAGCTTGGGTCATTGCTGTTGTGATTGTTGATTTTTGGAGTTTTGTTTTTCGTTTGATTTGGAGAAGACTGAGATCTTGATTTTCTCAAAATGACAACTAGGGCTTATGAAAGTGATACAAGGACACTTTTGAAATGGTCAGTGGAAGAGCTGCACTTACTCATACTTTACCATGTGAGACATTAGACAGCATAAATACTAGTCTCTTTATAAGTAGTACCTGAAAAGCCATGTGGTCTATAATAAAAAAAAAAAACAGCACCTTGTTTTGTAACATGCTTGTAGACATAACTTGTTATTGTGTAGGGAAGCTTATTGTTTAAGAAGAAAATAAATAAAAGACAAACTATCCATAGATGATCGTTGTTGTTTGGTGCCCTCGAGTTGATTCTGACTCGTAGCAGCCCTGTGTGACAAAGGAGAACCACCCCATAGGGTTTTCTAGGCTATGATCTTTAAGGAACAGATCGCCAGATCTTTCTCCTATGGTTCAAACCATCAGCCTTTCAGTTAGCAACCTAGAGCTTTGCTATTGGGCCACCAGAGCTTCTTCCACAAATTATTAGACATTCAAAATATTTTCTGAAAGGTAAAAGCATCATCTATACTACAAAATAAAATTTCACTCTCGACCTCTCCCCTCTCTCCTTCTGTTTTACTCTACTTACATTGGTGCTCATGCTTCACCAAACTTGCCTGTCGTCCCCATTTCTGTAGCATTGTATTCCTCACCTCCACCCCTTGGTCACGCTTTCACCATCACATCGAATGACCTTATTCCTCATGCTTGATTTCACTTGGCAAGTGAAATATCACTATCCTCAAAAAATCTTCTAGCATCTCCCTCCCTATCTCCCAGTTCCAGTTAGTTAGATGCTGCTCCTCAGTGTTCCCATGCTCTCTTACCTATCTCTACCACTGAACCTATCATGGGGTTGTATAATTATCTTGTTTATGTGTCTAGTTTCCCCTGCAGCCAGAAGGCAACTATTAAAGCTTACTCATATTTGGTGCTTTTTTGATCTGTGTGTGTGTGTTGAGTGTGTTGTGTGTTGTGTGCCATCAAGCTGATTCTGACTCATAACGACCCTATATGACAGAGTAGAACTACCCTATAGAGTTTCCTAGGCTGAAATCTTTGTAGAAGCAGATCACCAGTCTTTTCTCCCATGGAGCAGCTGATGGATTTGAACTTAATAGAGATGCTCAATAAATGTTTATTGAAAAGGATTATTTCACTTTCATTAAACACCAAAGCCCACACATGTCTGTCAGTTTGTCATACTATGGGGGCTTGCTTGTTGCTATGATGCTGGAAGCTATGCCACTGGTATTCAAATACCACCAGGGTACACATGGTGGACAGGTTTCAGCTGAGCTTCCAGACTAAGACAGACTAGGAAGAAGGACCTGGCACTCTACTGCTAAAAAGAATTAGCCATTGAAAAATCTTATGAGTAGCAGAGGAACATCGTCTGATATATTGCCCAAAGATGAGCCCCTCAGGTTGGAAGGCACCCAAAATACGACTGGGGAAGAGCTGCCTTCTCAAAGTAGAGTCGATGTTAATGATGTGGATGGAGTCAAGCTTTTGGAACTTCCATTTGTTGATGTGCCACTACTCAAAATGAGAAGAAACAGCTGCAAATATCCATTAATAATTACAATGTGGACAGTATGAAGTATGAATCTAGAAAAATTGGAAATCTTCAAAAATGAAATGGAATGCATAAACTTCGATATCCTAGGCATTATTGAACTGAAAGTGACTGGTATTGGTCATTTTGAACTGGGCAATCATATGGTCTACTATGCCTGGAATGACAACTTGAAGAATGGCATTGCATTCGTCAAAAAGAACATTTCAACATCTATCTTGAAGTACAATGCCATCAACAATAGGATAATATCCGTAAACCTACAAGGGTGACCATCTAACACGACTATTATTCAAATTTACACACCAAACATTAAGGCCAAAGGTAAAGAAATTGAGAATTTTTACCAACTTCTGCAGTCTGAAATTGATCAAACAGGCAATTGGGATGCATTGATAATTACTGGCGATTGGAATATGAAAGTTGGAAACAAAGAAGGATCTGTATTTGGAAAATATGATCTTGGTGATAGAAACAATGCTAGAGAATGCATGATCGAATTTTGCAAGATCAACAACTTCTTCATTGCGAATACCATTTCTCACCAACATAAACAGCGACTATACACGTGGACCTTGCCGGATGGAATACACAGGAATCAAATCAACTACATCTGTGGAAAGAGACAATGGAAAAGCTCCATATCATCAGTCAGAACAAGGCCGGGGCTGACTGTGGATCAGACTGTGAATTACTCATTTGTAAGTTTTAGTTGAAACTGAAGAAAATTAGAACAAGCCCATAAGAGCCAAAGTATAACCTTGAGTATATCCCACCTGAATTTAGACACCATCTCAAGAATAGATTTGACATGTTGAACAGTAATGACTGAAGACCAGACAAGTTGTGGAATGACATCAAGGACATCACACATGAAGAAAGCAAGAGGTCGTTAAAAAGACAGGAGAGAAAGAAAAGACCTAAATGAATGCCAGAAGAAACTCTGAAACTTGCTCTTGAATGTCGAGTAGCTAAAGCAAAAGGAAAAAATGGTGACGTAAAAGAGCTGAACAGAAGATTTCAAAGGGCAGCTCAAGAAGACAAAGTATTATGATGACATATGCAAAGACCTGGAGATAGAAACCCAAAAGAGAAGAACACATGCTTGGCATTTCTCAAGCTGAGAGAACTGAAGAAAAAATTCAAGCCTTGAGTTGCAATACTGAAGGATTCTATGGGGAAAATATTAAATGATGCAGGAAGTATGAAAAGAATACACAGAGTCACTTTGCCAAAAAGAATTGGTTGATGTGCAGCCATTTCAGGAGGTAGCATATGATCAGGAGCAGATGGTACTGAAAGAAGAAGTCTAAGCTGCACTGAAGACATTGACAAAAAACAAGGCTCCGGGAATCGAAGGAACACCAATTGAGATGTTTCAACAAATGGATGCAGTGCTGGAAGTGCTTACTTGTCTATGCCAAGAAATTTGTAAGACAGCTACCTAGCCAACTGACTGGAAGAGATCCATATTTATGCCTATTTCCATGAAAGGTGATCCAACTGAATGTGGAAATAATTGAACAATATTATTAATATCACATGCAAGCAAAATTTTGCTGAAGATCATTCAAAAGCAGCTTCAACAGTATATTGACAAGGAACTGCCAGAAATTCATGCAAGATTTAGAACAGACATGGAACCAGGGATATCATTGCTGATTTCAGATGGATCCTGGATGAAAGCAGAGAATACCAGAAAGATGCTTACCTGTGTTTAGTTGACTATGCAAAGGCATTCAACTGTGTGGATCATAAAAAAATTATGGATAACATTGCAAAAGTGGGAATTCCAGAACACTTAATTGTGCAGTGGCAGTGGGCTAATTGTGGTCATGAGGAACCTGTACATGGATCAAGAGGCAGTTGTTTGAACAGAACAAGTGGATACTGGATGGTTTAAGGCCAGGAAAGTTGTGCGTCAGTGTTGTGTCCTTTCACCATACCTGTTCAATCTGTATGCTGAGCAAGTAATCCAAGAAGCTTGACTACATAAAGAAGAACAGGGCTGCAGGATTGGAGGAAGACTCATTGACAACCTGTGTTATGCAGATGACACAACCTTGCTTGCTGTAAGTGAAGAGGACTGGAAGCGCTTACTGATGAAGATCAAAGACCACAGCCTTCAGTAAGGATTACCCCTCAGCATAAAGAAAACAAAAATCCTCACAACTGGACCAATAAGCAACATCATGATAAACAGAGAAAAGATTGAGATTGTGAAGGATTTCCTTTTACCTGGATCCACCATCAACACCTGTGGAAGCAGCAGTCAGGAAATGAAAAGACGCATTGTATTGGGCAAATCTTCTCCAAAAGACTTCTTTAAACCATTGAAAAGCAAAGATGTCACTTTGAGGACTAAGGTACCTGACCTAAGCCATGGTGTTTTCAATCACCTTACATGCATGTGAAAGCTGGACAATGAATAAGGAAGACTAATGATGAATTGATGCCTTTGAATTGTGGTGTTGGAGAAGAGTATTAAATATACCATGGATTGTCAAAAGAATGAACAAATCTGTCTTGGAAAAAGTACAACCGGAATGCTCCTTAGAAGCAAGGATAGGGAGACTATGTCTCACATACTTTGGACATATTATCAGGAGGGATCCATCCCTGGAGAAGGACATTATCATGCTTGGTAAAGTAGAGGGTCAGCAAAAAGGTGGAAAACCTTCAGCAAGATGGATTGACACAGTAGCTGCAACAATGGGCTTAAGCATAGCAACAACTGTGAGGATGGTGCAGGACAGGGCAGTGTTTCATTCTGTTGTGCATAGGGTTGCTATGAGTCAGAAGGGACTCGATGGCACCTGACAACAACATCTAACACCAAAGGAACCCTGTTGGCATAGTGGTTAAGAGCTCAGGCTGCTAACCAAAATGTCTGCAGTTCAAATCCACCAGCTAATCCTTGGAAACCTTATGGGCCTCTTCTACTCTGCTCTATGGGGTCGCTATGAGTCTGAATCAACTCTATGGCAACATATTTGGTTTTTGGTTTTTAAACGCCAAAAGCTATTGCCTATCTTCTCTGGTGAAGAATAAGCATTATTTAATTTACAAAGTAGGTTAATTATTTTAGAAGTGCATGGCCATGACAGACACTGAAGAGATACAGATTCTCTCTTGAAGATTTAAATTACTGAACTCAACTGACAGTTGGTACTTAATTTTTGCCAGGCCATGTTCCATAACTTGTGGTGCAAATACAAATAAGCCTTGTCCCCTTTCCTAAGAATTTCACAATTCAGGGAGGATTGTTACATTGAGTATTAACTACAACTCAACCAATTACCCAAACTAACAAGTCTCTGTAGAATTCAATGTCAGTCTGAGTCCCTTGTTCAGTCAATTACTAAGAGCCACTGACTTGACTTTCAAACAGAAATACCAAAATTGGGTAGCTTTAACAATCAGAACTTTGAGTTTAGGAGGCTAGAAGCCCTAATTCAGAGCACTGGCTCTAGGGAGATCCTTTCTCTCTTTGTCTGCTCTGGAGGACGGTCCTTGTCTCTTCAGCTTCTGTCCTAGTTCCTTGGAGATCTCCATGTGTCTTGGCATCTATCTCACCCCATTTTCCCTCTGCTTGCTTGTTTAATCTCCTTTGTATCTCAAAAGAGATTGACTCAAGATACACCCTACACTAATCTTGCCTCATTAACATAACAAAGACAACCCATTCCTAAATGGATTATAACCACAGACATAGAGGTAAGGATTTGCTGCACATATTTTGGGGAGACATAATTCAATCCATAACACCGTCCTTACTATGACTACATTAACACAGCCCTTATCTCTTTCCTAGGCATCGAACTTTCACGCTGGTCTGTCAGACTCCAGAATTGCCTTTAAATTCATCCTCCACACTACCATCAGAAGATTTTATGTGTAATGCAAATATGAATATGTTACACTTTTGCTTGAGCACCCATCAGTGGATTCTCATTTCCTGAAAAGGAAGGCTGTGCCTAATCACATAATCTGTTCGATTTATCCTTTCTTGGTTGCTTCTGTCCATCATTTCCTATATGTACCATGGTATTTCTCACATGCCTTGTACTGCTCTTCTCTCTACCTGCGATGTCCTTCCCATCCGCTTTCATCTCAATGACTCATACTCTCTATATAAGACTCATGACCATCCCTGACATACTCCTCTCTACTCTCGTTTCCTCACTGGATTGACTGTTTTGCAGATCTGCCTCCATGATCACCTGGGCATATCTCTACCAGTGGATTTAACTACAGCTCAAGATTTTCTATTCATGGGTCTATGTTGTCTGCTTGACCATAAGATCCCTGAGAAAAGGAACCATATTCTACTTGAGGTTCTAAAAATCCCAGAATCTACCATACATCAGGAGACATATTTAAGCACCTGATAAATGACTGAAGCATAAATGCAGTGTGGTTTCAGAATGGTATCTACTATTTGAATAAAATGTTATAAAAAGGCCAAAGCTAAATTCTTCTTTTGTACGATTTTTGCAAAATCTACTGCATAGTTATTATAAATTGAATTCTTGGAAAAATGAAAAGTACTGAAGACTGAAATCCTCATATGATATTTTGCTTGGTGCTAATTCATATTTGAATCTGGGTTTTAATTATTTGAAAGATACATGTAGCTAATTATTTATAAAATTTAAATATCATTGGATTAAGAATACTACACTCAATATGCCTAATAAATACTTCATCTGAGGCCATTTCAGTGACAAAACCAAATTTCACAAATCAAAGAATTTGCTAGTACCCTGAAAACAATTTTATAATCAAAAGAAATAATGAAAATCATTTACAGGTGTGAGTTTACAAAATATTTTCCTTGGTCATTCTTAAATGAAGAGAGAGCAGTAAATGCCAAAGAAGACAGTGCTCTAAAAGCTTCTAGAGAGAGTAATTGGTTGTGTTTAAATGTCTTTAATTTCTAAAATTATGGTCATTGTTATGAATATGTATACTTGTCTATTTAAAAAAAGGCAAATTTATATAAACATTAAAAACTATCTCTTGATAGCAAGGGCTACTAAGTCTGTTCATCTGTAAGCCCACAGTGATTCTGGTCCATGCTGAGGCAGGATGTAAGAGTTTATGAAATGCTACATGGGGCAAATCTCTGCTTAATCCACCTAATACTCTGCCTCTACCAGTGACAGCAGAGGTGCTGGACGGGGACCTCGATGGTGACCTTCCATTATACCAAGTTACACCAAGCCTAAGATATGAGGAGTATGCTCTGAACTTGGCCTTCATATCCAACTTCAGATCTGTCATCCATGGATTTACCTAAGCCATTGTTGATCCTATTTATGCTTTCAGGCGATACAACCACTCAGGCAAACATGTTCCAGATGTGTACTAAATACTCAGCCCTTCATTTTAGTTGACCTACAACTACCTCCTTCAATATTACGTCACAATAGTGTTTCTGAACATAAGAAACACATATGTGTTCTCCCTTTGAGCATTCTGTATGACTTTATCAAGTTTATTTCTTTGCACAGTAAATATTTTTTTTTTCCTAAACCAGTTCTTATCTATACATTCGTGCAGACCATTAGCATGTTAATTGTCCTTCACTGATATTTTGTATACTGTTTCTAGTTCTTTAGCATCCTTCCTTGAGTTTAGGTAAGAGCCTGGGTGCTGCAGATGGTTTGCAATCAGCTGCTGACCTAAAGGTTGGTGGTTCGAACCAGCCTGCATTACACTGAATTTTTCAGACATGGCTATTCCATGGCTTAATACAAAGGTAAGGTTCAAGATACGTTTTAATAATGCAGAAAAATCTAAAATGCTGGCTGCATGATTCATGAAGATAAATGTTGCTCTAAAGTCTATAATGGAAAACATTTTGTTTAGTAGTTTTAAAATGGCTAACTGCTAAAAAAATTAAAAGGAACCTGTTTTGTCTTTATTCTCCCTAATCTTCCTTTCCTCCTGGTATCCTTCTTTCCCTCACCAGGGAGTGAATCTTTACAAGGTGATGGAAGCTGGTGACTTTATTTGCAAAGCAGTGAATAAAACCACAAACTCAAAAGTAGCACAAGCCTCCTTCAATGCTTGACTTGAACGAATTTGTGACTTAAGGTTGGGAAGATCCATTTCAACTACACAGATTCATCTGAAAGCCATTACTGTCAACTGGTTCTGAAATGTGAAGTAATAGACAAGAGTGGAAAAAAGAAATACTTTTTAAATGCATATTGCTGGATAGATTGTGAAGTCAGAGGAAAGCAATACCAGTATTCAGGTACACTGCAAGCTGAGGATAAATAATAAAATTTGTAGACATGCTTTTGAATTTGGAAAAAAGTCTACTTTTTTGCTTTTATAGAAATCACTTTTTAATTTAGTAGACGTGAAAATTGACTTCAGATTTTCCTAAGTATCAGATACCGTGTTAATAATCAAGCTGGCTTAGCACAGTGTACCTATTGTCAGTAGTTTATGGGCTCCCGCGTAGTGTGCAGTGTGTGGCCTCGATATTATGCGTTATGCCTCTGGATTTCAACTTTCCATTCACCAAGGCAGTGAAGTTATGGACCAAGAGCCAAATCTCCATCTGACCCTACATAATTTTTAGCAATAGAACTTTTTTATATTTGGAGTATGGCTAACATCTGTTAACTATTTCAGTGACTTTATCTTGTTCCAAGAGGCTGTGGTCAATGGCAATATGCCATATCCTGAAAAACATATTGCGACCTCCCATGTTTGTTACATGCATCAAGTTTACCATACTTTCCCTTTCATCAGTTACAGTTAAAAAACCAGTATGGTGTTACTCAACTGTGGAGAAATATATGATTTGTATCCTGATACCTAAATTGCAGTAATGAGAATAAATGGACACATGTGCCATAATCCACTTGTATAATTTTCAGATCATTTCCAAATTGCCTAAGGAAATATCATTGTGATCCTAGGAATATTAAGATAATTTTTAATTAATGAAATAAGGTATTTTCCAATGATTCAGAATACTCTGATTTGATCACTCCGTTTTTTCTTTTGGTTGACTTTTTCCCATCTATTTTGAAAGTCAAAGTGTCTGAAATTGTATCTATTGTACTGGGAAGCGCTGCCAGAAAGAGTAGAAATTGATATATCAGCGATTGAGAGGAGTAGCAGGAGGACTGTGTTAAGAGCAAGTTTTCTGTAACCTATGCAAATCATGTGGGGACAAGTGTAATTACATGTGGTCTGACATGTCAGTTCTATTATTTATGTAGACTTCTCCAACAATACGGGGTGACTTTATCTTTGAATAAATTTGCACATAACTTGAAATTTGGAAGTGAGCATTGTGGACTTTCTATTAAATATTCATTAATCCCGCTGAAGTAAAAAGGAATTCAAGAAAATAAGGGAAAGCGCTGATTACAACAAAGTTAACTTTAAAGATACACAATAATAAGAGAAGACTCACAAGAGGATCATAACAGAATTAACAAAAACTGAATAAATTCCCATGGAGAAGGCCAACTCATCAGATCCTGAAGCAGTGTTGAGGCAGGAGCCGTGATAGCAAGCATGTCTTCCAGAGCACTGAGTGTAGTTCTTTGTATTCAGAGTTCGTGTGGGTAGGCAGGGCCAGTGCAGGGAGCAAACAACCGAACAGCCATTGTGGATCTGCCTCAGACACTTCTCCCTTGTGTATCTCTCTTCACAAATTACACACCCCTGCACACTGGTACAATAACGGGACACTTGCTGTAAGTGTGCAGACATGGCAGGATATGTACCAATCCTTCTGACGAGGCTGGCTCTTCCTATATCTTACTGAGCTGTGGAATTCTTAATTTTGAGATATTTGGAAAAGCATCTGTTATGGACTGAATCGTGTCCCCCAGAAGTGTGTGTTGGTATCCTAACCCCTGTCCTGTGGGGTAATCCCACTTAAGAATAGGGCTTCTTTGTTATATTACTGAGGCCATATCGGCGTAGGGTGTGTCTTAAACCTAACCACTTCTGAGATATAAAGAAAAGCAGATTAGGCACAAACACCAAAGAGGGAAAGATAGATACCACATGGAGATCACTGTGGAAACAAGGAACCACCTGACTAGAGAAGCTGCAAGGAGGATTTTGCCGTACAGCAGGGAGAGAAAGAGTGAGCAGCCTCCCCTAAGTCGGTGCCCTGAATTTGGACTTCCAGCCTTCTAAAACAGTGAGAAAATAAATTTCTTCCAAGCCATCCACTTGTGATATTTCTGTTACAGCAGCACTGGATAACTAAGACAGCATCTGTTGATATAAACTGGTTAGAGAAAAAGTTAAGGGGAAAAAGTTTCTGTTTTCAAATAAAGACCATGGACTCTTCAGAAGGCAGAGCAAGTAGTCAGAAACCCCAGGTGCTGTCTAGTACATGCTTACATGGCATCCAGGCCAGTCTACCGATTCATTTGCAAAAATACTCTCATACCATCCAGTCACGCTTACCACAAGACAGTTTGCATTTTAGGTATTTAATATCCTTCCTCTGCTTGGAACAGCCTAAACCCCTCTGCTAGGTTAAAGAAAGCTGCTTTTCTGGTTTGAAAAGAAAGTCGCATAATCGCATAAAACTGCCTGAATTCCATAGGCAGAATCCGTCCAAAGCTACATTTTAACTAACCGGGAAACCTTGGAATCTTTGCAGGACCCACCCAAACAACCCATGCACACATATATAGATGCCAGGATTAGCCTTGGCAAGAGGACTTAGGAATGGCAAAGCAATTATGATTTTTATTGAAATAAAAGTCAAACTAATCTTTTATAACATCTCATTTAAGTTAAGGAAAATATCCTTTCTGTGTTCCAGTATATATATATGTATGTGTTGCTAACCTATTATAGCCAAACACTTTAAGAGTTCTCCGAAAACCAGAAATGTTCTAAATTCTGCATTCATGAAGTTCACAAAGCAAATAAATGGTTGCTGGCTACAGCTTTCTGAGAAAATCCAGAATGCCCTTTATATGGTATTTATTCATGATCCCTATAACAATTAATTCTCCCACTAGCTGGGCTTACATATTCATTTCTATATATGTACATCTTATATCCTGTATCTCTGAAGTGATTAACTCCAAATATGAGTCACAGGATTATCTATGAAGAAATTGCATTGAATAAATAAGCCACAAATAGCATCCCTACCACAATTGTAAAGGAGAGATAAAACAAAGTGCTGGGAACCAGCCAGGGATCTGATTAAAATAATAGCAAGGCAAATAAAGAATTGCTTTGAATACCAAGGGTCCTTTGCAAATTGTGTTTATGGACTAGAATATACAGGTTTTGTGCTTGAGTGAGGCTGGCCTAAAAGTTAAATTACCCACATCCTCACTGCTCAAAATGTGGTCCAGGACCCGCAGAGTCGGCATGACCTGGGAGCTTTGGAGAAATGCACAGCCTTGGACTCCACCCCAGATCTATATTGCATCGGAATCCATATTTTTAACAAGATCCCTCCTTCTCCGCGTATGATTAATCTGCACATTGAAGTTTGCTAAGCACTTGACTATTTGATACTACCTCTGAAGCTCCACATATTCAAAATTCCTTGCATCCCACTTCTCCATGCATTGTACTCTAGCCCACTTGCCTTCTTTCTCTCCCTGCTACAAGACAGGCTCAGACCCATCTTAGGGCCTTTGCCTTGGTTACTTTCTGTGCTGTAATGCTCTTTCCCTCAACTTGGGCATAACTGGCTCCTTGTCTTTCAGTTCTCAGCATAAATATCACTTGAGTGAGACTTCCCAAACAACTTAGTCTAAAGTAGGTTCTCAGTTACTCTATCTCAGATCAACTCATTTAATTTTACTCATTTTCTTGTTTATTTAGTTGATATTTTCTTTCCCCACCAGAATAGCGGGTGAAAGTGATGATGTTATCTTTTTCACTTTTACCTCCTCAATGTCCAGAGCATAGTGCTAAGGCCTGACACAGTAGCTGTCCGATAAATGTTATTTGGGAGGAAGATAAAAATAGAAATAGGCTTTATCCAAACATTTGAGAATTTAAGGATGGTAACACATTCCACCTGAAAAAAATTTTTTTTTCGCATTGTTGTCATTGTTAGGTGTCCCTGAGTTGGTTCCTCTCATAGTGACCTTATGTACAACAGAACTGCCCAGTCCTGCACCATCCTTACAATCGTTATGCTTGAGCCCATCGTTGTAGCCGCTGTGTTAATCCATCTCCTCGAGGGTCTTCCTCTTTTTTGCTGACCCTCTACCTTACCAAGCATGATATCCTTCTGAAGGGACTGCTTCCTCCTGCTAACATGTTCAAAATACATGAGATGAAGTCTTGCCATCCTCTCTTCTCAGAAGCATTCTGGCGGGACTTCTAAGACATTCTAGCTGTCCATGGTATATTCAATATTCTTCACCAACACAATAATTCAAAGGTGTCAGTTCTTTGGTCTTCCTTATTTATTGTCCTATTTCAGCATGCATATGAGCCAACTGAAAATGCCATGGCTTAGGTCAGGTGCACCTTAGTCCTCAAAATGACATATTTGCTTTTTAACACTTTAAAGGGGTCTTTTGCAGCGGATTTGCCCAATGCAATATGTCATTTGATTTCTTGACTGCTTCCATCGGCTTTTTCTCATATATGTATTTAATTTCATAAGCCCCGAATGATTCTTTAGGGTTTACTTGTTTCATGACAGTTTCGGAGTTAATGCTCGTTAAAGGTTTTTAAAATACATGTTGAATGATTAAGGAACAGATGGATGCATGCACCACAGAGCTTGTTAAGAAATGTTAGAAAAAATAAAAATAGTTAGAGAATCATATACTCTCTTAAAAATGAATCAAACCAAAGTGAAACCATTGGACTTGGTACAAAGTCAACCATACTGACAACAACAAAAACTTGCCAGCTGCCCAGGAAAGGCACTAGCGACAGTGAACAATTTAGCAGCTATGCTATGATCATTAAACAATGCACGGACTTCTTTTCTATTTCTCTGTATTTTTCTTACATACACACATACACATACACACACACACACGCACACACAAAATACATACATAACACATTTATGTATGTATGTGTTTTTTTTTTTTTTAAAACACATTTATGGCCAGTAAAACTCAGTTTTTTTTATGTAGAATTTCTGGAACTTGTCTATTCAAGGAACCAGAAGTACACTGCCTATTCAACAATCCACTGTGACATGTCATCAAGGAAAGCAGGCCTGTTATATCAGATGGCATCTAAAGAATTAAAAGATATAAGAAACTTCATAATGATTAGATATAAAGGCCTCATCGATTTGCGTATCCCTTAAAGTAGTTCTTATCTGTAGGTTTTCAGAATTAAATCTTAGAATAGATATAATTTTAGGCACGTGATGACAATAACAACAGTAACACACAAACCTACTCTCTATGGTCTCGATCCAGACTGCATTTTAGAGCAAGAGGGGAGACTTAAAAATGCTGATGACTCAACTTTATTCCCCCAGAGTTTCTGGAATGAGGCCTCAACCATTAGCATTTAAAAAAACGTGTGCCAACCAATTCTCATGTGCAGCCAGAATTGAGAATCTTTCCTCAAGAGCAGTGGTTGATTCTGAAAGTGTGGTCCCAGTACCAGCAGCATCAGCATCACCTGGAATTTATTATGATAATGGAATTTATTAGAAACGCAAATTTTCGGGCCCCAATCCAGAGCTACTGAATCAGAAACTGTGGGTTGAGACCTAACAATCTGTGTCTTTAAAGGTCCCCCAGGTGGTCTTGGGGCAGGCTAAAGTTTGCAAATCTCTGCTTTATGGCCAATTCCCTTCCAAACCAATGGTGTACTGTGCTTGTAACTGGCTGAGGAGAAAAATGGACAAGACTCAGTTCAGTGCATGCCCACTGCTCACAACGACAAAGCATCACTTCAAGCTAACGCTCACGTGGCCCAGGACTGGCAGATCATTTCACAAATTTCCACGTGAATAGAATTTACAAGGGAAAAGCAGAGAATGAAAATAAGTCTCAATATCCTCTGCCACATTCTCCTCTGGACTCAGTTTCCAGCTCCATTAAGATACAAGGGACATGTGAACAGGTTCATCATCAAGATTTCTCCAGCAGGCATTGGTCTGAGACAAAATCTCACCAAGTTTCTACATATGTCATCTCTCAAGCTTATTATAAGGGTAAAACCAAATTAAAGTGACCAATAGGGAGCACAGGGATAGCCATAAAGGGGTATTTAAAATAATGCATCATCCAGGGAAGAGGAATTATCATCAGCTTTGCCCAAAGGATGGACTGAATGTATATTCCTCAGTCTTCTTTGGCACCATCTGATGATCTTAGACTCTGGAGTTGGGAAGCCTGGTTTTCAGTTTTGACTTTATTACTCAATAACTGTGCCAGCTCGGTCAACCTACCTAATATCTTTAAACCTCACTTCCTTTACCTGTAAAACTCAGATAATAACAGCTCAATTTATACAGCTGATGTAAGGTTTTCATGAAACAATGCTTATAAGCATTTGGCAAAGTCCCTGGCACATAATAAGTGGTCAGTAAGTGCTAACTATCATCATCTTATTATCTCTTTCTATAACACTGCCCTAGAGTGGAACTTCTCCCTTATGAGTTGTTTAACCACATTGTTTAATTTGGCTTACGAGTTCAGTGCTTTCCTTATTAGGCTGCATTCTGAGCTAATTATTTTCTCTATTTCATATTAGCATGGTTTGCTGTAGGAATTTATGGTACTTTTTCAGAGTAAACTTATCTAAGGAGCATCATAAGGGGCTATGTCTCCATATCCTGCGTCACCTGAAGCCAGAAATTTCATGAGCATTGAGAATTTGCCCCACTCCTTTGGCGGCTGAACAAACAAGCAGTTGGATTTTAGTATCTGCTGCCACATGAGTTGCCAGTGCTTATTTGGCTGGCCATCTGACTAGGCAGGCTTCCATGTACTTCTTGTTCTACATGATTTCATTATGAAATTGTGTGGTTAGTTGAAGAGGACTATTTTTTACATCTTTTTTTTTTTTTGTATAATTTTTATTGTGCTTTAAGTGAAAGCTTACAGATCAAGGCAGTCTCTCACACAAAAACCCATATACACCTTGCTACGTACTCCCAATTACTCTCCCCCTAATGAGACAGCCCGCTCTCTCCCTCCACTCTCTCTTTTCGTGCCCATTTCGCCAGCTTCTAACCCCCTCCACCCTCCCATCTCCCCTCCAGGCAGGAGATGCCAACATAGCCTCAAGTGTCCACCTGATCTAAGAAGCTCACTCCTCACCAGCATCCCTCTCCAACCCATTGTCCAGTCCAATCCATGTCTAAAGAGTTGGCTTCGGGAATGGTTCCTGTCCTGGGCCCACAGAAAGTCTGGGGGCTATGACCACAGGGGTCCTTCTAGTCTCAGTCAGACCATTAAGTGTGGTCTTTTTATGAGAATTTGGGGTCTGTATCCCACTGCTTTCCTGCTCCCTCAGGGGTTCTCTGTTGTGTTCCCTGTCAGGGCAGTCATCAGTTGTAGCCGGGGACCATCTAGTTCTTCTGGTCTCAGTATGATGTAGTCTCTAGTTCATGTGGCCCTGTCTGTCTCTCGGGCTCATAATCACCTTGTGTCCTTGGTGTTCTTCATTCTCCTTTGATCCAGGTGGGTTAGGACCAATTGATGCATCTTCAAAGTGGGATGCAGAATGTTTTCGTAATAGGTTTTATTATGCCAATTGACTTAAATGTCCCCTGAAACCATGGTCCCCAAAACCCTGCCCCTGCTATGCTGGCCTTCGAAGCATTCAGTTTATTCAGGAAAAGTCTTTGCTTTTGGTTTAGTCCAATTGTGCTGACCTCCCCTGTATTGTGTGCTGTCTTTCCCTTCACCTAAAGTAGTTCTTATCTACTATCTAATTAGTGAATGCCCCTCTCTCACCCTCCCTCCCTCCCCCTCTCGTAACCACAAAAGAGTGTGTTCTTCTCAGTTTAAACTATTTCTCAAGTTCTTATAATAGTGGTCTTATACAATATTTGTCCTTTTGCAACTGACTAATTTCACTCAGCATAATGCCTTCCAGGTTCTGAAGAGGACTATTTTTGACTTCATGGAAGTTATCTCTCCTCTGACCAAACTGAATCATAGTATCAAGCTTATTTGGCTTATGGAAGGGCTTATACAAATTTTTTTTTTTTTTATACCCATAAGGGAGAGAAAATGCCCTAAACCTCTGGTGACTGTTTCATCTGAACTCTTCTTTCTTCACCTGGTTCTTTAAGACCTCTGTCATTGGCAAGGTAGACCAAAACATCACAGGTACCCAGTTCCAGTTATGTGGATCCTGAAGAGGATATTAGCAGTAGACTTGTGTGTTATGAGAGCTTGTAAACTAGGGAGCAAATAGATCGTATTTACCTAATAATAAGCGAATTAGCATCATTTCCTGTTATTCCCTCACAGCCTATGCTCAAATGCCCTCTGGACTAATTACCACTCCCAGACATCTTTCCTCATGCTGTTTCATGGCCTCAGATGTCCTTCTCCTCTCCCTCTGGGTAGCTGCTACCCATCCAGCACATTTACATGTCAATTTGATCATACCTGATCACTTTGCTGTATGATTAGTTGCTATGCATCAGTGTATATCACTAGATTGAGCTCCATTATATTTACCTGTGTATCCCCAGTACCTTCCACGTTGTCTGACATGTTGTCACATCTCATATACATTTGTTGAATGAATCATTGAATTGACATAGTTTTTCCATCTTGATAACTTGAGGATATTATTATAAACTCCATTGAGTCACAGTCTTTGTTGCTGTTGAGTTGTACAGGTCAAACATAAGCCTTCTCTCAGTGACCTGAGGCTGTTTTGTTTGGGGAAACAGTGTCTTCATTTTTCTAATTTTGGGGAGCTCTTAATCTTAAATTGCCTCTTGGTGTTTTTCATTTTGCTTACTATTTTGAGTCCCCCCAAATGAAGAAGCCCAGCAGAGTAGTAGTAAATAGCCAAGATGCATTTAACGTTTGAATCACTTTTGCTAGGATTGTCTCACATACAAGTTAATAAGCTATGAATAAAATTATAGGTTCTCCTGTAAGTGAATTGAAAATGAAAATCAGAGTCTTAGTTTTCTATTAGCTTTGTAATAGTTAATTTGTTCATTTGTTTAACAAATGTTTATTAAGCACATATATGAAATAAAAAGTTTACTAAACTGTGGGACTGCAATAATGAACAAGATAGATGTAGTACCTGCCTTTATCAAGATTACACTTTAATATTGAGGAAGTTACCTTATTGCAAATGAGGAGCTCACTGTTTGGGATGACAGGTATAGATGCACAGGGGACAGGAATAGATGTGATTGAGTAGGCCTAAAGTGCAAGTGATATTCTTGACAGGGACTTCCAGGCAAGTTTCTATTCTGAGCCCTAGATCTAGGTCAGCCCATGCTATTGATAACCAATTATTTGATGGTGCTTAAGTGGAAAAGTATAAGGAGATTCTACATGAGGTACTGAATAATTAACGTGACTTTGTGCTATCCTTCTTGGTGCTGGATGATAAATTAAATATGGAGGATTATGAAAAGACTATGCATGATTGAGGAAAGAGTAAAAAAAAAAAAAAAAACCCAGACAAAAAAATCACTCTCTAATCAATTTTATGTAGTGCCAGAAGATGAGCTCCTCTGGTTGGAAGGCACTCAAAAGATGAGTGGGAAAGAGCTGCCTCCTCAAGATAGAGTCGACCTTAATGACGTGGATAGAGTCAAGCTTTCAGGACTTCATTTGCTGATGTGGCACGACTCAAAATGAGAAGAAACAGCTGCAAATATCCATTAATAATCAGAACCTGGAATGTACAAAGTACGAATCTGAGAAAATTGGAAATCATCAAAAATAAAATGAAATGCATAAGCATGGATATCCTATGCATTAGTGAGCTGAAATGGACTGGTATTGGCCATTTTGATTGGATAATCATATAGTATATGATTGTCCAACTTGAATGACAACTTGAAAAGGAATAGCATGGCATTCATGGTCAAAAAGAGCATTTCTAGATCTATCTTGAAGTACAAAGCTGTCAGTGATAGGATAATATCCGAAAGCCTACAAGGAAGACTAGTTAATATGACTATTATTCACATTTATGCACCAACCATAAACTGAATATGTTTACCAACTTCTTCAGTCTGAAATTGATCAAACATGCAATCAGGATGCACTGATAATTACTGATGATTGCAATGTGAAATTTGGAAACAAAGAAGAAGGATTGGCAGTTGGAAAATATGGCCTTGGTGATAGAAACAATGCTGGAGATGGCATGAAAAAATTTGAAATACCTTTTTCAACAACATGTGGACTTCGCCAGATGGAATACATAGGAATCAAATTGACTACATCTGTGAAAAGACAAAATGGAAAAGCTTAATATCATCAGTCAGAAAAGGTCAGGGACTGACAGTGGAACAGACCATCAATTGCTCATATGCAAGTTCAAGTTGAAGCTGAAGAAAATTAGAACAAGTCCATGAGAGCTGAAGTACAACCTTGAGCATATCCCACCTGAACTTAGAAACCATCTCAAGAATAGATTTGACACATTGAACACTAATGACCAAAGACAATAGGAGTGTGGAATGACATCAAAGACATCATACATGAAGAAAGACAGGAAAGAAAAGACCAAAATGGATGTCAGAAGAGACTTTGAAACTTGCTCTCGAGCATCCAGTGGCTGAAGTGAACAGAAGGAATGATGAAGTAAAAGAGCTGAACAGAAGATTTCAAAGGGGGGATTGAGATGACAAAGTAAAGTATTATAATGGCATGTGCAAAGAGCTGGAAATAGAAAACCAAAAGGGAAGAACACGCTCAGCATTTCTCAAGCTGAAAGAACTGAAGAAAAAATTCAAGCCTTGAGTTGTAACACTGAACTCTACAGGGAAAGTATTAAATGTCACAGGAAGCATCAAAAGAAGATAGAAGGAATACACAAAGTTACTATACCAGAAAGAATTGACCAACATTCGACCATTTCAGGAGGGAGCATATGATCGGGAACCGATGGTACTGAAGAAAGCGTTCCAAGCTGCATTGAAGACACTGGTGAAAAACAAGGCTCCAGGAATTGATGGAATACCAATTGAGATGTTTCAACAAACAAATGCTGTGATAGAAGTGCTCACTTGGTTATGCCAAGAAATTTGGAAGACAGCTTACTGGCCAACCAACTGGAAGAGATCCATATTTATGCCTATTCCCAAGAAAGGGGATTCAGCTCAATGTGAAAATTATAGAACTATGTCATAAATATCATAGCCAAGTAAAATTTTACTGAAGATCATTCGAAAGTGGCTGCAGCAGTATATTGACAAGGAACTGCCAGAAATTCAGGCCAGATTTAGCGGGGGACTTGGAACCAGGGATATCATTGCTGATGTCAGAATGGATCCTGGCTGAAAAGCAAACAATACCAGAAAGATGTTTACGTATGTTTTATTGACTATGCAATGACATTGGACTATGTGGATCATAACAAATTATGGATAAGATTTCAAAGAATGGGAATTCCAGAACACTTAATTGTACTCATGATGAACCTGTAGATGGATCAAGAGGCAGTCATTTGAATAGAACAGGGGGATACTGTGTGTTTTAAAACCAGGAAAGGTGTAAGTCAGGGTTGTATCCTTTCACCATAATTATTCAATCTGTATGCTGAACAAATAATTCTAGAAGCTAGACTATATGAAGAAGAAGGAGGCATCAGGATTGGAGGAAGACTCATTAACAACCCGCGTTATGCAGATGACACAACCTCGCTTGCTGAAAGTGAAGAGGACTTGAAGCACTTACTGATGCAGATCAAAGACCACAGCCTTTAGTATGGATTACTCCTCAACATAAAGAAAACAAAAAATCCTCACAGCTGGACCAATAAGCAACATCATGATAAACGGAGAAAAGACTGAAGTTGTCAAGGATTTCATTTTACTCGGATCCACAATCAACAGCCATGGAAGCAGCAGTCAAGAAATCAAAAGACACATTGCATTGGGCCAATCTGCTGCAAAAGACCTCTTTAAAGTGTTAACAATCTAAGATGTCACCTTGAAGATGAAGGTGTGTCTGACCCAAACCATGGTGTTTTCAGTCCCCTTATAAGCATGTAAAAGCTGGATGATGAATAAGGAAGACTGAAGAAGAATTGACGCCTTTGAATTGTGGTGTTGAAGAGAATACTGAATATTCCGCGGACTGCCAAAGAATGAACAAATCTCTATTGGAAAAAGTACAGCCAGAATGCTCCTTTGAAGCAAGGATGGTGAGACTATGTCTCGCATACTTTGGACGTGTTAACAGGAGGGATCAGTCCCTGCAAAAAGGCATCATGCTTGGTAAAGTAGAGGGTCAATGAAAATGAAAAAGACCCTCAACTAGATGGATTGACCGGGTGGCTACAACAATGGGCTTAAGCATAACAACAATTGTGAGGATGGTGCAGGACTGGGCAGTGTTTCTCTCTGTTGTACATAGGGTACTATGAATCTGAACCCACTCGACGCCACCTAACAACAACAATAACAATGAATTTTACTTGAATCTACAGAAATGTTTAATAGGCTTAGCATTATGCAGGACTTAATTCAGAGATAGTTTGCATGGTTAATCATTTTCCAAAGAAAGTGAATTTATATAATTGAGAAGAACTTCTGTAAGCCCTGGTATACCTAGCCTTAAATTAACAGTCTTCTTATTAAGCTATCTCATGTTTGTATTTCATTTTCGAGAAATATCATTTAGAGGACTCTTTAAACTTTTTTATGACCTTCAATGCACCTAAAACAGCCCACACATGGCTCATGTGCAATTATTTACTTATTTATTTGATGTGATCTTTTAAAATTATTTATTTGATGTCATTTAGGCCTCTTTCAGGAATATTGGTTACTATTCTGGATGATAACCTGTATTAGAGGTTTCCAAATCTATAGTTCTTTGTAGAATCTTGTTGGTGTGAACGAATAGCAAGTATTTAGGATAGAATTAATAAGAGTTTTATTGATTCAAGGTACTTTGCACCAGCTGTCAGACACAAACCAGACTCCTTAGCTATTTTCACCCAGAATTCATAAAGAATAGCATCCCCCAGGACAATTTTAATTGGAAGCACATTTTCCCCTCATGATGCAAAATCAGGGTCAAAGCAGGTAACCTGAAAGATTGTTCCACCATATGTTATTCCCAGAAAATATATTCCCCAAATATCGTGATACACAAGGGGCGAAGATTACATAAGTCTTAAGATAAACTTCCCTTCAACTCCGTTTACCATAATTGAATGGTTGGATTTCAAACGAAGGTAAAATGCAATTTAGATTCTGGTATACATTAGGAAAATGAAAATTATGTTATCCACCTGTTTGAGGGCCTGTTACATTTATACTAAGCTATGTGCCTCAAGATGTTCAAGGACATCATAATACATGGTCATATTCTGGAAATCAGAAACTTTAGGGCTTTTTTTTGAAGTAAATGTCCAGTACTTTTTATTTATTTTCATAGATAGACTTCAAAAGAAGTCTTTAGCAACATATTCTTATGTCTCATAAAAATAAATAAAAGAAATGTATTTTAGAAATAGATCTCTATATAAAATATATTACTCTTGAAAGTATATTTGAAGTTATTTTTGAATCTTATTTTATACTTTATTAAGAATCAAATAGAATATTATTCAAATTTCATGAAGATACTATAAAAAAAGAAACTGTTTTAAGCACTGAAAAATTATAAATTTCAAGGTATAAGTTTTCAATTCTGATGAAACTATTTCCCAATCCTTACTGTATAATTGTTCTACATGAATAGTTATCATCAAGGCTAACAAATATATGTATTATATTAAAAAAAACAAACTCGTTGCCATTGAATCGATTCCGACTCGTAGGGACCCTGTAGGTCATACCAGATAGCAGAACTGCCCCATGGGGTTTTCAAGGAGCAGCTGGTGAATTTGAACTGCTGATCTTTTGGTTAGCAGCTGAGCTCTTAACCACTGCGCCACCAGGGTTCCTACTTTATATAGTGTAAATTAATCACAGTTTTAGAGTTTGAGTGATTGAATTTGGATGCTGCTTTTCTAATTCAGGATACCAAGTAAAGAGAGTGCAAATTGGATGTACTGGAAAAATAACTTTAATACTTCCATGGTTAATATTAATTTGCAAAGTTATTTACGTATTTATTTAACTTAGGTCATCCCTACTTGACTTTCAACTCCATGAGTGCAGGGCCTTTGTACCTCACATCCAGGTCCAGCATAAAAACTGGTACGTAACAGTGTCTGAATATTTGTTGAATTAATGATGTTTCCCTCTTACACTCTCAATGATGCCATAAGAAATCATGCTGGAGGATAACAGTGGGAAAGAAGGAGCATTTTCGCATTAAAAAAAAAAAAAAGTGGGTCCCAGCAAACTGTAAAGCTGCCTATTCAACAACCCTACAGTGATTGGAAGTGGAAAAGTATTGGAATTAGCGATTGGTCAAATAGGATATTGTTGTTAGTTGCTTTGAGTTGGGTCCCACTCATGGTGACCCGTATATAACAGAACAAAATATTGCCCAGTCCTGTGCCATCTTCACAACCATTGGTATACTTGAGACCATTGTTGAGACCACTGTGTATTTTAACTGCCTTCTAACCTAGGGGGCTCATTTTCCAACACTGTATCAGACAATATTCTGTTGTGATCCATAGGATTTTAATTGACAGTTTCCAGAAGTAGATTGCTAGGCCTTTCTTCCTAGTCTGTCTTAGTCTGGAATCCCTGCTGAAACCCGTCCACTGTGGGTGACCCTGCTGTTAAACTTTAAAATACCGGTGGCATAGCTTCCAGCATTATAGCAACAGGAAAGTCACCACCAGGGGCAGATTACCGATTAAGCAAGGTAAACCTGGGTTTACTTGTGCTTCTTTGCTAATCTGTGGTGAACAATTTCACATGGGTTTCACCACAGATGTGGTTAAATAAAAAAAAAAACCAAAAAACCCAATGCCGTCACTTATCTTGCCTGTTGGATAATCTGCCTCTGGCCACCACAGTTCAACAAGTGACAGACAGGGGTGGGTTAAACAGGATACCCATGACTTAACCTGTTGACTACAAATTTATTGTCATGTGTAAAAGGATGGCACCTAAAAAGAGACTAAGAAATTCATAGATTTGACCTTAATTCTCCCAAGTGGAGAATGTATATCATTTTTACATTTTAAAACTCTGGTTCTGACCTCTTTTTGCCACCCCAGTTGACCTTTCATTTTATTTGTTTTCTGAGTACCTCTTGACAAATACCTTCAGGATGCAGCTTCATTAGCTGCTAATAAGAGAAGCTCATTAGCTCATTAATGGCACTTTGGCTATCAAAGTGAATTTTCTTAGCACTCGTATGGGAATGGAGGACATTCAGCTGTTCACAGGCTTATACTTATTCTCTCCCCTCCCTTTTTTTCCAGAAGGGGCTATACAAACAAATTCGATATAATAAAAAGGAGTAGAGACAGGATTTAGAGGTAGCAAATCCTGTTCCAATCCCAGTTAAGGCCCTTAGTAACTATATAACCTACAACAAATTTCTTAGTCTCCCAAACCTCATTATTGTTCACCTACAAAATGGAGAAAAACATAGGGCATACCAAACAGAACTTTTGTGAAATTTAAATACGCATGTCTTGGTAGGATATAAGGTTCAGAGTAATTCTTTAAATAAATGGTTTTTTTTGTTTTAATTTGATAGGCTGTATTATTATTCCTAAATATTCCCTATCAGCCTTAGAAGAAATATAACCCAGATGCTCCTTAGAACTGAGGATGTTGAGACTTTGACTTGCTGACTTTGGATGCATCATCAGGACAGACCAATCACTAGAAAAGGATATCTTTTTTAAAGTAGAAGGTCAGTGGAAACAAGGAAAACCCTCAGTGAGATGGATTAACATGATATTTTCAACAACGGGTTCGGAACATCAAAGATCATGGAGATGGCGCAGGATCAGGCAGCCTTTCCTTCTAATATAAGTAAGGTCACCATGGGTTGGAAGTGACTCAAGGGTAGTAACAATGAATATTCCCTGGATTTCTCAGGGCAAAGAGTACTTCCTCGTAGCATGAATTCAGGCTGCCATGTGACATGCTTTGGCCAATGAAATGTGAGCAGAAATTGCATGTCTTATTCCTGGATGGAAGCTTAAAGATCCAAGGTGTGTTCTGTCATAATCTCTAATTTCTCTCTGGTAATATTGCAGAGAAAAGCCACGTTGTCAGCTTGGGCCTTCAAGTGAAGACAACAGTGCAGAACCAGAGCTTATCTGCCATGGACCATAGTGTGAACAAGAAAAAAAAAAAAAACCTTTCTTATTGCAACCCACTGACATTTTGTGATTGTTACTGTAGAATACCTAGCCTATCCTGTTTGATAAACCTATTATTAGTACTGTTTTTATTATATTATAAATAAAGTGTATCATGAAGGCCAATACAAATAGGTATTAGAAAAAATGTTCTAAATATATGTATATATGTGTGTGTATATATATATATATGTAAAATTGGGTACACTTTTAAATATTAGGTGAAAATGGAACTCTGAGCTTTCTAGCAGAGCCATATCTTTAAGGGAACTATACTTAGGTGCTAGATACAGCATCCATGATTTACAAAGAAACTGATTACTGAGGGAAATCGAAATTATTTCTACTTTAGAAAGACAAGAGACCTGTGTCCTGTGGATCTATACAAAAAGGATTATATTTGATCAGCAAATCGAATCCAGTGTGGGAAAACTGTTTGATTTTGAGTTTTCCCCACTGACCAGTGGTGGGAACTGACTGACGTGTGGCACTGGTAGTGATAGTGACCCATCAAACACCAATGCGCCCACCTGGGCAACACAAGGCCTAAGCTGAACAGCACCTGCTCTAGAAAAGCATGGCCATACTGGTGACTTTATATTTGGGATCTAACAACTCTCTTGTCTTCCACCTGAAATAACCAAAAAAAAAAAAAAAACCAAGCTGGCTGCCATCAAGTCAATTCTGACTCATGGCGACCCCAGGTGTTTCAGAGTAGAACTATGCTCCATAGGGTTTTCAATGACTATGGTTTTTTGGAAGTAGATCACCAGCCCTTTATTCTGAGGTGCATCTGGGTAGATTTGAACCACCAACCTTTTAGCTAGTAGTGGGTTGTACCACCCAGGGACTCCTCACTAGGAATAGAGGTCAGATAGTATAGGAGATAGAAAAAGAGGGAAGGAGATCCTATTTTTTTATACCTTTTATCACCTTGTTCTTCTTTCTTTTTCTTTCTCTCTTCTCACTTCCTCTCATCTCCTTATTTCTTTCCTTCTCATTATCTTTTGCCCATTTATCTTTTCTTTTAATTAATTTTAGCTTTCAGTTGACTATTCTATGTATGTGTCTTAGTGTTCTAGTGGCATCTTAACAAAATACCACAAGCGGGAATCCTTAAAAAACAGAAATTTATTTTCTCAGAGTTCTAGAGGCTAAAAGTCTAAATCAGTGTCTTGGCCATGTTGATTCTTTCTGTAGGCCTTTCTCCTAGTTCCTGGTGTCTGCCAGCAATCTTTGGCATTCCTTTTCTTGTAGACGGTCCTTCACATAGCGTCTGTCTTCCTCCTGTGTGTTTCTCTGTATTTATTCTGCTCTTTTTATTTCTCAGAAGTGATTACTTTTAAGACCCACTGGTATGACCTTAATAACCTAACCGAAGAAAACCCCCTATTTCCAAACGGGGTCACATCCACAGGTAGAGGGGCCAGGACTTCAGTACATATTCTTGGGGGACACAATTCAATTCATAACAGTATGTAATAGGAAAAAATAATGGACAACCTTAACCCACTGATTTTTTTCATTTCCCTTAAATTGTGATTCTCTTTACTCCAAAACCAGGGAATCAACAGTACTCATTACCCCTGAAAAAGGTAGGGTACAGTCCTAGAACAAAGAAGTCACTGTTCGGTTTGAGTTTAAAAACTGGTATTTTCAAGGCTGTAAAGGAACAACAGCTTTGAGAGCCAGCTTTGTTCAGAGAGAACAGGGTTTTTCTTAAATTCAAAAAACTTTCTTGTACGTATCATGATCCAACTCTAGCAGACTTGAGTCGTAAAATTGTACCAAAATTTATAGCATAAATAGGTTGGAAGATATGCTGCAAGAGAAGTTCCCATTAGATAGGAAGTTTCACCCTTAGAGAGATGGAGGGAAGAGGAAGGCAGAGGCAAGCGGTCCAGCTTTGGCTTCCTGTCCGAACCCTTTGCCAACAGCTCTCCCCTTCCTCAACTTGCCATCCCATCCCATCCCATCCCATCCCATCCCTGGTTGATCTCACAATGGCTCTAGGGCCAAGGCATAAATGAGGGAGGAGACTCACACTGATATAATGAAATATAACACAAAGCTATGATTTGTACAACAAATAATCCTCATGCATTTTGATATCGCTACCCATAATGCTGATGTTTCCAAGACCAAGAAGAAACAACAGCTTTGAAAGCCAGGCTTTGTTGAGACAGAACAGTGTTTCCTAAATCAAAAGAAAAAATCTCATTCCTACTTACTCTTGATCACTACCTCAGTCAGTTCCGTCAAGGCTGAATACATATAAATCTATGTATTCCAAACAACAATTTCATCCTGTCACACTCCTCAAAACTATTCTTCAAGCTCTTCCTTTGTTACTGAGGAATTAGGAGCACTTAAAATTTTTGCTTTCCTTTCCCGTTACATAATTTTAAGTTTTAATATTTTAGTCCTGTTGCTTTAATTTGCTGAGATTAATTTTGATTAAATGACCCAAAAAGAATGTCTGTCACTAGGTGGCGCAGTTTACATTTGATGGCTAACCTAAAGATTGGCGGTTCAAACCCACCCAGCGGTACTGTGGAAAAAGCGCCTGACGATCTGCTTCTGCTTTAAGATTACAACCAAGAAAACCCTATGGAGCAGTTCTACTCTGTAACACACGGACTCGCCATGAGTGAGAACTGATTCAATGGCAACTGACAACAGGAACCTGAAGTTCACCCCTAACAAGCATCTATTCAGAGTGTCTTTATACACCTTTAGCTTCTAAGCACCACCCTTCTGTCCTTGATGCTACACTTATAATTTGGCAACAGAGACCTCTTTCATCTTTCTTTCTGAAATTCTTTCCCCCCCCCCTTTTTTTTTTTAATCACTGTCTGGGTAACATTTGGTCCTTGAACATTTCGAGAGCTGCTAAGGAAGAAGTACCCAACCAATAGACGAGTTCTCTAAACGTCCCTCCATGTGGATTGTAGTTCCCAGAAAAGAGGAGAGCTCCCAACAGCAGTGATTCCTTCACCACTCTCTCCATTCTGTGACTTGGCTGCTGGCAGCACAGCCATCAATCAGTTCTATCCTTTAGAAGGAATGAATGATCCCCACATTTCTGGAAAAGTTTTCACTGGAAGATGAAATTATTTTGATAATATAAAATAACTAATTTTTTTTTCCCTACTGCTGAGAAATGCTGCCTTAGGTTTGGGGTATTTGATTCCAAAAAGCCAAATAAAAAATTGATCTTCTTTATATAAGTTTATGGAAACCCTGGTGGTGTAGTGGTTAAGTGCTACCGCTACTAACCAAAGGGTCGGCAGTTCAAATCCTCCAGGCGCTCCTTGGAAACTCTATGGGGCAGTTCTACGCTGTACTATAGGGTCACTATGAGTCGGAATCAACTCAACGGCACTGGGTTTAGTTGTTGGTTTTATATAAGTTTATAGATTATGGTTTATTTGCCTGGGGCCATGATATTCATCACGTAATTGATGATGAGGGTAATCTAATTTTTGTAACAGAAACTGTTGGTTGCATATCCAAGAGCCCTCTCTCATTCATTCTTGCTAACAGAATCCTGATTTTCATGGGGGGCCCATCCTTCTCCCAGTGGCTCAGAGGGTCAGGTCCTATTAGACTAAGTCAATTGTGGTAATTTAAATCCATATATTTTCATGCCAATTGCTACAAAAGGACATAATGTTTTATAAAGCAGAGAGTCAGCTAAAACGAGGAAAATCTCCCGTAAGATGGATTGACATAGTGGCTGCAACAATGGGCTCAAACAAACCAAAGACTGTGAGGATGGTGAAGGACCAGGCAATGTTTTTTTCTCTTATAAATAAGGTCACCATAAGTAGGAGCTAACTGATGGCAACTAACAACAACAACATATTTTCATGTCTTCAAATAAAGCCTGAAATGTGTCAGCTCTTCAGAGAGTATAAGGATGTCAGAAAGAAAGAATTTGTGTCATCCGTGATATCATTGAACCGCAAAGTTAACCAGCCCGGGAGATGGTCTGTCTTGGACTTTTTATAGGAAAAAAAAAAAAGTTCCTCAGTCTTTAAGCCATTGTATTACAGATAAAAGTGTTCCAGTTGATATGCATATGATACTACCTCAGAGAAGAACATTTTAAATACTTACTTCCTGGTTTTTTGGTGAGTTATTAAAAAAAAAAAAAATTTTTTTTTTTTTTTTATATAACAATGACATAATTGCAACTGGAGTGGTGGTAGCATTTAGAAATTAGGACAGAGGGTTTTGGAGTCTGATGTATCTGGTTTTAATTACCAGTTTTTGTATTTACTACTCTAAGGCATTGAGAAATTACTTGGCCTCTTTTTTCTTTCTTCCTGTTAATAGAGGAAACTAGTACTCACAGACTTTTTGTGAAGATTAAATTACATAATGCATGTAAATCATATAGTATATTAATCTTATAAAAAAAATTCTTTTTTTTTTAAGTAGAACTCAGTTTAGTTGCTCTTATAAGTGGGGAAATTGCAGCCCCACTTATTAAAAGGATTAACTACACTGTCATGAGTATTTGATTGGGAATACTTTCTTGTAGACTTGTTCAACCTTTTTTAAGAGCTAATTCTTTCCTTTTGGTTCATGTTGCCCTTATAAAGCCTTCTGGAATTCCTAAGAGACATATTATCCTCACTGATTCACTAATTTAGAATTTTTAGTTAGAAGAGTAACAATTCCATTTGTTTTGAAATATTCAAAACAATGTAATTAAGCATTTGCTTACATTATAAATATGTTGATCTTATAAAAATGGATGATTTCTTCAAAACCAGGTGCTTTTGCAACATAATTCACATTAGAAAAATTCCAGTGAAACCCCGCAAAATTTTAACATTAATTTTTTGAGTTCTTGCTACTTTAAACACACATATGTACCTGCCAATTGTATTTTATGGAACGTGATAAACAACGTTTCAGTGACCATGAAAACACATCCTCCTTAACTCCATTTAAGAATATCTATCCATAGGAAATAAATCATGTATTTTTTTTCTGTTAGAAAGTGTTAAACTGTGAATGAAAAATTCTGCTTAATTAGTAGTATGTTATATATGTGTGTGTATATATATATATATATCTCCAAAGCAATGTTTATAAATGAAGACTTTATTCGAAAGACGGGTTTTTTTTTTTTTTATGCTTTTACCTAGATATAAAATATTTAGAATATATTTGACTTAATTATGTCCCTATTTCTTCTGGTGTAGATTTAAATTATATGCAAACATTCAATAAATAATCAATTACACTCTAAAAATCAAGTTTTATATATTTCATAGGCAGATTAGCATAATTATATGCCCTCTATTCTAAAACTTCATAATTTCATGACGTTTTATGACTTTAATATCATCTATCTTTAAACCTGACAATCTTGCCTAACTAAAACTTTAACCGGACAATCTTGCCTAACTAAAACTTTAAACTGCTGTTTTTTAAGGCATATTTTCCTTCTCTTTGTAAAGCCAAGATTAGAGACAACTGTAAGTGTTATAAACCCCTGAGTAGATCTATATTTATTGTAACTGATTTGTCTGTTGAGAAGGCTTTGGAAACTCTCATTCCACCATCCTATGTTTTGGGGTGCCATCAGTGTGGTCTGCTAGACGCTGATGTCTCAAAGAGGTACTTAGGGAACAACTTGGGAAACTCAAGCGCAGTGAATCGTTGCAGCCCAGATGGTATTCCTCTCAGAGTTCTAAGGAGGAGCAAAGTGTGAAATAGCAGACCAGCCAGACAAGGACATGTAAAAATAGCAGTGTTAAGTTCACAAAGGATACGTGCTAACCTGGCACCGCCTTTAAAGCAGCGATGCCATCTTTTGGACCGTCAAGTGCCTTAGGTTTTATTCTTAGGTTTATAGAGCTCATAATTGTGACTGTTCTAACAAATAAAAAAGAAGAAAACTTCCAGTTACTCTTGAAGTCATTTGTATTCATTTCACTGTGCATGGCAATGAAAGGGATGCATATTTCAATAACCCAAAATACGTTTCTCAGGACTCACACAGGGCATTCAAAAGTAGGAATAGACTCTAGCCACAACTTTGGAGTAACCACAAAGTTCCGGCCTTCCTTCTGCCCTAAATTCCTTCCAAAGAGACCTTTCTGATTCACCTCACTGAGTTCCAGCTGGTACCACTCTGCAGACTTCTAGCTCTCAGGAACGTCTGTGGGAGTTTATGGAAAAGATTCTATGGAGGAAAAGAGGCTGTGGGTAAACACACAGAAGTCACTAGAGGCACAAAGGCTTTTTGCTCACATAGACTACTCTAGAGGAAATTTCTTCAATGGTCAACTTCTGAGGAAAGGTCTGTGATCTGTGCTGCCTGGTAACCTGGCAACTGCTACCCACAAAGGTTTTTCTCTAGAAATCGCAGGCAAATTTCTGGTGGTAAACTCGTTTTCTCATCTGGGAAGGAAGAGGCATAAGGAGGATACTGGGATTACTGGAAAACTCTAACCCTAGCTCAGATCTCACTTAACAGTGCCAGAACCATATTTTCCAGTTGACTACCAGGTAATTCCACATGGATGTTCCACTAGCACTGGGAAGTTAATCAGCCCCAAGCTGAAATAATTCCAGTGCCGTCAGTCAAAGAACCAACAGCAGAATTCCAAGATATCCAACTTGGATAACTCTGAGAAAGTTTGATATAGTGAGTCTTTATACAGGTGTGAGTGGGTGTAGGAAAACCACGAGCGGTAGTCCAGCAACTCAGGACTCGTAAAAGCCGAGCTGCTAGTGACAGTAATCCTTAGGGGAGAAGGAGAAGAGATGCTTACTGGAATCTGGAAGGAGAGAGTCACGTAGAAAAGGCCACACCGACAGAAACAATGACATTCAGTCAAGGGAGATGGCCAGCCCCAGGTGACTCCTTAGGGAGGGAGCCAGGAGAACAAATAATCTGACTTTTCTCCCCCTGCCCTCCTTACCCATTTCCTGCCAGTGTTCCCCACTACCTGAACCCAACTATAAGCAGGCAACAAGGAAACGTGTGTTTCATATAGGCCAGACTCCTGGAGTATAGAGCTGGGTGAATAGTGAAGAAAACATCTGGAGATGACTGACATACTGGTGTTCCTCATTCCAAATTCATCCTCCTCCTGTAATACCTAGTTTTTTAAAATTGTTGTTCTTGGGTGCCACTGAGTCAATTCTGACTCTTAGAGACCCCATGTGACAGAGTAGGACAGCCCCATAGGGTTTTCTTTTTTTTTTTTAATCTTTGCTAGAGTGGTTTTTTTTTTTTTTTTTTTTTACAGTGGGTTGCCAGTTTTTTCTCTCACAGAGCCACTGGGTAGGTTTGAACCACCAACCTTTCAGTTAGCAGCCTAGTGCTTATCCATTGTGCCACCAGGGCTCCTAGTTTAGCTTTATAAATAGTAACATGATTTACCCAATGCCCCAAATCAGAAACCTACAGCTATCACTCTGACCACCTCAACTTTTTGCAAACATCTAATCCCAAATCACTGTCCCTTTTACTTACAAAATATTAACCAAGTGTAGCAATTCTCTTTTAAGCTGCTACTTCTCTTCACATCACTATCACTCCAACCTGTTCATTACTTAATAGCACAATTCACTTTCAAAAACTACTTTTTTACTTCTTTGTTTTTTGAAGTTCCAAGGGGACTTTGCTCAGAATCTCCAGTACCTAGCACAGTGCCTGATACAAAATACCTTTTCAATAAGTAAGTGTTGAACAAATGAATTAACACAGGCTCTTATGATTTCTTACCTGAACGTGGCAATACATTTTTTAAGTAGACTCCTTGACATGTCTTAGCTCTTCCAGTCTATCATTTATGTTTCTTCCAGCATTTGTCTAATTCATTAATCTGATGATGTCTAACATTGTTTGATGACTCCTAATAGCTTTCTAGATGAAGTAAGTCATTTACTGAACAATTAGTTATTGAACTTACACTATTCACTAAGGACTGGAAACCAGAGATGAGAGAAGGGCTGTTGTCTAAGAGAAAGCGCTGGATGCTATGGAAGCACTGAGGAAGGGTACTGACCTGTGGCCAGGGAAGGGAGAATAGGAAAAGCTTCCTAGAAGTTGTAACATATAGGGTGACACCTGAAGTATGAATAGGAGTCATCCAGGTGAAACAGGTTAAAATGTTCTGGAACAGCAGAGAATGTGTAAAATCCAGAGGCAAAGATAAATATGGCTCTGGAGAAACTAGAAGAAAGAGAAGGATGACATGTAAGTGTAAAATATGAGAGAAGAGACAGAGGACAGGTCACGTCCTAAAGGGGTACACAAACCACATTTTTCTTTTTTATGGTGAATGTATACATATGTGTGTGTGTGCGTGTGTGCATAATTTTTCCATTTTGACATTTTTTAAACACATAATTCAGTGACATAATTACTTTCACCATGTTGTACAACCATCAGCATTGTCTGTTTCCAAATTTTTTTATCCCCCTTAACAGAAGCTCAGTGTCCCCCAAGCAGTGACTCCCTCTTTCCCCCTCCCTCCTACCCTGCCTATAGGCTTTGGTCTCTTTACCTTTGCCTAGTCTATATATTTCATATAAGCGGGACCTACAATATTTGCCCTTTTGTGGCTGACTTATTTCACTCAGCAAAATGTTTTCCAGATTCATCCATGTTGTAGCATGTATCAAGAATTCACTTTTCTTTATGGCAGAGTAATATTCCATTGTATGTGTGTATGTACCACATTTTGTTTATCCATTAATCTGCTGATGAACACCTGGTTTATTTTCACCTTTTGGTTTTTATGCATAGTGCTTCAATGAACATTTGTGTACATGTATCTGTTTGTGTTCATGCTTTCAATTCTTTTAAGTATGCCCCTTGGAGTAGAATTCCTGGATTGTATTATAATTCTATGTTTAACTTTTTGAGGATCTCCAAACTATTTTCCACAGCAGCTGACCCGTTTTACAGTCCCACCAGCAATGAATGAGCATTCCAGTTACTCCACATCCTTGCCAACATGTGTTGTTTTCTGTTTGTTTTTTTGCTTTAATCATAACCATCTTAGTTGGGGTGAAGTGGAATTGTATTGTGGTTTTAATTTGCATTTCCCTAATGGCTAACAACATTGAGCATCTTTTGGGAAATGCCTATTCAAGTCTTTTGCCCATTTTTTTATTTCTTCTTTTAGGAAATATCTGTTCCTTTGCCAATTTTTTTAATTTGGCTGTTAGACTTTTTATTAAGTGGTGGGAGTCTTTTTTTTTTTTAGGTATATTTTGGATACTAAACTCTTATCAGATATATGGTTCCCTCATTTTTTCCCCACTTTGTGGGCTGTTTCTTCACATTATTGATAAAGTCTTTTGAGTAACATTTTTTTTTAATATGGATGAAGTCTCATTTATATCCCTTAAAAATACAGATGCAAAAATCTCAATAAAATTCTAGCAAATCAAATACAAAAGCATATTAAAAGGATGATACATCATTATCAAGTGGGATTTATTACAGGAGTTCAAGGGTGGTTTAACATTAGAAAATTAATCAATGTAATACCAAAAACCAAACCCACTGCCGTCGAGTTGATTCCGACTCATAGCAACCCTATAGGACAGAGTAGAACTGCCCCATAGGGTTTCCAAAGAGCGCCTGGTGGATTCAAACTGCTGACCTTTTGGTTAGCAGCTGTAGCTCTTAACCACTATGTTACCAGGGTTTCAATCAATGTAATACACCACATTAATAGGACGATCAATGGTAAAGAGCCACATGGTCATCTCAGTCAATGCAGAGAAGGCATTTGACAAAATCCTACATTCTTTCATGACATAAACACTCAATAAGCTAGGAACTGAAGATAAATTCTTCAATATGATAAAAGGCATTTTTTGAAAAACCCATGTATAACATTATACTCAGTGGAGAAAGACTGAGTGCTTTCCCCTTAAGATCAGGAACAAAGCAAGGATGGCTGCTCTCACCACTACTATTCAATATGGTATTGGAAGTCAGAGCAATTAGACAAGAAAACATATGCAAATTGGAAAAAAAAAAAAGGAGAAAAACTATCACTTTTTGCTGATGATATGATCCTATGTACAAAAACCCAAAGAATCCACAGGAAAACTATTAGAGCTGATTAATAAATTCAGCAATATGACAGGATAAAAGTCAGCACACAAAAATCAGTTGAGTTTCTTTACATCAGCAATGAAAATTCTGAAAAGGAAATTAAAGAACCAATTCATTTACAAGAATAACATTTAAAAGAATAAAATGCTTCAGAGTAAATTTAACCAGTTAAGTGAAAGATTTATATAAAGAAAAATATAAATCGTTACTGAAATAAATTTAAAAAAAAACTAAATAAATGAAAGGACATTTTGTGATCATGGATTGGAAGATTTACTATTGTTAACATGTCAATATTGCCTAAAGCAATCTGTTTAGAATCAGTGCAACCCCTGTCAAAATTCCAATAGCCTTCTTTGCAGAAATGGCAAAGCCAATCCTCAAACGGAACTGCAAGGGGCCCCAAATAACCAAAGCAATCTTGCAAAAGAAGAACAAAGTAGGGTGACTCTTCCTTCCCAAACTGAAAACATTCTGTAAATCTACAGTAATCAGTACAGCCTGGTATTGTTATAATGATAGCCATATTGACCAACAGAATGGAACTGAGAGACCAGAAATAAACCGTCACATCTAAGGTCAACTGATTTTTGACAAAGGTGTTAAGTCTGTACAATGAGGAAAGAATAAAGTCTCTTTAATATATGGTAAAGAGCCCTGGTGGTGCAAAGATTAAGTTCTTGGTTGCCAAAAAGGTTGGCCGTTCAAACTCACCCAGTGGTTCCACTGGAGAAAAGACCTACTGATCTGCTCACATAAAGATTACAGCCTAGGAAACTTAAAGGGGCAGTTCTACTCTGTCACATGGGGTCACTATAAGCTGGAAGCAACTCAAGGGCACCTAACAACAAAAAAGAAGAACAATAAATGGTGCTGGGACAACTGGATTTCCACATGCAAAAATATGAAGTTGGATTCTTACCTCACATCACACATGAAAATCAACTCAATATAGGTCAAGGACCTAAATGTAAGAGCTGAAACCACACAACTCTTCAAAGAAAACAAAGGAATAATGCTTCAGGACATTCACAAACCACATTTATAATATCTTGACTCCTTAACTGGGTGTTTAAGAATGTTTATCTCAATCCTGGTATTTGTTAGTTTTATGTCCTGTATTTTCTCAGCTTGGACTCCCTGTTCTGGAGATAGCTGACTAGCTGACTCGTTAGAGCTTCCTAAATGCTCAATGCCGATCCCTGCTTCCGCAATTCTGCCTAGAATGGCCTAGTCATGTTAGTGACCTAAGAGATAAGATTCTGGTTTCTAGAGAGGCCTGTTTCACATTCTGTCCTCTCTTCTCTGCTCAACACAAACATATCCCTAGAAGTAACATGACTTCTTTCCTCAGTTTTCCAGAGAGGAACAGGTTATGTTTTCCCAGATATCAGCAAGTCTAAATTAAATGGCAAAGATTTGGAGAGAGAAATGCTTACACACCCTACACATAACTCTCTAAACCACCACTGGAACGTATAGAACCCCTTGAGAGAGATGAATGATTCACTAAATTATTCTATCCAGTTTTAAAAGCTATAGGATGACTTTTCAATTACACTGAGTAAACATAGGCAAAAGTTGACTTCGAATTTTATTTAATGTAGAAAAATTAAGCCAAAGTGTAGCAAACAATAGGTATGAGATGAAGCTGGCAAAAATATTTGAATTTTAATTGTCAGTATGCCACTAATTATTAGCATAGTATCCTCAGGTTTTCACACATTTGTTCCCCTGATTCAACACTTGTTATGGGTAATATAGTTTTATGATTATTCAGCTCAATGGCTACCATATGATTGCAGACAGTTGAAAGTGCATATTTATCAAAATTTTAACTAATAAACATCACTTCCATGATTTTCTAATTGTAATTATACCTTGCTGTTAAATCAGGCCAAAATCCAGAAATAAAAATGGAGCATTTAGGAATAATAGTATTATTGCAGATGTTCAAAATAATTAGCAAAGAATAATTTAAATTCACAAATAAAATATATCATTATTGAAATACACATTGACTTTTTCCAGCCAATGTAGTTGCTTCACATCTTATGGGTATGAAATAAAGACATCAAGCTAAAAAAGTAAAATTTAACAATATTCAAATTATAAAAATCCAGAGATGTCATTTTTATTTTTAAGACTAGCCATCTAACCAAGTATATATAGGAGCTTAAAGCCAATGATAATGATTTAATTAATGCTATGAAATTGAATAAGAATATGCAAATAACAAATAAACTAGATATTTTTACTAACATGTCCCTTTTGGCAAGTTAAAGGAAATTTATAAAATTAATCAGAAAAAAAAAAACCCTGCTGACTATGTCATATTGCAATGCAACTAATTAATATTATATAGATTCATATTTATAATGAAGCTAACTAATCATGAAAAATATAACATGGGATAACACTTTTTATCCACAAGGGAGGTTTTAACTCTGTGCTAATGTTATAACATACAACACTGCATATTTCTACTTGAATATTTTCTTAAAAAAATAAATCTAACATCATCATGCCATATTACTACACCGTACTTACATTATTATACTTAATGATACAAAAAAATGATACAGTATCATTAAATCTATTTTAACATTTTTCTTATTGATGATGGATAGAATATTCTGTAGACCGGTTATAAAGATTTGCTTTAAAGAAAATGATTGTTAAATAATCCATGACTTTCAATGAATCATGAGGCCTCCAGGTCTTTGGATTGATGAAGGTTTCTTTTTTGACTAGTTATCCTGCAGGTTCTATATAAAAGCAAAAGTAAACATTAACAGTATGACATTTTAAAGATTTTACAAACATATTTGCATGCTCATTTTTTAGAAGAAGTTAGTATAATTTCAGTCTGTCTGCCTGGAGAGGAAAAAAAAAAAATCCAGTTTCTGAATGTAAAATCCCAGTAGCAGAATATTATGTGGTCTTTGTAAGGAGCATCATGCGTTTAACTGATTGCCAAGTAATCATTTTCAAGGTAAAAATATACATAAGGAAGTCCTTTTTTATCCTCAAATTATTGGTTTCTCTGCAAACTTTACACATTTAGGCCTGTTTTAATTTAGCCTAACATCAAACAATGTAAAAGTCTGAATCTTTAAAGAATGACCACATGTAGCAGGCCTGACCACCAGCTGAGAGAACAATACATGAAAGTGCAGCCAGGCTCCTTTCATTAAGAAGGAATTATTTATCTCAGATTTGGGATAAAATAGGTTTTGTTGTTGATGATGCTTTTGTTTTGTTTGTTTTGTTTTGTTTTTTTCCCTCCATAATGGCTTTTATTTTTGTTATCTATCTAATTCTGGATCTGAAACTTTCAGATTACATCGTGGTCTATTTTAAACAGTATGGAAAGTAATTTGTAACTGTCTGTAATGTACTTAATAGTGTGCATAATTGCCTTTAGAATACAGAAAGCCACACCAAACCAGTTGCTGAGTTAATTCCGACTCATAGCGACCCTACAGGACAGAGTAGAACTGCCCCATGGGGTTTCCAAGGAGCGGCTGGTGGATTTGAACTGCTTACCTTTTGGTTAGCAGCTGTAGCTCTTAACAACTGTGTCACCAGGGCTCCTTAGAATACACACTACAGTAAATTCAAAATTTTTGTGTATAACACTCCCACTCTCATCCAGAAAAGTGATATACCTTTCTATGTAGGAGAGATAGGAGGTGAAGATAAGTTAACACACAGGGAGTGATGAATGGCCTAACCCTTATTTACCTGTTGACTTTGTTGTACATATATCTGTAAAAATTCATGGGCTTGTGTGTGTGGCAGGCATGAACATCACACATTATGTGTGTGGCTAAGAAATAAAGATTGAGAACTATTATTATTATTTGCTAAACTGGAAAACAGTTTGTGCTTTGAAACAATATGCTTGTGATGAAATATGTAGGCAGGCACAGTAAAGGAACCAACCAAACAAAAAAAAAGCCTCACTGCCATCAAGTCAATTCTGACTCATAGAGACCTTGTAGGACAGAGTAGGATGGTCCCATAGGACTTCCAAGGCTGTAAATCTTTACAGAAACCGACTGCCAATCATTCACCCATGAAGTGGCCAGTGGATTCGAACCCGTGACCTTTTGGTTAGCAGTCAAGCACTTTAACCACTGTGCCACCAGGGCTCCTCAGTAAATAAACAGGGCCCTCAAATATTTTAAAACAAATAAAGGGAAATTAAAAAAAAAAATGCCCCTTAGAAACCTATTCTAATTAATTGGTCTTCAAACAGCATCTTGATACTCATCAAATATAACCTTAAGGCATCAGAGAAAAGAAGTTTGTTTTGGTATCAGCATTGGTAAACAGCAAGTTAAATGTATAGAGCCTTTGATCCAACAAGTGCTGGGATTACATAAAAAAAAAATTTTTTTTTAATGTCCTTAGTGTTCTAGGCAGAACATACACTCAACACGTCTTAATCCTTGGTATTGCCTTATGACTCTCAACTTCATTCTTTCATTTTATCTCACCAGTTGTCAGTCTTTGAGTGTAAGATTCTTGGACATGCATCGTATAGTTTATTGTGTCTTTCTGAGTTTCATGAGATAAGAGAAATATCCAATATCTCTTTTCTTCTCTAGGCAAAATCTTACAGGTAAGTATAGTTTACACGTGAGTGTGTGTATGCATATTTCTTCATTAACGTTTACAATATTTAAATAATACACACATACACATATGTATAATGAATAAGAAAATGAACATGACTGATGTTTAAATATGTGGTTAGATTTTTTCTTAAGAATTAAAGGTAAGAAGGGAACACTGTTTTATATCTACAAATACTAAATAAGTGGAAAATTGTAAAACCCTAGACTTTTAGAAATCTAGAGATTGATTTATCTTTAATCTTCAGAATCCCACATGCCCACTGGAGTGTTGCTGTATTCCAACAATGAAGGCAACCAAGGAAAAGGAAGATTTGGAAAGAGTGAATAATTTCAGGCAGTAGTAATAAGTCTTTCTGCATGTACCCTGTGAGGCCTCATTAAATGTCTGTTTCAATAATTGTATATTATAGAATGAATAAATTTAGTAGTTATATAATGTTAATAAATCTTTTAGGTAAGTATAAACTCTATGAAGTAAACAACAGATTCATTATGTGAATCGATTGATCGTGCAAATGATTTGAATAAGAAATATATCAAAATTCAATTTGGATTTTGTAGGAAGGCCAGGGGAAAGGCTGATAACAGTTTAATTTGGAGGCATATACAATGTGTATGCACTTGTAAAATGCAACATAAAAAATACCCCAGGATCACATTTCCCTTACAGAGGAAGACTGAGAGTTATGTTTCCATGGATTTATCCCACATAAAAAGTGATTTAGTATGTTTTAAGGGAGCTTTGGTTCTCAGGCCCTTTGCAAACTCTGCCGTCATGAAATGTGCTTTCACATGGCTGAGCGATTCCTTTCCAGCCCAGCCCTGTATCCAGTTACCTCAGTTTGAGAAGAATCGAAAGAAGGATTCCACAGGTGGCTGTCATACACATGACAGTGAAGATGACTTCTCCTAGAAAAGAAAGATAACATGAACAAATCACTGGATTCTTTGAGGGAATTTATAATACAAATATTGTACAGCTTTAATTTTTAGCTGACCATTGAAAGGGGAATGAAATTCAGTTTGTGTGATTTCCTCAGCAGGGTTTCTTTGATATAGTGCAAGGCCTTTGATGTTAGACAGCGTTGGATAACCTGAAAGAAAATAAAGAAAGCATAATTAAGTTGTTTAAGGATCATACATGGTTTTTACCCCATGAATTACAGTTTGATTATATTTTAAGCAGTTATGTAGTTCTATGACACTATTTTAATAAATAAGAGGTTATTTTTCTTACATTTTAAGAGTTTACTTTTCCCCTGTTAATCAGATAATTTCCTCATAGAAATTATTTTGCAAACCATGTTTACCTAAAAATAACTCAGAAAAGGAGGGTGAGAATGGCTGAACAACTAGAAGAGTGTAGTCAATGTCACTGAATCATACGTGTAGAAATGGTTGAATTGCTGTATGTTGTGCTACGCATATTCTCTACAGCGACCAAATAAAATTTTAAAAAATTGAATTTTGTGAGATAATTTATTGCATCTTTATATAGAAAGACTAAGGGATAAAAAGACAGGAATTTTAGGCTACCACTTGGAATATTGAAAAAGATTCATTCTTTGCAAGAATGATTATTTTGGTATGAATGGAAGAATTGTGCTATTTCAACTAAAACCCTTCATAATAGTGTCCCTTCATTTTGGAAGAATTCATTTTAACCAAGTTGAGCATACAGATTTTTTTGTTAAATAAAATGGGACACCAAAATATATATTTAAATAAATTCAGAATATGCAGGATAATTTTTTGCTTCTTTTTAAATTCTACGGTGTTTGGCAAACTTTCAGGCAGACTCATAATCTAGATTTAAATGTATATAATATACATGGCAAATTAATTATTTGAATGATGCTATAGTTTTCCTTTATGAAATTCTATCCCTAAGTACATTTGGTCTAGTTAGGTATCGCTATTCATCTTTGATAAGAAAAAGATATTATTTTGGCAAATTAGGCTATCTTTTAGATATATGACTACCAAAAGTAATTGTTAAACAGTCACCTAGAAGGTTTCAAAAGAATTGCCTTATTCACTAAATTTCACTCACATGGAACTCATTAGCAAAGTTATAATAGATCAATGGCAGAAATGCTAGCTAATGATCCCAGTGAAAATTTTAATGTTTCTAGGAATCACTCCACAATCTTAAATATTACACCCTAGGAGGATACCAAATATCAGTTAGAGAGATTAATGTTAGTAAGGATTTCTTGGCTACTGAAGCCCATTGGAGATTCTTCCCTGCCTTTTATAAACAGTGAGGTTTACTGTGTTTTATAACCACGAAATTAAAGTCGGCAGAGTTGATAGCTAACCTCAGTCCCACACCATCTGGTATATTTATAGATAAACACTGTCAATGACTTGTTTATCTTAACCCATACCCTAGAGGAATTAAACGCTATTATGAACTATAAAATCCCTGTGCATTTGATGGGAAATCAAGATTAATTTCAACCTTGCATTAGGAACAAATTTAAATAGTGTTCTCTCCAAATAAGCTCCAGAGATGTGATCATTTATAGTTTTATTTTCCTCCAAAATTCTCGTGCAGCGGTGTCTCAGAGCTGATGGAGACTTCAACCATCCTTTGTACAATTTATATGAAATAATAAATGCATTATAAAAAGTACTGTAGATCAGATACAAGTCAAGTGATTTAAAAAATAAACGTAAGAACCGTTTGATATCAAAGTTAAACATTTTCACAGAGCTCACATTTGTAAACCTTCATTTCTTTTAGTACTTATTGAAATATAAGTTATAAAGCTCTGCTTGGGGAAAAAAATGGATGAAGTGAACTTTTTCATAGAACATGAGTGGTTCAAAACAATATATTTCGTAGCTGTTTTTTGAAATGTTAATTCAGCAGATGGCATAGTTTTTTTTTTTTTTTGTCTTCTGTCAGCTTTAAACAAAGAAATGACAATATTTTCACACTCTTACCAAGAACGAAAATTCAAGGATGACTTTCTTGCATGTCTGAAGGTTGGCACTATTTATCAGCCTTAATATACTAAATTTCAAATTTGTCCAAAATTGTCTTATCTGAAGCATGCTCATTCCCAAATTGGAAATGAGTTTGGAATTATTTCACTTAATGAGCACATGATTTCATACATTAATGGCCACAGTATAAGCACATATAACGAGGACATAACACCACTGCTGCAAAAATGTACGGTGTAAAAACTAAACCAAGTAAATAACATGCTTGTCCCAAACAGTCATAATATGCATCATGGCATATTCACATCTTTATTTCACCTAAAGTAGGCTACTTGCTTTCTTCCAGAAGAGCTACATAGACTAGAAAACCACATCTTTGATTTATCTTCTAACACTATGGCTAAACACATCAACAAGTAAGTATGCTCTCAAGAACATTTGCTATAATCTCTTGGCATGAGCTTAAAATCTTAGTGTGAATAACTGTATTGACAAGCTTGGCAACTTCCCTTTGGCCCTTGGTGGAGTGACAGTGTGTTGTTCACACTTCTAGTGGATTTGTTTAGTGACTATACACCCAAAAAAATAAAATAAACAAACCTGTTGTTGTAGGGTCAATTTCAACTCATAGTGACCCTCTAGGACAGAGTAGAACTGTCCCATAGGGTTTCCAAGGAGTGCCTGGTGGATTCAAAATGCTCAACTTTTGGTTAGCAGCCATATCACTTAACCACTGGTGGGTATCAACTGTACTACCAAAATATCTCAAATGTTCTACCATTTCCCTTTATAGCATCTGCAAATAATGAAATAGTCATTGAAGTAGCAGTTGAAATACAAATTATGCTATTTTTGATAACTATTACACTAGATTAGATCAACCTATTACTGCTATGGAGGGTGGAGTCCCTGGACAGTGCAAATGGTTAGCACACTTGGCTGCTAACTGAAAGTTTGAAGGCTCCAGTTCACCCAAAGGCACCTCAGAAGAAAGGCCTGATAATCTACTTCCAAAAAAAAAAAAAAAATCACGCATGGAAAACCCTATGGAGCACCGTTCTATCCTGACACACATGGGGTAGGCATCAGTCAGAGTCAATGACAACTGGTTTGGTTGGGATTTGGTATTAGAAGGTGTCATGGAATGAATTATGTCTTCCCAAAAAATGTGTGTATCAATTTTGCTGGGCCTTGATTCCCAGTATTATGTGATTTTCCTGTATGTTGTAAACCCTGCCCCTATGATGTTAATGAGGGAGGATGGGCAGCAGTTGTGTTAGTGAGGCAGGACTCAATCTACAAGATTGGATTGTATCTTGAGGCAATCTCTTGCGATATAAAAATAAAGCGAGCAGAGAGACGGGAGGACCTCAGCCTTGAAGAAAGCAGAACCAAGAGCAGAGTGCGTCCTTTGGGCCCGGGTCCCTGTGCAGAGAAGCTCCTCAACCAGGCAAACATTGAGGATGAGGACCTTCCTCCAGAGCCAACAGAGAGAGATAGCCTTCCCCTGGAGCCGACACCCTGAATTTGGACTTTCAGCCTACTTTACTGTGAGGAAATAAATTTCTCTTCGTTAAAGCCACCCATTTGTGATATTTCTATTACAGCAGCACTAGATGACTAAGACAGAAGGCAATGATTTTAAATGTTGAAATTAAAAAAAAAAAAAATGTTGGCTGTAGCTTGAGGTTCATACAAAACAACTTACAAAGACATAGATTGAAAATAGGAATATTCATGGGTCAATGGGTATGTATCTATAATACAGGTAGCCCCTATTTACAACATATTCAAGTTATGATGAGCCACACTTGATTTTCTTTTTTTTGGTACATTTTATTGTAATAAGTACTACATACTTATTACATCTTCTGCATCTTATTGTAGTAATATCTACTAAATACAATGGTGCAGCAGGTAATTTGCTGATGTTATCGTTCTTAGATGCTCACTTGCAGATGTTAGATGCTATGATTTACTGATCAAAACACTGCCAGAGAGCAGACTATGGCCTAGTCTACAATGAAGTTTGTGTCAGTGTCAGTGCAGGGAGTTTTGAGGGATAGAAAGTTGGCCAATGTTCAACTCTAACAACACACGACAATTGAACTGTGCATATGCCCAATAGCCTTTATAGCTCTGACTTCACTGTTATGACACTGACAAATATAGCTCAGATTTATAAAGATACTGATAAGAAAAGGCAATAATAATGAAAACTAAAAAAAAAAAAAAAAGATATATTCAACTTACTTCAGAACCAACTTATGACAGAGTTGTCAGAATGGAACCCGGTCATAAATCGAGAACTACCTGTACTCAGGTAGGTACGTATAATAGGATTACAAAATTGAATGGGACCTCTTCGGATTAATGAGTTCAAACTTATAGTCCAATGATCCATTCTGCCTCATTTTTGACAGCCATTCCCATTCCAAGAACAAGGCATTTAAAGCCTTCTATTCTGGAGCCCTGGAGGCGCAATTGTTAAACGCTCGGCTGCAAACTGAAAGGTTCAAACCCAGCAGCTGTTCTGTGGGAGAAAAGTCTTGGGTATCTGCTCCACTAATGATTTCAGCCTAGGAAACAGTATGGGGCAGTTCTACTCTGTCCTATGAGGTCACTATAAGTGGAAATTGACTCAACAGCAAACAGCAACGACAGTATTCTTCTACTATCATTGATGGCTAGTTCTAGTTAATAGAATGCATTTTTCCGGTCTTTTATCAGCTCAGGATGACAAATCTATTTTCTTTTATTGGTATTGTTGCCTAGCTCTCTAACTGATGGGTGTATATGTGGAGGGTTGGAGGGAAGGAGAGAGAGAAAGAGAGAGCACTTGGACTATGTAGAGCAGTGTTTTACAAACTTAAATACAAATCTGTTTCTCTTGTCAAAATAAAGGTCTGATTCAGTAGGTCTGGGATGAGGGCAGAGATATTGAATTCCTTACAACCTCCCCAAGCAATGCAAGTAATGCTGCTCCTGCCAGTAGAATATATATATGTAAATTATATACATATAATTTATATACATATACATAATCATATATAAAACAATATGTGTGTGTGTATATATATATATATAAAATATTGGAAACCCTGGTGGCATAGTGGCTAACTGCTACAGCTGCTTACCAAAGGGTTGGCAGTCTGAATCTGCCAAGTGCTCCTTAGAAACTCTACGGGGCAGCTCTACTCTGTCCTGTAGGGCTGCTATGAGTCAGAATCAACTGAATGGCAACAGGTTTTTATATATATTTTATATATACAGCACATATATTATTTATATATATAATATATGTATTTATGTTCTATTTATACATATACATACATATATACATAGATATAACATATATATATACATACATACATATAGATATATATATATACCATGTTTGTTTGCCAGCTGCTTCCTTACCCCACGAGGTATTTTCTTAGGTGCTTTATGCTAATTTTTTTTCGCAGCAACATGTTCAGAAGAATTGGCATAGCAGCACTTGCTGCTTTTGAGGGTGCCTTACAGGGAGCGGGGGGGAGCAGCCTGCAAACAAACGAAAGCACTTATTTGCCTGAAACAGGCATATACATATTTATTTTTATATTTATATAAATTCCACTGAAATTATTCTTTCTTTGTACCCTAAAGCCTACTTGGCCATTTCAATTTAGTCTTCTTTGCAAACTCCTCTTACTAACACTGACCTCTAAATGCTGGAGTGTTACAAGATTCGATCCTACCCAACCCCTTATAATCTAATCAAGTGATTTCAACTTTTCCACTAGTTTAAGTGAATTATAGATTTGTATCCAGCTGCCTTCTTGATATCCTCGCTTGAATGTCTCACAGCCATCTTAAATTTAGGTAGTCACGAACTGAATTTAGATTTCTTCTTTTTAGAGACCCTGAGTGGCACAAACTGTTAAATGCGTGGTTACTAACCAAAAGGTTGGTGGTACAAATCCAGCCAGAAGCACCTTGAAAGAGAGCCTGGCAAGATCACAGCTATTGAAAACCCTATGGAGCGCAGTTGTATTCTGAAACACATTGGGTTGCCATGAGTCAGTTCACTCCATGGCAACTTTTTTTTTTGTATTAAACCAGTTTCTTTGATAATGTTTCTCATCTCAGCAGATAATACTCCCTATTTATATAATTCAAATAATCTGGAAATTTTCCTTAACTTTTTCATTTCCCTCAATCATGTACCCCATTAACCAGTTAGTCCTGTTGATTTTACCTAAAACTGTATCTTAATTTATTTTCTTTTCTATCACCGTTGCCACAAAACTAGCTAAAGACATCACCATGCTCTGTCTGGATTGTTTTAATAAATATTACCAGTATTTCCAATTTATCTTCTTATTTCTCCTCCTGCCTCTCTCCAATTGACAGCAACTAGAGTGACCTATTAAAAACACAAATAAAATCACGCGCCAACCCTACTTAAAATTGACAAATGGCTTCTCATCAAACTTAAACAAATACCTAAACCCTGATCTGGAAGACCCTGCATGATCTAAGCCCTACCAAGTTCTCCAATCAGAATTTACCCTTACTCTCCTCTTTGCTCACTTTATTTCAGCTACTATGACGCTTTTTCCTTCCTTCCTTTCTTTTTTCCTTCCTTCCTTTCTTTTTTCCTTCCTCCCTTCCTTCTCCCTCTCTTCCTCCATGTCCCTTTCCCCCTTCTTTCCTTCCTCTCCTCCTTCTTCTCCTTTCTTCTTCCTCTTTCTCTTCCTCCTCCTTATCTTTCTTCTTCTTCCTCTTCCTCCTCTTCATCTTCTTCTTCTCCTCTCTCTCTCTCTCAGTTTATCAAAAACACCAAGTTCTTTATTGCTGGAAAGTTTGGGATTTGCTATTGTCCTTTCCTGGGATGGACTCCTTCTTTTTCTTCAGCTGTCAGCTTAAAGATCTCTTCCTTAGAAAGATCTTTCTAGGCCACCCTACTGAAGTAAAATCCTCTCCCATTTTCTATCTCAGAAATCTGATTTTAGGAGAATATAGTAAGCTTAGTTTATCAGAAGAAGCAGAATTTTCTAAAGTGTTTTCATGAAACACTAGCTTTGCAGATACTGATTTGTATTCTAGGTGTCCTTGGAAATCAGACTGGGTAGTTTATATGTGGGAAGGATAAAAGCAGGAGTAATGGAGAGCAATGCATATCTATGCACACAGAAATGACATAATCAAGGAGGGTTTGAAGACTGGTCTATTTATGGTATATGTTTTGGTAAGATCCTAGACATTGAGCATCTATCTAGAAAATACGGTAGTTATTTGTGTTAAGCAAATAAAATAAAACATTAATAAATAATTTTGGTGGTACAAACAGTTAAGCCCTTGACTACTAGCCATAAGTTTGGTGGTTCGAACCCACCCAGAGGTATCTCAGAAGACAGGTCTGGTGATCTGCTTCTAAAAGGTCACAGCCTTGAAAACCCTATGAAACCGTTCTACTCTGCACACATGGGGTTACATTACTAAATTTATTTTCTCCAAAGGATATCTCTAAGACTCCATGAAAAAAAAATTTTTAAAACATGGATATGTATGATTTATAGATAAGAATTTACATATTTGGGGCAGACATAAGATGTTGGTTGAGGATTCTTGTTTTTACTTAATCAGTGGTAAGTGAATGAATATCCTACTAACGATATTTTGGATCCGTGAATGTAGACACTAATTTATAATTCTGGCTTATATTAAGCACAGGTGTGTACAAGCACCTGATCCCCACAATTTCATCTATTCTCTATCCTTGGGAGTGATGCAAATTTTTCACCCTGTTTTGAGAGTGGGTTGGGAGATGCCTGACCTCCCCAGTGCTACTCCTATTACCCCTGAGGGAGGTTAGTGTTATGCAACATTAATCCCACTTTTTAATTGCCAGTTTATCTTCCATTCCTCAATTTCTCAGCATGTCCACATGGATATGGAGAATTTAGAGACTGATGTCCAGTTGGGGACTCATTTTAGTAGAAACAGAAAGAGCCCATGGATCATTTATTCTTGATCATCTATTAATGTCCACAGGACCATGTGTCAGGGACCACCATATTTGAACCCAAGCACAATTCATCCATTTAAGTAATTACTTCCTACTTCAAAATCAGCACCATGATGATCCACAAGGGGATATAATGGTGGGATAATATATGATATTGCTCTCATGAAGCTCTCAATCTAGTTCTGGAGAAGGGGAATAATGTGAATAAAGTAAGATGAGAGTCGACAAGGTAAATCAGGAGACAGATACACATTTAAGGGATGGTGGGAAATATGACTGATTTATATTCTTGTGTCTTTGGAAAATGGACAGAGTGGTTTAGATGTGGGAAGGATGAAAGCAGGGCAATAATGAGCACTGGATGTATTTGCACAGACACATGACATGATCAAAGTAGGTTATGAAGATTGGTCTAGTCATGGTATACAGGATGATTTGGTGGGTGAGATCCTAGACACAGAAAATCTGACTAAAAGCTACAGTGGCAATTTAGTCATGAGAAGATGAGAACTGAAGGTGGAATGGAGAAGAGAGAAAGCATAAGAATATATTTAAAACAAAGAGATTTTCATGAGAAAGCAGAATGGAGCAGAGTATAGAAGCACAGCTTTAGGTAAGGTGGAGATTCATAACTAGGTCTGTTGTTTTAAGCAACTTATTTAACATCTCTGAGAATTTATTTCCTCATCTTTAAAATGGGATCTATAATGCCTACCACAAAATTCAATGTTAATATTAATACCATTTTTACACGTTTCTCATGTGTAAAAATGGTATTACCATAGATTGTTTTATTTTTCATAATAATTCACTCTTCTTTCCCTGTTAAGAATTATACATCTACCCATTGACATGTGTCTTACACTGCCACCTTCTGTGAGAGGAGTATGCTTGCTGACCCCTGACATTGAGTTTGGCCACAAGTTTTGCTTTAGCAAAAAATGTGAACAGAAATGATGTATGGTATATCCAAGCAGAAGCTTGAGAGTAATTATGTTGTTTGTTTTAGTCCCTTTTGCCATGAGACTGGCATATTCTAAATGTGGGCTGTACCTTTAACCTAGAAATGGGAAGGATAGACCAGAAGACAACACAAAGCTATCCATATGTAGCATGACCTGAAAGTTAATGTTTGTTGTTATAAGTCACTGAAATTTGGAGATTATATGTTACTGTATAACCTAGCAAAAGTTGACCAATTCAAGGGTAATAATATACCACAAATGAAAATTACAGACAAATGGTAGGTGCTTAATACATTTTAGCTCCTTATTTTTCCTCTCCTCCCATACATCTGTCAGTTAGATTGCAGGTGGAGAGAGAAAAAAAGTGAAATAAGGTTAAAAAAAATTGAGAGACAAGGATAGAAGACTTGGAGAAATGTGGGTAGAGCACTGAGGAATAGTTTCTACCTGGAGGATAGGAATAGTTCTCCCCTGAATTATTTCCTTTTAAAATATTGGGCAGTGGGACATACATTCATTGCTGCCTCTATCATACATCAGTGAAAAGTCCAAATTCACCTTATTCTCAGAAATCAGTCTGAGATGCAAGATCGCTATCTATCTCTACTGGGATTTAAGTTACACTGCAAGTAATTATGGCCACGTTATTTTTATTTATTAGCATCTTCAAGGTTGCATCACAGTACAAGATGTTAGCTATAAATGTGGATTTTCCAGTTGTTTTTTTTCACATTATATAAACTCACACACACGTAATGATAATTAGAAATTTTTTAAAAAACAGACTATTAGTAGATCTAGATAATAGAGCATAAACCAAAAAAGTCCCTTGCCATCAAGTCGATTCCAGCTCATAAGAACCCTATAGGACAGAGTAGAACTGCCTCATAGGGTTCCAAAGGAGTGGCTGGTGGGTTGAACTGCCAACCTTTTGGTTAGCAGCCAAGCTGCTAACCACCATGCAACCAAGCCTCCTAGTGAAGGGTAATATAACATAGTGGAAAGAGGCCAGTCTTTGTCTTCAAGCCATGAGTTCAAATTTGTGCTCTAGAATTTTCTAAATGCATGTTCTAGACTATTTTTTTTTTAAACTCTTTTTTGTGTCAGTTTTCTCATCTGTTAAAGGGGGCACGATAACATATGTTTACTAAGTTAAATACATATTTATTAGAAAAGTATGTTTTAATTATGCTTGTATATGAGTATTACCTATGAGCATTAAAAATGAAAGATTCCTGGGCCCAATCACTGTAGATTTGATTCAGTCAGACAAAGAAGAAGCAGGGATAGAGCACTGGATGTTCATATTCTCAAAAAAAAAAAAAAAAAAAAAACTCTGTAAATACTTTCAATGCACAGTCAGGATGGAGAACTATTGATAGAGAGTGGCGAAAATTTAATTTTGGAGGTAAAAGAGAGAAATTAGATATACTAGGCTAGTGGAATGTTGTTGTTGGGTGTTGAGTCTGACTCATAGTGATGCCATGTGCCATGTGGCAGAGTAGAAATGCCCCAGAGGGTTTTCTTGGCTGTAATCTTGATGGAAGCAGATTACCACATTGCCAGGTCTTTCTTTCGCAGAGCGACTTAGTAGGTTCAAACTGCCAGCCTTTTGGTTAGCAGCTGAATGCTTAACTCTTGTGTCACCAAAGCTAGTGGAATAGTAGTTCTTAATGAGGAGGGAGAGAGAGAATAGGGGAAGTAGGTTTGGTTGATAAAGGCCTTTGGAAAAAAAACAGTAATTAGTGGAGAGGAATCAGATATTCAGATCGGTAACTTCTAAACTAATTTTATCAATTGAAAAAATTTATTTGTATCTACATGAGCTATTGCCAGCTCAAAAATACCCTTTCAACTACCTGAGAATAATAAAAGAAGAAGAACAACAACAATTAAAAGCAACAATATTTCCATCATGGAGGAGGAATGCTGCAATAGAAATCTGGGTCAAAGAATAATGAGAGAAATTGACTGGATGGAAGCAGCCGTGTAGAAGTGTTGGAAAGCACTATTAGGGCTGTGGACATGTGCTTAGTGTACATTTTCAAGTAATAACTACCATATGTACTTTAAACAGAATGCCATTGTAAGTTTTAGGATGTCTTTTACACTAAAAAGAGTGTCTAGAGATGCAGGTACTGAATCATGGCTGGCCTGGACATTTAGACTATCAATAATGGCATCTCCCTACTCCAACCCCAGTGACACTCAGAGCCATGTATCCCTAAGATAAGTTTCTCTTTGCCAAAAGCCTGCAATCTGATTTATGTGGCCACCTTCCTTTAAGATTGCCTCTACTCCCAACTAAAGTATATATACAATGAGGAACCAGTGGGCTGTGATGGATATATTTTCATAACTGAGTGAGTTGTTTTAAAAGATCCTGTCACATGCCTGGAGACAAATGAGTGTCTGGCTACCTTACTCTGGTGCTTAGGCAATAGTAGAACATCAGTCTCAGAGTGATGGCAAACGAAGCATGTTGGTAGTTGGGAAAACACAGTCTCCAGCCTCAGTGGTAACCAGTAGAAGTCATTCCACCCTAAGCCAAGGCTGGCACAAAAGGCCCTGTGCTATGAAGTGGCTTTCATCCATTCTACCTTATTTTTTGAGAAGTAATTTGTTTACTGCAATTTTTACCTACAAAGCCCCAAATAAATGCTTTCCAAAGAGCAATGGGTGAGATGAATAAAAATTATGCTGTGTCCAGTTTCATAGTTCACTAGGCATCAACGTGATATTAGAACATCCTTGCAACTTTGAGATTAAGAGAATATTTGCTATGTTTGCAGTGCTGCAAAAGATTTTCTTGAACCCAAGATAAGACCTTAGTAGATGATTTGAGAAAATGTGATACTAATGGAAGATGAATTATGGCCATCATCAATGGATTCTTAACAAATCTCTACTCATTGCTCACCTGTCTCATCTAAGGGATAGTCTAATGACCAAATATTCTTTTTTTTTTTTTTAAGGCATCCGCCTTTAAAATGATATCCCAGCATGTAGGTGCCAGGGAAGTAACTATTAAGTGCCCACATATGGTGTTTTATGGAAATACATCTGATTCTATTATATTGTTGTCAAAGGATACTTGGCTCTTTAAGCCAGGAATACACATGCTCATAATAAATGATTTTTATGACTTCACATACACAATCACGATGCACAGAAAGTATAAAGGCAAGATTGCTTATTTTATGCAGCTTTGGCACTAACTCCATCCACAATTACAGGCAACGAGAGGATTGTATAAAGCCAATGAAAGCATAAGGGTGGAAATGGAAAAGATAACACCATGCTTTCACATACTGAAGCCTGTTATTGTTCAAATTGTAACAATACTGTTTTGTTGTTTTATTTCCTTCCATGATCTTAAATGTTCTTTTCTTCTCTAGTGGTGCCAAAATATGAGTCGTCTCACTCATCAATGACAACTCTTTAATCTTGCCTTTTTGGCTCAGCACAAACAACAAAGGTAGCCATGGATGATTTACATAATGTTTCATGCTCAGTGGCAGACTTTTTCCCCTCCCTTAACAACACCTAAGCCTTTAAGGGTAGAGTTGGGAGAAAGCGAAGTTAGGAGACAGCTGTTCTCCTGTTGTTTCTGCTGAGGGTTAGTACACTTCAGTATTTCCAGATTAGAGCTGTGTGAAGCATTTTCTACAAAATAAGAAGCCAAGCCAAATTTTCTGGGTTTCAGGTCTTCAGACAAAATTTAAAGCAGCTGGATATTATTGGGAACTTTTGTGTGCAAGTAAACCTAGTGGTGAAACTAAAGCCAAAGTTTGTCTCCTGTTGGAACAGGCTGTATCTTTAGGGGCTATTCCCCCATATCTCCTCCATTAGGAGAGTTTTGAATTTTGAAAGGTCATGAGATAAAACATGCCAGATAATCCCTTAGGGTATCTATTTGGAACCTTAGCCAATGTAGGTGGAAGGTGGAACGGGCTGGAACCAGACTGGATGCCTCTTTCAGTCGAATCTTCAGAGAGATGAAAAGAACCTGGATTTCTCTCTGCAGTCTGATTTCAAATTACCCAAGTTAAAATGGATGATGATTCCCTACACACATACATACAAAAACAAAAGCCAACAGATAGGCAAGCACACTCACTTACACATACACACGTGCACGCACAGATTATAGTGCTTGGCCAAAGTGGCAAACAATAGCCAACTTACTGGCTTTGTAGTTGGCAAAATCCCACTATCATGTTTTGAGTGTGCCTTAAGTGGAAAATGTTTTAAAGCATACAGAATTTAAGAGATTTTAACACATAAGTAGTAGAGGCAAAGAAACATGCCCTATTACTGTTGTTTATGGAGTCTGGTACTCATTATTTATTAAGCTATTTAGAATTTGGAAAACAAAGTAAGGAAAGGCAATCCAACGCTAGAGAATACTTTTTTATTCTAAATCTCAATTTAGGTCTCTGAAAGAATGAGCATTTTCTAAGGGCATAGAAAAAAAAATGATATAATCTTTCCTAAAAATTTAGTTTAATCAGAGGAAGGAAAAGGTCTTGGTGGATGTTTTGTATTTTTGGCATTAAAAAAAAAAATCATTCCAAAGATGGCCCAATGCAAAGGCAATGTGGAGGTTTGCTCAAAATGTACTATCCTCAAACACAGTCTCAGTCACATAATCCGAGAATATTTGAGCACATCTAACATCAGAGAAGAATTACCTGGGTGGCGTAAATGGTTAAGCATTCAATTACTAACTGAAAAGTTGGTGGTTCAAATTCACCCAGAGGAGCCTCAGAAGAGGAACCTCCTGGCAACCTACTTCTGGTGGATCACAGCCATTGAAACCCCTTTGGAAGTACAGTTCTACTACGAAACAAATGGCGTTGGAGTAAGTCAGAATCCACTTGATGGTAACTGGTTTTTTTTTTTAATATGAGAGATCAACTATTTCTGTTAAACGAATATCAAAATTTTATATGTGAGAAACCATCAGGTCTAGGGAGAAAGTAACTAGGCTACTATTTTTTGTATTATGATGTCTTGCCTCCTATCAAACACATTTTTCATGGAATTCCTTGTCATATGCGCACGTGCTCTCTGAGATGTAGCACTTCTAATCAATTGGAAATCACGAATTTCACATCATTGGATGAGAGGAGTATATCATGGTGGTTAAGATTACAGCTTCTGTTCCCAGACTGCCTAGTTTAAATTCTGACTCTATTGCCATCTAATTATTAACCTCCAGGTGCTGCCTTTTACTTTTGGGTAAAATAAAGAGCACCTTCTTTGTATGTTGCTTGTGAAAATTAAATTAATTAAGAAATGTAAAATGTGTAGAACAGTCCCAGTGACGTAATAAGCACTCAGTTACGTCATAACACCCTGAATAAACAAAAGTTAAGTAAGCTAGGATTCATAGCCAAAGTGTAGTTTTAAATGCAAGCACCTATCTTCAGGTGTTTCTTACATCTCCATTGTAAGGGTATTCGAACTTATGTAGCTTCAGTTTTCTCCTTGTCGTGATTTCACAATGCTGAGTTGAGTTGGCAAGCAAATCCATGAAAATTACCCTTGCGGTTTGTCAAATGGTAAGATCGTTTTCCAAAGTTTGCCCAGATCCCGATTCTATTACTATTAATGCAATGTTTTAAAGACCTGCTTCTGACCCTTAGTCATCCACTCTTTCCATGGGCGATAGGGTGCTTGAAGACCGCCAGCCTCCTACTGTAATGACACCAGTCATTACTTTCCTTTCAGGAGTGATGTCAGATGCGAAGACAGTGCACAGGTGAACCCTAGCCTATAGGCTCCGCTCCTATTCTAAAGACTGGTGGTATATTCCACAATAGACCCAGGTACACCATCAGAGAGCTGCTGGAGCATTCCACGCAGTCTAACTTGGTAACCAATCTTTCTTACTTGCTGCTATCCTTGGAAGATTAGGCAAATAAGATTTTTCTATCTTCAGTGTTCCAACACAGATGCCAACTGCCAGAACCAAAGTTTCCTCTAGAGTTACAAACGTTGGCATGGGGACGTGACTTACTCAAATACATCCAGTGTTCATCTCAAATATTTGAAAAAATAGCCCTCTCTAGCTAATCTTTTCTTGACCTTTGTTCTTCTTCACCTCTAAGCCTCATTTCACTCAGTGTGGACCACACGTTATGATGCTACTTTCTGAACGTTGTTGCCTTGTGTGCTGAAACACAAATGATGACACCATTCTGTGTTTTCTGACTCTTTTCTCCATCAGAGCAGTGATTATCACAATGAGGACAGTGAAATTGGGGGGGTGGGGGTGAATGAGAATTCTTCCAGTGACCCATGCTTACTTGTTCACATTTATTACATACAATTTTAGTACTAATATACATCTGGGATATATTAGTAATTTATTTATAATTAATAAACAACAGGAATCATGTTAAACCAAACCAAACCAGCTGCCATCAAGTCAATTTCGAGCCATCAAGTCAATTTCGAGTCATACTGCCCTTTAATTAAAACCAGTGTCTCACTTTCTGTTTCGTCTAGGAGGTTTTATAGTATGAGGGTAAATGAGAGGTGGTGAGAGCTTTTACTTCACTGACTTGGTAAGGAAGTTGAAAAGCATTTAAGAGTCATGCTACCAAGGATAGTATCATGAAACAACCAATGCTAAAGCAGCTTCTATGGGGTACAATACTCTATGCTTACACCGAGGATTCAAGTAAAAAGAATGTTGTCAGATATGTTTGATTTTCAGGCAAGAATCAATTAGTTAAGTGTTAAGCCATTGGTTCTCAAGTATGATCCTTGGACCAGTGCTAACAACATCATCTGGGAACTTGTTAAAAATGCAAACACCCAAGTTCCTTCTCGGATCTGCTGAATTAGAAACTGTGGAGGTGAAAACCCCACAGCTCTGTGTTTCAGCAAGCCCTCCAGGTGATTCGAATACAGTTAAAATTTAAGAAACACCCTTCTAGCTACTAAGGAGCCCTGATGGCACAGTGGGTAAAGCAATCAACCCCTACCTGAAAGTTTGACCACTTGAAACCACTGGTGGCTTTGCAGGAGAAAGACGTGGCAGTCTGCTTTCTTAAAAATTTCTAGCCTTGGAAACCCTGTGGGGTCACTATGAGTCAGAATTGACTCAGAGGCAGTGGATTTGGTTTGGTTTTAGTTTCTAGCTACTATCTCAAGAAGATATTTAGGAAGTTATAAGGATATCTGCTTTAATAGTTTAATGGAACTGTGACACCCAGTGCCCATGAAAAACAGATTGCTAGATTGACACAAGGCATCAGATTAGATTGGTCTATTACTTAGTACCAGACAGGTTAATACACACACACACACACACACACACACACACATTTACGTATAAGGATCATCTATGTCCTTGTTATTCAAAGGGTGATTCCCTGGATCAACAATTTCAGCATCAACTTGGAGTTTGTTAGAAACATGAATCTCATGTCCTACCCCAGACCTACTGAATCCGAATCTGAATTTTAACCAGACCCCTAGTGATTCTTATGGACCTAAAAGTTTGAGACTAATTGCTCTGGTTCATTAACATCCCTAAAATCATTCATAGACAACATCATATTTAAAAAGTCACTTATCCTGAGAAAATAGGACACTTCACATCTTCCAGAAATGATTGGCAGTCTTCCCACAATACCTGGGTGACATCGTAAGGATTGTTAAAAAATTGCTGGTTTACATGATTTTCCAAATCCCTCAAAATTTATAGTAAGAGTAAATATTTGCTGAGTTTTATGTGCCAGCCCATCTTTACTGATATAATCTTTGCACTCAATTTTCGGGATAGGTATGATTATTGGAACTTCCATTTTGTAAACAAAAAAATTGTGGCAAAAAGAGGATGAGTAACTTGCTCATGGCTCCTTATCTTATAAAGGATGGAAACATTATTTGAACCCAGACATATGATGCTATATTGCCTCTTTAAGACTGTTCTCTAATGAGATCCATTAACCCTGGTGGTGCGACAGTTAAGCGCTCAGCTGCTAACTGAAATGTCTGTGGTTCTAACTCACCAGTGGCTCTGTGGAAGAAAAGACCTGGCGATCTTCTCCCGTAAAGATTACAGCCCAGGAAACCCTACAAGTCAGCTCTATTCTGTCATATAGGGCTGCTCTGAGTCGGAATCGACTCCGTGGCACACAATAATAACAACACTCCCAAGCCTGATATTTGACTATTAGAGGCATTAGAGGCTGCTGAACAGGGTTTGTAATCAAAATTCAAGAGCGGGGCTGAGGAAGAAAAGGGATAGAAGGAGATGAAGAGGCTGTGCTAATATTTTAAGGTTGAAAGCCAATAAAGTTCAAATACCCTTATTTATCCCTGAGATTGAAACCCAAAGAAAGATTCAGAATTCCATGTCTACAAGTTACATAGCATAAAAGCCACATGTTACAGAATTTGCCATAAATCTGTATTTTTGCATTGGGTGGTGAGTAAACTCAACTTAGAGAAATGGTTTGTTTGTTTTTATTATTCCTTTTATTGCTAACTTAAAACACACAGGCCTGTTCTCTGAAGAATTCAAAAGAGTTTGCAAATAATGAAAAACAAAATCCTAGAGGAATAATCACTGATTTCTAAAAGGAAAAACATACACGTACAAGTGAGTGTCTATGAATTTGATGGGCTAGAAATTTACCATGGAGCCACTTTAATCCAGAAAATAGAAAATACTGAACTGTTTAGAACCTGTGACATAAATATGAATACAGAGTAGAGAAATTATATTTAATGTTCCTTGGAAAACCAAAAGACTTTTTTTAACACCTGGACTGAATTTGAAGGAAACTGGATTTGAATTAGGGTTTTGTGTTGAAACCAAGAAAAAGTCAGTGGTTTTGGCTAGGTGAAGTGATTTATTTCAAGCCAAAAGTTAACATAAAGCCCCTGGAATATTAGCTTCTATGAATTGGCTACAAGAGAAGGTGGTGTGTGTGTGTGTGCACAAGCGAGTCAGGGAGAGAGGATTTTGCAATGGAAACATCTTTCACAACTGACTTAGTTCACTGTTCTATTTATACTCTTTAATCTCTCTCTTTCAGACAGCCAGTGATCAGATGACAATAAAAACAAAAACCAAAAATGTAGAAAAGTGAGTTTGGGCTTGAATTAATCAATTTTCACAACCTTTATTATTTTTTTTATTTTGCTAAAGAATCAGAATCGACTCAATGGCAACGGGTTTTGTTTTTTTTGTTGTTTATTTTGTTAAAAAATAACTATAAAATTCTATGCAGTTTAGAAGAAATATATAAAACTACATGTTATGCACATCCTGTATGTATATATATGTGTACATGTGTGTGAGTGTGTGTTTAAAGAACTTTCTGTAAGATATTCAGTAATGGAATGTTATTTTTAGATCCACACCTTCACTGGGAATAGAGAGATGAAATGTAAGGCGAGATGAAATGTAGCCAATTAATTAATCTATCCATTAAATGCAGGCAAGTGAGATGAATAAAACAGTCTTATTAGAAATCTTGATGCCTAAGATGAGAAGTCAGTAGACAGATGGGGGAGACACAGGGCTACAGAAAAAGAAAGCAAGTGGTTGAAATAGGTACTAATCAGAAGGGCTGTTTTCATAAGCTTCTAAAAAGACTATACATATTTTTAGGAACTTTTATATTAATATTTATATTAATATTTCATTAAAGCCAGATGGTTTCCCAACTCTATTGGGAGCATTCTCTGTCATACCAACAGACAGAGCTAACCATATCATAGTTCGTTAGAGGGGATGTACCCATTTAAAAACAAAACTGTGTTATGATCAACTGCTTATTTACAGCCTTGCCATCGCCCAAGGATCAACTGTGAAAGAGTTTCCTACTACTCAGAGTTTTTGAAAGTAGATCTGAAAGAGGAAAATCATTGGAAAAATATAAGGAGCTTCAAAGGTTTTCATTAAAGTGTGCAGTAGCAATCTGGTCTTGTTAATTCCTGATCGTCTTTGCTCAACTATTTGCATTGAAAATCTCAGCTTAAGTGGGAATATAAAGGATGGGAGCTCTTTATAAGGAGATTATACTATTAGGAGAATTGTAATAAGAGGAAGAAAACTAATGGTATTTAGCAGACAGGGCTGCCATAGCAACATTACAGACATTGGTTCATTCATTCATTCACTATTTATTGAGTGCCTAATGTGTACCAACAGTTGTTTAAGACACTGCAAGCATTCTTGAGAGCTGGATGACATTGGTCTTGCCTTGCTGAGCACAGACATTTTTCATTCCCTGTGAGGTGTGAGCAAAAAAAAGGCTCTGGAACCTATGGCTGGTGACTGGGTTTTTCCCACTGGTGGATTAAGCAGTGGTTCACAAACTTGGTTGAAAATCAGAACCACCTGGGTGTTTTTTTTTTTTTTTTTTTTTTAGTGCAGATATCTGAGCTCTACCCTATATTTACTGAATTAGAATTTCTGGGGTTAGGGCAAAATATCTATATTTGAAACAAATTCTCTAGGTATTCCTAGAATTAGCAGGTTTGAGAGTCATGAATTCATTGTCCATATCCTCAATAGATTGGTCTGTCTTTTTGTAACCATCAGGTTCTTCATTAATAATGGGAAGATTGTTCCCAGTAGGGTTGTAGAACTGGCTGGCTTTAGAAACATTAACATAGAAACTCCTAAAAATGTGTATAATCTTTGAAAACATCAGAAAAAGAAGCTCGATGGCCTAGTCCTGAAGGCTAAAACGAAAACAATGTCCTTTTTAAACAACGGGGTAATTAAAATGTATAGGCTATTTCCTATAGAGTTGCTATGAGTCAGAATCGACTCGACAGCAATGGGTGATTTACTACATAACATACTTCGTTTTACGTACTTTGCACATGTTATCAGGAGGGACCAGTCCCTGGAGAAGGACATCATGCTTGATAAAGTGGAAAGTCAGTGAAAAAGAGAAAGACCGTCAATGAGCTGACACAATGGCTGCAACGATGGACTCAAACATAGCAACAATTGTGAGGATGGCACAGGACCAGGCAGAGTTTCATTCTGTTGTACATGGGGTCACTATGAGTTGGAACCAGCTCGATAGCACCTAACAATAACTTTTTTTTTTAGGCATTTTATGCACTTTGGCTCATTTAAGTTCTCTGGATGATATTTGGGGTTTCTGACAAGCCCTAATAGGAAAGTTACAGTAGAGACACCTCAGATTCTGGAGTAAGGCCATGTCATGTACAGTGGAAGACTACTTGCCATGCGAAATATTGCTCCTGGCATGCTATCGGATATCATCAGATACATTTGCAGAAGGTTGAGCGCAATCTATTGATTGTAAATGGACGATTGTAAATGGTAAACTGCTAAACTACCAAAAAATAAAACAAAACCCTCGCTGTTCAGTTGATTCCGACTCATAGAGACCCTACAGAACAGAGTAGAACTGCACCATAGCATTTCCAAAGAGCAGCTGGTGGATTTGAACTGCTCCATATGGTTTCAAATGCTTTTGGTTAGCAGCCAAGCTCTTAACCACTGTACTAGCTATAAATCCTCTGAAAAATGGCACCAAAGGATGGTGGTGAAGGGAAATCGTCCCAACAGGGAAAGTAAAGGCAATGCTCTTGGTTTTCACTTTGTACGATGAAAGAAGCAGCTAGAATTAAGACTTCTGGGTAGTGGTAAATTATTTGGCTGATTAGTCATTGGGGCGGAGGAACAAAATTAAAAGGCTTTGTCACGAGACCAGAAGAACTGCATGATTTCTATCTACCATTACTGAACTCTTTGATCAAAGATTCTGTAGCTGAATCCTGATCAAAAGGGGGAAAATATAGAACAAAAATTCAAATTACCACAGAATCCAGACTTTCTGGAGCCATAGAGGCTGGATGAATCCTGAAACTATTTTCCTGAGATAATCTTTAAATCTGAAACCAAAAATATCCCCTGAAGTCTTCTTAAAACCAAACCATAGTTTAGCTTTAGTAGTAACGCTTGTCTGCCTTGAGCATTGTGCTATTTTAAGAACTATCTATATAAGATCAAATCGACAACAGCAACTTGAAAGATTAGGTAGAGAATTTAGGGGGCAGTGAGTTTATGCTCATGGGAGAGGAAAAATTGGTAAAAGAAGAATGAGAAAGGTCACACAACTTGAAGAACTTAATCAATGTCACTGAATTGTGCATGTAGAAATTGTTGAAATGGTGTATGTTTTGCTGTGTATATTTTTAGCAACAGCAACAAAAAATAAAATAAATTAATAATAAAAAAAGATCATGGACATGGAAATCAGGAGAAGAAACATGTGGAAGCACTCATGATAATGGCACATGGTCTTTTTTATCTCAGGTAAACGACTACCAGAGAGTATCCACCACAGATGAGGTCCTCAACAATCAGGTAGACTACTGATCTACCCAGGGGAGGTCACCCAGGCTCTTTCTTCAGCCACCACATGTTTGTGCAATTGGCACAAGAGAGTAACTATGGCAGCAGGAATGGAGGCTATGCATGGGCCCAACACAATGGCTGCCCTCTCCCTAAGGCTGGTCTAGGTTCTACCAGTACTGAATGCCTAACTTCCCAGCAGCAACAGAGACATATACTGACCCCTCAGTATGACAGGTTGGTGGCAGATTGATTATACAATAACCCTTTTATCTTGAAAGAGGCAATGATTCCTCTTTACTGGAATTTATACCTATTCTGAATACAGATTTCCCTTCCTTGCTGGCACCACCATCAAAATGCTTGCCAGAATGTCTGCTCTATCTTTGTGCAGATGCAACCTGAGAGTGTTCATCTTAGACTTCACACTATATCCCTCATTCTTCCTTCCCCAGTGCTTCTCTCCACTGAAGCGTGAAATGTATATGGGACTCCACTCAGCATTTGTACACACACTCTCTGGAAGTTCCAGGGAATTAAGGCCCACAGGGTCACCAGTGAGCAGTGGGAAACAGGATTCAGGAGGTGGTTCATACTATGACTAGAGTCATAGTATGAATTGATTACTCTTGAATGCATTGTACAGAGTTTTTGCAATAAGTATATGAGCTCAGGCAGAAACTGGCTGATTTTCAAGCAGAGATTAAGAGGCATTAAAATAAGGACTTTACAACACTGAAAAAACTGACTCCTTCTGGATCTCAAATAGTAAGAGATAAAGCTGAAAAAGAACTTGAGTGGTAAAAGTGCAGAATTTCTGAATTAAACAAACGGACTCAGCTATGCAACAAAGATCAGATTAAGGGTGTAACCTTGCCTCTCAAATCTATTGTTCGGATTAGTTTAAAACAAATCATTAAACTAGACAGGGATGAGAGTCAGGAAGCAAAGAAATAAGGCAGACTTGGAAACAAGTTGAGAATCTTTTTTAATGAACTGTCTGAAAGTAAATAGATTAGAGACCTAACACATTTTTAATGAATTATATTCTCAAAGAAGTCACCAACCTGTCTGCACTAAGTCTGTGACAGTTAAGCGTTAAAACTACCCTTGAACTCTCAAACTGTGTTAGCAAGATATGGTCTATGATAGTTCCATGCACCCCAAGGAGAACACGCTCCCCGAAATCTACTTCAAATGTAGTAGTGAAGGAAACTGGATAAGAAAGAAATTTCCAGACGGCAAAATAAGGGACATAGGAGATAATGCATAAGGGGATTCTTCCTAGATATCCGATTTAGGATCTAGTTAAGGAAGTCTACAGAACCAGTTTATTTCATGTTTCAATCATTAATGGATGTTTGGAGCTGTTTCTTCTCATTTTGAGAGGCAGCTCTTCCCCGCTCATATTTTGAGTGCCTTCCAACCTGAGGGGCTCATCTTCCAGCACTATTTCAGACAATGTTCCCCTGCTATTCATAAGGTTTTTGCTGACCAATTTTTTCAGAAGTAGACTTCCAGGTCCTTCTTTGTAGTCTGTACTGTTCTGGAAACTCCACTGAAGCCTGTCCATCATGGCTGACCCTGCTGGTATTTGGAATAAGCATGGCATAATTTGCGGCATCACAGCAACACACAAGCCACCACAGTATGAAAAACTGACAAGTGGTGGAGTGAATGGATTACACCTCAACATGAGGAAAACAAAATTCCTCACAAATGGACCAATAAACAACATCACGATAAACGGAGAAAATACTGAAATTGTCACCTAGTTCATTTTACTTGGATCCAAAATCAACACTCATGGAAGCAGCAGTCAAGAAATCAAGAGTATCGTGTTGGAAAAGTCTGCTGCAAAAGACCTTTTTAAGTGTTAAAGAGCAAAGATATCACTTTAATGACTAAGACGTAATTGACCCAAGCCTTGGTATTTTCAATTGCCTCGTATACATGCAAAAACTGGGCAATGAATAAGGAAGACTGAAGAATCATTGATGCCTTTAAATTCTGGTGTTGGGGAAGAATACTAAATACACCATGGACTGCCAGAAGAATGAACAAATCTGTCTTTGGAAAAAGCAGAGCCAGAGTGCTCCTTAGAAGTGAGGATGGTGAGAATTTATCTCACATACTTTGGACATATTATCAGGAGGGACTAGTCCCTGGAGAAGGACATCATACTTGGTGATGCAGAGGGTCAGAGAAAAGGAAGACCCTGGATGAGATGGATTAACGCAATGGCTGCAATGATGAGCTCAAGCATAGCAATGATTGTGAAGATGGCACAGGACCAGGCAGTGTTTTGTTCTGTTGTACCTAGGGTCACTCTGAGTCAGAATTGACTCTACAGCACTGAATAACAACAGCACAATACCAGAGAGTTTCACAGTGCTAACCCTTCAGGATTTCATTACTGTGTGCTATGGTTCTCCCATTATTCACTATTTCAAATAGCAGCTTTCATTGAGATCATGCCATCCCTCTACCACATATTAGAAGATATTTAATATTTATTGTAAGTGTTAGATATTGGCAGGAGGACAGGAGAAAAAGGAAACGGGAGAAAAAACAAAACTATGATAATTGAAGAGCATATAATCATCTACATAAATCTGTTGCTGTCGAGTCGATTCTGATTCATAGTGACCTTATAGGACAGAATAGAATTACTCCATAGGGTTTCCAAGACTGTTAATCTTTATGGAAGCAAACGGCCACATCTTTCTCCCATAGATTGGCTGATGGGTTTGAACTGCCAACCCTTTGGTTAGCAGCCAAGTGCTTAATTATGCACCACTAGGGCTCCTAATCATTTATATCCCCAAAAACAAAACCAAACCCAGTGTCGTCCAGTGGGTTCTAACTCATAGCGACCCTATAGGACAGAGTAGAACTATCCCATAGAGTTTCCAAGGAGCACCTGGAGGATGTGAACTGCTGACCCTTTGGTTAGCAGCCGTAGCACGTAACCACTATACCACCAGGTTTCCATCATCTATATAGGATGCCCGAAATAATTCAATGACTTGCTAGAATTTATAAGAGAACTTTACAACATTGCTGCATACAAATCCATGTATAAAAATTGATCACCTGTCTGTACTCCAAATATAAAGGGTTAAAAACATAATCTTAAAAAATATCATTTACCATAGCAATTGTAATACTTAGTAATACCTAGAAATAATTCTCACCAAAACTGTGTAAGACTATTATTGAGAAATTACTTCTACAGAGAATAATAATAAAACTTTATTGAAAAAGATCAAAGGAAATCTACGTCCATAGACTGGAAGACTCCCTATCAGAAAATGCAAATTGTCCAGCAACGGTCTCAAGGCAAGGCCTCTGAAGTGGGCTGATGGGGCCCAGGGCACCAGGAGGCAGGGAGCAGGCAGCTGAGAACTCCTCCTGTCCCAGGAAGTGGCAAGTGGCAGAAGGTAGCATTGCCAAAGAGCTAAGGTCCTTGCTCATGTTCTATGGGACATCACTTAAAAAGTACAAATTCAAAGATAAAATTATTAAGAATTTCAAGACAGTGACTGCAGATCATTAAATCCCAAGCACAGAGCCCTTCTGAGTGCAGAGCCCTGTTCAACTTAATTGACTAGCTCCCATGAAGTTGGCCCTGCTTACACCCAGATCCTGCCTCCAGATAATGTAATTTAATTGGTTTAGGGTATAGCCTGGACATCAAGGTTGTTTGATCTCTCGGGTGATGCTCACACCCAGTTATGACTGAGAACCAACTCCCTAAGAGAATATCATGCATGTGCTTACCAGGAGAAATGTACTAGAATGTTCATGCAACACTTTTTGTAATAACAACAAAAAAAAAAAGTGAAAAAAACTAAGATTCACCAGAAGTATAATGAATAAATACACTTGAAGATATTTTCATGCAGTGGATTATTGCATAGTAGTAAAAAGGAATGAGTGCCAGCTCTACATCAAAACATGTCTTCATTTCAGGATAATAAATGGATCAAAAAAAAAAACAGGTAGTATGATTATAGAAAGAAGTCCTGGTGGCACAATGGTTAAGAGCTCAGCTCCTGACCAAAAGGTCAGCAATTCGAACCACCAAGAGCTCTTAGGGAGAAAAGACCTGGCAATCTGCTCTCATGAAGATTACAGCCTAGGAAACTCCATGGGGCAGTTCTATTCTGTCCTATAGGATTGCTATGAGCCGGAATAGATTCCATGGCACACAACGACAATGATTATGGAATTTTCAAAAAGATGGAAAATTAATATAGTGATTAGAGTTAAAAACATATGTTGTAAAAATAAAAAAGAAAGCAAAAGATTAATGAACACAAAATTCAGGGGGTGGTTACTTCTGAGTTGAGCAAGAACATGACGCAACAGAGAGGGGCAGTTGGGAAACTTCAAAGACAATGGCAATGATCTTTTTCTTAAGCTGAATTAGTCTTTATACATTTTATTTATATTTTAAGTTTTCTTTCCTAATTATTTATCATTTAACAATTGTTTTAAAAGGCAATGGAAATAATCCATGTGAAGAAAGAATAGTTGACTACTCAAAACCAAAAACCCACTGCCGTCGACTACTCAAGAAACAGTTAAATTGTTTCTCCTTATATAACCCAGATAATACATGGTCGTGTCAGGGTCTCAGCCCAAGATTGTGATACGCCAAAGTGTGTGCTCTCTCCAGGTTCCTAGTTTGCCACAAGAGTCCACGAATTCAGGATCATTGGAAAAGGTATGCAGGTTTGGGACTCCTCAAAAATCCATATAAACGTCTAATTTGGGCAACAAAAGTACCATCCACTAACGCTAAAAGAGGCAGAATATTATAGGGAAAGGTATTAATAGGTTAGAAGAAATATAACATTTCTAACAAGTTACTGAAAAGACACTCGCTGTTGTTGTGTGCCATGAAGACGATTCCGACTATAGTAACTTCCTGTGACAAAGCAGAACTGGCCCATAGGGTTTCTGAGGCTGTAATCTACATGAGCAGGTCTTTCCTCCCTTGGAGCAGCTGGTGAATTCAAACCATAGACCTTTCAGTTAGCAGCCAAGGGCTTAGCTATGGCGCCATATTAAAAAAACAAAACAAAACAAAATTCTAACTAAAACAATGAGTTTATTTCATTGAGAACGTAATTTAGAATCGATGTCTTTTACCAGTTTTGTTTGTTTTTTTGTTAATGCAAAAATCCTGTGCTCTGGTAACCCCACTCTTGAAAATATTTTCCACAGAAATGCCAGCAAAAATGTGCAATAACATTTATTGCAGCAATATCTATAACAAACAGTTGCACTCACTGTCCACATTAATAAAAGTATAGTTAAATAAAGGTATAGCTATACTGTAGGACACTATGCAAACTTTAAAAAGAAAGAAGCCATCATATATACAGATATACTTTAAAATAGGCCTATCATGAATTTTTTTAAATAATTTTTATTGTGCTTTAAGTGAAAGTCCACAAATCAAGTCAGTCTATCACACAAAAAATTACGTACACCTTGCTACCTACTCCCAATTACTCTCCCCCTAATGAGACAGCCCGCTCTCTCCCTCCACTCTCTCTTTTCGTGCCCTTTCTGCCAGCTTCTAACCCCCTCCACCCTCTCATCTCCCCTCTAGGCAGGAGATGTCAACATAGTCTCAAGTGTCCAACTGATCCAAGAAGCTCACTCCTCACCAGCATCCCTCTCCAACCCATTATCTAGTCCAATCCATGTCTGAAGAGTTGGCTTCAGGAATGGCTCCTGTCCTGGGGCAACAGAAGGTCTGGGGGCCATGACCACCAGGGTCCTTCCATTCTCAGTCAGGACATTAAGTCTGTTCTTATGAGAATTTGGGGTCTGCATCCCACTGCTCTCCTGCTCCCTCAGGGGTTCTCTGTTGTGTTCCCTGTCAGGGCAGTCATCGGTTGTGGCCGGGCATCATCTAGTTCTTCTGGTCTCAGGATGATGCAGTCACTGGTTCCTGTGGCCCTTTCTGTCTCTTGGGCTCGTAATCACCTTGTGTCCTTGGTGTTCTTCATTTCTCCTTTGATCCAGGTGGGTTGAGACCAATTGATGCATCTTAGATGGCTGCTTGCTAGCATTTAAGAACCCAGTCGCCACTCTTCAAAGTGGGATGCAGAATGTTTTGTTAATAGATTTTATTACGCCAATTGACTTAGATGTCCCCTGAAACCATGGTCTCCAGACCCCTGCCCCTGCTACGCTGGCCTTCGAAGCATTCAGTTTATTCAGAGAACTGCTTTGCTTTTGGTTTAGTCCAATTGTGCTGACCTCCCCTGTATTGTGTGCTGTCTTTCCCTTCACCTAAAGTAGTTCTTATCTTCTATATAATTAGTGAGTGCTCCTCTCGTAACCACAAAAGAATGTTTTCTTCTCAGTTTAAACTATTTCTCCAGTTCTTATAATAGTGGTCTTATACAATATTTGTCTTTTTGCAACTGACTAATTTCACTCAGCATAATGCCTTCCAGGTTCCTCCATGTTATGAAATGTTTCACAGATTCCTCACTGTTCTTTATTGATGCGTAGTATTCCATTGTATGAATATACCATAATTTATTAATCCATTCATCTGTTGATGGGCACCTTGGTTGCTTCCACCTTTTTGCTTTTTGTAAACAGTGCTGCAATAAACATGAGTGTGCATATATCTGTTTCTCTAGGGAATATTCCAAGGAATGGGATTGCTGGATCCTATGGTAGTTCTATTTCTAACTTTTTAAGGAAGCGCCAAATTGATTTCCAAAGTGGTTGTACCATTTTACATTCCCACCAGCAGTGTACAAGTGTTTCAATCTCTCCACAGCCTCTCCAACATTTATTATTTTGTGTTTTTTGGATTAATGCCAGCCTTGTTGGAGTGAGATGAAATCTCATTGTAGTTTTGATCTGCATTTCTCTAATGGCTAATGATCGTGAACATGTCCTCATATATCTGTTAGCTACCTGAATGTCTTCTTTAGTGAAGTGTCTATTCATATCTTTTACCCATTTTTTAATTAGGTTATTTGTCTTTTGGCAGTTGAGTTTTTGCAGTATCATGTAGATTTTAGAGATCAGGCGCTGATCAGAAACGTCATAGCTAAAAACTTTTTCCCAGTCTGTAGGTACTCTTTTTACTCTTTTGGTGAAGTCTTTGGATGAGCATAGGTGTTTGATTTTTAGGAGCTCCCAGTTATCTAGTTTTTCTTCTACGTTCTTTATAATGTTTTGTATACTGTTTATGCCAGGTATTAGGGCTTCTAACATTGTCTCTATTTTTTCTTCCATGATCTTTATCGTTTTAGATTCTATATTTAGGTCTTTGATCCATTTTGAGTTAGTTTTTGTGCATGGAGTGAGGCATGAGTCTTGTTTCATTTTTTTGCAGATGGATATCCAGTTATGCCAGTACCATTTGTTAAAAAGACTGTCTTTTCCCTATTTACCTGTTTGGGGGCCATTGTCAAATATCAACTGCTCAAATGTGGGTGGATTTATGTTTGAATTCTCAATACTGTTCCATTGGTCCATGTATCTGTTGTTGTACCAGTACCAGGCTGTTTTGACTACTGTGGCGGTATAATAGGCTCTAAAATCAGGTAAAGTAAGGCCTCCCACTTTGTTCTTCTTTTTCAGTAATGCCTTATTTATCTGGGGCCTCTTTCCCTTCCATATGAAGTTGCTGATTTGCTTCTCCATCTCATTAAAGAATGTCCTTGGGATTTGGATCGGAATTGCATTAAATGTATAGATCGCTTTTGGTAGAATAGACATTTTTATAATGTTAAGTCTTTCTATCCATGAGCAAGGTATGTTCTTCCACTTATGTAAGTCTCTTTTGGTTTCTTGCAGAAGTGTACTGTAGTTTTCTCTGGATAAGCCTTTTACATTTCTGATAAGATTTATTCCTAAGTATTTTATCTTCTTGGGGGCTAGTGTAAAGGTCATTGATTTGGTGATTTCCTCTTCGATGTTCTTTTTGTTGGTGTAGAGGAATCCAACTGATTTTTGTATGTTTATCTTGTATCCCGATGCTCTGCTGAACTCTTCCATTAGTTTCAGTAGTTTTCTGGAGGATTCCTTAGGGTTTTCTGTGTATAAGATCATGTCATCTGCAAATAGTGATAGCTTTACTTCCTCCTTGCCAATCTGGATGCCCTTCATTTCTTTATCTAGCCTAATTGCTCTGGCTAGAACTTCCGGCACAATGTTGAATAAGAGTGGTAATAAAGGGCATCCTTGTCTGGTTCCCGATCTCAGTGGGAATGTTTTCTGGCTCTCTCTATTTAGGGTGGTGTTGGCTTTTGGCTTTCTGTAATTAATTGCCCTTTATTATGTTGAGGATTTTCCCTTCTATTCCTATTTTGCTGAGAGTTTTTATCATGAATGAGTGCTGAACTTTCTCAAATGCCTTTTCTGTATCAGTGGATAAAATCATGTGATTCTTGTCTTTTGTTTTATTTATGTGGTGGATTACATTAATTGTTTTTCTAATGTTGAACCATCCCTGCATACCTGGTATGAATCCCACTTGGTCATGGTGAATTATTTTTTTGATATGTTGTTGAATTCTATTGGCTAGAATTTTGTTGAGGATTTTTGCATCTACATTCATGAGGTATATATGTCTATAATTTTCTTTTCTTGTGGTGTCTTTACCTGGTTTTGGTATCAGGGATATGGTGGCTTCATAGAATGAGTTTGGTAGTATTCTGTCCTTTTCTATGCTCTGAAGTACCTTTAGTAGTAGTGGTGTTCACTCTTCTCTGAAAGTTTGGTAGAACTCTGCAGTGAAGCCTTCCAGACCAGGGCTTTTTTTTGTTGGGAGTTTTTTGATTACCTTTTCAATCTTTTCTTTGTTATGGGTCTATTTAGTAGTTCTACCTCTGTGTTAGTTTAGGTATGTAGCGTGTTTCTAGGAATTCATCCATTTCTTCTAGGTTTTCAAATTTGTTTGAGTATAGTTTTTCATAGTAATCTGATATGATTCTTTTAAGTTCAGTTGGGTCTGTTGTAATATCGCCCATCTCATTTCTTATTCTGGTTATTTGCTTCTTCTTCTGTTTTTCTTTTGTCAGTTTGGCCAGTGGTTTATCAATTTTGTTGATTTTTTTTCAAAAAAACAGCTATCGGTCTTGTTAATTTTTTCAATTGTTTTTGTATTCTCTATTTCATTTAGTTCTGCTCTAATTTTTATTATTTGTTTCTTTCTGGTGCCTATGGGTTTCTTTTGTTCCTCTCTTTCTATTTGTTCAAGTTGTAGGGATAGTTCTTTGATTTTGGCCCTTTCTTCTTTTTGGATGTGTGCATTTATTGATATAAATTGGCCTCTGAGCACCGCTTTTGTTATGTCCCAAAGGTTCTGATAGGAAGTGTTTTCATTCTCATTGGATTCTATGAATTTCTTTATTCCATCCTTAATGTCTTCTACAATCCAGTCTTTTTTGAGCAGGGTATTGTTCAGTTTCCAAATGTTTGATTTCTTTCCCCTGCTTTTCCTGTTAGTGATTTCCACTTTTATGGCCTTATGGTCAGAGAAGATGCTTTGTAATATTTCAATGTTTTGGATTCTGCAAGGCTTGCTTTATGAGCTAATATGTGGTCTATTCTAGAGAATGTTCCATGTGCTCTAGAAAAGAAAGTATCGTTGGTTGCTGTTACGTGGAGTGTTCTGTATATGTCTACGAGGTCAAGTAGGTTGATTGTGGCATTTAAATCTTCCGTGTCTTTATTGAGTTTCGTTCTGGATGTCCTGCCCTTCACCGAAAGTGGTGTGTTGAAGTCTCCTACTATTATTGTGGAGCTGTCTATCTCACTTATCAATGCTGATAGAGTTTGTTTTATGTATCTTGCAGCCCTGTCACTGGGTGCATAAATATTTAATATGGTTATATCTTCTTGGTGCATTGTCCCTTTAATCATTATGTAGTGTCCTTCCTTATCCTTTCTGATGGAATTAACTATAAAGTCTACTTTGTCAGAAATTAATATTTCTACTCCTGCTTTTTTTTGATTATTGTTTGCTTGATGTATTTTTTTCTGTCCTTTGAGTTTTAGTTTTTTTGTGTCTCTAAGTCTGAGGTGTGTCTGTTGTAGGCAGCATATAGGCGGTTCTTGTTTTAATCCATTCTGCCACTCTCTGTCTCTTTCTTGGTGCATTTAGTCCATTTACATTCAGGGTAATTATGGATAGGCACGAATTTAGTGCTATCATTTTAATGTCTTTTTTTGTGCATTGTTGACAGTTTCTTTTTCCTGCTTGATTTTATGTGCTGAGTAGATTTTCTTTATGTATTGCCCTTTCCTCATATTTGTTGTTGTTGATTTTGTTTCTGCTGAGTCTGTATTTTTCCCTTGTATTTTATTTTGATGAGTAGGATAGTTTGTCTCCTTTGTGGTTACCTTATTATTTACCCCTATTTTTCTAAATTTATAACTAATTTTTATTTCTTTGTATCACCGTGTCTTCCTCTCCATACAGAAGGTGTATGATTACATTGCTTAGTCCCTCTTTATTATTTTAATGTTTCTTCTTTTATATAATAACATCGTTGTTACTCTGTTTTGGGCTTTTTTTTAATTTGTATAATCTTGCTTTTTTTTTTTTTTTTATTTCCCTGTTTGGGTTGACTTCTGGTTGCTCTGCCCAGTGTTCTAGTCTTGGGTTGATACCTGATGTTATTGATTTTCTAACCAAAGAACTCCCTTTAGTATTTCTTGTAGTTTTGGTTTGGTTTTTATCAATTCCCTCAACTTGTGTTTATCTGGAAATGTCTTAATTTCAACCTTCATATTTAAGAGACAGTTTTGCTGGATATATGATTCTTGGCAGGCAATTTTTTTCCTTCAATTTTTTAAATATGTCATCCCATTGTCTTCTTGCCTGCATGGTTTCTGCCAAGTTGTCTGAGCTTATTCTTATTGGCTCTTCTTTGTAGGTGACTTTTCGTTTAACCCTCACTGCCCTTATAATTGTCTCTTTATCTTTGGTTTTGGCAAGTTTGGTTATAATATGTCTTGGTGACTTTCTTTTAACATCTACCTTATATGGAGTTTGATGAGCAACTTGGATAGATATCTTCTCATCTTTCACTATATCAGGGAAGTTTTTTGCCAACAAATCTTCAGCAATTTTCTCTGTATTTTCTGTTATCCCTTCCTGTTCTAGTACTCCAATCACTCATAGGTTATTTCTCTTGATAGAGTCTCCACATGATTCTTAAGGTTTCTTCATTTTTTTAAATTCTTTTATCTGATTTTTTCTTCAAATATATTAGTGCCAAGTGATTCATCTTTGAGTTCAGAAATTCTAGCTTCTACTTGCTCAATTCTGCTCCTCTGACTTTCTATTGAGTTGTCTAATTCTGTAATTGTATTGTTAATCTTCTGCATTTCTGATTGCTGTCTGTCTATGGATTTTTCCAGGTTATTAAACTTTTCATTATGTTCCTGAATAATCTTTCTAATTTCTTCAATTGCTTTATCTGTGTGTTCCTTGGCTTTTTCTGCGTATTGCCTCATTTCCTTCCTGATGTCTTGAAGGGTTCTGTATATTAAACTTTTGTATTCTGCATCTGGTAATTCCAGGAATCCATTTTCTTCTAGGCGATCCCTGGATTCTTTGTTTTGAGAGCCTGTTGAGGTGATCATGGTCTGTTTCTTTATGTGACTTGATATTGACTGTTGTCTCTGAGCCATCTATAAGTTATTGCATTAGTTTATGCTTGCTTACTGTGTCGTAGCTGCTTGCTTTGTTTTGTTTTGGTATACCCCTATGGGTTACTTGAGTGAGCTTGCTAGATTATTTTCACCTTTGGAGCTCTGGTGTCCTGCCCCCAGCTGGCTAGAGCTGTTATCAGGTATATCAGCCTAGGAGTCCATTCAGTTTTCTTGTATGAATTGAGCTCAGGTTTCCAGGTAGCTGATCATCAAGTGTGTGGTACAGGCTCTGTCCTACAGTCTTAGAGGGGCAGGGGTAATTGGCATATATACCTGTATCTGATTGCAGCAGGGGGTCATGCTTTGAACAAGGCAGGGGGCTGAGAACCAACCGCCAAGTGTCTCTGAGGAAAATGCATCTCTGTTCCCTAGAGCATGCTGGTGGTTGGGTTCTACAGAGGGACCATGGGCACCCAAAGTTTTTGGTTGTAAAGACTGGGAGGTACCAGTTATCTTTGGGCCCCTGTCACAGGTGGCTGGGTGACCGGAGTGGAGCTACCAGTCCTTATGTCCTTGATGTGGGTAGGTGAGGACCTTGTTTAATAGGCAAAGCAATGTCAAATATCAAACACCCACCTGTCCATCACACAGCTGAAATGGTTGGAGTTTCCCAACAAGGGCCTGTTCTCCCAAAATAGGCCCACACAGGTCCATGCAGAAGGGAAAGGTGCTCAAGGTCCATGGATGATTTATGCCTGGACAGGAGCCGCTTCTGTCCTGAGCTCCCCCGGTTAATGGAGCTAGCAAATTATCTTTTCACCCCTCAATTGCAAATTTTTTCCTTGCCCAAGGCCTGGAGGATGGCTCTAGGTGCTCACCAGGGTCTATCTCAGGCCCAGGGATTCAGCCTGCTTGGGAGTGGAGAGGGGCGCGGTAAAATATACGCAAGTACTTAGCTTTTGCCAAGAGCGCTGTCCTCCTCAGGTTCCAGAGGTATGAGTGGGCTGTGCGGCTGCCTGCTTCTCCCTGAGGAAACTGCAGCCAAATGGTAGTACAGCCCGCTGCCACCGCCGCCACCGCTCCGGGAATGGTGCCTAAAGGTTCCCCACGATTCAGGTCTGGTAACTCCTCTCCACTGCTGAACAGTCTCTTCCTCCCTCTGCCCCTCAGTTCATTGTCTAAGCTTGCCTTTGATGCTCAGGGCTCCCAGCTTTTCACAAATATACTCATTTCACTTGTTTTTTCGGGTCTTTGTTGTAAAGAGGGCTCGCCGGAAGCATCTGTCTATTCCACCATCTTGGCTCCACCTCCCTACCATGTATTTTTAAGGTAACAAGCAAACTGTAAAGCAGTATGTATAGTGTGATGCCACTTTAAAAGTGTGCATGTTGGATGGGTGGCATGGTGAGATTTGTGTGTATGTGGGATGTGTTTGTGTGCATATAAGGCATTCAAGGCATATATGCATTACAGGTAAAGGAAAAATTTGAAAGAATTTTTACCAGCTGACTACAGCTATGAGGAAGATAAAAAAAATAGAACACTCTTGTCTGCTGGAGCTGGACCCCCTCTGTGGACTGAATCCTTCCATTTCAGGAGGGAAACACATTAATGGATCCTTAATTCTTTCTATTTCTGTTACCCAGTTTCTCTTTCTTCCATTGCTCTCATCTCTCTATCAGCTTTAAAAAAAAACTACCACAAATTTGCTTTGCCCTACACAATATCAGAAAAAAGTCAGACTCTTATGAGTCCAGAGGTTACCAGTTAAGTGGAGGTTGGTGGCAGAAGACACAGTTTATTCAGGATGCCATTTTGAGTAAGCCTGGTCCTGCATGCAGGAACTGAGGCACCAGGACTCTTTAGCACACTTCGCAGCTTCGTTCTGAGACCAGAACTAAGAGGTTCCAAGTGGGAGGGCTTTGGAGCACACTGGGCAGACAAAAGCTCATGTTCTTTACCATTTCACAAGCAGGAGAACCTAGTAGCTATGAGGTTAGCCAGCCAGGGTTTAGATGGTGACTACCTCATCCTTGGGTAGGACCTGGGAAGTCATTTAATCTCTTAGCTTCCTTTTCTTCATATGTAAAACTGAGAAAAATAATAGTATCTAAAAAAAAAAAATAGTATCTAGCTAATGAAAATGTTAAAACTAAATAAGAAATTGTCATACCCTTGACAAAAAAAAAAGCACTCAATAAGTGCTAGCTACTCTATAATTATTTATAGTTGTTATAAGACTCTGATTGGGATACATCAATGTACCCAGGATTATTTCTAGAAGAATTTTTGCTATAAGCAAGTGTTTTTGAAACTTTGGAGAGAAACCCATTAGTGAGTCATGATATCTAATAGTGGGTAGTATTCAGCATTGAATAAAATTAATAAATGGGATAATAATAATAATAACATTGCACCTAAGAGTCCTGGGTGGCACGAGTGGTTAAGCAGGCCAACACTAGCCAGAAGGTTGGCTATTTGAACCCAACCAGAGGCACCTCGGAAGGCAGGCCTAGTGATCTGCTTCCGTAAGGTTACAGCCTTGAAAACCCTATGGAGCAGTTCTACTCTGCACAGATAGGGCTGCTGTGGGTCAGAATCAGCTCAATGGCAACCACCACCAACAACAATATTGCACATAAATGTTAACGTAAAATGTATTGCTTACTGTGGCCTGAGATCAAATGAGTGTGAAAAACTATGCTTCTAATCTAAACAAACATGACAAACTGAAAAAAATCCTCCCTAACTGTCCTCTCAGTTCTCAGTTCTGCTGCTTTCAAATAACGGAAGCAGAAGCTAAAGGGCTTTGGAAACATGCATCAGCAGTGTAAGTGCCGGGCTGACGGTAGCAGTCAGGGGACAACGGTTAGAGAGATTGTTCATTCAAAGTTGTCCTCTTGCTTCTTCCATTTGGGGCAGGGGGTGAGGGCTGGTTAGAACTAGCCAAGCCTAAAGGTTTGCTTTTTGTTTTTGTTTGAAACATTTTGTATTAATTCAAATACTTAGAATGCTGAAGGCCTTTGAGGTGCCTTTAATTCTACGATCCTGTCACTTGAAATTCCTAATTTTAGTCGGTAACGATCAAAGGGAAAACCTCATAAAGTTTAGTCTCACTATATGCATGACGAAAAGTGAAATTATTTAAACTTTAATTTTTCTACAACATTCATGTAGTACTTCAGTACCTGTGGATTTTTAAATGTTCATTCTACTGTCTCTCCATGGATATTTTTTGCTCAGTACAAGTCATAGTACCAGGCTTGGAACAAGAATTAGAATGTTTAGGAAATTGAGTTATCAGTAATCTGTAGGATGTATTTTTTTTTTCTTCTGGCTTGCCATTTACTGTATCTAGAAATCACTTGTAACCAACCATTGTTAAGTAACAGTATGCACTGCTATTGGTTATTTTGTCATTTGGTATTTCCTACTGTAATGTAATATGTCATAATATGTCATTCATTATTAGTACTTTTTTTCAGCATAACTAACCCCTTAATGTTAATCAGTGAGGAAGATTGTTTAGAAAATAACACTCTACATGTATAATGTTAAAATTCTCCTCTTCGTATCATGATTTCACATGAAATATGTTTGTAGTGCTAATTATAGAAATTATAAAAACATTTCCATAGAAAGCTCTGTTATAATCAAAACCATACACTCCAAGTTATATGTGTATTACCTATTACACACACACAAAAAAATCACGGTTTTGATCACATTGGCTAATGTGTCTCTCCTACGTATCTGTAAAGAAAAATAGAACCATGTATCTGTAGAATGCTTTCCATAAATATAAAGATTGAGTTGCAATGAAAGCATAAACAGCCATTATTTCCTCCTGGGAATGGTGCCTGTAGGTTAGGGATTTACCATTAGAGGCCTTGGGGTCACAAGTGGTTGCACAGACAGACCCTGAAGATGGATAATGTGCAGGTCTTAGTACATGATCATTCACTTAGGTTCTTTCTATAAGCCTCACAGACAAATTCTTGCTATGAGACTCGGAGTAAGTGAATTAAATTCCCAAATCCCAGTTTCCTTATCCCTTAAATAGAGTAAATAATACCTTCCAGAGACGTCTTTTCCATCCCATCATTATAGGTAGATGGACAGACATGTTAAATATCAACCAGAGAAATAACTAAATCCAAGGGAAAATATATTTTACAAAAGCTGCAACAGCCATATGGGAATGGTTACATTAATGATCCCCTGATGAATTCCACCTTGGATATTCACATCCTTATGTAGCCCCTTCCCATAGTGACTCTGGATTTGGTCATGTGACTTACTTTGTCTAATGGGACATTAGCAAATGTGACAGAAACAGATGCTATGTAAGTGTTTGCACATTGAGGCTGAGCCACTCAGAATGTGCTACTACCATGTAGGAGGCCTAGGCTATACTGCTGAAGAGATCACGTAGAGGAAAGCCAAGATATTCGAGCCAACAGTGCTTGCTAGACACTCTCTTGGACCATCCAGCCTCATCTGAGCCACTAGATGACTGCAGCTATGTGAATCACCCCAGACAAGACCATCAAAAGAATTGCCCAGCTAAGCCGAGCCCAGTGTGCAGAATTATTAGCAAGTAGTTCTTTTTCAAGCCACTAAGTTTTGATGTGATTTGTTACTCAGCAATGGATAACTGATACAACCAGGTATCTGATAGGATAAACATTTTGTTCTATTGATGTTGAAATCAACATGCAGTAACTAGGAGTGACCTATCACACAAATTAAAAGCATGTACCACTTTCTGATAAATTAGTAAAATAGCAAATGCACAAACCATAATTATTAAATAAAGTTTAAAATGGAATAGTAAACATAAAGTTGTCTTTATGAACAAATTTTCTGTACTGGATTACAATTTTGTGCTGTATAGACAAAAACAAGAAGAATGTATATGTTTTAAGGCAATTTTATTTGGAGAACTTACTGAAGCACGATCTCCCATGAAGCATGTGCTGGAAAATCTTGCACAAAGATTCTTCACTTTGTGTGATGGACCTACAGGTGCACTGCACTTGAAGGACCGTCCCAAAGGTACCAATGTAAGCTGCTTTGCAGTCATTATTTCCTGAGCAAATGAGGTCTTGCTTGCTTAAGGTGCTGATGCAGGTCTCATCTTCATGGCACTTTCTAGTCACACGCTGCCAGCACTTTGACTTAAATGTTCTGTAACGCCGCCTGAAAAAGAGTCAAGAAGAGGAATAGCCTCTGAATAATATTATTTCATGTTAATGTGTGGTGCTGCCTCACCTAATGAAAGACCGATATAAAACAAAATGCCTCCTGAATGTTAGTACGTAGTTAAAAGCTAAGTTTGTTCTTTCTAACACCCCAACAAGGAGCATGAAAGAAAAGATATAGGAAACCTTGTGAATTATTTTCTTCTCATGATGAAAGACCGAAGCTAAGTATAGAATTCCCTGGATAAATTTTTCTTTCTTACTGATTTCCTTTTAATGGGTAATGATTTGAGATATGAAATACTGGAGAGATTTCTTAGCAATTTTTTTTGAAGGAGAATGTGGTTTTGTGGCTACATTTAGCCAATGTTTGACACCAAAGGACTTCAGATAAGACACTTGGCCTTTCAAGCCAGTTTTGCACAGAGTAGGAGGTACTGTACTATTCCGCAACAATTCTAAGTAGAATAAAGAAATTTGGAGTTTCTCTGGCAGTAAGAGTTGATTTATAGCAAAACAGAATTTTATTTCTTGGCCAAGATAATCCATTGGAATCCCATGGATTCATAACTTTTCTGAGTACAAATTTCATTATTTATAATAGCTTCACATAAAAGTATGGATAAGGTATAATTTTATTTTTGAAATTTCAAAGAAGAAATGGAACCAAGTATATCAATCTTCTAACCTAGTATTTATCATGCAAAGTTACTTTTTACCCGTTCTTGAATAGGTCACCATCAAACATGCATGAAACTTCTCTGAGACTATATTTGTCATGAGTCTATTTGTCCACATGGTGCTACTCTCCTTGAAGCCATAAACCACATTGTTTTCATTAACCTATTTTAAGTCATCTTAGAGTCTGTTTTTAATACAATGAGAAAAATTAATTATATTAAGATATACATCTAAGGAAATTCTACAATTCCCTGAACACATAATAATTCTGAAGCCAGAAGAATAAATATGTTCTGTTAATGCTATTAAGGATTATATATAATATGTTGTCTAAGTTTTAATACTGACAATATCAACTGTCTTTTAGGAGACTGATAGAGCATAACTTTGCACCTACATGCTGTTTAATCTTCTTTAAATGTGTGTATTACTAAGTTTAAGTTGAATTATATATCTATTCAATAAGTTATGTCATTCAGAAATTAAGTGGTGAAATTTTGTCAAAAGGATAAACTAATATTTAATTAAAAACAAAAAATAAGCAATACACCCTGGCACACTAGTTACCTAAATCATATGAATTTAAAATGTTTACATATTGAAACATTTTTATATTATAGAAATTTTGTCTTCGGTTTGAAATGTTTTGATGTATAGTGTTTTCATTATCCTTATTTTCTTGATATTCCTCAATTTTTATAGATTTATTGTTTAACAAATGAAGTACTCAAAAGAGTAATTTTTGAAAATGAGTTTGAATATTTTGTTTTTCCTATTGATTTTTAGTTACATTGCAAAGTTTAAGAGAATGTCATCCACATAATTTCTGCACAGAAATTTTCACATTTCCTTTGGGATGTAACATATAGTAAAATTTTGTAAATATTCCATGGCATTTGAAATATATAAATTTTTTTCTGAGCAAATAAAGTGTTCTGACTACTTTCTTGAGTTCATACATAGGACAATATGATATATACTTTTTAGTAAGTTCCTAAACATTTGTAATTGGCAAAATATTATCTCACCACCCAATAAATGTTTGTATTAGACAAAATCAATTGAGAAACAGCATGTGCAGTACCTTTTCTGATATTTTCAATGAAAAAAAAATTTTTCAAAACCTGTAGTAAATTGAGGAATTGGGAACCAAGACAGAAATTGTGTTATAAAAACCATGTTCAGTGCTTTGCCCCATGGACAGGTTGTTCTGCAAAAACATAGATGATAAAGGGCTTAACATCCTCATAGAAGTGGTTTTCCATTAAGAGATATTTTATCTCTAAATTACATTAACAATAATTTAACATAAATAGTGGAAATTTTCCTAAGGCAAAATTGCTTGGGAAAATGACAGGATTTATCTTTTCACCTTGACTAGTCATAATGTATAATTTTATCATCACTATGAAATATTCATCAAAAGACTATTAGCACATGGCAAAAGGCAATTGAAGATACATAGTCCTTAACCTCTGTACTAATCTAAGAAAGATAGATATTACATAAAAGAGACAGAAAAATTAAAACACTATAAGGTTAAGTAAGTACAAGATATTCAAGAACAGAGGGAAAGGTTGGCAGATGGCATCTTTTGAAGGACTACCATGTTCCTGCACCAAGCGCTTTGGAGAGATGGTTAAACCTGGGACACCTTTTTGAGGAAAACCACCAACTCTGTAGCAGTTAGTCTAGGGAGGGGTTGAGCCAAGGTGAGGTTCATGCAAGAGCTTGCTTCTGATTCCATTGCGGGCTTCACAAGAGTGGTAGCAGCAGCTCCCATTTCTTGCCATTAAGCTATTTCATTTGATAGAGAAGCTCAGATATAGAACACTCTGAGGGCTGAGTGCCAAAGACTTCAGGAAAATGAGGTGGCATTTCTAGAGCCCTGGCATTAAGATCAGACAGATCCTGGTAGCCATCCATGGAGATACCTAAAATTTTCACAGAAATTGCTTTTTTTGTCTTGACTGGTTATTTTTAGATTTCATTGTTAGTATAGACAGATGATAGAAATATTCCATTTATGATAGTCTTGTTTGTGATATGAGAAAATTGGTATAAACTGAACATATTTACCATATCTCATTGACTGAAAGGCATATCATCATTTTACACAAAACTAAAAATAATTAGCTATGACAAAAAATTTTCTTGTCATTGACCTCCAAAACTCATTCCAGATATTTAAAGGATGGTAAAATGTGTAAAAATATGGCATGTTAGAATAGATGAAAACTAATATTTCACTAGTAAGGATTTTTTCCACAACTTGTCTGTCAGTTTGTTGTACTGTGGTGGCTTGTGTGTTGCTATGATGCTGGAAGCTATGCCACAATTATTCCAAATACCGGCTGGTTCATTCATGGTGGATAGGTCTCAGTGGAGCTTCCAGACTAAGACAGACTAAAAAGAAGGACCTGGTGAGCTGCTTCTGAAAAACTGGCCAGTGAAACCTTATGAATAGCAGAGAATATTGTCTGATATAGAGCAGGAAGATGAGACCCTCAGGTCTGAAGACACTCAAAATATAACTGGCAAAGAGCTGCCTTCTCAAAGTAGAGTTGACCTTAATGATGCCAAAAGCATAAAGCTTTCAGGACCTTCCTTTCCTGATGTGGCATGACTCAAAATGGGAAGAAATAGCTGCAAACGTCTGTTAATAATTGGAACATGGAATGTACAAAGCATAAATCTAGAAAAATTAGAAGTTATCAAAAATGAAATGGAACACTTGAAGATTGATATCCAAGGCAATAGTGAGCTGAAATGGACTGACATTGGCCATTTCAAACTGGATAATCATATAGGTTACTATGCTGGGAATTACAAAATGAAGAAGAACAGTGTTGCATTCATTGTCAAAAAGAACATTTCAAGATCTATCCTGAAGTACAACACTGTCAGTGACAGGACAATATTTATAGGCATACAGGGAAGGCCAGTTAATATGACTATTATTCAAATTTATGCTCTAACTACTAAAGACACAGGTGAAGAATTTGAAGTTTTTTACCAACTTCCACAGTCTGAAATTGATCAAACATGCAATCAAGATGCATTGATAATTACTGGTGATTGGAATGCAAAAGTTGGAAACAATGAAGAAGGATCAGTAGTTGGAAAACATGGCCTTGGAATAGAACCAATGCCAGAGATAGCTAAAATTTTGCAAGACAAACAACTTCTTCATTGTGAATACCTTTCTTCAACAACATAAATGGCAACTACACATGTGGACTTTGCCAGATGTAATATGCAGGAATCAAATGGACTATATCTAGGAAAAGAGACAATGGAGAACCTCAGTATCATCAGTTAGAATAAGACCAGGGGCCAGCTGCAGAAAAGACCACCAATTACTCATATGCAAGTTCAAGTTGAAGCTGAAGAAACCTAAAACAAGTCCAAAAGTGCCAAAACACAACCTTGAGTATATCCCACCTGAATTTAGAGATCATTTTAAGAAAAAATTTGACACATCAAACACTAATGTCCAAAGACCAGACGAGTTGTGGGATGACATCAAGGACATCATACATAAAGAAAGCAAAAAGACAGGAAAGAAAGAAAAGAGCAAAATGGATGTTAGAAAGGAGTTGGAAACTTGCTCCTGAATGTACAGTAGCTAAAACAAATGGGAGAAATGATGAAGTAAAAGAGCTGAACGGAGGATCTCAAAAGATGGCTTGAGAAAACAAAGTAAAGTGTTATAATGAAATGTGCAAAGACCTGGAGTTAGAAAACCAAAAAGGAAGAACACACTCCGCATTTCTCAAGCTGAAATAACTAAGGAAAAAAATCAAGCCTGGGGTGGCAACCTTGAAGGATTCTATGGGCAAACTATTGAACGATACAGGAAGCACTAAAAGAAGATGAATTAAACAGAGTCACTGTAGCGAAACGAACTGGTCAGTGTTCGGCCCCTTTAGGAGGTAGCATATGATCAAGAACCAATGGTACTGAACAAAGAAATCCAAGGGGCACTGAAGCCATTGGTGGAAAATAAGGCTTTCAGAAATTGATGGAATACCTATCGAGATGTTTCAACAAACAGATGCAACTCTGGAAGAGCTCACTTATCTATGCCAAGAAGTCAGCCAACTGACTACAGCAGATCCGTATATGTGCCCATTCCAAAAAAAGGTGACCCAACAGAATGCGGAAATTATCATACGAAGGTAAAATTTTGCTGAAGATAATTCAAAAACGGTTGCAGCAGTACATCGACAAGGAACTGCTAGAAACTCAAGCTGGATTCAGTAGAGGAAGTGGAACAAGGGAGATCATTGCTGATGTCAGATCAATCTTGGCTGAAAGCAGAGAATACTAGAAAGATGTTTGCCTTGTTTTATTGGCTGTGCAAACAAAGGTTGTGTGGATCATAACAAAGTATGGATAACATTGTGAAGAATAGGAATTCCAGAACAATTAATTGAGCTCATGTGGAATCTGTACATAAACCAAGAGGCAGTCGTTTAAACAGAACACAGAACTACATGGTTTAGAATAAGGAAAGGTGTGCGTCAGGGTCATACCCTTTCACCGTACTTAGTGAATGAGAGCTACCACTGTTGGCAGTTCAAATCCAACAGCTGCTCCTTGGAAACCCTATGAAGCAGTTCTACTCTGTCCTATAGGGTCACTATGAGTTGGAATGGACTTGACAGCAACGGGTTTGTTTGTTTTTTGGTTTACTCAATCTGTATGTTGAACAAATAATCCAACAACCTGGACTTTATTAAGAAGAAAGCAGCATCAGAAGAGGAGGAAGTCTCGTTAACAACCTGGGGTATGCAATGACACAACCTTGCTTGCTGAAAGTGAAAAGGACTTGAAGCACTTACTGACGAAGATCAAAGACAATAGCCTTCAATATGGATTACACCTCAAGGTAAAGAAAACAAAAATCCTCACAACTGGACCAAAAAGCTACATCGTGATAAACAGAGAAATTATTGAAATTGTCAAGGATTTCATTTTACTTGGATCCACAATTAATGCCCATGGAAGCAGCAGTTAAGAAAATGAATGAATTTAATATTATTAAATAACAATATAATAAAACAGTAATAATTAATAAACCTTAAACTAACTGATAAATATCAGCATGACAGGATTCTTGAATAAAATTTGCTTAAGAACCTTGACATTCTATCTAATTTGAAGAGATTATCAGTGCTTCAACATTCTGCTCAATTCTTTACCCTTTACTTCACAGCTTGCATGTTTTACGGAAGCAGTTGTCATTTTTGACACATGCTTATAAGATATGGAGCTATTTTACAGATTAAAATTAATCTTTTCTGAGGGTGAGAGAGTAATGATAGCTAAAAAATCACTTTACCAAGAATCAGCCTCTTGGGGAACTTGATATCATTAAGCCCTTCAGCTCACTTCCCAGTGACTGAAGGAACATGACACATGTGACAAATCTTGTTCTGAGCTACCACTCACCATGATAGCCCTCCACACCAAGTGTTCTGTTTGATCTTTAAGCGACTTTGCTATATATAAATCAAACAATCTTTTCGCTTAACTAGTAAAGAATGTCTGCCTTGAGCATTGCACTCTTTTAAGAAACCATCTGTATGGGATCAAATTGACGAAAGCAACTTGAAAGATTAGATAGGAAACAGGGGGCAGTGATTTTATGTTACTGGGGGAGGAACAGTTTGGAAAAGGAGGGCAAAAATGGTTACACAACTTGAATAATATAATAAACATCACTGAATTGTACCTTAGAAACTGTCAAATTGGTGCATGTTCTCAACAAAAACAACAAAAAGAAAGTATTAAAAAAAAAAAAAAGGAAAACAGCCACTAATAGAAGGCACTGGGCAGAGAAGTTAATGCAAAGAGTTACCTACAAAAGAAAAAACAAAAAAAGATGATTCCCAAAATAATGATTTAATGCTGGTTGCTAAATAAAACTCCGTGAACATGACATCAATGCAACAAATAGTTCGGACTCATCAAATGGATTCAGTGTTCTCATTCTTTCCTCCATCTGGTGGACAAGGGTCCACTTACATGTGGATTTCTGACCACACAGAAGATATATTTATCTTGAACATACAAGAAAATGTGTTAATGAAGACCACAGTGAGAAAATATAAAAAGCCACAAGAGTGTTGGATTAGAATTTTGCTTCCCAATGGGTGGTTACCCACATAGGTACGATCTAGTCTCAACTAGCAGCCAGCATGAAAATTTTAATGAGTGAGTCAGATCATTCATGCCTCTGTTCAGAATCCTCCAGGGCCTCTCCATTTTACTCAGAGTGAAAAACCAAGTCCTTACAATGTTCGCTAGGACCTCTCTATGCTCACCCAGGAAATCTCTCATCTGCTCTCCCCTTGCACACTGTACCCTCCCTGCTTTGTGAACACGCCAAGTACATTTCATCCTCAGCACCTTTGCACTGGCTGATCCCTTTGCTTGGGAGCTCTTCTCTCAGATATTCACATGGCCCTTTCCCTCATCTTCTTCAAATCTTTGATAGAATGCTCCCTACTGAGGCCACCCCATCTGCACTGCAACCCTTTCTGCCCCATTCACAATTGCTCTTGTTCTCTTTGTTTTCTCCAGAGCACTTATTACTTTATAATACACTTTCCTAATTTATTGCATTTATTTTTTATTGTCTGTCTCACCTTACTAGAATATAAGTCCCACAAGGGCAGGCATTACCTTCTCTTCTGTTCACTAATTTATTTGTCCTGCCTAGGGTAATCGATGGCACTGGGTTTTTTACTGGGGTGAGGGTAATTGTAGGTGCTTGATAAATATTTTTTGAATAGACAAATGACTAACATGGCTTTCCTTAGAAAATCAAAGGTTTGAGGTTGAGAAGATGAGAATGGGAATATTTCTGACATCATGGCATATGTATGTGCTGGGGATGCTCAGGAAACACTGATGGCATAGTGGTTAAGTGCTATGGCTGCTAACCAAAAGGTCACCAGTTCGAATCCACCAGCCACTCCTTGGAAACTCTATGGAGGCAGCTCTACTCTGTCCTATAGGGTCGCTATGAGCTGGAATCAACTCGACGGCAATGTGTTTGGTTTTTTTTGTTGTTGTTTGGGGATGCTCAAATTGGACTGCACTGAACCCCCTTCTCTTACCTCATCTCTAGCCTATTACAGAACAGGTTTATTTTGAAAAGCCACCTTGCTAAAATTCTGTAAAGTTTAATAGCTTTATATAATCACACAGAAAAATAAACAAGCTGACATACAAGGCAGATATATTAACCAATTCTTTAGTCCGAACCGAATACATGACTTCAAGAATGCTACTTGATGGCTATTAAATCTTGACACACAGAATTTCTTTGTTCTAAAAACCTGTTCTGCATTTGAATTGCAAAATGGATACGACATATGTACCACAGATTCAAAAATAAGAATTGTCTGGCTTTATTTGCACCATGTTGGATGATGGTGGGAACGCTAACAAATGTAATGAGATCAAGTTTTCGGACTGGACTGTAACAAATAAGGTGGCGAAATAAGAAAGTAAGGTATGCGTGTTTTTACTCACCTGCATAATTCATCATTTCGGCAGCTGTGAATTACATTGAGGCAAGTGGGGGGTGGAACTATGCTCACTGCACATGGCTTGCTGTGAAGAGCTTCTTTGGACTGCTGACAAGCTATATCAGATTGAGCACAGTCACAGAAAGCCAACATCTGGGCAATGTTAAAAGGCATATTTTGATAGAAGAACCTTATGGCTGCTTGGCAGCGTTTCACATCACACAGATTTCCATTTGCTGAACAAGCTTTAAGGTAACGGGCCAACTGTGCATTACAGACCGCATCCCCTACACATGCCTCTGCCACTTCCAAACAGGTCCGGATCCCTTTGAAACCTGAAAGGAATGATATGATATGCCCAGGTCGTGGAAAAGCAAACATAAAGCTATATATACAGCATCTCCAAAATACTGTGAGAAGACTGTGAACAAAATGCAATTGATGTAACAATGTGCTATTTTTGGCAAATATGACTTCTTTTTTCTTTTTTAGAATAAGTATGAGCTTACTGAGACCTGAGTAGTGGACTATTTGAATTATCTTTTGTCTATACTGGATATTTATTAAGATCTAGAAGTGTTGGGAGGTGCATAGGGCCAAAGCTACACTGTAGGAAAACATCCCTGAGTCCAGGTTTCTCCAATGTAAACAATACATCTTCAGAAATTGCATTTGAGCTATGTAGCTTATTTTGGGTCAAGTCAAAATGACCCTTATTCTATTGTGTGTTCTGTTTGGGGGAGAATCTTGACTAAAGGCGGCACATAGTTTTCCTGGCATATAAAGCTATTCACATTCTGAAGACCACAGGTACATGTGAACACCTCACCCCCACAACAAACACACATACGCAAAACGAACTAGTACAAAACTATTTAATTTCTGTGATCAAAATACGAGTGGAATCTAACCAAAAATATAGTCTTCGGTTTAAATTGTAAAGTATTTCTCAGCGCACCCATAAATCAATGATGGGTGGGCAAAACAGCTGCTTTTGCTCCATCATCAGTGGAGGAAATGTTATGATTTTGTTGCATTTTGTTATCCTAGAATTGTTAAAAAAAAAACACACAGTTTATTTTGTAGTAGCAAATCTTTAAGAAGCCTGGTAGCTACATTTTTAGTTATATTATCTAGTATTTACAATGAAGACCAAAATTACAATATATAAACATTACCATGATGAGAAAGAGTAGATAGACTCCATTTGAATTTATTATCTAGAAGGAAAACAAAGAAAAAATTTCACTTTTGAACAATTTTCTAAATTTAATAGCAGAATGTGGAATAAATTTTTAAAAAAGTAATCAAGCAAAAATACGCACGAACTCATTTAACACTTATTTAACCCTTGACATTCAAAAGCAGTGATGTTCAAATTAAGAAAAATAAACCCTTGTGATATCATTCACACAAATTAAGCAGCCCTAAAAGGGTTCAGTTACTGGAAGGTTTAAACAAATGCTAATGTCTGGCAACTTGCACGGAAGTAAACAAAGACTATCTGAAGAGAAAGGCCGGAAGGAATATTGTCCAGAAAAAAAAAAGAAGACAAAAACACAAACCAAAAATCTCTTCCATTTAGGCCTTAATTAGATTGAAATACAATTTAAAGACTACTTCTACATCTGATTAGCTCAGCTTCCGAGAGTTCTTGAGAATTATAATTACAGAATTGGAGAATCTTATTAATGGAAGTGACCACAATGGTTATTTACATCTAGATGGATCCTTCCATTCAAGTAACATTGGTTGAATCCCTATATGTACCAAGCTTCAGGCTGTAGATGCAAATCTGCAGCTATCATCATTTAGAGTCCCTCAGCCTGGTAAGGAAGTATAGATATATAAACACAAAACGAAATGAAATATGAGGAGCACTAAAAAAAAAAAAAAAAATTTTTTTTTTTTTAATAGAGGTATGTACACAGTGATGGGATAGTATGATCAAATTTTCATTTTAAAATTAAAACACAATTTTTGCCAATGGCTATAATTTAAGAAATTCATATAAGATTACAATTAAGAAAATAGGTTAAGATATTAATTTTTGTTATGTCATAAAAATTCCTTCATGATCCCGTTGCTCCTGCCTAAGTTGTCTCTTCATACTCCTTGCCCACATCTACTGCACATACATGATGATCAAATCACCGGTTTTTTACATCCCATTAAAATAGCTCCTTGAATAAAGGACGATGTGGTTTTTTGTATCTTATTTCATAAAATCTAGCACCTTGTAAATGTCTCATTAATTTTTGCTGAATTAATAAATGAATAAGATTAACATTATGCTCAAACTTTAAGACACTTTGCCTCTTTCTCCACAATTCCTTTGGGATGTAGTTATGGTACTAATTTATTATTTGAATTTTCCAGGGGAAATAGAGTCAGAAGTGACAGGGCTAAAATCGGCAATAAAATGTTCTTTAGTTAACTCGTATTTGTGATCATAACGTTCCTAAATGACTCATTTGAATACCAACCTGACACAATGTCCTTATTGAATCCGTATTCATAGTCTTCCTTGAAGGCTGGGACTTGATTTATTTGGGCATCGTGTACACAAATGTCTTCAAATAAACTTTTCCAAATTTGAATGCAGTCTACTTTTGAAGAGCCGTTGCATTGGCAATTCCATAAAACTGTTTCTTTCAGACGTTCTCTTAATGCTGTACACAGGTGGACTCCATCAAGGGTCTTACACCGTTCTGTTTCTTTCCCACAGGTTTTCTTAAAATCCTCATACAACAGACTACAGTGTTCAGATTCCTGGCAGTCATGTGCAGCCATGACACAGTCATTCTTTTTTTCAACCATTACTGACATATCTTTTGGATGGAGCCATTGTGTGACATTTGATTGTGAAGCCAGATCTGGGGACAGCACTGAAACACCTGTGAATAAAGTATAGCGACTAAAAAGTAAATAAGTTCATTTACTTGTAAACTTTTAAAAAATTGTAAATTTTTAAAGATTATACAGGCATATCTTTTACAAATATTCCAATACCTTTTCCCTTTCAAAAACCATCGAAAAATATTTTTAAGAGAGCTGTCGTAAATGATCTTGATATTTAAAAAATTGAGATATAAAGCATTATGATTATTTATTGCTTTATATTGTTTCCTGGCAATCCCATCCACCTTCATGTTTTCTTTACCTTTTATAAACATTTGACTCCAAATATGTGTCTCTATTTTAGACTTCTCCTCAACTAGACAGCGATATTTCCAAATGCCAGCTAGATGGGGTATGTTCCTTTACCATTTTTTTAAAATCTTTTTATCATCTGAAACTTAAAAAACAAACAAATCAACTAACATCCCTAACCTGGATTTACATAAGAATCCAGTATGAGCTGTTAATTGAGAAATGTACAAGATGCTATAGCAGTGTGGGTTTCTAAGCACATGTACTACAATGTTTATAACTCTGAACAGTTCTTATGATGATATCAAGTTAGCATGTAAGTAAATATTTTTATATCATGGAACTTTTATATTACCTTTTTCTTGCATAAGTATGAAACATTAAGAAAAAAAACCTAGTATGTAAAAAATGCTCGTTTAGTGCAACCAGTAGGATACTCCAGAGGAAAAAGTGACTTTCACTGAAGGAAGAATGGTAGGGACAAGGAAAGTTTCATTGTAGAGTTTGACTTGTAGCGTCTCCTATGCAGAGAAGATGTTTTACGTGTGGGTGACAGAGTACACCCACTCGTCACTTATTGATATGGTTAGGCTCCAAAGACCAGGCCCTTATGTGAAAATTGGCATTATGCAAAAATTTTGGTAGTCTAGGCCTAACCAGACTGTGTTTGAGAGTTAACCTTAGCCTATCATACTCGATGCACAAGAGATGATCTGAAATGAATGAAATTGTCTTAATCTTACAATTCCTGACTGACTCTTGACTTAAGCTTAATATTGCACATCTTAAGGTTTAGTGGAAACTCAATGTCTTAAATGTTGGTTTATTGTATACAAAAATATAAACGAAATACAGTATAAAATCATCTTTTACAATAACACAGCACAGGACAACAAAGTTAATCAGATAGATCACAGAATGGAGAATGATTATGTCATTGCATAAATGCCAAATCCCATCATTTCATAACTGTCAAACCACCGAGGATCATGGCCCAGTCAAGTTGGCACAACCATCTCAGTCAGCATTACTCTCACTTCACAGCTTGGTGTTTGTTACTGCCAGGCGTATGTCATTAATGTGCAAAACAGTTAAATAGTAGATTTTTTACTATTGTTATATACGGGAAATGTCAGATAACAAGAAAGCCGGTAAGTGAGGAGTAGGTGTACTTCCGAAAGCTTGTCCAGAGTCCTATAATGAAATTGTTTTTCTTACCTCCTTTCTTTAAAGTTTATATAATTAGGAGATTATTGGAGCTACCTAGTAGAGCATATATACTCAATGAGGGTGATATAACGACCAAAGCAGTAAAAATTGGTACTGGATGGGGAAAAAAAGTCTAATTTTTTTAATATGTAAGACATAGAGAGAGAGAGACAGATAGATAGATACAGATAAAGATAGTACCTAAACAGGTATATAGTGTGTCTGTGGTATTAAAATGTCGTGGGGGTAGAGGAATTAGGAAAAAGCTTTTTTTTAAGGTTTCTTACATGGAAATAATGAAAAAAGGTTGAAAAAGCTTTAGATATATTTTCCAGGAGAAAACGGAAATTCAGAAAGCTTTTACACAAGAGAAACAATGAATTATCTTATTAATACTTTAAGATAATAATGATTGCTACCAGCATCAAAATGTAATAAAAGATAAAAGTAAATGATGACGGCAATATATCTCTAAAAGATAATGAACACGGGTGTTATGTTCTGAAGAGTGTCCCAGATGCAATGTTTCAAAAATACACCTCTTCATTTTTGTGCCCAGTCCTGTCTTCTTTATTTCCTGTCTCAGTATACAACAGTGCCTTTGTTCCAAGCCAGCAACTTGAGTACCATGCTTAACATATTTCATACTCCTCAAATCCAACTGGTTAGCAATTCCTATTGAATATAATTTATAAATATATCTTAAATTGCCTTATTCTTATAGCCCTCAGCACCGGTGTGTTAGTTTAGGCATGTATCATCTCTCTCCCAAATTATTTTGATGGCTTTTTAACTGATATCCCTGGTCTGCATCTTTATCTCTCCTCCATTCCATTCTCTATACTACTGTCAGTGATATCTTTTGAAAAGCTGATTCTGCATCCCTCCATTTTAAATCCACTAATAGATTCTCATAACAACAGTTTAAAGCCTAATCTCTTTAGCAAGATATGCAAGTTCAGCTCTTCTCCTTTTTTTATAAACATCTGGTTTCTTTCCAGCATCATCTCCTAATTCTCCTCTATAAGCATTCTACAATCTAGCCTAACAAAGGATTTGTAGCTTCGTCAATGTGCCCTATCTGGGCTCCCTAATGAGCCCCAACTCACCCTAAAAGGCTCGTTTGTCATTTCTTCCAAGAAGCCTCCAAATCACTATTGTCTCTTGCTCTGTGACTTCAAGTGCTCTTATGTGTACATGTTTTCTGGCACTTAATATTGTACATTTGATATTTGGCAACTGATCGTTTTAATACTCATAATTTTAAAGAATTAAGACTACACAAGTATGTTTTGTATGATAATGTGATTAAACTAGAAATCAATAATGAAGATATTTGGGAAATCCCCAAATATTTAAGAATTAAACAAAAACCTTCCAAACAAACCATGAGCCAAAGAGGAAGTTACAGCCTAAACAATAAAATATTTTGAACTGAATACAAATGAAAACACAACATATCAAATGTGTGGATGCAGTTAAAACAATACTTAGAAGGAGGTTTATACTATTAAATGTGTATATGAGAAAAGAAGAAAAGTTTCAAATCAATGACTTAAGCTTTTATCTTAAGAGTTTAGGAAAAGAAGAGTAACATGAGGCCCAGTCAAACAAAACAAAAGAAATAATGAAGATAAGAGAGAGAGACAGAGAGAGATGGAGAGGGGTGACTATGAGGGAATGTTAGATACAAACATAATACAAAGAAGTGTAAACTAAATTCTTATTTACAGCAGTACCAAAAAAGTGAAGTATATATGTCTAAATCTAACAAAAAGTATGCAAGAACTGTATACTAAAAACTAAAAAATGTTGATGAAAGAGATCAAAGAATCCCTAAATAGATTGATGCAAAGAATAAGTAAAGATGTCAAGACTCTCTAAACTGATCTATAGTTTCAATGTAAGCCAAACCAAAAAGCCAGCAGAATTTTGATGGAAATTGACAAGCTGATTCAAATTGATGTGAAAAGGAAAACTAGAAGAGTTGAAGCAATTTTTAAACAAGAACAAAGAGGCATCACAGTACTTCATTTGAAGATTTCCATTTGAAGACTAGGACTGTGTAGTGGGCAAATGAAAGACATATAGATTAATGGAACAGAAGACATAATCTAGAAATTGATCCACAAATATATGGCCAATTGATTTTCAAAAAAAAAAGGTGAAATGGTAGTCTTTTCAGCAAATGGTACTGGAGAAACATAATATTCATATTGGGTAAAAAAAGGGAACCTGACCTATATCTTATACCATATATAAAAATTTAACTCAAGATAAATCATAGACCTAATATAAAAGCTTAAACTACATAATTTCTAGAGCATATGAGAAAATCTTTGTAAATGTTGGTTATACATAATGAAATGCAGACTGGGGAATACTATTTAGAAAACATATTTTGATTAAAACGCTATTCAATTTCTAGAAACTCTTAAAATTTCAATAAGAAAACCAAAACTCAACTTTAAAAATAAGCAAAAGTTTTAAAGAGATACTTTACCGGAGAAAATATATATGCAAGGCAAATAAGCACATGAAAAGATATTTGACATTATTAATCATTAACCCATTGCCATGGAATCAATTCCAACCCATAACAACCCTATAGGACAGAGTAAAACTACCCCATAGAGTTTCCAAGCCTGTAAATATTTATTAAAACTGAGCTGCTGATGGGCTTGAACCACCAACCTTAAAGGTCAGCAGCTGAGCACTTTAACCACTGTATCATCAGGGATGCTTATATTAATCATTAAAGAAAAAAACCGAAAAACCAAGCCCTTTGCTATGGTTCACAGCAACCACATAGGACTGAGTAGAACTTCTCCATAGGTTTTCCAAGGAGTGGCTGGTGGATTAGAACTGCCGACCTTTTGGTTAGGGTTAGCAGTCGAGCTCTTAACCACTGTACCACCAGGGCTCCTATTAATCATTAGGTAAGTGCAAATTAAGACCACATTGTGGTCTTAGAATGGAAAAAAAATCACTAACTGGTAAGAATATGAAGCAACTGTAACATTTATACACTGATGGTGGAAAGGTAAAACATTACACCAACTTTGAAAAATCATTTGGAGGCTTTTTATAAAGTTAAACATTCACTTACCATATTACCCAGCAATTTCATACGAAGAGAAATGAAATGTTCATATGAATTCTATATGTGATAATTTATAGCAGCTTTATTTATAATCTTCGCAAAAATAGAAACAACTCAAATGACTTTCAATAGTGAATGCGTAGCCAATCTGTGGTATATCCATACAATGGAATGTTACTCATCAAGATAACAAACATACTCATACAGGAAACACTGACAAACTTCAAATACGTTATGTTAAATAAAAGAGATCTGAGGTCAGACTCAAAAGGCTGCAATATTATAATTCCATTTATATAAAATCCTAGAAAAGATATGAAAAAGAAAACTGTTTAATGAGCCCACCATGGATGCTTGGAAGGGCTGGACCACCACGGAACCCTTCAAGATAGGTGAGAGGTAAACTCTTCTCTTGCACAGTGAGAGGTTGATTATTAAAGAAGACGTGAGAACTGTATGGCAACAGGTACATTCCTAAGTTGATCACGTTTCAGAGACAGTATATACAGACATTGAGAATCAGGAAGCTGGTCTGTTTAGAAATATTTGATCCCACATACCCCTTGGAAAGTCTTTGTATACCCTCAAGTGTACACACAAACTAGTTTGATGACCACTACTCTAGTGATAGCCTGGCACCTTTGGTAGGTAGTAAATAAATGCATGTTAAAATGATTAAATGCCACTACACAAAGACAAGTATAACTCTAGGTAGGTACTTATATTTTGTTGTCTCCTAGGAGACTCTGAGCTCCTTAGCAACAAAGATGGACCTTATTTGTCTTCTATCATCTGGATCTGGTCCAAAGCCAGAGTAAGCCCCACAAACATATGTGTTGAGTGAGTGAATCTATAATACTAATGAAATTGAATGAAACTTGAAATGGAGTTTAGCAATTACAGAAATATGTATTTACTGAGGCTGCAGCTCACAAAACCCCAAGCAACGTGAAAAAAATCAATCCAATTACATCTATTGCTGTTGAGTTGATTCCGTAGGTGTGGATAATTTTGAAATTGTGCGTTTCTTTTTCATGAATGTAAATATTCCATATAAAAAAAAGTATTACCTGATTTAATGATGCAGTGTTTTCCAAGCAATTTGTTAGTAGTACAATAGAGGTCATCAGTGCAGAAACACTCTTTAAATAGGAAATTGGTTTTCACTAAAGACTGGATACTCAGGTTACAGTTCAATGAATCCTTCATCTTGCAAGGGGTACCTGGATTTTACAATCAAACACATAATACTCCATATATTATTCAAAATATAATTTTGAGTTCCCCTCCCCAAAGGGTTTTTAACATATTGACCTGAAGCCTACAAGAAAGCCTACAAGAAAGACGAGTTAATACGAATATTATTCAAATTTACATACCAAAGGTGAAAAAAATTGAAGATTTTTACCAACTTTTGCAGCCTGAAATTGATCAAACATGCAATCAAGGTGCACTGATATTTACAGATGATTGGAATGTGAAAGTTGGAAACAAAGAAGTGCTGGTGGTTGGAAAATATGGCTTTAGTGATAGAAATGCTAATTTTGCAAAACCAATGACTTATTCATTGCAAAGACCTTTTCCAACAACATAAACAGTGACTATACACATGGACCTCACTGGATGAAATACATAGGAATCAAATCGACTACAACTGTGGAAAGAGACAATGGAGAAGCTCAATACCATTAGTCAGAACAAGGCCAGGGGCCGGAAGCGAAACAGAAAATCAATTGCTTATATGCAAGTTAAAGTTGAAGCTGAAGAAAATTAGAACAAGTCCACGAGAGCCAAAGTGTGACCTTGACTATATCCCATCTGAATTTAGAGACCATCTCATGAATAGATTTGATGTATCAAACAGTAATGACTGAAGACCAGACAAGTTGTGGAATGGCACTGAGGACATCATACATGAAGAAAAAAAGTCATTAAAAAGACAGGAAAGAAAGAAAAGACCAAAATGGATGTCAGAGGAGACTCTAAAACTTGTCTTGAACATAAAGTAGCTAAAGCAAATGGAAGAAGTGATGAAGTAAAAGAGCTAAACAGAAGATTTCAAAGGGTAGCTTGAGAAGGCAAAAAATGTGCAAAGAACTAGAGTTAGAAAACCAAAAGCATTCTCAGCGTTTCTCAAGCTGAAAGAAATGAAGGAAAAATTCAAGCCTGGAGTTGCGATACTGAAGGGATTCTATGGTGGTGCAGGGGTTAAGAGCTCTGTTGCTAACCAAAAGTTTGGCAGTTTGAATCCGCCATCTGATCCTTGGAAAGCCTATGGATAACTTCTACTCCATCCTATAGGGTCACTATGAGTCAGAATCAACTGGATAGCAAAGGGTATGGACAAAATATTGAAAGTCACAGGAAGCATCAAAAGAAGTTAGCAAGAAAACACAGAGTCACTGTACCAAAAAGGATTGGTCAACATTCAACCATTTCAGGAAGTAGCATATGATCAAGAATTGATGATACTGAAGGAAGAAGTCCAAGCCACACTGAAGGTATTGGCAAACAACAAGCTCCAGGAATTGACTGAATACCAATTGAGATGCTTCAACAAATTGTTGCAACACTGGAAGCGTTCACTTATCTATGCCAATAAATTTGGAAGACAGCTACCTGGCCAACCAACTGGAAGAGATCAATATTTGTGCCCATTCCAAAGAAAAGTGATCAAACAGAATGCAGAAATTATCAAAAAATATCATTAATATCACATGGAAGTAAAATTTTGGGGAAGATCATTCAAAAACAGTTGGCAGCAGTACATCAACAGGAAACTGCTAGAAATTCAAACCAGGTTCCAAAAAGGAGGTGGAGTGAAGGATATCATGGCTGATCTCAGATGGATTTGGGCTGAAAGCAGAGAATGGCAGAAAGATGTTTACCTGTGTTTTATTGACTATGCAAAAGCATTTGACTGTATGGATCATAACAAATTATGGATAACATTGTGAAAAATGGGAATTCCAGGACACTTAGTTTTGCTCATGAGGAACCAGTAAATGGACGAAAAAGCAGTTGTTGGAACAGAACAAGGGTATACTGCATGGCTAAAAATCAGGAAAGATGGGCATCAGGGTTATATTCTTTCACTGTACGTATTCAATCTCTATGCTGAACAAATAATCTGAGAATCTGAACTTTATGAAGAAGAACGTGGCATCAGGATTGGAGGAAGACTCATTAATAACCTGCAATATGCAGAGAACATAACCTTGCCTGCAGAAAGCAAAAAGGGCTTGAAGCACTTACTGATGAAGATTAAAGGCTATAGCTTTCAGTATGGATTATACCTCAACATAAAGAAAAGAAAAATCCTCACAACTGGACCAATAAGCAACATCATGATAAATGGAGAAAATATTGAAATTGTCAAGAAAATTAAACGACATATTGCATTGAACAAATCTGCTGCAAAAACCTCTTTAAAGTGTTCAAAAGGAAAGATATCACTTTGAGGGCTAAGGTGTGCCTGACCCAAGCCATGGTACTTTCAATCTCCTCATATGCACATGAAAACTGGACAGTGAATATGGAAGACTAAAGAAGAATTGATTCATTTGAATTACAGCATTAGCAAAGAATATTGAATATATCATGGATTGCCAGAAGAATGAACAAATTTGTCTTGGAGGTACAGCCAGAATACTCCTTAGAAGCGAGGATGGTGATACTTCATCTCAAATACTTTGGACATGTTATCAGGAGGGATCAGTCCCTGGAGAAGGACATCATGCTTGGTAAAGTAGAGGGGCAGCAAAAGAGAGGAAGACCCTCAATGGATTGACACAGCGACCGCAATAATGGGCTCAAACACAATAATGGGCTGTGAAGATGGTGCAAAACTGGGCAGTGTTTCATTCAGTTGTGCATAGGCTGGCTATAAGTTGGAACCAACTAGAAGGCACCTAACAATAACAACAACAACCTGAGTAATTCATTAGTATATGGAGATTATGTGGAGTTGCCTCAGGATGTCAATATAAGTGACTTTTTAAGCATAACGTCTATTTTTATTGGGTTTATTGTGCTTTCTAAAATAGAGTGACTGTTTATACGTTTTAGAATACGTTTTTTTCACCTAGAATGTGAATTTTGTTTATCTTTAGTCATTGTCAAGTCTACCGTTATACAAGGTGACAAGAATATTCTCGTAGTTTTCTCCATTTTGTCTGCCTAGTTATTTTATTAACTATTTTGTCTTTACCTGTACACATAATTCCAAATTATATAAGAGATATGCAGGTAGCTCTAAATTTATCATGAGAGACAAAGTGGTCCTGGCCTTAGACTGCGTTCAATAAATACTTATTGAATAAATAAGAGTCTTTTATAATCATGGATATTTCATTTTCTCCTTTCATTTAAAAAGCCATATTCATCTACCGAAAATTTTTGTTTTATTCATTTTTGTGGAGAAAACTATTTGAATTTCTTTCCTTTGTGTATCTGAGGATATTTCAATTTCAGCTTCATGCATGGGGTAATTATGCAAATATTTAATGCAATTCACTGCAAATTTTCTCTTTGTATACTGAAATAGGTAACTAGGTTATAATTTATGACATATTAAATGCGATATTTTAAAAGCACATTTTTAAGTTGCCTTGTAAAATGTAGCAAAGAGCTTCAGCACCAAAACAAATAACAGTTTTTTAAAAATCATTAGCCTCTGTCCTCATCTTAAAATTATTCTGTTACTTTGAGCAAATTATGCCTCTGAAATTCTTTTTTCAGAACAGTAATATGAATGTTGGGTTAGATAGCCATAACTTTTCTTAGAGTACGAATATTCCATGTACCCCCCCAAAGTCAGAGAAAAGAATGAGCGCTCTCTGCCTCCCTCCGCATCCTATCTAGTCTCTTGGGGTCAGGTTGTTGGGAAGGCGCTCTTCTGGAGAAGACTGCGAACACAGGCATTGCTACTCTTGTGTAGGTTGCTGTTTCTTAATCCAGCACACTCTACCATATTCCTTTTGGAAAGTGAAAGAAGCATGGGTAGATGGGCAAAAGTCATGAACAGAACAGCATTTACTCTTCATGAAATGGATGAAGAAGCAGGGTCAAGGAAGAATGCATTTTTGTTTTCCCTTTTGGAATCCCCATACTGCATATTCCAGATTTTCATAACATTATAATGCTCATAGTACAAAATCATTAAATGTATTATATGTAGAATACTATCTTTTAAAGAGTCTTTGAAATAACAGTATTAGGGCAATATACCATTATATAACCAATTTATCAAAGGAGCCCTGGCGGTACAATGGTTAAGTGTTTGGCTGCTAAACAAGATGTTGGCACTTCAAACCCACCCAGCAGCTCTGCAGGAAAAAGACCTGGCGATCTGCTTCTGTAAAGATTATAGCCAAGAAAACCCTATGGAGAAATTCTGCTCTGTCACACAGGGTTGCTGTGAGACAGAAGCAACTCAATGGCACCCAACAACAGCAATCTACCATTATCTTCTTTTAGTGAATAAAGTCTTATGACTCTGCTGTCATTCAGTTTTTAATCAACTACTTGCTATATTCAGGGCCTTTTTTTTTTCCTTTTTCAAGAAATAAATCTCTAATCTTTATATTCTCTACCCCTTAAACCTCCCTTCAAATGCTTGCAATGTAAAGCACATTAAAAATAAACATATATTTGAACTCGTTCTTGCATAACTGAAAGGAAAAATAATGTATATGCTACAAGAACATAAAATGTATATTATACACAAATAAGCAAATAATACCTTTGATCATAATAGATGTTTTTTATTTTCTGATTGACATATTAACAATAAAACTACACATTGTCATGTTTCTGAGAAGTATGCATGTAATTGTGGCATTGTATATGGTGAGATAAATAATGAAATAATCTCATTTGTCAGATGTATAAACATAAAGCTGTCCTCAGTGTCAATATAACAGAAACCTCAAGTAATTAAAAATGCCTTTTGTAACTAAATTCACTAATACACATTTGAAAGCAAACTGAGTTAATATCAAGTTTGAAAGCAGTATTTAGAGCTAGACTAACTTAGTTCCTAGGACAATGAAATAAAATATCAAACCTATTTTTATCTATGTAAAAAGAAATCATTTGAGTGTTTTTAAACAACACGTTTTACCTGAAACATTGCAGGCATCTTCTATTGCTGTCCATACATGTTTACATCCATTTGTATCACTTAGGCATTGCTCTCTTAAATGCATGCAATCAATAGTTTGAGAAGTAGATTCATTTGCCAAGCATAGCCCCATAGCTTAAAAAGCAACAACAACAAGTGTTCAATATTACAGTTTGGCAGCCAGTTATCCCAAATCTAAGTTATTAATAGCAAAAAGAAGAACTGTGGAAAATAAAGTGCAAAAAGAAAAAAAAAAATCATTAGAATGTAGGCATGAATCATGACCTCTCCACTAACTCGAGGTCTGTATTTGTCTTGTTTAAGATTCTCAAATAAAGAGTTTACATTTGCCGTCTCTACTCACTGCTCATTTATGCCTCAATTTATTATGTATTTTTATCACCACAGCTCCATTGAAACTGCTTTCAAAAATGTCCCTAATAACCTCTATAACAACTTTAATAGTTTTAAGATTTTATGTCACCATGGGGAATTTTATTGATTTTTGTCCTTGAAACTCTCCCTTCCTTATGCAACTCTCTTTTCTATTTCTCTTAATTCTTATCTACTTGATACTCCAAAAACAAAAATTAATCAGCTGCTTTTGAGTCAATGCCAGCTTATAGACACCTCGTGTGTTTCCGAGTCCAACTGTACTCCGTAAGGTTTTCAATGGCTATAATCTTTTGGAAGCAGGTCATTAGCCCTTTCTTCTGAGGAGCCTCTGAACCACCAACGTTTCAATTAGTGGCAGAGCACTTAGTCATTTCCACCACTCAGGGACTCCTTATCTACTTGATGCTTTCTGGCTACTGTTAGAGTCCTATGATGAGGACAATGCTAAGAGATTTTAGAGTCTAGATCTTCTTTTTTTCCCCTTAAAGTACATTTTTAGTTTAGATTTTATCTGTATGTTTCTCTCATTCCCATTTTACACATCCTTTGTGGATAATTCCATGCACTCTGATGGGTTTAACTACCATCTGTAGTCTGATCATTCTTAAATGTATAATTCAATTCCAATATTTTCTATTACTGAAGTCATATATAGCTAACTGTTATGTCCACCTGAATGTTCCAGACACATTTCCAGACTATACATTCTTTTAACATTGTCCTTATCATCATCAGTCCCTGCGGAACCACCCAAATTCATCAGCAATTCCACAATTCACCTAGGTGCACAAACTAAAAACCTGGGGTTCATGATAGACTCCCTTTTCATCTCAACTTCACTCTCCCATATCTATTCTTATACAGTTCACCAACTCTCAGTTATCAAAATAGTTAGGTTCTAAATTTTTTTTTTAAAGACCAAGTTGTTATGCAAAATTGGTGTTATGTGAAAATGGAGGATGATTACATCAAATCACAAAATGAAGGGTGACTGCATCATTACATAGCTGCCAAATTACAAATTACATAGTTACATAACTGCAAAACTGCATCATTACATAACTGCCAAATTACATCATTACATAACTGCCAAACCACTGAGAATCATGGCCCAGCCATGCTGACATATAACCTTAACCATTGAAGCCAGCACCTCAGTGTTCGTTATTGCCAGACATATGTCATTAATGCACAAAATAGATAGTAGATTTTTTTACAGTTGTCATAAATGTGAAATGTTGGATAATAAGATAGTCAATAAGTGAGGAGAAGGAGTATTTGATTAATTCAGTTGATCAGTTTGCCTCCAGTTTCCTCTTATTCAGATAGGTTCTTCACATCCCCTGATCTACCTCATGTGGCATTCTCCACCATTGCTCTGCTTATATCCTTTGGATGGCTCCTCATAACATGGCTCTCATATTCCTTACCATGTGCACTCTGGAAGACCTTAAGCATGTATACTTTCCCAAATGCTCCGTGCTGTCTTATACTTCTGAGCATTTATTCACTGCTCTCTAGTTAGGGCTCATGTTTTTTTTTCCTCTGGAATAACCTTCCATTTATCCTTTGAGACTCAACACAGTCATTATCTATTTTAAGGAAAATTTCTTTGAACTCCAGCCCCCTTTCCCCACATCAAAATTGAACTTAACACCCCTCATTTGTTTTTCTAGAACCTTGAGCATAGCCCACCTATTGGGTTTGCTGCTTTGTGGTATACTGTGTGTTTATATGCTTGTCTCCACCACTGGGTTCTAAGGTTTTACTGAGTAGGCATTGTGTGTTACTCTAATCGCCCAAACACAAGGATGCATTATAGATATTAAATAACATGGGTTGGGTGCATTAAACTGAATAGTGGATTTTAGATTATAGATAACTAACTGGCAATGTTTAATGAAAATAATATCTTCCAGATATTTACAAGTTATCTTGGGTGGAGGAAAAATGTTCCAGCACTAATTAGGAAAATAGAAATGCTGCTTTAGTATGTTCTACAAGTTACTCAAATTGACTCTGAAAGTATGCAAACTGAGACCAGCTTAATTAAATCATAGAAAAACATGGAAATCATAATTGATTTGAGACAATACAGATTAACTATAATCAAGAGACCTCAAATTATATCTTGATCAGAGCCAGACTGATTGAATTTGAGAAAAAAAATGAGAACATTAATTATGAATCACTTGTGATAATATGGAGTTATAGGCTTCAAGTAAGGCTTTGAAACCTTTTCTTATCTCTTACCGCTTTTGAAATCCTTTCTTCCAAAGAGAATGCAAAACAACTTATTGGACCATATGTACTACTTGGTGGCCACTCTGCATTTGGAGATTAGGCCCATGAATGTGGCTCTGTCTCATTTTTCTTGTTAAGGGCTGAGTGGAAATTGATGTATCAACTTTCTATTTTTCGATGTGTTCAAGGACAACCTCTTCTATTCGACTTGCTGAGATTCTAGGTTGGGAAGCCTAGACAAAGAGAACAAGAGCCCCTTTTATGCTGGCCCAAGGTTACTTGGCTGAATCTAGCTTTTCAAAGATGTGAGGTCCGGATTTAATATCATAAACTCAAATTTTGTTTGAGAGCAGGGAACTGGCATTTTAATTGCCGTTAATTATTATACCTTGTTGTCATGGATTGAATTGTGTCCCCCAAAAATGCGTGTTGTAAATTCTACCCCTATACCTGTGGATGCCATACCACTAGAGATTAGGGTTTTCTTTGCTATGTTAATGAGACTATACAACTGTAGGATGTGTCTTAAATGAATCACTTTTAGATACAAAAAGAGCAGATTAGGCATAGAAGCAAGGAAGCACAGATGGGAGAAGACAGATGCCATGCAACATGAAGACCATCAAGGTACTGAGAAATAGAAGCTGAAAAGAGACAAGGACCTTCCCCCAGAGAAGACAGAGAAAGAAAGCCTTCCCCTAGAGCCAGTGCCCTGAATTTGAACTGCTAGCCTCCTAAACTGTGAGAAAATAAATTTCTGTTTGTTAAAGATACCCACGTGTGATATTTCTGTTACAGTAGCACTAAAAAATTAAAACACTTGTTTTGAAGCTCCTTAAAAGAGCTTAGAGGTAATGTTCTCCTAGACATAGCATTAAAACCTAACTGATACGTCACTGCAATTATCATTTATGAATTTTACATATTATCCTTCCCAAACCTATTCTACCTCAATTTTCCAGTTTCACTTTTGATTGAAAAATTTACTTGGTTGCGTATTTTACTTATTTTTCACACATTCCACTCAGCTGAAAATCACAATAAGAAAACTATCTCAATGATTTGTCCCACAGGAACCAAACATAAAACTTGAACTTGCCAAAATCTGCCTTATCCATTCCTGACTATGATTTGTGGCCCGTTATTTAATCCAGAATGTTTCAAGGATTCCCTTGAAAAACAGATCCTATTTCAAAATAATAAGATGGAGTATGCTGTACACTGTATCACCCTCGTAAAGATGTATAATGCTCATTAAAAAAAATGTATAATGCTCATTAAAAAAAAAAATGCTCATTAGCAGGTTAAATACTCCCAGGTTTTTAAATGTCACTGTTTCTCACGTTTCATTGGTCACAAAACTCTTTTCTACCTCGACACCTGTTTAGATGATGTTGAACAAGTATTCTGAAGAATGCACTGTGGAGAGTATTAGCTAAACTTATTAAATAGTACTGTTTTGATCTTAACAATTTGAGAAATGATGTCCCGTCTTCATCCAATCTGGTGTCAAAGTTAAATTAGAAGTGAAAGATCAAAACAGGAGGCTACTGCCTTTTCAACTGAGGCCATAAGGAAGCTGCAATATATTTGGTGTGTTATGTCATATCGTTACCTAATCTATAAAAATCAAAGTCTCCTAGATTTCTCTTTATAATAAAATATAGAAATAAAAAATATGACTAGAAATAAATACAAGGAACACAATTTTGGAACACTGAAGAACTATTACTTAAACCAAAAGAAAACTGAGACTATATAAAAGGTCTTTCCTTCTTGACTTGCTTTTCTTTGACTTGATTAATGTTTACTCTATTTTTATATTCAGCATAATTTAAAATAAACTGCTTTGTTTTCTCACCCACAATTATGCCTTTACTCGTCAATATTTACAAATTTAGAGTATCTAGAAAATACATTACCCTTATTTGTAATTAGTACATTATTAATAGTCAGCTACCACAGCAAAGGTCCCCTTTCCAGAACTCAATATATAGATTCTACCAAATGCTGAAGAAGATATAAAAGCTTCTCTAATAACAGATCTAGCAAAGTATCTCTCCATAGATTCTACTTGCCGTGCAAGTGAATGCTTTTTTTCACCACCATTTTACACTATATTCATAGTACTTAGTTCAAGAGGGATAAGCCCACGCGTCTTTACTAGATCATGAAAATTGCTTGAAATATGAAGCATCTGATACACCGTTAAATTGTTTTCCTCTACTAAAGGACTCCTAGTTAGTAAACACCAATGCTTTAAAGTTAGGGCAACTGAGTGGTTTAAATTAACCTGTTTTACTTTAAAAAGATTTAAATTAATTTATTAGATTCCAAAGCAAAATAAGGAATAATAGGAAATTTGTCATCTTATAACTTGTAAATAAATACTGAAAGTTTTTATTTCTGAGAGACTCTAGCCCATATGTGAATTCCACAAATCTGAATAAATCATTGAATTACTTTGTACAGTATAACAGAAACACCCTGAGTGATTATTGCTTTTTCCCTAGAGTTAGAAATAAGTGAGTAAAAGCAAGTTAACATTTTTAAATGGTAGTAAACCATGTTAGAGTATAAATTTGAAATTGGTATTACATACTCTAAATCCCTGTTAGCCTAATCAATAGTAAGTTAGATGGAATAGTGTTTACTTTACAAATAATTACCTTTATTATGAATTGAGATAAGCCAGAAGTACAGTTTACTCACCTAGGAAAATGAGGACTATCATGTTGGACAACTTGAGACTGTTCTCCTGGAAGAAAAGCAGGTCTTTGTACTCCAACCACCTTCCCAGCAGTATCTAAGCAGAATAGACCTTCAGCTTCTCTTCTGGCTTCCTAAAAGTATTACCGATTCAAGTCAGCTTTCTATGTCACCATTTCCTCTCTGAGCTGTGAACTTTCCTAATTATATCCAAATTCAATTACTTTCTTCTGTGTGTGCTGATCTCAGATATTACATTTTCAAGAAAGCCCAGAAGCCAAATACTAAGGGAAGTGATATATGCTCTGAAAATTTTGTTTTGTTTTCCAACCGAATACTTAGCTGTATAAAATCCTCCCAAATATAACCCAAGGTTTATCTAGAGACTTGAGCATGCTCAGCTTCCACATCTTTAATTAATCTCATTGAGGCAGTTCATGTCGTTTGAGGACGTGGAAAAGGAAAATGTAATAGAAATTCAGGTTCCACTAGAATCCATTTGATGTGTCTCGTCTTCCCAAACAAGGAAAATTTTGTTGCATGTGCCACAAATCCCAGTATGCTTATACACTGTGTTACTTTGGTTACAATTCCTCAAGCCCTCCAAATACAACTACAGTGTAAAAAAAAAAAAAAAAACTTCATTCACTGATACAGAAGTTCTCTATTACGCTGCAAAGGTACTCATTCACTTCTATGTTCATTGCCTTACAGCTACCTACTTTCCTCCTAGCTTCAGCGAGGGGTGTTATGTATCTTAACATGTGTTCCTTTGATTCCGCTCTTCCTCCCAAGAGCCTATAGCACATGATCTACCTTTGAGTGTTATGAAGTTTCCATTTTTAAATCACCCTGATATCTTTCTGTAATGAATGCCAAAACCAAAAAAAGGAAAAAAACCCACTGCGATAGGGTTAATTCCAAATCATAGTGACCCTATGTGGTAGAGTAGAACAGCCCCACTGAGTTTCCAAGGAGCGGCTCGTGGATTCAAACTGCCCGTCCTTTTTAGGTAGTCATCAAGCTCTTAACCATTGCGACATCAGGCCCTCAGTGAATGCTACTGTTACCCGCTGCTGGCCAGTCGATTCCTACTCATAGCAACCCTATAGGATAGAGTAGAACTGCCCCAAAGAGTTTCCAAGGAGTACCTGGTACATTCCAACTGCCAGCCCTTTGGTTAGCAGCCATAGCACTTAACCACTACATCACCAGGGTATGTAAAATGTTGCTTGGGCAAGATATTAAGATAAGATAGGTGTGGATAACTGACAACCTGGAGATGGGAAAGGGGAGTTGTGTGTGTACAGTACAACATAAGAGTTTTTTTTTTTTTAATTTCATATTGTTCACGTTTATTTTACACTAGAAGTTATAATACATTTTGCTTTCTGGATGCATAATAGAAAAATCACACACTCTAGAGTCCAACAAACATAAATTCTAACCCTGCTTTTCTCTAGGGATATAGGTAAATGATTTAACATCTGAAGTCTTACTCATGCTTCTGTAAAACGGGTGGATGATATCCATGGATTCTATAAACATTAAGGGTATGTAAAGAGTTTATCACAGAGATTGACATAGAAGTTACATTGATAGGTGGTAATTATGATATAACAGAAGAATTATACAGCTTCATAAAATTAATCAGTTATTTCCTTTTAAAAGCATTGAATCACTTCCTCACCTTTCATTGTGCCACTGTTCCCTTCTCCTACGGGCCCCTTCTCAGAATAAAATTTTAAAGGTATAAAGTAAAAAAAAAAAAAAAAAAATTACAAAGGAAAGTAATTATACTGAAATATGATTTTCAAAATATTTAAAAGAACAAATTAGTGATAAAGTAGTTTATGTGCTTCCTTATTAAGGGATTAAATATCAAAATCTAAATGGGTCTAATAATACTGTAATTTCAGTGTAATGATGACAAAAGAACCTAATTAGAAGTATCTGACAAATGCAATGCCATATAAAATATCTGTAATTACTATTGGTGAGAAAGACAGCACAGAAGAGCTAAGTGTCAATTGAATTTTAGTAAATATAAAACACAATTATGCCCAAGTAAATTCACAGACAGCCCAGATTTATAAATCTTAATCTAATGTCTATGAAAGCAATATTTTCAACTCAATTATCTATTCAAATGGTGGCAGCTACTGAATTAGAACATTATAAAAAAGTGCAATAATCAATTTCCAGAGAAAACCATTAATTTCAGTATTTTCCAGTGATATGTGTGTGATTTTAAGACGTGTCCTATGTTTCAAAAATATATTATAAAATAAATGAAATGGAAGAAAGTGCTGTCATTACAATTGGGGTGGGAAGCCTAGAGCTGTACTCACTGGGGTTTGACATGACCATCCACAGCTGCCATGGAGGCAACCAAAGCCTTAAAAATTTCCTTTAAAAATTCATTGCTATCACTTAGGTAAAAACATTTTTTTTTTCAAATAAAGAAATAATTTCCCTGATAGTTAAAGGAAAAGCACTAGATTTCACATGTGGTTAATGGGTAAAACTAGGATTTCCATTCAACAAACATTTACTAAGATTACTACATCTAAGGCTCTGTGCAAAAGCAAAAGTGAGGCATGGCCCCTAGTCTCATGGGTCAGATAAACTGGGGTGCAGAAGAAACTAGACATAAAAAAGGAAGAAAACCTTGTTGAAAAAATAAAAACATAGTAAATCTGTAGGGGTGGGAGGAAATATGTTGCCTTTGAGTCTATTCCGACTCTTAGCAACGCTACAGGACAGAGTAGAACTGGCTCATAGGGTTTCCTAGGCTGTAAATCTTTACGGAAGCCAACTGCCACATCTTTCTCCAGTGGAGCAGCTGGTGGGTTCAAACTGCTGACCTTTGGTTAGCAGCCGGGCACTTTAACTACTGTGCCACCAGGACTTCTTTAATCAGTAAAAATTTTGTGTTTAAGGCCATTTTGACTTGTCCACAAACACCCTTGCTTTGCGCTTCTATTTCTCTGCTTGAAACTTGTTAGATGCTCATGTCTGGAGGAGAGAAAGGTTGATCACCCTTTCTGGAATCACGCTAAAATTTATCCCTCTGGATGAATGTATTATTGTATGCATTATTAATAAAACCAAAAACACAAACTAATTGCCATAGGGCTTTCAAGGCTGTGACCTTTCAGAAGCAGATCACCAGGTCTTTCTTCTGAGGTGTCTCTGGGTGGGTTCGAACTACCAAATTTTCAATTAGTAATCAAGTGCTCAACAGCTTGTGCCATCCATGGACTGTTATTTTTTTTTAATTAATTTTTATTAAGCTTCAAGTGAACATTTACCATTCCAATCAGTCTGTGACATGTAGGTTTACATACATCTTTCTCCCTTCTCCCACTTGCTCTCCCCCTATTGAGTCAGCCCTTTCAGTCTCTCGTTTCGTGCCAATTTTGCCATCTTCCCTCTCTCTCTATCTTCCCATCCCCCCTCCAGTCAAGAGTTGCCAACATGCTCTCCAGTGTCCACCTGATTTAATTGGCTCACTCTTCATCAGCATCTCTCTCCCCCCCACTGACCAGTCCTTTTCATGCCTGATGAGTTGTCTTCGGGGATGGTTCCTGTCCTGTGCCAACAGAAGTTCTGGGGAGCATTGTCTCTGGGATTCCTCTAGTTGCATTCATATCATTAGGTATGGTCTTTTTATGAGAATTTGGGGTCTGTATCCCATTGGCCTCCTGCTCCCTCAGGAGTTGTCTGTTGTGCTCCCTAGCAGGGCAGACATCGATTGTGGCCGGGCACCAACTAGTTCTTCTGGTCTCAGGGTAATGTAGGTCTCTGGTTCATGTGGCCCTTTCTGTCTCTTGGGTTCTTAGTGTGGCCTTGGTGTTCTTTCTTTGCCTTTGGTCCAGGTGGGTTGAGACCAATTGATGTATCTTAGATGGCCGCTTGTTGGCATTTAGGACCCCAGGCGCCACAATTCAAAGTGGGATGCAGAATGTTTTCATAATAGAATTATTTTGCCCGTTGACTTAGAAGTCTCCTCTAACCACGTTCCCCAGAACCCGGCCCCTGCTCCGCTGACCTTTGAACCTTTCATTTTATCCCGGAAACCTCTTTGCTTTTAGTCCAGTCCAATTAGGCTGACCTTCCTTGTATTGTGTGTTGTCTTTCCCTTCATCCAAAGCAGTTCTTATCTACTGATTGATCTATAAAAAACCCTCTCCCTCCCTCCCTCCCTGCCCCCTTTGTAACCACAAAAGTATGTGTTCTTCTCCATTTTTTCTATTTCTCAAGGTCTTATAATAGTGGTCTTATACAATATTTGTTCTTTTGCCTCTGACTCATTTCGCTCAGCATAATGTGTTCCAGATTCCTCCATGTTATGAAATGTTTCAGAGATTCGTCACTGTTCTTTATCGATGCGTAGTATTCCATTGTGTGAATATACCACAATTTATTTACCCATTCATCCGTTGACGGACACCTTGGTTGCTTCCAGCTTTTTGCTATTGTAAACAGAGCTGCAATAAACATGGGTGTGCATATGTCTGTTTGTGTGAAGGCTCTTGTATCTCTAGGGTATATTCCTAGGAGTGGGATTTCTGGGTTGTATGGTAGTTCTATTTCTAACTGTTTAAGGTAACGCCAGATGGATTTCCAAAGTGGTTGTACCATTTTACATTCCCACCAGCAGTGTATGAGAGTTCCAATCTCTCCGCAGCCTCTCCAACATTTATTATTTTGTGTTTTTTGGATTAATGCCAGTCTAGTTGGTGTGAGATGGAATCTCATCGTAGTTTTAATTTGCATTTCTCTAATGGTTAACGATCGAGAGCATTTTCTCATGTATCTGTTGGCTGCCTGAATATCTTCTTTAGTGAAATGTGTGTTCATATCCTTTGCCCACTTCTTGATTGGGTTGCTTGTCTTTTTGTGGTTGAGTTTTGACAGAATCATGTAGATTTTAGAGATCAGGCGCTGGTCTGAGATGTCATAGCTGAATATTCTTTCCCAGTCTGTAGGTGGTCTTTTTACTCTTTTGGTGAAGTCTTTAGATGAGCATAGGTGTTTGATTTTTAGGAGCCCCCAGTCATCTGGTTTCTCTTCATCATTTTTGGTAATGTTTTGTATTCTGTTTATGCCCTGTATTAGGGCTCCTAGGGTTGTCCCTATTTTTTCTTCCATGATCTTTATCGTTTTAGTCTTCATGTTTAGGTCTTTGATCCATTTGGAGTTAGTTTTTGTGCGTGGTGTGAGGTATGGGTCCTGTTTCATTCTTTTGCAAATGGATATCCAGTTATGCCAGCACCATTTGTTAAAAAGACTATCATTTCCCCAATTGACTGACACTGGTCCTTTGTCAAATATCAGCTGCTCATACATGGATGGATTTATATCTGGGTTCTCAATTCTGTTCCATTGGTCTATGTGCCTGTTGTTGTACCAGTACCAGGCTGTTTTGACTACTGTAGCTGTGTAATAGGTTCTGAAATCAGGTAGAGTGAGGCCTCCCACTTTCTTCTTCTTTTTCAGTAATGCTTTGCTTATCCGGGGGTTTTTTCCCTTCCATATGAAATTAGTGATTTGTTTGTCTATCCCCTTAAAATATGACATTGGTATTTGGATTGGAAGTGCATTATATGTATAGATGGCTTTTGGTAGAATAGACATTTTTACTATGTTAAGTCTTCCTATCCATGAGCAGGGTATGTTCTTCCACTTAAGTATGTCCTTTTGAATTTCTTGCAGCAGAGTTTTATAGTTTTCTTTGTATAGGTCTTTTACATCCTTGGTAAGATTTATTCCTAAGTATTTTATCTTCTTGGGGGCTACTGTGAATGGTATTGATTTGGTTATTTCCTCTTCGGTGTTCTTTTTGTTGATGTAGAGGAATCCAAGTGATTTTTGTATGTTTATTTTATAACCTGAGACTCTTCCAAACTCTTCTATTAGTTTCAGTAGTTTTCTGGAGGATTCCTTAGGGTTTTCCATGTATACGATCATGTCATCTCCAAATAGTGATAGCTTTACTTCCTCCTTGCCAATCTGGATACCCTTTATTTCTTTGTCTAGCCTAATTGCCCTGGCTAAGACTTCAAGTACGATGTTGAATAAGAGTGGTGATAAAGGGCATCCTTGTCTGGTTCCCGTTCTCAGGGGAAATGCTTTCAGGTTCTCTCCATTTAGAGTGATATTGGCTGTTGGCTTTGCATAGATGCCCTTTATTATGTTGAGGAATTTTCCTTCAATTCCTATTTTGGTAAGAGTTTTTATCATAAATGGGTGTTGAACTTTGTCAAATGCCTTTTCTGCATCTATTGATAAGATCATGTGGTTTTTATCCTTTGTTTTATTTATGTGATGGATTACATTAATGTTTTTTCTGATATTAAACCAGCCTTGCATACCTGGTATAAATCCCACTTGATCAGGGTGAATTATTTTTTTGATGTGTTGTTGGATTCTATTGGCTAGAATTTTGTTGAGGATTTTTGCATCTATGTTCATGAGGGATATAGGTCTATAATTTTCTTTTTTTGTAATGTCTTTACCTGGTTTTGGTATCAGGGAGATGGTAGCTTCATAGAATGAGTTGGGTAGTATTCCGTCTTGTTCTATCCTTTGAAATACCTTCAGTAGTAGTGGTGTTAAGTCTTCTCTGAAGGTTTGGTAGAACTCTGCAGTGAAGCTGTCTGGGCCAGGACTTTTTTTTGTTGGAAGTTTTTTGATTACCATTTCAATCTCTTTTTTTGTTATGGGTCTATTTAGTTGTTCTACTTCTGAATGTGTTGGTTTAGGTAGGTAGTATTTTTCCAAGAATTTATCCATTTCTTCTAGGTTTTCAAATTTGTTAGAGTACAATTTTTCGTAGTAATCTGAAATGATTCTTTTAATTTCATTTGGTTCTGTTGTGATGTGGTCCTTCTCGTTTCTTATTCGGGTTATTTGTTTCCTTTCCTGTTTTTCTTTAGTCAGTCTAGCCAATGGTTTATCAATTTTGTTAATTTTTTCAAAGAACCAGCTTTTGGCTTTGTTAATTCTTTCAATTGTTTTTCTGTTCTCTAATTCATTTAGTTGAGCTCTAATTTTTATTATTTGTTTTCTTCTGGTGCCTGATGGGTTCTTTTGTTGCTCAGTTTCTATTTGTTCAAGTTGTCGGGACAGTTCTCTGATTTTGGCTCTTTCTTCTTTTTGTATGTGTGCATTTATGGATATAAATTGGCCTCTGAGCACTGCTTTTGTTGTGTCCCAGAGGTTTTGTTTTGATAGGAAGTATTTTCATTCTCGTTGCTTTCTAAGAATTTCCTTATTCCCTCCTTGATGTCTTCTATAACCCAGTCTTTTTTCAAGAGGGTATTGTTCATTTTCCAAGTATTTGATTTCTTTTCCCTAGTTTTTCTGTTATTGATTCCTAGCTTCATTGCCTTGTGGTCTGAGAAGATGCTTTGTAATATTTTGATGTTTTGGATTCTACCAAGATTTGTTTTGTGACCTAATATGTGGTCTATTCTAGAGAATGTTCCATGTGCACTAGGAAAAAAAGTATATCTTGCAGCAGTTGGGTGGAGAGTTCTGTATAAGTCAATGAGGTCAAGTTGGTTGATTGTTTTAAGTAGGTCTTCCGTGTCTCTATTGAGCTTCTTCCTGGATGTCCTGTCCTTCTCCGAAAGTGGTGTGTTGAAGTCCCCTACTATAAATGTGGAGGTGTCTATCTTGCTTTTCAATTCTGTTAAAATTTGATTTATGTATCTTGCAGCCCTGTCTTTGGGTGCGTAAATATTTAATATGGTTATATCTTCCTGCTTATTTGTCCCTTTTATCATTATATAGTGTCCTTCTTTATCCTTTGTGGCGGATTTAAGTCTAAAGTCTATTTTGTCAGAAATTAATATTGCTACTCCTCTTCTTTTTTGCTTATTATTTGCTTGATATGTTTTTTTCCATCCTTTGAGTTTTAGTTTGTTTGTGTCTCTAAGTCTAAGGTGTGTCTCTTGTAGGCAGCATATAGATGGATCATGTTTCTTTATCCAGTCCGTGACTCTCTGTCTCTTTATTGGTGCATTTAGTCCATTTACATTCAGCGTAATTATAGATAAATAAGTTTTTAGTGCTGTCATTTTGATGCCTTTTCATGTGTGTTGTTGGCCTTTTCATTTTTCCACATACTTTTTTTGTGCTGAGACGTTTTTCTTAGTAGCTTGTGAGATCCTCATTTTCATAATGTTTAACTTTATGTTTGTTGAGTCGTTACTTTTTTCTTGAGTTATGGAATTGATATTCCTTTTTGTGGTTACCTTATTATTTACCCCTATTTTTCTAAGTAAAAACCTAACCTGTATTGTTCTATATCGCCTTGTATCACTCTCCATCTGGCAGTTCAATGCCTCCTATATTTAGTCCCTCTTTTTGATTGTTGTGATTGTTTACCTATTGGTTTCCATGATTTCCTGTTATGTGTATTATTTTGTTTATTTATTTATTTTTTAGAATTAATCGTACTTTGTTTTTGTGCTTTCCCTATTTGAGTTGCGTTGATATCAGGACGTTCTGTTTGTGAACTTGTATTGTGCTGGTACCTGATATTATTGGTCATCAGGCCGAACAATCTCCTTAAGCATTTCTTGCAGTCTTGGTTTAGTTTTTGCAAATTCTCTAAACTTGTGTTTATCTGTAAATACCTTAATTTCTCCTTCATATTTCAGAGAGAGTTTTGCTGGATGTATGATCCTTGGTTGGCAGTTTTTCTCCTTCAGTGCTCTGTATACGTCGTCCCATTCCCTTCTTGCTTGCATGGTTTCCGCTGAGTAGTCTGAACTTATTCTTATTGATTCTCCCTTGAAGGAAACCTTTCTTTTCTCCCTGGCTGCTTTTAAAATTTTCTGTTTGTCTTTGGTTTGGGCAAGTTTGATGATAATATGTCTTGGTGTTTTTCTTTTTGGATCAATCTTAAATGGGGTTCGATGAGCATCTTGAATAGATATCCTTTCATCTTTCTTGATGTCAGGGAAGTTTTGTGTCAGGAGTTCTTCAACTATTTTCTCTGTGTTTTCTGTACCCCCTCCCTGTTCTGGGACTCCAATCACTCGCAAGTTATCCTTCTTGATAGAGTCCCACATGATTCTTAGGGTTTCTTCATTTTTTTTAATTCTTTTATCTGATTTTTTTTCAGCTATGTTGGAGTTGATTCCCTGGTCCTCCAGAAGTCCCAGTCTACATTCTAACTGCTCGAGTCTGCTCCTCTAACTCTCTATTGCGTTGTCTAATTCTGTAATTTTATTGTTAATCTTTTGGATTTCTACATGCTGTCTCTCTATGGATTCTTGCAACTTATTAATTTTTCCACTATGTTCTTGAATAACTTTTTTGAGTTCTTCAACAGTTTTATCAGTGTGTTCCTTGGCTTTTTCTGCAGTTATCCTAATTTCATTTGTGATATCTTTAAGCATTCTGTAAATTAGTTTTTTATATTCTGTATCTGATAACTCCAGGATTGTATCTTCATTTGGGAAAGATTTTGATTCTTTTGTTTGGGGGGTTGGAGAAGCTGTCACAGTCTGTTTCTTTATGTGGTTTGGTATGGACTGCTGTCTCCGAGCCATCATTGGGAAACTAGATTTTCCAGGTAATCAGCTAAAAAAAAAATGCAGTCAGATCCCTATCTGAATTCTCCTTCTGGCTCAGGGTATTTGGATGTTAATGGAGCCACCTGGGGAGGGTGGGGGAGGGATCAGAGAGCTAGGCGTGTAGCACCACAAAGTATAGAGCTGATCCCCGCATTCATGCTCCGCCCCCATCCTCCAGAATCCTGGCAGGACGGCTCCCTGGCTGAGACGCTACTCTCCCCGCTCCAAGATCAGTCACTTCCTCCCGGGGATTTCTCCCTCCAGTGCGCTGCACCGCTCGCGCGAACTGGGTGGGCTTGGCCCTCCCGGACAGCTGGGCCCGCCCCCGGTGTCTATTCAGGGGAATGCGTTCACACCCCGCCCACTCTCGCCAAGATCCCAGCGGGACGGCTCCCCGGCTGGGACGCTGCTCTCCCCGCTCCAAGACCAGTCACTTCCGGGAATTTCTCCCTCCGGTGCGCTGCACCGCTCCCGCGAACTGGGTGGGCGTGGCCCTCACGAACGTCTGGGCACCCCCCCCCAGGGTCGCTTTAGGGAAATATAGCTGATCCCCACGCTCGCGTCTCACCCGCCTCCCGCCAAACTCCCGGCAGGACGGCTCCCCGGCTGGGACGCTGCTCTCCCCACTCCAAGATCAGTCACTGCCTCCCGGGTGTTTCTCCCACCGGCTGCGCCGCTACGCCGCCTGCGCCAACCAGCTGGACTCCCTCCTGGGATGGGTTCGGGGGGGGTAGGGCTGGGCCCCTTGTCTGTGCCGTCTGCCTCCCTGGGCTCTGCCCCAGCCTGGGCTCCGAAGGTCACCTGCCTGGTACGCTGGCTCTTAGTTCTGAAAACGATCGCTGTCTGCCCGTATTTGTTCGTTCTCCGTCTCTAAGTCTGTGTTTGTTGTTCAAAGTTCGTAGATTGTTATGTATGTGATCGATTCACTTGTTTTTCCGAGTCTTTGTTGCTAGAGGGATCCGCGGTAGCGTCCACCTAGTCCGCCATCTTGGCCCCGCCTCCCATGGACTGTGTTATTAATGGCAGTGTATTATTATTCTCTTTCCTTTGAAAATGCCCGTTTTTTCTATTCTGAAACTTGTATATGTTTTACCTAATCCTTGGAATTTAGAATTTTCAATAGGAATCTGTATAGGTATTCAATCAGTTCTGTTAGTTTCTTGCCATTTCAATCTTCAAGTCCAATTATTTCTTTAGGTTAATGAGAAAACCTTTCCAAAGCCCCAAACACATACAGTTAAAGAAGATCGGACAATAAGAAGTAAGGGTTTTACTGAATTTGTGAGATCTAATTAAGCAGATATGGACTTAAAGGTAATTTTTAAATAAGAAAATTATTTTCAGAACAAACTCTGAGGCAGGAGAAAACATAATGTGAGCTCATGATAGCAGAGATAGAACAAAGAAACTGATGTAATTAATGACAGGGCACCTTCTAGTAGGAGGTGTAATGGGAACACAATGCAGAACAGAGCTGACTCTGCAGCTCTGACCACCTAACTCCATGAGGTGTTTGCATTTTGCTTGAACCATTTTTCATTTCAATGTTATAGGAGAGCCGGCTCTCTGTTTTATGAAAGCTGGCGTGATCTTCATCAGGATAAACCAAACCTGTTGCCGTCGAGTCAATTCCAACCCATAGTGACCCTATAGGACAGAGTAGATCTGCCTCATAGGGTTTTCAAGGAGCAGCTGGTCGATTCACACTGCCAAAATTTTGGTTAGCAGCCGAGCTCTTAACCACTGTGCCACCAGGGCTCCTCATCAGGACAAGAATGTAAGAATTTTTTGAAATAAGTAATTCCTAGTAATGAGTGAAGGTGTTCCTGCTGGAGCAAACAGTTGAATACTTGGCTGCTAACTGAAAGGTTGGTGGTCAAACCAACCCAGCCATTCCATGGGAGAAAGGTCTGGAGATCTGCTTCTGTAAAGATTACAGTCAAGAAAACCTTATGGGACAGTTCTACGCTGTCACATGGGGGTCACTATAAATCGAAATTGACTCAACAGCACTCAACAACAATAGTAACAACAGTGATGAGTGAAATAATTATGATCTTACTTTTCCCTGGGTAAGAAGTAAATCCAGGATGGGATAAAAAAAAAAAAAAAAGTAAAGAACATGATGGTTTCTTTAGGTTTAGTGACGGAAATTATAGTGGGAACAAAAGTGTGAGAGAAAAGGATGGACATGCAGTGGTTGGCTTGGAGTAGATTATTATACTTTATATTTCGATTGAGGATTTATTTCCTAGGAGGTAATAAGGTACAATGTGTAGCCTGTGAGAGTGGTTCAGTGAAGGACAGTAGAAATCAAAGTCATTTACCTCAGGGAGGCCAAGGAAGTAGGAAGCTGGATTGTGAAATGACTTGAAATAACCCGAAGGCTGGAGAGTATAACTTCAAGCCAGGTGTGTGAGGGAGGGGTGGAGAGGCAAAGTGACTCACAAGATCAACAACAGAGAGAGGTCAATGATAGTAAAGCCCCTCAAAAGGGGTCAGGTTTCTATTTATGAATAGAAGAGCAGTCTTCTGGGCATAAAACTGGTGAGCAAAGAGCATGTTGGTCCTACATCACAATTTGATGACGGTTGTTGTTTTTAGGTGCCATCAAGTCAGTTCTGACTCATAGTAGCCTTACGTATAACAGAATGAAATGTTGCCTGGTCCTGTGCCATCCTCATAACATTTCTATGTTTGTGTCCATTTTTATAGCCATTGTGTCATTCCATCTCATTGAAGGTCTTCCTCTTTTTTGCTAATCCTCTACTTTACCAAGCATGACATCTTTCTTCAGGTATTGCTCCTTCCTGATAATATGTCCAAAGTGAATGAGACAAAGTCTTGCCATCCTCGCTCCTAAGGAACGTTCTGGCTGAACTTCTTCCAAGACAGATTCATTCATTCTTTTGGCAGTCCATGGTATATTTAATAGTCTTCACCAGGACCACTATTCAAATACATCAATTCTTCTTCGGGCATTCTTTTTCATCATTCAGCTTTCACATGCATATAAGGCACGGCATGGGTCACACACACCTTAGTCATCAAAGTGACATCTTTGCTTTTTAAAACTTGAAAGAGGTCTTCTGCAGCAGATTTCCCCAATGCAATAGGTCATTTGATTTCTTGACTGCTGCTTCTATGGGTGTTGATTGTGGATCCAAGTTAAATGAAGTTCTTGACAGCTTCAATATTTTCTCCATTTATCATGATCTTGCTTATTGGTCTAGTTGTGAAGATTTGTATTTTCTTTATGTTGACGTATAATTCATACTGGAGGCTGTAGTCTTTGATCTCATCAGTAAGTGATTCAAGCCCTTCTCATTTTCATCAAGCAAGGTTGAATCATCTGCATATTGCTGGTTGTTAATGAGTCCCCCTTCAATCCTGATGCCGCGTTCTTCTTCACATACTCCGTCTTTTCGGATTATTTTCTCAGCATACAGATTGAATAAGTATGGTCAAAGGACACACATTTTCCAATTTTAAATCATGCAGTATTCTCTTATTTTGTCTGAATGACTGCCTCTTTGTCTATGTATAGGTTTCACATGAGCACAATGAAGTGATCTGGAATTTCCATTCTTCACAATGTTATCCACAGTTTATGACCCACACAGTCAAATGCCTTTACATAGTCAATAAAACACAGGTAAACATCTTTCTGGTATTTTCTGCTTTCAGCCAAGATCCGTCTGACATCAGCAATGATATCCCTTGTTCCACATTGATGGTGGTTAAAGAATGGGAATTGGTGTTGTCAAAGTAAAGTTTAATTTTGGTTAAAAAAAAAAAAAAGGTATGTGCTGGGTATACTCTGAGAATATACACCGATTTGTTCACAGTGGAAAAGGAGTTCAAGAAGGCTCAGTGAGAATAATTGGGAGAAAATGGAGTAAATAGTTGAGTTGGGGGAAAATTGCTATATAATTATTATTTATTAATTAATTCAAGAGGTAGTCATCCAAGTGTCTTCCATGTCCCAGGAACTATTCTCAGCATCAGCAACAGAGCAGTAAGCAAGACAAAGATTGTTGTTGAGGGCATTCCTGTGGACTATTGTAGAATATTGAAGGATATAGGCAATTAAAAAAAAAAAATAATAGAAATAAAATTTTTTTTTTTTTAGGCAATTAACAGACTTTTCCTTTATACTTATCCTAAATTGCTACAGCCCTATGAGTTATGAAGTGACTCCACACTTGTCAAGGTGCCTAATTTTGGAATAAGGTAATATAAGTGCCAGAACTAACTAAAGTTCTTAGTTGGTATTAGATCCATGGCCAATATCTCCAGATTGCAGAGAATTCTGCACAGCATAACGCAAATGGAGCTGTGATATGGTGTAAAAGGAAACTGGTGCTCATACTCTGGTGAATTCAGGATCAGTCATAGTTAAAACCAAAAATGGGAAGTGGAAAAATATTTATGATGTTTGGATCATTAAAATAATTTTTTTTAGAAAACAAAGCAAACTCATCATGTGATTAGCCAGATACATGCTAAAATATCTGAAACTCTCATAAGGCAATGTGGCCAGCATCCCTGTGTTTTGTGACCTAAAAGAGAAATGAGGAAGACAAAGAGTATGGCAGTCCTGCTCATGTGGCCTCGTATGTTGTATGTCATCTCTCTAGATGACCTCAGAAGAAAATGTAAGTCATTCTTAGAGAAGGGGAGGGTCAAGATGAGCAAGAATAAAAACTCGGAACATAAAGACTAGCCCAAGTAGCAAAACAATTCTGAAAGAAACATTTTTAAAAGGCCAAGAAAAAAATAAAAAATGCTGAAGAAAAAAAATTTTTTTTAAATAAAAGATTGGTAAATATGTTAGAAACAAAGATGTAAATGATGAGCCAATCAGAATCAATAGTGAACATTTATTAGAGAAAGATGATGCAAAAAGGAACTCATACAACAGCTAATATAGTGGAAAAATTAGCCATTTATAATTTGGAATTTCTCATTATAAATCCGAAAAACAATCACAGTTGGCATAAGTCTTCCTATGGATTGAGTACAACACTAAGCAAAAGCATATGGTCCTGTGTTTGACAGCATGTTTTTATGACTTTATGTCTAAATGGTTCCAAATTGTGAGACAAGCTCAATGATGGCCAGTGGAGCAAGACTGGCTAGGTAAGGTCTAGGATGAATTGTTTTACAATACATTTTCTGTATTGGTGAACTTCAAGAGGGTAGAGGATGGTCAGAAAGTGGGAGTTAGCACATCTGCAAATTTTAATTTTTCAGACATACCAGGGAGGTACTACTCTTCAGAAAATAATTCAAAACAAAACAAAATAAATAAATAAATAAATAACACAAAACTCTCAATAGGACACATTAAATAAGACACATGAAGGGTAAAAAATCAAAGCCCAGTAAAGAAGAAGTATTATACAAATTCACATCAAAATAAGGTTTTCTTTGTAAAATAGAAATTGGACTTGAGCATATCGATATTATAACTAGTCTAAAAGGTTGTAGGAAATGAAAAAATAGGAGCACAGCAGAGAGGTTATTGGAGGTGTCTTATATAACTAATTGAGGCTAAGCCAATATAAGTTTCTAAACAGTGTTTTCCATACTCAAATGCACAGGTGAATTATTGGGAGAGTTTAAAAATACAGACTAAAATTTGAATCTCCTGAAGCTAATCTTAATGAAGTCTTCATATCTACATGTCTCATATCAAAATTGTTTTGGCCATTTACCCAAGGCAGTAAAAGAAGAGTAAGCATGTTACTATTAGAAAATGCTTTCAGGTGCAAGTTTCAAAAAGAAGAAAAAGAAAGAGAGAGTGAAAGAAAATATGAGAGAAAATAAGTAAAGGTCTTGTAAGAACAGTAGAATTATGGAACCTGTGTATTTGTAGAACAGTGAGGAGAACTAACCACTAGGGTAAATAATACAATTGAAGAGTGAACCAGGTGAAGAAAGTGAATCTTTGAAAATCTGAGATTATTAAAATCATATGAAAATAAGTATCATTTGAGGATATATTCTCTAACTGATGAAACTTTGAATGTTGCACATATATATGCATATATATGTACGTATATGTGTATGTGTGTTGTTGTTGTTTGTTACCATCTAGTAGGCTCCATCTCATGGTGACCCCATATACAACAGAACAAAATATTGCCCCGTCCTCCGCCATCTCCACAGTCACTGGTAAGCTCAAGTCCATTGTTGGAGCTACTGTGTATTTTGAATTTCTTTTAACCTAGTGGGCTCATCTTCCAGCACTATATAGGACAATATTCTATTGTGATTCATAGGGTTTTCAATGGTTAATTTTTGGAACCAGATCTTCAGGCCTTTCTTCCTAGTCTGTCTCAGTCTGGAAACTCCACTGAAACCTGTGGACATAGGTGACCCTATTAATATTTGAAATACTGGTTGCATAGCTTCTAGTATCATAGCAAAACAGGTGGTGTACAAGCGTATGTATGTGTAATTCACATTGCATATATATAAAATGGAAATGAGTTGAGTTAATATCCTTAGAGATTTCTAGTCAGAAGAAACTGAACGTTGTTACCAGCTTCTACACTTAAGAGTTTGTGCAAAAGAAGGTTAGAGACTTATTCTCTAATCTTTAAGGCTAAAATTTTTCATTAATAACATGGAGATGGTAATGCCTAGCATAGTTATTGTGAGACCTAAGTGAGGGAGACATGAAATGCTCCTAGGAGAATGCTTGGCACATTTAAGTCATCAATATATGCTAGCTATTATAATGAATATGTGACTAATATTTTAATTTTTTTAATTGAATAATGGATAGTCTTCATGATCTAGGTATAACTTTATAGACAATTCTCCACTTTACCTACCTGAGCCATATAAACCAAAAAACCAAACCCAGTGCCATTGAGTCGACTCCAACTCATAGCGACCCTATAGAACTGCCCCATAGAGTTTCCAAGGAGTGCCTGGTGGATTCGAACTGCTGACCCTTTGGTTAGCAGCCGTAGCACTTAACCACTACTCCACCAGGGTTTCTGAACCATATAAAGAGAGCTTTAAATCTGTCCCCCATTTGAAGGGGGAACAGCGCTTCTTTCAGGAGACACTTTCCCTATCTCACGTGCAATAAATCAAGTTGTGTGTTATATCATGCACTGTTAAGGATTTACCAGGCCCACACATATTCTGTTTGTACCATTCTCCCTTGATAATTAATATATTACTTCAAATATTGTGAAGTTAATAAGAAATGGAATATATAACAGTGTCTTGTTTTGTTTTTTATTTGAGTTTTATCTTTCTACTTTTTCATAGGAGCTGGCCCTATGAAAAGTAATGGAATAGGTGTTTTGTTTCTGAAGGTGAAAGAAGTGGTACCCTGCTCACCTGACATCACATTGACCTAGGATTCTCAAACTCAGCTGCCTTTCTGTTTGAAGCAGCAACCTTAGGTGGGGCTTGGGAGGGTAGCCTTTAACACAAATCCCAAAGACCACTGATACACACAGAAACCCTGGGAAGAAAATGAAAGGATCTTTTTGAAGATGTAACTTTTTTGTCCTTGAGCTATGCTTCATTTGTTCTCTAATTGCATATTTACTATTTGTTTACTTCATAAAAATAGCAAGAGTCTACATCCTATACAGTGGGAAGTGTGTGAAGTTTGTGAAGATATGATGACCTTGTTTTAGAGCTGACTCTAGGACTAGGAGTATCCAGAAACCAAGTACCTAGTCTGTGATAAGAGGGGACTCAGAGCAAAACATTCTCAACACTGAAAGAGCCAGTCTTTCTTGGGATTTCACTACGAGAGGTTCACATTTTCTTGTGAAATCACCCCATATTCAAATTACATTTAGCTGGAAGGAGTCAAGTTATTTACCTTGCCCAGTTATTTTGGCTACATCTTTGATAAAGTTTAGAATAAACAGTGCTGAATAAAAATGCATTTCTTTATTAAAACTATTGGCCCTGATTCTGTAATTTATCAGAATCATTTAGGAACTTAAAATAGTTCTAAAAATTATATATATATGTACATATATATACACACACGTATATATAAAGGAAAAATTACTTAAATATATAAATACCTGCTTATCAGTCTGATAAGATTTTGAAAATCAACAGGTCATTATTTTCTCTAAGGTAAAATTAGATAATTCTCTTGAATCAGATAAAAGCTTCAAAATGTAATACTATATTTATATAACTTTACATAATTTTTATGGAAAAGTTATATATAATCTTAACCTCTTTTATTATAATACCAGCTCCAAAAATGACATAAAAAACCTCTTATATCATGATTAGCTCTGGTTATGTAACTTATTGGAAAAATATTTTGATCATTAAGCACTGCACAGGAGGACTTAATTCAATCTTCAACTGCAAAGGTTTGACACTAATTATGAATAAATATCCAATTTATCTAATCAACAGTGACAAAATTTTTCACACAATAGAAAGGGCAGTGTGGATGGGATTATAGAATTCTCAATATGGTTTTTACTTATAACTACATAATGAACATTCTTCACAGCAGGAGGTGTGTAACCACATTGAATGTGGTAAAAAATTTCTTCATGAAGACACAGCACAACCAAGCATAGAGAATTTTAAATGTATAAGATATTTGTTAAACCAGTGACATAGTTTGAAGGTACACACATAGAATATAACAATTACATAAACACATTTCACGAGAAACTTAAGAGACAGTCTAACTCCAAAGCTTATTAAGAAAACTTGAGACTAGAAATACTTGGCAAGTGGGAGGGGGCTCTTTTGCCCTCTGTCTTTAGTAGCGGTGGTTCTGTAGAAAAAAATCCCCTTCAAACTGTGGGAGATGATAGGGATTCTCACGCCTTTGCCCCTCACCTTCTGTGGTAGATGAGGTAATAAAATAGACTAAAATTAACAATATTTTTCTGTTTGTTTGTTCTTGTTTCTTTTAAAAAATCTGTTATTTTGTTTCATGCAATTTAAAACTAATTGCACATAAAAAAAAAACCTAATGGAATTTACTACTTTTGTGACTTATGACTTGTATGAAGTAGAAAAGTCATCTGTTGTAAAAGCTTTTTAAATTTTAATGACAGTTCACTTTATTTTGAAATGCAGGTGGTTACTACTATGATTTATATCAAGTGCAAAACATTTTATTATCACATAGTATGAAAATAATAATAGCCCTCCTCAAAATTTGGGTACATAAAACTGCTTCAGGGTTTTTGTCATTCCGATATTAAGCACATCCAGACAATTTTTATAAGTATATTTTCCTTAATTTTCATTAAAACAATGGACACTGAGAGGTAAATTCAATATCTTTGCATGTAACACTTTCATGGCTCATCAATGGTTCATAACAGTTATTTAATATCCAAGAAACCCTCCAAGTCTTGGAGATTTTAGCAGTCATTTTCCTCAAAAACAAGGAGTCATCTTTTGCCATGAATGAATTCAAATGACAAAGTTCTCATGGGTTTGTAGAAATGCACAAATGGTGTGGATTCTAAATTTGATAAAATTATTCTTTCATCACTATTGATAACAAAATTTTAATGACATTAATGACATCTTACATTAAATCTTTAAAATATAGCAAAATAAGAGATACATATTCAATATAAAGCATAAAACAGTCACAACATATCCCTCCTATAGGAAGTCTGCTCATTTGTGTCTTTAGCACATAATGAGGTAAGTAGTTGACCTTTTGTTTCATAAGGTTAGCAGGGATTCAGAACACCTACGTCCTTACCGTTTGCCCCATTACAGTAATCGTACCCAATCCAGACCTCTTAGAAGGATTCCTGGATCCAGGTGTTGAGAGCTATGTGTATGGTCCATTATTTCATTTCAAGAGGTTCTCCTAAGTTCTGATTTTGCGTTTTTGTTTTTTTTTTTTCCTCCCCCTGCCAGGACATGATCATTCTTAGAAACTGTCTCTTCCACAAAACTTAGACTTTAGTAAGTATAAATAAAATTGAGAATTTGAAATTTTTAGTTCAATACTCAAGTCATCTGGTAACTGTAAAGCACACAAGGGCTTTGTAACTAGTCTTCTTTCACATTGCACTTATAAACCAGTGGCAACAGATTTGCAAATGATTATCTCTTCAAGTGAGATGACACATGAGATTCAACACTGATATTCAGTCTTTTCTTTCAGACCTCCAGTCAGGTGGACAGTAGTGATGATGACGTCCCCTGCTGTAGATACCTGCACAGTGAAAGACTTTATTTCACATAGGCTAATAAACAGGTGCCAGGTGGTTTCATTTAGAACAGTGGTTCTCCAATTTTAAGATGCTTCAGAATCACCTGTAGTGCTTGTTAACACACAGATTCCTGGGTTCCATCCCCAGAGTTTTTAGTTCAGCAGGTCTGAGATAGAGTGGAAATTTGCATGCCTAATAAGTTCTCAGGTGATGCTGATGCTGATGGTTCAGGAACAACGCTTTGAAAACCACCATTTAGAACAGAAGAGTTTTGACTTTCAGATTTGTCCTTAACACACAATTGTACAACTACTGTCTCTCATAGTCCATCTTTCATTCTCTCTCTGTCCTCCACCCTTTGTCTTTAATGATAAATACTATATGTATAAGGATCTAAAGAATGTACTGGAAATCCTGATGGCATAGTGGTTAAGAGCTCTGGCTGCTAACCAAAAGGTCAGCAGTTTGAATCCACTAGGTGTTCCTTGGAAACCGCATGGGGCAGTTCTATTCTGTCCTATAGGGTTACTATGAGTCAGAACTGACTCCACGGCAATGAGTTTGTTTGTTTTTTAAAGAATATATCTCTTATGCTGATATATTATTTGGCTCTTAAGGCATGTCATCAATATCATTTGCAGTTATTCTCATATTATTTAAAGTGCTAACTTTCACCACAATCTGAAAATAACACCTTTTTTTTGATGCAGCATTAAAAAAAAAAAGTTCTCAAATGTACAAAGGGAAGAAAGGACAGAGTTACAATACTTTGCCTTTGTGATATTGTTCTGATTTTTAGTAATATATTTTCAATAAACCTCAAATGAGAAGGTTGTGCTTTAAGTTGAGCAGTAAAAAGCACATGGTAATAACATCACAAATGCTAAGATATGAAAACAAATTATGTATAATTTGATTGTATTACTTTTTTCTCAGAGTGATGCACTGGATTAAAAAAAAAAAAAGATATTTTGACCTTCTATGAAAATCTCTTAAATGTTGTGCTCCATATCTTTCATTTCAATAAAATCAGAAAACCTATTGCTATAATGTGACATGAAGAGCATCTTTCCATGAATACTTATTTTTAAATTTAGTTTAATTTTAAAATGAATATTTGAATGAGAAGAATTTTTCAGAGGAACAAATTTTAATGCTTAAATACCAGGTCTTACATTTGTACAAACTATACACCTTTTTTGGGGGGGGGGGAGGCAAGGGTGAAGAGCAAGCCCCTCCATTCTTTAACCTGGTACTCAGTGCCAGGTCCTGCTGGAGTTTGCCATCATCAAAAGTGTCACTGGAATTAAGCGGGGAAAAAAAGGCAAACTTTCTTCCAGTGTTCCTCTGGGGACTGTGGTTGGTCACTTCGCTATTCTGCCCATGTCCAGCAATCTGTCCCTCAGAGTTATTGGCTGCCTTGCAGTCACTGTGGATCTGTCTCCTTTAGTAGACACTCTCTAAAAGCCATATTTGCATTTCCTACGTACCTCATTCTCTAGCACCTAGCCCTGTGGGCGTTTTTTGGTAGGTATTTAAAAATGTTTGTTAACTTTAAATAAATGCAAATATTTACCATCAAGTATCCATGACATTAACCTGTCCAAATGGAACTCAACCCTGATTTGGTAGTCTACTATTCCTTTTCTTTGAAACTTGTGTTCTTAATTTAACCCAGCAAGGCTGGCTGCATCGTTTCTGTTGGTTAGAAGAATATAATAATGTGATTTTATCTTATTCTTTAATGTTGAAGTCTTTCTTTAGCCCTTGCCTTAGAGATGGAAACTGCTATGAATTAGCAGTTACTTCAACACTTTTATTTTAATAGAGTCTTACTGGTCATATGTTCAGACAAAAAATTAGCAATGGTGAGACTGCAAACCTGAGAAAATTGTGTAAATGAGTGGCAAAGTGAATGAAAGAGAGTCCAATAGTATATATCTTACATAGTTTTGAGAGATAGCTTTTGAATTACCTAATGCAATATGCTATTTTATATATAAATATTCTCCCAGATGTCACATTGTAACTTCAGTCTATTGTGATTTTTAAAACAATAAAGTCAACTAACTATGTCTGTTATTAATTCAGAGTTAGTAACTGATACTTCTTTCAGTAGCTAAAAGAAAATCATTGGATAACTTTTGGTAATTTTTAGCAATCAAATTGAATGTGAGCGATTAAAACAACAAGGGATTATAAAAAGATTTAGAAATGTTCACACATTTACTTGACACTTAAATCATAATACATGAAACTAAAAGTGAAATAAGTTCAGTTGGAGGTTAAATTTCTAACATGTTTAAATCAAAAGCTGTGAAATCATTTTAAACTGACTTTTTATTTCCAAAAAGCAATAGATTAAAAACAAAAATTATCCACAAAGTAATTTTAGCTTTAGATCATTGGAATAATAAAATTTCTGTTTACAGAGATTAAAAAAAAAAAAAAAAGGATAGTTTTACTCAGCTACACTTGACGTATGAATAAATATTCTACCAGTTGTGAAGTGGCCCTGCTCCATTGGCTGCTGGGAGGGTGCTTATGCTGGTGAGCACAACTTGTTCTGAGAGTTTTGAGACATTATCAAAATTGCTGATCTGGGTGGTCAGGGACTTCCGGCTCTCTGTGCTTGTTCGTCCCCTGGTGAGCCGCTCCTCCTGGCGATGGTGAACTCCAAGGCAACAGCAAGAAAATGCGGCTTTAAATTCCTCTCGAAATTTTCCTGGCAAACCAGGGGGAATGAAAGGAAAAGGAATTATGTGTAAAATAGGTTTCAACAAATCATGAATAGGGTACAACTGAGCTGCTCCCTTGAGCCAAACTAACAATGAGGTGTAACATTTTGCAAGGATGGGGAAATAGGAAAAGGAAATTGAGTTTATTGGAAACTTGGTAGACTTTTGAAACAATGAGATCTTTCCATAAAATAATGAGGCTGATTTTTATGTGTGACCCTCACAGTTTTTCATTCATTTATACTCAAACCTCATGTATTTGTGAAGGTAGGCATATTTTAAGCACATAAAACCAGTTAAATCAATTGTCATGGACTCAGCTCTGACTCATGGCCACCCCATCTGTTTCAAAGCAGAACTGGGCTCCATACGGTTTTCAATGGCTGATGTTGGAAGCAGATCACCAGGGCTTTCTTCTGAGGTGAGTCTGGGTGGACTCAAACCTTCAGCTTTTTGGTTAGCAGCCAAGTGAATCACTATTTGGACCACTCAGGGACTTTAAATATATAGATATGAGTGGTCATCGGTACAAAGATTCTCAGAGGTATTTAGTAATTTCAGAAATGATGAAACCTATAAAATCATGCAGAAATTACTTCTGTATTTCACTTTGAAGAAGACACTGTTCTACCGACACAATGAGTTCATCAAAATATCTAGAAAAATATATTAAAATGTATAGAAAATTTTCCATAAGGCGGAACAAATGGTATTGCTGAAAAGAAAGATAATTAAGAAGAAAGAACTAATGCTATTGCTGGAAAAAAAAAAAAGAAAGAAACTTAAAAACTTCGTCTTTACTGATAGAAGATAGGAGATCTATGAAAATGGAATAATCATCTTTACAAAGGTATGACAGAGTTGGGAATTATCATTTGTTCTCTGGGAGCCTCAATTACCCCAGTGGGTTATTGAGAAAGCATGAATGAAACGAAAACATGAATGTTGAAGGGTTCAGTACATTGCTGGGGATATAGCAAGTTCTCAGTAATCATCGGACTCCTTTCCTGCTTCACTCTTAACTCCCAGATGGGGACTTTGGCTTGACCCCACGGCTTCAGCTTTAAACGCTCCTCCCCACTAGGTTTTACTATCTCAGTGCAAGGCTTTAGGCATCCTGAACGAAATCAGCATCATTTCCCCAGTGCTTCCAGGGCCACAGCTCCACGTCACTCCTTCTCCTTCAAACACGACCAAAGAACAGAGATATCTAGTTATCTTGGACAAAATGTGGTCTTTATTATGGTGGCTAGGATTGGGTTAAGAAGCCCTGGTGTCACAGTGGAAAACTGCTTGGCTGATAACCAAAAAAGTCAGCACTTAGAACCCACCAGCAGCTCTGCAGAAGAAAAGACCTGGAGATCTGCTCCCAGAAAGATTACAGTGCAGAAAACCCTAGGGGTGGTTCTACTTTGTCCAGTAGATTTGCTCTGAGTTGGGATCAACTGGATGGCACACACACATGATTGGGTGGGGCAGGAGAAGGCAGGGAGGGGAAGCGATTGGACACAAAACAAACCTCACTTCACGCCACATGATTTCCCGAAAAGTGAAATGAATCCTGTACATACACGTGTATGCATGATTCAAAAATACAAAGTTTTCTTTTTTTTTTTTTAAATCTAATTGACTGGCTGTTTGTCTTTCTTTTTACTTACACAAACAGAAAGCCAAAGATGATGTTGGAAAAATGTACATACTTTATTAAGTATGCAATAACATTAATTACTGAATCTTCCCTATAAAATTGATGAATATTTGAAGATAGGGGTGAAAAAGTAGTAGCCAATGGGTTTGACAGGAGAACCATGTAAAGATATTGCTAATTAAAACACAATTTTAAAAGCCAAAGTACAAATGTTTGTAAATAAAACAATAATTATTTGTTACTTTTGATAATCATTTTGATTCCATAAACAGAGGTAGGTTAAATCAGTTACAGAGGAATGTGGTCACTTAGCTGACGAGATATCTAGGAGTAATTTCATTTTCTGTGGTCAATGAAAAAACTTGAGATACACCCAAGGACTGTTACCCATAGGAGAAATGTAAATAGAAGAAAATATCCAAAGGTGGAAAGGTCCCCATATAATCTCAATTAGGCTACAGATTTTGGCTAAGGAAAAAATACAGCAACGATGTTGTATCTTCAGATAAAATTATTTGATACTTCCATAAATCATAAGGTTTAGGATGACAAGCAAGATTCTATATGATTCTTTTCTCACAATTTTTGCTTTCCTCTGATTTCAACATTTCTTCTAAGTTTTACAGAAGGAAAAAAAAAAAACACAGCAAATTTTCTCTGATGAGTTATGGAACATGTATTTGCTATCATAAGGGAAAAAAATCTCACGACAAATCAGTCAGGGAAAATTTTTCTCATGTGCAGTTACTAAGCTGTTCACATCATTCAAGACTGTTCCAAAGGTTCTGGCCATTGATCCACAACCCTTGGTTAGGACTGTGGTTTATGTAAGAGAAACAGTGAACACTCACCGCTGAGAAAATTGTAAATAATTGGGTTCGCAGCACTATTGGCATATACAAGCCAGTGTGAAAATGTAAACCAGGCATATACAGTCTCCCTGTCTTCAGTGTGGGTAAACATCCCAAATACTCTGCAGAAAAAGAAACAACAGAAAATTCAGTATGATTTGGAAAAAACAAAAAATGTTTAAATAATTGAATTCAAGGTTGAACAAGGATCTTGATAGACAGTGCCTGACCTCTGGCAGCCACTGGCCACTGGTGGGTTTGTGGAGACCTAGTGGGTGTAGGTGGAAACCCTGGGTGGCGTAGTGGTTAAGAGCTACAGCTTCTAACCAAAAGGTCGGTAGTTCGAATCCACCAGGTGCTCCTGGGAAACTAAATGGGGCAGTTCTACTTTGTCCTATAGAGTCACTATGAGTCAGAATTGACTCAGTGGCAACGGGGATTTGGTTTGATTTCTTTTAGTGGGTGTAGATAATTTCACCACCTGACTGGAACTCCATGGCATGTTTAGTAAGTCAAAAGTCAAATTCTGTCGGAGAAGGGTCTCTCCTTTGAATAAAGAGCAAATAAAATATTTTTTAGGGTAAGAATGCAGAAGTTAAACATACCTCTACCTCCCCTTATTTGGTTTTATTTTTCAAATATCATCAACGAACGTTGGATTACTTTTCCATCACGCATACTATTTAAAAAGCACTTCTAAACTGCATCATGAAGTACTTGTGTTGTACTTCAATTTGTGCATTGATCAAATTATTACATTTCTTCAACTCCAAATTTATTGGACTTGCTGAAAATTGGCTTCTGGGAACCCCTTGTAGGCAGAGAAGTAGTTTTCAGAAGGCAAAATTTTGGTAGTTTCTTAAAATTAATGACTTTGCATTTTTTACTTATTATTTTAAATTCTAAAACAACTTTTTAATTATGATAGCCTTAAAGAATATTTTAAGATTGGCTCCATACTTAGAAATATTTGACCTTTCAAATTTCACGTACTAACCTACACCAGGTAACTTACAGCTACCCAGTAAACTTACAGGCTGAAGATTATAATGTATTTCCTGCAGGAGGCTCCATCACAGGGGTGTGCATTGTGTGCTACTCCTATGTTTTCTTTCCAACAGGAAGGCATAAAATAGAAATGCATTTGCTGAATGAAGTGATGCTCTACGGTGTACCAGTGTTTTACAAAAATTCAACACAGACTGAAACAACATAGACAAATAGAATTAATATTATGCTGTGATCCTCAACTTCAGTATATCTTTGGCATCCTGGACAAAGCAGAACTGCTTTAAAGAAGTTGGTTTTGATTAGTGAGGCAAAAATATTACTTTGCAAGGAAAAGACCTTAGGAATTTATTTGGGAGAGAGAAGAAAACACGAGCATAATATGCAAGGGTAAACGAAGAGATAAACATTTGAAGAAAACCTGTGTGGTAAAGAGAAAAACACTTTTCAAGGTTATTTTCTAATTCTGTGTGTGTGTGTATAAAAGAGCAGAATGTTCAAGCACTTGAAAATCTTTCTAATTTACACTCTACTTTCTTCATAAAAAGCCATTTGTTTTCCTTGGAAAGGAAGGCTTAAGTCAGAAGAACAAGAGAAATACTATGGCCAAGCAGATATTTAGAGGGGCCGAGGAACAGGTTCAAGTGCTGAGATATAGGAAATCCAAACAATGCCCATGGAAGCAGCAGTCAAGAAACCAAAGGATGCATTGCATTAGGCAAATCTGCTGCAAAAGACCTCTGTAAAGTGTTAAAGAGCAAAGATGTCACAATAAGAACTAACGTGTGACTGACCCAAGCCGTGGGTCATATGCATGTGAAAGCTAGACAATGAATAAGGAAGACCGAAGAAGAACTAACACCTTTGAATTGTGGTGTTGGCAAAGAATATTGAATATTCCATGGACTGCCAGAAGAATGAACAAATCTGTCTTGGAAGAAGTACAGCCAGAATGCTCATTAGAACATGGATGGCAAGACTTCGTCTCACTTTGGATGTGTTACCAGGAGGGACTGGTCCCTGGAGAAAGACATCGTGCTTGGTAAAGTAGAGGGTCAGTGAAAAAGAGGAAGACCCTCAACGAGATGGATTGACACAGTGGCTCCAACAATGAGCTCAAGCATAACAATGATTGTGAGGATGGCACAGAACCAGGCAGTGTTTCATTGTGTCATACATGGGGTCTCTATGAGTCGGACAGACTTGATGGCACCTAACAACAACTCCACAGACTGGTATTTTTATGGAATTTAGAGTAACTAAAAGAGTACAAAAAAGAGAAGAAAATCCATCCAAGATCATAAAGTTCTTAAGATCAGAGGACATCATCTAGGAAAAGACCAAAATAAATTTGAATTGGATTTCCATGAGTCAGGAAAATAAGAGGGGAGGCATGAAAGGATATGGAGGGCAAAATAAGTTGCATTTTCTTGTGAGCCAGCATGTGCCTCAAGGACCTAAGCTGCTGAAAATTGTACATCTTTAAGACTGTGTCTGTAGTAAATACTACTACTGAACAAAAATTCTTTTTTCCTTTCTTCTCCAATGAAAAAATCATTAAGCAATCAAAAACAAGGGCCAAAGAGAATGAGAAATTTTTGCAACTGCTTATGCCACCTTTAGTCTGTGTGACTCCAGCCAAACCTGCCTCTCTCCAGAGTCCTCAGCTGTAAGGAATCTGATACTGACTCTGAATCAGGGAAAAGTGAGAGAAGCAACCTTAGCTTAAGTTCAAAACCCTTTGTAAACAGAATTAGTATTGCCTTGGGACCTATCAGTGTGCAACAGTTATGATAATTCCCAGTAAACTTGGTGGCTATGAAGTTCAGGGTGTACCACTCACTGCCCCTACATCTGCATGCCATTCAAGTCACTGGTCAATTGTTTTAATTTCATAGTTGTGTCTTCACTGTAAGAAATAACATATTTTTCTACCCGAAAACATTGTGTGCAGATTTTTATTAATATCCACCCTAGGCTTTACACACAGACTTCAGGAAATGGATTTTCTCTCTGTTTATACATTCAGCACGCAGTATCTGCTTTGATTTCATTTATTTTTAGCGCTCACCAATATTCTTTTAAATATAAGAATGCTAACAACACACTCTTATCTCTCTTTATCCTTTAAATAGAATTCTGTCACAATTCTCTATGTCTTTGAGAACAAAGTTTTGGAAAACCCATTTCTCCTGATCAAAACAGAACTCCAAAGCTGTAAATGAGTTTTTTGCATTAGAACTTTTTCTGCATCTAAGGCTCAGCAATTAGCTTGAAGAGGTTGGGGGGGGAACATCTGTTTTGTGTCTGTCATTCAAAAGAGAATTCACATGGACAAAAGCATATGTCTGGGCACTCTAAAAAGCTGTTCTTCTTACCTGTTGGCTCTCTAGTCAGTATCATCCTGCCGGACAAGGTGTCAAGGCAAAGTGTTTACATTATTCTCTGGCTTTTAAAATAAACCTTAATTAAGGTCCAAGAAATTACAAATCATTTGCAAATAGTTGGGTGAACTTTACCTCTTCAGCACATTGAGGATGCTAATTGGTAGATAGCAAATTGCAAACACCAAAAGCACAACCATCAGCATTCGGGCTGTTTTCCGTCTGGCTCGGATCTGCTTTATCTCAGCCGCCACAGCACTAATTCGAGACTTGGTCTGCTGTCCTGACCCTCGAGGCTGTGAAACAGGCTGCAGGGGCTTCCATTTTCTCTGAACTACAGATGACGTTCCAGGAATCTGAAAGGAGAATGAGAATCAGACACTTTATTGCTTTCTGGCTTAGGAAAATTCCATTTTGGAGAAGTAATTAGACGATGGAGTTAGTCAGGAGAATGTTCCAGAGGCCTGAGGTTCAGAACAGTTCTGATAGCATCTGAGAGGTTTGAGGGCCTGTTTCCTCTGAATGTTTGCCGAGTTTTAGTATGTTCTTGGGTAATAGGTTGAGTACCAAATAGCAGTTTGGGCTGAAACATAGTTGAAACATCACACTTTTGTCAAGGCCTAAAAGGAGCTGCAAATGGAAAGAAATACCTTTATAAAAGTAGAAGCAAAAACTGGAGGAGAGAGGCAAAGAGATACATTCCATATTAGTATAAATGCTGGTTCTGCTCAGACACCTAAACTTGCTAAAAAAAAAAAAAACCTAACAGGTAATGAGTTGTAAAAGTAACCTGAGTGGATTTTTTTCATGCATCAATACTGCCATCTGCTGCCAGATGGAGAGATGGTTCTTAGCCACCCAATACCTTTTACTAGGCTGTCTGCTTCTCAGGTTAAAATAGGTCCATCCAAACCCTCGAACGATGGGAATAAAAAAACAAATCAAATATTCTTTTTTGTTTTCTATCTGTGGTTATAAAATTCTTAAAACCAATTTTGAGGTCCGGCTCTTGAAAAGACACACAAAAACATTGAGAATCGCTTATGTTCCTGCTTTACCATTTCAAACAGCAGGAATTTAACAAGTTACATAACTTGTACTTTTCCATTTCCTTTCAAAATTATTTGATAATAGCAGGGAGTCCCTCCGAGTATATTTTCTTAATTACAAGTTTATGAAGAGTGATAGGGTTTAGTGAACAAAACAATCAAACTCAACATGTGTAATTTTTTAAACTGGAAAATACGGCAAAAAAAAAAAAAAGGCCATCTTAGTTCTATTAAGTTTATTAAGATTATTCAACTGTTGCTTTATCTGTCTGCTGCAAGTCAGCCAGGACAGACCAATGTGTTCCTGTGGTCTCTGGGAATGGAATTTGGACAAATTCTGTTGTTTTATACACCGCAAGATCCGAGTCTGCCAGATAATCTTTAATTTAAGGACAGAATTTTACTTTGATGTCCACACAGATGAATTAATAAGATTTTCTCCTTGTCTGTAACTATTCTCTCAAAGAAGAGAAAAGGAAACGATGTTAATAAAAGTCTGCCTTTAAGTACAAAAACATTTCACAAATTATTTCTCATTTAACTCTGCATGTTGTATCATGTAAACTGCTCTTGGTAATGGTCACACTTGAACAAATTCATTGGTGGGGGAAAACAGGAACTGACATCCTTCCTCTTCCATGAGTCTCTTTTTAAACAAGGTTTGTGAGGACGCAGCAACAGATGGGGGAACGTTCTAGAAGACCTCTAGCATGAGTAACCCTAGAAGTGTCTGTTAAATGATCTTGAACTGTTTTCTAAAGGATCTCTGAGAAATCATTTCAACTTTAGTGATTTGATTATTGAGTGTTCCCCCGAAGGAGAGAATCAATGTCCTGTATCTGATGACTTTTGCAACCACCAGCAAGAGTTCCCATAAGCAGAAGCTGACACAGGAGCATGGCCCTGGTCCCTGAAATCAGGGGAAAAAAAAAGCAACGATACCACCTTTCAGATGAGGAGCTAAATAAGGACATAAGATGCTTAATCCTTCACTCAACTTATCAAAAAAGAAAAAAAGTTGCCTACAGCGACCCCTTGTGTGTCAGAGTAGAACTGTGCTCCACAGGGTTTTCAGTGGCTGATTTTTCAGTAGCAGATCACCAAGCTTTTTTTCCAAGGCAGTTCTGGGTGAACACAAACTTCCGAACTTTCAGTTAACAGCTGAGTGAGTTAACAGTTTGCACAACCCATGAACTCGCCACTCAACTTAAGGGACATAAAAATTTCCCCACTGATAGCTACCCTTGCTCAGCTTAATATGAAGACCATGCACTGATACCAACTGCATACCAGGCACTATGCATAATTTTGAGTAATCTTTAACATATTGCTAAAAAATACATCATTGTAAATTCCATTTTACAGATGACCAAGTAGATACTGAGAAGGATTAAATAAAATATCCAAGTCCATATCTTTAACAAGTGACAAGTCAGAATTTGCACCCAGGTCTGTCTGACTGCAAAGCTCATTGTTTTCGGTTGTGATATATAGTTTCCATTTTTTTTTTTAATTAAAGACAATGTTATATAGATGCCTGAACTTTTTACTACAAGCCTACTTATATAAAAGGAAAAATATCATCATACAAAAGAACTTTGAGAGAATCAGCCTAGGAGGCTGTGCATGTGCTGTGACCTCAGGAGCCCAGGAAATGGCTATTTCCTTCTGTATCGTGACTGTGGAAAGATCACACTCACACACACACACACACACTCTCACAAACACACACAGGTATGTACCACTTTTATTCCACTATTATAAATAATAAATAACGGGGAAACCCTGGTGGCGTAGTGGTTAAGTGCTACAGCTGCTAACCAAAGGGTCGGCAGTTCAAATCTGCCAGGCGCTCCTTTGAAACTCTATGGGGCAGTTCTACTCTGACTTATAGGGTCGCTATGAGTTGGAATCGACTCGATGGCACTGGGATTATAAATAAGCTTTACAAACCATCTTTGATATGAAAATGCATCTTCGAAGAGGTATTACAACAGTTGTGAATTCGAAGTAGCATGGAAATGATGAACCTTAAAACCTGCCCTGTCTTGAGAAGTGTTTGTGATCAGGATGGCGTTATAAAGGTAAAACACATTGCAGACATTCAAAGGAGAGTAAGAGAAAACAATGAGCAACCGGTACATTTGCCAATTAAATGAAGTGGACAAATTCCTTGAAAGACAGAGGTTACCAAAGTTGACAAGGTAAGCACAAACCTTCCAACAAAGAAAACTCCAGGGCCAGATAGATTCATTGATAAATTCTATCACATATTAAAGAATAAATAATGCCAATCTTTTACAGACTCTTCTTGAAATTCAAAGAAAAGAGAAACACTTTTCAGCTAATCTTATGAATCCATAGTTACCCTGATGATCAAAGACATGACAAAAGAAACCCACAGACCAAATATCCCTCATGAACAGAGATGCAAAACTCTATAATTATACCCAATCCAAAGATATATAAAAATGGTAATATATTTTAACCAGCTGATATTAATGGTTAATGTTACCTGTCAACTTGGCTATGCCATGATTCTCAATATTATATAATTATCCTCCATTTTGTGATCTGATGTAAGGGGAGTTTCCTTGGGATTATGGCACGCATCCAATATATATGGACATTCTCGCAAAGGTCTCTTCCTCTGGATCCTGCATCTGACTCAACATCCTCTGACCTCCAGTTCATGAGACGTGAACCAGCAGCCTACCACTTGACCTTCAGGTTTTGGGTATGTCAGCCCCTGCAACCACGTGAGTCAGGAAAAGCCCCCAGCCTGATGCCTGACTCACAGATTTGGGACTTGCTAGCCTCTACAACTGTGTGAGCCATTTCCTTGAAATAAATCTCTCTCTCTCTCTCTCTCTATATGGAGTTTCACTGGCTTTTCTCTTCTAGAGAACCCACCTTAACACAGTTGGGTTTATCCAAGCATTGCAATGTTGGTTTAACTTTTCAAAATCAGTCAATATTATGATCATATTAACAAGTTAGAAATCCTGGTGGTGTAGTGGTTAAGAGCTATGGCTGCTAATCAAAAGGTTGGCCATTCGAATCCACCAGGTTCTCCTTGGAAACTCTATGGGGCATTTCTACCCTGTCCTATAGGGTTGCTATCAGTCAGAATCGACTCAAGGGCAGCAGGTTTTGTTTTGTTTTGTTGCTTATTAACAAATTAAAAGAAAATATGATCATATCAATAAATAAAAAGTGTAAATACTCTCAGTAAACCAGTTATCAAAGGAAACTTTCTCAACCTGACAAAGGGAATCTGTGAAAAGCCTTTAGCTCTCTTTGTAATTAATAGTGAAAAATGAACACTTTCCTCTAAGATTTGGAATAAGGTGATGAATACTTCTCTCACCACTTCTATTCATCATTGTACTGGAGGTCCTAACTAGTACAAGAACACAAGAAGAATAAATAAAAATCATACAGATTGAAAAGAGTGATTTTCTTTTCTTTTTCTTGCAGATAACATGATGATTTACATAAAAAAGACTAAGGAATCTACAAAAAAATTACTACAGTTAATAAATGAATTTATAAAGAGGGAGAACACAGCTCCAATAACCAAAAATCAATTGTGTTTCTGTATACTAGCAATAAACAATCAGAAAATCAAACATGGAATCAGAAAAAGTAACATTGCTTGCTTTGGTTTTGTCTCTTTATTTTCTAGTTTCTTAAAGCAAATGTCTAGGCTTTTGATTTGAGAGCTTTTTTTTTTTAATATAGGATTTATAGCTATTAATTTCCCTCTAAACACTACTTTTGCTGCATCCCATAAGTTTTGGTACATTGTGTTTTCATTCTTATTCATCTCCAAATATTTTCTAAATCCCTTGTGATTTCTTCTTTGATCTGTTTGTTGTTTAGCAATGTGTTGTTTAATTTCCACATGTTTGGAATGCTCTATGATTAATTTATTATAAAATTCCATTGTGGTAGAAGAACACAAGGTTTATGGTTTCAATTCTTTTAAATTTATTGAGGCTTGTTTTATAACCTAGCACTTGGTTTTAGGGTCTATCCTAGAGAAGCATGTATATTCTGTTCTTGTTTGGTGGTGTGTTTTATGGATATGTTAGGTAAGGTTGGTTGTTAGTTTTGTTCAAGTTTATTTCCTCGTTGAACTTCTGCCTAGTTGTTCTATCCATTATTAAAAACAGGGTATTTAAGTCTTAAACATTTACTGTTGAATTGTCTATTTTTCCCTTCAATTCCATCAGTTTTTGCTTCATATATTTTGGTGTTCTGTTAGGTATATATATTTATAATTTTTATACCCTCCTAATAGATTGATTTTTTTTTACCACTGTTAAATGTCGCCCTTTATCTATTCTAATACATATATTTTTTTAATAACTTTTATTAAGCTTCAATTGAACGTTTACAAATCCAATCAGTCTGTCACATATAAGTTTACATACATCTCACTCCCTACTCCGACTTACTCTCCCCCTCTTGAGTCAGCCCTTTCAGTCTCTCCTTTCTTGACAATTTTGCCTGCTTCCCTCTCTCTCTATCCTCCCATCCCCCCTCCAGACAAGAGTTGCCAACACAATCTCAAGTGTCCACCTGATATAATCAGCTAACTCTTCATCAGCGTCTCTCTCCCACCCGCTGACCAGTCCCTTTCATTTCTGATGAGTTGTCTTCGGGGATGGTTCCTGTCCTGTGTCAACAGAAGGTCTGGGGAGCATGGCCGCCGGGATTCCTCCAGTCTCAGTCAGACCATTAAGTTTGGTCTTGTTATGAGAATTTGGGGTCTGCATCCCACTGATCTCCTGCTCCCTCAGGGGTCCTCTGCTGTGCTCCCTGTCAGGGCAGTCATCGATTGTGGCCGGGCACCAACTAGTTCTTCTGGTCTCAGGATGATGTAGGTCTCTGGTTCATGTGGCCCTTTCTGTCTCTTGGGCTCTTAGTTGTCGTGTGGCCTTGGTGTTCTTCATTTTCCTTTGCTCCAGGTGGGTTGAGACCAATTGCTGCATCTTAGATGGCCGCTTGTTAGCATTTAAGACCCCAGACGCCACATTTCAAAGTGGGATGCAGAATGATTTCATAATAGAATTATTTTGCCAATTGACTTAGAAGTCCCCACAAACCATGTTCCCCAGACCCCTGCGCTTGCTCCGCTGACCTTTGAAGCATTCATTTTATCCTGGAAACTTCTTTGCTTTTGGTCCAGTCCAATTGAGCTGACCTTCCATGTATTGAGTGTTGTCTTTCCCTTCACCTAAAGCAGTTCTTATCTACTGATTAATCAATAAAAAACCCTCTCCCACCCTCCCTCCCTCCCCTCCTTGTAACCACAAAAGTATGTGTTCTTCTCAGGTTTACTATTTCTCAAGATCTTATAATAGTGGTCTTATACAATATTTGTCCTTTTGCCTCTGACTCATTTCGCTCAGCATAATGTGTTCCAGATTCCTCCATGTTATGAAATGTTTCAGAGATTCGTCACTGTTCTTTATCGATGCGTAGTATTCCATTGTGTGAATATACCACAATTTATTTACCCATTCATCCGTTGATGGACACCTTGGTTGCTTCTAACTTCTTGCTATTGTAAACAGAGCTGCAATAAACATGGGTGTGCATATATCTGTTTGTATGAAGGCTCTTGTATCTCTAGGGTATATTCCTAGGAGTGGGATTTCTGGGTTGTATGGTAGTTCTATTTCTAACTGTTTAAGATAACGCCAGATAGATTTCCAAAGTGGTTGTACCATTTTACATTCCCACCAGCAGTGTATGAGAGTTCCAATCTCTCCGCAGCCTCTCCAACATTTATCATTTTGTGTTTTTTGGATTAATGCCAGCCTTGCTGGTGTGATATGGAATCTCATCGTAGTTTTAATTTGCATTTCTCTAATGGCTAATGATCGAGAGCATTTTCTCATGTATCTGTTGGCTGCCTGAATATCTTCTTTAGTGAAATGTGTGTTCATATCCTTTGCCCACTTCTTGATTGGGTTGCTTGTCTTTTTGTGGTTGAGTTTTGACAGAATCATGTAGATTTTAGAGATCAGGCGCTGGTCGGAGATGTCATAGCTGAAAATTCTTTCCCAATCTGTAGGTGGTCTTTTTAGTCTTTTGGTGAAGTCTTTAGATGAGCATAGGTGTTTGATTTTTAGGAGCTCCCAGTTATCGGGTTTCTCTTCATCATTTTTGGTAATGTTTTGTATTCTGTTTATACCTTGTATTAGGGCTCCTAGGGTTGTCCCAATTTTTTCTTCCATGATCTTTATCGTTTTAGTCTTTATGTTTAGGTCTTTGATCCACTTGGAGTTAGTTTTTGTGCATGGTGTGAGGTATGGGTCCTGTTTCATTTTTTTGCAAATGGATATCCAGTTATGCCAGCACCATTTGTTAAAAAGGCTATCTTTTCCCCAGTTAATTGACACTGGTCCTTTGTCAAATATCAGCTGCTCATACGTGGATGGATCTATGTCTGGGTTCTCAATTCTGTTCCATTGGTCTATGTGTCTGTTGTTGTACCAATACCAGGCGGTTTTGACTACTGTGGCTGTATAATAGGTTCTGAAGTCAGGTAAGGTGAGGCCTCCCACTTTCTTCTTCTTTTTCAGTAGTGCTTTGCTTATCCGGGGCTTCTTTCCCTTCGATATGAAATTGGTGATTTGTTTCTCTATCCCCTTAAAATATGACATTGGAATTTGGATCGGAAGTGCGTTAAATGTATAGATGGCTTTGGGTAGAATAGACATTTTTACTATGTTAAGTCTTCCTATCCATGAGCAAGGTATGTTTTTCCACTTAAGTATGTCCTTTTGAATTTCTTGTAGTAGAGCTTTGTAGTTTTCTTTGTATAGGTCTTTTACATCCTTGGTAAGATTTATTCCTAAGTATTTTATCTTCTTGGGGGCTACTGTGAATGGTATTGATTTGGTTATTTCCTCTTCGGTGTTCTTTTTGTTGATGTAGAGGAATCCAAGTGATTTTTGTATGTTTATTTTATAACCTGAGACTTGGCCAAACTCTTCTATTAGTTTCAGTAGTTTTCTGGAGGATTCCTTAGGGTTTTCTGTGTATATAATCATGTCATCTGCAAATAGTGATAACTTTACTTCTTCCTTGCCAATCCGGATACCTTTTATTTCTTTGTCTAGCCTAATTGCCCTGGCTAAGACTTCCAACACGATGTTGAATAAGAGCGGTGATAAAGGGCATCCTTGTCTGGTTCCCGTTCTCAAGGGAAATGCTCTCAGGTTCTCTCCATTTAGAGTGATATTGGCTGTTGGCTTTGCATAGATGCCCTTTATTATGTTGAGGAATTTTCCTTCAATTCCTATTTTGGTAAGAGTTTTTATCATGAATGAGTGTTGGACTTTGTCAAATGCCTTTTCTGCATCAATTGATAAGATCATGTGGTTTTTGTCTTTTGTTTTATTTATGTGATGGATTACATTAATGGTTTTTCTGATATTAAACCAGCCTTGCATACCTGGTATAAATCCCACTTGATCAGGGTGAATTATTTTTTTGATGTGTTGTTGGATTCTATTGGCTAGAATTTTGTTGAGGATTTTTGCATCAATGTTCATGAGGGATATAGGTCTATAATTTTCTTTTTTTGTAATGTCTTTACCTGGTTTTGGTATCAGGGAGATGGTGGCTTCATAGAATGAGTTGGGTAGTATTCCATCATTTTCTATGCTTTGGAATACCTTTAGCAGTAGTGGTGTTAACTCTTCTCTGAAAGTTTGGTAGAACTCTGCAGTGAAGCCGTCCGGGCCAGGGCTTTTTTTTGTTGGGAGTTTTTTGATTACCGTTTCAATGTCTTTTTTTGTTATGGGTCTATTTAGTTGTTCTACTTCTGAATGTGTTAGTTTAGGTAGGTAGTGTTTTTCCAGGAATTCATCCATTTCTTCTAGGTTTTCAAATTTGTTAGAGTACAATTTTTCATAATAATCTGAAATGATTCTTTTAATTTCATTTGGTTCTGTTGTGATGTGGTCCTTCTCATTTCTTATTCAGGTTATTTGTTTCCTTTCCTGTATTTCTTTAGTCAGTCTAGCCAATGGTTTATCAATTTTGTTAATTTTTTCAAAGAACCAGCTTTTGGCTTTGTTAATTCTTTCAATTGTTTTTCTGTTCTCTAATTCATTTAGTTCAGCTCTAATTTTTATTATTTGTTTTCTTCTGGTGCCTGATGGATTCTTTTGTTGCTCACTTTCTATTTGTTCAAGTTGTCGGGACAGTTCTCTGATTTTGGCTCTTTCTTCTTTTTGTATGTGTGCATTTATTGATATAAATTGGCCTCTGAGCACTGCTTTTGCTGTGTCCCAGAGGTTTTGATAGGAAGTATTTTCATTCTCGTTGCTTTCTATGAATTTCCTTATTCCCTCCTTGATGTCTTCTATAACCCAGTCTTTTTTCAGGAGGGTATTGTTCATTTTCCAAGTATTTGATTTCTTTTCCCTAGTTTTTCTGTTATTGATCTCTAGTTTTATCGCCTTGTGGTCTGAGAAGATGCTTTGGAATATTTCGATGTTTTGGACTCTGCACAGGTTTGTTTTATGAGCTAATATGTGGTCTATTCTAGAGAATGTTCCATGTGCACTAGGAAAAAAAGTATATCTTGCAGCACTTGGGTGGAGAGTTCTGTATAAGTCAATGAGGTCAAGTTGGTTGATTGTTGTAATTAGATCTTCCGTGTCTCTGTTGAGCTTCTTACTGGATGTCCTGTCCTTCTCCGAAAGTGGTGTGTTGAAGTCTCCTACTATAATTGTGGAGGTATCTATCTTGCTTTTCAATTCTGTTAAAATTTGATTTATGTATCTTGCAGCCCTGTCATTGGCTGCGTAAATATTTAATATGGTTATGTCTTCCTGATCAATTGTCCCTTTTATCATTATATAGTGTCCTTCTTTATCCTTTGTGGTGGATTTAAGTCTAAAGTCTATTTTGTCAGAAATTAATATTGCTACTCCTCTTCTTTTTTGCTTATTGTTTGCTTGATATACTTTTTTCCATCCTTTGAGTTTTAGTTTGTTTGTGTCTCTAAGTCTAAGGTGTGTCTCTTGTAGGCAGCATATAGATGGATCGTGTTTCTTTATCCAGTCTGTGACTCTCTGTCTCTTTATTGGTGCATTTAGTCCATTTACATTCAGCGTAATTATAGATAAATAAGTTTTTAGTGCTGTCATTTGATGCCTTTTTATGTGTGTTGTTGACAATTTCATTTTTCCACATACTTTTTTGTGCTGAGACGTTTTTCTTAGTAAATTGTGAGATCCTCATTTTCATAGTGTTTGACTTTATGTTAGTTGAGTCGTTACGTTTTTCTTGGTTTTTATCTTGAGTTATAGAGTTGTTATACCTTTTTGTGGTTACCTTATTATTTACCCCTATTTTTCTAAGTAAAAACCTAACTTGTATTGTTCTATATCGCCTTGTATCACTCTCCATATGGCAGTTCAATGCCTCCTGTATTTAGTCCCTCTTTTTGATTATTGTGATCTTTTACCTATTGACTTCCATGATTCCCTGTTATGTGTATTTTTTTTTTAATTAGTCTTAATTTGTTTGTTTTTGTGATTTCCCTATTTGAGTTGATATCAGGACGTTCTGTTTTGTGACCTTGTGTTGTGCTGATATCTGATATTATTGGTCATCAGGCCGAACAATCTCCTTTAGTATTTCTTGTAGCTTTGGTTTGGTTTTTGCAAATTCTCTAAACTTGTGTTTGTCTGTAAATATCTTAATTTCGCCTTCATATTTCAGAGAGAGTTTTGCTGGATATATGATCCTTGGCTGGCAGTTTTTCTCCTTCAGTGTTCTGTATATGTCGTCCCATTCCCTTCTTGCCTGCATGGTTTCTGCTGAGTAGTCAGAACATATTCTTATTGATTCTCCCTTGAAGGAAACCTTTCTTTTCTCCCTGGCTGCTTTTAAAATTTTCTGTTTATCTTTGGTTTTGGTGAGTTTGATGATAATATGTCTTGGTGTTTTTCTTTTTGTATCAATCTTAAATGGGGTTCGATGAGCATCTTGGATAGCTATCCTTTCGTCTTTCATGATGTCAGGGAAGTTTTGTGTCAGGAGTTCTTCAACTATTTTCTCTGTGTTTTCTGTCCCCCCTCCCTGTTCTGGGACTTCAATCATCCGCAGGTTATCCTTCTTGATAGAGTCCCACATAATTCGTAGGGTTTCTTCATTTTTTTAAATTCTTTTATCTGATTTTTTTTCAGCTATGTTGGTGTTGATTCCGTGGTCCTCCAGATGTCCCAGTCTGCATTCTAATTGCTCGAGTCTGCTCCTCTGACTTCCTCATGCGTTGTCTAATTCTGTTATTTTATTGTTAATCTTTTGGATTTCTACATGCTGTCTCTCTATGGATTCTTGCAACTTATTAATTTTTCCAGTATGTTCTTGAATAATCTTTTTGAGTTCTTCAACAGTTTTATCAGTGTGTTCCTTGGCTTTTTCTGCAGTTATCCTAATTTCATTTGTGATATCATTAAGCATTCTGTAAATTAGTTTTTTATATTCTGTATCTGATAATTCCAAGATTGTATCTTCATTTGGGAAAGGTTTTGATTCTTTTGTTTGGGGGGTTGGAGAAGCTGTCACGGTCTGCTTCTTTAAGTGGTTTGATATGGATTGTTGTCTCCGAGCCATCACTGGGAAACTAGTTTTTCCAGAAAATCCGCTGCGTCCAGTCCAAATCCCTGCGGGACGGTTCCCCGGCTCGGATGCTGCTCTTTCTGCTCCAAGACCAGTCACTGCCTCCCGGGAACTTCTCCTACCGGCTGCGTCCCACGCCGCCCGTGGAACCGGCTGGTCCCCCTCCCAGGGTTAGTTCAGGGGGGTGGAGCAGGTCTCTGTGCTTGTGCCGTACCTGACTGGTACGCTGGCTCCAGGCTCTGGAAACAATCGCTGCTTCCCCGTATTAGTTCATTCTCCGTCTCTAAATCTGTGTTTGTTGTTCAGGGTTTGTAGATTGTTATGTATGTGATCGATTCACTTGTTTTTCCGTGTCTTTGTTGTAAGAGGGATCCGAGGTAGCGTCTGCCTAGTCCGCCATCTTGGCTCCGCCTCAATACATATATATTTTAATTTTCTTTTGTCTAATATTAGTATAGCCACATCAGCTTTCTTTTGGTTACTGTCTGGATGGTATATCATTTCCCATTACATTTAACCTATTTGTGTCTTTGAATCTAAAGTGTCTCTTGTAGACAGCATAAAGTCTTACTGTGTTTGTTTAGCCATTCTGCCAGTTCCTGCCTTTTGATTTGAGTGTTTTTTCCATTTACCTTTAATGTAATTATTGATGAAAGTATGATTTACTACCATTTTGTTATTTATTTTCTATATGCCTTACATCTTGTTTTTCTTGTTCTCCATTACTGCTTTTTTTTTTCCCTGTTACATAGATATTTTCCACTATATCATTTTAAATCCATTGTTGTTTCTTTCTCAGCAGTTTTTTATTAGTTAATCTTAGTGGTTTCCCTGGGAATTACAATTAACATGTTAAACAATCAGTTTGAATTAATGCCAACCATTTTGATAATGTAAAAAAAAAAAAAAAAAGAAACTGCTCCAATATAGCTTCTCCCCTCCTATCCTCTTTTGTGTTATTATTGTCGTACAAATTACGTCTTTATACCTTGTAGTCTCAATTTTTACGGTTTCATAATTCTTGCTCTATGCAATTATCTTTTAAATAAGATAGGAGAAGAAAGAAGTTACAAACAAAACTATACCTATACTCTTTTATATTTATCCATATAGTTACTTTAATTGGTACTCTTTATTCCTTTGTGAGAACTTGACTTACCATCTTACTGATTCTGCCTCTGCAGTTACACTTTGCTGTGTATTTCCTCATATTAGGCAGACTTGTCTTTACCTAATATTAATTATTTTCAGTTTTCAAGGAAGAAAGTTGAAGAATAAAGGACAATAGAAGAGACTGTGATGAGGTGGGATGGGGAAGCTCTTTCAAATTGTAGTTCTTGGAAAATTGAAATATGGTTTCAGACTCAAATACCTATTACGGTTAATCTCAAGTGCCTCCCACAGTACCTGACACATCCCGTTACACCAAACTCATTGCTGTTGAGTTGATTCTGACTCATAGCAGCCCTATAGGACAGAGAAGAACTGCCCATAGGGTCTCCAAAGAGCAGTTGATGGATTTGAACCACCGACCTTTTGGTTAGCAGCCAAGCTCTTAACTACTGCACCGCCAGGGCTCCACCCGACACATCAAAAAAAAATTTTCTGTCGAGTCAATTCTGACTCATAGCAACCCTGGAGGACAGAGTAGAACTGCCCCATAGAGTTTCCAACGAGTGCCTGGTAGATTTGAACTGCTGACCTTTTAGTTAGCAGCTGTAGCACTTAACCACTACGCCACCAGTGTTTCCTACCTGACACATAGTAGGTACTTAATCAGTATTTGTTAAATGAATTAGCGTAAGTTCAGATGATGATTAAAATTGAAATTTTGATTTACATGAAGCCCAGAACTGTAAAACATGCCAACAGATGCACATAAGACGAGCAAGCTAAGACTAAGCAGTTTTTAAAAAGGAGCTTGAGAAAGCCTGTAGAGTTTTCTGGCTGAGTTCTCTGAGTCATATTGTCAAAGAAAGAGAGAATTTAATTAAATGATTATAGAAAAGCATTGGATAGTTCTTTAATGAGGTTTAAAAACTTTTTGAGAAAGTCAGAAAAGGACACAACTTTCTTACTAATCACCTTACCCTCACTAATTCAGAAGTATGTAATAGATTCCATGCATCTCTGTAATTTTAAACAAATAGGACAGACCTTCCATTTGATGGCTCACTTGATATAGCCTATGGCACACATAATACCCTAGAACTCTGTTTATAGACGTTAACAGTTGGAAATTAAGAGTTGCTCAAGCAGACATCTACATAATCACTCATTTGGGGTTAATTTACTTTATTGTGCCTGCTAAAGTGAGCTCAGTTGAACTTGCCATTTTCCATTCCAATCTGTTTTATAATGTTCTTAGTTTCACAGCTCAGGCATTTTATTGCAGATCTTCTTTCCAAATCATGTGGCTTATACTAACTAGGGCAATTCTTCAAAAGAATGTGGATTATTTGTAAACAATTTTGCACTTATTTACAGTTTGGGGAATTGAGAACTATAAGATCAAATAATGGAGAAATAAACTAGTTGAAGTTTGTTGTTGTTGTGCTGTTAGGTGCCATCGAGTTGGCTCTGACCCATAGCGACCCCATGCACCACAGAACGAAACACAGCCCTATTCTGCACCATGCTCATAGTCGTTGTTATGCTTGAGCCCGCTGTTGCAGCCACTGTATTAATCCATCTCATTGAGGGTCTTCCTCTTTTTCACTGACCCTCTACTTACCAAGCATGATGTCCTTCTCCAGGGACTGATCCTTCCGGACAACATGTCCAAAGTAAGTAAGACGCCGTCTTGCCATCCTTGCTTCTAAGGAGTATTCTGGTTGTCCTTCTTCCAAGACAGATTTGTTCATCCTTTTGGTAGTCCATGGTATATTCACCTTTGTTTGCCAACAGCACAATTCAAAGGTGTCAGTTCTTCCTCGATCTTCATTATTCATTCTCCAGCTTTCGCATACATACAAGGCAATTTAAAATACTTGGATCAGGCTTGGGTCAGGAGCACCTTAGTCTTCAAGGAAATGTCTTTACTTTTCAAAGCTTTAAAGAGGTCATTTGCAGCAGATTTGCCCAATGCAATGTGTCTTTTGATTTCTTGACTGCTGCTTCCATGGGTGTTGATTGTGGATCCAAGTAAGATGAAATCCTTGACAACTTCAATCCTTTCTCCGCTTATCATGATGTTACTTATTGGTCCAGTTGTGAGGATTTTGTTTCCTTTATGTTGAGGTGTCACCTATACTGAAGGCTGTGGTCTTTGATCTTCATTAGTAAGTGCTTCAAGTTCTGTTTGCTTTCGAGTAAGCAAGGTTGTGTCATCTGCATAATTCAGGTTGTTAATGAGTCTTCCTCCAAACCTGATGCCCCGTTCTTCATCATATAGTCCAGCTTCTCGGATTATTTGCTCAGCATACAGACTGAATAGGTATGGTGAAAGGATACAACCCTGACACATAGCTTTCCTGACTTTAAATTACGCAGTATCTCCTTGTTCTGTCTGAACAACTGCCTCTTGATTTAAGTACAGGTTTCTCATGAGCACAATTAAATGCTCTGAAATTCCCATTCTTTGCAATGTTACCCATAATTTGTTATGATCCACACAGTCGAATGCCTTTGCATAGTCAATAAAACACAGGCTAACATCTTTCTAGTATTCTCTACTTTCTGCCAGGATCAATCTGACATCAGCAATGATATCCCTGGTTCCATATCCTCTTCTGAATCCGGCCTGAATTTCTGGCAGTTCCCTGTTGATTCACTGCTACAGCCGCTTTCGAATGATCTTCAGTAACATTTTTCTTGCCTGTAATATTAATGATATTGTTTGATAATTTGCACATTTAGTTGGAACACTTTTCTTGGGAATAGGCAGAAATATGGATCTTTCCAGTCAGTTGGCCAGGTAGCTGTCCTATAAATTTCTTGGTATAAAGGAGTGGCCACTTCCAGAACTGCATCCGTTTGTTGAACCATCTCAGTTGATATCCCATCAATTCCTGCAGGCTTGTTTTTCGCCAATGCCTTCAGTGTAGCTTGGACTTCTTCCTTCAGTACCATCGGTTCCTGATCATATGCTACCTCCTGAAATGGTTGAACGTCGACCAATTCTTTTTGGTGTAATGACTCTGTGTATTCCTTCCATCTTCTTTTGATGCTTCCTGAGTCATGTAATACTTTTCCTGTAGAATCCTTCACTGTTGCAACTTGAAGCTTGAATTTTATTTCAATTCTTTCAGCTTGAGAAATGCTGAGAGTGTTCTTTCCTTTTGATTTTCTATCTCCAGTTCTTTCCACATGTCATTATAATATTTTACTTTTTCTTCTTGATTTGCCCTTTGAAATCTTCTGTTCAGTTCTTTTACTTCATCATTTCTTCCTTTAGCTTTAGTTGCTTGACATCAAAGAGCAAGTTTCAGTGTCTCTTCTGACATCCATTTTGGTCTTTTTTTTCTTTCCTGTCTTTTTAATGACCTCTTGCTTTCTTCATGTATGATGTCCTTGATGTCATGCCACAACTCGTCTGGTTTTTCATCATTAGTGTTCAATGCGTCGAATCTATTCTTGCGATGGTCTTTAAATTCAGGTAGGATATACTCAAGGTTGTACTTTGGCTCTTGTGGACTTGATCTAATTTTCTTCAGTTTCAACTTGAACCTGCGTAAGAGCAATTAATGGTCTGCTCCACAGTCGACCCCTGGCCTTGTCTTGAATGATTATATTGAGCTTTTCCATTGTGTCTTTCCACAGATGTAGTTGATTTAATTCTTGTGTATTCCATCTGGTAAGGTCCATGTCTATGCTTGCCATTTATGCTGATGAAAAAAGGGGTTTGCAATGAAGAAGTCATTGATCTGGGGAAATTCTATCGTGAGATCTCTGGCACCATTTCTAACACCAAGGCCATATTTTCCAACCCCCGATCCTTCTTCTTTGTTTTCAACTTTGGCACTCCAATCACCAGTAATTATCAATGCATCCTGACTGCATGTTCGATCAATTCAGACTGCAGAAGTTGGTAAAAATCTCCAATTTCTTCATCTTTGTCCTTAGTAGTTGGTGCATAAATTTGAATAATAGTTGTATTAACTGGTCTTCATTGTAGGCCCATGGATGTTATCCTATCACTGGCAGCATTGCTACTTCAGGTTAGATCTTAAAATGTTCTTTCTAACCATGAATGGAAAACCATTCCTCTTCAAGTTGTCATTCCCAGTATAGTAGACCATATGATTGTCTGATTTAAAATGCCCAATACCAGTCCATTTCCACTCACTAATGCCTAGGATATCAATGTTTATGTGTTCCATTTCATTTTTGACAATTTCCAGTTTTCCTAGATTCATACTTCATACTGTCCAAGTTCCGATTATTGATGGATGTTTGCAGCTGTTCCTTCTCATTTTGAGTCATGCCACATCAGCCAATGAAGGTACCAAAAGCTTGGCTTCTACCATGTCATTAAAGTTGACTCTACTTTGAAGAGGCAGCCCTTCTCCAGTCATCTTTTGAGTGCCTTCCAACCTGAGGGGGCTCATCTTCCAGCACTATGTCAGACAGTGTTCCGCTGCTATTCATAAGGTTTTCACTGGCTAATGCTTCTCAAAAGTAGACTGCTGAGTCCTTCTTCCTACTCTGTCTTAGTCTGGAAGCCCAGCTGAAAACTATCCACCATGAGTGAGTGACCCTGCTGGCATCTGAATACTGGTGACACAGCTTCTAGCATCACAGCAACATGTAAGTCCCCACGCTTCAACAGACAAACGTTTGTTAGCCATCCATTTATTCAGCAAACTTTTTTTTTTTTAATATTTATCTATGCAAGGCACCATGTTAATTAAGTGCTGGGATTATAATTGTATATAAGACAGATCCAGGTACAACCCTCAAGGAGTTTTATAGTTAGATCAGTCTGTAAATGAATAAATAAGCAAGTATGAGCATCTATTATATGTATATAATTCATGCTAACCAGTAGAAATACGGAAAAACTCTTAACACTGAACATCCCCAGTCAAAAATCTCAAGCTAAACTTGAAATATCTTTATTGCTACAAGTGTATTAAATGCCTTTTTTCCCCTTACTTTGAGGAATTTTTAAAATTCTAATATATCTATGAATGTTTCTCTGAGTAATTGGGCATTGGATTCCCCTGTCCTCTTCTTTCCCATCACTTCTTCTTATTCTTCGATTCCTTTTTATATTACAAAGCAGTTATTAAACAACTAATTTGTGCTAAGCAGGTACAACTGGAGAGACACACAATGAAGTTCAAAGTGTACTGTTTTCTTCTTTTTAGAGCTGAGGACATAGATTAAAAAAAAAGTCATTATAATACTCTTTAAGAAGCCCTGGTGGTTTTTTTTTTTTGGTGGCACAGTGGTTAAGTCTTTTGTTGCTAACCAAAATGTCCACAGTTCAAATTTACCAGCCATTCCCTAGAAACCCTACGAGGCAGTTCTACTCTGTCCTATAGGGTTGCTTTGAGTTGACATCTACTTGACGCCAATGAGCGTGAAAGACGTGTGTTTAAGAAAGTAGTCACACACACAAACTCAACACATGCCTGCTATTTTAGAAATATATGCAGGATCAGTTGAAAGACTGATTAATGGCATATATTATTAAGGTATTGTATTTACTGAACACTTTCTAGGCTCTAGGCACTTGTATTAATTTATCTAATATGCATAACATATAGGTAGACGCTATACTATTCTACTTTAAAAATGGTAAAACAGAGGCACAGAAATTTAAGTAGTTGGCAAAATTCATGTAACTAGTAAGTGGCAGAGTCAGTATTTGAACTCATGCAGGCTGGCTCTTGAGTTTGTGTTTCAATATCTTTATACTATTAAAAAAACAAACAAAAAAAGCCACTGAGTTGATTCCAACTTCTGACTCATAGCAACCCTGTAGGACAGAGTAGAACTGCCCCGTAGGGTTTCGGAGGAGTGGTTGGTGGATTCAAACTGCCGACCTTTTGGTTAGTAGCCAAACTCTTTAACCATTGCGCCATTAGGGCCCCCTTTATACTATATCATTCTCCAGTATTCGCTCCCCAGCTCGTAACAAGATCCCCATTGCCATGTGACTTTTAATGTCTTTCTGTAAGAGGTGAATATTTTCCATCTCTGTGGTAAAGCTTAACCATGTGACTTAGTTGGGTCAATGAAAAGTGAGCAGATGTAACACATGCCAGTTCGAAGCAGGAAATTTTAAGAGATTTGTATACATATCCTTCAGAAATTCCTCTGTTGCCCTTTCCCCCTGCCACACCATGACATGTTCCAAGAAGAATTTTTTCTTCAGCCTGGCTTCTGGAGTGAGAGGGCACGTGGAGCAGGGACACAGCCACCCTAACATGAGTGAGACATAAGCTGCTCTTTGTGTTTTGTTGCTGGTTTTTTGTTTTGTTTTGTTTTCCCTTACAACAGAAGAACCTAGCAAAAACTGACTAATACAAAAATGGGTGCCAAGAAGTCGGTGCTACAGTAACCAAATCAAACCTGTTGCAGTCCGGCCCATTCTGACTCAGGGTAACTCCATTCGTGTCAGAGTAGAACTGCACTCCATAGGTTTTTTAATGGCCGTAGTCTTGGGAAAGCCAATTGCCAGGTCTTTCTTCTGTGATGCTACTGGCTGGATTCGAACTGCCAATCTTTTGATTTGTACCCAAAACTGGATGCCATCAAGTCAATTCCAACTAATGGCAACCCTATATAACAGAGTAGAACTGTCACATAGGGTTTGCAAAGCTGATATGTTTATGGAAGCTAATTGCCACATCTTTCTCCCGTGGAGCCACTGGTGGGTTTGAACCAGTGAGCACTTTAAACACTGTGCTAGCAGGGCTCTTATGCTTAATAGCAGGAGCTGAGTGCAAACATTTTGTGCCACCCAGGAACCTGCTATTGTAACTAACACCCTAAAATACTTGATATTGGCGTCATGACCGGGTAGTGAGTGTTAAGGAAACTGTCACTGGGTCTGGAAAGTTACAACCCATGTTTACGGTGGTACACTTAAGGCAACAAGATTAGGAAACAGAATGTTGCTAAATGTTGCTATTGGTTGCATTTAAAAGTTAGGAAACAAATGACTTCTTACTAAAAAAAAAAAAGACAGAGCAAGAGAAAAGAGAAGATCTTGGAACTGTGAAACTTACAGTGTTGAAAAATGCAACTGTTGCTCTTATCCAACCTGTCAAAGATTATCTTGAAAAACATGTTGAGTGACAAAGGCTATTAAGACCCTAATTAAGACCTATTCCCAAATAAGAGATTTGTGAAAATCTCTGAATGAATTAAGGGAGCCCCAGTAAATCCTTTCATTTGGATAAAATATGTCAGAGAAAATGAACTAAAGGCATGGCTCTCCACAGGAGCCTGATAGGCTCAAAGTACTGGCAATAAGTTTAGCCAGTGAGAGAGATACAACTCAAAGGGTTGTGGGTGTGGTTATTAGTTTAAGAGCTGATAAGAACGAATTTATTTTTAAAAGAAAAACTAATTTAAGAAGACTGAGTGCTCTGGATATAAAATACCTCTTGTCAACCAACTCTGACACTAGTGGTGCAGTGGTTAAGAGCTCAGGCTGCTATCCAAATGGTTGGCAGTTCAAATCCACCAGCCGCTCCACAGAAACCATATGGGGCATTTCTACTCTGTCTTATAAGGTTACCATGAGTCGGAATTGACTCGAAGGAGTCAATTTGAGTTTTTGGTCAACCAATTCTCTAAGAGCACAAAGCAGGCTGAGAGGCCCATTTAACCCCCATGAGGGAATATTTTTCAATCTTTTGTTTTCGTTGTGTGCCTTGAGTGGATTCAGATTCAATCTGCTCATCAGATATGACCAAAAGGCATGATAGAAAAGGAAGGGCCTACTGGTGGGTGGACTCAATAGAACAATAGATTGGGAACCTACTTCCAGAAAGCAGAGTGAAAAACCCATTGCCTTGGAGTCAATTCTGACTCACAGCAACCCTCTAGGATGGGGTAAAACTACCCCATATGATTTCCAAGGCTATAATCCTTAAAGACAAAGACTGCCACATCTTTCTCCTTCAGAGCTACTGGTGGGTTCAAACCACCCACATTTTGGGGAGTAGCTGAGTGCTTTAACCATTGTGCCACCAGGGCTCCTCTAGAAAGTCAAAGTAGGGGCAATTCAAGGTTCATTTATGATCCCAATGGTATAGCACGTTTTCAAGGTCGGTCTGGTGGGATTTTAGAATTGATATGAAGTAGTGATTTTAAAGGAATCTCTGAGTGGCGCGAACAGTTAAGCTCTGGACTATTAGCTGAAATGTTGGCAGTTCGAACCCACCCAGAGGCACCTTGGAAGACAGGCCTACTAATCTACTTCTGAAAGGTCACAGCCTTCAAAACCCCGTGGAATACAAATGGGGTCTTTGCCATGAGGCGGAATCGACCTGAGGGCAACTAACAAGTGATTTTAAAATATTTCTCATTCTTCTTCTTTATAAATTTAAGTGCTTATTATGGGTCTTGTTTCACTGTTTTATGCTAGATGTGTGTTTTTATATTTGTAGAGATGGTGGGGATGGAGGGATAACTGGTTTTTTTTTTTAGTTACTAGCAATCTGATCAAAGAATGCTACATCCAGATGTGAATGTAGGGATTGTCATGAGATCCTTGACTTTGGGTCTGATGATAGGATTGCACGGGACATGGGGGATGTAAGAAGTCCTGGTAGTGTGAGTGGTTAAGTGCTCAAGTGCTAACCAAAAGGTTGGCAGTTTGAACCCCCAGCTGCTCCATGGGGGAAAGATGTGGCAGCCTGTTTCTGTAAAGATGACAGCCTTGAAAACCTTATGGAGGCAGTTCTACTCTGTCCTATAGGGCCGGTAGAGTGTCATTTTGAGTACGACTCAACGGCAATGGGTTTTATAGGGGTCGTATTCACTGCAGAAAGTGAATACTTTGTATGAAGAAGGAAAGTGAGTATTAGTGACCAAGATTGTGGACCACAATAGATTGTTTCCTCCCCTATAACGGGATTAAACATTTTGGCCCGTTGCTACATTACGTGAAGTGCTTTTCTGTAGGAGGAGAATACTTTTCTGATTTTTTGGCAAGATTGGCACTTGTTTTGGCTGAGGAAATATGAGTAAAAATGATGTATGCCATTTCCAACCCGAATCTTTAAGAGCCATTGCATGTTTCCCAGATCTCTGGCTCTCTCCTCTGCCACAAAAATAATAAGTCCCTGATGGGGGTTGCTTCATCAGCCTGGGTTCCAGAAAGAGAAGACAAATGCAGAAAAGCTGTAGCAGTCAAACCACACCCACCAACATGTAATAAGAGTGGAGAATGAGCTCTTATGATAATCCGTTTATAATCCCACAGTTTGAGGGTTTGTTGTTATCATAGGATAAACCAGTTAAAGCTGATCGATACATATGTTATACTGTGTTCTTCTGAACCATAAAAATGTCCTAGCTAGAAAATTGCTACTGCATTTATAAAATACCTTCCAAAAATAACATGTTTAAAAAAATTTATAAATAGGAGAGTCTGAGCCGTATCCTTGGTCTATGTCTTTATAAAATTACCACTGCAAGTGTCATTTGGTAAAGTCCTTCAAATCCTCAAGGTTCAGCTTAAATGTTACCTTCCCTTCATTAGATCCTCCTCTACTTTGCCTTCTCCTGGCCACTGAGCTCATATATATTAAGGTGATTTTCATTTTATGTCTGTCTGTATCCCTACTCTAGACTGACTTCATCCACATTGTAGACTGGAGCGGTTTAGCTTTTTATCAGACATGCATGCAAAAGGTACGCGATAAATATTTGAAGACTGAATAACTGAAAAACGAATACAAACATTCACCGACAGCAGAATTATCCAACAAATTGCAAGTCCTTCAAATCAGCGTTATAAGCAGTTTTGCAAAATTCTAAATTCTGCCTGATTCTTCTACAGTTCTAAAAAATAAAATCTTTAAACTTGAATAAATTTTTTTTTTTTTTTTATGTAGACCACATGATAAGAAGGCATTAAATAAATCTCATCAAAAATGAAATGGTCTAGACTTAATAGTTTTGGAATGCTTTAAGGGAATTTTTATTTGCTATTTTTCATAAAAAGTAAAATCAATCATGTTACTTCCTAGACAAAAAAGAAGTCAACTAATCACAGAGTTAAATTGTGCTTTAAAATTTAAAGTCACTAAGGCAGTTTATAAATTACATTCCATAAATATTGCTCTAAATTAAAGTCTAAACGTATTTCCATGACTGTGCCTCATTTATTTTGTAATAATATGGATTCCTTTGCTGGGCATGTTAGGTTTCTAAACTTTGTGTTTAAGCACATACTAAATCAAACACAAGCACATTATTTGAAATTACATACCTGTCGGCACCACAGTTTACGAAATATTTGCAGATAGGCCAAAACCATAAGACACAGTGGTGCCATATATGTCACCAGAAAGAAACAGATGTGGTACATCTTGGGGTAAATTTCACCTGGAATGAAAGGCAAAGTAACACAATCTTATAATGCACAGATTTTTTTTTTTCTAAATATACATCTCCTAGTGTCTTTCCTTGAAAGTACACATTTACCTTCAGTATGATTTTGTGTTATATATCCAAAAGGGAAAAATAATTTACAGTATTAAGCTACTTGCATTTACTCAGCATATGTGTATACATACCAAAAAAAAAAAAAAAAAAAAACTCTTTGCCGTCAAGTCAATTTGACTCATAGTGGCCCTATAGGACAGAGTAGAACTTCCCTAGAGAGTTTCCAAGGAGCCCCTGGTGGATTCAAACTGCCGACCTTTTGGTTAGCAGCTGTAGCACTTAACCACTATACCACCAAGTTTTCCGTATATACATATGTGTACATGTAAGTGTACATTAAATGTGAAATCTTGATTTCATTTAATGTAATCAGAAATAACAATTAGTCATTTCTTAATTTGTGTTACCACAATCTTTCCAAAGTCAAGCATTCATTTATCAAAAGGTCCTTTTTGTCTCAATTATTTTATCTGGCTAATTAATAAAAATTAATTTGGGTTGCCCTATACTTGCCTTTACAAGAACGGACATGACTCAATCAAAACCTAAATACTAAACTTTTGTTAAAGTGGGAAAAGAATGTAAACTCAATTGATTCCTCATTAGAATATAACGTCCCTATATTGAGAAGCTATTCCCAGTTATATCTCTAAATGCAAATGTCGGAAAATGTTGGAAAAATAAATACAGCAAATGTTCGATGATGTTTCCTTTTGTGGACTTACTAGAATGTATCCAAAATCCCTCCTTAAGCTTGGTATGTATACATGTGCATATGTGTGTATTCCTATGATTCCCGTAAAAGATGAGATTTCTTAGGTCTTTTTTGTAGTTGTTTTTTAATCCAATGTGTAGTTTTTTTTTTTTTTTTAATATCCACCCCAATTATTAGTCATAATTATCTCTAAGGCTATGGCTTTTCTTATCAGCAGTCCTACAAATGCAGGTAATATCTAGCATAAAAAAAGAAAAAAAGTTTTTTTTCTTACCATAAGTAAGCATTTATTAAAGAGTAAATTTTATCAATTAATTAATGTCCTTGTGATCTAATATTAATTTCTTACCTTTCTATGATGTATCTATTATTATTAGTTTTTAAAATACTTTAAGGAATATTGTCCTTATCCTCAAATTTGAATATAGCACATCGCCCACCTACTTTTACTGCAGTGTGAAACAGGGAACAGAATATATCTACCTGGGTCTAATAATAACTATCAATAACCTGATATAATTTCAACTGAATGATAACCAAAGGGTTTTTTTCAGTTTTAAAATCACACACCTTATTTGACTTTGGTATCACTGGCAAGGGTTATGGTTCTATACTATTTTTGAGGGATAATGCTATCACTCCCATGCATTTTATTCTTTTCATTACTTCCGGAAGGACATGTAAAAACATGAAGGCCCAATTATGTGATCAAATTTGTGGTAAAGGCAATTTATAATCAGGCTTAACCAATAAAACTTACGGTGATGACCAAAATAATAAAAAAAAATAGATAATACTTATTGAAAATTCATTTAATTCTTTTTTTAAATTTTATTTATTTCTTTGTTGCTATTGAGAATATGCACAGCAAAACATACACCAATTCAACAGTTTCTACATGTACAATTTAGTGAGATTGATTACATTCTTCAAGTTGTGCAACCTTCCTCACTTTTCTTTTACAAATTGTTCCTCCCCCATTATATAAACTCACTACCCCCTAAGATTCCTATCTAATCTTTTGAGTTGCTGTTGTCACTTTTATCCCATGTAAATGCTCTTAAAAGAGTATAATGCTCAGGCAGACATATTTTACCAGTTAAGCTAAACCATTGTTTGGTTTTAAGAAGACTTCAGGGGATATTTTTGGTTTAAGGTTTAAAGATTATCTCAGGGTAATAATTTCAGGGGTTCATCCAACCTCCATGGCTCCTTAAAGTCTGGAGTCCATGAGAATTTGAACATTTAATTTTTAATGGATATATTTTAAACATGTCTATGCATTTAATCGACTCGGTGGCACACAACAACATGAGTTTAATATCTTCCACAGTCTTAATTTCCTAGTCTTGTTGCCAGAGTGTGCTGACTTTATTCTCCCTTCTGTAATTCTGTCTTCCTCTTCTCTCTTGGGTAGACACTATAATCTTCAGTGGGGACAACAGGGAACATTTGCTGCTAGGAGGTCTAAGACACCAATTTAATGTGTCATTTCTAACCTCTCTCTTGTTAAGGTGGCATTCACCTAGTTCATCAGACTCTAAATTCCTTTCAAGTTTATCGTGTAAATCAGGCCAGTTACATAAAAAGTAATTGAATCCAAGCAGCCACACTGGAGGAATAACAAACCAGCCTTTCCCTTTGAAGTGCTACAGCCTGAGAAGCATTTGGCGAACCAATTTCAAAGGAATTGGAAGGTGACCTCAGCACTTCCCAGGCACCTGAGTGGCTTTGAAGTTTTATTTGTTTTGAAGGAGATGTCACATGAGCTTCCCACATAAAAATAGATCTTTGAAGCTTAGATATCTGTGAAGCCCTGATATCTGCACCCAACTAAAATGAGCGAGTGGAGGAAGATAGATTTGATAGGTAACAATTTTTTTTTTTTAAACTGTAGCTGTGGATGTGACAACAGTTTGGAGTTCTAAACAGATGTGAGCGAAAGCTCAAGCTGTGGTTGGTGTATTTATAAATATTTGGAAAAATATGTAATTGCCTGGTAAATAGATATTATAATAATGAACAACCACTTAGAAAAAAGTCAATCAAGCAAAATTATACTTATAGGCTAGGATAGATTGCTTTAATAAAGAGATTATTACAGATAGTTGAGGAAACATGATAGACTTAAATTTCTTATTTCATGGTTACAGTCTAAGTTAATTGGTATTATGCCACAAATTTTTAAATTTTAAGTGATGAAACTATCTTTGAAGGCTCTTTGTAATTGATGGGCAACATATTCAATATATTTTAAGACATTTTTATGTAACCTAGAACGTAGCTCTGGTGGCACAGTGCTTAAGCACTTAGATGCTAACCAAAAGATCAGCAGTTCGAACCCACTAGCTGCTCTGCTCCAATGGAGAAAGATGTGGCAGCCTGCTTTCATAAAGATTTGCAGACTTGGAAACCTTATGGAGCAGTTGTATTCCTGCCTATAGGATCTCTATGACTTGGAGTTGACTAATGGCAATGGGTTTGGTTTTGGATTGTAGCTACATGAAATTTGTTCCACTTAAGCATTATCTAATTGAGGAAGCAGTATTTTAAAGATTGACAACTATTAGGTATCTATGTCCCTACTCAACTGATGAACAAGCATAATCCAAATAAAGTCTTTCATATATATATAAAATATATATATATATATATCAAACCAACAAATAAGCAGCAAATGTGGATGTATTTTAGTCTTTGAAATCAGGCATTAGAGAGTAATGTTATATATTAAACAAACAGGCATAAATTAATTTCCCTCAGATGAGTTCAGGTTCATTATTCAGTCAACACTTTGATCTAATTATTTAAAATACCACAAAAATTTTCACCTTTATGCTACACTTTTTGGGGATTGAATGGACAAGTAAATTAAAAATATTTTTCCAAATATTCAGTTTGGCCTGTCTTTTCAAAGTTTATGGGTCCGTTAAAGTTTAACTGAGTCTTTAATATGTTTTATTGTCTTCTTACTAATAAATGTTTTTGTTACATTCTTATTAATTCACATGTTTATATACTTTTGAGACCACAGAATAGGCCAGATGCCATAATTACTTTAACTGGAAAGAAGGGCTATATTACATTTTTTTTTTTTCAGACCACCAAAGAACATTTTTGGCAGTAAGATCCAAGAGGAGAGGGATCATAAGTTCCCACTGCCCAGCACAATGTTTGACAAATTGTATGTGCTCATTGAACAGGTTGGATGAATTAGTAGTGAGACAGTTATATTTTTGATTAATGAATGTGCAGAGAGTTTCTTTCCTTAAAATGTATGTGTTCCTGTGGAATATGCACTTATAAACCAAGCAATCAACACTCATTACACCACCACCCATTGCCATCTAGTTCATTCTGATTCATAGCAACCTCATAGGACAGAGTAGAACTGCCCCATGGGGATTCCAAGCAGTGGCTGGTGGATTTGAACTGCCAACCTTTTGGTTAGGAGACATAGCTCTTAACCAGTACGCCACCAGGGTTTCCAAGGAATCAACAGTGTGGATATTATTCTTGAGCAATTTAAAAAATTTTAGAAGTTTGAATTGATATAACTAAACCAAATGATGAACATATACAAAGGCATATTTGTAAAGATCCTTAAAAGAAATATCAAGGCATTTTATATGTTCTTGAGTGTCTGATGTATCTGTAAGAAGTTACGGCTTATGATCCTTATTTTGAAGAAGCCATAGGCAACAAGGACTACAATGAGTTGCAGAAATAATTTACCCATAAACTATTACATATTTTTGGTAACACTCTCAGTAAAACAGAGGTCCTGGTCATTTTGCACCATGCGAAGGATAGTATATGCCTCTCTGATTTGATAGATTTGAACCAACTGACCACTTTGCTTACTGACTATGGAACAATTATGATAGAATTTTTTTTAATGTTGTAGCTATATTATTAATTCAATTTAGGATTACGGTGAAAAATATAGGTTATGAATTAATCTCAAATAAAAGATAATTTACACCAAAATTTTAAAGATTGAGCCAAAAGGTGTTTGACCTTTAAAGATGCTTAAATTTTAGAGAGCTGATACTGTAAAATATAACTTCCCATACAGTTTTTAGTTTGTGGCTATCATACATATGCCCAGGTTTTAACATTTTGTGTTGGACATGGACTTACAAATAACCTACATTAATAGGGCTCATACTATGTAAAAATCATTGTAGAAAACTAAAAATATCTAATGAGCAAAATGATAACAACCTGCTTTGAGTCGTTCTATGTTCTTCTTGAAAATATTAAGAGATTAATTCCATTTAACATCTGAAAAGTTAATTTTATAGCTTTTATTATGTTTTATTTTGTGGATGATCAACTCAATTCAAGATCGCTTTAATTCTAGCCTTCATAAGCATTTAAAGTAATTACGGGCTATTATAAAATCGCTTTCAAATAGATTTTTTAAATGGCTTCTGGAGGATAAGCTTAGATTTTTAGGTATTCAAAAGTAATTTTTTACTCTAGGAACATATCCATGCTAGACCTGGATAATAAAATACTAGAGGTAAAAATGAGTTTATATATTTATGGTTATTTACTTCATCACATGGCACTTCATCAGAATAACTGACAGGATTCCATAGCTTTGGTATCTTTTTATTAATGGGTATCAATGCTACTTAATCATTCAGGGCAATGCAAAAAAAAAAAAAAAAAGGTTTATAAAAGCAGCCCACAAACTTATAAATGAAACAAATTGCCAAAATACTTAAAGAAAATGCTACTGATTTTGTCATTAGTTGAAAAAACAAAACCACGGCCATGGAGTCAATTCGAACACATATATGCCCTATAGGACAGAGTAGAACTGCCCCAGAGGGTTTCCAAGGAGCAGCTGGTGGACTGGAACTGCTGACCTTTTCTTTAGTAGCAGAGCTCTTAAGCACCATGCCACCAGGGCTCCCCATTGAAAAACAAGTGGGTATTTTATCTAATCAGCATCGGCATGAACTTAAGGAATCCCAATTCTTTGAGTCAGAAGCTTTGGGTTTAAGTGTACTTGTTGCCTCATAATACTGAACAAATAATCTAGTCTCTCCTGGTGGCACAGTGCTTAAAGCACTCGGCTGCTAACCAAAAGATCAGTTGTTCCAACCCACCAACTGCTTTGTGGGAGAAAGATGTGACAGCTTGTTCCCGTCAAAATTTACAGCCTTGGACTCTATGGGACAGTTCTGCTCTATCCTATAGGGTTGCTATGAGTCGGAATCAACTCAATGGCAGTGAGTTTTTGTTTTTCTTAGGCCTCAGTTTCCTCATAAAAGAAGTAAATGTGTGTAAACAAGAAACCTTTAGGCTATTTTCCAAGTATAACCCATTATAAAGGAAGTGCATGAGACACTTCACCATCTGTCCCCAGCCCACCTTTCTAAACTCAGTTCCTTAAACTGCCTGACCGTACATACCAGCAACTACAACTTTGGACCTTTTTTCCATTCTTTTTCAAGATGTGGTGCCATTGTGTGGGTTTTCTCCCTTCCTGGGACACCTCTTTCCCTTTACCTACCTGGAGAACTTCTGCTCATTCTTCAATGCTTTGCTGGAATCTTAGCAGCTACTCTGTAAACTTTTGCTAAAATGGCCAGGACTTGGTTTATTCTCTCATTTGTGCTCCTAACATTTTGTACCTAAGTGTATTGAAATACTAATGACACTATAAACATTTGTTTATTTACCTTTCAGCCTCACTGTACACAATTTGTTGCCTTAGGCAGAGTCTATTTCTCTCCAAGTCAGCATAATGCCTGGCATATTCTAAGTCCTCAAGATGTTAGAATATCAAAAAAATGGAACTTTAGACACTTAAATATTTTCACCATTTTGGAACTTTCCATAATTTTGTTTTGGTGTGCACTGTTGGTGGAGAAAATTGTAAAATATCTGATGATCCAAAGAAAAAATACAACAAAAGAATCGCAATGTTAAAAAAAAATGTTAGAAAGGACAGGGGAATTTCAATAAAAGGAGATATTCAGTGCTTGAGGTAGTAGTAAATTATAAATGTTCAGCTGTTGTAGATATTTTGAAAATATATGAAATAATCCCAATGTGTTTTAAATTTTAATTTGCCGTAGTAAAAGCATATAGCACCTAATTTTCAAAATAGCGACTTTTTCTCTTTTCAATGTTCCAGTTCAAGTAACGTGTAGGAATTACCATTAATTCGAAGATTCAAATGTTGGAAAATATCAGATCTACAATCAGTCCATGGAGTACACTGCTTTTATAATTTATCTTTATAATGATCATCTTTCTAATAAAAGTAAATGCTTTCCTAATGTTCAAATTCCCTAAATCCAAGTCATTGTTAGATACCTAGAACAGATCAGATTCTTTTTCTGGAGACCAGATGGTACTTCCTATGATTTTTGTGTGAAAATAATTTTATAACTAGTACATTTTATGCAAAAATGCAGGGTGGCTATTTAATTTTTCTGCCCACTCTTTGCTGTGCCCAGATCTTGGCCATCACTAGTTATTACTTACAGAGAACCTCAGTTACTCTGCTGAGAGTTATGAACCAAAGGAGCATAAGGCCTCCAAACTTCTGCTTGTTTAAATTTCAACAGGATACATATCAGGATGGGCAACCAGAAAAGATTCATAACTAAAATAATTCTTAAATCAAAACTAAACCTACAAGGAAAAGATTAGTCCCAAGGACTAATGGACCACATCTACCACGGCCTCCACCAGACTGAGTCCAGTACAACTAGATGGTGCCTGGCTACCACCACTGACTGCTCTGACAGGTATCACAATAGAGGGTCCCAGACAGAGCAGGAGAAAAATGTAGAACAAAATTCTAACTCACAGAAAAAGACCAGACTTACTGGCTTTGCAGAGACTGGAGAAACCCAAGAGTATGGCCCCCAGACACCTTTTTGGCTCAGTAATGAAGTCACTCCCAAAGTTCACCCCTCAGCCAAAGATTAGACAGGGTCATAAAACAAAGCAAGACTAAAGGGATACAACAGTCCAGGGGCAAGGACTAGAAGTCAGGAGGGGACAGGAAAGCTGGCAATAGGGAGCCCAAGATAGAGAGAGACAGTGTTGACATGTCATTGGGCTGTTAAGCAATGTCATAAAACAATATGTGTTCTATTTAATGAGAAACTAGTTTGTTCTGTAAACCTTCATCTAAAGTACAATAAAGAAATAAATAAATAAAATAAGTAATTCTTGAATCAGATAATAATTATCTCAGTGGTTAAAAACAAAACAAGACAAACAAGAAGTTGCCCACCAGTCAATTCCGACTCATAGTGATCCCATGTGTGTCAGAGTAGAACTGGGGTCCACAGGGGTTTTAGTGACTGATCTTTTCAAAGTAAATCACCAAGGCTTTCTTCTGATGTGCCTCTGGGTGGACTTAAACTTTCAACGTTTTGGTTAGCAGCCAAGTGTGTTCACCTTTTGCACCTCCCACGGACATCCCAGTGGTTGTTGTTGTTGTTAGGTGCTGTTGAGTCGCTTTGGACTCATAGATGCCCTACAAACAACTGAACAAAACACTGCTTGGTCCTGCGCCATCCTCAACATCGCCATTATGCTTGACCCCATTGTTGTAGCCACTGTGTCAGTCCATCTCGTTGAGGGTCTTCCTCTTTTTTGCGGACTCTCTACCAAGCATGATGTCCTTCTCCAGGGATTTATCCCTCCTAATAAAATGTCCAAATTATGTGACACATAGTCTCATCATCCTTGCTTCTAAGGAGCACTCTGGTTGTACTTCTTCAAAGGCAGATTTGCTCCTTCTCTTGGCAATTCATGGTATATTCAATATTCATTGCCAACACCACAATTGAAAGATGTCCATTCTTCTTCGGTCTTCTTAGTCTTTAAGGTGACGCCTTTGCTTTTCAACACTTTAAAGAGGTCTTTTGCAGAAGATTTGCCCAATGCAATGCATCTTTTGATTTCTTGGCTCCTGCTTCCATGAGTGTTGATTGTGGATCCAAGTAAAATGAAATCCTTGACAACTTCAATCTTTTCTCCGTTTATCATGACGTTGCTTATTGGTTCAGTTGTGAGGATTTTTGTTTGCTCTATGTTGAGGCTGTAGTCTTTGATCTTCATCAGTAAGTGCTTCAAGTCCTCTTCACTTTCAGCAAGCAAGGTTGTGTTATCCACATAATGCAGGTTGTTAATGAGCCCTCCTCCAATCCAGATGCCCCGTTCTTGTTCATATAGTCCAGCTCTCAGATTATTTGGTCAGCATACAGATTGAATAAGTATGGTGAAAAGATACAACCCTGACATTCACCTTTCCTGACTTTAAACCATGCTGTATCCCCTCATTCTGTTCGAACGACTGCCTCTTTATCAATGTATAGGTTCCTCATGGGCACAATTAAGTGTTCCAGAATTCCCATTCTTTGCAATGGTATCCATAATTTGTTATGATCCACACAGTGGAGTGCCTTTGCAGAGTCAATAAAACACAGGTAAACATCTTTCTCTTATTCTCTGTTTTCAGCCAGGACTCATCTGATATCAACAGTGATACCTCTGGCTCCACGTCCTCTTCTGAATTGGCCTGGAATTTTTGGCAGTTCCCTGTGGATATACTGCTGCAGCCTCTTATGTATGATCTTCAGTAAAATTTTACTTGCATGTGATAATAATGATATTGTTCAATAATTTCCACATTTGGTTGGATCACCTTTCTTGGATTTCTTCCAGTCAGTTGGCCAGGTAGCTGTCTTCCAAACTTCTTGGCATAGATAAGTGAGCACTTCCAATGCTGCGTCTGTTTGTTAAAACATCTCAATTGGTATTCCATCAACTCTCCTGGAGCCTTGTTTTCTCACTAATGCCTTCAGCGCAGCTTGGACTTCTTCCTTCAATACCATAGGTTCCTGATCATATGCTACCTCCTAAAATGGTTGAACATCAACCAGTTTTTTTGGTATAGTGACTGTCTGCATTCCTTCCATCTTCTTTTGATGCTTCCTGTGTCATTTTATATTTTCCCCACAGAATTCTTCACCATTGCAACTTGAGGGTTGAATTTTTCCTTCAGTTGTTTCAGCTTGAGAAATGCCAAGAGTGTTCTTCTCTTTTGGTTTTCTATCTCTAGGTCTTTGCACATGTCATTATAATACTTTGTCTTCTTGAGCCAACCTTTGAAATCTTCTGTTCAGCTCTTTTATCTCATCATTTCTTCCTTTAGCTTTAGCTACTGGATGTTCAAGCAAGTTTCAGAGTCTCTTCTGACATCCATTTAGGCCTTTTCGTTCTTTCCTGTCTTTTTAATGACTCTTTCTTTCTTCATGTATGATGTCCTTGATGTCATTCTACAACTCCTCTTGTCTTTGGTCATTAGTGTTCAACGAGTCAAGTCTGTTGAGATGGTCTCTAAGTTCAGGTGGGATATGCTCAAAGCCATACTTTAGCTCTGGTGGACTTGTTCTCATTTTCTTCAGTTTTAACTTGAATTTGCATACAAGCAATTGATGGTCTGTTCCACAGTTGGTCCCTGGCCTTGTTCTGACTGATGCCATTGAGTATTCCATCATTTCTTTCCACAGATATAGTCGATTTGATTCCTATGTATTCCATCTGTTGAGGTCCATGTGCATAGTCACCGTTTATGTTGATGAAAAAGGTATTTGCAATGAAGTTGTTGGTCTTGAAAAATTCTATCATCTAGCATCGCTTCTATCACCAAGGCCATATTTTCCAACTACCAGTCATTCTTCTTTGTTTCCAGCTTTCACATTTCAATCACCAGTAATTATTGATGTATCCTGATTGCATGTTCTTTCAATTTCAGACTGCAGAAGTTGGTAAAAAAATATTCAATTTCTTCATCTTTGAATGTCTGATGGTTGGTGCATAAATTCGAATAATAGTCATATTAACTGGTCTTCCTTGTAGGTGTATGGATATTATCCTATCACTCACAGTGTTGTACTTCAGGATAGATCTTGAAATGTTCTTTATGATGATGAATGAAATTCCATTCCTCTTCAAGTTGTCATTCCCAGCATAGTAGACCATACGACTATCCGATTCAAAATGGCCAATACCAGTCCATTTCAGCTTACTAATGCCTAGGATATCGATGTTTATGTGTTCCGTTTCATTTCTGATGATATCCGATTTTCCTAGGTTCAAACTTTGTACTTTCCAGGTTCTGATTATTAATAGATGTTTGCAGCTGTTTCTTCTCATTTTGAGTCGTACCACTTCAGCAAATGAAGGTCCCAAAAGCTTGATTCCACCCACATCATTAAGGTTGACTCTACTTTGAGGAGACAGCTCTTCCCCAGTCATCTTTTGAGTGCCTCCAACCTGAGGGGCTCATCTTCCAGAACTATATCAGGGAATGTTCTGCTGCTATTCATAAGGTTTTCACTGGCAAATTCTTTTCAGAAGTAGACCACCTGGTCCTTCTTTCTAGCCTGTGTTAGCCTGGATGCTTAGTTGAAATCTGTCCACCATGGGTAGCTCTGTTGGCATTTGAATACCAGTGGCATAGCTCCCAGCATCACAGCAACATACAAGCCCCCACAGTGTGTTTTGCTATGATCCCAGTGGTAGAGCTCATCAATTTAATATATCATCAACGGAGAAAGCAATTTAGATAATTTCACTCAAGAATAGCATAGATCCACATACTCACATCCAGTCAGACTCCCAAGCAGGATCTGGTATTTAAGAAGGAAAAAGCCAATTGTATTTGTGCCCCATTAGGGAACCTGACAGAAGTCCTGGTGGCATAAATGGTTAAATTGTTGGCTGCTTACCAAAAGGTTGATGGTAGTTCGAACCCACCAGGGTTTCTGTGGGAGAAAAGAATTTGCGATCTGCTTCCGTAAAGATTTCAGCCTAGGAAGCCCGATGGGGCAGTTCTACTCTGTCCTATAGGATCACTAGGAGCAGGCACACAACAACAAGGGAACCTGACACTTGAGGTAGCACAAATTAAACCAGCTTGTGAAATGCTACTTATTCTATAATGCATATTTGGATTTGTATAACTGAATGCTTTTTATTTAAAGAATTTAAGAAAAACTAGGAACCAAATCTGAATTGTGGAGTAAGCTCCTTTCAGTCCCTATCCGAAAAATATTAAAACTAGGAAATAGTGCACAGCATTTCCAAAGGACAGAGTAAAAAAAAAATCTGTTGTTGTCGAGTCGATTTCAACTTACAGTGACCCTATAGCACAGAGTAGAACTACTCCACAGGGTTTCCAAGGAGCACCTGGTGGGTTCCAACTTCCGACCTTTTGGTTAGCAGCTGTAGCTCTTAACCACTACACCACCAGGACAGATAGGTGGAGTTAGTCCTTGACATTGTCTGGAGTTTCAACTCGGTTTATACATTTTTGCAAAACTATATTAGCAAAGGCCAATAGAACATAGAAGCCCAACTTCACAATGGCTATGTTAATCCAAGTTTCAGTGTGTAGCTGTTATATAAATGTTAGCTTATGGGCCATAATATACTTACCGCCCCAGCGCTCATCACACACTGTAAAGAGAGTGGTTTTATTGGCTAAGCCGGGGAGCATGGTGCTGCACTCCATGACGATGGCCTGAGGAATCATTATAATGCAGGAGACGACCCAGATGATGACAATGCTGTTCCTGGCCCTCTTGGCTGTGCTCTTAAACATCAAAGGGTGACAGATGGCATACCATCGATCCAAGGCTATGCAGCTCAGGGTAAGGACAGACACAGAGACTGACACCGTCTAGATAAAAATAGAACACAGTACAAGAGAATCACCAGGCATTAAATGGATCACTCTTGATATTTTTACCGTGTTAGAAAGATAGTCACAAATGATAACCAGGTTCAAAGTTGCCAAAAAGCAATTCATTCAAGTGCTTTCTATCTTAAAAGTGTGCCAAATGGACAATATTTTAATATTAGATTCTTTTTAGGAGAAAAATATGTTTCCTATTAAACATAAAAAATGCTATGAAAACATTCTAATCTTATTTTGTCAGACACTTTAATTCATAGCATAGTATTCTTTGAAGAATTACTGTCATTATTTTGTCTAGCAACTTTTCCATTGATAAAAGAAATTATAACTTCAAATGGGTTAAAAAAAAAAGACATGTTTAGACTAAACTAGAAAACTATCGTTCATTTCCTTATAGAGCAGCAATATGACATTTTTTTCTTTCTTTTAAATTACCATAGAGAAATTTGGCTGAAAAGGCATTTAGCCAGCCTTTTAAATGCTGGGTACATCATTTCATATTTTCATATAACAAGGGCTGTTTATGCTTCCATTCAATTCCAACATGTGGTATACAAAGGAAAGCATAGACCTCATTATGGACAGTTCTGTCCATAGATCTCATCACCAGAGTTTGCTCACTGCTGGCATAAACAAGTTGCCTCTAAAAATCATATAGGTTCATCCAGTCCACAATTCTACATTCTAAAAACATATCATAAGTGATTTTTGGAAATTTAAGGGAAAAATAAATACACTAACCATGCCAAAACTCATGGACTTTAGAACTATAATTCAATTTATGTGATTATATTTAATGTACTCTCTTATACTGGGTATACCATTGATTCAGAAGTCACTTTTCAATTCCAGCTTTTCAGATGTGCCCCTTTCTGTTTTCCTTTTTTTAATTTTATTACAGATTCCTATTTATTTTCTTCTCTGTACTTTACACAGGATATCATCATTTGGTTTTATTTACTTATTTATTGACTGTCTCTATTAGAACAAAGGTCTATGGCAGGAGAAGCTGCTGCTTTTTTTTTTAATTTGTACCCCTAGTACCTGGTACAGTATTTGATGTACATTAAGTACTAATGAATATGTTTTGAATCAATGAATATTGGTCAGCCTTAACCTAAGGAAATGGATGGCTTCTAGCCATCTTTTTTTGTGTGTCCTAAGGGTCGTTATGAGTCACAATCAACTTGATGGCAAAGGGTTTGGTTTGGTAAGTGGTACTTATCCCACAGTATATGGCAAGGGTGGGTATCTCTGCTTCTTATATGAGGGTCATTGATTATTGTTATGGGTTTGTGCACTGACTGTAGGTGCGTATGAGTGACCAAGATTTAAGGATCAGCACAGCACAAGAGAAAGGGCTCTGGGCTAGACTTCAGGATGACCTATTTCTCATTTTCTGTACAATGTTGGGTCACCCACTTCACAGCTTTAGGCCTAGTGTGGTTTTACCTGTAAAATAAGAAAATTGACAGAATAAGATTCTTTCCAGCTCTGATACATCTCTCTGTGAGAGGTAGCAGAGTGTAGTTAGAGTCTATTCTGGAACCAGGTTTCCTGGACATGAATCGCATCTCACCACTCACTAAAGTGTGTGATCTTGGGTAAGTCACATAACTGCCCTGTGTCTCAGTTTACTCATTTGTAAAATATGAATGAGAATAATACCCAACCATGAAATTATAGGGAGAATTAGTTGGGATGTAAAATGCCTAGTGCAGCACCAGGCAGAGGGTCAATACTATGTAAGTGTTTGCTGTAATAGAGTGTGGTGATCATGATGATGATGAATGCACTGTAAGCTTTCTCTTCTATTCCCAAACCTAGAGTCCTATATTTTAATCAGAACAGACTGATTTTAAGTACAGAGTAGTCATAGAAAATATAAGGAAGGGCTTAAGTATACTGAATTCTTAGGGGTTAATTTCATTTTTAAGTTGGAGTACTAATGGTGCAGTGGTTAACTGCTTGGCTCCTAACCAAAATGTTGGCAGTTCGAATCCACCAGCTGCTCCTTGGAAACCCTGTGGGGCAGGTTCTACTCTGTCCTATAGGGTCGCTATGAGTTGAAATTGACTCTACTGCAATAAGTTTTGTTTTTGGTTTTAGGTAGGTTGAGGAGTCACTGGGTTGCACAAATAGTTAAGTACTTGGCTGCTAATGGAAAGGTTGACAGCTTCAGTCCACCCAGAGGCACTTGAAAGAAACCTGGCAATCTACTTCTGAAAAATCAGCCTTCAAAAACCCTATGGAGCACAGTTCTACTCTGTCACATAAGGTTGCCATGAGTCAGAAGCAACTCAACACCAACTGGTTGGTGGTATAGGTTGGTTGAAGTGTCCTGGAAGTGTCTTGGTGTTACCTTAGAGTGTATTCAAGTGTATTCCTTCTGAAACCCATCCCACTCGGCTTCAATTCCTTCCTTGCACATTAGCCAAGTACCCAAGGCTGCTCGCGACCAGTGCTAACCTGAGCGCAGAACAGGTGCAGTCTAGATTCTAAAAGTCAAACTTTCAAAGCTGCTTGACCAGGACTGTAGTTCTTATCTCTAGCAAGTAGAAGTATATAGAAGTGTTCATCAAGGCTTAGTGGTTTATTATCTATGAATTCTAATCATCTAGGGTGAATGGGGTAGAAGCAGTGTGATTCAAACTTGAATATCATTCCTAGTATTTTCTTCTACTACTGAGGTAAACCCAGTTCCAGTAGTAATAATTAATTCAAGTAATAATTCATTCATATCAGTTCACTTGAATGACTGACATCCAGTGCCAATGGTGACTCAGGGTACAGTGACCCCTCTGTCTCATGGAAAATATTCTGTTTGTGTGGCCAATCTGACAGTAGAATGCATTGAATGATCTAACATTCACTGTTTCAACTAATACATTTGCCAGTATATAAGACACACAAGTATACAAGTCACATCCAATTTAAAATATTTTGAGGAGGTGATAAAAAAATTGCATGTTATCATGAGCAAAAACAAGAGTTTTGTTGTTGTTTTTTACTCTTAGGAGTATATTCTGGGTGTCTTTTTCATTTTGATTCTGGTATTGGTTCAAGTTATCCTGTTAATAAATGATTTGAAAAATGAATCCAATGTGTTTTATGAATGCTGTGAATAAAGTGAAATGAAATGATGTGAAATTTCTTCTCTCCATACACCCATACAACAGGCTCACTCTACACAAGGTCACATTCAGAGACTATATTTTAGGTAGGGAAACCCTGGTGGCATAATGGTTAAGAGCTGTGGCTGCTAACCAAAATGTTGGCAATTCAAAACCCCTAGGTGCTCCTTGGAAACTCTATGGGGCATTTCTACTGTGTCCTATAGGGTCACTATGAGTTGCAATTGGCTCAACAGCAACAGGTTTTTTTTTTTTTTTTCCGGTGGAGAAGGAGCTTCTTATATGTTGTGTCTTGGTTATATAGTGCTGCTATAACAGAAATACCACAAGTGGATGGCTTTAACAAAGAGAAATTTATTTTCTCACAGTCTAGTAGGCTAGAAGTCCAAATTCACTGTGTCAGCTTCAGGGGAAGGGTTTCTCTCTCTGTCAGCTCTGGAGGAATGTCCTTATCATCAATCTTGACCTGGACTAGGAGCTTCTCCTCACAGGAACCCCGGGTTCAAATGATGTGCTGTGCTTCCGGCACTGCTTTCTTAGTGATATGAGGTTCCCCACTCTCTGCTTCTTCCCTTCCTTTTGAAAGATAAAAGGTGGTATAGGCTACACCCCAGGGAAACTCTCTTTACATTGGATGAGGGATATGACCTAAGTAAAGATGTTACATCCCACCTAATCCTCTTCAACATAATCCAGTTTTTAACCACAGGCAGAGATTAGGATTTACAACATATAGGAAAATTACATCAATCACACAATACTGGGAATCATGGCCTAACCAAATTGACACATATTTTGGGGGACATAATTCAACCCATGACATGCTGGCATATAGTTATCCCAAAAAGACTTCAGAGACTCATCACAAGTAGAAATTGAAGTTTTGCTAAATCAAAGATTTGAATGATAGGCACAAATAATTTGGAAGGTGGGAAATTGTGACTGAGAGAGTGAACGAGCCTGTCCCACCACCCAGCACTAACACCTCACCACCCACATCTCTGTTCTTTTTTGTTCTTTTCCTGCCATTTCCTATGCAATGCCTTTTCTGCAGTGACACAATCTATGTTTCTATGTGGGGAAAAAAAAAAAATCACTCTGAAAAAGTAGCCAACTGCTCCTGTCAGTGTTAAAAAAGAACGGAAATACATGATAATTTTTTTCCAAGAAATACATGATAATCATTCAGCAAATAATGTAATAAATGTTAATGGTCTTAGATTTATAGAATTATTAAAGACACAAAAGGGTCATTTTAATTATTGAGCTAAACTTTATTGCATTAATGAGACTTTTAAGATTTTTGCAAGTTTTTTAAGTGTTACAGTATATCACTTATAAATATAAAGGTTATTTTGTATTGTATTTAGAAGAAAAAGAACATATAATTCATAGCAAATTAGTAAATGTTCATATAATCTTAAATGCAACCAAATAACCTAAAGATCTGGTTGGGCATCACGTAATATGTTTTTAAACATTCAGTAGGATGTAAATATCATATCAGAAATAAAAGCCATCAGTTTTAGAACATCACACCTACAGGGGAAAAAAAAATTGAATCAAATTTAAATGCTAGGCTTAGTGCTCATTGACGCTTTCTCTCCCATTTGAGAACATTCTATGGAAGATGGGTAATATATACTGAACTGATATGGAACTACTGTACTAGTTTTACCAGTGCCCCAATCTTTGTGCATTTACAGCTTTCCACCAAGAAGTAGTGTAGAACAAGGTAATGAATGAAGCTATTCTTTTCCATCTGACTCAGACCTTGCAGTTTTCTCCTTGATCCATGGAGAACAGAATCAACTGAGGTGTTGACTAGACTGGACACTGTTTATAGAGAAGCAGATAAATAAGGATGTTCCTTCAACTGCAGAGCTTGTCAGTGAGTTGTGCTATGTGAAAGAGCAATCTCAATACTGCTAAGACTGACGCATGCCCTGCAGCATTCACTGGTTACAGACTACTTCCAGTCTGTCCTCTTTCACTCATGGAAGACCCTGGAATACCTAGTCTATAAGAAAGAATCTCTGTGCATTAGAACAAGACCATACCTGCCATAGTGTGATGTTCCTCCCCTCCTCTACTTGGCCAACTTTAAAGAACCAAAGCCCAAACCCATTGTTGTTGAGTCTATTCGGACTCATAGCAACCCCATAGGACAGGGTAGAATTGCCCCATAGGGTTTCCAAGGAGTGGCTGGTGGATTCAAACTGCTGACCTTTAGGCTAGCACTCTTAACGACTGCTGGAAAATCTTGTGTTTTACAGAGGGAGCATGAATATCCTCATCCCTTTGAAGATTCTGGGCAACTGGAGCCATCCTGAAACTTATGAGGGTCCCCAAATTCTCACCGTGGGGATTATTGGAACCAAGACAAATAAAAAGCTTACCAGAAGTACCACAGAGGTAAGTGAAATACTAGCATTCTCTGCTAGTTATGATTTCCCCAGGGTCTCCACGCAAAAACCATCAGAAGCATCTCTTACTAATTTTAGTTCTATGATGATATTTTTCTCTTTTGCTCAATGTACTATTTCTCTCTCTCAAAAAAGAAAAATGGCTATGGTTCATGTTCGTAATCCATTCATGGTTTTCAGCAGATCAACCTAACCTTATAATACCTTATAATTAAACTTAACATTTACATGAAGCTTGTAACTCTCCTGGCCTTTTCCACTTACTATTCTGTCAATGATGTCTGAGTCACCATGACCTGAAAAAAATGATCGTTTCCCTTTTTAAGAGGCCATTGAAGAACTACTGAGCTAAAGGTCTCTATGTAATATTTCAGTGGCAAGAGCCTATGCAATCTAATCTCAAGTAATGTGCTATTTGTGGCTTCACTCAACTTTTTGTTATCGGGAGCATATTTTGTGTTCTCACAAATCCTACAATCACAATGTAAGAGAATAGATGAAGTAAGGACCGAGGGGATGGTTACGGAAAGACAAGTAGAGAGTGGCTACCTTCCCCTTTACTGCCCCAATTCAAAGGGGACAGTTCCACAGTAAATCCCTTTCGGCACTGTTTCTGGGGCCATTAGCTTGGGAGTCTTTTCTTCAAAGCTCTTAGAGCTACTGGAAAATCAATTTGAAAATTACTTTCTGAAAATGTTTTCAATTTCTAGTAGGAGGCTAACTTATAGAAAGACTTCTTTCTCTATTGAGCAATAAAACATCTGATGATGAGAGTGAAGAAGATAATGATGATAACTGATGTTTATTGAGAACACACTATGTTTTTATAACATCATCTTCCACAGTATGATTCTGTGCCATATAATTTACATGAAGTATCTAAGAAAAATATCAAAACAATCAGATGGGATAGCTATTACTAAAATTACTATCGTTTTAAATACATGAATCACAAAGAGTTTATGTATTTGGCTCAATACCATATAGTCAGTGAATGGCAGAACAGAGATTCCAAACCTAGTATTTGACTTAAGAACCTACACTGAAGCCTGTTTGCTATACTGCTTTGGTCACACAACTCTAAATTCTTCCTGTGAAATGAAATCACTTATAAAAACAGGTAGCCCATGATTATTTGGCCTGAGAGAGACTTCAATCATCAACTTGCTCAAGCTCTTTATTTTACACTGGAAAAATAACAAAAGTAAAAATTTATATAGCATTAAATGATGACTTCGGGTTACTGTTGCTTTATTTTCATCTAGAACTTAGCTTATTTCTCTAGAAAGTCTCAGGTATTATTTTCCATAAGGTTAGCAATTTCTTCAGTAGGTGTATTTCTTCTTTAACTCACTAGTTAATTTACCAGTGAGCCAAGACTATGACTGAAAACATTTTCACAGTGGTTTTTGTGTTTGAACCAAAATTGTGGAATAAAAAATACCTGTAGCACATATATTCATTGAAGACACAAGTATAGATACTCTTCAGACGTAGCCAAACACCTTCCAACATTGGTCTTCTGGGTTTGAAGGCTTAGGACCATAGTCTCACAAGACAAGTCAGTCAATTGGCATAATGTAATCCACTAAAGTCATAATATGCATTCTAGTGAAATCTGTAGCTTCTGGGGTCTTAAGAACTTGCCAGCAGCCTTCTAAGACACAACTATGGGTCTCTACTTGCAGGAAGAAAATCATAAGAAGATATCCAAAAACACAGAGACAAAACAAGTCTACATGAGCCACAACTTTGCCTACCCCAAGATGAGAAGAACTAGATGGTACCTGGCTACCACCACTGATGTTCTGACCCATGTCAAAATAGTTAGTCCCAGATAGAAGGGGAGAAAAATATGAAGCAGAACTCAAATTTGTGCTTAAAAAAAAAAAAAAACAGACAAATTGGAGCAGTAGGAAACAGACGATTTTCTGAGACTATCACCCTGGGGCACACTTTAAACCTAGAACCAAGCCTATTCCCTGAGATCATCTTTTAGTGAAATAGCAGAGTGGTGCATAAAATAAAGGATACCACCTGTAAGATTGGTGCCCTACTTAAAAACCATCAGTATGAGACCGAAAGGTCAACAATTACTCAAAAGCAAAGATGGTAAGATAAGAGGGCAGGGAAACTAGAGTGCTGGAAACAGAACAAACTGAACACAGTTAAAGAGATTGATGACACATTGTGATAAATGTGATTAATGTTACAGCAATTCGTGAGGAAATTGTCAAATGAGAACCTAACTTGCTGTGTAAACTCTCACCAAAAACTCAATAAAATATTATTTAAAAATAAATAAATAAATACCTGTAAATAAGGAATCACTTTGCAGAGGGACTGTCCAAAGAACCAGGTCTCAGTGATATCCACGACCAATGTGGCTGGAAGGCAGGTGATAGTCACGAGCACATCAGCCAGAGAAAGGTTGACTATGAAGTAGTTGGTTACTGTCCTCATGTGATGATTCTTCCACACTGCCACACAAACTAAGTTGGAGAGAAAAAGCAATAGTAATTAGACAAAGAAAATAGCTACTAATGAGGAGAAATCGTCACACTAATGATTACTCCTTAAAGCCCGCACATAATTATTAAAAAGGAAAAATAATTTAGGGCTCTGCTGTGTTTTCACTGAGCCAACCTGGATGAATGCTGAATTACATGCTTAAAATCAGTTCATTTACCTTGCAAGACATTTCTTAATGGATCAAAAGACTATTTTTATTTGATTTTGAATTGTGACTCCCTTTGATTCATTCTTCTATTCCTTTAGTAATCAGTATGTAGTAGAAACTCAAGAAATATTTTCTGAGTTGACGTGAATTAGGAGCTGGCTGTTTTCAATGAACCATGTTTTGCCTCATCCTTGGTGTTGACGTATATCTGCTCCCAATATCTGCATCTGGGACTTTTAACAGATAAGTCAGGAGCTGACAATTACATAGCTCTTACAATTGCCAAACACTGAGCTAGGTGGTTCGTATATTTAGATTATCTATCTGGCCTTGATGATAGAAATGATGCCAGAGATCCCATGATAGAATTTGGCAAGACCAATGACTTAATTGCAAATACTTTTTTTCACCAACATAAATAGTGACTACACACATGGACATCATCAGATGGAATATACAGGAATCAAATTGACTACAAGTGTGGAAAAAAGATGATGGAAAAGCTCAATATCATCAGTCAGATGATACTGACTCCAGATCAGACCATCAATTACTCATATACAAGTTCAAGTTGAAACAAGAATATTAGAACAAAGCAATGAGAGCCAAAGTATGACCTTGAGTATATCCCACCTGATTTTAGAGACCATCTCAAGAGTAGATTTGACTCGTTGAGCACTAATGACCGAAGACAAGAGGAGTTGTGGAATGATATCAAGGACACCGTACATGAAGAAAGCAAGAGGTCATTAAAAAAAAACAAGAAAGAAAGAAAAGGCCTAAATGGATGTTAGAAGAGGCTCTGAAACCTGCTCTTGAACATCGAGTAGCTAAAGCAAAAGGAAAAAACGATGAAGTAAAAGAGCTGAACAGAAGATTTCAAAGGGTGGCTCGAGAAGATAAAGTATTATGATGACATGTGCAAAGATCTGAAAATAGAAAACCAAAAGGAAAGAACACGTTCAACATTTCTCAAGCTGAAAGAACTGAAGAAAAAGTTCAAGCCTCAAGTTGCAATGGTGAAAGATTCCTTGAGAAAAATCTTAAATGATGCAGGAAGCATCAAAAGAAGATGGAAGGAATACACAGAGTTACTATACCAAAAGGAATTGGTCGACATTCAAACATTTCAGGAAGTAATATATGATTAGGAACCTATGGTATTGAAGGAAGAAGCCCAAGCTGCACTGAAGGCATCGGTAAAAACAAGGCTCTAGGAATTGACAGAATACCAATTGAGATGTTTCAACAAAAGAATGCAGCACTGGAAGTGCTCACTCACCTATGCCAAGACATTTGGAAGACAGCTGCTTGGCCAACTGACTAGAAGAGATCCATACTTATGCCTAAGAAAGGTGAACCAACCGAATGGGGAAATTATTGAACAATATCATTAATATCACAAAATTTTGCTGAAGATCATTCAAAAGCAGCTGCAGCAGTATATCAACAGTGGACTGCCAGGAATTCAATCCGCATTTAGAAGAGGACATGGAACCAGGGATATCGTTGCTGATGCCGGATGGATCCTGGCTGAAAGCAGAGAATACCAGAAAGATGTTTACCTGTGTTTTATTGACAATGCTAAGGCATTCAACTGTGTGGATCATAATAAATTATGGATAACACTGTGGAGAATGGGAATCCTGGAACACTTAAATGCGCTCATGAGAAACCTGTACATGGACCAAGAGGCAGTTGTTTGAACAGAGCAAGGAGATACAGTATATATATATATATATATATATATATATATATATATATATATATATATATATATATATATATATGGAGATACTGCATGGTTTAAAGTCAGGAAAGGTGTGTGCCAAGATTGTATCCTTTCACCATACCTATTCGATCTGTATAATGAGCAAATAATCTGAGAAAATGGACTATATGAAGAAGAAGAGGGCATCATGATTGTAGGAAGACTCACTAACAGCCTGAGTTTTGCAAATGACACAACCTTGCCTGGTGAAATTAAAGAGGACTTGAAACACTTACTGATGAAGATCAAAGACCACTGCCTTCAGTATGGATTACACCTCAACATAAAGAAAACAAAAATCCTCACAACTGGACAAATAAGAAACATCATGATAAAAGGAGAAAAGCTTGAGGTTGTCAAAGATTTCATTTTACTTGGATCCACAATCAACAGCCACGGAAGCAGCAGTCAAGAAATCAAAAGACTCATTACATTGGGCAAATGGGCTGCAAGAGATCTCTTTAAAGTGTAAAAAGCAAAGATGTTACCTTGAAGACTAAGGTGCATCTGACCGAAGCCTCCGTGTTTTCAATTGTCTCATATGCAAGCAAAAGCTGGACAATGAATAAGGAAGACCAAAGCAGAATTGATGCCTTTGAACTGTGGTGTGGCAAAGAATATTGACTATACCATGGACTGCCAAAAGAATGAACAAATCTGTCTTAGAAGAAGTACAACCAGAGTGCTCCTTAGAAGCAAGGTTGGTGAGACTACATCTCACATACTTTGGACACGTTGTCAGGAGGGATCAGTCCCTGGAGAAGGACATCATGCTTGGTAAAGTAGAGGGTCAGCGGAAAAGAGGAAGACCCTCAAGGAGATGGATTGACACAATGGCTGCAACAACAGGCTCAAGCATAACAACAATTGTGAGGACGTCACAGGACCAGGCAGCGTTTCATCCTGTTGTGCATACGGCAGGTATAAGTCAGAACCAGCTGGACAGCGCCTAACCACGACAACGACAATCCCGACAATAATCCCGAGGGAAGATGGCATCATCTGCATTTTACACACGAGGTAACTGAAACACAGGGAATTCATGAACATTGCTTAAAGACACAAGGCTCATGAAGCATAGGACTACAGTTACAAGTGAGATTTATCTCCAAGTGAAAAAGATGGTCTTTTCACTGCACAAGTTTCCTCCTTTCATAAAAATGAAGGAGCTATAACAAAGCACATACAACTTCTAGAAGCTCAATCCTCTCTCCTTTTGATTACCCTTGATGGCCTGTAACCATCAGCTGAAATCAAACATGCTTTTCAATACTCTCATGGCTGGGCCTCCCTTGTTGCTTTTCAGTACATCCCCATGTTTAAAAGCTTTGCTATCTCATTTAGTTTCTCTGTATTGAAATAACATCCAGTTCCTCCTTTCTCTGTCCTTTCCCTGTCTGGCTTACCCAAAGTTTACATAATCACTGGTTCCAGAATTATATAGGTGTACACATTGCTACCCACATCTCTTGATGGGTTTACTTCACTGAAAGTAACTGTGAATTAGCCTGGAGTATCATCAACCTGTCAGTGTTGTCACCTGTGCACCCAAACGATGCAGCGATTAGGAATATTATATAGTGAAGAAATAAAAGAACGTTTGTTACATTTAAGTTGCCAAATAAGGCTTTATTTTTTGCTATTTATGTACCATTTATTAAGAGAAACTCTTAATAAATGCTACCAACCCCGCATTATGTAAATGGTATATAAATATTTTTCCTAGCTCCTGAAGCTGAACTTGCCCTTCAGGCACCAAAAGATGCCAATAGAATAAAATATCTGAATTTCTGAGGAATTAATTTCAGAAACGTCACATCTACCGCTCACTCCAGGACACTAGTGCCCTAAAACTCAGGTGAGCTTAATCAAGGTTAACTGCATTTATTTCTTGAAAATGAAGCTGCTGACACATACATTCATGTACAAACCCACCCTCATGGCTGACTAAGACAAAAAATATCACCCTGCCGGACTTGGTCAACAAAATGCCCAAATGGTGCAAATTTGGATCTAGAAAAGAAAACAGGTCTTTTTTTTAAAAAAACAAAATTAGTCCACCTTTCAACTCTGAATAGTTTGGAGGTGAAGAAAGGCAACAACAAGAGAACAATGTTAGTGCCATTATGTTGAACCAATATTAAAGCAAGTATGTTTTCAATAAACACTTGTGTAGTACTTACTATGTGCCATGTTCTATTACACACACTTAAAAATGTTAACCGATTGAATCTTCATGATAGCACTACGATGTGAGTACTACTAACATCTCCATTTTATAGATGAGGAACTGAGGCAGAAAGATTAAGTAATCTGCCCCCGAACAAATAGGTAGTAAGTTGTAGAGCATGAATTCAAATATTATCCACTATGTTAGACTGTGGTGGTATGTACAACTGATTAAAAAGGAAGATGAAAATGAAGCTACTATCCTCGATCTGACAGGGCTATGACATAACATCATAGAATTTGGGAGTCGGAGATTATTTAGTCGAACCTGCCATCTGCACAAATCATCTGTGCAACAGCCTTGATGCAGCCTTCTAAAACATTTTTATTAGTAAAGAATTCACAGTGAACTAAAGCCTTTGAGCTAATTTTGTGGTGGCTTTGACAACTAGCAAATTCTTGTTCATGTTGAGTTGAAATCTTCTCTTTCGATTTTGCTCACTGGTTCTCAATTCTTTCCTGGAACTCAATGAATAAGCCTATTTTTCTACAATGAATTCATTCAAATATGTAAGAGTGGCAGCTATGCTCATGGTGCAAGCCTCTGGTTTTTCGGGCTAAATAGCTCCAGAATCTTCATATACAAGGGCAGTATTTTACATCCGTCACCCTTGTTTTTTCATGCTGAACATGCTCCGGATTCCCAGTACCTGTTTCTAAATGAGCCATCTGTAACTGAGTGCGCATCTCCAGGAGCGGTCTGACCAAGGCAGCGAACAGCAGGGGGATTGCTTTGGTCACTATCTGTCTACTGAGACAGACAGACTGAGGTCTTGCTAGCTTTTTTTTTTTTAAGCCGATTTTTTAAAAATTATTTTTGTGCATTAAGTGAAAGTTTACAAATCAAGTCAGTCTCTCATACAAAAACTTGTATACTCCTTGTTATATAATCCTAATTGCTCTCCCCCTAACAAGACAGCCCGCTCCTTCCCTCCACTCTCTCTTTTCGTGTTCATTCCACCAGCTTCTAACCCCCCTGCCCTCTCATCTCCCCTCCAGATAGGAAATGCCAACATAGTCTCAAGTGTCTACTTAATCCAAGAAGCTCACTCTTCACCAGCATCTTTTTCTATCCCATTGTCCAGTCCAATCCCTGTCTGAAGAGTTGGCTTTGGGAATGGTTCCTGTCTTGGGCTAAGAGAAGATCTGGGGACCATGACCACTGGGGTCCCTCTAGTCTCAGTCAGACCATTAAGTCTGGCCTTTTTATGAGAATTTGGGGTCTGCATCCCACTGCTTTCCTGCTCCCTCAGGGGTTCTCTGTTGTGTTCCCTGTCAAGGCAGCCATTGGTTGTAGCTGGGCACCATCCAGTTCTGGTCTCAGGCTGATGTAGTCTCTGACTTATGTGGCCCTTTCTGTTTCCTGGGCTCATAATTACCTTGTGTCCTTGGTGTTCTTCATTCTCCTTTGGTCCAGGTGGGTGAAGACCAATTGATGCATCTTAGATGGCCGCTTGCTAGCTTTTAAGACCCCAGATGCCACTCTCCAAAGTGAAATGCAGAATGTTTTCTTAATAGATTTATTATGCCAATTGACATAGATGTCCACTGAAACCATGGTCCCCAAACCCCCGGCCCCCGCTACACTGGCCTTCGAAGCATTCAATTTATTGAGGAAACTTCTTTGCTTTTCCTTTAGTCCAGTTGTGCTGACCTCTTCTGTATTGTGCCTTGTCTTTCCCTTCACCTAAAGTAGATCTTATTTACTATCTAATTAGTGAATACCCCTCTCCCACTATCCCTCCCTCCCCCCTCTCGTAACCATCAAAGAACATTTTCTTCTCTGTTTAAACTATTTCTTGAGTTCTTATAATTGTGGCTTATACAATATTTGTCCTCTTGGAACTGACTAATTTCACTCAGCTGGCTAGCTTTTTGAGAAGCCAAGTCGTGCTTTTTTTAATCAAACATGTATACAATTACTAGAAATTGGTTTCCTATTGTAGATGTTAGATTAAATCTTTACCTTTGAATACTGGAGGAAAAAAAAAGAAAAAGAAGAAATCTATGATGAACATTATTGGGACAATTGGAAAAATTCAAATTTGGGCTTCATATTAGATAATATTATTGTATTAATTTTTGAATATCTGAGGTATGATATTTACATTATTCTCATTCAAATATTTAGATACACGTATAGCTTATTTCTCAAGTCTTTGCTTCTCTGGGCTAAGCATCAAGAGGCCCTTCATATACAACAGTAGGATTTTGCATTACTCATCACCCTGGCATGCTGAACCTGTCCCCAGTTATTAATATCTCTCTCTAAATGAGCCATTTAGAACTGCATGCACCTATCAGGTATACATTCCTTAAATGTGAGTTGGGTGATATCCATTTGTTCATTCATTCTCCCATTCAAAGTATTACAGGTGCAATGTGATGAAGTCCCCTCTCCTCCTAGCATGTTAACTATAATACAAAGTTAAACTTCCCACCTTTTCCTATAAACTCATCAATAACTTTCTATCTCTATTAAGTGTAGTTTTCTTCCTTTTTCTCTCCAATAACCTGTGACCTGTGCTTGAAATCCTCAAAATATCTCCTACCTCTGTCAATTTCTTTCTAGTTGTTGCTAGGTGCTATCAAGTGGGTTCCAACTCACAGGGACCCTATGTACAACAGAAAAAACACTGCCAGTCCTGTGCCAACCTCAGAATCATTGGTATGCTTGAATCCATTGCTGCAGCCACAATGTCAGTCCATCTCGTTGAGGGTCTTCCTCTTTTTTGCTGACCCTTTACCTAGCATGATGTCTTTCTCCAGGGACTGGTCCCTCCTGATAACATCCCCAAAGTATGTGAGAAGAAGTCTCTCCATCCTTCTTTCTAATGAGCATTCTGGCTGTATTTCTTCCAAGACAGATTTGTTTGTTCTTCTGGCAGTCCGTGGTATATTCCATATTCTTTGCCAACACCATAATTCAAAGGCATCAACTCTTCTTCAGTCTTCCTTATTCATTGTCTAGCTTTCACACACATATGAGGCACTTAAAAACATCTTAAAGTGACATCTTTGCTTTTTAACACTTTAAAGAGGTCTTTTTGCAGTAGATTTGCCCAGTGTGAAGCATCTTTTGATTTCTTCACTGCGGCTTCCGTGAGCATTGATCATGAATCCAAGTAAAATGAAATCCTTTACAACTTCAATATTTTCTCCATTTATCATGATGTTGCTTATTGGCCCAGTTGTGAAGATTTTTGTTTTCTTTATGTTGAGGTGTGGTTCTACTACTAATAGTCAAATACTCTTTGTCAGACTGTCTTAACCTTTAGCTAGAGTACTGCAGAAAACCTCTAACAGTTCTCCCTGTGGCCTACTTGTCCTTACTCCTATCCATTTCATTCATTGCTGTCACTGGCTCCAGTTATATTAACTCTCTCATTCCAACAGGAGCTCGCCTTTTCTTTTGAATTCAATACAAAATCTTCAGATGATCATTCTACCATCAAACTCTAGTTGAACTTTCCATCTCTATCTTGCAAGGCTCCCCATGAAATACTTGGAACTCCATGAAAACTTGATATCTCACTGTACATCGAGTGTATTTTATACCCAGGCTATTGCTCATGTCATTCCTGGAGATGTCCATACTCCATTTCAACGCTTTTCCAACTAATTAAGTCTTATTTCATACTATCTAAAACTAAGCAAACAAACAAAAAAGTTGCTACTTTACGAAATCTCTCCTAACTTGCCAAACTCAACATGGTTTCTTTCCTCTTTGAAGCCTTATCATACCTTGTATTCTTTCCTGGTCATGACACATTCTTTAATTATTATGGATTATTATGGATATTTGTGTATTTTCTCTTACATCCCTATGTGCACAAAGGCTCTTTATCCTTATGTGTTGGCCTTTCCCTTCTCCATACTCTTCTTGGTTTCTATAGCCTTTCTCTCAACACAAACCGCACTTGGAACATACTTTGCAATACCTATTCATGGAACCAATTTAATACACTATGCTCTATAGGGTCGCTATGAGTCGGAATTGACTTGATGGCAATGGGTTTGGTTTGGTTTTTGGTATTTTCCCATGAATGAGTCAGTGAGTGATGCAAACAGTTAAGTGCTCAACTACTAGTCGAAAGGTTGGTGGTTTGAAACCACTCAAAGACTCCTGGGAAGACAGGCCTGGCAACCTACTTCTGAAAGTTCACAGCTTTGAAAATCCTGTGGAGCACAGTTTCACTCAGCAAACACAAGGTCACCATGAGTTGGAATTGACTCCAGGGCAACTAACAACAATCCCCCCATGAGCTCCTTTAAAAGGAGAGAAAAAAACCCAGTGCTTGTGCAGAGCAGTTAACTTTTTCATTCCTTTTGAATAAAGTCTGAGAGCTGACAGAGAATTTTATCTGCTTGCCGATTATTATCTTGGACATAGTAAGCTATAGATCTCAATTCCCTGTGCTCTACTCTCAGTTGAGGTTTGGTAAGTCCCAAGACCTGAACTTGGTACTGTATTCCACGTAATTTTTAAACCTGTTCTGTGAATGACCATGATATTAAATTTGTAGTTTGCACTTAAAAGACTGTCTCCATTGCCAGTAATAAGTGAGAAATGGCTGAACTCATAAGAGTGAAAGAAGACAGCAGAAGGCAAGAATGCAGATACAATGAAATACCACTTCTAAGACTGACTTTCTTGATAAAATGATGTCTGTAATGGCAGAGGTTCCAGGAAAATAAAAATTCTTCTTTTTCTTCTCTTTACTCTCTCGTCTTTCACTTTCCTATTTCTTTCTTTGTGAGAATCTGATGCTATATATCTCCTACCATTTCTCTGCAGGACTGACAGATGGAAAGTGGCTCAGGCTACATGGGGCATATGTAGCCTGTAATGTAAAGAGAGATTTCAAAAATAATATACAGATACAGTCTTTAGGAAATAACCTTAGTTCTTTGCTTGTTATTGTTCGAATCAAAATTAAACTCACTTTCATGTGGAAAAAAGAAAACGTTAGTTTGAAAAAGGCCTTTGCCATTTCATTTTTGCAGTTAGACTAAACTCACTTTTGTTTTAACATCTATCAGTCCACACATAGACAAAGTCACTTTCTGAAATCAATTTTTGCACTCAGAAAAATTTAAACTAAATTGATGTACTGTTAATATATTGATGTTACCACATGGTTAAGGACATGTAAACTATACAGGTGAGATTGAATCTCTAATTAAAGATATAGGTGGATCTTAAAATGTCAACTAATAATTGAATATGAAACTTATGATGTCAAGATGTGATGATGCACAGTACGTAATTAGTATATTACTGAACATCTTGAAAAGATCTGTATGGAATACATCAATTTTATTTTAAGCACTTGAAAATTAATTTTTGTAACATTAAAACAGGCTTTAAAAGGGGAAATAAAATTTTTGAGCCAATAATGATAACCCTCAAAAATCTTAAACACAGAGTGAAAACACTAGAGAACAGTCTTAATTATTTCATAAATGTGTGCTTGAAACAACCAAGCAGCTAAAATTGTGAAAGAAAATGTAATTATTCACAAATACTGTAGTTCCACCTTTTGCCACAAAGTGTCAGTGAAAGCCTTTGAAACCACTTACCTTGTCATGTCAGGGTAATGTTTTACACATTAAATTAATTGTAACATTCTTTATAATGTAGAAATGAATATATTTGTTTCAAGAGGAATTTTCTAGACCAAAAATAATCTCTATGAAAGAAGAATAAAATGGTCAATAGGATTTTCTAAATTAAATATGAATGAATGAACAATGGTGAAATAAAGTAATTTTCAAGTTAAAAAAAAAAAAAACAGAAAGAAAAGCAACCAACAACACACGGAAGATAGCCTGTATTTAACTCCTGTAAGGAACGTATCTAGAAAGCAGGTCACAGAATGAAGTTGCTCAGGATCATTACAAGGTGAAGATTAAGAAGCTGGAAAGTTGACCATCAGTTTAGTATTAAAGAAATAAAACAAACTCTCCTCACAATCCCAAAGATTTTTTCCTTTTTCTCACCTTCACCATACCATATCACCCTGGTTTTGCCCCTTCTTCAATCCTTTGCTCCACCTCCTTCTCTCCCTGGGCCAATATGCTGATATGCCTGGCTTAGTATCCCACTCTCCACTTCCATACTTGGGCAAGGTTTTCTATAAATTTCTGTGTGTACTCAGAAGAACAGCACGCAAACATGCAACTTCTTTTTCTAAGAGTCTGACAGGTAAGACATTGCCAAAAACCACATCTATGGTGTGAAATGTGCCACCCAAAAGATTATCTAATATTAATAGAAGGCAAACTTTAAAAAGTCACTATATACACACAAACACAACACACACAGCAATATGTTTAAAATGTATTTCAGAAGGTTTTTTTTTTATTTTCTCAAGGGAATATGAAAATCTATAATTTGACAAGTATCATTGGCACCCACTCATTATGTTAATGTGAGCAGAAATTTTCATGGAAACAATGGTATCACTAAGGTCTCCCTATCAGTGAGACGGTGTGGGAAATATGTAATTAAGCTACCACAATTAAAAAATTCATTTAGGAAGGGTTTTAGAAAGACAGCATCTTCACACACACACACAAATGTACTGGGAGGAATGATGCATAGAAAGATGGTATAAAACAGAAATGCAACAATAATCGTCCGTAGGAATCAAGCCCAAAATCAAATCCTTCAGAGAGGAAAATAGTGTGAGGATATTGGAGAACTAGGCTTGACTTATTCAGCTATCTCTGGATGGCATGATTCCTCTCAGGGAGGGGCTCATCCACAAATTGGCACCAAGGATTCTGCACAGGAGTTTCCAGAGAAAAAAAAACAGTGCTGTTATTAATAGGTACTCACAGGCCATTAAGGCTGGCAAGAGGGGAAGGTTAGAAGGCGGAAGGCTCCCTTCTTTCAACATCTGCAGGTCTGTTAATGGCTATATCTAGAAGTTATAATTTCACTTCAGTGGAATTCTTTTTTTAGGAAAATATCAACTTCTTGGTTACCCATGTCTTTTTACTCTTTACAGATAAAGCAATACAAGTTCCTGTTCTCAGTACAGCTCTCAGAATTATGCCTGGATTTCTACCCCATTCTCAGAGCACCTCAGAGGTATATGGTCAGTTCTTCTCTTTGATGTCTTTGCATTAATAAATATACACAAGCAACCTATCCTTACTGTGATGTTTGATTTCTGTTTATCTTACCTCCTGACGTAAACTTGTCTTCTTGGTCTATTTTGCATAAATGCTTTCCTTCTTTCACCCCATACATATCTTCAGCCCCCTTTTCTTTTTCTTTCATGTTCTCTCCTTAGTTGTTATTATTTACTCTCACAACTTCAATTCTCTTCTCTAGAAGACTAACTCCTAGTTAAAACTATAATTCTTGTCTCTCTTGCTTTCCATATCAGAATTTTTCACTACATTTTTTCATCTTTTAGACATTCCACCTTTACTCCAAACTTAATTCCTGATATATGTATATATATATAGAAAGCACTTGGACATTGCTCTATAGGTTATGGAGAATCACTGAAAGATTTTAAGCAAGGGAGTGACAAGATCCCATTTTTATTTCTTAAAAGATGACATATGAGGAATCTGGAAAATATATATGCCTTTAAACTGGAATCAGAGGGACCCATCTTGAGATTGTTTTAGAATACTGGGGAAGTAAGGTAGTGACAAAAGAAGAGAAGAGAAAGTTAATGAATTTAAGAAATAATAATAAGGTTGAAATATGATGCTTTGGGGAGGGATTAGCTATAAAGATGAGGGAGAGAGAGAATAGAGGATGTTTTCCATGTATATTACTTGGCAGCTGGGGAGAAGATTATGATGCTCAGTGAGCTATGAAATAAAGGAGGATGAAAAGGCTTCATTTAGAAGACACAGAAGATGATAATTTCCATTTTGTATATGCTGAGTTCAAAGTACTTGTGAGTTACACCAGTGTCAACATCCAGTTGGCATTTGGATTTGTGGGTCTACACTTCAGGAGGTATATATTTCAGTTACAGGTAAGTATTTGGGACTCATCAGAATAGAGAGAGTGGCTAAAGCCATGTGATAGGTTAAGATCACCCAGAGAGATAGAGGAGGAATAAAAGGACTTAAGTCACCTCCAGAGAACTGTGCAATTACAATCACAAATTTCTGAATAGGAAATATCAAAAAAGTGCCTGTTGCCCTCCGAAATACTAAATGCTATAGTACTGAAGTGTACATTCATTTTACTATTACAAAATAATTTCCGTTTCCGGTAATGGCAGATTAGTTTGTTAGATAACAAACTTCCCACATAAAAATAAAAGAGTTATGCTTCTCCTTAGACATTGGAAAGGTACTAAGGCAGCTAGAAATTGAAGGACCAATATCCTGGAGAAAAGAACAGAGAAGAGATGTGAGCCTGATATTCAGGACCGCTTTTCTTCTCAAACCCTGTGGCCATGGAGTTGATTCCAATCCATAGTGACCCTACAGGAAAGAGTAGAACTGCCCCATGGGGTTTCCAAGGAGCACCTGGTGGATTTGAACTGCCAGCCTTTTGGTTAGCAGACATAGCTTGTAACCACTACAACAGGATTTCTTTTCTTCTCAAGGCTTATTGCAATTTGCAAGCATCAGCTAAGCGAGAATTTAAAAAAGAGACAGCAAGCAACTGCTGAGATAATGAGAAGCTGAGCAGGAGTTTGAGTAGTCTTTCTGGACAATTGGACCTCAAGACACATCGGCTAGGTAAATAACTCTGTCTTTTAGCTGGAACACCAAAGGGTGAAACTCTAGGAGTAGGGATGAATGTGAAGTAGACACAGTGTCCTGCAGAATGAAACCCAGATTCAAATGCCTTCATTTACTAACTGGATAGAGATTTTCCGCCCCCATGCTAACTGCCTGCCAGATGCAAAAGCAAAGTCTCTCTGGAAATAACATTATCTAGAGCACTGATGTCTACAACTTTCCCAGCAAAATATCCTTCATTCAATAAAAAATAAAAAAACAGGCAAACAAAAAGATGCTACCACATGACCAAAAAACAGTTTTAAAAAATAGGAAATAAAAAAATAAAGCTTTCAGAAATTTTACAATAATTAGATTAATATGTTCAAGAACTTACAGGCTATTTTGGAGAATACCAGCTGAGAATTGAAAAACTCCAGGTCTGTATGACTTTGTTGGTGAATTTTTCTAAATATTAAAGGAAGAAATTAAATTTTCCAAACTCTCTTACAGAATAGAAGCAAAGAGTTTACTTCCCAATCATTTATGAGGTGAGGAAAATCCTGACACTAAGGTTTGAAAAAGATATTTCAAGAAAAGAAAGCCTTGAGCTCATGAACTCTATTGGAAATAGATGCTAAAATCTTGACCAAAATACCAGCAAAATAAATCTAGTGATATATGAGAAAGAATAATCCATTACAACCCATTTAGTTTTACTTCAGGAATATAAATTTGGTTTAAGATGTAAAACAATGTAATTCATGAGATTAAGAAACAAAATGTATAAGGTGTATATAATCTCTCAATAAATGCAGAAAAACCATTTCAAAGAATTCAACACCTCATAAAAATAAATAAATTCTTAGCATACTAGGAATAAAACAGCTTTTCCTTAATCTGAGAAAGACTACCCTACAAAAGGAATTACACCAATTCTCATATGCAGTCTTTCCTCCCAGATCAGGGGTAAGTAAATGATGCCTCTTACGGCCGCTTCTGTTATTCAGCCTTGTGTTGGAGCTCCTGGCAAGTTCTTTAAAGCAATAAAAAGGAAATTAAATGTATAATGATTAGAAAGGATGAACTAAAAACTGTCATTACCCTCCAAAGTCAGAATTTTGTAAGTAAGAGTGTCAAAGAGTCTCCAGATAACAATCAATCTTAAGAAACGAATTTATTGCATTTTCTGGATAGAAAGACAATACCCAAAAGTACATTTAGCTTCTATAAATCAACAATAAACAACTAGAAAATGCAATTTAAAAGAATGACACCATTTGCTATAGCATTAAAAATGTTGAGTAACTACGAATAAATTTAATTAGAGATGAAAACAACAATGACAGAAACATAAAATTTTAGGAGTGGATTGGGGAATAATCTAAATAAATCGAGGGATAAACTATACTAACGGACTAGAAGAATCAATTTGTAAATATGTCAGTTTCCTCTAAAACTGGTATGTATATTTAGTGCAATGACAATCAAAATCCCAGCTTTTTTGTTGTTGTTGTTGTTGTTAAGATTGACAGCTAATTTTAGAATTTAGATGAAAGTTAAGTAGACAAAAATAGCCAAGACAATATTGAGGAAAAACAAATTTAAAAGCAATCAGATGTTATTATAAAGCTGTAGTAAAAACAACAATGTAGCATAGCAGAAACAGAGAAATAGATCAAGGGAACAGGAAAAAGTTCAGAAGGACATCTGTTACGTTGTTGTGGTTAGGTGCCATTGCATTGGTTACAACTAATAAGCACCCTATGTACAACAAAAATAAACCCTGCCAGGTCCTGTGCCATCCTCAAAATCATTACATTTAAGCCCTTTATTTAGGCTACTGTGTCAATCCATCTTGTTGAGGGTCTTCTTTTTCGCTGACCTTCTACTTCACAAGCATGATGTCCTTCTCCAGGGAGTAGTCTCTCCTGGTAACATGTATGAAGTAAGTGAGACAAAGTCTCACCAACTTCACTTCTAGGGAGCATTCTGGCTGTACTTCTTCCAAGACAGATTTGTTCGTTCTCCTAGCAGTCCTCGGTATACCCAGTGCTGTCGAGTCGATTCTGACTCATAGCGACCCTATAGGACAGAGTAGAACTGCCCCACAGAGTTTCCAAATCCTTGGTGTATTTAATCTTTTTTGTCAACACCATAATTCAAATGTATCTATTTTTCTTTGGCCTTTCTTATTCCTTGTCCAGCTTTGGCATGCATATGAAGTGACTGGGAATACCATGGCTTGGGTCAATTACACCTTAGTCATCAAAATGACGTCTTTATTCTTTAACACTTTAAAGAAGTCTTTTGCAGCAGATTTGCCCAATGCAATACACCCTCTGTTTTCTTTACTGATGAATGGTGTAGATTGTGGATCCAAGTAAAATGAAATCCTTGACAACTTCAAGCTTTTCTCCATTTATTATGATGTTGCTTATTTGTCCAGTTGTATTTTTGTTTTCTTTGTGTTAAGGTGTAATCCATACTGAAGGCTGTAGTCTTTGATCTTCATCAGTAAGTGATTCAAGTCCTCTTTGCTTTCAGCAAACAAGGTTATGTCATCTGCGTATCACAGATTTTTAGTAAGACTTCCTTCAGTCTTGATGCCACATTCCTCTTCATATAGTCCAGGCTCTCTGATTATTTGCTCAGCATACAGGTCGAATAAGTATGGTGAAAGAACACAACTCTGACACACACTTTTTTTTTTTTTAAACCACTCAGTATCCCCTTAATCTGTTCAAACAACTCCCTGTTGGTCTACATACAGGTTCCTCGTGAGCACAATTAAGTGTTCTGGAATTCCCGTTCTTCCAAATGTTATCCATAATTCGTTATGAACCACACAGTTGAATGCCTTTGTGTAGTCAATAAAATACAGGTAAATACCTTTCTGGTATTCTCTGCTTTTAGCTAAGGTCCATCTGTAGTCAACAACGATATCCTTTGTTCTACATCCTCTTCTGAATCTGATTTGAATTTCTGGAAGTTCTCTGTCAATGTACTGCTGCATCCGTTTTTTTTTTTAACTCTCTTCAGCAAAATTTTACTGGCCTGTAATGTTAGTGATATTTTTCAGTATTTTCTGCATTTCACTGGATCACCTTTCTTTGGAATGGGCATGTATATTGATTCTTCCAGTCATTGACCAGGTAGCTGTCTTCCAATTTTCTTGGGATAAACGAGTAAGCATCTCCAGTACTGCATCCATTTGTTGAAACATCGAAATTGTATTCCATCAATTCCTGGAGACTTGTTTTTTACCAATGCCTTCAGTGGATCTTGGACTTCTTCTTTCAGTACCATTGGTTCTTAATCATATGCTACCTCCTGAAATGGTTAAAAGTCAACCAACTCTTTTTGGTACAGAGACTCCATATATTCTTTTTATCTTCTTTTGATGGTTCCTGCATTGTTCAATTTTTCACCTGTACTCTAAAATCCTTCAATATTGCAACTCGAGCCTTGCATTTTTTCTTCAGTTCTCTTAACTTGAAAAATGTCAAGTATGTTCTCCCCTTTTGGTTTTCTAACTCCAGGTCTGTGCACATTTCATTGTTTTACTTTGTCTTCTCAGGCTGCCCTTTGAAATCTTCTGTTCAGCTTTTTTACTTCATCATTTTTTTGTTTCGTTTTAGCTACTCTGTGTTCAAGAGCAAGTTTCAGAGTCTCTTTTGACATCCATTTTGGCCTTTTCTTTCTTTCCTGTCTTTTTAATGACCTTTTTGCTTTCTTCATGAATGATGTCCTTAAAAGTCATCCCACAATTATTCTGGCCTTCTGTCATTTGTGCTCAGTGCATCAAATCTATTTTTCAGATGTTCTCTAAATTCAGGTGGGATGTACTCAGGGTAAAACTTTGGCTCTCATAGACTTGTTTTAATTTTCTTCAGCTTCAACTTGAATTTGCATATAAGCAATTGATGGTCTGTTCTGCAGTTCTGATGGTCTGTTCTACAGTTCCCTGGCCTTGCTCTGACTGATAATATTGAGTTTCTCCATCGCCTCTCTCACAGATGTAGTTGATTTGATTCTGTGTATTCCATCTGGTGAGGTCCACTTGTATGTGGAGTCATTGTTGTTGAAAAAGCTATTTCCAAGGAATAAGTCATTGGTCTTGCAAAATTCTGTCCTGTGATCTCTGCAGACATTCCTATCACCAAGTCCATATTTTCTAACTACTGATCCTCTTTGTTTCCTACTTTTGCATTCCAATTACAAGTAATTATCAATGTATCTTATTGCATGTTCGATCAATTTCAAACTGCAGAAGTTGGTAAAAATCTTCAATTTCTTCGCCTTTGGCATTAGTGGTTGGTGGGTAAATTTGAGTAAAATTGTACCAACTGATCTTCCTTTTAGGCATGAGTATCATCTTATCACTGACAGCACTGTGTTTCAGGATAGATATTGAAATGTTCTTTTTGACAATGAATGTGATGCTCTTCCTCTTCAATTTGTCATTCCGGCATAATAGGCCAGATGATTGTCCAATTCAAAATGGCCAATACCAGTTCATTTCAGCTCTCCAGTGCCTAAGATATCGACCTTCAATTGCTCCATTTCATTGATGACAACTTACAGTTTTCCTTGATTCATGCTTTGTACATTGCACCTTCCAATTATGAATAGATGTTTGCAGCTGTTTCTTCTCATTTTGAGTCATGTCACATCAGCAAATGAAGGTCTCAAACGCTTTACTTCATCCACCTTATTAAGGCCGACTCTACTTTGAGGAGGCAGGTCTTCCTCAATCCTATTTTGAGTGCCTTCCAACCTGAGGGGCTCATCTTCCAGTACTATATCAAACAAATTTCCCCTACCATCTGTCAGGTTTTCACTGGCCAGTTTTTTATTTTATTTTATTTTTAGAAGTAGACCTCAGGGTCCTTCTTCCTAGTCTGTCTTAGTCTAGATGCTCCACTGAAACCTGTCCACCATGGGTATTCCTACTTGTATTTAAAATACAAGTGGCATAGCTTCCGGCATCCCAGCAACATGCAAACCACCACGGGAGGACAAACTGACAGATTCGTGGTGGAGAAACACAGTTACATATATATAAATGATGCATGACAAAGGTGCCATCACTGCATTGTGAAAGAAATGTCTTTTCTGTAAATGGTATTGAGTTGATTGATTTCTATATGGAAAAATGAAATTTGATATCTATGTCACGGCATATATAAATATTAATTCCAGGTCAATTATAGAACTAAATATGAAAGATAAGAAATAAAGCTTCCAGAATATAACTTTATCACTATGACCTTGGAGTAGATAAACATTTCTTGAACATATTTCCTCAAAACTATTGAACATAAAATAAATTTAGGGTACATCAATAGAATATAAAAATCCTGCCACAGAGTTGGAAAAGATATTTACAATGCATTTATTTGAAAAACATTAATTTGCATGATTTCGGTTATAGATAAGTGTTTGGAATTCAACAACGCAGAGATAGTGGCTAAAGCCATCACTTGTGGTTTACAGGCTTTGTTGTTGTTGCTGTTGCTTTTAATATTGAAGTATCCCACATATAGAAAAATGTACAAACCATAATGTTCCACTCAGCAAATTACCACAGTGAACACACCTTCGTTAACTACTACTCAGACCAAGCAATTGAACTCGTTCAGCACCCCAGAGGCCCCCTTCATAAGGTCTCTCCACTGACATCCTACTTTTACTCAAAATGCAACCTGCATCTTGATTTACATAGGCTAGTTTTTACCTGTTTTTAACTTTATCTAAATTGAATAAAAACGTATGTATTCTTTTGTCTCTGACTTCTCTCTGTCAACTTTATATTTTAAGGTCATTCAAGTTATGTGTAGCTGTAGTTCCATTGTTTTTTTTTTTTATTACTCTACAGTATTCTAATGTATGACTAGATTACCATTTATCTCCTCTACTATTGATGGGCATTTTGGCTGTTCTTTATTTGTGGCTACTGTAAACAAGGCTGCCTTTTGGTGTATATACATATGGATTTCTGTTAGTTATATACTGAAGAATGAATTTGCTGTGTTATAGGGCATACATATGACCACCTTTAGTAGCTAACTGGCCGAGTCTTCCAAAGTGCTTGTCAAGTACTAATTTTTACTCTCACTAACAGGTATGTGAATTCCATTTGATTTACATTTTCATCACTGCTTGGTATTGTCAGTCTTTTTCTTTTCAGCTATTCCAGTGGGTAAAACTTAGCAAATTTTGTCTATGGTTAGTAGATATTTGGGAATGAAATAGAACGTTATTCTCTAGCACTTTTGTTGTTCTCCAGAAATCTTATTAAAAATTTGAATGGGAACAATATGGTGGCTACTTTAGGATATGATCTCATCCAGAATTAATACGATGGCTTCCTGGTTTAAATCTGGACTTGTTAAAAACTAAGTATCTCTCAAATTACTGTAGTCATTTCTCTCCTCTATTCCTATAGTGGAATCTCTGGGTGGTGCAAATAGTTAATGTGCTCAGCTACTAACTGAAAGGTTAGATGTTTGAGTATACTCAGAGGCATCTCAAAAGAAGGGCCTGGCAATATACTTCCAAAAACTCAGCCATTAAAAACCCTGTGGAGCACAGTTCTACTCTGACACACACAGAGTCTGAATTGACTCCATGGGAACTAGAACAGGAACTGGAATTCCTATAGTACTTTGTCATCATTTATGTTTCTTACATCTAGCACAATCTATCTTTCATTATATTGTATATGTCATTTTAAATTACTTAAATCTGGGATTTATCTTATAATTTTTATCTTCTGAAGTCAGGGTCTATATTTTGAGTACATGCCCGATAAATGTTTTCTAAGTGATTGACTGTACAAAATCTACATGACTCAGATTTTGTTTTTTAACATTAGAGAACTTATAAATAGTTATTCTTGGAAAAAAAAATCAAAATAGGTAAATCATAGTGTCTACTTCTACTTTACTTTACCACCAGGTCATTCTGCTCACATAAATCCCTGAAAGAGTATCTGAGAGAGTGTTAGATGAAGGCTGAAAACAACAAAATGGCCTTTTAGATAATAGGGTGGACAACATGAAATGTATTTCCACCTAAGCAAGAGAGTGAAAGAAAACCTTTCTGTTGGGTCACAGGTACATTATAATTAGGAAAAGTCCAGCCTTGTCTACAAATCATACTGATTTATATTTTGTAGTATTATATTTAATGAACATACATGGATTTGCTCCTTATCACTGCATGTTCAATTTCACTAAAGAATTTTAAATCAGGTTTGGATTGCTATCTCTGAATATGATTGTAGTAACTGAGTAAATAAATGGAAGCAAAGACTGCATTACCCTAAAATGTTACTAAGTTGAGGCTTGTCCAAGATTATAGAATTCAAATGAAGTTTGATAATAATGTACAATGACCCTTTCGAAAAAAGTTTTATTAATTTTCAAAAATTCATCTTTGTCTCCCACTTGGCTTTACAGAATGTATCTCACTTTTCTTGGATCATAAGAAATTCAGTTTTCTAAATCAGTGTTAAGAGTTTAGATTGGTAAAACAAACATTTTTTTCTAGGAAAAAAAAAAAAAATGTGCCCAGTGTTTAAATTCTCAGTGCAAATGGGTTAAAGTTATTCTCGATCAAAGGTAAGTGCTATACAAGTGAAGAGCATATATTTTGGAGCTAAAAATCCTAAATTCATATTCCTGCATAATATTCTGTTAACATTGGGCAAGTTAATTAAAAATGTGCTTCATTTTTGACATGTATAAGATTGTAGTATTTGTGCCTATCTCATGTTCTTGTTAGTTGAATTGAATCAGTTCTGACTCATGACAACCCCATGTGTGCAGAGTAGAACTTCTCTATAGGATTTTCAAGGCTGTGACCTTTCAGAAGCAGATCACCAGGCCTGTCTTCCAAGGTGCCTTTGGGTAGACTCGAACCACCAACCTTTCACCTAGCAGTTGAGCATATAACCATTTGCACCACCCAGGGACTCCATAGGGTTATTTTAATGAACATAAGGCGCTTGGTACTGAGCTCAGAATATTAATGTACAACAGATGTTCACTAAAAATTATATGTTTATCCATATTTAAAAAACAAAAACAAAAAACATTGCCATTGAGCTTATTCCAACTCATAGCAACCCTATAGGATGGAGTAGAACTGCCCCAGGGGCTTTCTAAGGCTGTAATTTCATGGAAGCAGACTGCCACATCTTTCTTCCACAGAGCAGCTGGTGGGTTCAAACCACTTATTTTTCAGTTAGCAACTGAGCACTTATAGCACTGTACCACCAGGATCCCTTCTTTGACATAGTAAGAGTGCAATTTAATAAAATTCCTCACAAGTTACCCCTGACCTTCAACAACCAAGGCTTTCGTACTGGGTATTTTTTAAATTTGACTGAAGTAGCTGGTCTTTATTTGATAGTCAAAGCTTGGCCTTCAATCAGTGATCAAGTTTTAGGCCTTGCCCTGAGTTATATGAAATGACAGCATTTTAGGCAGCATGCCAGAGAGAGTTTGTTTTTTTTTTATTTCAACTCTGTGTAGGGAAAGAAAAAAAAAAAAAAAAAGAATATCCACCTGGCTCTGCTAGACAAGAGCAATGGCATAAATTGCTGCAGCTGTTTCAAAATTGAAATCCCTTGGATTCAGTGAGAACATCCAAGGAAATAGAACTTGTGTGGTGCATTTAAATAAGTGAATATGTGAAGATTGTATTAATTAATTGCCTATTTGATTAAGTAATATTCATACCCCAGTGAATGGGTGTGAAGTGAATTACATGCAAATTAATGTAAATAATTGCACATTGACAAAAAGAGAATGCTCTTTGAAGCAATTATTAGTATTGTTAAGTTTTTAATTATACGTTGAGGCCAAATGTTTCTGTCAGAATAGATTTTTGAAATAAAAAAATGGAAATCATTTGATATAAAAAATTGTGTTTTGGAAAATGAGTTAGGACACATCTGTGGGAGGATGGTGGGCAATTAACAAAGATAGAGAAATTGCTCAGAGTAGAAGGATAGAGGTGAGGAGACTTTGAGTTTTGTTTTGAACATGTTAAATCTGATGTGTATAAAAAACATCAGGAAATATACTGAAGTCTAACTAAATTTAGAACAATAGCAAAAAAAATACATGATTAAAGAGAGAGACTCACCTAGGATGTTATAAAAACCCACCCAGTGGATATATAGTACTTGTAAAAGGAAGGCCTATCAAAATAGCACATATTGATTTCTCTTTAGTTTGTCATTTCACTGCCCAATAATTTTCTAAGCCCTAGAAATCTTCCTTTAATGGCTAAGTTCATTGCTTTTTTTCTTCTTCCTTCCTTCCTTCTTCCCTCCCTCCTTCCCTTCTCCCCCTCCTTTTTTTCTTTTACTTTGTCAAGTAATATTTTATAGCAACTGAGCCTGTTGCATTAGACCCATACGTTTCTCTTCTAATTTGAAATGACGCATGAAGTAGATAGGTGTTTTAAAACTCCTTGTATTCTTTCATAAAAGAAAAACGTTAAGTATCATAGTTTAGATTAGAAATCAACAATCCTGACAGCTCTAGTTGTTCAGTTAAATAAAGTAGGCATTCATTTTAATTCTGCTCCCCATTAAAACAAAGAGATTGAGCCACTGTTTGGTTTTATATCCCCCACATGTCTGTCAGTTTGTCATACTGTGGGGGCTTGCATGTTGCTGTGATGCTGGAAGCTATGCCACCAGTATTCAAATGCCAGCAGGGTCACACACAGCAGACAGGTTTCAGCTGAGTTTCCAGACGAAGACAAACTAGGAAGAAGGGCCCAGCAGTTTACTTCTGAAAAGAATTAGCCAGTGAAAACCTTACGAATAGTAGCAAAACATTGACTGATATAGTGTCCAAGGATGAGTCCCCCCAGGTTGGGATGCACTCAAAGAGGACTGGGAAGAGCTGCCTCCTTAGAGTCGACCTTAATGATGGGGTTGGAGTCAAGCTTTTGGGACCTTCATTTGCTGATGTGGCACCACTCAAAATGAGAAGGAACAGCTACAAACATCCATTAGTAATCAGAACGTGAAATGCACGAAGTATGAATCTAGGAAAATTGGAAATTGTCAAAAATGAAATGGAGCACATAGACATCAACACCCTAGGCATTAGTGAGCTAAAACGAATTGGTATTGGCCGTTTTGAATCAGACAAGCACAAGATCTACTATGCTGACATTGACAACTTGAAGAGGAATGGCATTGCATTCATCATCAAAATGAACATTTCAAGATTCTATCCTGACGTACGACCCTGTCAGTGATAGGATAATATCCATATTGCTATAATGTTAATACAGCTATTATTCAAATTTACACACCAACCACTAAGGCCAAAAATGAAGAAATTAAAGATATTTACCAACCTCTGCAGTCTGAAATTGATCAAACATGCTATCAGAATGCATTGGTAATTACTGGTGATTGGAATGGAAAGTTGGAAACAAAGAAGAAGGATTGGTAGATGGAAAATATGGCCTTGGTGATAAAAACAATGCCTGATATCGCATGATAGAATTTTGCAAGACCAATGACTTCTTCATTGCAAATACCTTTCTTTGCCAACATAAATGGCAACTATACACATGAACCTCACCAGACGGGATACACAGGAGTCATATCAACTACATCTGTGAAAAGAGATCATGGAAAACTCAATATCATCAGTCAGAACAAGGCCAGGGGCTGACTGTGGAACAGACCATCAATTGCTCATATGCAAGTGTAAGTTGAAACTGAAGAAAATTAGACCAAGTCAATGAAAGTGAAAGTATGATCTTAAGTATATTCCACCTGAGTTTAGAGACCATCTCAAGAACAGATTTGACACATTGAACACTAATGACCAGAGACCAAAGGAGTTGTTGAAGGACATCATACACAAAGAAAGCAAAAGGTCATTAAAAAGACAGGAAAGAAAGAAAAGACCAAAATGGATGGCAAAAGAGACTCTGAAACTTGCTCTTGAACCTCCAGTAACTAAAGCAAAAGAAAGAAATGAAGTAAAATAACTGAACAGAAGATTTCAAAGGGTGGCTCCAGAAGACAAAGTGAGGTATTATAATGACATGTGCAAAGAGCTGGAGATAGAAAACCAAAAGTGATGAACACACTCAGCATTTTTCAGGCTGAAAGAACTGAAGAAAAAAATTCAAGCCTCGAGTTACAATATTGAAGGATTCAACAGGGAAAGTATTAAATGACACAGGAAGAATCAAAAGAAGATGGAAGGAATATCCAGAGACATTATACCAAAAAGAATTGGTCAACATTCAACCATTTCAGGAGGTAGCATATGATCAGGAACGGATGGTACTTAAGGAAGAAGCCCAAATTGTACTGAAGGCATTGGTAAAAAACAAGACTCCAGGAATTGATGGAATACCATCGAGATGTTTCAACAAACGAATGCAGTGCTGGAAGTGCTCACTCATCTATACCATGAAATTTGGAAGACAGCTACCTGGCCAATTGACTGGGAGAGATCAATATTTATGCCTATTCCCAAGAAAGGTGACCCAACTGAATGTGGAAATTATTGAAAAGTATCATTAATATCACACACAAGTAAAATTTTCCTGAAGATCATTCAAAAGTGGCTGCAGGGAACTGCCAGAGATTCCAGCTGAATTCATAAAAGGACGTGGAACCAGGGATACCCAGTGCTGTCGAGTCAAATCCGACTCATGGTGACCCTATAGGGCAGAGTAGAACTGCTCCATAGAGTTTCCAAGGAGCATCTGGCAGATTTGAACTGCCAACCCCTTGGTTAGCAGCCATAGCACTTAACCACTATGCCACCAGGGTTTCTGGACCAGGGATATCATTGCTGATATCAGATGGACCCTGGCCGAAAGCAGAGAATGCCAGAAGGATGTTTACCTGTGTTTTATTGACTATGCAAAGGAATTTGACTGTGAGGATCATAACGAGTTATGGATAACATTGTGAAGAATGGAAATTCCGGAACACTTAATTGTGTTCATGAGGAACCTGTACACAGATCAAGAGGCAGTCATTTGAACAGAATAGGGAATACTGCATTGTTTAAAGTCAGAAAAGGTGTGTATCAGGGTTGTATCCTTTCACCATATGTATTCAATCCGTACGCTGAGCAAATAGTCCAAGAAGCTGGACTATATGAAGAAGAATGGGGCATCAGGATTGGAGGAAGACTCATTAACAACCTGTATTATGCAGATGATACAACTTTGCTTGCTGAAAGTGAAAAAGACTTGAAGCACAGCCTTCAGTATGTATTACACCTAAAGATAAAGAAAACAAAAGTCCTCCCGACTTGATCAATAAGCAACATCATGAGAAAAGATTGAAGTTGTCAAGGATTTCATTTTACTTGGATCCATAATCAACGCTAATGGAAGCAGCAGTCAAGAAATCAAAAGATGCATTGCAATGGGGAAATCTGCTGCAAAGGACCTCTTTAAAGTGTTGAAAAGCAAAGATGTTACTTTGAAGACTAAGGTGTGCCTGACCCAAGTCATTGTGTTTTCAACCACGTCTTATGCAGGTGAATGCTGAATAATGAATAAGGAAGACTGAAGAAGAATTATCGCCTTTCCATTGTGGTGTTGGCGAAGAATATTGAACATGCCATGGACTGCCAAAAGAATGAACAAATCTGTCTTGGAAGAAGTACAACCAGAATGCTCCATAGAAGCAAGGATGACAAGACTAAGTCTCACATACTTTGGACATGTTATCTGGAGGAGTCAGTTCCTGCAGAAGGACATCATGCTTGGTAAAGTAAAGGGTCAGTGAAAAAGAGCAAGACCCTCAAGATGAATTGACACAGTGGCTGCAACAACGGACTCAAACATGGCGACAATTGTGAGGATGGCACAGGACCAGAGAGTGTTTCATTCTGTTGTACACAGGGTTGCTATGAGTTGACACGATGACACCTAACAACAATGTGGTTTTATATGGGCATTTTGTTCTTGCTTCCCTTTTTAAAAGAAAGTATTTTCTTCACACATCTAATTTTATTAAAATAAACAGAATAATGAAAGTGGATACTAAAATGTTTTGCTGGTCCAAGGATAAAGATAACTTCAATAGAACATCTAAGACTATGTTTATTATTATACATATAAAACCAAAAACAAAACAAAACAAAAAAACAAATCCATTGCAGTCAAGTTGATTCCAACTCATATCCACCCTATAGGACAGAGTAGAAACTGCCTGATAGTTTCCAAGGAAACTGCAGACCTCTTGGTTAGCATATTTCAAGTATGTTTGCTTAGTTACTGAAATATTTATAGATGACTGCTCTAAGTAGGATGTTGATTGGACCACATTTTTCAGAAAAACTGTGGCTAGCTCCTGGTGCTTGCCTATACCACACCTGTGCATGACGCTGTAGTCTGTAAGCATGGGGGGCAGCAGCCTAGGGGCTTAGAAGTTACAGGAAGTAGCAATAACCCTGGTTAATCATGGAAAGTATTAAATGACCTTTCCTACTCATTGGTTCATGTGCTAGATTTTGCACACAGGAAGCAGTGGTTAAGAATTACATCTGCTAACCACAAAGGTTGGTAGTTCAAATCCACCAGGCACTCCTTGGAAACTATATGCGGCAGTTCTGCTCTGCCCTGTAGGGTCGCTGTGAGTTAGAATCGACTTGACAACAATGGGTTTGGTTTTTTTTCTTCTCACTGGTTCGTGCACTAGATTTTGCACATGGGAAAAGTGAATCCTCTGCTATTCCAGGCCCAAGTGCTGAGGTTCGGATGAGGCATAAGCGTTTAGTTCTGAAGCAGGATAAAACACAGGGGCTAATGTGTGGCACAAGCCTTGGGCAATTGAACTGGGAAGGAAGACTTTGAACTATTTACTTGGCTAATGACATTGGGATGACTAAAGGACACTTGAGTCTTTCTGGAATTCTTATTTTTTCATTCATTCATTCATTCAGTACATATTTATTTAAGGTAATACCTCATTTGCAAAAATAACTTACATGCACTTTCACATATGATTCTTTTTGTCAGAAATACAAAATTGTGTACTGTGGTTAGAGTGCTTTAAGATAATTTCTGTTTTCATGTATTTATTCATATTAAGTGAACTTTTTTTTTTTTAATAGTAATTAATACATGTCAGTCACTGTGCTAGGTGACAGTGAAAAATGTTCTGAGAGTACTCATTCAACACTTCCCTCTTCTTATCCCTGGGTAGGTCAATGCAGGAGAAATAACATAATTCCCCTAACTCGGTGTATTGTTTAAACTATACATTTTAAAGTATTGAAAAGTTTTTGGAATATCTGGATTAGTGATGACAACTTTGCTGGTCTATGGACTATACTTTTAGTAGCAAGGATCTCAGGATCCCACCATCTCAAAGTCTTTGCTGATGTTATCTTGTTATTAATGGAGATATTAGTATAAATACCTGCTGCTGTCGAGTTGATTCTAACTCATAACGACCCTACAGGACACAGCAGAACTGCCTCACAGGGTCTCCAAGGCTGTAATCTTTATAGAAGCAGACTGCCACATCTTTTTGCCATGGAGCTGCTGGTGGGTTTGAACAGCCAACCTTTCAGTTAGCAGGCCAGCACTTTGTTGTTGTCGTTGGGTGCCATCGAGTCACTTCCAATTCATAGTGACCCTGAGTACAACAGAACAAAACACTGCCTGGTCCTGCGCCATCCTCACAATCCTTGTTATGCTTGAGCCTATTGTTGCAGCCACTGTGTCCATCCTTCTCATTAGGGGTCTTCCTCTTTTTTGTTGACCCTACCTTACCAAGCGTGATGTCCTTCTCTAGAACATGTCCAAAGTAAGTGAGACTAAGTCTTGCCATCTTTGCCTCTAATGAGAATTCTGGCTGTATTTCTTCCAAGACAGATTTGTTCATTTTTCTGGCAGTTCAATGTATATTCAATATTCTTCGCCAACATCATAATTCAAAGGCTTCAATTCTTCTTCGGTCATCCTTACTCATTGTCCAACTTTCACATGCATATGAGGTGATTGAAAACACCATGACTTGGGTCAGACACACCTTAGTCCTTAAAGTGTTGTCTTGCTTTTTAACACTTCAAAACGGTCTTTTGCAGCAGATTGCCTAATGCAATGAGCTGTTTGATTTCTTGACTGCAGCTTCCATGGGTATTGATTGTGGATCCAAGTAAAATGAATTTGGTGACAACTTCAACATTTTCTCTGTTTATGATGATGTTGCTATTTGTCCAGTTGTATTTTTGTTTTCTTTATGTTGAGGTATAATCGATACTGAAGGCTGTAGTCTTTGATCTTCATCAGTAAGTGCTCCAAGTCCTCTTTATTTTCAGCGAGCAAGGTTGTGTTATCTGTATAACAAAGGTTGTTAACGAGTCTTCCTCCAATCCTGATGCCCTATTCTTCTTCAGATAGTCCAGCTTCTCAGATTTGCTCCACATACAGATCGAATACATATGGTGAAAGAGCACAACAGTTACACATGCCTTTTCTGACTTTTAACCACCCACTATCCTCCTGTTCTGTTCGAACAACTGCCTTTTGATCTGTGTACAGGTTCCTTATGAGCACAATCAAGTGTTACAAAATTCCTATTCTTAGCAATGTTATCCATAATTTGATATGATCCACACAGTTGAATGCCTTTGCTTAGTCAATAAAACACAGGTGAACATCTTTCTGGTATTGTTTGCTTTCAGCCAAGATACATCTGACAACAGCAATGATACCCCTTTTTCCACAGCCTGTTTGAATCCAGGCAAATTTCTGGCAGTTCCCTATCAATGTACTTCTACAACAACTTTTGAATGATCTTCAGCAAAATTTTACTTGTGTGTGACATTAATGATATTGTTTGATAATTTCCTTATTCCAGTGGCTCACCTTTCTTTGGAATAAGCATACATATGGATCTCTTCCAGTCAGTTAGCCAGGTAGCTGTCCTCCAAACTTCTTGGCATGGACGAGTGAGTATTTCCAGTGCTGCATTTGTTTGTTGAAACATGTCAATTGGTATTCCATCAATTCCTGGAGCCCTGTTTTTTTATTTCACTAATGTCTTCAGCGTAGCTTGGACCTCTTCCTTCAGTACCATCAGTTCTTGATCATATGTTACCTCCTGAAATAGTTGAACATTCACCAATTATTTTTGGTACAGTGACTCTGTGTATTCCTTCCATCTTCTTTTGATGCTTCCTGTGTCATTTTATACTTTCCCTGTAGAATCCTTCAATATTACAACTTGAGGCTTAATCTTTTTCTTCAGTTCTTTGAGCTTGAGAAATGCTGAGTTTGTTCTTCGCTTTTGGTTTTCTATCTCCACCTCTTTGCACATGTCATTGTAACTCTTTATTTTGTCTTCTTGATCCACCACCCTTTGAAATCTTCTGTTCAGCTCTTTTACATCATCATTTCTTCCTTTCGCTTTAGTTACTTTATGTTCAAGAGCAAGTTTTAGAGTCCCTTCTGACATTTATTTTGGTAATCTCTTTCTTTCCTGTCTTTTTAATGACCTCTTGCTTTCTTCATGTATGATGATCTTGATGTCATTCCACAACTCATCTAGTCCTTTGTCATTAGTGTTCAATGCATCAAATCTATTCCTGAGGTGGTCTCTAAATTCATGTGGGATATACTCAAGTTCATACTTTGGCTCTGGTGAACTTGTTCTAATTTTCTTCAGCTTCGTCTTGAACTTGCATATGAGCAATTGATGATCTGCTCCACAGTCGGCCCCTGGCCTTGTTCTGACTGATGATATTGAGTTTTTCCGTTGTCTCTTTCCACAGATGGAGTCAACTTGATTCCTGCTTATTCCATCCAACGAGGCCCATGTGTATAGTCACTGTTTATATTGTTGAAAAAAGACGTTTGCAATGAAGAAGTCATTGGTCTTGCAAAATTCTATCATGTGATCTCTGGTGTCATTTCTATCACCCAGGCCATATTTCCAACTTCTGATCCTTCTTTGCTTTCAACCTTCCATTCCAATCACCAGTAATCATCAATGCATTCTTGAACAATTTCAGACTGCTGAAGTTGGTAAAAAATCTTCAGTTTCTTCATCTTTGGTCTTAGTGATTGTTGCATGAATGTGATTGATAGCTGTATTAACTGGTCTTCCTTGTAGGTGTTTGGGTATTATCCTATTACTGACAGCTTTATACTTCAGGATAGATCTTGAGATGTTCTTTCTGACAATGAAATGCAACGCCATTCCTCTTCAATTTGTCACTCCCAGCATAGTAGACCGTATGAGTGTCTGATTCAAAATCACCATTACCAGTCCATCTCAGATCACTAACGTCTAGGATATCAATCTTCATGCATTACATTTCATTTTTGATGATTTCCAATTTTCCGAGATTCGTACGTCATACATTTCATGTTCTGATTATTCGTGAATGTTTGCAGCTGTTTCTTCTCATTTTGAGTGGTGCCACATCGGCAAATGAAGGTACCAAAAGCTTGACTCCATCCATGTCATTAAGGTCAACTCTACTTGAGGAGGCAGCGATTCCCCGGTTGTCTTTTGAGTACCTTCCGACCTGAGTGGCTCATTTCCCAGCACTATATCAATGTCCCACTGCTGTTCATAAGGTTTTCACTGGCCATTTTTTTCAGAAGTAAACTGCCATGTCCTTCTTCCTAGTTTGTCTTAGACTGGAAGCTCTGCTGAAATCCATCCACCCTGGGTGAGCATGCTGGCATTTGAAATACTGGTGTCGAAGCTTCCAGTATCACAGCAACATGCAAGCCACCACACTATGACAGACGCATGGTAGTCTGAATGCTTAACCATTGTTTGTTAAATTCAGTGGTAGCTGGCCGAATCTTAGTAGTTTATCACATGTAGACCTGTCCTACAGGTCTTAAGATGAAATGGAGACCTTGACGATGTTTCAGCTGTTTTGTTGTAAAAGATAAAGAAATTTAATTGTTTAAAAATGTTTAGGGATATGTGTGAACTTACTCACTGTCTAAGAACTTTGTTTCCACTTGATACAGAAAGTTGAGAGAGACTTTAACCGTAAAGGTGCAATGTAGTATTGTGAAGGTGGAATGTAGGTAAGAGATCTCAAGGACTATCTGACTGCTGCAAAACATCGGGGCATATGATTGGACGCGTAAGTGAAAACTCTTTTTCAAAAATGAAAAGGAAACTCTTTAGGGACAAATCATTAAAATTTCCAGAAGAATATTTTTTTGGCTCACTTTACTCTTTTCTGCTGGAAAAGGTTAGTACATTATACTATCTCTGAGGTTTTTTTATTTTTATTTTTTTATTTTTAATAGATTATATGTTTACTAACATTAATAGTAGTTTGCCAAAGAGATTATTGTGATTTTCTTGAGGAAGAATGAATGCAGTGAGCATTATAGCCCTGATTTCTCAATAGTCACAGCCTGCAAGGTGCAGGAAATCTTACATTCAAGCCAGAGATGACATGAAGCAGCATCACAAACTGTATTCACAAGCTACAATATCACCTCATTTCAAGCTTTGAAATTATGCTTTTGCTTGTTAAACTCTCCTACATGCTTTCCAAGTTGCAGGTAAAAAGTCTCTGTTTTCCAGGTTTAAGCTCTATTTTGTCAACATTTACATACATATTTCTACCCTGGTTCAGCTTGACTTATTTTCCCCTGGTCTTATCATTATTCATATTGCTCTATGAGTGCACATGCTTTCTCTGCTGTGATTCTATTATTCATCACTGTCCTGGAAATCCTCTCTCTACCTCAACCATGACTTCTGCATTTGTTCTGGGTTCTAGCTGACTCCTCCCTCACTGTCTGTCTGCACCACAGTGCCTTAGGCCCAAACAAACTAATCTCCTGAATCATTTTCCAGGTTCCTCCTGGTGCCTAAAAAATCTCCTGTCTTCCAACTGCCAAATTATTACTTATTGGAATAAATAATCATTTTAATGTTCATCTTTATTTGCCTTCGCTGATCTTTCTGTCCCAGTATATTGACAACTTCATTATATGGATTTAACTATGCTCTCAAATTTCAATTTTGTTTTGCATTTAATTGCACCCAGGAATTAAAAGGACTAATCTGTCCTTTTTCTCCTTTCTTCGTTTATAACATAAATTGACTCTTCCTTTTTAGCTGTCCTCTGTCCCCATAAGAGCATCTATGTTGTATCAAGTACTATGTAGAATGAGGACACAGAATTGCATATGACACACTACCTGTCCTCAGAATAATGAAGCTTTCATGAAGGTATAAAACAATTTAAAGGAGCATACAAGGACAGTCAACAGCCAAATGTTTAATTGTGTGTGCTTGACTAGATATGTTGTATTGTTGTATAGAAATAATTTTTTATGCAGTACAAAATTCCCCATTCAAACACATATCTTAAAACATTAATGGTAAAAATTAAGATGAATATGTATATCCCCCACCCACCAAGGGCCAGGGGAGAGACTGAATTAAAAAGAACTAGGTTCCAATTCAATTTCAGTATGTAAGACCTCTGTGACTCTGGCCAACAATAATTCCTACCACATGAAGTTATTGTAATAATAAATTGAAATAACACATGTAAAGTGATATCTCATTGTCTAACTCCTAGTAAATAGTCAATAAATATTTTCCCGCTGGCTGGGTGTCAACCACTTTCTGGCAGGACAAAGCTTTGGGTAATCACTTAAACCTTTTTAAGGCCTATCTATAACACAGAGGTAAAAACTGTACCGACTTTATAGAATACTGTGAGGACGAAATGAGGAAATCCAAGTAGCACTTAAAGCAACGGCTGACATATAATGGAAATACTCAGTAAACATCTATTATAATTATTAGATTATGTTGTTTCCCTTGTTTTTCTTCAACTATATTTTAAAATTTAAATTCTATGACTTTCATAAAATAGATGTAGTTGACTACTAGCTGAAAGACTGGCACTTCAAATCCACCTAGAGGCGCCTTGGAAGACAGACCTGGTGACCTACTTCCAAAAGATCACAACCTTGAAACCCTATGGAGCAGTTTTATTCTGCACATATGGGGTCACTATGAGTCAGAATCAACACGACAGCAAACAACAACAATTAAATTTGAAACAAAAATGGCTGCTTTTTTAAAATAAAATTTAAAAAATGCTTCAGTAATCTATATGTCCTGTTTTATGAGTTCTTTGGTACTACAGAGAATCTTTTGGGATTTTATATTGTTCCACAAGCTCATACAGCTCAGAAATTGAACATAAGTACAGTGAGTCTGGGTATCCTCATGTTCCCTTCAGAGTACCTGGGTGATGCAAATGGTTAAAATGCTTGGCTGCTAACCAAAAGGCTGGAGGTTCCGGTCCACCCCAAACTGGAAGAAAGGCCTGGCTATCTACTTTCGAATGATTAGCCATTGAAAATGCTATGGAGCAGAGTTGTGTTCTGACACCCACTGGGTCGCCATGAGCCCAATCTACTGGATGCTAAAAGCTGGTGGTGGTAGATGCTTCCCTCACTCTGTAAGGATCAAGTTTTTCTTTTTGTTTTTATTTTGTTTTCCTCATACTCCACCCTGAACAAACAGGAAGCACTTCAGAGCCCCCAAATTCATGCTTTTGTTCAACTATTATGTTTAACGGGTAGAGGTAGTAGTAGAAGTAGTAGTTTACTGCTTTTAGTAATTTCCTCATTGCTGATAATGAACAAAATTATTTTAAAAAGGTCGATTAGGTAAAAGAAGCAGTAGTAAGGAATTACTTTTTATATCGAGTGAGTTACCAGAGATTTTTGTTCTGGATCTTTATGATCCAAAATGAGGATAGCCATATTGTCTTATAGGGTCGCTATGAGTCGGAATCGACTCGACGGCAGTGGGAGTATTGTTAATTGAGCCAATAGCTTATTCTAAATTTGGAGATATTGTACATCCTTTACAGAGTTGAAAAAAATAAAACAAAGAAATCTTCAAATGATGAAAATTTCAACAGGCAATAAATCTAAAGTTAATTTCAAAATTAGTTAATATAAGTAAGAAAAATAATGAAAAACACATAGTCAAGAAAGACACCTCCCTCCCAAATTGAAAATGATTTGGCAAGAAGTACAGCTTTTTTTTTTTTTTTCTAAAAGTTAATTAGGGTCAAAAGACATCAAGAAAAGGGAAAGTATTACATTTTGTAGTGTTAAAAATTCCTCCAAGAAGTTACACCTGGAAATACTACATTTTTTATTTATGCTTAAGGCTCGAAGAGCTATTCAAAGAGAAAGCATAAAGAAGGCATTACTGATTCAAAGAGTAGGCATAAATGAGGAATGGATCAATTTATGGAAACTAAATAAAGGTCTGTTCAAACAAAGTAACCAGATGGACTGTTATCATAGAATTGACAAAATCTACTCCTGGTCCAATGGATCACTTTTGTGTGACTTTTCTCACCATGGTCTTATAATTCCCACCCAAGTGATGTGGTGGGATTGTACAAATAGGGTAATTGTGGCCCACCAAAGGAATTGGTCAGTTTTGCCAGCCCATTGGGCTTGAAATGAGCCATCCCAGAGGCAGGAAAAGGAGAGGTTCGCCATCACCAAGAAAAGAAAGACAGGAGTGGAGAGCATGTCCTTTGGACTTGGGATCCTTGTTCTGAGAAGCTCCTGGGCCCAGGAGACAGAGAAAGAGCTGTAAAGCTGAAGACAGAGAGACATGGTGGCAGAGAAATTGTGGCAGGAGAGACTGACAGGAAACTGCACAGTTGGCTTCCCCAGCCCACAGAGTATGAAAGCTGAGTGCCTATGGGCAAGAGGCTTGCTGTGGGAATAGGGTGCTTCCAGGCACTGAGTGGAGCTAGGTTTGCCCACCTATAGAGCTAGAGTTGAGCATCTTTGGGCCAAGGCTTACAGGTGGAGTGGGGTGCCTCTGGGCACTTATTAGCAGAGCTAAAAGAGCTTTATAACACTTTGTCCTGAGCAGGGCAGGGCTGATGGGCCAGAGAGAGGCATGCTTGCAGCACAGCTGGGAAGAGGCTGTCCTGATGGAAGAACTGTATCCTGAATGTTCCCAAACCTGAATTTTCACCTGTTGTTTCTCCAATAAAGCCCATAATTCTGAATATTGTCTGTGAGTTCTGTGTAGCCATTGCAATGAATTATCGAACCCAGCAGACAAGCATAAAGTGATGTGGGAGGGATGGTTGGTGTCAGAATTGTTCAAGATGGCAGAGAGAGGAGGCATGTCTGACCTCTGCCTCATAGGAATCAGCCTTAGGCTTTTAATCTTGATTCTCCTTCCCCATTATGGAGTTAGAGGAGTTTAGAAGCCACCCCCATGTCATTTTTACACTACTAATTACCCAATATAGACGCAGCTAAAAAGATTCCAGCTGCTAATGAAGAATTTAACAAAATGTCAAATATGGTGTCAATAATTTGGGGAAATTAGAAAAAAATGAGTTGTTAGAACAAAGAATTCATTTACATACCTTGCTTCAACCAAAAAAAAAAAAAATCCTGAAATGACAGAGTATATATATTAACAAACTAGGTAGACTCCACTATGTCTTATTTTGTTGTTGCTAGTTGTTGTCGAGTGAATTCCAGCTTCTGGTGACCCCATTTGTGCAGCGTAGAACAGCTCCATAGGGTGTTCAAGGCTGTGACCTTTTGGAAGCAGATGGCCTGGCCTTTCTGCTGAAGCACCTCTGGGTGGTTTAAAACCGCTAACCTTTCAGCTCGTAGTCAAGCACTTAACCACTTGCAACACTCAGGCACTGCATTTCTTATTTTACTGGTATCTTATTTTCACTCAAGTTATTGCAACTGCATTTGACAAATTATCTAGCAGCTGCTTCATTTTTAATGCTTCCCAAATGTGTAATAAATGGCAGTATCCATAGCAAGTAATCACTGTTTGCTTAATATATCGATCATTTTAAGATGATGCCATGAGGTAGATTATTACCTTACTGAAACCTGACCTTCTATAAACAACTAGAATTTGCTGCACCTCCAAGATGTTACCTGTCCCCATGTGGTATTCTTTCCTCTTCATTCTGCTGTATCCTCCCAGTACTCCATCACCTGTGGCCTTACTCTCTGTACTGGCACCTTTCTACCCCTACTCAGGGTTTGACTTTGTCCTGCTCTTCTTCCTTCTCATCTTTCTTCTCCTACCTCTCTGTCCTCTCTTATACTTCCATTTCCTTCTCTCCCCTGAGAGTCACTCAATCACAAATCTGATACACTCCAGAAAGGAAACTGAGGAATCCCAATTACAATGCCACTGAAAGAGTACAGCACTTTTGTGGTGTCTTTTTCAAGATACGGACCCTGTTTGGGATACCTAAATAGTTGAAATTTTAAACTGGATGGCCACTTGGCAGGTACATTTTGACTGGCTCAAAGAACGGTTGCATCATTTATGATGTGTTTGTCTGCAAAGATCAGCTCACATGGCAAGGACACTTATTAAATAAGAATCTGGAATAATTAAGTCCCAGGGTCAGTTCAGCAATTTGTGAACCCAGTCTCTTTCCATTTTTCCACTCTGCATTTTCAGCATATGGTCTTTTATTCTCAGGTAAGTCATCACCTCTACTTCCACTCTATGTGTCTTACGCGGGTGGATTATCCAAAAACCAAGGTAGGCGCAGGCTTACTTATGCTTACTCACTAATCTATAGTGAGCAATTTTGCATAATGTGGTGAAACTCATGTGAAATTCTCCACTACAGATCAGTAAGTAAGCACAAGTAAGCCCACGATTACCTTGCTAACTGGGTCATCCACCCCTGTCAGGATTGTACATTTGAAAAGAAGCTTTGATTCCGTAGGAAGGTGCCGTGGGGTTGGGAGAGAGACAGGTGCCAGCCATGCCTAGAAGTAGAATGTTTAATGTGGTGAAAAAATATGAAATTATTTACTACAGATGATCTAGTAAGCAAGGTAAGCACTGTGTTCACCTTGCTGTTTGGATAATCCACCCCTGGCGTCATACTCTCTCCTAATCGTATCCAGCCAGAAAGAGGGGAAGGAGGCCCAAAACGGCCTTCTACTCTTGGTGCTTTTGCGTTCCATTAGAAAGCAGGAGTCCAAAGCTAAACATTCCCTTAAATGCCACTGGAGACAGCTTGTTTGCATGCCCACCTCCAGACCAATCACTGGGAAGATGGAACAGGATTGATGTGATTACTTCAGGAAAATAACACTCTTTCCCTGAATCTGGGTACATCGCCCCTTGAACAAAGTTGGGATTCCATTAGGAAGAGAAAAAGGAAAATGGCTTGTGTAGATATCTAACAATGTCTGCCTCAGAGTCATTTTCAAGCATATGTAGCCTGAGAGGTCAAAACCCCTCCATTCACACTAGAAGCCAACCTCCTACTCAGAACTTCAGGCATGCTGGAGGTCTTGGTATCCTTCATATTCATTTTGCAGCCTCAGAACCAGGAAAGGAACTTATGAACAAATGCTGGGCAATCAGTGTGTTTCCTGGGCATCACTAAAGGCAGGTACTTGTGTGTGCATTCATTAATTTAACATTTATTTTGGTTGAACACTTACTTATAGAGAGGCCCTGTGCTACTCCAGAAATAAGACAGCCATGGTGTTTTCTCTCATGGTACCTGTCTTAGTTATTTAGTGCTGCTGTAACAGAAATACCACAAAGAGAAATTTATTCTCTCACAGTTTAGTAGATTACAAGTCCAAATTCAGGGTGCCAGCTCCACCGGATGTCTTTCTCGCTCTGTCAGGTCTGGAGGAAGGTCCTTGTCCTCAATCTTCCCCTGGTCAAGGAGCTTTTCAGGTGCAGGGACCCCAGGTCCAAAGGACATGCTCTGCTCCCAGTGCTGCTTTCTTGATGGTATGAGGTCCCCACCTCTCTGTTTACTTCCCTTTTCTTTAATCTCTTGAGAGATAAAAGGTGGTGCAGGCCACACCCCAGGGAAACTTCCTTTACATTAGATCAGGGATGTGACCTGGTGAGGGTGTTACAATCCCACCCTAATCCTCTTTAACATAAAATTACAATCACAAAATTGAGGGCAACTACAGAATACTGGAAATCACGGCCCAGCCAAATGGATACACACACTTTTGGGGGGACATAATTCATTCAATCCATGACAGTACTCATAGTCCGGGGGGCAAGACATCATTGAACAAATAACAGCAATAGAGTAAGGTGGGCACTAGACACACAGTCCACCATGCTTGGGAGCACATATCCCAGTACCCTGGAGATCATAGAAGGGTTCCCAGAGGGAGTGGTGTTTAAACCAAGACCTGAAGAAAGCAAAGGAGCTGGCCAGGCAGTTCCCACCAAAAACACAGTATGTGCAAAGGCTCAGGGGTCAGGGAAGCATGATATGTGCAAGGATCTGAGAGAAATCCAGTATGTCTGGAGGGGAGAGTAAAAAAGTATGAATCATAAAAGATAGGGCCACATCATGAAGGGCCTTTAATTATATCAAGGCATTTGAAATTCATCCCCACTTCATGACAAATAGGAACAGGCAGCACATAAGCCCTGGATTAAATGAAATAACAAGTTAAATGGAGATTTTAGGAATAGGAAAAAAGGCCCTTTCTTTCCCTTCAATATGCCTTATCCCAAACTGCACATTGTGTTAATTTCAGACATTTTTACAGTGATCTGAGTTATCATTTAACACTTTGCAAAATACTTGTGAGATTAAAGGTCCAGGGCATTCATGGTTTGAAATTTAGGGTACCTTTAAAAATTGTATTTATTTTCAGTGACCCATGATCAAATGCTATAAACCAAAAAAGACTTGCTAATAATTTTAATACTCGTTAGAAGTAAAAATGACGTCAACCCATGTTCAGAAGGGTGTTTAAATCCAGGAGAAGGTGATAAAGTCAGGTTGTGCCGGTCAAGGTAAAAAAAAAAAAAAAAAAAACTCTCTCTCTAGCTTAAGAAAAGAAATAAAAATGTTTTATAAGGAGGAAAGTGTATCTTACAGAGCCCAGAGACAGGACTATATCTACCCACAGGAAGTGACTATGATCGGGAAATGAAAACCATCAGAACCTTCTCTATGCGTCTCATTTCCTCTCCTCTTCTTTCTTACCTATTTTATTTTCCGTTTTTACTCTCTCCCTATAGACTGGGTTTTTCGAATTCCCACAGCCACAGTAGACTACGAGTATCCATCATATTCTAAGTGCTGCCAGAGACGAACTACAAGCTCTCATTCCATACCATTCATTTAAAAGAGAAAATACCTGAGTAGGTTCAGAGGAGATGCCCACCCCTGGTCTCTTCATTTAGTATCAAAATTATAGGATTACCGAGTTCATGTTGATTGACTATCCAGTCCTGTGGGCTTTGAGAGCAAGTCCCAACAAAAAGTGTGTCACTCCGAGCCAGGAAAGATCCTAAAGAGTCAATTACAACAGTAAGAAATTGAAGACATCTTTTATTCTAAAAATCATGTTACAATATTTAGTGATTAACCAACAGCAGCTCCGCAAGGAAAAAGACTTGATGATCTGCTTCCATAAAGGGGACAGCCTCAGAAACCCTATGGGGCAGTTCTACTCTGTCTTATAGGGTTTCTATGAGTCGGAATCGACTCAACAGTGCACAGCAGCAACAATGGCCATATTACGGAGTCCCTGGACAGTGTAAATGGTGAACACGCTTGGCTGCTAACCAAAGGTCTGGGGGTTCTTGTCCATCCAGGAGGGCCTTGGAAGAAAAGCCTGATGATCTACTTTCCAAAAATCACCCACTGAAAATCCTATGGAGTGCAGTTCTACTCTGACACACATGAGGTCGCTATGAGTTGGGATCAACTCTACCCCAACTGGTTTAGCCATGTTGTATCTATTATGCCTGTCCAAGAAATAACGTAAGATCCCTGCATAATGCAAATGGTTTGCTCTCAGCTGCTAACTTAAAAGTTGAAGGTTTGAACTATCCAGTGGAATGTGGAAAAAAAGGCCTCTGGTTCTGCTTCTGTACAAATTACAGCCAATAAAACCCTATGGAGCAGTTGTATTCTGTAACACAGGGGGTCACCATGAGTTGGAATCTACTCAAGGGCAAAGGGTTTAAGAAAAAATACATTTCTAAATATACCTCTTTACCTATGCATTGCAGTGTGAAGGTAAGAGAGAATATACTGAGTTAGTTTTGAATGGTGCCATTCTGAAAGGCACACCAAGGATATTTTGTGGGAGAACATGGCTGTTCTGTACAATGACATTTTCTGTAACCTTTTTCTAAGTATTTTTTCTCGATCAATAAGCCTTTTTCCATGGCATTTAAATAGCATGACTAAGCCCCTGTTATTATATGACTCATTAGTACATGGATTCAGGTAGCCTAGAGATTAAATCAAATCTCTTGAAGCATACCAATAACGTATGGCAGAATATACTTGTTATAACTCCTGTGGGAACTCCACTCTAATGGATTTAGAAAACACCTTCTGTTTTACCTTTTCATTCTTTTATACAGCACAAAACTCAATATGCAAAGAGTGAACTTAAAAAATCCACATGTATTCTGCGGCGGCCACTGCACACACAGACTCCGCTTGTTTGTGCTTCACTCGTTTCCTCAGCAACCCTGTCTGACAAACCCGATACGGCTGAGATTGAGAAATTCGATAAATAGAAATTGAAGACAGAAATGCAAGAGAAAAATCCACTGCCTTCAAACAGTGGATCGAACAGGAGAAGCAAGCAAGCTATCTTAACCAGGAGGCGCCGCCGATATGCCCTGTACATTCCACGAGCATTGCCTTCTTATTTTCCTGCTTTTAGCTGTTTAACTTTGTAAGACGTAAAGAAGTTGGATCAAGTTTAAATGGCTGTGTTGCCCCTTTTCACATCAAAAAATCGAGACCTACTGACAGCGAAGGCTGTGCCTGTCATTTCCATAGGCCCATCTGGCTCGCGTGGAAGGAAAAGAACTTGCATGTTGGGGAAGGAAGGAGCTGAGTGGGACGAGAGTGAGTACACACAGGGTAAAAGCAAAGCTGGACCAAGGTGTCCTGCAGCCATAAAATGCAGTTTAATCTGAGTGCCTCTTTGTTGTTGTCGTTTCTCCAATGGTTTTAATTATTGGAATGCACAATTTTTTAAATATACAAATAAAAAGTTTTAAAACCTGAAAAACCCACAGGTAATAAAAGAATTGTTATAAGTAAAATAATATTTTTCCAATTTATACTTTTTTTCTCCATTATTTCAATTTCCTTTCTGAAAGGTGCCTCAGCAACAGTACCCACCCTTGAGCCTTCAGTTAACTAACTCCAAAAGAGATATTTAAACTATGATGTAATTCAGGGAAGTCCTTGAATTCAAGTGCTTGGCTTTGTTCCATATGAACTCTAATAAGTAATGCTTTTTTCACATAGGTAATTTAATGCATGGTTCTTTTATTTACCTAGTTAATCTAAGCCTGATGTTGATTAAAGCATAGCTCATCAATGAATCCATCTAAATATATCTGTAAATATTCATCATGGCTGCATTCCATTATAGATTAATCTGGAGGTCTTGAAATGCACATCGCAGCAGAAACTGTGACACCACCTAAAGTGTGAGGTGCGACTTCATCCATATGAATCAGAGCAGAAATGAATAGATGAGATGGGTGACACCTTGGAAAAACCTTCCTGTTCCCATCAAAACGCATATTCCTGCCGGATTAGATCTAATCGTCAATGAGGCAAATTTATAATACATTCTTAAAAGGGGGTTGGCAGATAAAATCCAGAATTCTGCATTAAGTAAGTAAATAGTTCTTGGTAAAATAGTTGAATGTGGTCCCATTTGGGTAGCACGCCATCATTGTATGAAGCTTTTCCCCAATATAAATCTCTAGCCATATCATAACTAACTAGATAGATAGAGCTGCCATCCAGTCAACTGTGACTCATGTAACCTTATGTACAAGAGAACAGAACACTGTCCAGTCTGTTTCATCTTCACAATCTCCAGCATGTTCAAGTCCGTAGTTGTGGCTATTATGCCAATCTGTCTCACTGAGGATCTCCCTCACTCTTGTTGTCACTCTTTGTCACCGAACACGATGTCCTTCTCCAGTGATTGATCCCTCTTGATGAAGTGTAAAAAGAAGCTGTCATGGATTGAATTATGTTCCCCAAAAAATGTGTGTATCAGTTTGGCTGGGCCATCATTCCCGGTATGCTGTGATTTTCTTACATGTTATAAATCCTGCCTCTATGATGTTAATGAGGGAGGATGGGCGGCAGTTGTGTTAGTGAGGCAGGACTCAATCCACAAGATTGGATTGTGTCTTGAGGCAATCTTTTGAGATATAAAAGAGAGAAACGAGCAGAGAGACACAAAGACCTTAAACCACCAAGAACGCAGTGCAGGGAGCAGAGTGCATCCTTTGGACCCGGGGTCCCTGCGCAGAGAAGCTCCTAGTCCCAGGGAAGATTGGTGAGAAGGCCAACAAGGAGAGAAAGCCTTTCCCTGGAACTGATGCCCTGAATTTGGACTTTTAGCCTACTTTACTGTGAAGAGAAGGTAAGTTGGAAAATGTTCCATTGTGATCCCTAAATATTTCCTTGACTAATTTTTGAACGTACATTGCCAGGCCTTTCTTCCGACTCTATCTTAGTCTGGAAGCTGTGCTGAAACCTGTCTACCACAAGTAATTGCTGGTATTTGAAATACTGTAGTCATAGCTTCCAGCATCACAGCAACACCAAGCCATCACAGTACGACAAACTGACAAAGGGTGGTGGAAGTCGTATCATAGGATAAAATCAAAACTTAGCTAGTTCCAAAGAGATATATTAAAATAAGAAAATTTGGCATGATTTTAAAAGCCAAATTTATTCTGGGATCACAAAGATTACAGATTGTTTCTTTCAATATCTGGAGTTGTGGCAGATTTTCTTTTAATAAATGCTGACATGTTGGCATTCAACAATAATTTACTGCATGCCTTCTCTTGATACTAGATACTCTTGGAGGCTAGAAAAAAGTGAGTTGTGCTATTTTACTGTTGGAAGAAACTTTACAGGTCACGTTGCCTGACCTCCCACCCAAGCCAGAAATCTTTGATACAATATGCCTGTTATAGGGAATTGTTTAAACAGTTATAGTGTTTAGGAGCTTATGTCATTATTTTAGCCTATTTCATTATTTTGCAATTGCTAAACGTTCTTCCCTATTGTAAGCTAAAGTTTTCTTTGTACTGTTTCCAGCCTTTTGTCTTGGTCCAGCCCCACAAAAGTATAAGTGCGATCCTGGCCTCCTACATGCTCATAATCTAACTGGGTTTTTATGTTTCTTTCAAATGGCAAGTTTTAAAAAAAAAAAAAAACTGCATCCATATTTCTCAGACATGACGTGGAGGCCATTGAAAAAAGAGAGATAATAATCATTAAATTCAAGGGAGATGGAAATCCTTAATTTATCAATTTTTTTAATTTTCACTGAGTTCAAGGTAAAGGAAAACATTTCATTCTACATATGACATATTTTATTAAGAATGCTAACAAAAGCTTTCATAACTGTTTACTTTGCAAGCTAGTAACACACTCCAATAAAAATAAATTATCTCTACCTTATTATCTCTAAATAAATAAATTATCTCTACCTTATTAGTGAAGTGTTTTATTTAATTTACTAATTGATATAAATTGGATAGAATACAGAACCTATTTCCAACCTTATAATAAAGCATATTAAAACAAAAACAGTTGTCAAGTCAATTCCAACTTATGGCGATCCCATGTGTTTCAGAATAAAGCTGTGTTTCACAGGGTTTTCAATGGCTGCGATATTTTGGAACTAGATTACCAGGACTTTTTTCCAAATCACCCCTGGTTGGATTTGAGCCACTAACCTTTTGGTTAGTAGCCAAGTGGTTAACCATTTGTGCCACTTCAGAACCCCTATAAAGCATGGTAAGGGGAATCAATGTCAATCATCTACCAATCTCCATATCTAAAGGCAAGGCTTCTTAAACACATAAGATAATTAAGAAATTATCTTCAATCTTCCTATTTTATAAAAAAAGCAAATCAGAGCCAATAAAGTTATACATATTATATGTAGTCACAGCTGAATTAGTTGTAAAGACAGGGATATAATGAAGCCACCTGTCTTTTAAGCAAATGTACTTTTTTTCATTTAATGGTGAACACTGAGCTTAGAAACTGACCTTAAATCAATGATAATACATAGAAAAAAATCATTCTACAATAACTCAATTATTTTTGCCTTTTCTGATGTGATATTTTTAAGACAAACAGGTCACGTTAAGAAGTTTCTGAAATAAATGATAAAATCTTTCTGATCTATAATAATGCATTTAAAATTCTTCATATTTTTGATAAATATCACACTTCTTATTTTTCACCCATTATTTTTTATCTAATTAGAATGAACCAAAGCTACGAACCCTAAATCTAGGTTTGTTGATTTTTTTAAAGCATCAGTCACTTTGCAAATTCCTCTAGATAGATATTTTTTTACCATACTCCTTGAACTCATTTTTCTTTTAAAATAAAACCAATACTTAATAAACTCTTAATGTTCTCACAGTTTCCATTATCTTCCGTTTCTTTTTAAAAATCCGTATTTTCCCCCATAATTTGCCTTACTGCATCTTTTGAAAACAGCTAGTTTCATAAAATAATTATGAATAAGAGATTAAATATTTTTCTTTCAAAAGAGATAAAATCTCCAGTTTGAATTTCAGTTATGAGATCATTTCTTGTTTATAATTATCTTACAATTTTACATTTTTATAATTATTGCTAGTGGTTCTCCAATTTTCAAGTTGCTTCCAATCTTATGAATTCAAATAAAGATCTTAATTCATAGTTTGCATAAACACATCCACATTTTTTTTTAATTTGGTTGAGCCATAAAGGAGTCCTTTCTACTATCAAAATATCCAAAACTTTCTTCATCCAATGCTAAATCATCTCAGATCTTCATTACCAGCTTCTTAAAGTCTTCTTAAATACACTTATTAATTATATACTACACTGTAACACGTGAATCTGAATCTACTCCATGGGAGCAGGTTTGACTTCTTGATCCCACCTCCGCAGAAGGGAAAAATCTTGCACTTATGGGTATTCAATAAATATTTTACAATGGGATTTAATTTTGCAAATTGGCCAAGAGGATCTAGGAAAAATAGGTGGTTGACAGAAATGGAAACAGATCTGGGATCTCAAGTAGCATGTTCAGCCTGGATAGCAAAAAGAAAAATTATCAAAGCTTCCTTTAAAATTCAATTTCTACATTATTTGATTTAAAAAATGTGAACTACTCCTCATCGTCCCAAATCCAAGGGGCTATGAGCTTGAACTTATCTCTGTTGTGAGTGCAGGGAATTCTTTAATTTTTTAAATATTTCTTTCTCTAGTTTCCTTCTGATATTATATTCTTAAAAACTGCTTCTTGAATAAACTAATTATTAAGATTCATGGTCAAGAAACATTTAAAAGCCAACAAAAACAGGTATTACATGGTAAATTTGAGCAATATAAGTAGATGATAATAGATGTTCCTGGCTTACTTTTCTAGGTACTTGCTGTAAAAGTTGAGTTTCAGGTCTAAATTATCTGGAAAACTTAGGATTACACAGAATGTTCTTGAAGTATCAAACCCAGTGCCCTCGAGTCGATTCCGACTCATAGCAACCCTATAGGGCAAAGTAGAACTGCCTCAGAGAGTTTCCAAGGAGCACCTGGTGGATTCAAACTGCCGACCTTTTGGTTACCAGCCGTAGCACTTAACCACTACGCCACCAGGGCTTCAGATAGAATGTTAAATTAGCCTCTTGGCAGGAAACTGAGTATGGCTCCAAGATTTATGAAAATCCCCCCTAAGTATTTCATATGTCACTATGGGTTCATTTATGCTCATGAAAAATTAGTTTTGCCTGGCTTTTTCTTCTACTAATAGTAAATCAATGTAACTTAGCTAGAAAAAAGATAGTTCATGTATTATGTCCAGCTTTTAATTATCTATAATTGGGCAAAAAAAATTTTACCAAAAAAAGCACTCCATTTTTCTTGTTGTAAATTAGAATTACTTTGATGGAATTTACTTTCAGAATTTCATACATATGTTCTTTTAGTGTGAACTTATTGTATATTCTAAATGTACCTTCTCCAAAGTTTCTGCTTATGATGGCACAAAATACTTCCAGACCTAACATGACCTGAACACAAATAGAGAAGAGAAAACAACAAAGGTCTAAGTCCAAGTGGAATTTTACTAATTACATCATTGATACAGCAGGATGGAAAGGCACATTTCTGGACTACATGTGCTGCTCTGCCTAAGCTCAGAAGGACAAAAGGCACCCAGGAAGTCAGAGAAGTCCTTGATATATATTTTATCTGCTTTTGCCTAATTCCAACATACAAGAACTTCCATGATCAAGAAGAAATAAGAAATCTGTCTCAGACCTAAAACACCTCAGAAAGTTTGGAGAAGGATAAAATTAATAAAGATGAATATTAAAAACTAAAAAAAAAAAAAAATTAATTAATTAAAAAAATAAAGGAGCTCAATGAAACTCAAAATTTACTCTATTAAATCATGCATTAGTGATAATAGAAACTGTAATAACATGATGCAGTGAGAAACAGTCCTCAATTCAGAAGAAGATAAAATTATATAAAATAATATAATTCAGGGAACAAAGATACAGTTTAAGAACTATAATGAAGAAAATTCAGCACCAAGCAAAAAATAGAAACATTTACTAAACTTTAAAATTCAGATCAAATAGACTCATACAATTTCAAATAAGTAATTACCAGGAAGGAAGAAAAACAGGTTACCTCTCAAAGATCATGTTTGAGTAAAATTATTCCTTCACACCACTGAAGCACAAAGGTCTTTGGTCAAATGTGTACAGAATGCATAGTTAAAAACAATAAGACCAAAAAATCTACGTCTGATCAATTTTAGGTTACTTGCAAAGGTAGTGAAATTACATTTTCTGACAGAAAAGGAGAATTCGGATCCACAAAACCAATGCATATATCAAAATCAAGCCATCAACAATGAAAAAACAAAGTATGAATAAACTACTGTTGAATATTAAACAAATTCAATTACAGAATAACTACAAATAATTTGCAACTGCGTACACAGAATTCAAAGGGAATGCTGAGAACTATTTTAGAAAATGAGATTTATAGAGTGTATAACAATACTTTATAAAAATAAATTGAGCCGGTAATCACAGACGAAAAGAGTCAAAAATCACACTAACAGCCTGGGCAAAAATTAGAAATTTTTCCATAGTGTTTAATTTTGAAAATAGAAGCAAGGAAATTGGAAACAGACATATGGAATCATGGATAAGTGTAAGAAGGGCAGAGAGAGAAAGAGTAGTGGACGCCATTAATGAGCAATTGATAGACTTAAAGACAACCATTAGTAGAACTGAACTTTGGAGTCTTATCTTCCAAATCACTACAAAAGAAATCAAAATAAAACAAAGACACACAGAAACATGTATTATCTAGTTAAAATTAGGGGGGAAAGGATATTTTAAGGATGGAGGAAACATAGTAAAAGAGCTTCTAGATTTAGCCAAAAATTTTTTTAAAAAGTGTCATTAATGATATACATGTTCATCTTCATTGCTGCAATCAGGGTAGGCCTTCCAGGTGGAGCAACCAAATGATGGAAATGACCACTTGGTCAGTGAGTGGTAGAGTCCAGGTCTGTCCAAAGACCAACCCTTAGCCATTGTGATTTACTCATTCACATTCATAGCACAAGATGCAGATTTCTTTAATGTATTCATCCAAGTACCTAGCATATTGATAGTATGCAGTGAATGATGTTTTGATGGATTTATATTTTGACTGATTAAATTCTTCCCTTATGAATTTTTCATTTCATTCATGCAAACAGGGGAGAAATCTAGAGTTTTAATATTTTTCTCACATCATCAATTATATTGGAGGTTTTTTTCTCTAGCTTTAAATTATCTCCAAACTGCATCTTCTTGTTAATTTTTTTCAAAACAAAACAAATGTAATTATATTAAAGCACACATCAGAGACATTAAACACTATTATCTCTAAATGTACGATTTTGTTTTATATTTACCTTCTTGTTGACTTTTTTTAAAAAAATAGACAAACACATTACTAGAAAAATTAGTCCAGTACATGACTTTGAAATATATACTTGGGTTGGATAGCTTAGAAGAAGAAAAGAGATTACACCCTGAAAAGGTTAGAATTAAAGATTTAGAAAACAAACAGTCATAAGCCATTTTTCCCAGCAAGAACCTACATTGCCCAAGACAGAAGATCACTGAATACATTTTCAAAATTTTTCGATCTTCCTTTTGTAAACAGCTTTAGTTGTCTCCATATATTCAAAGACAAGCCGATGACCCATCCCCAACTTTATGGCTTGTTGCATTAGAAAATAAATAAATAAAAGAAATTGTCACACAAAACTCTCATTTATAAAATTACAAAATTGGGCTAGATGATCTCCAATGGAAATTCCACCTCAAAATCTACAGTGAACCTTTGTGTTTTTTGCTCTCCAACATCCTTTTCCCCTTCTTCTGTTCAAAGTAATCTGATTTTTCTTTGGAGGAAGCCTCAAGCTTCTCACTGTTCATATGAGTTCACCCAATGGAGTCGATGTCCTCTGCTCCTGTCTCCAGAAGAGGGCATGTGATTTAGAGCTGGCCAATCAGAGCATCATTTCAATTGAACCTTGATCAGTTAAGAATGCAACCTGACCCAAACGAAGCCAACTAGGTTCAATCTAAACTAATTTAGGTTTGCAGCTCCAGGTCTAATCATGAGAGGTAGCACAATCATAGGAAGAAAAGTTCGTTTTATCTCCCATAAAAACCAAAAACCATACCAGGTACCATCAAGTCCATTCTGACTCATGTCAACTCCATGTGTTTCAGAGTAGAAATGCACTCCATAGGATCTTCAATGGCTGTAATCTTTAGGAAATTTCTGTGATCTTTTGGAAGTAGATCACCAGGCCTTTCATCTAAGGCTCCTCTGGGTGAATTCTAAATGCCAATATTACACCACATGGAGATTCTTATAAACTGTGTGTAAAACCCAACAGAATCTGATTATTTCTTTTTGAATCAAGTTATCATTTCTTTGCCAAACACTGTGGTTGGATGATGGGAGATGACTGGCCATCCCTGGCACTGGTCCTAAGCAGCTGTGATTGACAGCTTCCTCTCCTACCACCACATCCATGGAATGGTAAATGGACAGTTTCCTAAAGGAAGTGGAGTGCTGTTATGTGAAGAAGGGGAAATATAGTTGTTGGAAAGATGAAAGCAACAGGTATTTACTACAGATTCCTATTCTATAGTGAAAAAAGAGCCATGGTGGAGCAACAGATATGTGCTCAGCTGTTTACTGAAAGGTTAGTGTTTTGAATCTACTCGGCAGCTCTGAAGGAGAACGATCTGGCAATCTGCTTCTGCAAATATTACTTTGTCACACGGGGTCATTATGAGTTGGAATCAACTTGATAGCAACCAACAACAATTTTACAGTGAAGTTCTAAATTCTTTACATTTTAGACATTGTTAAGACATACAAGATTGTGTTCCTCTTTCTCTTCTATTAACCCTTTCTATACCTCTCTTTGATTTGAATTTAAGCCATTTCTCTAGTTTTATTTCCATAGTTACCAAGAATACCCGATACACCACTTTTTCTATGTTATATTTATCTAAATGTATTTTAAAGTTTTAAGTCAGTCTGCAAGTCATTTTGTTATGTTTTTCCTTTCATTTTATTATCTTATTTCCTTGACAGTTCTTTCCTTGAGATGTTTCATGTTTTGATGTTTCCCTCTTTTAAAAAACCTCAATATGCTGTTGATTTTTCATTTATTCTCATTCACTCTTTCTGTTCTGTATTGTTACTGGGTTTACTCTTCACTCATTCCTCTTCTTACCCTTTATTCTGAAAGTGAACGACTTGATAATTATCACTTTCACAATGCTTTTTTTGTGATAATTTCACTGAAAAAAGATGACTGAAGGAACCAGTGTGCCTCTGTCTGCATTATTCTCTTAAATATTTATATAAATCACTCTGTTTGTTTTTTTAATCTAAGTGTCTTTCCATATGATTTTTAAAATTAAAAGGGATAATTTTTTTGTTTTGTTTTACAGAAATCCAAGTGACCCACATTCCTTTGATCAAAAAAGTACCAAACTTGATGATAAAGAGATGTCTTTAATGGCTCATTGTTTTGGTGTCCCAGTAGTCATACTTCCAACCCCCGCAGTGACAAAGACACATAATTAAGTACCACACTTGCAGAAATTGAGTATTATGAAGCTGAACAGAACAGAATATCACAAAGTAAATTTCAAATTTACTTCTATGACTGCATGCATTGTGTTTATTAGAAAATTAGACTTTAATATTAACCTTCTGAGCCCCATAGTGTTGATGGTGGGGTAGGAATAACACATATAATTAGAGATTAGTTAGCATCTTAGATGTATTTCCTGATTTGAAATTTGAAAATAAATATCCATATTTAATTATGCACTAAATTGTTTTCAAAGTTCTACTAAACTATCAGATCCCACATGATGTGCTTGTTATCATTTTTAAATACAAAGCGTTATAATATGAACATATATTTAATAAACCAAACCCAAACCCATTGTTGTTAAATCGATTCTGACTCATGATGACCCTATAGGACAGAGTAGGACTGCCCCATAGTTTTTACAAGGAACGGTTGGTGGATTCAAACTGCTGACCTTTTGGTTGGCAGCTGATCTCTTTAACCACTATGCCACAAGGGCTCCATATGTTTAACAGAACTGTATTTATTTTACTACTGTTGTTCAAAAATAAACCATCATCATCAAAATAAAATTTTAAAAAGTATTAATCTCTTTTAAAGGGAGGCCACATACTTCGTTACTTAGCAACATAAAATATTTTGTCCTCTTAGAATTTTAAAATAGATGAAGGTACAAATGATGAATGTTTCCAATAATACCATATGCATCCTAAAGCTACTGTAAATAAATAAAACCCAAGTCTTTAGCTATCAAAACTTCCATTCTAAGATTTGAAATATTGTTTCTCTTTACTAATAATGTTAATAATAAAAACGTAGGAGACGTTGTTTTAGCTCAACTATCTATGGCCATGAAAATAAAAAGGAATACAGACAATGAAGCAAAAACCTGATTTAGGGCACTATTTTTAAACCTGTTAGAAAAAATAGAACATCCCCAATGTTACAGGGAGAGGCAACCAAATTGAGATTTTTCTCTCATTTATGTTCTATTGCTGAGGTGATAACAAGCTGAGGATCATTCATAAGGGAGGCAATAAAAGGAACTGAAGAGGAAAAGACATGCAAAGGTCAGAAAAGCAAATGGTATTAACTTATTCATTAATGGAATTTACTCTCTAGCATTGTAGCCCTGACATCGATAAAATTAGTGATGCTAACTATGGACATTTTTAAAAGCAATTAAAAAGACAGTAAACATAGAAAACCAAACTAGGATATTTGATTAGAGATCTGGAGGTAATGATAACTTTGATCAAGTCTCATAGTTAAAACAGGAGAATGGTACGGGGTAGGAGGAAATAGGTATCCCTTCAGAAACTCTGGTTTGCTGGAGAAGTAAATGAACTTCAAGAATTGCCACTTGGAGCAGGAGAAAACACACACACACACATCAAATTGAAGACCAGAGACATTTCTGTCACTCTGAACATAACAAAAATTGGAGAAGGCAAGAGTTTGACCTGTTTGAGTCCAGGCTCTAAAGAACTTTTTTCTTCTTCCTTTGCCTTTCCTTTTATCTGATTCTATGATTCTCTGATCTCCTGTAGGAATGAGGTTTCCTTCTTATCCATCAAGCAAAGTCCCTGGGTGGTACAAACAGGGACTGGAGTCTACCCAGAAATGCCTCAGAAGGAAGGCCAGGTGATCTGCTTCTGAAAAATCAGTCATTGAAAACCCTGTGGAGCCCAATTTTGCTCTGATACACCGTGAGTCAGAATTGATTCAAAGGCAATTGCTTTCTAATCAAGCTACTTTATGCATACGGTCCTATTCTTCAGTTCCATGCGCGTATCTCTTTAATTACAGACATTATGTCATGCTTTGCTTTAACATATTGCATTTCTGTATTTCTTATGAAACTATGAACACCTACTGAAAGCTTGATTCCATCCACGTCATTAAGGTCAACTCTACTCTGAGGAGGCAGCTCTTCCCCAATCATATTTTGAGTGCCTTCCAGCCTGAGGGGCTCGTCTACCGGCATTATATCAGACTGTGTTCCACTGTTATTCATAAGGTTTCACTGGCTAATTTTTTTAGAAGTAGACCACTAGATCCTACTTCCTAGTCTGTCTTAGTCTGGAAGCTCAGCTGAAACCTGTCCACCATGGGTGACCCTGCTGGTATTTGAAATACTGGTGGCATAACTTTCATCATCACAGAACACGCAAGCCACCGTAGTAAGACAAACTGATGGATGTGTTGATCCTCAATCAGTACCCATGGAAGCAGCAGTCAAGAAATCAAATGATGCATTGCACTGGGAAAATCTGTTGCAAAAGATCTCTTTAAAGTGTTAAAAAGCAAAGATGTCACTTTAAGGACTAAGGTGTGCCTGACCCAAACCATGGTGTTTTCATTTGCCTCATATGCATGTGAAAGCTGGACAATGAATAAGGAAGATCTAAGAAGAATTGATGCCTTTGAATTACGGTGTTGGCAAAGAATATTGAATATACCATGGGCTGCCAGAAGAATGAACAAATCTGTCTTGGACGAAGTACAGCCAGAATGCTCATTAGAAGCGGGGGTGGCAAGATTTTGTCTCTCATACTGTGGACATGTTATCAGGAGGGACTAGTCCCTGAAGGACATCATGCTTTGTAAGGTAGACAGTCAGAGAAAAAGAGGAAGACCCTCAAAGAGATGGATTGACACAGTGGCTGCAAAAATGGACTCAAGCATACCAATGGTTGTGGGGATGGTGAAGGATGAAGCAGTGCTTTGTTCTGTTGTACATAGGGTCGTTATGAGTCAGAACCAACTTGGTAGCACCTAACAATAACATGAACTTCTTGAGGACAACATTATCTTTGTGATCTTTGCTTATTTTAGTCCAAGGAAAGTATCTGGTGATCAAAAAATGCTCAATAATTATTTCATTAATGAATGAATACATATTCTCACATTATTTAGATTTAATTTATATCCATTCAACAGTAGCACACCACCCCAGATAAGATCTCAGGAAAACATCAGGACCCAGGTTGTGGAATGGGACATTTCCTCTCAAGAAAATGGTTGTCTTTGAGTTTCCAAAGGAACCACTCCCTGTGATGTGGCAGTCATTATTCCAGAAGCCTTTATTAAATTTTTTTCACTTCTAAAATCTGAGCCCAGAGCATGTTTCTCTTATACTTGGTGCTAAAGATAAAACTTTATGTACTTAATTTTAATATTAAATAGAAAATGGGTACACAAACTACAACATACATCTAATTCCTTTGTTATATTCAGAATATGTAGATTAATATGTAAGACTTAGAGATTGTCTGCAAAAGAGGAAGGAAATTAGATTTAGTGAAGAATGAGTTTAAACTATTTTTATCAATCAGTATTTATCAATACTATAAGTAAACACAAAACAAAAACTTGGGATCCAGATGAAGAAGATGTGTATTAGCAATGTGGAAGATAATTAACGACTTTCTTAAAAAAAGCCAAGATAGATCCTAAATATTTTTGTCAAGCTGAAAATATGAGCTTTAAATTTGGGTAGTGTGAACTGAATATAAAAGAAAATCAAATTAGCTATAACTAATACCACTGATAATCCCATAAAATACCACTGATAATCCCGTAAAATACATATGAGTACACACAGGTTTTTATGTATATACGCACATATGTAAATGTACAGAGAAAAATTGTAAATTTACACATTCTGAATCTGAGTTGTGGCAGTTCAAAGTGAAAATGCCTCTTCTCTAACAACCATAGTCAAATATATGTCAAGTCTTATAAATTTTGCACAATATTTTGGCAATACCTACTCTTTGGAGGTACAATATTTGCAAATTACCATCCTATTGAAGAACAGAGTAGGTACCTGTCTGTCTGCAGTGGTTTAGATAAAGCTTGCTAGAGTCTTATGATTATTGTTTCCATGCAGAGGATTAAGGATAGTTCAGTGAAAATTGCATTTCTAAAATCTGAACGTGGACAAGTCCTTGGAAGAGAATTATTCCATATCTTAATCTTTACCATCCAGTACTTTTATATCCCCAATATTATTGCCTAAAAAGGTTTTTACTGTTATTAGAATTTTGCATAATCCTAATACCCACTCCATGACCAACTCCTGGCATTTATGATTTAATAAATCAGCACCACTAGGTCTAAATCAAAGCCGGTCTTTCATAATACTTCTGAGATGAAACATCTTCAGTTTTCATAGCAACCCTTCAATTCTTTCCATGCTGTAATTGATTGGCTACATTTATTATGTGTAACAATGTGTGTGCAGATTTTGTTTAATGGTTCTAGGGGCCACAGTAAAAGGAAAAAATGCTCATTTTAACTCTGAAAGGTTGACTTCACACAGAAAATCATAAATTAGAAAACACAGAAAAACGTTGCACTATTAATTCCACTACACAGTGAATTCTGCTTATCACTTCAGACTTCTGAAATGTCCCTGTTTTGGTAAAGTTGTACAACAATAACAACAAAAAGTGTATTATTTGCCTAATACAATAATAAATTGTTCCAATGTAACGTGCACATTATTACCTCTACTTGAAATGTTACCTAACTAAATTATTTCAAAGTTGTCACCAAAAAAATCCACACATCTAGCTCTTCCTTGATCTCCTCAAACTCCTAGTCATCTTTTTACTGCACTTTCTTGTTTTCATGCTGTAAAAATGGCATGGTAGGGCATCTGACCTCCTCTAACTTCACAAGGGAGAAGGAGAGTCAAGATCAACAGCCCAAGGCTGATTACTATGAAACGGAAGTCAGACACACTGCCTCTCTCCAAACTTTTTACCAATTCTCACACCAGCTGCACCTCTTACGACACACTCTACTTCTCTGCTGGGTTCAATAATTCATTCCGATGGCAACACAGAACTCACAGAACATACTCACAATTATGGGGTTTATTAGGGTAGTAACAGGTTACAATTGAGGATCAGGCACAACTCAGGATACAGTTCTTCGGTCAGGAGAGCTCCTCAGCTGTGCCTGTAGGCAAGCCTCTCAGCCCCTGGGCCAGTGAGCCTATCTTCAGCCCTGCTGGGGCAAGGGTTACAAAGCGCTTTAGCTCTGCCAGTAAGTGGCTGGGGGCATCCCACTCCGTCTGTAAGCCTTGGCCCAGAGGCGGTCAGCCTTCTCGCTCTATGAATTGGCAAGCTTAGCTCTGCCAACAAGTGTTCAGAAGCACCCCACTCTGCTGGGAAACCTCCTGCCTGAAGGCACTCAGCTTGATCCTTTGTTGACTCACTCACTGTAGCCACCTGGTTCCGTGGGCCTGAAAGCCCACCGAGCTATCTCCCACTGGTCTCCTGGTTCTGGTGCTGCCAGTCCTCTGCTGCACTTGCCACTGCTTGTTACCATCTTGTGCTGTCTCCAGTGTTACAGCTGTCTCCTGGGTCTATGAAGCTCTCAGCTTAGGGACCCTGAGTTCAAAGAATGTGTTTCACTCCTAGATCTTCTTGGTGGTAATGGATCCCCACTCTCTGCTTGCTTCTCTCTCCTTTTATCTCTTGTAAGATATGATTCAAGTAAGGGTATGACTTGAATAAGAGTGATAAAAATGGAGAATGGGGTAAGGGTGGTGACTTGAGTCACACTCTCTAGTAAGGTGGTGACTCAAGATACATCCCACCCTAATCCTGCCTCATTAACATAATGGAAAACTCACTCCCAAATAGCCACAGACATAGAGGCTAAGATTTAAAATATATTACAAAATGGAGAATAATTACATCAGATAACAAAATGGAGGATGACTGGAACTGAAAACTACTGAACTACTGAAAACCATGGCCCAGCACAGGTTCCATACACCTTATTTGCATAGTCCCACCGAATCCTTATGTGGGAGTCACAAAGACTACGGCTAGAAGGGCTATATTAATTCACTGCACTGCACATACCTACTCTGTTTTCAGGACAATTAAAACAATTTTTTTTCTCTCCTTTAATAGCACTTTAATTAATAGCACTTTATTGACAAAAACGCTCTGATTGAATTTGAATTTGTTTAGATGTTTATTTTATGTTTATTTTGTACTTCTTTTTCCCAGAAAGGTTTTATGGTGCCTTCTTTTTTTTTTTCCAAAATACATGCAATACTACAAGACAGCATAAATTAAACTGGCATGAAAAATGGAATAATAAAACCAAATAAAGCAAAGATAAGAGCAAAGCAGAGGAGGCATAAGGCTGAAGCTGTAAAGTCTGGTAATCCATGCTGATTAAGAGTAGCTATAATTCAAAATACTTAATTCTGACAGAAGACATTAAGACGCAATTCTTAACAAAATATTATATAGCTCTTATCATGTGAGAAGCACTCTTCTAAGCACTTGAAATATTAATTCACTTAATTTTCATAACTATTAAACATAATATGTAGTATACTTCTCTTTGCCAAAGAAACCCATTGCTGTTGAGTCAATTCCAACTCATTGCAATCCTATAGGACAGAGTAGAATCACCCCATAGGGTTTGCAAAGATCGACTGGTGTACTCAAACTGCTGACTTTTTGGTTAGTAGTCAAAGCTCACTGTAGCTCTTAACCACTGGACCACCAGAGATCCTGTACTATGCTTAGTGCCCTTTTTCAGATAAGGAAACTGGGACACAGAGAAAAGAGAAAATTTGTCTAGGATCATGTGGCTGTAACTGTGCTGGGAAGTGGAATCTTGAGACTGTCCCCTTAACCATTATTTTATACTTCACTACTGAAAATGATTACTCAGAAGAAATTAATCCAATATGGTAACAACATGAGACTGCAAATGTTTTAAGGGGTAAAAGTGGGAAGATAATTAGCAAGAGGAAAGCGTGTTTCGAAAATATGCCCCTAAAGGAGGTCCTTACAAGAGTAGTAGATAATTTCTTTAGGCTTTGAAAATAAACATATTTCAGAAAGAGTATTTTCCTTTTTTTACCAAGTGTTAGCCAATATCTTCTTTATTCACACTGATTTTAATTCTTTAAAATTCAAACAGACTTCTCCCCTTGTTACTGACATTGGATAGGGCTACCAATTCCCGTCTTCATGGTTCAATTTACATAGATACACAAACACACACACACACACACACAAAGACATTTGCCATTTATTAAGAGCTAGATCCAACAAACATTTCTTTAAATCTACTGTGGACTAGGTATCATGCCTTGCACACTCACGTACATTATTTTCTTTTATCCTCATTAATTTTCACAACCATCTTAGAACTAGGTATTCTCATATGCAATATACAGACGTAAAAAAAAAAAAAATCCAACAGATAGGACCATCAAGTGGGTTTGTAAAAATGGTATGGTGTCTGCCTCCTCTAACTTCACAAAAACCCACCACCAAGGGGGAAGGAAAACCAAGATCAACAGCCCAAGGCTAATTCCTACGGGACAAAGTTCAGGCTTCAGGCTTGCCTCCTCTCTCCACCATCTTCATCAGCTTTGACTCCAACTGCCTTTCCCATGGCACTCTCTACTTCTCTTTTGGGTTCGCTAATTCATTGTAATGGCCACACAGAATTCATAAACAACACTCAAGATTATGGGGTTTATTAAAGAAGTAACAGGTTCAGTTCAGGTTCCAGGATACGGTTTTTCCATCAGAACATTCACTTCTCAGCAGTGCCTACAGGCACACCTCTCTCTGACCCTCAGCCTGTGCCTTGCTAGGGGAAGTGTTACAAAGCTCTCTTAGCTCCACTGTTAAGTGCCCCAAGGCACCCCACTCCACCATCAGCAAACAAACTGCTTGACCAAAGGCACTCAGCTTTCTCACTCTGTGGGCGGGGTTATCTCCTACTAGTCTCCTGGTTTTGCTGCTGCTGTTTCTCTGTCACTGCTTTTTGTAGTCTACTGTGTTACAGGTCTCTTTCACAGTCTTCTGGTTCCAGGAGCTTCTCAGAGCAAGTTTCCCAAGTCTAAAGGATATACTCCAGTCCTGGCTCTTCTTCCTTAGTGGCAGTGAGATCCTCTCCTCCCACCTCTGGGATGGCTCATTTTAAGCCTAGCAGGATGGCAAAACTGACCAATCCCCTTGTTAGGGTTCTATATACTGTATTTGCATGGTTCCATCCCCATGCAGGTACCATTAACTTTATTTGCATTATTAGCAAGCTATCCAATCCCCCTGGTGGGCCACAATTACCTTATTTGCATACTTCCACCTATTCATGTGAGTGGGAGTTACAAGACCTTGGAGAGAATGGCCACACAAAAGTGACCCATTTCACCACAGGGTTTAAATCTAAGAAGAGAAAAAAATACCAATGTTGGAGGTTTTCTAAAACAAAGTGGTATTCTCCTCCTCCCCTAGTGATAGAGTAGTCCTTTCATCCTAAACTAAGAAAAAAGAGGATTTGGTACTATTCTGAGGAAATGAAAATGTTAACACCAAATGACAGGTTCTCTGTAAGCTAGATATTTACAACATAATATAAATTTAAATCCCAGACTGATGAAAGCAAGATAACAGTAAAAATAAGGGCAACAGAGGCATAAAAAATATTTTTAAATATTTCTACTTTCTTGTCTATACCATTGGTTGTTTATTTAAGCTACTCATTTTATTCCAATGCTTAGAGAAAGAAAGAATGTGAGGGAAAGAAAGAAGACAAGCAAACTGGAAAAAGAGTTCATGAAGGAAGTATGGGGACGAGGACTAGGGTTTGGTTAAAAAGCAGGCAAAAGAAGAACCCAATGGAAGTTGAAAAATCAGCAGAAGCAAGAGTACAAAAATATACGGCTTTCCAGTTGGCTCTTCTCAAATAGGAGACCTACCCTTACTTTTCCCTCAGGCAGGGATCCTCCTATTTAGTGTACTGGGGCAGTATTTAAAATGTAGATTACAGAGACTCCTATTCCTGGAATTCTGACTCAACAAGTCAGAGGTTGTTCCTGAAATCAGAACTTTTATCATGTATACCTGTTTTGGGAAACCCTGGTGGCGTAGTAGTTAAGTGCTACAGCTGCCAGCCAAAGGGTCGGCAGTTCGAATCCGCTAGGCGCTCCTTGGAAACTCTATGGGGCAGTTCTACTCTGTCCTATAGGATCGCTATGAGTCGGAATCGACTTGACGGCACTGGGTTGGGTATACCTGTTTTTGTTTTGTTTTGTTTTTGCTTAATTCAAAAGATGATCCTTTTAAGGAAATATGGCTGTGAGGAATTCACACAGGAGAAAACCAAAAGTAAAATAATCTGTAAGAAAAAATATTTATTTGCTATGCAATATCTTCTGTAGCTTTTGATATCTATGGGAAATATGAAATAAGGTATGGACATAAAAGGCTATATTGGTTATAAATCTCAGATTTATTTCGCCAGACTTGACTTCTTACCTGAGCTCCTTATTTATATATAAATGCTACTATTCACCTTCCTGTATTTCTAATCACTATCTCAAGATTAACATGTTTCAAAACAATTTTTGATTCCCCGTCCTTCAAACTTGCTCTTCCCCCAGGACTCCATATCTCATTAAATGACATCACCATACACCAACTTGGCATAAAAAAAAGTTAACTCTTCTCTTTCTCTCCATATGCAATCCATTAGCAAATTCTGTTGGTTCTTCTCTCAAAATATATTCTAAATATTACCACTAAAATATAAGTTCCCTAAGAGAAGGAGTTTTATCTATTTTATTTGCTGCTATACTTGCACAGTAAATATGTTTTGAACAATGAATTCCTGTTTATTTAACACAGCACAGAGGTCTTGCTTCTCAATGTATCCGTTAACAGGTTCTCTTGTGTGTTTTTAATTGTTCCAAATACATTATCTAAGCAAATCTCACATAAACTGCATATTTTGCTTGCACAGCCACACAAAAAGGGGGAAAAAAAAAAAAAAAAAACCTCAATTTAGCAAACTGAATGGTGTTGGGGAACAAGTCTTATTTCCTGCTGGCTAGTGCACATGGATACTCCTCTCGCGTGGATACTCCTCTCGCACTTCAAACTCAGTCTGCACCTGGGCAAATTCGTCATGACCTGTCTATTCACCCCAGTTACTTTTCTTTTGGCATTCCCTGTCTCTCTTAAGAAAAACACAAACAGGACAATCACCCCACTTTCGTCTGCCAAAAACTCCTATTAATCAGCAGATTCTTTTCTGTTGCTATCCATTCCTCATATCTGATGAATTGCCGATTTCTACCTCCGGAGTGTCTTATGTATTTGTTTCATTTTTTTTTTTTTTTTTGTCGTATTTATTTCTACTTCCTTGACAGGCTTCTAACTGGTTCCCAAGTCTCTGGTCTCCCATAAGTTTAACCCGTTCTTACCATTTTTTTTTTTTTACCATTGCCGTTAGCATAATCTTCCTTTGGGAAGCTCTGAGGGATCAGAACAAAGTCATTTTCAAATAACTCCAGGGATTTCAAAACTCATTTATTCCAATCTACCATGACACGACACTAAAGATAAGAGTGATTCAGATACCCACAGAATAAAGAAGACCATGGAAGTAACAAAAAGCGTCAGAGGAGCTTAAATTCCTACTACTTGAAAAAGTTCTTATTACCAGAAAAGTGCACTAAAGACTTAACTTTTTATTGAAATTTCCTGAATGATTTTTTTTCTGCATGGCCTATGCAAAATTATGTGTTTTTCAGTCCATCATAATTTTACTCTTACTACTTCATCAACTGAGACAGACTTTCTTTTCCCTCTTTGGGATCTTTTAAAATTATACTCACAAGTCAATAATACCAGTGGTTAAGATCTTGACTGCTAACCACAAAAGGTCAGCAGTTCAAATCCACCAGCCACTCCTTGGAAACCGTATGGAACAGTTCTACTCTGTTCTGTATGGTAGCTGTGAGTCGGAACCGACTTGAAGACAACAGTTAGTGAAAAAGTAATTCTTACTACAAATCAGAATCCAACTTTTGTGCTTCAATGTTCTAACACTTAGCCTGTGTTTCTTCAATAACCCTGGTAGTACAGGCTGCTGTTTATATGCTAGTCTCCCCCATAACATTAGAAATTCCTTGTAAGTAGGGACCATGCCTCATTCACTTCTGTATTTCCTCCACAGAATGTAACAGAGCAGGTTACATGTTATGGGTGTTCAATAAATATTTGCTGAATGAAATAAGAAAAGGAAATAGCTCCAAATTAGATAAACCCTACAAAGCCAGAGTGTTGGTTCAGGCTGCTTTATTTTTCTGTGCTCCTTTTGCTACTATGATGGGCTGAGTCTTCTGCTGCTGTACAATGCTTCTACCTCTACAGGGATGATAAAAACTTGCTTGGATGACTTCAAACCAACAATCTACAGACGCTTCCATTCTTTGCTGTCAGTGACTCAGCACTCAGAACTTCCTAAGGAACCTCCCCTCCTTTTTCCTAAGAGATAAAATCTATGCTTTACTTGACTCTTGCTCCTCCATTCCTCATTCCTCTTCCTCTCTGATCTCTCTGACCAGGTACCTACAATCGGTCACAGATCATTGAGACAGTAGAGATTAGCCATGGGAACTCAAGTCTTTCTCAGTTGAGTTTATCAGAAAATGTGCATGAGAATTGTGTCTCCCTTAAATTTTACAGATCATGTTTTTCAGCTTGTTATGCAGAGTAGCAGGGATGTATTATCAAGGGACAAATGGAAGTGGGGAACAAAGCACTGTATTTAGTTACCGTTCAGGAATAGGGAGGTCAAGTGGTAATATGTTAAACTATTACAGACAACTAACACAATAGCAGCTCTCTAATACTAAATTTCACTGTCTGGGAAAAGGAACCAATAATAGCCTCTATTACACTGGTTGTAGGATTAACAGTGTTTGACAAATGCTTTTGTTGAAAGAATTATGTAATTTAGGCTCTATACTAAACCAAACCCACTGCCATCCAGTTGATTTCAATTCTCTAACGACTCCAAAAAGCACAACTCCTAAGTTCTGCTATCCTTCACTTGATTCACAATTATGGGAAAATATTAATAAAATTGGTTCAATGTTACTGATTGAGGGTCTACTAGAATTAGTGATGCCTCCCTTTTCTGGGCAAGGCTGTACTATTATTTATTTATTTTCTAATTTATAATTAGATGGCTGTTTAAAAAAAAATTGAGGGCCAGAATTGATCAAAGAAATTTATTGTTTCCCTTCTTTCCTATTAAATGAAGTGTCTAGAAATGTCTAGCTATTACTAACGTTATGCTTATGCTCCCCCGACAGTGTGATTTCTTTTTCAATTGCCTGAATAGCTCAGAGCCTTAGAATTGGCATAAGTCACAGTCAATGGGGGAGAATGATAGACGATTTCTGAAGTTGGGCTTCTGTGGACGTATATGAAATATCCTTGGCTCAGATGGGGATAAGTGTGGTTTTGGTTATCATAGAAAGTATGGATTCATGGTAACACTCAGTCAAAACTATCTTAACTCATCAGGGAAGTTGATGGTCAAATGTTTCTTTAGATTTTTATAGAAACATAAAAACAACCAAGAATGATTTTGAAACAAAGAGGCTTTGCATAAGTTCTTAGTTACTGCAGAGATGTAGCATATTACTTGGGGAAAGACCTTAGTGTACCTTGCTTGAGGAAAATAAAAGAACTGCCACAGTTTGTAAACCCCATTTGCTCCTCACGAGAAGAGCGAAATAGCTTCATGGTATCAAAATGATCTTAGCGCTAGGGAGAGATTTTCCAAATGGTATTACATAATCATTGCCTCAGTACTATAATATATACTATATACTATATACTATATACTATATACTATATACTATATACTATATACTATATACTATATACTATATACTATATACTATATACTATATACTATATACTATATACTATATACTATATACTATATACTATATACTATATACTATATACTATATACTATATACTATATACTATATACTATATACTATATACTATATACTATATACTATATACTTTTTTTTTATATACTATATACTATATACTATATACTATATACTATATACTATATACTATATACTATATACTATATACTATATACTATATACTATATACTATATACTATATATACTATATACTATATACAAAAAAAAAAATTTTTTTTTTTTATATAATATATAAATGTGTGTGCACTCCTTAAGATATAGACCAAAAATATCACATAATTTGAATTGCTGAGGCTTAATAATATTTTAAATATTCATATAGAAGAAATTTAAAGTTTGTAATGCCTAGTCTTAAAAATGTATTTGTACCTAAAGTACTTTTTCTGGTAAAAGTTTAAACTTGAGTTCATTTGTTAAGATAAAACTTGCTGCATACCTGGCACTATTCTAGGCACTGAGGGCACAACTGCTAACAGGAAATACAAGGAAACTACTCTCATGGAAATTGCATTTTACATATAGGAGATCATTTGAAATATGAAAAAAATAAACAACTAATGTAATTTTGAACAGAAATAAGCACTACGGAGAAAATAAAATGGAATGATATGGTAATATATCAAGAGGGACAGTGATTTAGACTGGGCCTTCTGAGATACCTCTGACAAGTTGACATGTGTGCTGGGCAGAAGCTAGTCGTGGGAGGGGCAGAGCAAGTGTAAAGCCTCTGAAGCAGAATAGATGCAGCCTGTTCAAGGGAAAGAAATTATGCTATGATGATCAAGCACCCAAGGGGTGCTCCTTTTTATATGGGTGTCTTACTCATACCTAGTATATTTATGGAGCCCTGGTGGAATAGTGGTTAAGAACTCGGCTTTAACCAAAAGGTTGATTGTTCAAATCTACCAGTTGCTCCTTGGAAACTCTACAGAGCAGTTCTACTCTGCCCTCTAGAGTCGTTATGAGTCGGAATCTTCTCTACTCAACGGGTTTGGTTTTTTGATTTAAAGTCTGTATAGTGCATTTACTCAGGTGATAGTTTCCTATATTCTTTGACTTTGTAAAGCCCCTCAAGGCCTTATATTCAGCTGTTGGCGTTTTCAAAGTTTGAAAGATAGCTTTTTAATCCTGAAGGAAATAAACTGGAATGTATTAAAATAGTCGTCTCATTCAGTCTCCATAATGCGTGTGTGCGTGTGTGTGCTTGTGTGTGTGTGTGTATGCATGTTTTTTTATTTATGTGTTTTTAGTTCTTAAATTCCTATTTTTCCCTTTTCCTCTGAGACAGTTTGGCTTCTTGTCAACGACCAGTTCACAAAGTTCATTATGGCGGGGGCGGGAGGGTGGGTAGGGCGGAAACCATAAATGTATAAGCTAGGGTAATCTTACTGACTTTCAGGAATCTGAGTCATCATCACCATTTATGATGATTTTAAAGAATAAGGTCTTTCTAGGTTTTCCTGTGTCCAAAATATAAATTGAGCCCAAGCATATAAATGTCCCAATGGCTCTGAAGTCCTTTGCCTGAACTAGGCAGTAAAATTTGTTAATGTATTTGTTTTTAGACTTTCTAAAACTGGGTAACTTTTGTGTCAAGTATTCTAATAGGGGAGATCAAGTTTTCAGCAGTTTTTTTTAAAATGAAAAGTTATTCAGTTTCGCACAATGACAAAATGGTTTTGTAAACATGTAACCATACCTTCCCATTCCTTTTGGAGAAAGATTAGCACTATCTTGGCATTTTAAAAAGCACAAATCATATTCTTCGAAATGGCATTTATAAGCAATATTGTTCTCTACCAAAGTGGATGACTCATCAAATTCATTCTGATTTATTGAAACAAATTATTAGAGTTGGTAGCTTTCTGGCCACATTTCTAGCAATGTAGTAATAAAATCAAGACCCCACATGGTTACAAAGCACTCTTGCAAGCCTTATAAATTCATTTTAGAATTATGAGTAGGGATAAACACTCACTCACTGAGAATCTAGGAAAGTATGTTACGATTTTTAATCAGTGCCATATTCCCATTGTGAGCTGAGAATAGCAAATAAAAGTTCTTAAACTAACCAGTAGTTTTAGAAATTTAAAGTGTGTTGCCATGACAACCTGTAGAGAAATGTGCACTGAAATTCCATAAGGGCAGACTCGGGGCTATTGTGATGTCTTCATTGATTATATGAACGTTATAAATGCCATTTAAATCAATTTTTAAATGAGAATACTTTAAAAGTTGTAAGTAATTTGGAATATAAGATTAAGGATTTATTTGGAAAATATGAAAAATTTTCATTAGGTCTCAAATTTCTCATCTTTTGCGTTTCAGTATAGGTCAAAACATGACTTAAAAGCCAAAATGAGGGATGGTTTGGTGTATAGTGAACTACCGAAATCCCAATAGTTATTACAGAAGTGATTTTAGTGAAATCTATAGGGTATTGGACCATACCAATAGCACTATTACATGCAATATTAAGGTTCATAAATATACCTTCCAGAAAAGAAATAATGAATAAATATTTTAAATAAAAAATAGTTCTCAAATTTAAATATAACAAGTTTTTTCCTATCTTTTTATCCTTCTACTTCCTCCTCATTTATTTTCTTCCTTTCTCCTTTCATGCTTTCTTTATTCAGCATGTCAAAAGCCTCCTGGAAGTAAATATAAATAAAGGATTTGGATTATGCCTTTTAGTATAATTTTTTTCACATTTAATTCATTAGATCAGCCACAAACAGGGCGCTGATCTGACAAACAAGACTTATAAAGAGCTTATAAAGCTCTTTATAAGTCTTGATCCCTTTGCACTGTCCTCTACACTGCTCCCACACTCCTGCCATCTAAAATACAAACTAATGACAACACTGTCCTTAAAATGTTTTAATGACTCGCATTAAACTGTGGTGTCAAACCCAGATCTTGACTATGGTACACAAAGCCTTTCCTGACCCAACCCTTGTCTTCAGCTCTGGCCTTGTCTCCAGAGTCTCCCCATCTGCACTAACACTGGAGTTATCCAATTGCTTAACATTCTCTTCATAGCCCATGTTATTTCACGCCTCTTTGGTTTTGCTCAAGTTGTTTCCTCTGCTTAGAACATCCTTACCCAATTTTTCTCACCTGGGTAACTTGAATTCATCCATTAAAACTCAATTTAGGTGACATCTCCTCCTAGATCTTTCTCTAATCCCTCAAATACAACTAACTGCCCTTCTCATATGCTTCCACTGTATCCTGTGCGCCTATCTATCATAGCACTTGCCATGTTATATTGAGATTATACATTTTGTCTGTATCTTCAACCAGAGTGTAGGTTCCTTGATCTCAGGCTTTATTGTCTTTGTATCCTCAGTCCTTAGCATAGTAATTGGCACAAAGTCTCTCTATATTATCAATTACTTCAATTGGAAGAGATCCAAAATGTGAAATGAATATATCAGCTTATTCTGCCTTACACTATTAAGTACTTGGTTCCTGTAAATCCCTTGTTCTGAGACTATGCAAGATAAAACACATTTAATTATTGTATGGATTCTGTAGCAGAGGCAAGGTTCCCTCACATTTCCGAGTCTCCTTGCAGTTGGGTTGATACATTGTGATTAGTTTTGGTCAAATGATTATGAATATGGCTGGTATTTGTTGCTTCTTGGCCAAGGGAGGCAAGGGCTGGTATATGTTTCCCACTTCACTGTTCCCCCATCATGACAATTTTAGAGGCTTTATAACAACTTACCCCAAAACTTCTAGTTTAACTAACTAACCAGTTGGCATTGAGTCGATTCCAACTCTTGGCAACCCAGTATGTTTCAGAGTAGAATGGCCCTCCATAGGTTTTCGTGGCTGTGACTTTTTGAAAGCAGATCTCCAGGCCTTTGAACACGCCTCTGGGTGTGTTTAAACCACCCACCCTTCAGTGAGTAGCCCAGTGCTTACCCTTTTGTGCCATCCAAAGACGCCTGGGACCCTAAAACTTAGTGGCTGAAAACAAGAAACGTTTATTATCTTACAGTTTATTAGGTGTCAGAAATCTACCATGAGATGTAAAGATTGACCTGATCAGAAAAATCAATAGAAACACATTATTTTTTTTAAGTAAACATTAATTATATTTTTAAAGTAAAATGCATGACTATCCTTGGAAACGGAGAAAGGAAATAAAAGATCTGTATATCATCTGAGGTCTTAAATGATGAGGCTTTCAGCCTTCAATTGTGTCTAACCACAGAACTTTCAATAACAAAATAATCCTTGGCCACAATTATCTAACATTTTTTCCAGTGAGTCACCTCCCCAACCCTAGCAGACAAAAGCATTTTTGGCAGCACCTGTTTTACCTTCAAATTTTCTCTTTTAAAGTAACTCAAGCCTGACCTTAATTAGCTTATCAAATAAACTCATCAGCATAGCTAAAGAAATGGAGTCCATCAGAGAAATAGCACAGCAATATGCCAGACCGACTGTGTAAATAGTCTAGAGGATACGCTTCAGCATCACTTTCGCCCTCCTTTCTCCTGTGCTTCTCCAGTCAGAGTTTGAAGCTGAGGAGAGAGACAGAATGAAGTAATGGGACAAGTGTAGATCATGGATGGGACCTGATAAATCCATATTTGAAGCCTAAGGCTGCCACTTACTGCCCGACTAAACTTTCCTTTTTCTCATTTGTAAAACAAAACTTTTGATCTCTTCCTGCAAGACTATTGTGAGGCATCACCACAATACTTAGGAGTGGAGGCTGGCAAAGACATCTGCCTTTCCTTTGCTGTGAAAAGAGGAGCTGAAGACAGATACCCTCAGCTTTATCCATCACATGCCTTTGACTGAACAGTACTAGTAAGCCATCACTTAACCAGGCCAGCATCCCCAGGGGTGTGGGATATGCTGGGAATATTACAGAATGAAAGATGAAACTTTCTTTTTTTCATGAATGAAATAATACCCACTGTGGATGCTCCCGAAATCTGAGGAGCTGAGTGCAAACTCAGGGACTTTAAAACACCCAACGGCAAAGGGTTTGGTTTTTGATTTTTGGAACACTAACATAGCTGTGCTGCATGAGCAATCACAATATAATCTAAAATGCAAAAGAATTAAAATTCATACAAATACATGAAAAACATATTTATGACCTACTAAAACCAAGAGGAAATCCCGTGATTGCACAAACACTTAAATACTCAACTACTAGCCAAAAAATTGGTGGTTCAAACCCATACAGAGGTGTCTCAGAAGACAGGCCTGGCCATCTGCTTCTGAGAGTTCACAGGCTTGAAAGTCCTATGTAGCAGTTCTACCTTGCACAGGTGGGGTCCCCATGGATCACAGTCCACTTGGTCACCATGAGCTGGAATTGGCTAGATGGTAACTAACAACAGCAGCAACAAAACCAAGGGAACTTAGAAAAGTTGGAACATTGCATTAATTCATATTTGACTTTTGAGATTTGACTTCTTTTGATGATGGGTAGCTTTTCATAATTTCACCTTGCTCATATTTTTTCAAATGTAGGAAGAATCTGTTAGAATTAAATTATCATTAGCACATGTTATTCTCATTATCGTACATCTATGATAAATGCTGCAGTTATCTATAACATAGCCACTTAAAAAGTTATCACTGGGATCTGTTCAATTTGAAGACATGATTCATTTTACCAAGTAAAACTAAGCGGTTATGGTTTTTAGCAAAATCAAGGAGGCATCAGTTTAATTCACACTCAGATAAGTACGTTTTGCAGTCTGTAACTAAAAACACATAACAGGCATAAAGCTTCATGGCTAATATTACCTCTTACAGTCACTATGCATGACTTCTGTTGGGTTTTCATAGGGATGAATAATGCATTATATCAGACCTCTTCCTGCTTTCTGTGTAAGAAAGGGTGGGTTCACAAATATTTATGGAGCTGGATTAGGCAGTGGGAGAAGCAAAAATGTCTTATAGGCTTAAGAGTGGAAGAAATTTGAAACTCTGCCATTTCAACATCTGGGACATAGGACTAGCTCTGTAAGAAGTAACCCTATGCACAAATATTCTCCCCATCCTACCGACCCATTTTTATCATAAATATTAATGGGTAAATTCTTTAATGGGCAGTGTACTTTAATTAAGTTATATCAACATAGTGTGTGTGTGTCTGTGTGTGTATGTGTGATAGAGAGAGATAATGATAGACTAACCAACAATTCCAAATCTCTGAATGAAAGAAACCCAGTGAAGGCAAATTTAAATTGAGAGAAAGAGATAAAAATGATCAAGAGAGTCAGGAATGGCTTTCATGGAGTGGTGGGAAGGCAATATTAAGCAGTCTATATGAAGACACAAAAACACCTTGCAGAGTTGGTATGGAAGAGAGTAACATGTGCCAACTGCTTCCCACTGACACCTTTTAGGAAAACACAATTAAGAAAAGGCTAGAACAGAGGCCATAAAGAGCGACAGAGCTACAGACTGACCACGGAGGCAGAAGAAGGCTGCAAATCACATCAAGGAGAGATTTCAATGTTGGCAACAAAGGGATGGAAATTGGCATCACTTAGTGTCATATATATATATATTTTTTATAAACTTTCCTTCTATATCTCTATATAGAAAATACTGCTATATCCTCATGATATTTCTACAAGGCAGGGCCTTATCAACCTTATGTTGCAATTGTAAAAAAAAAAAAACCAGACTTGCAAATCTCAATAACTTGCTCAATAGTGGTCATACACAAAGGGAGAAGCACAGATGGAATGACATCTACATTTGTTGATAGCTTCCCCATTTTCATATGGAGACAACAACAGGGAAGAATGCCAGGTGGAAATTATGATATCTTTGGGTGCAGAACTAAGACAGTCAGGTGTAGAATTGTTCATTTTTCCAAGCTTTTAAATTTCTGAACTGACAAAATCCAACTCTTCCTTTAGTTTCAACTGAAGGAAACATGAGTAGGAATTGCATCAAATACATTCCTTCAAGTGTCCCAAAGACCCTCCACAACACACATATTAATTTTAAATACACACTATTGTTCAAAATGTACTTGTCAAATAAGTAGATACATCTACTTGGCTATAGTAAAAAAAAAAACATACTCAGGAATAGGTTATATCTGGCATGATTTTGCAGTTATTGGTAAAACACCCTTCCAAAGAAAACCCTGCCCCATCCTCCTCCCTAGGGCTTAAAATTCCATAATGATACATGCATTATGTATCTCCTATTAAAATTCAAATACTGTTGAAATTATATCTAGAGTGATTTATACCTTATCGTAAATGAGTTTTGTCTCAATTTTTTCCCCTAGGGGACTGCTTTCCATCTCTGGGAAGAAGCACTTGACAGTGTAGAGGGGGTCTTACTGAGAGAGAAGGACTGTGTGGAGAAGACAAAGAGGTAGAAACAATCAAGACTTTGTCATTCTGTTGAGGGACTATCCTGGTACATCACATCACAATAGGACATTGTGGGGGAAATGACTTCTAACTGATGGCATTACATTTGCAAGGTCAACAAGGTTGAGATTTTGAAAGTGCAAATGGTGACTGGACCCTGAAGGAGCAAGGATTACATCTGCTGCCTAGACTGGTATTTCACCTTCATACCTAATGTAGCCTCTTTATCTTGCATGAATAATGTGATTTCTTGTCCTGTCACTCTCTGCAGAAGATTACTTATACCAAAGGGGCAAAAAAAGCAATTCTCCATCTAATCCGTTTTGCAAGTTTGACAGTGACATCAAAGAGCAGGAAGTTGTGTGTGAGTAATGACACTACTCATTTGTTCAAATGTCAAACCTAAACCGCATCAGCTTTCAGGGAATATGTCTGTAAAGAATGGGGTTCAGTTCAGCCAAAGAGGATTTCAGTGTTATTCAGTCTTGAACTAAATAGCTATCAGTATCTTAAGAGCACAGTACTTTGAGTAAGTTTAAAAAGCTGGAAAGCTGAGTGGAATTAGCCATTTCAGCACTGTGGGTTGTGGACAGTGCTCTTTTCCCTGAAATTATGAAACCAGTAGCCTTAATCATAGAAGTGTTTACTTCTTGAGACTAAAATTCCCCAGGCTAGCAGATGTGTACCTCTACACAATACAATTAGGATATGAAGGCTATGCAACACAGGTCTTTGCAAACCTACATGAAATAACTGCAAAAAGGGACACATTTTATCACAGAAATAATGCCTGAAATAAAATGAGGGAAGGGAAATAGTTACAGTTTGTAGCTGTTCCTGAAAAAAAAAAAAAAAGTCATATTTCTACTGCAGTGCAATCATGTTCTTCCCAGGATAGGTTTATTGATGGAGAGAATGGCAGTGCCATTAAGCCCTCACAGTAATTTATTGACAGTGGACATATATGCAGGGGACATCAGGAAGCACATTAAATAGGTGTGCAGGCAACCGAGACCAGAAAATTCCCTCTAGCTCTAGAGTGGGATGGCAACAGAGAAAGAGAGTTCTGGATGTGAGGTTGAAATAAATGGGTTTGAATCTGAATCATGTCCCTTAATAAGTCATTTTCTCTAAGTCTTGTGTCTTCTGTAAAATGTGGGTTATTGTGATTTTTAAGTCAGAGAGTATATGTAAAAGGGTCTGGGACACAGTAGGTACAAAATAGATGTTCAGTTTGGATTATTTACATATTAACTTTTTGCATAATGCGGTAAAGTGTTGCTATGTGAGTGACCGTGTGTCTTAATAGTTGTAACCCTAAAGATGGATGGCAAGAAGAAGGGAAGCAAGGAAAAGGGTGTTATCATTTAAAGCCTTGTAACCTCAGGGCCTAAGGATATGTATTTCCACCTTCATTCACTTTGCCTGCATCCCAAAAAGATTCTCTCCCTGATGTTTACCTTTAAAAAATCAATAAAAGGAAAATATTTAGCATGAAAATAATATAGAAAGAGACAAGTAAAGTTCCCAGAGACTTCTTACCGCTCTCAACAAGTAATATGCCACTAACTCTCTCAAGAATTCCTCTCAGTCACACACAATCAGCGGCTCTGCCTGCTGAATCTGTGAGAGACTACTTTGGATGCTCCTACCAGACCTGCTCACTCGGGGAGGGACGGCAAAATCAGGCTACTGCTGAAAGCCTGATAGGTTCCTTATCATCCTCCATTGCAGCTACAAATCCTTTGCTTTTGACTTCAAAGCCCCCCAGCCTATCACACTTCACTCACCTTCCCCCTTTTTATAACTGAAAATCAAGAGCATCTTCCCTTAGCCTCCCTCCTTCCCCTTCATTTTCAACAGAGACTTCTCCACACTGCCCTCTGCATCCTGAACACCTCCTACTCTCCATTCAGGTACACGCTCCTTCCATTCACAATTTATTTTAAGTCTTCCCTCCCTTCCAAAGCTCCTTTTCCTTAAGCGGATTCCCCTCCTGCTATAATAACCACCATCACCACAGCCATCATATCGCCAAAGCATCCTACCCCCAACCCCCAGAAATTGTGAGGGGATTGAGAGGGAGCTAGGGAATCTAGGTATGTATACAAATCTAGATAGGGACAATTACAGAGTTCAGGATTAAGCCTGGTCTCATCTTAGGGAAGGAAAAGCAGTTAATACAAATATTTCCTGAGCCTGGTACCTAGTATGCTCTGAAAAAAATATTGAATAAAGTGTGAATGAATAAATGAATGATTGAAGGGATGAATGATTGCGATCTCTTTGCTACTTTTCTCAGATGCCCCTCCTTCTTGCTGCTGGCATGTTGTTCCTGTTTAATTCACCTTCAGAGCCTAAATTCACATCCCTGTTTGCCCCTGTCTGCACCCTGTGCCCTTTCATTACCACTTCTTGACGGTAGCCTAAACCTCCTTGCCAAAGGGCACTCTACCTAGATCACAAATCCTTTGTGACTTCAACAGCCAAAGAGAGCTTGCTTTAAAAAAAAAAAAAAAAAAATTCCGGGCTTGGCTTCGCATTCTACATGTTTTACCTCTCCACAACCCCCCTGAAACACCTAGCCATGTTACAAAAAAGTGACTAATGCCTCCACACTCAACAAAATCCACCTGGACACTCCTGTTGTTGCCCCTCTCCTGGCGCTTGTGACCTAGGTGCACGCAAAAGAAACGGGGCTTCCCTCTTATTCCTGCAGGAAAAGGAATAACAATTCCAGAGCTCTATCCTGGTTCCTTAAATCAGAAAACTTTTTTTTTTTAGTAGAAAACCCCACCGTGAGAGCAGCGACCTCTTTGTTTACATCCCAGGGGGAGGGAGGGGGCTTCAGCCTTTGCAGTCTGTGGCGGAGGGGAGGTGACAACCATTTGGAGGGCTGCCCAGGACGAGACTCACCCAGGACGTTCCCAATGAGAGCCACGACGAACACGATGATGTACCCTGCGATCAGGACCCACTCATATTCTTTCGGGTGTAGGTATTCCCTCCACAGGTACCGCAGGAATTCCTCGTCGTCATAGTCAGTGGGATTTAAAAAAGGCTCTTGAGTTTCATTCAGCTCCGACGCAGCTGACCAGTTGCGACAAGGGGGGGATTCCTCCAATTTGGTGCCGGACATCACGGGCTCGGGTCCGGTTCTGCTCAGTGCTGCAAGCTCCTCTTCCCCTGCCCCATGAGCACTGGTGATTTGCGGTGGGAAAGGCTGCGAGGCGAGGCGAGAAGGAGCTCCAGAGCAGAAAATGACGTGAAAAGTTATTGAGCCAATGCCTCCGGAGTCTTCTGCCCGGCAACTTCTGCGGCGGCTTTGCTGTCTTTGCAGGCGATTTTGCACCGGGAAGAGAGGTGGCTGAGGGACTAGGGACCGTGCACTGGAGGCTGCAGCAATGACACCGGGAGGAGAAAGCTACCTCTGGCTCGGCTCAAGCCCAATGACTCCTCATTCCGGCACTGAGTACGCAGCAGCCCACAGCCTCCTCCCCCGTTGAGGGAGAACTGAAGCTGAGGGAAAAGGGAGAAAAAAAAAAAGGGGGAGAGAGAAGAAGAAAGTAAAGAAAAATTATTTCAACCTGTTTCTCTGTCGGTTCAATCACCCCGTTTTCTACTTCTTTCCCCTATTTCTGTCATGCAGTTTCTGTAAACCATACACAGACATGTGGAGTCTGTAGACATGACCAGCATGTCAACACATCGTTAATATAGGATTTGTTGGTGCATTTGTCATTGTAATGCAAATACGAAAGTAATGTTTTCCTCAAGCAGAACAGATGCAAAAGTCATTTCAGTTGGCTTTGCTAACTTAGCACTTGCTGAATCTTTAAGGCACCCTCACCCCTCTGAACTGGGGACTGAGACCACTTTTGAATTAAAGGGTGTATTTAATTGGAATTTGCATTTGCGACAGTAAGTGGCATATGCAATACAAGAGCAAATCCTTGAAGGACATTGAGGGTCATAAGGAGTCCTGCTGGCGTGATGGTTAAGTGCTCAGCTGCTAACTGAAAGGTCTGCCCTCGGGTTGCTATAAGTCGGAATCGACTTGATGACACACAACAATGGTCATAAATAAGATCATAGATAATCTTGTCAAGCAAAAGAAAGCACCCACATTCCAAACAACATTAAACAGGTTCTCAGTAGGAAGTAGGGGTTTAAGCAGAAGTTCTCTCTCTGATGAATACCATACCCCACTGATCTTTTCTTATCATTCGCTTAGGTATGTCACAACCCATGGCACGGCCACCCTTTCATGAATTGGTTCTGTCTCTACAAATAAATATTTTGGGAATTTTCAAAGTATAAATTCATGATTCTTTCCATCTTAATAACCATGGCAGGAATATTGGAAAATATTACAATTCTGAACTTGGGAAGGGCCTTGGAGTCATCTAGCCTGAACTTTGGTTTAATAGTAGAAGTCTCCTGATAACATTTCTGGCATGTCCTGATCCAGCTTGGATGTGACCAACATAGTTCATTGCCCGAACCATCATGGGACTACCCTAATGGTTAGAAAATTGTTCCTTAAGGTTAAACCGAAGTCTCAAACCAAGGTTTGCCTTTCTGAGTCCTCTACCTCCAATTCCTAGTTTGTATCTTGGCACTACACAGGAAAAATCTTCCTTGTAACAATACTTCTCATATTTAAAATAAGCATCACGGTCCTCTCTTTTTCTTGCCTCCATGTTCCCTTTTTTCCAATTTTATCTGTTGTTTTTCATATGACATTACTTCGACAACTTATACGCACTTACTCTTCCTTTATCCAAAAACCAAACTCATTGCCAACAAGTTGATTCCAACTCATAGTGACGCTATAGGACAGAGTAGAACTTCCCCATGGGGTTTTCAAGGAGCAGCTGGTGGATTCAAACTGCCAACCTTTTGGTTAGCAGCTGGATGCTTAACCACTGTGCAACCAGGGCTCCAAATCTTCCTTTAGACAGTTGTAAACAGCTTGCATAATACGCCACTAGAAGGAAATACAATAATTTGGTTTGTCTTGCCAGTACAAAGTGCAACACTATTTATTCTTTGAATGCAATCAATGTTTGCATCTAATTATTTTTAAAAATAGTCACAACACACTGGTGGTTCATATTGAGCTTTCAGTCAACTGAACCTTGTCCCCATCCCCAGTCATAATGCTTCACACTTGCTTTGATCTTTACAGTTTACAAAATATTTCCATGTGCTTTATTTTAAAACCCCTGGGGGTTGACTATTACTAGTCCCATTTTATAGATGAGAAAACTGTGCCAGGAGAAATAAAGTGATTTAGCAAAGGCCAAGTAACTGTTGTGGTATGCCTTTGAGTTGATCCTGATTATAAAGATACCATGTGTCGCAGAGTAGAACTGCCCCATAGGGTTTTCTTGACTGTAATCTTTCTCCCACAGAGCTGCTGGGTGGGTTCAAACCACCAACCTTTTGGTTAGCAGCCAAGCGCTTAGTCATTGTGTCACCTGAGTACCTTGGTCAAATGATTAACCACCCAGTTCTTCTGATCCCAGCCCAGTGTTTCTAGTATTCTACAGATGTTGTATTTTACAAGAAATACTATTGTTGCATGTTCCCAATCTACACTATTAAATTTCTCCTTTTTAAGACAAGGGCATAACTGAGCATTTCATTTTTTCAACAATGATTTACTGAGTGCTCCTATTCACTCTCGGGACGTAAATTAAACAGGTTGCTGTTTTCATAGATTTTACATTTTAATGAGGATATGGAGGATACAAATCAACAAATAAATACATAAGAAAATCATCTGGAAGGTAGAAGTGCTAGAATGAAAACCAAACAGGGTGAAGTGATGGTAAGTGGAGAGTTCCAAAGGCCACATTGAATTGGGTGTTCAGAAAAGGCTCCTGGGAAGAAGTGACATATAAGCAGGAGCATTGAGTGATATATGCATGTATTAATTTTGTTCGTTTGAGGTTTAAATTGATCTTCCTAAATGCTCCTTTTGAAGCCAGAATGGGCAAGACTTCGTCTCATGTACTTTGGACATGTTACCAGGAGGGACCAATCTCTGGAGAAGGACATCATGCTTGGTAAAGTAAAGGGTCAGCGAAAAAGAGGAAGACCCTCAATGAGATGGATTGATACAGTGGCTGCAACAATGGGCTCAAATATACACACTATTGTGAGGATGGTATTGTTGTTAGGTGCTGTCCTGGCAGTTCTGAACCATAGCAACCCTACATACAACAGGACAAAACACTGCCCCTCCCCAAAAAACCAGTGCCATAGAGTCAATTCCAACTCATAGTGACCCTATAGGACAGAGTAGAACTGCCCCATAGAGTTTCCAAGGAGTGCAAGGTGGATTCGAACTGCCGACCCTTTGGTTCACAGCTGTAGCACTTAACCACTATGCCACCAAGGTAGTAACACTGCTCAGCCCTGCACTATTCTCACAATTGTTGTTATACTTGAGCCCATTGTTGCAGCTACAGTATCAGTCCATCTTGTTTAGGGTCTTCTATCATGCATGATGTCCTTCTCCAGGGCCTGATCCCTTCTGAGAACATGTCCAAAGTGTGGAAGATATAGTCTTGCCATTCTTACTTCTAAGGCACATTCTGGCTGGACTTCTTCCAAGACAGATTTGTTCATTCTTTCGGCAGTCTATGGTAGATTCAACATTCTTTGCCAACACCATAATTTAAAGGTATCAATTCTTCTTCAGTCTTCCTTACTCATTGTCCAGGTTTTGCATGTATATGAGGTGATTGAAAACACCATGGCTTGGGTCAGCACACATTAGTCTTCAAGGTGACATTTCTGCTTTTTAACACTTTACAGAGGTCTTTTGCAGCATATTTACCCAATGCAATGCATCTTTTGATTTCTTGACAGCTGCTTCCATGGATGTGATTGTGGATCCAAGTAAAATGAAATCCTTGACAACTTCAATCTTTTCTCCGTTTATCATGATGTTGCTTATTGATCCAGTGGTGAGGATTTTTGCTTTCTTTATATTGAGGTGTAATCCATACTGAAGGCTGTGGTCTTTGATTTTCATCAGTAAGTGCTTCAAGTCTTCTTCACTTTCAGCAAGCAAGGATGGTGTAGGACTGGGCAATGTTTCATTCCGTCAGAATGAGTGGGAACAGGCTCAAGGTCACTTAACAACAGCAACAACAATAATAAATGCTAATTCTACCATTCAATGTATTAGCCATTTTCCCAGATCTCTTGTCATCAGTAAATTTGACAAGCAGGACTTCTGTGGCTTCATTCAATTTTTTTATACAAATCTGCTTTTTCTTAGCAGTATATGCTTTCCTCTGATTTATTAATATTCATATTTTCCACCTCCATAAACTCTCCTTTTCAACATAGGAGAGATTGTTGCAACTTTAGTTCAAATATATATTCATTAACTTCTGCAAATTCCTTGTCATTGACAAGCCGTAAATATGAATCCAGTCTGCTATTTTCTAAGTAAGTAGTAGATATTAGCTTTCATTTTGTGGCACTTAACTTGGCTATACTTCAATACGTTCTTTTTAATGTCTCTATTTATAATTAATCACTGCTTTTTACTAAAGGTATTATAAATAGAAAAAAAGTGAAGTTTTTTATTTTTTTTCTGTTTATAATTAATCACTGCTTTTTACTAAAGGTATAAATAAGGAGAAAATGAGAATATTTTCAATATTTTATTTTAATATCTGCTTTATACTATGACAAGCCTGGATTTATCTTGATCCTACGAGTATTCCATTTCTTTCTATCCATGATTTATCAGGGCTTTATTTTAAATACATGGTACTCTACTGGCATACAAAAACTCCACTCAAATCTTTGAATCATTACTTGTTTTCTCTCTTGCAACCACATTAGAGATGAAAAATATTGCAGCAACTTATTTTTGATGTAATCTCCTTTCTTAGATCTTTTGATACCTTTTAGGATTTTGAAAAGAAATTTTAGTTCTTGCCTATTATTACTCTCTTAAATTCCAAATCTTTGGGTTGGACGAAGGGAAAAGGAGTCAATCCAGTATCACAAGACAGAAAAGAAAGACCAAATTTGCCTAGTGACAACTTTTTAAGGTTGTTTTAATATGAAATGAATTGCTATTTCTAAAATATTTTGAACAGCCCTGGTAGACAGAAAGTTATTTGAAAATATTCACTAATTAATATTTAATAATATATGTTCTCCTGCTATGAATAATTTTTGCTGTACAGATCGATGATGCTTTCTAAATATTTATACATATTTTTAAAAGAAACATAACTCACAATACTCTGAGCACTTCTTTTTAACTACCCAGATTATTTTTTTCTGTCACTTTTATTTTTGCTCTCCTGATAATCTGAATATGTTTTAAAAATATGGAGGGGGGAATAAATCTCAAAACCAGATTTTTTTCTTTTTCTCTGAGATGTTGTAATAAGTTGTTCAGAGATCTCAGACTAGCTGTTCCAGATTTTATTTTCTTCTGTTCCTGATGAGAGACCATCCTTTTGCAGACCTACACTAACCTTCTGAATCCATTTCAATAAATATGTACTGAGCATCTTCTATGTGCCCAGGAATTTAGTTGGGAGCTAGGAGCATAAAGATCAATCATACATAGTCCAGCCTCAATGATCTCACAGTCCTCTGATGAATTAGAAGTGTTATGCTTACAGAATAACTGTGGGTTTCTAAAGTAGAGGGATGTACAAAGTGTCATGAGAGCATAAAAGAACACCTAATTCAGCCTGAAGAAAACCAGAATGCTTGGCTCCCCCAGAGAGAAGGTCACTATTGAGTTGATCCCTGAAAGAGAAGAAGGAGATGGCCAAGTGGTTAGAGGAGGCATTCCAGGCAGAAGGAACAGCACATCATGAAGACTCGGGAGCAGGAGAAAATGTGGAGCATATGGACCAAAGAAGTTCAGGCCTTTAGAACAATCTTTGCAGTAATGCAGAGAATGGATGAGGGAAGGTTGAGACTGAGAAGAGGACTAGGTAGGAAACTCATTTAATGATTCTGTTATCAGAGGAAGGTTGTGGATGTGGAGATGGATTGGAGTAGGGTATTATTTTTAAAAAATTAAGAGATTGAATAAACATCATATAGAATGTAGGCATCTTGTTTTATTCCAGGTGTCGTTGTGGCTAAGCGCTCGACTGCTAACTGAAAGGTCTGTGGTTTGAACCCAACAGCTGCTCAGCTGGAGAAAGATGCGACAGTCTGCTTCTGTAAATATTACAGCCTTGGAAGCCCTATGGGGGCAGTTCTACCTGTCTTATAGGGTTGCTATGAGTCAGAATATACTCCATGGTAATGGGTTTGATTTTGGGTTTTTGTTTTATTCCTTGTAGACCAACTACATGGAAATGTTATATCTGAAGTTTTTTTCTGTTTCTCTTATATTTAGAAGAAAAAAAATTGAAGACAGGGAACAGAGAGGTGTCCCACTGTTGACTTTCTGGTATTTGAAACTAAGCTGTTTTTCTCCTTTCTTTTCTATCAGAATGAAAAGAAAATCAAGTCTGAGCACTCTCAGTAATGACTATAATAAGCTTATATATTCCCAAAACAAATGCATTAGCTTTGGATGAAGTTATCTGACTTCTCTTGGATTCAAACACATTTCCTTACAATATGGCCTTCTTTAACTCCTACTGGAGAAGTCCCTGAATCACAGGGGGTCTAGACATTAATTTTTCAGAGAAAAAGGAAGAGGGGGCCTTGTGATGATACACTTTACTGTTAGGAACTAACTCTTCAGTGGGCTACTGAGAATAAAAGGACTTCATACCCTAAATACCCTAAAATCCTCAGCCCCAAACAAAGAAAGCAATTTGTCTCAAATTACCACCACAAAGCATTTCTGTTTCTCTGTCCCTTTTCCCTCCCATCCTTCTTTCTACCCCTCTCCCTCTTTTAATTACGTATCATCTCTGACAGAGTTCTCTCTTGCATCCTATGCTTCTTTATCAAGTCCGAAATTTTCCTTCATGATTCTTTTATTCAAAAACTATGTATGGAGCTCCAGCTTTGTTCCTATCCTATGTTGGGTATAAACAGGCACTGGTCCTTCCTTATTCAGTTTTTGTCTTATGAGAAGTACAGAGGAGAAAGCCAGTAATTGTAATTCAGCAAGGCAAGTGTCTTTAGGTGTACATATAAGAGGTTTGAAAGAGCAGATGCAAGAGATACTTACTCCACCAAAGTGAGATGAAGAAGGCTATGTGGAGGAGATAATATGTGTGCTGAGAACTGAAGAATGAAGAGTGCTGACCAGATTGTGGAGAGGTGGGAAAGGCAGTTGGTATTAGATGGAAGTAAGTGGCCTGTTTGTGAGACAACACTAAGAACAGTCATCACTCACTGAGTGCTTACAGGAGCCAGGCTCCACACCAAGCACAATTGTTTTAACTCAATCGATCCTCAGGACAATTCTGGGAGGTAGGTATTAGGCATTATTCTTCCAATTTTACAGATGAAGAAATTGAGACATGGAGAGGTTAATTAACTTGCCTAAGTTCATACAGCTAGAAAGTGGCAGAGCTCTTGAGCAGAGTTGTCACAATTCAGTTCCAGAAATTTGCCTTTTGCCATTACCCTCTTCTGTTTCCATAGCAAAAAACCAAAAAGATTTCAGTATGACAAGCTAAGAAAAAAGTTGCTGTTGAAATGATTCCAACTCATGGTGACCCCATGTGTCCAGTAGAACTATGTTCCATAGACTTTTCAATGGTTAATTTTTTGGAAGGATATGTCCAAGCCTTTCTTCCAAGATGTCTGTCAGTGGGCTCGAACCTCCAACCTTTCAGTTAACAGTCAAACACATTAACTATTTGCACCACCCAGGGATTGCTATAACCAACTATCTAGTTAGAAGTAATAATATTGTACAATTTTTATCCTTAAAAGACAAATTCATAAAATTTATATAAATTTCATGTATTTTTACAATTCCAACTATATTTTAAATAGCTTTGAAGAGCAGTATTGTGGGGGAAATTGCTATACTCTTCAAGATGACATCCCCCGCAAAGCAAATCACCAAATCACTCTGTCTATTTTCTCCCAGGTATAAGTGTTTATTCTTCTCCATACTTTACACATATGATCATAAATGGTGTCTGATTCATCTTTGTAATCCCCGGAATGAACACAGCACTTTCCATGTAGTTATTGACCGATCACTACTTGTTGACCAGTCCTAAATAGAATTGAAGGGGAGGGGGGTATCTTTTTCAAAACGTGAATATTTTGTTAAAATTTGCACATAGATGCCATCTTGGTTTATGTATAACCATGACAACTCATGGATATGTAAGTAAATTATTGCCTATTACTACATCTTTAGGTGGGAAAGGACTTACTGATCTTGATGATTTTTTTTTTTTTTTGCCATTCTATTAATCTACTTCCTCTTTTCATAATCTAAAAGTTCTTTTTACTCTTTCAGTGACAAGTGGTGAAAACAAAAAAAAAATAATAGAGGGTAAAATGAGATAATGGGTTTTGATGCAATCCTGGAGTACAGACTGTAATCTGATAGGGGTAGGTCCTGCCTGGCATGAGAGTCAATTAAGAGATACCAGGCCTTTGGGAAAGAGAAAGTAGACTTTATTGCAAGCCAGTCAAGCAAGGAGTTCAGAGACTAAGTCTCAAGGCAAGCTCCCCAAGGTTGGAGATTCTAGGGCAGTTATAAGGCTCAGGATAGTTAGGGAAAATAACGCTTGATAGAGAATTTATTCATGAAGTTCCTGGGAATAGATGGGCAATTTCAGGAACTAATTAACATGTTTGGGGATGCAGTGGGGGGCGCAATATGGCGGCTGGGAGCGTGTGTTTTTTTGGGTGGTATGACACATGAAGTTTATCTAAGAAAACTTTTGCAGCTTATTGCTCAGGTCCAAAGGGAGGGGCGGTGGTTGGTGAGCAGTGAAGCTGCCTTGAGCAGAGAAGCAGTAAGACAACCTTGGGCTATTACGGAGAAATGTCTTATCAGGAACTCACAGGCCTGGGTGTGATGGGATGGGATGGGAATGTAACCCTGTTGGTTACATTCCAGGAGGAGGAACAGTTTAACCCTGTCCATTACAAGATGGCATCTTTTGAGGAACTTGTCCACACAGGTTGGAGCCCTGGTGGCGTAGTGGTTAAGAGATATGGCTGCTAACCAAAAGGTCAGTAGTTCAAATCCATCAGCTGCTCCTTGGAAACATTATGGGGCAGTTCTACTCTGTCCTATAGGGTCGCTATGAGTCAGAATCAACTCAATGGCAATGGGTTATGGGTTGTCCATACAGGCACACTTCTCTGAGAATTGCCCATTACCCTCCACCACTCTGAACGGTGGTCTTTGATACAAAAAAAAAAAAAAAATTTTTTTTTTTTTTTTTTTTAGTGAAAACTCAATACAAGGAGATCGGGTGGGGCAACGGTTAAGCACTCAGCTGCTAACTGGAAGTTTGGCAGTTTGAACCCACCCAGTGTCTCCATAGGAGAAAAGACCCAGTGATCTGCTCCCATAAAGGTTACAGCCCAGGAAATCCTATGGGGTTTCTACTCTGTCACATTAGGTTGCTACGAGTTGAAAATTGACTTGATGGGACCTAACAACAACAAGCTCAAAGCCCACCTCTCCAAATGCCATTTTCAGATTGTCCATTGCTTGTGTATAGAAGCATAACTTTTTTTTTAAATATCAATCTTACATCCTTCAACTTGCCTGAACTTGTTTATTAACTCTAAAAGTTTGTGTGAGTGTTTTGTGTGTGGCATCTGTGTGTGGATTCTTCAGGGTTTTCTTTGCATAAGATCATGTCATCTACACATACATATAATTTTATGTATTATTCTTCTAATCTGGATGCCTAATTTTCCTGGCTGAGCATTCCTATACAATGTTGAATGGAAGTGGAAAAAGCAGATAGATCTCATTGTCTTGTTCCTGATCTTAAGAGGGGAACATTCAGTTTTTCACTGTGAGTGTAATGTTGGTGTTTTTGTGGGCTGCAAAGTTGATTCTGACTCATAGCCACCCTATATAGCAGATTAGAACTGTCCCATAGAACTTTCTAGGCTGTAAATCTTTATGGAAGCAGGTCACCAGGTCTTTTCTCCTGTGGAGCTGCTGGTGGATTTGAAATGAACCCTTTTGGTCACCATTGTGCCACCTGGATGGGTTTTTCCCAGATACTCTTTTTAAAGGAAGTTTCCCTTCTATTCCTAACTTGTTGAATGTTTTTATCACAGAAGTGTGTTGGGTTTTGTCAAATACTTCTTCTGCATCTGTTGAGGTAATTATGTGGGTCTTTTTCTTTTTTTTCTCCTTTTTTCTGTTAATATTTTGTGTTACATCCGTTAATTTTTGTATGTTGAATAAATCTTGCATTCCTGGGATGAGTACAATTCGGTCAAGGTGTATCCTGCTAGCTTTGCTTTGCTAGCCTTTTGTTGAGGATTTTTGCATCTATATGGCTAAGGGATATTCTTCTGTAGTTTTCTTTTGATGGCTTTGGCCTTGTAGAGGGAATCTGATTTTAATTTCTGTTTTACTGCCCATTAGCTTTTTGAAGCTAAGTAGTCATTTCATAGTTTAGAGCTTTTATTTCTCAGCTCTGGATTAATAGTAACTCCATACATATTGTTGCTAGGATTAAACAAGATGATTATGTGTGATTTGTACACTGTTAAGCACAGTATTTATATCAGATTATAGGAAGAATCTGTGTAGACTGAAGGAGTAATAGCAGTAAGTGGAAGGGTGCAATTAGAAACAGCTGCCCCCCAAGTAGCATTATTATATTTAATTTGTCTTGGTCTCTATTAAAGCACTATAAAATAAATCACAGTCATTCCAGTTGTGTTACAATAATAAAAGCAATAAAAATAATAATATAATGATAATAATATGAAAACTGTATCTATTGAGTTGCTATGAGTTGAAATCGGCTTGATGGCAACGGGTTTTTATATCTATTGAGTGCATACTGTCCCAAGCACTTGACCTATATTAACTTAATTCATCTTCACCACAACTTCGTGATGGGGATGCTGTTATTTCCCCTCACAGTTGCTGTGTGAGGATGGTATCTGAAGTTTGGGTAACTTGTCCAAGGTCACACAACTTAAAAGGGACAGGAAACCAGTGATTCTGTGACATGGTAATAGTCACGAAATTAGTCATTTATCACTCTCATCCAGAAATTGCTCTCATGGTTAGGTAGATAAGATGAATCAAATTTTTCTCAACTATTCTTCAAAAACCATATATGTTTTGTATACTAAAAAGGGTTTGAATTAATATAAAAAACATGAATCAACCAATTTTTTTCTATGGCCTTGAAAACAAATTCCTTCAGAAATTTTTTTCTATAATGACTAAATGAATTAACATTATGCATGTTAAAAATGTCTAACCACCAAGCTACACATCTTTCCAAGGAATAACTCTCAGGCCTTGGCAATACAGTCAAGTATTTCCAAAATTAAACACTGCATATTTATATAAAATATTTAATATAGATGGCTGAATAGCATTCTCTAAAGATAAAAACAAAACCAGCATTTGATTTTTTAAACGTCTAGTAATGATATAATTTGGGGTTTATTTAGACACTCTTAGATGTCTTCTGTGCTAAAAAGTAAAACATTATTTAAATACAAATTTGGCTATTAAAAGAAGTCCAAAATTCTAAGATATCTCTGTTCATTAACTGGGTTTGATGTATGGTATTTTCTGTGAAAATTAGGGACCAGGCTTTGAAATTTAATAGACGCAAATTCAAAACAAATAAAAGGAAACTCATAACGTGGCAGTAAAACCACGGATTTGTTTAATCAATTTAAAAATATGGCATTAAAGGTATATGATCAATGTGGTGCTAAGAGAATGTGGATGGGTTGGTAATCACTTCTGGGGGATGTGTTCTGAATACTGAGGCTAACCTGCAGGAGACATCATGATAAATAATGTCCCTTGGTGCCACTATCAAAAACACAGTGTTTAATTGGGTTACAAACACTATTTTTTATTTCTTATAAAAGATATTACTTAGAAGCAAGCTTAGTGGTATACAGCATTGAAGTGACTTACCCTTATCAAACATTCTAAATGATTTCCAATCAGAAGTTCTCAAAGCCAAGTACGTTTGTCATTTTTAAAATAATGTACTCCAAACAATATCTAGAGACAGGTATCCTAGTTTTATAGAGATAAGTAAAAACAGAGAAAGAAATTCAGGAGGGATCACACTTTTAAACCACTTAAATCCATTTTCATCATTCAGAGAAAAATTTGAATTGTTTAAATGATTGAGACATTGATACCATGATATCAAGTTATGGACAATGGCTGGTACACTTCATGGAACACCTGTGTATAAAGGGTTCATGTTTAATTTCTAATTTATTGTGTGTTTATGGATAGCATATTTGGCTTTCTCAAGATGTTTTGATATGTCCTCATTTGACTTCTATTCATGCTTGATGAGAAGAAGAGAACAGAAAGCACAGCTAGAATTAATCATAATAGCAATTTCCTCACCTCACTTTCTACCCACAGTTGTGTTCACTTGTACTTGTTGGTAAGATTCTGAGAAATAGTGGCCATATCTGCACTATCTCGGAGAAAAGCTGACTGTGTAATATTACAGCCTGTTAGATGCTCACATTGGCCTAAATATTAAGTGAATTAATGACCTCATTTGAAACACAGAAACAATTATGGACAAACAGATTTTGGACTCTTAGCATTAAAGTAGTTTGTTTTTTTCCCCCAAAACTAGATTCTGTATTTAGTTTAGAGGAAATAGAGCAGAACTTTAGAAGAATTACAAACATAAAAATTACAAGTATCAGGAAAATGCTGTATCTCTGAGATACTTCCAAATGTTAAGACTCTATGGGGCTGGTCTATGTAACAGGGAAGTTTCCTTTTTTATAAGGTCTTTTGGTTATATTCACCCTGGAGAAATCAACTAGATAACTGTCCTAAGGTTATAAGTACCCACACAAATATTTTTGAACGATAAATATTAACTTTCTGTACTTCATGACAATATCTAGTTTCCCAACTAAAGCATAAAACTAGAAAACTAAACAAATATGTTTGTACTTCAAATTCTGTGAGTATAAAATGACATCACAATGCATTTATCCCTCTAAAGCAGGATGGTGAGACTTCATCTCCTATACTTTGGACATATTATCAGAAAAGACCAGTCCTTGGAGAAGGACATCATGCTTAGCTAGGTAGAGGGTTAATGAAAAAGAGGAAGACCCCTGACAAGATGAATTGACACCTTGGCTGCAAAAATGGGCTCAAGCATAACAATGACTGTGAGAATGGCGCAGGAGTGGCAGTGTTTTGTTCTCTTGTACATAGGGTCACTATAGGTCATAAATGACTTGATAATACCTAACGACAACAACAGATTGCTTAAACATTTAATGAAATGCAATGGACTCTATATCCCTATTAAAATGTTCATAAAAACATACACACACACACACACCCAAAATTTTGCATGTAAATTCCAAACTCATGGGTTTATAAATTATCTGAGGCCCATTTATGGATTCCCAAGTTTAAAACCCCAGCCCCGCAGAGTCTTAACATTTGGAAGTATCTCAGAGATACAGCATTTTCCTGCCCTAAATTAAGGAGCACCCATAACCAGAAACTGTGTTGGAAGAAGGGATTGGCTTCTCAGCCCATCGCAGAGTTAGGCCTCTCTGGCAACCACATGGCAGGTTACTCTAGGCACTCAAGGGAGGTCAATGGGAGATAGGCAAGGCTGTCACTGCCAGCCAGTCATTTGGTATAAGGGCAAAGAATATTTATATTCTACAACCTTAGTTGAGTAATGTAAAATAACTTACTCTGAAGACAAATGCTGTAGAAATCAAAGACATTATTATTTTCCATCATTTTTGGTTTTTCATTTCATTTGATAGTTCAAAGACACAAGCTTAAGAGCAGTTTTATGGCTTACTACAACAAATCCTCTAGTATTATTTTGGCCAGTATTTAGTTGTAAAAGATATTGATGCATTTCCCCTAAAGAATGAGTGAATATACACATATATACACACACAGGAACACAAACATATGTATGTGTGAACATATTATATATACAAAATTCTCACAAAATAGTAGCTAATTTCTTCATGAGTGCTTTGATATTTAAAATTAATTTTGTCCTTTGCTGCCATTTTTAATCAGTCTTATAATTTTAGTGAATTTTTGTTACTTTAAATAAAAGTATTATAAGCCTTGGTTTACTTCTCTGTTAGAAATATCTAATGATTTATTTCCAGTGAAAAAGGACTGATCTCTAACAATGACCGCTAATAATCACATTCTCACCAATTCTATACAGTCATAAATTCTACTTCCCACCATGATTTTACCCACAGCTAATCTGTTTACATCTAAACCAAGTACACAGTCATGCGAGCTACCATCGGTTCTTTTCCTATCAAAAATGACTATGTATCATCTTTAAGTACTAATTTCAAAGAGACACACGGGGCTAAATGGAAGTGGTGTCAAAACCACCTTACAGAGTATCAAAATGAGTTTTTAGAGGCACCTTAATATAGCAGCATGTCGCACTGATTCTGAAAGACTACTGGGCTTCAAATCCAACACGTGCCTCTTAGCAGTCAGTCACATAGCCGAAGTAAATAACTACTCTGTGTCCAATTTTAATTTCTGTAAATTTGGGGTAATAACAGTACCTATGTCGTAAGGTTTTTGTGACTTTTATATGTAAAGCACCTAAGACATATATCTGACCTATAGTAACTGATACCTTAAAATCTGCAAAACCTGGAACCTGTATAAGGTGGAAACCTGTCAGAAAAGGAAAGCTCAAATATTTTCCACAAATAGTGATACAAAAGTGGTAAGACAGCAAGCTATCAAAGGTCGGAAATTTGGGAAAGCCAGAAGTACAAGGCAATCCCATGTAGCTCTGGCTCTCATAAATTTCACTGTATATGTGTTAGTTAATAACTATGGGTGTATGCACATGTGTGTAAATGTATCATATTTTTACTAAGCCCTGGCTTTATTCATCAAATTAGCATATAGTCCCCCAATCTTTTAAAAGTATCCCTTGTGTGTTCATTCAAGAGATAACTGTTTTCATCATTTATCTTGTAGGATTTTGGTGAAATATTATGGATTAACTCCTATCTGTAAATTTATGCAAAAACTGACTCATAAATAGACTACAAATACACCAATAAATGAAAGCCAATATAAGGAATTAATCTATATTTTGTGAGAAAATAAGTAGAAGTTTTAAATATACACTAAACCAGTGGTTCCAAACATTTGTTGACCTTTAGAAACACCTGGGGAAATTTAAAAAATCCCAGTGCCCAGGTTATACCTCATACCAATTAAATCAGGATGTCTGGCAGTAAGATCCAGGCCTCAGTAGCTCTTAAATATTCCCAGGTTATTCCACTCTGCAGAAAAGTCTGGGAACCACTACCCTAAATCCTCTCTATGCAAAGCGTAGTTCTCAGACCAGTAGTGTTGGCTTCACCTGGGAGTTTGTCAGACATGCAGAAACATGGGCCCCATCCCAGACCTACTAAATCACAGTCTACATTATTAACAAGACCCCCAGGCAATTCATAGATGCATGCTAAAGTATGAAAAACACTCATTGAAATTTGAAAGAGAAACACCATTTTCAGACAGAATTGTGTATTAAAAATACTTTGGGCAAATACCTTGTCATCAAAATTGTCTGGAACAGTAGTCTTATGGAGAAAAGAAAAAAATTTCATTTCTTTTACTAACCTTTGCCCTAACCTAATATTCTGATTCTATTAGTCAGATGCCAGGTACTTTATCTGCTAGATTAATTATTCTAACTTCTTTCCAATAAAGCATCTTTATTAGCCCAAGACTGAATTAGCATTTTTGACCTTGAAATATCACTGTTTTGTTATAGATCTGTATGTAAAAATTAATGTCTGTAGGTCTTTTTCAGTACAGTAATAAGAATTTTATAATGATGTAGCATTTTTTGGTGTTATATGAATAAATTATTCTCTTTGTATTAATTAATGCCAATGTCCTTTTTTTTTTCCCTCCAGGTTTTATGGCATTTAAACTGGATATTTTTATATTGTGAATTCCTGCTTTCTGGGGTAAATACTGAGTACATGTCAATTCCATACAAATCTTATAATTAATCTCTACTGTCAAACAATTTATTAGTTAGGCAACATTTTCTGCATACCTACTATGAATCAAACCATTTTACAGGGCAAGTTATTAAAAAGCCTGTACAAATTATTCCATATACTGTTCATCTTGAAATTGAGGGTGGGAAATCAATAAATTAAAAATGAATAAAATTCAGCATGCCAACTATCATGGTTATTGTTTTTGTCAGTTGCTGTAACATCTTTTCTGACTCTTGGCAACCCCATGTATGCAGAGTAGAACTGCTCTATAGTGTTTTCAAGGCTGTTAACTTTCAGAAACAGATTGTTACATCTGTCTCCCAAGATGTCTCTGGGTGTGTTCAAACTGCCAACCTTTTGGCTAGTAGTAGAGCATTTAACTAATTATACCACACAGACTCCTATTTATAAGGCACCTATCAAACAGAGAAGAGGGATATTTTCCCATACTAATGGTTATCCTTCTGCAGAGGGGTAACATTTTACATGATGAGTAAAAGATATGGGGCTATTCTGGTTTAAGTAAATGGGGAGAAAGAGCTCAGAGAAATTGAATAGAAGTAAAAAAAGATAGAAAGAAATGAGGAAGGGAAGGGAAAGAAGTTTGGTCTGACTATAGTACAGTGTGAGAGGAGATGGGGTTAAGGAGGTGGGTATGGAGATTGGGCAGGATTGTTACGAAACCTTATATGTCACATCAGAAAACCAGGATACTTCCCATGGACATATGGCATTATCAAAGGTTGTAAGCTAAATAACAAATTAGCTCAAAAAATAGTGACTATCACCCGTAAGTACTGTGCTTTCTTAAACAATCACCTATATGAAACCAAATGATCAACAATTACTTTAAAGACGAGAATGTAGGGGGGTAAGGAAACTAGATTAATGGAAACAGAACAACCAGAACAGAAATAACAACGATGTTCACACATTGTGAAGAACGTAACAAATGTCCCTGACCAACTTGTATAGAAAATGTTGAATGGGAACCTAAACTACTGTGTAAACCTTCATGAAAAAACAATAAAATATTATTAAAAAACCAAACAAACAAAACAAAATAAAAGGTAGTAAGAGGTAAGCAACATCCAGAAAAGCATTTTTTGACAGGAATCATTGGTTTTAAAGTGGGAAATGAAACAAGGTGAAGACCAAAATGAAAGAAGGCCAATTAAGGTCTTTTATATCAGTCTCCATATCAGAATATAAGGACATGAAGTACATAATAATACAAGGAATGGAAGGGAGAGACACATTTAAATAGCATTTGTGGAGCAAAATCTACTGGGTTTAGTGACTGGTGGAACGTGAAGGGGAGTTATAGAGAGATAAACAACAGGTATACTGGTGGCTTTTCCTTAGAGTAATATGCTAATGGTGGAGCTGATAACTAAAATAGAGAAAAATAGGAAGAAAAGGTGACTTGGATGAGGAGGATATTGGCAAATTTAATTCTGACATATTATACCTGTGGAAGATTTTAGCATAGCTGTTAAGTAGTCTAGTATATACAGTAATTCAGCACTTAAAAGAAAAATGTGGCCTAGACAAGAGAATTTAGAAGTCATTATAATTGTGCTCATGAGGAACCTGTATATAGAACAAGAGGCAGTCAAACAGAACAAGGGGATTATTTGTGATTTAAAGTCAAGAAAGGTGTGCATCAGGGCTTTATCCTTTCACTATACTTATTCAACCTGTATGTTGAACAAATAATCTGAGAAGTTGCACTATACGAAGAAGAACGCAGCATCAGGATTGGATGAAAACTCATCAACAACATGCATCATGCAGATGATACAACCTTGCTTGCTGAATTATCTGGAAATTGATGTAGAAGAACCTGAGTCTAAGACCCTATAGACCACCAGTATTCAAAGGATACATGGAAGAAGATGATTGTACAGTCAACAATAAGAAAGAGCTGTGATAAGTGGGAAGGGACAGGAAAGAGTGGTATCACGAACCACTCACCAATTTTATAAGCGAACTTGAAGCACTTACTGATGAAGATCAAAGACCATATATGGCCTTCAGTATGGATTACACCTCAACATAAAGAAAACAAAAATCCTTACAACTAGACCAATAAGCAATATCATGATAAACAGAAAAAATACTGACGTTGTCAAGGATTTCACTTTACTTTGACCCACGATCAACGTCCATAGAAGCAGCAGTCAAGAAATCAAACAACAAATTGCATTGGGCAAATCTGCTAAAAAAGACTTCTTTAAAGTATTAAAAAGCAAAAGATGTCATTTTAAGGACTAAGGTGCACCTGATACAAGCCATGGTGTTTTTAATTGCCACATATGCATGTGAAAGCTTGGCAATGAGTAAGGAAGACTGAAGAAGAATTGATGCCTTTGAATTTTGATGTTGGCAAAGAATATTGAATATACAGTGGGCTGCCAGAAGAACAAACAAATCTGTCTTGGAAGTGCAGCCAGAATGCTCCCTAGAAGCAAGAATGGGAAGACTGCCTCACGTACTTTGGACATGTTATCAGGAGACAACAGTACCTGGAGGAGGGGATAATGCTTTGTAAAGTAGATAACAAAAGACAGGAAGATCCTCAAAGAGATGGATTGTCACAGTGGCTGTGACAGTGGGATCAAGCATAACAACAATCATGATAATGGCGCAGGACTGGGCAGTGTTTCGTTCTGTTGTACATAGAGTTGCTATGACTCGGAACCAACTCGATGGCACCTACTAACAACAACAATGCACACAGGTGGCCATTGATGCTGAATGATTCAGATTATCTGGAAATTGATGTAGAAGGACCTGAGTCTAAGATCCTGGAGACCACTGGTATTCGAAGGACACATGGAAGAAGATGATTCTACAGTCAACAATAAGAAAAAGTTGTAATAATTAGGGAGGTACAGGAAAGACTGGTATCATGAACCACTCACAAATTTTATAAGAGAGCCAGTAGGATATGTGAGTCATCAAGGTCAGCTGCCATTCAGGTTCCCCAAATGTCATTTGATACATGGCTATGTGTGAGCTCTACTCCTTTACAAAAGGCCCAAGAATTACATAAAACCAATAAAATAACTTGGATATAAGAACAAAAACTTATAATTATTAAGTCAATGATACTTAAAATTCAGCTGTAATCCACATCATAGCACAGGTAGAGTGAGGATGTTAAGCAGAATCCTCTGGTGGCAGGCTAGCTGGGTTCACATCTTGTCTCTACTCACAGTATATAAGCCAAGGCACTTACCTTTCTGTGCCTTGTTTTCCCATCTTATTAAACGGATATAATTGCCACTGCCCCTTTCTCTAGAATTTTTGTGAGAATAAGATGAAATGATAAAGGTCAAGCATTTAGGAATAGTTGGCACAAAGCACATTTACTAAATAAATGTCAGTCATTATGATTTTCAAAATATATCCTTAGTTTAGCTACGACCCTCTACGGTTATGTCAGTCACACTTACAATTCCAAATAATAATAATAATAAAAAGCATTTGCTAAGAAAGTCAGTAAGTTTTTTTGTTGTGGGCAAACCCTTCTTTTGAATTAATATTTTTTTTGAACCATGCAACTGCAAAAGTAGAGACATCTGGATAAAAGTTTCAAGAGTAGGACCCAAATGGTGGGTCTGTGGACTCCATTGTATTGAAATAATTACAGAAAGTGAAGGAAAGTGTTTTATCCTGACTTCTAAGAAAAATACAAAAGACAACATTGCAATTAACAATTGCAGAATTCCTAAACTAAAAATAAATAAATAAATGTCTAGAACATACTATAAGAAGGCTGGAGAATTTAAGGGATGATCATTAAAGCTATTCGGGACATAATTTAATAATGTGAGAATTGATAAGCACTAAAAACAGCTATTATACTAATCTAAACACACACATATGTATATATTTATCTTCTCAGTGTGCGTATGTGCTTTAGGTGAAAGTTTACAGCTCAAGTAAATTTCTTATTTAAAAATTTATAAACATATTGTTTTGTGAAATTAGTTGCAATCCCCACAATGTGACAGCATGCTCTCCCTTTCCGCCCTAGGTTCTTGTGTCCATTCATCCAGTTCCTGTCCCCTCCTGCCTTCTTGTCCTGCTTTTGGTCTCATATATTTGATTGAACTGAGAACCACGTTCCTCACTTGTGCTATCTTTTGTTTTATAGACCTGTCTAATCTTTGTCTGAAAAGTGGGCTTCAGGAATGGTTTCAGTTCTGGGTTAGCAGAGTGTTTGGGGGCTCATCCAGTCTCTGTCAGACCAGTAAGTCTGGTCTTTTTTTTGGTGAATTTGAATTTCTTCTACATTTTTCTCCCACTCTGTCCAGGACTCTGTGATGTGATCCCTGTCAGAGCGGTTGTTAGTGGTAACTGGGCACCATCTAGTTCTTCTGGTCTCATACTGGCGGAGTCTCTGGTTCATGTGGTCCTTTAGTCCTTTGAGCTAATATCTTCTTTGAGTCTTTGGTTTTTTTCACTCTCCTTTGCTCCACGTGGGGTGGGACCAATAGATGTATCTTACATGGCCGCTCCCAAGTTTTTAAGACCCCAGACACTACTCACCACAGTGGAATGTAGAACATTTTCTCTATGAACTATGTTATGCCAATTGACTTAGATGTCCCTTGACTACGGTTCCCAGGCCGCAGCCCCAGATACTCAGTCTCTCAAAGTGTTTGGATGTGTCTAGGAAAAGTCTATGTTTTTGCTTTTGTCCAGTTGTGTTGACTTATCCTGTCTTGTGCATTGTCCTTCCCTTCACTGAAGTTGACACTTGCCTACCATCAAGTTAGTGATTTCTCTTCTCCCTCCAACCCCACATTTGTAACAATTAAAGAATGCTTTGTGTGTGTGTGTGTGTATGTAAACCTTTCCTTGAGTCCTTATAATAGTGATCTCATACAATATTTTTCCTTGTGTTCTTGTTAGGTGCCGTCGAGTCAGTTCCAACTCATAGTGACCCTATGTACAACAGAATGAAACATTGCCTGGTCCTGCACCACGCTCACAATCATTGTTATACTCAAGCCCATTGTTGCAGCCACTTGTCAATCCATCTTGTTGAGCATCTTCCCCTTTTTCACTGGCCCTCTACCTTACCAAACATGATGATATCCTTCTCCAGGGACTGATCCCTCCTGATAATATGTCCAAAATATATGAGACATAATCTCATCATCCTTGCTTCCAAGGAGCATTCTGGTTGTACTTCTTCCAAGACAGATTTATTCATTCTTTTGGAAGTCAACAGTATATTCATTATTCTTCGCCAACACCACAATTCAAAGGCATCAATTATTTTTCTGTATTCCTTATTCATTGCCCAACTTTTGCATCCATATGAGGCTATTGAAACCACCATGGATTGGGTCAGGCACACCTTAGTCTTCAAGGGGACATCTTTGTATTTCGACACTTTAAAGAGGTCTTTTGCAGCAGATTTCCCCAATGCAATGCATCTTTTGATTTTTGACTAGTGCTTCCATAGGTGTTGATCTGGAGTTAAGTAAAATGAAATCCTTGACAACTTCAGTCTTTTCTCCATTTACCATGATGTAGCTAGCTTATTGGTCCAGTTGTGAGCAGTTTTATTTTATGTTGAGGTGTAATCCATACTGAAGGCTATAGTCTTTGGTCTTCATCAGTGTTTCAAGTCCTCTTCACTTTCAGCAAGCAAGGTTGTGTCATTTGATTAACACATGTTTTTAATAAGTCTTCCTCCAAACTTGATGCTGGGTTCTTCTTCATGTAGTCCAGCTTCTGAGGTTATTTGCTCAGCACACAGACTGAATAGTTATGGTGAAAGGAAACAACTCTGGTGGACACTGTTCCTGACTTTAAACCACACAGTATCCCCTTGTTCTGTTGGAGCAACTGCCTCTGGGTTTATATTCAGGTTCCTCATGAACACAATTAAATGTCCTGGAATTCCCATTGTTTGCAATGTTATCCATAATTTGTTATGATCCACACAGTTGAATGCCTTTGCATGGTCAATAAAACACAGGTAAACATCTTTCTAGTTTTTTATGCTTTCAGCCAGGACCCATCCGACATCAGCAAAGATATCCCTGATTTTGCGTCATCTTTTGAATCTGGCTTGAATTTCTGGCAGTTCCCTCTCGATATACTGCTGGATCTGCTTTTGAATGATCTTCAGCAAAATTTTACTTCTGTGTATTATTAATGATATTGTTCTATAATTTCTACATTCAGGTGTATCACCTTCCTTGGGAATAGGCATAAATATGGATCTCTTCCAGTGGGTTGACCAGGTACCTGTCTTCCAAATTTCTTGGTAAAGAGGAGTGAGCACTTCCTGCATTGTATATGTTTGATGAAACATCTCAGATGGTATTCTGTCAATTTTTGAAGCCTTGTTTTTCACCAATGCCTTCAGTGCAGCTTGGACTTCTTCTTTCAACACCATCAGTTCCTGATCATATGCTACGTTGTAAAATGGCTGAAAGTTGACCTATTCTTTTTGGTATAATGACTCTGTGTATTCCTTCTGTCTTTTTTGCTGCTTTCTGTGTCATTTAATATTTTCCCCCATAGAACACTTCAATATTGCGGCTGGATGCTTGAATTGTTTCTTCAATTCTTTCAGCTTGAGAAATGCCAAGCGCGTTCTCTTTTGGTTTTCTAACTCCAGGTCTTTTCACATGTCATTATAATACTCTACTTTGTGTTCCCTAGCCACCCTTTGAAACCTTCCTTTATAATCCAGATTTGTCCTTGTGACTGACTTTATTACACTCAGCATAATGCCCTCCAGATTCATCCACGTTGTAACGTGATTTGCAGATTCATCATTGTTCTTTATCGTTGCATAGTATTCCATTGTGTGTATGTTCCATAATTTGTTCATCCATTCATCAGTTGACAGGCATTAAGTTGTTTCCATCTTTTTGCTATTGTAAATAGTGCTGCAATGAACATGAGTGTGCATATGTCTATTCATGTGAAAGATCTTATTTCTCTAGGGTATATTCCTGGGAGTGGGATTGATGGATCTTATAGTATCTCTAACTTTTTAAGGAAGCATCATCTCATACATTGCATCTTGATTTTACTACTTAAATAACTGCCTTGGGATTTACTGTCCTTTTTTTAAGGATTGTAATGTGAAACATTTCACTGCCAAATGTTTACAATAAATTTTCTTTTTTTGGTGTTTTCAATTTTGTAAGTTATGAAGAAAAACTCGTGTGTATTTTTATGTCATTTTTTATAGTTTTTGCTCTTTGCTATAGTTTTTTGTACATCTCTCATATTTGCAATTTTATAAATGCTTATACATGTTAATAGTTGGTACTAGTATGTTATTATTTGCTTAAAATGAAAACATTTGACTTACGGCATTATTACTTCAAATTGTGTCTGCTTTTTGTTAGTCTCTCTGCTTCTTGAGGAATAGATGCTATGGATTTTTAAATATCCAACAACTGAATCCAAATATCTCAAAGGCTAATTTACCCCTTTAAAATGTGACAAACCCAAAAAACAAACCTGTTGCCGTCAAGTGAGTTTTGACTCATAGCAACGCTGTAGGACAGTGTATGACTGCCCCACAGGGTTTTCAAGGTGCAGCTGGTGGATTCGAACTGCCAACCTTTTGATTAGCAGGTGAGCTCTTTAACAACTTATCCACCAGGGCTTCTTGAAATGTGAAGTAGCCAAAAAGTCTAGGTGCTTGGCATAAGGAGAGACTTCTGCCTAAGATGTAGGCAGGACTCCATTTTTGTTGTTTACTACTCATTCTGAGCTGACTCTCAAAAGACAGCTAGCTATAATACCTTAGGAAGCTAGCAGACCCCCCTACCATCCCTTCCTCTCACAGCATGCTCCCAAAAAGAATATTAACTCAGGTTGGCCCCCAAAATATCCATATATTAGCAAGAAGTTAGCTGACTCAAACTTTATGATTAACAAATTAATGCTTTACGGGGTCTCATAATTGGCATCTGTTAAAACATGATTGTGTAAATGTCAACCAATTAGAACCTTTTTTCCTTGCAGATTCTTACATTTTCTTTACTTATACTTTGTGAAAAATTTATTTCTGTGGAGTACTTTGATGAATTCTCATGAAGTGCTGCTCAATCCAGGTTGCTTTTTTCCTTCAGTAAAACTCTTTGCTTTAATTTTAACAGAAACTCCAGTCTACTCTTTGATGTTTCTTGGTGTCAGAAGTGGGATTCGAAGGTACCTTCTTTTCAGCAACCCAAAGAGGTTGAGACCTGGAGTTCTAGCACCAACATGAGCCCATTGAGCTCATCAGTCTCCACAGGCTCTCGGGAGTCACTAAGACAAGCTGTCTTGAATTTTGAACTCTGCTTTCTTGTGTTGAACTCTTCAAGATTATTGAAGGATTCTGTTTCGTTTTGTTTTGGTTTTATTCTTGCTAGAATTTGCCTCCACTAGTTTTTAGTGGCAGTAGTGTGAGGTTCTGGGCAAGTTGGCAAATTTCTGCCCTAGAAGTTTTCAGATTTGTGGAATCTAAGGCTCCCTAAGATTTTGTTCAGTCTGAAAGTCCTAAACTTTGAACAAACTCATATCTTCTTTGAAAATGGGAAATGCCATATTTAGAGGAAAAGTGGAATTCCCTTCTGAGACTCCTGTTTGATATATGGGCAAGCACTATGGCTCTGCTACCTGCTTGTGCCTAGCTGCTTGGCATAATCAAACTAAGAACATCTTGGAAAATATGTGCCCACTTTTTGGTTCTTTTGAATTATCTAAATACAGTTTTCTCTGTGAGGCAAATTAGAAAAGGAAAACTCCTGAATTACACAGAAACAATGGGACAGTTGTTTTAATTGGTATTTCTAAACCTCTAGAAGACAGGGTAAGAGTAAAATCGCTTCTCTATAGGATACTGTTTCTAAATTAACTAAGCTAAATAAGGAATTTCTAAATAAGGGATTTCAATGTCAAATTTCCGTTCCAACTACTCGTGTTGTCCTGAGACCATCTGTTCCTTTACTAGCCTCCTTGCCATTATGTCCTCTTCTGCCTTCTTACACTTTTGATACTACTAAAGTTTCCTATGATAACACTAATGCTTTGCCTGAGCTTCCCTTTTTCAATAAAGAACTTACTGGGGACATAAAGCCTATTTCCAAGATGCTGTTTAAAATCTGTCCCAGTGTGTATATTGAGAATCCTCCCCACATTACTTTCACTCCCTGGTCAAACTCAGAATTACATAAAACTTCTAAAGATTTCCCAAAACTGTGGGAGAATCCTTACAAGTTTTCTGAGGAATTTAGAATCTATGTTAAGTTTCACCAGCCTGTTCTCCCTGGATTGTACCAACTAGTCCACATGATAACTGGGCCAGGGGAGGCCCAGTTGTGGTTAGAAAGGCTGAATGGAGAAATCCTACAGATATTTTAGCTCTAGACCTAAATATAACAGCCACTCAACTGTTAAAAGATTTTTGGGTTATCAGTAAAAGATTGCAAGAGGCCATTCCAAAGGCTTTCCCTCAAGAAACAGATTGGACAAAAATTCATTCTTGTATACAAAACAAAAGATGAAAGTTTTTATGATTACCAGAGCAGATTATTTCATAAGTTTGTTGAACATGCCAGAATTGATCCATATCCCCTGGAGCTACAGGAGCTTTTAGTGCAGTATTCATATCTGGCCTCAAACCTGAACTTTCTGCCCTAGTAAAAAGACATCAACTAGATCGGGAAGCAGCTCCCATTGCAGAGCTGGCCAGTTTAACTCATGAATTTTCTCAGACCTTGGAGGCTAAACAAACCTTCAAGGCAAATAATTTAATGGCCTTACAATTACAACAATTGGTGGTGCAGTGGGTAAGAGCTCAGCTGCTAACCAAAAGGTTGGCAGTTCAAATCCACCAGCTACTCCTTAGAAACCCTATTGGAGAGTTCTACTCTGTCCTATAGGTTTGTTATGAGTCAGAATTGAGTTGACAGCAATGGGTTTGGTTTTTGGTTTTTAACCAGAAAGATAAACCCAAGCCTTTTGGAGGAACTAAACCTGTAACTTGCAATTATTGGCATTGGAAAAAGGATTGCTGTAAGTTAAAGAACAAAAAAACAAAAAACAACTTAAGCAGGAGACCCTTCAAACAGATATGGAATAAAGGAGCTTCAGAGACACAACAGGAGCTTTTCCTATGGTGGCACTTAACTAGGAAGGAGAAACTACAATGTACATTAATAGAGAGCCTTGAGAATTTTTATTTGACACTGGGGTCACCGTCTTTACAATTAACCCCCACATGTTTAAAAAAGCCCCTGCCCCAGAGTATAAAAAATTCAAATGTTGTGGGGATTAAAATCAAGAAGACACTTTAATTTATTCAAAATATGTCCTGATTCCCTTGACTCTATTGAAAATTTACATCCCTTTCTGCTTAACCCTGACACTCCTGTTGATTTGTTTGGCTGAGACCTTCTGTCTAAATGGGCCTGTCATCTACAATTTTCAGAAAAATGAGAAATATTAAGCCTGCCAGGCTCCCTGAAAACCTCTAATGAAGGATTTGAATCAGAACTAATTCAAGGGGAAGAAACTGCTTGCTATTTGCAAGCATTCTTCATGCACAAAAGTTAACCTCTTCTAACCCATTTCCCTCTGACCTTTCTTCATTAATTCCTGAAACCTTGTGGGCCACCACATCTACTGATGTGGAGTGATTTTTAACGGCATCAGATAGACACTTCTTAGTCTTTACCAAGATTCCCTCAATATGCTCTTAAATGAGAGGATAAGGTGGTATTAGCCCCTATTACTAAGGACTTACTTTCAAATGGATTAATTGTTTCCAGCACCAGCTTTTGTAACACCTTTGTACTCCCTGTTAAGAAAGCAAACAACAGAGGTTGGAAGATTGTTCAAGATTTGTGGGATATTAACCAGATTTTTATTCCTAGATTTCCTGTAATTACGAACCATCATGTAATATTTTCTAATGTTCCTCTGTATTTTACCTTAATTAATCTTTTTACTTTAATTAATCTTTGGAGCATCTTTTGCAGTATTCCTATCCATCCTGAGAGCCAATATTTGTTTGCCTTTACTTGGGAAAATCAACAATAGTTTTGGACAGTAATACCACAGGGATTTACTAAAACTCCCACTTACTTCTCTCAAATTCTCCATGCTGAATCATAGCACTTATGAATCAAAAATGAATCTATATTATTGCAGTATGTTGATGACTTATTAATATGCTCAAACTTCCAGCAAGCCTGTAGAGGTGACAGCATAATCTTAGTAAAATATCTGGCAGCTGGTGGTGGTAGAGGGCATAAAATTTCTAAAGAAAAATTACAATTAACCCGGTCTTTTGTCCACCAATCATCTGTCAGTTTGTCTTACTGTGGTAGCTTATGTGTTGCTGTGATGCTGGAAGCTATGCCACCAGTATTTCAAATACCAGCAGGGTCACCCACTCTGTACAGGTTTCAACAGAACTTCCAGACTAAGACAGACTAGAAAGAAGGACCTGACAGTTTACTTCTGAAAAAATTGATCAGTGAAAATCTTATGAATACCAGAAGAACATTTTCTGATATAGAGCCTGAAGATGAGCCCTTCAAGTCAGAAGATGCTCAAAATGCAACTGGGGAAGAGCTGCTTCCTCAGAGCAGAGTCTACCATAATAACATGGATGAAGTTGTGCTTTTGGGATCTTCATTTGCTGGTGCTGCATGACTCAAAATGAGAAGAAACAGCTATAAACATCCATTGGTAATTGGAACGTGGAATGTATGAAGTACGAGTCTAGGAAAATTGGAAGTCATCAAAAATGAATGGAAAGAATAAAGATTGATATCCTAGGCATTAGTGAGCTGAAATGGACTGGTGTTGGCCATTTTGAATCAGACAATTATGTGGTCTACTATGCCAGGAATGACAGATTGAAGAGGAAAGGCATTGCATTCATCGTCAAAAAGAAAGCTTCAAGATATATCTTGAAGTCCAATGCTGTCAGTGATAGAATAATATTGGTATTCCTACAAAGAAGACCAGTTAATATGACTATTATTCAAATTTATACACCAACTGCTAAGGCCAGAGATGAAGAAATTAAATATTTTTACTAACTTCTGCAGTCTGAAATTGATCAAACATGTAATCAAGACACATTGATAATTACTGGTGATTAGAATGTGAAAGTTGGAAAAAATGAAGGATCAGTAGTTGGAAAATATGGCCTTGTGATAGCAGTGATGCTGGAGATTACAGTAAGACCAATAACTTCTTCATTGTAAAGGCTTTTTCAACAACATAATTAGTGACAATGCATGTGGACCTCGCCAAATGGAATACACATGAATCAAATCGACTACATCTGGGGAAAGAGATGATAGAGAATCTTAACATCATTGGTCAAAACAAGGCCAGGGGTCAACTGCAGAACAGACCATCAATTGCTCCTAGGCAAGTTTCAGTTGAAGTTGAAGAAAATTAGAGCAAGTTCGTGAGAACCAAAATATACCATGAGTATATTCCATCTGAATTTGAAGGTCATCTCAAGAATAGATTTGATGCATTGAACACTAAGATTGAAGACAAGACGAACTGTGAAATGACTTCAAGGACATCATAAGGGCAAGAAAGCAAGAAGTCATTGAAAAGACAGGAAAGAGAGAAAAGACCAAAATGGATGTCAGAAGAGATGATGAAACTTGTTATTGAATGTAGAGAGCTAAAGTGAAAGGAAGGAGTGATGAAGTAAAAGTGCTAAACAGAAGATTTCAAGGGGCAGCTTGAGAGATAAAGCAAAGTATTATAAAGACGTGCAAAGACCTGAAGTTAGAAAACCAAAAAGGAATAACACACTCAGCATTTCTCAAGCTGAAAGAACTGAAGCAGCTTAAGTGTCATAAAAATTTGCTCTATAATTTTCTTTATGCCAACCAAACTTTCAATAACAACTAAGGCTTTTATGATTCTTTATAGTCTAAAAAATGCTTTCATAAAAATTACCCCCGTGGTTCCTCATAATTACCCAGTGACACAGAAATTAATAATTATATCCTTTTTACATTTGACCAGCCTGAGGCTTAATGAATGGCGTAATCAAGAACCAAAGCCAGGGAATTTGACTCTGCAGCACACTCGTTTTCCTTTAAAGTCATGCTGTCTCTCCGAGTTCTGAGATACAAACTGCTCATGATCATTATCTAGCTACTGTTTTAAACTTCCTGAGTTCAGGGAAATACTGAATGATATTCCTTCCTTATCTTTGTCCAATACTTCTAGTTACAAAAAAAAAAAAAAGATCGCAGCTCTACCTATCTGAAGTATCACAGTAGATCTTGGAGGTTTTTAATAGAACATTTAAAAAATAAACCTGCTGCTACATTTATTCCCTCTCTTTGTGTTGACATTAAACTGGGTCCACCTAAAAGCTCAGTCTCTAAATAAAAATTGTCAGTAATCTCAGGGCGACACATGCTGACATTTTCACAGAGTGTCTCATGGGGTTTAATGAGTCAGAATTGACTAGAAGTCAGTCAACAAGAAGAAGGGCTTTAGCTTGGCTATAAAAAAATTTTTTTTTTATGTTTCAGGCCGTTGGTGTTTGAATGTGCCTAACATACATGATGTGTGGTTTGGATTTAATCTAAAGGATTTTTTGTTTTTTTTATTCCTAGATTCTAGCATTTGTAGAAACCGAAATTAATTGCAGAAAGCCCAGCTATGGGGGATGATTTCACTGTAGTTTTTAGTACTCATTTGTGTACTTGTGAATATGATTCGTTGAAGGCGACCATGGGAGAAGACTTCTAATGCTTCCCAACATCCAATTCTCCACCCCATCTGGACTCAGAGAAGGGTTATGTGACTATTTCTTGATTATGGCTTGTGAGCAGAAATGATGAATTGTTTAATTGCTGGTATGAGACCCTTTGGTGTTCTCTTCCTTTGCCTTAGCCACTGGGGAGGTATCAAGTTCCAGATGGCGTAGCTGCAAGATGGAGAAGCTTCGTCAACCAGGGTCCTATGTGGAGTAGGACACTCTGCCAGCCCATGTGGACGATGTAAACATCAGTGAAAAATAAGACTTTTGGGGGCAAGCTGCTAAAATTTGGGGGTTGTTTTCTTACTGTCTATCCTAATTAAAAATGATCCTAAGGCTGTAATGGAAGGAGCACAGGAAATGGATTCAGAAGACCTGGATAACATCCAATTTAATAGTTTTGTCCACTTGGGTAAGTCATTTAAACTCTTCAAGTTTCATTTTCTTCCTTTCTAAAATAGGGATGATAAAAATATTTTCTATCAACTTGGAAAAGAGGTGTTGAAAGTCAAATTGCATAGTTAGTGTAGGTTGAGTCACTCTGCAATTTATATTCATTAATGTAGTGATATATATTTGATTCCTTTCTAATTATGATTTCCTGATCTAGGAAATGTCTCTTCCTAATCTCCTACTTTCGATTCCCATAGACAGTGAGATAATGAGACAACTAAAATTAGGGTATGAATGAGTACTAAAAAAAAAAAAAACCCACTGCTGTTGAGTTGATTCCAACACATAGCGACTCTACCGACAGAGTAGAAGCACCTTATAGAGTTTCCAAGGAGTGCCTGGTGGATTCGAACTGCCAACTTTTTGGTTAGCAGCTGTAGGACTTAACTACTACGCCACAAGGGTTGGATGTCGTTATTTGTTTTGCCTTGTTATTATCGCTATATTCTGGTGGTGGTAATTGATTTTAAGATTTCTCAGAATCAGGTATTTCAGGCTCACATTCCATTTCATGATATCCAGCTATTTCAGATTAGTCTCTATGCTTTACTTCTTTAACTAGCTTTGAGCATCAGAGAACTAAAACATCCCCTTATATCTCTTTCAACACAAAGTGGAATACAAAGCAAACTATGTGGTAAGATAGCATCAGTTAAGTTTCTATTATGCCTGGGATTCTTAAACCATATGTTCCAGTCTAACAAAGCAAAAAGACCAGCAAAAGCTGTCGAGCCAATTCCAACTCATAGTGATCCCGTGTGTTACAGGGTAGAACTGCTCTGTAGTGTTTGCTTGGCTGTAATCTTTATACAGACCACCAGGCCTTTCCACCCATGTGCTAGTGGGTGGGATTAAACCACCAACTTTTAGGTTAATAGCCAAGCACAAACCATTTGCGCCACCCAGAAATTCAGCAAAAGCCAGTAGCCAGCAGACACAAAATACGTCTTTTATTGATTGAATGGGCACAGCTGAGAAAGGAAAGAGGTATACGGTTAATATTCTACATTTTTAAGCCATAAAGCAGTTTCCTTGGTCATGTTTTCTTTCCTCCCCACAGAAGAGTTGCTGGGGACATGATGTGGCTTCTCAAATTACCACCTAATCCCCTCCCCACTGAAGAAACAAAGACAGTGTAGTCATCAGAGACACTTTAAACCCATTGCCTTGGGTCGATTCCGACTTATAGCAACCCTGTAGAGGTTAAAAAAACAGGCTCTCTGAAGCCAAACTGAGTGGGTTTAAATTCCAACTCCACCACTTTGTAAGTGATCTTGAGCTTGTAACTTGTGTAACTTCTTTGTGTCTCAGTTTTCTCATCTATACTGTGGGTATAATGATAGCACTGAACTCATATGGTTGTTTTGTAAATTAATATTAATGTATGCAAAGTGTTTAGATAAAGGCCCAGATAAAGTGACTACTAAAACCTTAGTTACTACTGTCTCCTTTTAATCAAACTACAAACCTTTCTAACACAACCTGAAGGAACTGGATTCTCTTGGAGATGACAGGATTTTGCAGGCAGTGAGGGAAATCAGTTTTTGAGAAAGTTTGATGGACATTTTAAAAGTGATGTTGTTGTTGTTAGTTGTCCTGAAGTAAATTTTGACTCATGGCGACCCCGTATGTGCAGAGTTGAACTGCTCCATAGGGTTTTCAAGGCTGTGAAAACCAGGCCTGTCTTTGGAAGCACATCCGGGTGGGTTCAAACTGCCAAACTTCTGGCTAGTAGTCGAGTGCTTAACCATTTGTACCACCCAGGGTTAACGCAAGAGCAGCTGAGTGAAGATGTTGCTAGGCAGATTTACTGTTGGTTTTATGATATTATAATTGATTGGAGGTATATGAAACTCTTTTAGTCTTCTGGTCTATATTTGTTTCTTTCCATGGGATACCCCATTTAGGTGAGCCCATTAAGGTAATATGTTTAAAGTGAACTCTGGCCCTTCACAAAATTAGCTCTTTCTCTCTCTTTTTTTAAATTTTTTTGGCAAGTCTATATGTTTTCCTGGTTACTTACACAAGAGATATCAGTGCCATTTTGATTGTACACTTCTTCCTCTTCCAGATGAAATCACTGGCTAAAAACCGAACAAATATTTTCCTGGTAGAGTCTTTTCCACTCCTTCTCTGCCCGCTGCCATTTCACAAACCCAGGCCCTCATCTGGGCTCTCAGCCACATTCCTTGCTACCAGTGAACTTCCACTTACACTTGCTGGAATGAATAGAAGAGTTCCCCGCCCCCCCCCCGCCCCTTTCCAATGCTATAGATTTCAGAAATCACTCACTTCCATCACTAAAATTATTTAAGAAGAAAACTGTTAAAGTAACCAAGTGGTAATTTCCAGATATAATAAAACCAATTTTGAGTTTAAAAGAATAACAGTATCCCATTACACACCCACACACACACACAGAGAAGCACACACACAGATTTTCTTTGGGCTGTCTTTCTTTGTTAGAAGCCAGTAGATACTCATGCTAGCATGGAAATGGATGTTAAGAATGAGTTCAGATCCAGGAAGTTATTCCTGGCTTTCTGATCACTATGCATCAACTAAAGAAAGCTTTGAAAAGAGTGTCATATTTTAACTTTGAACATTTGCTATTTATGACTTAATGAATATCATTTTTAAATTTTAAAAGCACCACCATAGTGTGTGTGTTGGGCGGGTGCAAATGTATGTACATACACGCTCACACATACACTTATGGAAAGAAAGCAAATAAGAGGAATATGCTTGTCAGCTTTAATTTTTTAAGCATAAAGGTGCATGAGAGAAGGGACTGAATACGTAGGAGCAAAGAGACATGAAATGTCAAGCTTGATAGGTTATGCCGAGGGGAAAAAATGTACTCTAAAAATAAGTCCTACCATTTAACCTATTAATTTGACTCCATATTCCACGGGAATACATTGTATCTATCAACTATTATTCTACCAAACTGAGACTACTGTTGCTCAGTGGAGCTCAGCATTTCCAAGCTCTTCATCTGTTGTTGTCATTCATGCTAGTTTTTGAAGAGCTGTTTGAATGTAACCATACAACACACTATTTTCTCCCCTATTGCGTCCAAAAGTCTCCTACAACTTGAAAGCTATGCCCATAATGGATCTCTGGGGTCTAGGTGAAAGTCTCCTTTTTTTTTTTTCTCCCAAAGGATGATTCACTAAAATCAACCCCAAACACATATAAAGCAATACCACCCCCAGACTTTTTTGTTTGTTTCTCCTCAGGATTTGCAGGCTGAATGTAAATGATTGGTTAGTACAGTTGGTCTCCAGTGCCAAGTTAAACTGCTCTGTGGTTGCTTCTTTTCCTCCTTCAAGCATGAAACTGACTCCAGGCTGTAATGTTGCCTACTGAATTCTCTCATCTTTGACTATTTCTGCTGTTAAAAATGAAACAGAACTTCCGTAAAATAAGAGTTTTATTCAGATTCAAAGATGTGCAAATCAGGAAGAGCCAAAATGAAAATTCAAGATGGCATTCTAAGAGGGAGCATAAACACACTTTTATCAGAACTTTGTACAGGGTGGGGAAAGAGCATGGGGGTGCATTTGAGTGGTTAACATTCAACATGCTCTGTAAGACTCATTTATCAAGAATTTCTATTGGCTGAAGTATCCAACCTTAGCCAGTTTCCTGTGTTCTGCAGTTGGTTCCTACAACAATCTGGGTGACCACCTTGGAATATTGCAGAACAATTTATTTTGGTCCAGTGTAGTTGTGCTCATGTACTCTAAAAACCAGAAGCAGGGACCTAGGGAAAAATGGAGTGTGATTCAGACTTTTTGTCAGCCATTTTAGTTATGTCAAGCACCTATTATTGACTGTTCCACTAACAAATTATGGATAACATTGCAGAGAATGGGAATTCCACAACACTTACTTGTGGTAATGAGAAACCTGTATATGTACTAAGAGGCAGTCCTTCAAACAGAATAAGGGATACTGCACGGTTTAAAATTAGGAAAGGTGTGTGTCAGTGTTCTATCTTTTCACCATACTTATTCAATGTGTATGCTGAGCAAATAATCCGAAAAACTGGACTTTATGAAGAACATCGCATCAGGATTAGAGGAAGACTCAACAACGTGCAATCTGGAGATGACACAAACTTGCTTGCTGAAAATAAAAAGGGCTTGAAACATTTAGTGATTAAGATCCAAGACTACAGCCTTCAGTATGGTTATACCTCAACACAAAGAAAACAAAAATCCTCACAAATGGACCAATAAGGAACATCATGATAAAAGGAGAAAATATTGAAGTTGTCAAGGATTTCATTTTTCTGGGATCCACAATCAACACCCATGGAAGCAGCAATCAAGAAATTAAACAACATACTGCATTAGGTGAATTTGCTGCAAAAGACTCCTATAAAGTGTAAAAAAGCAAAGATGTCACTTTGAGGACAAAGGTGCGCCTGACCCAAGCCATGGTGTTTTCAATCTCTTCATATGCATGGGAAAGCTGGACAATGAATAAGGAAAACCAATGATGCCTTTGAGTTGCAGTGTTGATGAAGAATATTGAATATACTGTGGACTGTCAAAACAATAAACAGGTCTAGTGGGCAGATCTTGAAAGAAGTACAGCCAGAATGCCCCTTAGAAACGAGGATGGTGAGACTTTGTTTCATGTACTTTGGACATGTTATCAGGAGGGACCAGTCCCTGGAGAAGGACATCATGCTTAGTAAAATAGAGCGTCAGTGAAAAAGAGGAAGACCTTCAATAAGATAGATCACCGCGGTGGCTACAACAATGGGTTTGAGCGTAACAATGATTGTGAAGGTGGCACAGGACCAGGCAGTGTTTCCTTCTGTTGTACACAGGGTCAGTATGAGTAGGAACCAACTCAACAGCACCTAACCACAACAACAATTGCCTTCATTTTAGAGAGCTTTTTCACATTACCTAATTTCTCCCAACAACATTTAATTTTGATGTGTTGTACTCACTCTTGTTTCTTTGTTCCTGAGGCTAATCAGATAGCTCATCCATGCTGTTGTTAACATGACTATACTAGGCCTAAGAAGGAGTCATTCATGCTAAGCCCTACATCAGCAAACCAAAACTGAACTAAGTTTCTATTTCTATTCATGCTTGACTCTCTCAGAAATGGATAGCTATGCTAACCAACTAGGACTTGCCTGCTCAAGTTAACCTAGTCCAAAAATTCCTCTTAATCTCAAATAAGTAAACAGTCAATTCAAAAATTATCAGCATGGCTTCCTTGTTGCCTATATGTCTGTGCCTATAAAACCCTCCTTATACCACTCTTTGGAGCTCTAGTATCTCTAATCTGACTTTCAGACTAGATGTTCCCCAATTCATGAATTGCAAATAAAGTTTACGAGTTTGTACACAAATTTAATCTTGTGAAAAATTTATTTTTAATGCTATTAACCTACTCCAGAGTTGACATGCACAGTGTGTCAATATTTCCCTTTCCTGTCCCCATAGCACACATAGAAAATCAATAACTATGTTCTTTCCTCCTTAGCCCAGACATCTTTAGAATTCTTATCACCTTTGTAACTAGGGTAGTCTTCAGCATTCAATCAAGGTTAAAACTTATTTGCCACCCCAGGTTACTCATTTTTATTTAACATGTGTGCCTTTCATAATAGAGATCTGCAGACATGTGATTGATCTCAAGCTTTTTTTTTTCATTGTGAGTATTCTTTATTAAATTGCCAAATTGTATACGGGCTCAGGCATAATATTTACTTAGTCTACAGAAAGAGTTTGCTGATAGTCTGAGTTTAAGGAGACACTTCTCAATTTATGCTCCCCAAATGCACTGTATTTAGCTTGATTATAATGCTCCTCACATTGTTTTGTAACTGCTTTCTTTCCTGTTTTACTCAGCTGGCTCCTTGAAAGCAGGGACTGCACCTTATTTCTCTCTGTATCCTCAGCACCCAATACAGAATTTTTCACATCGTGTAAGCATAACAAATGTTTCTAAATTCAATAACTGACTGAATGAATAAGAGATATTTTTAGCAAGTTAATTCCATTCTTAGTGCATCTAAAGCATTTTAATTTTTATTATCCAAATAAAATTTGGTAGATTGACTTACTTTCAAAATCATATTTAACCTTAACAAAATTCTCCTTTTGTTCGTTGAAATATTAAATAAGCTGACCTAAGTGCTATACCTTGTGATGGTTGAACTTAATGTTTCCATTAATTAGTTTAAATTGTGAAATTAATAGCTATAATATTTAATCATAAAGTAATTAAGCAGACTTAGGAGATTGTAAAGATTTTAATACTCACACAAGAATGTTATTTTGCAAGCATTGCAAACAAATAATAGCATCTTTGGAACATCTGAGCAACGTTTGGATTTTGAACTTTTTAAGTATATGATTTTTTAAGACACATGCACACTTCTTTCACCATCCAAATATACTGCCACAGCAGGGGAAAATTTGAAAAGCCAGAATTTGATATAAGGGAAATTATGGTATATTTATTATCGATAATAATAATAATATATGTAAAATCATGCACAGCCCACCCTTAAAGGTGTGGTCTCCTTCATATCTTTAAAAGAAAGATTTTTGATTGCAGAAAATGCTGACATGTCATTAAGTCTTCTTGATTAATGGCATGATGCTAGTTTTCTTCATCTCAATCACTGAATCCTTGGCTTAAACTTGTTATTGTCATTAGCTGCCTTCAAGTCAGCCCCTGACTCAGGGCAGCCCCAAGTACAACTGAACAAAATGCTGCCCAGTCATGCGCCGTCCCTGTGGTTTGTTGTGGATAGGTAGTTGACCTGTCTTGGAATCTTATGTTGTATTTTTGAATTCATCTAGTATTGGTCCTTTCTAGTTCCTCCTTCAGTGCCCAGAATTTGTTATATCTTTATGATTATGATTCATGAGTCTCAAGGATGTTCCTTTTGAACATGGGACTTTTGTCCAAGTCAGAGATGCTGTCTTTGAGGAAATGGCAATTGACCTGATATCTTAAAAAGTGGTTTCTATGTGTATTCATTTTGAGGTGGGGATAGAATGCAGGAAAAAATAAACATGAAGAAACCCTAGGGTATGAGGAAACTTTGGGTCTTTTAGAATGAGACTGGAGATTTAGTGGTGAGGTCATGCCCTATAAACCCCATTAAGAATGTTTGTCTTTACCCTAGGACTAATGATGTGCCACTGAAAAGGTTTTAGCAGAGGATTAATACCATCTGATTTGGACTTTCAAAGTATAATTCTGTCTACAGCATGGAAAATTAATAGAAGGGAGAGAAGAAGATAAAGAGGACCCATGGCTCAGGTGGCAGATGATGGTGGCTTGGAAAGAAATAGAAATGAATCTAGAGATATTATATGGAAGATATTTATAGAACCTGGTGTTGAGTTGCACTAGAGGGATGAAGGAGAGGAAAGTGCTGAGAAGATGCCCAAGTCTCCACCTTGGATGAGAGGATGCATGGTGGTGACTTTCACCACAGTGGGTATAGATCAGTAGTACTTCTGACATGGATGAGATCACCCAGGTCAAGAGTACCGATAGACCAGGTAAGAGATCAAGTCTAATTTGAAGAAGTTCAGTTCAACAGACACCTGAAATGGGTCTTGAAACATTAGTAAAGGCTAATCATATGAAGACATGGCTGTGTAAAATTTCATGGTAGGTTCAAGTCCAGGAAAATACATGTGAGTTGGTATTATTAAAATACAAAGTGAGGGAATAACTGGTAGTAGATATGATTAAGGAGAATAATGAGTTCAAGTCCAATAGAACTTGCTTGCAAAGAGAACTGGCATAGGAGCCTGAATGTGGTGGAAGAAGTATCACAGTCGAAGAATCTGGGATGAGAAGATGCTTGGGTAGATTTGTATTTTAGACAGATGCATTGACTGGAGCTGAGAGGGTGAATTTAAGGGCAGTGAGATCGGAAGGAAGGAAAACTGATAAGGGGTTATTGTACTTGTCTAGACAAGATATTGAGAAAGGATAGTTGGAATGAAGAAGAGACGTACTGAAAAATATGTAGGAAACAAAATGATCATGATACTGTGTTTGTCAGGATATGAAGAGTGAAAGAAAGGAGAGTATGACATGATTTGCCCATTTCCAGTTTTGATGAGTAAGCAGATTATAGGACCATTTATAGAGAATGGCAATAAAAAGTTGAAAAAAAAAAAGTTGAAAAAAAAAAAGTAGGAGCAAGTTTTGAGACATTTACATTTTGGGCACATTGATTTTGAGATGATTATGTGATAAGCAAGTGAAAATGTGTAGCTAACATTTGGATACATGAGTGAGAAAACTTTGGATAAGGTTTGGGCTGGAGAGAAAGATTTAGGAGTTATCAGCTAATGACCAGTGGTTAAAAGTAGAAGAGTTGATGATTTGGCACAAATAACATTAAGAAAAAAAAAGGAGTGGACCAAAGACAGATTATGGTTAGCCTAAATAAGAGATGACCAAAATAAAAACAAAACAACGATCAGTTGTTGTTCACAGAAGTGAAGCATTCCATTTGAAAGCATGATGTATGGGATCCTTGCATTTATTTCTGTCATTTTGGATTTTTTCACATCTCTTTATGATGATGTTAGTCTATTAGAACAGCAGCAGGGAGATCTAGGATTGCCATAGTAGTATAAACCCATTTTACCCCATTCCTTCCACTAATTACAACTAAAAAAAAAAAAAAAATCTGTAAAAACAATACGAAAAACAATTACTTGGCAACTCTGAAAAGTAAATAAAAATAGGCGGATTGTGGAGGAGAGTCCAAATTTGGAGAAGTGGCAAGGGGGTGAATTTTCCTTTTTATGTTCTCTTGAGGCTTTATCCCAAGAGTAGGTTATAGTTACAGAGTTGCACAGACACAAGGTAGCTAAAACCTCAATAGAAATTCCATATTCCACATAGAAAAACCTGGAAATGGAGCCCTTGTGACTGGAGAGTATGTAGAGAATGATTGTAGGCGCTCTATCTCTGAAAACAGTGCTTCACTGAGAATCAGGAGACCTAATTCTTGTCCCTCATTCACCACATTAGAAATGTTTGTTTCTACTTCTTTGAGCATTTATTTCATCCTACGAAAAAATGGCTATCATGATACTTTTCCTGTTTAATGGTGCAGAGTTGTGATAAATATCAAATACAGCGTTGTACTCAAAAATACTGTAAAGGACCATGAATTTGTACTTAAATATAAATTATCAGTATTACTCACATTTACATTTCTGTTGATTTATATTTTCGGTCTTCTTTACAATATGGGGACTATATTCTGGATGTCATCTGAATGGTGAATTGCTCCCAAGTTCAGATAATTATTATGACTTAGTTTATCTGAGTACATTTACAATAATCATTACTTGATCAGCTGACATCATGTAGTTTGTTTGCTTTTTTTTCTTCCTTGAATCTACCTATCCTTTACGTACAATAGTTGATGGAGTGCCCAGTCTTTCTCTGTCAGATGTTTTATTTAAAGCCCAATGTCTAATGAGGAAGGAAAACCCACTTGGCGATGATAGAAATCCTCTCTCTGTGGTCTGTGACTTCTTCACACTTTCCTTTTTCTATTTCTATTTCTTTTCTATTTTTCTATTGTTCTGAGAGGTTTGTGAACCAACTTAATTACTCGGAACTCATATCATTTAGGCTGTTTGTACCTTTTGTAATCATGACCTTTAAGTAGTGGTTTCTGAATCGGTGCCATTGAAATAATAGTTTGATTTTCTCTCTTTACAGAACTACTCAGAATAATTAATGTTTTTGTATAATCATTTGGAAGCAGATGTCAAGGTTTAATTGAGTACATCACTAAGAATTCCTTTTGGATTGGGCATTTCAAAAAGAAATAATTGTGACCACAAATTGCTGGTTCTATTCTCTCCTTTCTCCTCCACTCCCTTTCCCATCTCACCTCTTCTCTCTACCCTACTTTTCTTTCCTTCACTGCTTCTGACTTCTTTTTCTCTGCCTCTTCCTCATTCTCCACTCTCGCTCAATCTCCCTCTCTCACCTTCTGTTTTTCCTTCTAAAGGTAAGCTTTTGTTATTGTTATTGGTTGTTATTGAGTTACATTTGACTCATAGTGACCATATGTACAATAGAACAAAACTGCCCAGTCCTGTGCCATCCTCACATTCATTGCTATGCTTGAGCCTATTGTTATAGCCACTGTGTCAATCCTTCTAGTTGAGGGTCGTCCTCTCCTTTGCTGACCCTCTACTTACCAAGCATGATGTCCTCCTCCAGGGGCTTGTCCCTCCTGATAACATGTCCAAGGTAAGTGAGACAAAGTCTCATCATCTTTGCTTCTAAGGAGCATTCTGGCTATACTTCTTCCAAGACGAATTTGTCCATTCTTCAGGCAGTCCATAGTATATTCAACATTCCTTGCCAACATCATAATTCAAAAGCATCAATTCTTCTTCAGTCTTGATTATTTATTGCCCATCTTTCACATGCATATGAGACAAGTGAAAATACCATGGCTTGGGTCAGGCGCAGCTTAGTCCTCAAAGTGAGATCTTTGCGTTTTAATACTTTAAAGAATTCTTTTGCAGCAGATTTGCTCAATGCAATGTGTCTTTTGATTTCAATGAAATAATATTTATTCTCCCTAGTTAAATCTAAATTCATCAAAGCATTTTCCAGATTTTGGGGTTTCTTAGTAAAATAATTTGCATTAAAATAATTATTTAAACCAGCTTCAAATATTCAATAAATTATTTTAAAGAAATTAGAATTTCCCTTAGGGTAATGCCTAATACATAGTAATTGTACAATAAATATTTGCTGAATTGATTTTTAAATAAACTTGAAAAATACATAATAATAGGTGTTAAAGTAAGTGTGTACACTGAATATTCAAACTGCACCATTTACTGAGAATACCTCACTTCGGTGTGTTCATCTCTTGATGTTTTCCAATGAATACAAAGGGATGCTTAAAACAGTAACTTTTATGATTTTAAATACATACATTTTTGTAATTACATGAGCAGTAGCCTTGAAATCATGCTCTGCTATGCTGACTTGGCAGGGGAAGATACTGGTAAGAGCTTTAAACTCAAGGTTGAATTGTTATTTTTCTCCACAGAGAAAAATAATCAGCACAAAGGAATAAGAGCTATATGCAGTGAGTAATCCGTTCATTTCAAGGATGAAGAGTGGCCCAGAGTTGATAAATTCTGCAGATTTTTTTTGAAGACTGAATTCCATCAACACTACAAGGCACTATAATAAATGTTTTTTCTCTTTCCTTTTCTTTTTTTAAATTTTACTTCACAAGATCACTCAACAAAAATGGAACTTTAGATTTAGTTCTAGAATATTCTTTGTGATGCTGTAAATAATTTGAGGGCTTTAATTTATATGCAAAAGCAGCATAATTTATAATCTGATTTAAAGCTAAGGAAAATACTTGGACAGGAATTTCCTTGAGCCAATAGAAAAGACTAACTAATTGCTCAAAGACCATTTTATTCTGTCATATACATGTGTCTCTACTCTCAACAGAAAGAAATTTTTAATGAATGTAAAAATGGCATGGGGGTGGCATCTGACCTCCTTTAATTTCTTGAGGAGGAAGGAGAATCAAGATCAACAGCCCAAGGCTGATTCCTATGAGGCAGAAGTCAGTCATGCCTCCTCTCTCCGCCATCTTTACCAGTTCTGACACCAACCATCCCTTCCATGGCACTCTCCACTTCCCTGCTGGGCAGGATAATCCATTGCAATGGCCACATGTAATTCACAGAGAATACTCCCGATTATGGGGTTTATTAGGGAAGTAACAGGTTACAATTCAGGTTCAGGATACTATTCTTCCATCGGGACAGCCTCTTTTCAGCTGTGCTCACAGGCATGCTTCTCCGGCCCTCAGTTTCTGACATGCTCAGGCAAGTGGTACAAATCTCTTTTAGCTCTGCAGTAAGTGCCCAAAGGAACCCTACTCTGTCAGCAATCCTCCTGCCCAAAAGCACTCAGTTTTCTAGGCCCGTTGGTCGGGAAGCCTACCACACCTCCTCTGCCATCATTTCTCTCCCACCATTTCTCTGCCACTGCTTCTCAAGGTCTCTCTCCCCCTCTGTCTCCTGATTCCAGAAACTTCTTAGTGCAGGGATCCTGGGTCCAAAGGATGCACTGTCCACTCCTGGCTGTTCTTCCTTGGAGGTGGTAGGGTTCCTTCTTTGCTCTAGAATTGTCTCTTTGTAAGCCTAGCAGGATGGCAAGACTGACTGATCCCCTTGTTAGGGTTCCATATACCTTATTAGCATGGTCCCACCCAATCATTTGGTAGGAGTTACAAGATCATGGCAAGAAAGGCCACACAAAAGCATTCTATCATACTTCAATAAAATTTTTAACAGTGGCCTAAAAACATTGCCTTATCCTTTGACGTATGCCATTTTGATCACTTTTCTTCCATGACTACTGTAATATACTCATGAATCAGTGAAAATATGATATACATTGAATCTATATATTTATCTGCATCAGAATCCTTAAAATATTATGGCACTAAGACAGAGAACGGGAATTTGCAAGAGATGGCTATGATTTGTGATGAAAACTCAGTTACCTGAAATGCACGTGAAATATTCAGTAATGTGGTAGAGAGTGTACTAAATATTCTGCATGTGGCATTGCATAGGATCTTTGGTGCAATCTAATGTAATAAGTGCTATTTTATTACCGATTGTATAAGGGAAGGAACTGAACAACCCTATGTGGTACATAAGATTTTATGCTTAATTGTACAAGTGACTTGCCTAAGATGGTAGATGGTGTAGCAGGATTTGAACACAGAAATTCTGACTCCCTCTTCTAACACTACACACCTTGTAACATCTTACCCTGTAAGCCCTTGCGATGAGTAGGAAAATTCTGTGTTCTAACTGTAAATAATTAAGACAGTTTTTAAATAAAGAAGCACAGGCTTTATGGAGTAGATTACAAAATTCACATGAGGTCTTACGCTAAAACTTCAAACATCACAGAAATTTTCAGGGATATGCAATCTTTCTTACCGTCAGTATACTATCTCTTGGTAGAAAAGATTGAGAAGCACTGCTACTGGTATAACCATTACTGTTGTTTATCTTCCTTTCTGAGCCATTCCAAATTTGGGGGAAGGTACCAAAATAGGGAGCAATATCACTCACTCTATGAAAGTAATCTTCCCCACTCCATGAAGTGCTAGGGAATCTAACATTTGTCCTCAGGTTTGAAGGTGCATGGGGCCCTGGTGGCATCGTGGTTAAAAGCGTTCTACCACTAACTGAAAGGTCAGTGGTTTGAATCCACCAGCTCCTAACCACTGTGCCACCAGGGCTCCAAAGAGGAGCATAGGTTTTTCATGTTAATTGTCTTAAAGTCATCATACTTCTTCCTTCAATCACATGCCTTTCAGATTTACAATTAATACAAAGGAAAAAAAAAAAGAAGCCATTTCTTTCACACACAAACCAGCTGTCCTTTTCATCTTTCCTTTCTATGGAAGAAATGTTTACTATATAGATGTTATTTTCTAAAAACCCGCTTTAATTTGTTTCTACTCAAAGGCAAACAAAATAGCATCATTCATACACCATGGGATTTGCATTTTCAGACAATTAAAGTGAGCATACTAAATGTATATAGCACATCAACACAAAACATACGTATCGAAGCTGTTCCTGAAATTCTGCCAGAAGTAAAAAAGAAAAATTAGATATCTTAGTACCTTAGGTTGTATAATATAGTTCATTTGAGACTATATATCAAGGCTTAGAAAGCTACTCAAAACTGCAATGCATTTTAAAACTTCAAAGGACAAGAAAATAGCATGTAAATGGTTTTATTTTCCTTTGTTCTTGCTTTCTTGAGTTGTGAAATAGGAACTCACTGATTCCCATCAAGAGTGATACCTGCAAACCATTCATCTGATAGCAAAACCATGTAATTCTAAAGAAAAGGCTTTTATTTGCTAGGTTAGACATCATTAACTGTGCCCCAAAGCTTACATGAAACCCATGGAAACGTCATCTTTAGACCACACAGTGTAGGTCTTTTTAAAAAAAAAATTAAATTATTCATCAATATTTAAAATGAAGGTATTTCTGAATCTCTAAGTTCTCTGGGAAAGTGAAGTGATTTGCTAACTCCAATGCCCCAAGTGGATGGAGCTGAATAACCACCAGGTCCTCTGAGGGTCCCATTGTCTTTCTCGTTCCTTCTACCCAACCTACTTTATTTCCTCCTACTGCCTGCCTGGTTCTTGCAAGCATTTGAGTTTACACTCCCTGCCCTAACCCGTGTTCCATCCTCCAATATCCACATTTCTGTTCATGGCACATCTATTGCCACAGAGTTTAAGCTTGCAATTGCTCAGTCTTCTGTTTTTCGTCCCATCCTTATCCTTTACTTTCCATCTCCAGTCAGTTTAAAATCTGGATGTCCATTAGTCAAACCACCACTGACTTAGTCTAGGACCTAGGACTTCATGCCTAATTTACTTCTACCAGCTTCTTAGTTTATTTCCTGATTCTCATCTCTCCCACACCTAAGAGATTATTAACCAAAGATATCATCCTAAATTTTTTTCATATTTTTGCTTCCCTTTCTATAGCTACAGAGTCCTTGGGTAGTGCAAATGGTTAACTCTCTCATCTGATAACCAAAAGGTTGGAGGTTGCCATACATCCAATGATACCTCAGGAGAAAGGCTTGATGATCTACTTCTGAAAAATCAACCATTGAAAACCCTTTGGAGCACAGTTCTACTCTGACACACATGACTCCTGCTATGGGAGGCAACCTGATAGCAACTGTTAGTCATATATATAGCTACTGATCTTGCCCGAGTATTTTGGAATTTTTTCATAGTCCCACAACATATTTGGGGTCTCTAAATGCTTCAAATTGTAAATAAAAATGACGGAGCAACCTGAGGTTATTTTTGTCCCCTATCCCAAATGACTGCTTTTGGAAGACTTGGGAACATTCTTGTTTTGCTCTTCATGACTAAAGACCCCTCCCTTCTCCAAGGTCCTTTAACATTTATTATTTGAAACACAATGCTATTATTCCTTTCAGCTTCTGTTTTTCATGAAAGTAAATTCTCTATCCCTGAACAGATCCTCAACCCTTAAATTGTAAGGATTATGTTTTCTTTTATTTAGCAAGTGATGAGCAGAATTAAGTTATAGTCATGCATCGATTGCTTAAAGTCCATGATACATTCTGTGAAATAGGACGTTATGTGATTTGGACATTGTACAAACACCATATTACAGGCAGTCTGGCTTACAGACAACTTGTACTTAAGAATGGATTGCCATAAAGCCTATTATATTAAAATTTTGAATTAAATACAGTGGCTCATAATAATGAACACATGCACTACTTTGTGAAGGTCATGAAAACATTGTGCAGTTTGGAAATGTTTCTTAAGTGTTTTATATGCACAGAAAGGTAAATATATATTATATACAAAAACAAACATTTGACTAATGCTAAATAAGAACCGTATGTACTTGTTCTGGCTTACATACGCATTTAACTTAAAGACAGACTTAGGAATGGACCTCATTCATAAACCAGTGTCTTGGTTATCTAGTGCTGCTATAACAGAAATACCAAAAATGGATGGCTTTAACAAACAGAAGTTTATCCTCTCATAGTCTAGTAGGCTAGAAGTCCCAATTCAGGGCGCTAGCTTCAGGGGAAGGCTTTCTTTCCCTGTTGGCTCTGGAGGAAAGTCCTTGTCATCAATCTTCCTCTGGTCTAGGAGTGTCTCAGTGCAGGGACCCCGGATTCAAAGGACGCGCACTGCTTCTAGCTCTATTTTCTTGGTGGTAGGAAGTTCCCATGTCTCTCTGCTCACTCCCCTCTTTTATATCTCAAAAGACACATCCTAATGTTGTTTATTGAGTTCTGCCTCATTGACATAAACCAAAAAAAACCCAGTGCCTTCGAGTCCATTCCGACTCACAGCGACCCTATATAACTGCCTCTAATTCTGTCTCATTAACATCATAAAGGTAGGATTCACAACACATAGGAAAATCACATCGGATGACAAAATGGTGGACAATCACACAATACTGGAAATCATGGCCTAGCCAAGTTGACACATATTTTTGGGGGACACAATTCCATCCATGACACCCAGGGACTGCTTGTATACAGGAGACATGAGATACACATGTTTCGTGTGGGGGAAACTGTTGTGTTCACTACACCTGGTGACGCCCGCTACATCCCATTCTACCATTGGGATTTCTGAACTCTGTTATAACCTTATGGGACCTACAAGCGTTCAGACTTCCACTAAGTCCCATTCTCTGATTGGGATTTTTTAACTCTGTGAATAAACTTATGGCAACACAGATGTTGGCCAAATGGATGTTATACGATCTAAGAGGTTGAGTAGAAGGAGGGGAGCTGGGAGTAGGTAGATTAGACTTGGAGATGAAAAATATGAGATGGGTTTGGGAGAGTGTTCTGAAAGAGGAAACCAAGATGTATTTTAGAACATGAAGACTCAGAAAAAAGACCAGCTTGGCTGAGTGGTGACCATGGCCACAAAGAATTATACATGAAAGCTGGAGAGGCAGAGGCTAGACTGTGAAAGCCTTATAAATACATTTGGAATTTTTGGTATTTTCTTAAGAGCAATAGCAATGCATTGTAAAACTTTAAATATGGGAGCACTGGGTTCTGGAATGTGATCATTTTGACTTCGTTGCTGTTTTTGGATTTTAAAAAAACTTTTTATTTTGAGATAATTGTCATGTTGACTTTAAAAGTGACCTTTGCTTGGAAAATGATCAGGGATGATAAAAATGTCATGGGAAGAGATGGATATGGAGACTACTATAGCTCTTCAGGAAATCCTGGTGGCATAGTGGTTAAGAGCTATGGCTGCTAACCAAAAGGTCGGCAGTTCGAATCCACCAGGTGCTCCTTGGGAACTCTATCGCCAGCTCTACTCTGTCCCATAGGCTCACTATGAGACAGAACTGACTTGACGGCAATGTTGTTGTTTTTTTTTTTAAAAAAAATAGTTATTCAGGTATCATAGGTATGTTTTTATTTCATTCTTCATTTCTTTGGGGCATTATTGCAACCCTATTCTTCATCTAAGTGTGTAGAGCTAACTCCACACCCTCTCTCCTTGGGGTAGATGCCCAGGCTAGTCAATTAGAATATTCTATCACTCTCATCCCTGTATTGGACCTGGAGGAAATAATACACCCGAAGAGGGCAAACCAGCTTCTTTCTTTCTTTTTTTCTTTTTTGAGGTGAGGCTATGGATGCTGGGATAAAGGTTTCAACTCTTTGGAGAAAGGGGTTGCTAAGTCATGTGATCCTGGGACTGCTGAGGGCATCTTTGCTGCAGCACAGGGAATGCTTAAGAAACAATTCCAGAAGAAAGCAGAGCTAAGTGATAATTTTGATTTCTGTCACTGGAAAGCTCCGGCTATTAAGCTAGGTGGGAACTGATGGTGGTTTAGACCAGCATGGTGGTAGGGAGGATGAGAAAAAAACAGACAGAACAATACACTATACAAAACTGAAGTTAAAAAGAATTAAATATAAGGCCATCCCAGCAATGTAGTCAAAACAGCTGTAATCAAATTTAAGATATTGCACATAAGTGAAAGTATGTACTACATGCAGGACACTCAGTATGTGTTTTTTGAATTTTATCTGATGAAAACTGAGAAATAAAAAGGAGAATTTTTATATGAATTTATTTTGTCACCAAAATTCTGGCATAAGCACGGTATAAAAATGTCTAGCCCTAGCTTTCCAAAGCACAGATGGCCTTTACAATTTCATTTTCTACTTTGTTGTCTTTCCACACAGCTCTGAAGAAGTGTGCTGCCCAGGTGGCAGAACCGAGTGGCACTTCTGGATATGTGCTATATATAGTTATTCTCCCAGGCTGTCTGCTACAGGACTCTGGGCTTTGTTGGGTTTGGCAATCATGCTGTAGTAATTCTGAGACTATGAATTCAGTTAGTCCATGTAGTGACAAGTTACACTCTTAAGTTTCCAAACTATGCAATAATGTGATATTTTGTCAAGGAGTCATACATAACATTAGAATGATATTTAAATAGACTTGATAACCAGGACTTAGATTAAGCCAGTTTTATCAACAATCACTCTGCACTTGCTGTTACACATTTTCACTGGACTGGTTATTTGGGAAATGGACAAAATGGTACCTAAGCATGTCAGTGGAAGCCATCTAAATTTTCTTTTGTATAAAAAAACCAAACCAAACCCATTGCCGTTGAGTCAATTTTGACTCACAATGGTTCAATATTTCCAAGAAGAACAATGTATCGGGAGAGTGTGGTTTAGTGGATTAAGTCGAACAGCTCCCACTGTCACTTACTAACTCCAACAGAACTTTTCAAAGGCATTAGTGATTATGTAAAGCTGTGGCCTTTTCTTCATTCTTGGCTCTTGAATCACACATTCACACTATTATCTACCCACTTGGGGAAATTCTTTTGCCCTGCAGTTTCTGTGATGCTGGGCTTATCTTGTCGTCCTGTACTGTGAATTCATTTTCCAGGATTTTTTTTTTTTTATCACCTTCTCATTCTGTGAGGCACAAGATTCTATTCCCATCTATAACTACATTACTCCCAATATCCAGTCCTCCTGACTGTATTTCATGCCTCTATTTCCCACTATCATAAATACAATTCTCAAATGTCTACATTTTCATCCTGTTAAACTCAACATTCCCAAAACAAAATAATCAATTTTCTTTCTAAATGTGCCTTTAAATATGTTTTTTCAAATAATGTGAGACACAATCAAAATACCATTTAGAGTGTAAAACAAGAAAAAGGAACACATTTGAATAGTTTCTTTTCATAACTGTGTCTAAATGAATTTTCTCATAAAAGCTATAAATTATGTCTAGAATACATTACAATTTCATTCATATTAAATTATATTTTATAAGAGCAAAAAGATGCACCTGCTATTTTCTTCCCACATTATTTCTGTTGACTTCATAATTTGCATTTTTCATAATCGCTTTTGAACAATGGCAGAAACATCAATGTATCTACCATTTCCAACAGTTGATCTCTAATAGCCTATACAATTTATTTTCATCAGCATTTAAGTGACAAGTGCTCACAAGTGGATCCCTTTACTATGTGCTGCTTTGTATTGGTGAGAACTGATATTTATTTGATACTTTGTATGTGACACTGGGAAACCCTGGTGGCATAGTGGTTAAAAGCTACGGCTGCTAACCGAAAGATTGGCAGTTCGAATCCACCAGGCACTCCTTTGAAACTCTATGGGGCAGTTTTACTCTGTCATATAGGATCGCTATGAGTCGGAATCAACTTGACAGCAACGGGTTTGGTTTTTTGTTTTGATGTGACACTGACCCAGTCATTTTAAATATATCAAGTCCTTTAGTCCTCAAGATGATGTTACAAGGTAGCACAAGGTGCTGCAGGTGGAATTTGAACTCTGGATGGTTTAATCAAAAACTCAAGCTATTTTCAGTATGACAAGCTGGCATCTCAATACACCAGGCATGTGCCAGGCAATGCACTAGATATTTTGTGTTTCTTTTCTCTTCTAAGAGGGCATTGGTTTATAAAATGTTGGGAATATACTTTGCTGATCTCTTCTGGTCTCATAACTTTGAATGTAAATATAAAATTTTCCCTCCCCACCTCAATGTGTGCTTAAATAAATGTACTCATGAAACCACAAACAGATACTTAGATTTCCAAAATGAAGCAAACACTGGAGATTTGAGAGGAGTTTTGCTGACCAGATTTATTCTCTCAGCCTAAGTTTACAGAATGGCAATTGTCATGGGTTGAATTGTGTCCCCCCAAAATATGTTTCAACTGGGCTAGGCCATTTGATTCCCAGTATTATGTGGTTGTCCTCCATTTTGTGATGCATCCTGTGTGATGTAAATCCTAATCTCTGTCTGTGGTTAATGAAGCAAGATTAGGGTACATTAAAGAAGATTAAGGTGGGGTGTAACACTCTTACTCAGGTCACAGCCCTGCTGCAAAGTAAAGGGAGTTTCCTTAGAGTGTGGCCTGTATCACCTTTTATCTTACAAGAGATAAAAAAGAGAAGCAAGCAGAGACACATGGGGACCTCATATCACCAAGAAAGCAATGCCGGGAGCAGAGCGCATCCTTGGGACCTGAGGTCCCTGCGCTGAGAAGATTGATGACAAGGACTTTCGTCCAGAGCTGACACAGAGAGAAAGCCTTCCCCTGGAGCTGACATCCTGAATTTGGACTTCTAGCCTACTAAACTGAGACCATAAATTTCTCTTTATCAAAGTCATCCATTTGTGGTATTTCTGTTATAGCAGCACTAGATGACTAAGATATCAAATTAACATGTTGGCAGCAACAATGTATTTTTTTTTTAACTTTGTCCTCGATTTTCAAAATATTTATTTTCATCATATGGAGAGATTTCTTGACAAAAATCTCTTAATTTTCCATTTTCCATTAAAACCTTTCCAGGTAAAATATTTGATGTGAATGTTCATAAAATATCTGTTCTTAATTAACCTAGAAAAGAGGTATTATATCTTTTTCCGTCTTCATATGACCTAAGATGCCAACCTAGCAAAACAGCCCATATTAATACTGAGGAATGTTAAAATCATGCAGACTCTTGATCTCTTTTATATGTTCTATTAAAGTAAAACATGAATAAGTAAAAAATAATAAAAATAAAATTATTATGAAAAGCCCATCTCCCTATCTTTGCCTGGGTTCTCTACAAGAGCAAAGACAGTGAAGCTTATATAAATGTATGTAGAGAGAAATTTACTTTAAGGAAATGTCTCGTGAAATTGTGGGGGCTGGCAAATCCCATATCCATTGGTCAGGTGACAGGCTGAAGACTTCTGCTAGCTCCCTTGGTTGCAAGGGCTGATGAACGCAAAATCTGCAGATCAGGCATCAGGCTGGAGGCCTCTGATGGCTCACAGCATTACAGGGGTTATTGAATCCAAAATCTACAGGTCAGGTGGCAGGCTAGAGACTTACAGACAGGCTTACATCCCAAGAACTAGAGGTCAGGCAATAAAAGCACAGGGTCAAGAAAAGAGAGCAAGCTTTGCTAGAACATCCATTTATATGCTGAAGGAAGGTCACATTCACATGGAAACTCACCTTTCATCTGATCGGCTGCTCACGTCAGCTCACAAAATAAAAGATAAATACATAGTGTCTGCGAAACCACTGAGAACCATAGCCTAGCCAAGTTGACACATAGCATTAACTATCATATTATCTAGCAAGAAAAAAAAATAAATCCTTTTTCATTCATCTTTCTTGGGAATAGGCATAAATATGGATCTTTTCCATATTTGCAACCTTAGGGTAGGCAAAAAATTCTTAGAAAAGGCACAAAAAGTATGAATCATAAAAGAAAAAGGATAAAAATGGACTTACTAAAATTAATGGTTATATCATAAGACACCATTAAGTAAATAAAGAAGCAAGCTGTAATGGAGAAAATATTTGCAATACATATAATTGACAGGTGTTTGTTATACAGAGTATATAAAGAGTTCTTACAACGAAAGAATAAAATAAACAACCCATTACCATGGACTGCCAGAAGAATGAACAAATCTGTCTGGGAAGAAGTACAGCCACAATGCTCCTTGGAAGAGATTATGGTGAGACTTCTCACATACTTTGGACATGTTATCAGGAGGGATCAGTCCCTGGAGAAGGACATCATGCTTGGTAAAATAGAGGGTCAGCGAAAAAGAGGAAGGCCCTCAACAAGATGGATTGACACAGTGGTTGCAACAATGGGCTCAAACATGGCAACAATTGTGAGGATGGTGCAGGACTGGGCAGTGTTTCATTTTGTTGTACATAGGGTTGCTGTCAGCTGGCATAGACTTGAGGACACTTAACAACAACATTATAAATGAGAAAAATATTTCAACAGACACTTTATGAAATAAGATATACAAATGACAGATAAGCATACGAAAAGATGCCAAAAAACACTAGTCACTGGGGAGATTCAAATTAAGCAACAACAATATAGCAATGCATGCCTATTGGAATGTTAAAAATTTAAAAGATTGACAATACCAAGTGCTGACAAGTATCTGGAACAATTGAAGTTTCCAGCAGTTGCTATGGAAATATCTAATAGTACACTTACTTTGGAAAAGAGTTTGGCAGTTTCTTTAAAAATTAAACAGGCACTTTGCATATGACCCAGCAATTTCACTTCTGAATTTTTAACCAGAAGCAATAAAAATCTATACCATATTTTTATGCAAATGACAGGTGCCTTCTGCGTTTGTTTGCCAGTCACACCCTCCTCCCAAGAGGCACATTCACAACTGACACCATGCTAATCTTCTACCACATGTTGCTGTAAAAAAAAATTAGCATAGCATGCTTAGGAGGGAGGCATGGCCGGTAAACAAATGCAGAAGATGCACATTATTTGCATAAAAATATGGTGAGTATATATATACATATGTTTATAACAGCTTTATTCATACTAGTCAAAAATTGGAATGGTTATTCAAAAGGTACTACATCCATAAATTGGGATCTATCTAGTAAAATCAAAAATTTAAACACCAAGACACACAGCATATCTTAAACACAGTAACATTATGCAGAATGAACGAAGTAAGACACAAAAGGGTACCTACTGTATGATTTTATTTACATGATGTTCCATGGGGAAGAGGGCAGAGGGGACAGGGGGATCTAATCTAGCATAATAGGAAGTAGATTTGCATTGGTCTGGGAAAAGAATGAGTGCTGGAGGGTAGAGACTGATTGGAAAGGGACACAAGGGAAGCTTGTTGAGGTAAATCTCCAATATCTTGATTTGTGGTGGTTATTTGAGTAAATAGAAACCCTGGTGCCATAGTGGTTAAACGCTACAGCTGCTAACCAAAGAGCTGGCAGTTCAAATCTGCCAGGCGCTCCTTGGAAACTCTATGGGGCAGTTCTACTCTGTCCTATAAGGTTGCTATGAGTCGGAATAGACTTGACAGCACTAGGTTTGGTTTTTTGGTTACATGAGTGCATATATTTTTTAAATTCATTAAACATAAAATGTGTGCATTTTATTATATATAATTATGTCTCAATAAATTTTAATTAAGAACAAAAACTTCACTAGGAATAGCTAAACATATAAGATACAGAGCTGATGATAAACTCAGTGAAATGGAGGACAAGCTTTAAGAAATGACAGATACAGAAGTGAGATGGGGATATCTGGCACATGCACAATTGGTGCTTTCTTAAAAAAAAAAAACTCAGAAATAATGAAACACGAAATATTTCAGACATAATGGAACATTTTTTTTCTGAATGAAAGCACAACTTGTATATGCAGACAGACATGGGATCATGTGCCAAGAAAATCTGATATAGAATAATAATGACTGAGACATGTCCTAAGGATCCCTGGTGGCACAGTGGTTAAAGTGCTCAGCTGCTAGCTGAAAGGTTGGTTGTTTGAACCCACCAGCCGCTGCTCAGGAGAAAGATGTGGCAACCTGCTTCTGTAAAGATTTACAGCCTTGGAAACTCTATGTGGCAGTTGTACTCTGTCCGATAGGGTTGCTATGAGTCGGGATGGACTTGACAGCAGTGGGTTTTGGTTTGGGGAGATATGATCTGAATTAGCACTAAACCACAAGGATAAAATAATAACCATAATAATAAGTTTATGCTATACTGGCAGAAAAAGTCACCTATGGGGAGGGAAATTCAGGCTTCTCTACAGTAGCATTTCAGTTGCAGAACACCATGAACCAAGGTGTTAGAGTTTTGAAGAAAATAAAGCAAGACCCAATAATTTTATACCTAGGCAGCTTTCTCATTTTTAGGCAACTTAAATATATTTGGTAACAAGTATGGACTTTATGAGTCCTTCTTGGAGAAGAGATTATTTGATGGGAAATGGTTAATTAAGAGGTGAATTCTAAAAGAAAATTTAGCCATGGAAGAATTGCAGTAGGAAATTGCTACCAGTGAGCTTTGAATTGATTTAAATATGGTACCATCTCAAAATAAATGCAGGAATTATGGTGAAAAAAAATTTACCATATAGTATAAACGATAAGAATGTAAGAATGTCATTTCTTAAAGCTTGTCCTCCATTTCACTGAGTTTATCATCAGCTCTGTATCTTATATGTTTAGCTATTCCTAGTGAAGTTTCTGTTCTTAATTAAAATTTATTGAGACATAATTATTACTACTAGTAATAATAATAACAACAATAACCAGGAGGAAGAGGAGAAGAAGAATTAGAGGACAGAGGAAAGAAGAGATTGTGGGAGCAGCTGCTATTACATTAATATTATTTTTCATAGTGGAGGTGCAATAGATAATGCTTATATTAATAAATGAAGAAAGCATGTATGTGCTTTTTAAGAATAGTCACCAGGAAAACACATTAACAAGGGGGGACGAAACAAAATACACTTGGAGTATAAATACAAAACAAAAAGAAGAAAAGATTTTCACTTAAAAAAATAAAAACCTATCTTCCACTTTATTTTAAGAAAGAATATTACATCTATTCAAGCAAAAAAAAAAACCATCTATAAGTGAATAAATTCATAATTTTTGTAGCATATTTAATGCTGAAGAATACATAAGCACTGTCTATAATTTCCTCAGAGAAATAAAACAAATTTTAACAATTAGGTAGACAGGAAAATTGTCATCCTAGGATCATAAACTCTAGTTGTGTGCCTTTGAATAACTCAACTTCTCTTTGCCTCAGTTTTCTCATGTGAAAATTTAGAATAATAACAGTCAAATTAAATTAAATGCTATAATACTTATAATACCCGTGGAACAATTACTTGCACATAGTGCGCATTCAAGAAATGTTAATTAGTTTAAAGCCTAAGTCAGATTGTTTCAAACATGGATGAACTCAGGGAATTCAGAACCTCTTTGTCCTTCTTGAAAAAACTATACTTAATGATGAAACCTAAGCACCCAAAATATAAATGGATGGATGGAGTGATGGTGGTAAAGAGAATGGCTGTGAGTAAAGAACTATGGAAATTATGGTTACAGAAAATACTATAAGTTTTGTAAAGTTTGATAGTATAGGACTAATGGTATTATTAATATGTCAGGAGCAGAGAGTTGCACTCTGTGGGAATTGGCTGATTCTCTCATCTACTAGGCAGCTGATAAGTTAAATATTTGTGACGGTATTACTTAAAGACCTAAAGTTAATCACCAGAAGGACTAAAATCAGATATAAACATTCCAAATCATCAGAAAAAAAAAATCAATAATTTTTAAAAAGATAAATTATAGGCTATAGAGTTAAACATTAAAAAAAAAAAAGTTATTGAGAGTCTCAAAAAGCAGAATGCCAAAACAAATATAAATAACAGATCTGAAACCAAAGATAACTGTTAACTCAATAAAAATAAATGGGTTAAACTTACTTAACAAAAACAAATCCCTGATTTGTTAAAAATGCAATACCTAATAACATGCTTTATATGAGAAAAGCTTTTGCAATAAAGTAACTCTAAAAACTATAAAATGAAAAGTATTGATAAAGAAATACTAAGAAATGTAAATTAAAAAAAGGTGGCGATATTATCAGAAAAAGTCCAATTCACTGCTGAAAGCAATAAAAGGGAAGAAAGACTTTAGTGATAATGTTCACATATCACATTAAACAACTAATTGACATGAATATTTATGTACTAATAACAGCATCAAAAGTCATGAAGTACTCAAAAGAAAGCACACAAAAACTAGAAATGGGTATAGATTAAAATAATATTAATAAGGTTCTTCTCTTACATACTCACGTATGTCTTAAACTTTAAAAATGAAAAAAAATCTTTTAAAGTAAAAATCCTCAAAAAGGAAGCTTCAATTATTTTCCAAAGAAGAAATCATTCAAATCACAAAATAAAAACTATAGGTTAATAACTGGAATAGAGGAGGAAATAACCATCTAAAGTATATACTGTGAAGTCAGAGAATCTGGGTTAGAGGCCCTCTGATTAAAAAAAAATAGTTCAAACCACAGATTTCTCATTATTAAACATGAGAATAATAATGGTAAGCAGGATGTATACCAAACATATATATACTGTGTTCAGAGGTTTACATGAGATCATTTAGTTCTTAACTTAGTAATGGGAAGTTAATAAGTGTTCAATGCGTGTACGTCATTAGCCCACTCCAATATTTGTTTATAGAATGATGGAAATTCAGAAATGTTAGGAAACTCAATGCCATCTAGTTTACTTCTGCCTTTTTCATCCTATAATTCCTTTATTTTGCAAGTCAAGTATATATTTCTCTGGGAAGATTTCAGAATACGCCTTTTCTTTGTCCAGCATTTTTTTTTTTTTTTAGCTTACTGCTTTGTTAAAATTCTATGCCTTGTAAAATACCTATATTGTGGTACCTAACACTTCCTACCTGTATTATTTTTTGAAGTGTCAGTCTCCTCTATTGCCTTTATGAGATTCTTGCCTACACTATATTATTCACCCTTAACCACTCAATTCCTAGCTTAGTAAAACCAACCACTGAATTCCTAGCTTAGTATCTAGTGTAAAGTAGGTATGGAATTCCAGTTTGATGAATGAATGAATAAATCTGTTATCTTCTTGGTTTGCCTTGGTGTGTAAGACTTGTCTTGACAGCAGTACTTTTTGTCCACACAACTATGTAAATGTAGTAGAACTTCCAGGGGAAAATGGACAGTAAAGAGAATACATTGGAGACAGTGATAACTTGGTCAAAGAAATAGCTAGTCTGAATGAACCTCCTATTTTTTACCCTTAAGTTTAAAGATGCAGGTAAAGTAATCTAAAAGGTAAGAGAAAATAAATTATAAAACCCAATTTGGTTTTCACTATAAAATGGTTTTGTAATACAAAAGAATAAAAACTTGGCTATGCTAAAATGCAAACACCAGAATGGAGGGAAGAAGGAGAACATTCATTTCATTATGAGTTTTATAAATTGCCAATCGTTCTAATTCCTTAATACTGTACTAAGAATCCTTTGGATAATGTGTATGTTAAAGTTTCTAGCCAGTTCAGTCTTGTTGTTATTAGGTGCCTTTGAGTCGGTTCCGACACAGTGACCCTATATACAACAGAACAAAACACTGCCCGGTCCTGCGCCATCCTCACAATCATGTTTGAGCCCATTGTTGCAGCCACAGTGTCAACCCATCTTGTTAAAAGTCTTTGTCTTTTTCACTAACTCTCTGCTTTATCAGGCTTGATGTCCTTCTCCAGGGACTGGTCCCTCTCTGATAACATGTTCAAACTATATAAGATAAAGTTTTGCCATCCTTGCTTCTAAGGAGAATTATGGCTGTATTTCTTCTAAGACAGATTTGTTCATTCTTTGGAAGTCCATGGTATGTCCAATATTCTTCGCCAGCATCACAATTCGAAGTCATCAATTCTTCAGTCTCCTTTATTCATTATCTAGCTTTTGTATACATATGAGGCAATTAAAAGTATCATGGCTTGGGTCAGGCGTACCTTAGTCCTCAAAGCGACATCTTTGCTTTTTAATATTTTAAAGAGATCTTTTGCAGATTTTCCTAGTGCAATATGTTGTTTGATTTCTTGACTGCTGCTTCCATGAGCATTGATTGTGGATCCATGTAAAATAAAGTTCTTGACAACTTCAATGTTTTCTCCATTTATCATGACGTTGCTTTTTGGTCCAGTGGTGAGGGTTTTTGCTTTCTTTATGTCGAGGTGTAATCCGTAATGAAAGTTATAATCTTCAATCTTCATCAGTAAAAACTGCTTCAAGTCCTCTTCACTTTCAACAAGCAAGTTTGTGACATCTGCATATCACATGCATATCACAGACTTAATCAGTCTTCCTTCAATCCTGATGCCCCATTCTTCTTCATATGGTCCAAATGCTCGCGTTATTTGCTCACCATACAGATTGAATAAGTATGGTGAAAGGATACAACCCTGATGCACATCTTTCCTGATTTTAAACCATGCAGTATCCCCTTGTCTTGTTCAAATGACTGCCTCCTGGTCTATGTACAGGTTCTGCATTAGTACAATTAAGTGTTCTGGAATTTCCGTTCTTTGCAATGTTATCCAAAATTTGTTATGATTCACACAGTCAAATGCCTTGACATAGTCAATAAAATACTGGTAAACATCTTTCTGGTATTCTTTGCTTTCAGCTAAGCTCCATCTGATATCAGCAATGATATCCCTTGTTCCACGTCCTCTTCTAAATCCGGATTGAATTTCTAGCAGTTTCCTGCTGATGTACTGTTACAACCATTTTTTAATTATCTTCAGCAAAATTTTACTTGTATGTGTTAATGATATTGTATAATAATTTCCACATTCTGTTGTATCACCTTTCTTTGGAATGGGCACAAATACAGATCTCTTCCGGGCAGCTGGCCAGATAGCTGTCTTCCAAATTTCTTGCCCTAGATGACCGATGGCTTCCAGCATTGCATGCATTTGTTGAAACATTTCAGTTGGTATTGAGTTCAGACTTAGGGCCTTTCTTTTCTACAGACTGCCTCAAAAATATGAAACATGCATAAGGGTATCATTTGAAAGTATCTCATAAACACAATTATTAAATACATCTTTATTTTCAATCTTTAAAATAAACCAATATGTAATGCCTAGAATCTTAAGTTAGATTTGTGTGATTTTTTTCTATTTATAGTATTTAGCTATATGAAATTGAATATAAACCTGATTTTTGCTAATTGTGAAAAAGACATTATTTTACCTCAAGGATAAACCATTGCTCCTGAAGTCATCTTTTAGCTAAATAATAGATTGACCCATAAAATAAAGGTATCACTCATGAATAGTGTGCTTCTTTAAAAAAAAAAATCAGCTAAATGAGACCAAATGGTCAATAATTACTTTAAAACAAAGATGACAATGTACAGGGGCAAGGAAACTAGATTAAAGGAAAGAGAGTAACCAAAGCAGAAATAATGAGAATGTTCACAGATTGTGAAGAATGTAACCAATGTCAGTGAGCTATTTGTATAGAAGTTGTTGAATGGGGACCTAAACTGCTATGTAAACCTTCACAGAAAACACAAAATAGTATTTAAAAAAAAAAAAAAGAGTAAACCATTATTATTTGAATAGAAATCACAGGTAGTACTTATTGGAATAGGCATTATCTTTCTTGATAATCACCAATGATCAGTATCTTTTTAATAGCTTTACTTTCTGAGTCATTTTCACCACAGCCAAGTGGTGCCATATGAAGCGATATTGTTTTCCATCTGTATTCCTGATTTTGTGTCCCACAAAGCTAATGGGTTCCAAGTTTTAGAACACACATTGATACAGGAGGGAAATAACTTTAGCAGGTGGAGAGGAGTGAAACTGCCTTAAAAATCCATGCCTTACTGACAAGAATATTCCATAAGTGGATAGCAAGGAGACATTCAAAGTGAGAGGAAGCATACACAAAAGAGAAAGAAGCATTATAATTAAATTGCATTAGGCTTCAAAACTATAATTTACTAAATTCATATGTTGTTCGTATCTTGTGAAATGATTTTAATTAAAGAGGTGTTTTTCTTTAAATGTTCAAACTATGCTGTCAGTATGACTTTAAAATTTCCCTACTTTATTATTTTTTTCTTCTGATGTGCCATTTAAATGCAATATAGCTCCAGTCTTCAGGCATAAACATTTAAATAGGTGTCTAGCCACTATCTATTTTTTTTTGGTCTCAGAACATTTTGGTACAATTTAAGCTCATCTTCTTATATCCCTATTGGGTTTGGAATAATGATATCAGATGATGTGAATCCCATAAAAAGAAACAAAGCTAGTGGGCCATAAGAGCCACCAAAATATAGCTACACTAAAACCGTTTATCATCAAAAATATGTTTAGGTTCTGTAATTTTACTTTCTTTATTCTGCTTTTGATCCTGTGTTTCTGCATCTTTTTTTTCTGACTCAGTCTTTACTGACAGGCCTCAGAGATGCCTTTATCTACACTTATTACCTGTGGGCCTAGCCTTCCCTCTACCTAATGAGTAATGAAACTGAAAGGAAAGCCGATAGACTATGTCCTAGGATCGGCGAAGTCTAATTGCTAGAGTCTCTCCTACGTGCTTAGCTGCCTTCTGTCCTTTTTGAGATAAGGGGTGAATAAGTACACACATAAACACCTACATTCATTGATTGCCTAATCATTCATACATTCAACACATATTTATGGAGTGCTAATATATGCTTTGGAGCCCTTGTGGCACAGTGGTTAAGCGCTTATCTACTAACCAAAGATTGGCGGCTGGTACCTACCAGCTACTCCTTGGGAAAAATATTTGGCAGTCTGTTTCTGTAAAGATTTCTAGCCTTGAAAACCCTATGTTTCAGTCTACTCTGCTCTACAGAATTTCTGGGAGTCAGAATCGACTTCAGGGCAATGGGTTTGGTTTTGAACATATGCTTAAGGAGCCCTGGTGGTACAATGGTTAAGCACTTGGTAGGCAGTTGGAACCTACCAGCCACTCCAAGGGAGGAAGGCCTGGCAATCTGCTCCTGTAAAGATTACAGCCAAGAAAACACTATGGGGCAGTTCTACTCTGTCGTATAGTGTTGCTATGAGTCAGAATCAACTCCACAGCAACGGGTTAATATATACTTGGCGCAGTTCGAGATAATTAGATACTTTGGGAAAACGAGGTAAGCAACTTTCTTCTCCTCACAGAGCTTATGGGCTAATAGAAATCATTTTAACGCAACATTTTCGTGTGCCTGTCTTAATGAATTTCCCTAAACTTGGCAATTTTCTCTGGAGACCTACGTTAACTCTTTAAACTGCTCCTCCCGAGCTGATTCTGTGAACCTGCCCAAATGTGTACTCTGGCCGTGATATGTTAAAGAAGCAAGGGTCTGTCTAGCATGTATTGCATTGTTATAGGACCTCTCGAGAGAGAAAAATCTCAGCGTTTTTATAGGACAACAGGGTGCAACTATGATCAATGAGTGAGATATGCCTTGTCAAGCTCTGCAATCGACAACAATGACCCACTAATCGTGCAAAAGTCAGAATAACTCTCCAGTCTTCTAAGCTGAGGCTCTGAGACTTCCCGTGAAGCCCTTTGCTGACAGTTCAATTGTTCTACTTGTATAAAACCAAAAGACCAACCCAGTCACCATCAAGTCAATTTCAACTCGTGACAACCCTATGCATCACAGAGTAGAATTGCTCCCTAGAGTTTTCTTGGCTGTAATATTTATTGAAGCAGAGCCTCAAGACTTTCTTCTGAGTTGCCACTGGGTGCATTAGAAATGCCAAACTTCTACTGGTAGAGTTAGTGAGAAAAGCATTTCCTACATGATAGGATTTTGTACATGGGAAAGTTAATTTGGGGGTATTATAGAAAGCAGAGATCAAGGGGCAGTCATTCGAACAGAACAAGAGGATACTGCATGGTTTAAAGTCAGGAAAACTGTGCGTTAGAGTTGTATCCTTTCACCATGATTAGTCAATCTGTATGCTGAGCAAATAATCCGAGAAGCTGGACTATATGAAGAAGAACCCGGCATCAAGATTGGAGGTAATCTCCTTAACAACCTGTGTTAAACAGATGACACAACCTTGCTTGCCGAAAATGAAGAGGACTTGAAGCACTTACTGATGAAGATCAACGACCACAGCCTTCAGTACAGATTGCACCTCATGAAGAAAACAAAAAGTCTCACAACTGGACCAATAAGCAACATCAGGATAGACAGAGAAAAGATTGAAGTTTTCAAGGATTTCATTTCACTTGGATTCGCAATCAACTGCCATGGAAGCAGCAGTCAAAAAATCAAAAATGCATTGCATTGGGCAAATGCTGCAAAAGACCTCTTAGAGTGTTCAAAAGCAAAGATGTCACCTTGAAGACTAAGATACGCCTGACCCAAGCCATGATATTTTAATTGCCTTATTTGCATGTGAAACCTGGTTGATGAATAAGGAAGACCAAATTAAAATTGACACCTTTGAATTGTGGTGTTGGCTGAGAATACTGAATATACCTTGGACTGACAAAAGAACCAACAAATCTGTCTTGGAAGAAGTACAGCCAGAATGCTCCTTAGAAGCAAGGATGGCAAGACTTCATCTCGCATTCTTTGGACATGTTATCAGAAGGGACCAGTCCCTAGAGAAGGACATCATGGTTGATAAAGTGAGGGTCAGCAAAAAGAGGAAGATCCTCAACGAGATATATTGATACAGTGGCTGCAACAATGGGCTCAAGCATAACAATGAATGTGAGGATGGCGCAGGACCAGGCAGTGTTTCGTTCTGTTGCACATATGGTCGCTATGAGTTGGAACTGACTCAAGGGGACCTAACAACAGCAACAAGAAAACAGAGTAGTTGGATGTCAGTACTCTTGTAGCATTTGGAGATCCATACCTCATGTTTTGTGGCTGACTTTTCAACATGAATTTTGTGGCCTAGGAAATTAACTTGCAAAAGGATCCTCAGAGCAGAATGTCAGGCTATTTTAATGTAGAACAGACATAATTTCTTTTTTCAAATATTAAAGTAGTAGAAAATCACATCTTTAGTGAATTTAATAAACTATTTGAATCAAAAGTAAAAACATAAAAAATCCACACATTTGAAATAATTTTCAAAAACAAATAAAAAGCACTGCATTCTTAAACACCAATACAACATTATGAGGCAGTGGGAAGATGGGCTCAGGTTGAGAGTTGGGGGTGTGATAGAAGGATTCACAGATGATGGAACTTGGTTCCTAATAAGGAAAGCATGTACCTAAGTCAAGCATTATGATGAAATCTACTGTCACAATCATTGTAACAGGAGGCATTAACTCCTCTAAAAAGCCACACTCGATTTTAATTCTTCAGCTGTCCTCGTCTTTTTCAAGATCCATCTCTGACATACAAAGGCATTTCTACTCTAAATTACCCCTCTTCCTGCCAAAAGGCTTGATAATCACCCTCATGATTCTGTTTTTCTTCTAGGAGGCAGCAGTGGTTTACTATAGTGCTACTGTCATCCCTATATTTTAGAATGAGGAAGTATGAAGTGTGGAGGAATGAGGGGCAAGGGTTTGGAAGAAGAATGAATAAAGACACGTATGAGGATAAATATGTGGATCATGGCTCATGTATTGTATGTACTGGCACTTACTTGAGACATAAGCCTTGATGTGCCCTGTCATGTTGTAGGACACTATCCTTTAAGGTGTTGACTTCAACTATTTTTATTAAAATATTTCTCAATTATTAAGTTACATATAATCGGCTTATCTTTATATGTCCTACATAATCTACAACTAAAGAATTAAGTGAAAGCAATATAGACTTAAAAAAAAAAAAAAAGACTTAAAGTAAGTGTTAAATTAACTTCTATGTCAGTCCAGTAAGTGTGTGGGTATAACCACTAAAAAACCACTAAGTAATATAAAATCAGGAAAACGTCTAAATCTTGGCTATCTTTCTGGTTATCCTCTAAACACAGTCTACTATTATAATTTTCATAGGCTGGAAAGTTACTTTTATTATAGAAAGTAGTTATAATTCAAGCATTACTAAAAGAATAATATATATTTTTTCTTTTTAAAGGAAAAGTAAACAAAGGTAACAATCCCTGACGCTGAATATACTAAAGGAAAGTAATATCATTCCTCAAAAGCAACTGAGAGCCCTTTTCTGCAGTAAACCATGCCTTAAACAGACTCTTGCGTACTCACAGAGCTTGGACCAGCGCTGAGAACATGCTTGATCAATACACCTAATTTTTTTTTATTGTAAAAAACTGAAAAAATTAAACATTTATATATTATGATATGATATGATATTTTGGTGTAAATATTTTATTATTCACATATATACTCTGTGAATAATAAACTCAGAGTATATCTGCAAATAATATTTATGGAACAAGTTGCTTTTCTGCATCTGTGCTATGGATATTTTGTGATACCTTAATTCTATCAACACTTTTCTCTATTCGACTTGTTGTGAAATCTTATTTTTACAGAATGCCCTGATGCTATCTGTCCTTCACTTGTTTAAAACATATCATGAACGTATTAGTCAACTTCTTTGTTTTCTTGACAATCCCCAACAAGTTATATCCATTGGTATCAAAAAACCATACACACAAACGTAGACTATGATTTTCCCTTTAGGGTTTCAATCTTAAGTTGCTCATCAAAATGACTTGGAATATGTTTAGAATAATTTTTTTAACATTGTCAATAAATTGAACATGTAAAATTGTGTTAGTGTTGGTATATATGTTAAGATTCTCTTTTGGGCTTCGATGCAAATTATAGGTGAATAAACACCTTGTTCATTTGGAGCAAGTGTATAGATGTGTAGATGTGCAAAGATTAGTCAAGCAGGGATTCTATGAGGAAGAAAGCAAATTTATGTAGTCGGAGTGAGGTATTCCTCATCACATAGCAGACAGCACTAAAAAAAAAAAAAAATTTTTTTTTTTTTTTTTTTTTGGGGACAAATGAGGCACAAGGCTCATTTCTTCAACTACTTAGAGCTAGCTCCAACCTCTACTTCCTCTGTTAGATTTAGGGACAGCATTGTTTTCTTTATTAACTCATTTCCAAGGTTTGTTCCTTCTGTGCTTTATCAACAACATCCCAAGCCCAAGCCCATTGCCATCGAGTTGATTCCGACTCATAGAGATCCTACAGGACACAGTAGAACTGCCCCATAGAGTTTCCAAGGAGTGCCTGGTAGATTTGAACTGCCAACCTCTTGGTTAGCAGTTGTAACACTTAATCACTACATCACCAGGGTTTCCCAACAACATCCAGGGACTACAAATCACAAAATATAAATATAGATAAACTTATTTCTAAAACACAGGGAAGGACTCTGGTGGTCCAACTGTTAAACATTTAGCTGCAATTTGAACTCACCGAGCAGCTCTGTATAAAACCCTATGGAGCAGTTCTACTATGTCACAGGGGGTCCTTATGAGTCAAAATTCTCTTGTCAGCACTTAATAACAACAAAAGAGAGAGAAATGAAATGACACTGTAGTGAATACTTGTATTACTAGCATTCACCTTCCTTATAGCAAGAGTCCCTAATTTTAGATTGGTGACCCACTGCTTTCACTTTAGGGCTAAAGCACATGCTGAAAGCCTAAGTGTGGTGTGATGGATCACTTTTGTGTAGCCTTTCTCACTAAGGTCTTGTAACTCCCACCCAGGTGATCGAGTGGGTCTGTGCAAACAAGTCAGTTGTGGCCCACTAAGGGAATTGGACAGTTTTGCCATCCCGCTAGCCTTAGAAGAGAGCCAATTCCAGAGTAGGAGAGGATCTCACCCCCACCAAGGAAAAGGAGCCAAGAAAGAGCATGACCCGGAATCCCTGGACTGAGATGCTCCTGGAAACAGGAGATTGAGAGAGAGAGAGCCGTAACGTGGAAGATGGCAAGAAGTGGTGGCAGAGAAAAGGTGGCAAGAGAGACTGGCAAGAGATGGTACAGTGGGCTTCCCAGTCCATGGAGCAAGAAAGCTGAATACCTTTGGGCAAGAGGCTTGCTGTAGGAGTAGGGTGGCTCTGGGCACTTTGTGGAGCTAGGTTTGCTGACCCACAAAGCTAGAGTTGAGCCCTTTTGGGATGAGGCTTACAGGTGGAGTGGGGTGCCTCTGGGCACTTACAAGCAGAGCTAAAAGAGCTCTGTAACACTTGCCCGAGCAGGGCAGAGGCCGAGGGACCAGAGAGAGTGTGCCTTCAGGCACACCTGAGAAGAGGCTGTACTAATAGAAGAACTGTATCCTGAGTATTCCTGAACCTGAACGGTAACCTGTTACTTCCCTAATAAACTCCATAATCGTTGAGTATGGTCTGTAAATTCTGTGTGGCCATTGCAATGAATTATCAAACCCAGCAAAGAAGTAGAATGTGTCATGGGAGGGACCAATGGTGTCAGAATTGGTAAAAGATGGCGGAGAGTGGAGGCATGTTTGACCTCTGCTTCATAAGAATCAGCCTTGCGCTATTGATCTTGATTCTCCTTTCCCCTTGTGCAGTTAGAGTAGGTCATATGCTGCCCCCATGCCATTTTACACTAAGCAAGTCAATATTTTGCATTTCATTGATCTTAAGACTATTTTCTTATTGTGTCCATAAAACAAACAAGAACAGCTTAACAATTTTGTTGCCGTTAGGTGCTGTCAAGTCAGTTCCAACTCATAGCGATCCTGTGCACAACAGAATGAAACACTGACATCCTCACAATCATTATGCTTGGGCCCATTGTTGTAGGCCCTATCTCAATCCATTTCTTTGAGGGTCTTCCCGTTTTTTTTGCAGACCCTCTACTTTACCAAACATGATGTCCTTCACCAGGGACTGGTCCCTCCCAATAACATGTCCAAAGTATATGAGACAAAGACTTGCCATTCTTGCTTCTAAGGAGCATTCTGGTTGTACTTCTTCCAAGACAGATTTGTTCTTTCTTCTGGCAGTCTGTGGTATATTCAACATTCTTTGTCAATGCCATAATTCAAAGGCATCAATTCTTCTACAGTCTTCCTTATTCATCGTCCAGCTTTCACATGTGTATGGGGCAATAGAGAACACCATGGCAATGGATATTATAATTTACAAACACTTCATCCACTCTTAGCGTATAACCTGATGTGATTTTTAGAGGACATGCTATTACTTATAAAATTTAACTTTTGACCTCACAGCTTCGCTTCTAGGAATTGATCCTATAGAAATAGATATTCAGGTAGAGAATGATGTATACTCAGTGTTGTCTCTTGAGTCTATACCAACATTATTAAATAATAAAAAACAAGAAAAACATAAATGCTCATTAATATGGGAGCAAGTAAATAAATAATAAGATATATATATGTATATTTTTTTATATATATATATGAAAGCCATTATAAAAGCATGACATAAATCTATGTCTACCAGTATGAAAATATGGCCCAAATATACTGTTAAGTGAACAAAGTAGCAAAAATTAAGAATACTATTAAGAATACTGTGATCTCTTTTCTAAAATTCCTACTAGTATTACTATTACTATTTTTACTGCTATTACCACTATGGTTACTACTCTCACTGTTACTGCTACTAATAACAACGTATGTAAGAATTTGGAATCACAAACCTGGTTATACAAAATATATTAAATTTTTCTTTTATTTCTTCACATTAACTGGCATCTGACTCTGAGTTCCTTTTCTAACCATGACGGCAAGGTTTTAGTCTTGGTCATTAATGACCCTACCCTTTCCTTGGGATATTAAAAATGCCTCAGATTTTAACTGGTGCCATAAAAACAGAAAATCCCATTTAGTCATCAGTCTTTGGTCTCCTATAGTTACTATTAGAATTTGCACTATTCCAGCCCGGAGGCCATTCAAAACCAGTGGTTCTGCTGATTCTGATTCCTGCTAGGGCACTTCAATCTTTGTGTCCATAGACACCCTTGTGTTTGGATACTGCCCATTGGCACACCATGATTCTTTCTCCTTAGAAGTCTTTGTATCTATCTTCTGTGGGGCTGTGGAGAAAATATTTTTATCTTTCTGCACAGTTAGGGCTTTCTGAGCATATTATACTGGAACTTGGGGGCTGGACTAAAAGAAGTTAACTTACAACTAAAGAATGCCAAGGAGATTTATTTCCTGGAGGTATGTGTTTGCATTTCAAGGGGAAGACTAGACCTAGGACCTTGGAGCTATCCTGGGTTATAAAACTGAGATTTTATTTTGTCCCTGGAAAGGTTTATTTACATTCCAAATGCAAGAACACAGAATCATTCCCATTATGCTTCCAAGCAGACTCTCTAAGTAGGGGGGGCAGAAGCTGCCTCTTCCTCATAAGCAAACACAAAGTTTCATATTTGGGGGGTTCGTTGCCTACTGTCAAACCATTATGTGTAAAACGTGTTAAAAACAAAAGTTTCACAATATTATATTTGTGTATAAACTCATATAAGCTTTATTTTCCAGTTCATGAACCTGAGAACATCTGGGATTGAAGTCAGACAAGAATTCCAAAGCAGGGTACAAAGTACAAGGGTTTTATAGGCACATACACACAAGAACTAGGAAGTTTATATTGGGAAATTTTCAGTATAACTTTTGCTGGTGAGCATTTTCTTTCCTAATTTGAGATAAAGGGGATATTTTGAACTAGGTTAAACTGAGCAGGCAAGTCCTTATTGGCTAGCTTAGGTTTCTGTTTCCAGGAGAATCAATTGATTGACTTGAATTTTGTCTCCTGGGAAGGTTAGGTATTTACAAGAAATAAAAATTTAGGTTTTGGCTGGCTGACGTGGGGTTCAGCACAAGTGACTCTGTTGCAGACCAAGGCTTCCCAGCTTGGGACTAAGCCCTGCCTAGGTTCTTGCCTTCTACTGGCCAAGAATGACCAGGAGAGGCTAAAAGGTTCCACACGAACGAAGATTTATTAGCAACAGAAAGACTGTAAAGGCTCGAGAGCGGGGAACAGAGAGGGACCAAGCAATGCTAGCCTTTGTTACCCAGAACAAAGTTTCTTCTGGGGCTTATATGGGTTTGGAGAGGATAATAGAGTAATGAATATTTAGTAGGTTTCTTTCAAGGGTGAGTACTTCTCAGAACTGCAGTGCATGCTAAACCAGGCTGCGTGTGCATCTGGAATCCAAGATGGAACCCGTAGCAAAGGCTCCTGGGACTGGGTGGCAGGACTGTGCAGTGTTGCACCTGCACACTCCCCCTGCAGCACTGGTTCAATTCCTGTTGCAGGTACTTGCATCAGGCAGAGGTCATCCGTCAGTCACCTTGCAGATGTCTGCCCATGTTCCAGGGACTAGATCAGACTGCTCCTTCTGAAAAAAGTCTTACAAGGAAGTACATTGTTTATTCTTTCCTTATCGCGTATTCCAGGAAGGAGGTTTTGTCATTAGCCAAGCTTGCAGATGTTGCAGCGTTCCTTGCCTAGGGGCTCAATCCTCTTTTCTTCCTTATCTCAACTCCATTTTGGGCCTGGTTTAGTCAGGTTAATAGACTATCTGATTCTCATGATGTTACCCCAGATGCAAAACTTGGGGCAAAGGTGAACCACAAGTTTTTTGCTGTAAGTAAATGATAATCTGCTTTGCTCTAGAAGCCTCATGCCTGCATTTAGGATACTATTAATAAATATGAAGAATACAATTTTAACATTTTCTCAGTAAACCGTGTAAGTGGGACATAGGCCCTCTTTTTTACTCTCAGGAACTCTCCAGACATCCAGCCTTTTGTAGTCTTGGAGGAATAGTTTCCAGCAAAGTCTGTTGTTTATCCCACTCTCCACAAACACAAACTCACACTAGGAAAAAATATAAAGAGCTCAAAAACAAGTCAATATCTCAATTATTTTTGCCGTAAAAATAATGTTAGCATAGGTATAGACAAAAATTTGAAAGGATGAAATTCAAATTGTTCTCATTTAGGCAAGAGCTTTGGGGACTTTTCACTTATTAAGCTATTTATTTCTGTAATATGTACATATTTTAAATGAGCAAAAAATATATTTGCAATCATATGAAATAAAATTAACAAAATGTCAGAATAATATTTACTAATGTACAATATTTATCATATTTTAAGAAAACGAAACAGCTAATTTCAGAATAGCTAATTATACGAGAATATGAATACCATATATATGAACATATACAAACCAACATTTCCACAGAGGCTAAGGCTGGGTGACAGAGTTGATAGCCAAGAAAAACTGCTTAGCCATTATCAAACAAAAACCTTAAGTGATAGCACTGGGTGTGACTCAGTAGGGAGTTGCTCAGACCAAGCAAAACCTGACTCAGTTGGGAGTTGCTCAGACCAAGCAGAACCTGCTCTTCCTGTCCATTGTCCTCAAAGAGTTGGGTGTAGCTCAAGCCCAGTCAAATCCAGTTTACTAGCCCATTTGTCAAAGAAAAAAATGCAATTTGTCTTACTGCGCCTGCGCACCGTGATAACCTAAGTAGTCTATAGTGTTTGTATGTACTTCCTTGTGAAAGACAGTTTTCTGTTTGGAGAGCTTGATTTGAGGTAAACACCTCCTTGCTCCTTGCCTGCACATTTGCAATAAATGTTCTTCCTCCCTCCTCACCTCAGTGTGTCTTTATGGATGAGAAGTCGCACCAAGCGGGACCTGCTTCAGGTAATAGAAGATTTTCATTTTTTTTTTCACAGTTATCTTTATTTTCCATTTGGTATATGAGCACGAATTTCTTTTATTATTAAAATAAAGTTATAACTTCAAAGTAATATAGTACTTAGTTAAAAAAAAAAAACAATATTTATTGAAATTTCCCTCAAAAAATTTCTACTAATAGAATTAAAGATCACTTCAATCATTCCAGCATGACTAGTATTTATCAGTTTGAGATGTTAGAATATGACTTTAAACTTGAGTCAAGAGATCTAATTTAAATTGGTTTGGGGTCCCCATCATGTCCACTTAAATATACAAAAGACTATCTTCACTGTGAACATTTGCCCCCACATCCTAGATAAAAACAGGAAAAAATTTCTTTGATCAATGATCATATCCAGAGAATTGGCCTTTACCCAAATCTTTTTGACATCAAGATTCCTCTTTACATGTTGACTTCAGCATTCTCCTTTTCTCTCCCTGTTACCAGAAATATAGCATCCTGAGGTGAAGAATGTTTGTAACTAAACTGTATACAATAATTTGCACTTGCAAGTCCCACATGATTATGAGACAGATAGTGTTAACTGTGCTGGCAGAACAAAAGAGCTGGTAAAAGATTACCATCTAGAAGTTGGGTAAACAGGAACGACACCCTGTCAACATGAGATAAGGTTGAAACAATTGCTATCTCCTTCTAGTCCTTTTCCCCTTTACAGGCTCCCGCATGTGCAGAAGAACAAAGTGTGACCACTCTTTAACCTTCTTTAGCCCTCTGAAGATGATGATGTAGTGCCAAAGATCAGTGCGCTTGTGCTATATCCCATAATAAGTGATGCCAAGGGCTGCCTAAAGGATTCCATCTTGAATATCAGTGGATTCCATCTTGGATTCCAGATGTGCACTCAACCTAATTAACATGCACTGCCATTCTGAGAATTACCTGCCTCTTGAAATAAGTCCACTAAATATTCGTTACTCTGTTGTCTCCACTGAACCCATATAAACCCTAGCCTTGCTTTCCTTTTCGAGTCAGCCTTTTGGCGAGGCTTAGTCCCCTGCTGACTCCTTTTGCTTGGCTCAAACAAAATAAAGCTTCCTGAAGATAAAGTTTGTCTTTTGCGTGTATTCTTACTTGGGAAAAGACAAGAACATTTTGTGTCAGATTGGCGATTGGTAACGATATTTTTCAAGTATAATTTTACTATTCATTCTTATTTACTTGGAATTAAAGAACTTCATCTTACCCCTGGAGCCCTGGCAGCACAGTGGTTAAGTGCTTGGCTGTTAACCCAAAAAAAGGTCAGCAGTGTTGTAGGGTAAAAACATCACAAAGTTTAGTAAAGCATAAACACAGTTTTATTCGGCATATATTCAAAAAGACAAAAGTAGGAAGCAGACAAGCATGCAGCCAGAGCTAATGTCCGCCTGGATCCAAGGAAATACTACAGAATAAGCTAGAATGGGAAAACGGACAAGCATGCTGTCACAGCCATGTCTGCCAGAGTCCAAGGGGACATTACACAGTCATCAGTATATATTAACACTACAAAATAGGCAAAATCATTGAAAGCTCCGCCTTTTCACAGATTGGCTAGAAACTGTGATCTTACATTTTGAATAATCTTTCTTAGCAATCATTGGTACAGGTTTCAGTAAAGAGAGTCAGAAAGGTCTTTATTGGTCCAACAAATTTTCTATTCACTAAATACTAATAGAAAAAGATAAGAGTGAAAAGTCTTTTGTGTTCTGGCTTATGTGAAAGTTTCCATAAAAGATATTTTCCAAAATCATTCTATCTATTGTCTTTACCTCAGGGCTCAGTTGATGTGTCCTTTGTAAGTCTTTGTGAGCCCTTGTAAGCCCAGCTCCAGCTGGGTCACATTCTCTATGCTCAAGGACAGGGAATAATTACTCCAATATTATTTCCTAAACCAGTGGTTAGAATCCACCAGCCTCTATGCAGGAGAAAGATGTGACAGTCTGCTCCTGTAAAGTTTACAGCCTTGGAAGCCCTATGGGACAGTTCTACTCTGTCCTATAGGGTTACTGTTGAGTCCGAATTGACTCGATAGCAACGTTTTCTTTTGTTTGTTTGTTTGTTTTTGTTATCTTACCCCTATACCTAGAGAAACTGGCATAAGTTTTAAGGTATAAGTAGACTCTTGTAAGTACAATACTTGCCTTTTCTCTGAAGCAGTAGTTCTCAGAGTACAGTCCAGCAACCTATTTTTAAGAAGGCCACAAGGCCAAAATTATCTTAATAATAAGAAGAAGGTGCTCTCTGTGTTTTTCATTTTTCTTTTCTTGTGAGTGTATAATGGAGTTTTCCAGAAACTGCATGGTGTATTCTCAATAGATGAAATGCTGAAGCAGATATGAGAATTCAACTGTCTTCTATTAAGGTAGATATTTAAAAGACAGACAAAAATGTAAAACAAAGCCACTCTTATTCAAGTGTTCCTTTGGAAAATATAGGTTTTTTGTTTTTGTTTTTTATAAAAATCTGCTGTGTGAACGTGCAATGAATTTACTATTGTCAATTTTCAATGAAAAAAAAAGCATATTTTAAGCCGTCTTAATTTAATTTCTACTATACTAAATATCAACAGTGATAATTCTTATAAACCAGGACTCTGTGAGGTCCTCTATAATTTTAAGGAATATGACAGAATCCTAAGGTTAAAAAATTTGAGAACTGCTGCCCTAGAGGCATCACTTCCAAGGTTTGCCCTTCCTCCTTCTTTTACTTTAATACTATAGGTTTAGCTTACATGCTTAAATCTTCTTCCAGTCATTTAAAGAGCAAGGTCATTCTATAAGGTCTACAGTTCTTGCCCAGTGGCTCCTAGTTAAACCGCTTTGGTTACCAAGTTGACTAGTATAACTTTCTGGTTAGTAGCTTGGATTTTAAAATCAAACAGAAGGCTGTGTGAACTTGAGTAAATCTGTTTACATCTCGAAGCCACAGTTCATTCCCCATAAAACACCAAAGTAGTCCTGTTAAAACATAAAATAGATTATGCCCAAAACCCTTCTGTGGCTTCCCACTTCCTTCAGAATCAAAGCCCAAGTGCACGCTATCGTTGACAGAGCCCTACATGCACTGGGTTCATGAGCTCTGTCAAAATAAAAACATACTAAGGCAATAATAAAAACTGATTAAAATTTATTGAATATACAATTTGAAAATTGAGGTACCTTTTAGACTAGGGAGTCAAAAATGTTCCAAGGATGAAAAAGCTTCCAAAGAGTCATACCCTATCTTACCAATATACTCATGGAAAAAAGCTGGGTTACAGTTATTGTAAATAATAACAATTTACCTTAAAACGCAGCTTCTGGTCTGACCTTGGATTTTCTGCTCCTTGAAACTGACTAACATAGACAACTTTTATCTACAACATTGTTTGACTTAAAGGTGACTTTTAGAAGACCTGTTTCTTCAAGCTTAAGGCTCAAAAGGACATCTAAGAGCAAAGGCTTGGGTGGGTTGCCCCAAATCCATGGACCCCAGAAACCTGGATTCCAGGAGAATTAAAATTGCTTCTCATCTCTCCTTCACACTCCATTCACTTCTGCTCCTCCAGCCACACTAACTTCCCTGCTGTTCATTGAACATGCCAGGCATGCTGCCACCTCAGGTCCCTTGACCTTGCTGTTCCTTCATCTAGAATGCTATTCTCCAAGATAGTCACATGTCTGGCTCCTGATTTCCTCAAACCTTTATTCAAAAGTCATCTTCTCAAAGAGAGTTTCCCTACCAAACCCACCATAAGTTTCAACCTCCCAGATATTTCATATTCCTGTCCCTATTTTACTTCTCCCTCCTTGATTGTTGTCTCTATAACATGAAATATAGTTTATTTATTTATCTTGTTTATTTGCTAAGTTCCATCATGGCAGAGATTTTTGCCTGTTTTTTCACGACTGTTTGGCAATCTACATTGTCTGTTGTTTATTATTACTTGTGCTGTTTTTTGCTGTTTTTATTAAGAAACTAGACCCTAAAAAGTGAATGAAGGAACAAGGCAGTTCATAACCACCAGATGGTAACACAGATTAGGAAGGTGGTGGGGGACACCCAAGAGAAAGGACATAATCAGTAGGAATGCAATAGAATTCCTGAAGAGGCAAGTTCCCAATTCCTGATTCCTGCTCCTGGTCTGAGGAAATAATGTAATGGCTGTACTGAGGTGATGGGGAGGAGAGGCAGAGAAATGCCAAGAAGGGGCTAGGCCAGAGAGGGCACTGGGTTGACCTTTTAGGGATTTTCAGTACCTTGGATCAGAAGATACAGAAGCCTGAAGAACGCTCCAGGGAGGTAGGTGGCTGAAGTACCACAGACCAAAAGGGATTTCAAAGTGGTTCCACTCAGAAACTCAAGAGCCAGGAGCTTCACAAAGGGAGGAGAAAGAAATAGAGGGCATAAACTTTACGTGAAAACAATGAGTGATAAGGAAGGAGGGGTGGTGAAATCCTAAATAGTCCCAGATTATGGGGGAAATGAAATAGTGTCCAATCAAGAAAAGAAGCCAGACTGAAGGGAAAAGTTACTTCAGTCAGTGGGTGTTTGGCAGCATTCAAATACAGATCCAGAACTTCTGTTTCTGCACCTTCTGGCACTGAGGGGAGACCAGTCCGGTCTTTCAGGTGAATTCTCACTTTGCTAGTCTTTGAAGAGTCTGATTGCATGCTCTCAATTTCCTTCTGCCTGTGGAATCCCAGGAATCTACTCTTTCAGTCATTTTCCTACTCCAAGGACTACTTGGGCTGACCTTTTGACTCTGTTACCTTGAATTTTCTGTCATCCTCCTTCTCTCCCTCCTCTTTCAGATCATCGTTATCAATTCTTCTCTCTTTTTATTTCTCTTAACTATCTTTTCACAATCCTTAAATAACCCAGTCACCTGGGTGAAGCCCAGAAGGCAATTCCTAATAATAACCTAAAAGCTGAGCATTTTTATCTATATATTGTCCAGTTTCTTTTATCAGTACTACACAGTTTAAGTCTGAATTTTAAAGGTAACTACAAGTGACAAATGTTAAAGGCCCCACGATTACATTTTAATACCCATACCTCTGAGATTTTGGTAGAGGTACTTCCCCCAGACTCATTTTCACCTTTACAGAATACAACACTGTTTTCATTATCTTCTGTCCAAGGTAAACCAAGACCTGCTGCCACTGAGTCTATTCCAATTCACAGTGACCCAAACTGACAGAATAGAATTGCCCCACAGGGTTTATAAGGCTGTAAGTCTTTATGGAAGCAGACTGCCACATCTTTCTCCCATGGAACAGCTGGTGGGTTCGAACCGCCTACCTTTTGGTTAACAGCTAAGCACTTAACCACTGTGCTACCAGGGCTCCCCTCCATCTGACATAAAACCAAATCACCTGATATTTACAGCAATGTCCTTTCTTTTTCTCTACACACAAACTGCCTTTAACTGCGAATTTCGATCCCTGTTCTCTGGAACATTGGGTTCTCAGTGAATTTCTAAATTGGGGAATTGGACTGCTAAACCTTTCTCCATTACCCACGTTCAATGTCACCTTTCAGACTGCTTTTCAGCCTGAAAGATTCCTGCCACCTGTCCTCCTGCCTGCTGCCAAGTCTCTATTAGATGTTACTTCCTGTCCAACCCTTTTCCTTGTCTGACTAGTGAAATTTTTCATGGGCTGACCTGCAGCATTCAGCCAGACAGCCATGACAGTAATCTCCTCAAATGAGGTCTAAATCAAGCATTACAAGTACAAATGTAACTAAAAAGCCAGTGAGTAATCTTAAATGCTTGTCAAAGTAAATGCCTATTCATTTGTCTTTGATGAACAACTTTGGCCTTGAGTATAATCACTGCACAAACTACCTGCAGGAACAATGTCAACTATACCCCTTACACACACACACACACACACATGCTGATTTCACTTGACTTTTTTGAAGTTGAAACCTCAGCGGCCCTTCTTACATGATTTGCCTCAGAGCCTTCTATTTAACTTCAGACACAATTTGTGGTGGTTTATTTCTGTTATGGATTGAATTGTGTCCTCCAGAAAGATATATTGAAGTTCTAATCTCTAGTATCTATGAAGATTACCTTGTTAGGAAATAGGGTCTTTGAAGTGTTATCAGTTAGGTTACCATGAGGTCATTCTAGAATAGCATTAGTCCTAATCTCGTATGACTGGTGTCCTTATGAAAGAGAAGTTACACAGAGATAAGAAGACAGAGGAAAGACACCATGTGATTCTACAGCTGCTATCCAAGGAACAGTTAGTTGGAGCTACCAGAAGCTGGAAGAGAGGCATGAAACAGATTTTCCTTCAATGCCTCAGAATGAATCAACATATCCAGCGTCTTAATCTTGGACTGTCACTTTCCAGAACTATAAGCCAGTGTGTTTCTGTTCTTACAAGCCGTTTAGAGCCCTGATGATGCAGTGGTTAAGAACTCGGCTCTAATCAAAAGGTTGGTAGCTTGAATCCACCAGCCGCTCCTTGGAAGCCTTATGGGGCAGTTCTATTCTGTCTTATAGGGTTACTATGAGTTGGAAATGACCCGATGGCAATGGGTTTTTTGTTATTGCTGTTTGTTTATAAGCCATTCGGCTTATGGTATTTTGTTTTGGTAGCCCTAGGAAACTATTATGAATGTAAAGCTATAGCTCTCTGTGATTTAGAAAAATTTACCCCATTGGCAGCATGTAAGTTTCTTTCAAATTCAGCTTCCATTTCTGTTCCCCCTTTTTTTTTTTTTATAGCAACATGGTTTCCATTACTGTAATCCTTAGTGTTTGTATGTAGCATCATTTCCATCCATGTTCTTTGGATTATTCCTCTCTAGTTTTACATGAGTGGAGCCCTGGTGGTACAGTGGTTAAAGCACTTGGGTACTAACCAAAAGGTTGGCAATTTGAATCTAACAGCCACTCCAAGGGAGAAAGATGTGGCAGTCTGCTTCTGTAAAGGACTTAGAGGCTTGGAAACCCTATTCTGTCCTACAGAGTCACTATGAGTGAGAATTGACTCAACAGCAGTGGGTTTATATTTTTTGGTTTGGTTTTACATGCAGCCATTGTTTATTGTCATTCCTTCTTCCCACATGAGCAGCTCAATGAATCCAAGGTCCAGTGAGCCTACCTTAGATGCCAGCGAACAGATTGACAGCTACCCAACCTCATTATCTGATACGTTGTCATTTGATGCTAAGCTTCTCAGGCAACAGGGCTGACAAAACTCATTTGAAGGTTAATATAATGTCCTATATCCATATGGTAGATTGAGTAAAACCACAGCCTTGTGGCTCCAAAACGAAATGTCTCAGAAAGTAATATATTTTAGGAAACTCTGCTCTATTAAAAACATATTTTTTGCCTCAAATGCTTAACATTTTCTACATAACCAGTGGTAACAATTCCTTCTGAACCAGGTGCTGAAAGGGTATATGGGAGGATTTTGAAGACAAATGTCATGTGAGGAAATCACTACATAAAAATGTGCTGGAAAAATGGATATCTTCAAGCCATTTTGAAAGTTCAGACAGGGGCAAAGAAGACACAACTTTACAAAAATAAACATGAAGGTCACAAACGCTACTTATCTGATTTCCTAGAATTGTAAATATTTACATTCAAAAAATATTTAAAGCAACTAGCATCAATTGGTCTCAACCCACCTGGATCAAAGGAGAATGAAGAACACCAAGGTCACACGATAACTAAGAGCCCAAGAGACAGAAAGGGCCACATGAACCAGAGACCTACATCATCCTGAGATCAGAAGAACTAGTTGGTGCCCGGCCATAATCGATGACTGCCCTGACAGGGAGCACAACAGAGAACCCCTGAGGGAGCAGGAGACCAGTGGGATGCAGACCCCAAATTCTCACAAAAAGGCCATACTTAATGGTCTGACTGAGACTAGAGGAATCCCAGCGGTCATGGTCCCCAAACCTTCTGTTGACCCAAGACAGGAACCATTCCTGAAGACAACTCATCAGACATGAAAGGGACTGGACAGTGGGTAGGAGAGAGATGCTGATGAAGAGTGAGCTAATTATATCAGGTGGACACTTGAGACTGTGTTGGCATCTCCTGTCTGGAGGAGGATGGGAGGATAGAGAGAGTTGGAAGCTGGCAAAATTGTCACGAAAGGAGAGACTGGAAGGGCTGACTCATTAGGGGGAGAGCAAGTGGGAGTATGGAGTAAGGTGTATATAAACTTATATGTGACAGTCTGACTTGATTTGTAAACGTTCACTTGAAGCTCAATAAAAGTTAATAAAAAAGTAGTTAAAGCAACTAGAAAGTTCAAAGTGGTTAGCACTCAGCTAGTAACAGCTGCAATACTACAAAAGAAAGCTTTATCTGCACATGTAAAAAATGTGAAAGTCATCAGCAAAGAACCAGAAGCAGCTCTTCGTGTTCCTCTGCTGAATTCAGGGTAACTTGAAGGGAAGAGAAAGAAGTAAAAAAGAAGAAAGGTGCTATGTTTTCTTCTGCCTAGGGAGCTAGAACTCATTTCAGAGGGAGATAAAATAAAACCATCTTAAAAACATTAGAAACTAAGAAAGCTTCCATCTGGTGATCAAATAGGAATGGGCAAAAAGGAGATGGCTGAAGAGGAGGGTATTCATATGTTGTCCGCTACCTTGAGAGAAAATATTCCGAAAGAGATCTCTATGGAAAAAGTAAGTCATCCCAAATTTGGACCGAAATAAATCTATCGTTGATCGTTGTTAGGGTTGGGTCAAACTGAGATAATGATTTAAAATAATTACCTTCTAAGGAAGAGATCTAAAATACTAAGTTAAGTATCTGACACCTCGTAGCTGCCCAATAAGTATTAAAGGGAGGAAGAAAGCAGAGGGGTACTATGAAAGCAAGTGTCTTTTCCAAAGACACACTATTTTTATTTTTGCAACTTTCCGTGATTTTGAAATTATTTTCATGTAAAGTAAAAACAAAGCAATACTGTGCCTTTTATTTTTCTTATACTCTTATTTCTTGCTGCTATTTTCAAGTTTCTTTATATATTTTAACATAAATTTGTTTTTATGTCCTAATCTGTCCAGTTGCCCTGTCAAAAATAAAATTTTTGTAATATTAAATTTGTATATGAACTCATCAGCTTTATTTTTCAGTTCAGCTTTATTTTTCAGGGACACCTAAGGGCAAATGGTCTGTGTGGGTCACCCCAACTCCATGGAACCAGAAATCTAGATTCTGGAAGAATTAGAATGGTTTCTCAGCCCCAAGATGAAAAATCCCCAAAATAATTATCCTGGTTTATTGTTTCTGCTCACTGTCACTCAGGTCGGCTTGTTTTGTCATGTGTTTATAGTTCTTTTTAATGGTGAGTTTGTAAGTGTCTGATGTAAATCTGCAGAAATTTTTAGAGCCCTGACTTGGGGCTACTGTCTTTCAAAGAAGATTTATATTTGATCCCTCTTCAAGTCCCAGGACTTTACCAATCCTGGGCAACATTAAGTTCATGTTCCAGCTTGGGCTGTGCTACAATGGGTAAAAAAACCCTAACCCATATTAAGCCAGAATTTGGTTTTAACTTGCCAGGGTAGACTTTTTGTTGTTGTAATTTTCATTTTATCTTCAGCTGAATATACCATAGTTAAGTAGTCATTATTGGTGGGACAGTTTTTTTTTCTTTTTTTTTTTTGGCCCATTTTTTTTTTTTTATAAAACCCAAATCTCTAGGTGGCTAATATCAGCAACATTCTCAGTTGGTCACACTTTTAGGGCTTATTTACCAATTTTTTATTAAAGAAAATATGTAAGTAGCTCAAAAGGAATATTAATTACAGTGCATATTTATGGAAAATGTATATTCAAATGTGAAAATTTGGGTCTGATTTTTGAACTCTAAGTTATCTATGCCAAGAGTAAGTGTACTGCTTGGACCAATGACGTAAAAGTCAGCATCTTCATCTACATGGTTGTGGCTACTAACACAATTAAAGGAATTTTAAGATAAATAGGAAACAATAATGATCTTCAGGATGTGTCCTGCCAATTTAGCTGCTTTATTTATGACTTTAAATTCTGAAATTATGACTTTAAATTCTTTAAATAAAGGGACTGAAGGAAGAAGTCCAAGCTGCGCTGAAGGAATTGGCAAAAAAACAAGGCTCCAGGAATTGAAGGAATATCAATGGAGATGTTTCAACAAACAGAAGCAGGCCTGCAGGTGCTCACTGCTCTATCCCAAGAAATTTGGAAGACAGTTACCTGGCCAGCTAACTGGAAGGAATTCATGTTTGTGTCCATTCCAAAGAAAAGAGATCTAACAGAATGCAGAAATTATTGAGCAATATCATTAATTTCACACGCAAGTAAAATTTTGCTGAAGATCATTCAAAAATGGTTGCAGCAGTACACTGACAAGCACCTGTCAGAAATTCAAGCTAGATTCAGACAAGGACATGGAACCAGGAATATATCATTGCTGATGTCAGATAGATCTTGGCTGAAAGCAGAGAATATCAGAAGATGTTTACCTGTGTTTTATTGACTATGCAAAGGAATTTGACCGTGTATTCCATAATAAATTATGCATGGCATTGCGAAGAATGGAAAGTCCAGAGCACCTAATTGTGCTTTTGCAGAGTCTGTATATTGACCAAGAAGCAGTTGTTTGAACAGAGCAAGGGCATACAGCATGGTTTAAAATCAGGAAAGGTATGCATCAGGGTTGTATCATTTCACCATACTTATTCCATTTGTATACTGAGCAAATAATCTGAGAAGCTGGACTATAGGATGAAAAATACGGCATCAGAATTGGAAGACAACTCATAAACAACCTACCATATGCAGAAGACACAACTTTGCTTGCTGAAAGAAAAGAGGAGTTGAAGCACTTACTGATGAAAATCAAAGACTACAGCCTTTGATATGGCTTACACTTCAGCATAAAGAAAACAAAAATCCTCACAACTGGACCAATAAACAACATCATGATAAACAGATAAAATATTGAAGTTGTCAAGGGTTGCATTTTACTTGAATTCATAATCAACACCCATGGAACCAGCAGTCAAGAAATCAAAAGACCTCTTTAAAGTGTTAAAAAGTAAAGATGTTACCTTAAGGACTAAAGTTGGCCTGACCCAAGCCATGGTATTTTCTTTTTCTTTCTAATTCCTTAAAATGAAATATTAGGTGATTTAATTTGATATCTTTTCTTTCTTTCTTTTTATTATCCTTTAGATGAAGGTTTACAGAGCAAATTAGTTTCTCATTAAACAATACACATATTGTTTTGTGACATTCTTGCCAACTCAGGACCTGTCGACACTCTCCCCTTCTCAACCTTGGGTTACCCATTACCAGATTTCCTGTCCCCTCCTGCCTTGTCATTCTTACCCCTGGGCTAATGTGCTCATTTAGTCTCATTTTGTTTTATAGGCCTATCTTTCGCTGAAGGGTGAATCTCAGGTATTGCTTCAGTACTGGGTTAAAGGGTGTCCAGGGGCCATACTCTTGGTGTTTCTCCAGCCTCTGTCAGACCAGTTAGTCTGGTCTTTTTTTGTGAGTTAATTTTTTTTTTCTAGATTTTTCTCCAGCTGTCAGGAATCCTCTATTGTGATGCTTGTCAGAGCACTCAGTAGCGGTAGCAGGGCACCATCTAATTGTGCTGGACTCATTCTGGTGGAGGCTGTGGTGGTTGTGGTCTGTTAATCTTTTTGACTAATCTTTCCCTTGTGTCTTTGGTTTTCTTTATTCTTCCTTACTCCAGATGGGGAGTATCTTAGATGGCCACTCACAAGCTTTTAAGGCCCCAGACGCTACTCACTAAAGTAGGATATTCTTATAGACTATGTTATGGGAACTGAGATAGATGTTCCCCCAGACTGAGTCCACGGTATTTTCAATAGCCACATACATATGCAAAAGCTGGGCAATGAACAAAGAAGACCAAAGAAGAACTGATGCTTTTGAATTATGGTGGTGAAGAATATCGAATATACCATGGACTGCCAGAAGAATGAACAAATCTGTCTTAGAAGAAATACAGCCAGCCTGCTTTTTAGAAATGAGGGCGGTGAGACCTGCCTCACATACTTTGGACATGTTATCAGGAGGGACCAGTCTCTGGAGAAAGACATCAAGTTTGGTAAAATAAAAGGTCAGCAAAAAAGGGGAAGACCCTCAACAAGATGGATTGACACAGTGGCTGCAACAATGAGCTCAAACACAGCAACGATTGTGAGGGTGGCACAGGACCAGTGGTGTTTCATTCTGTTGTACATAGGGTCACTATGAGTCGGGATTGACTTAATGGCACCTGACGGCAATAATATATTCTTAAAATCCACCTAACGTCCACCTGTATTTTTATAACTCTTTAGAGTTTAAAACCCCTGTCTCTAGGTTCTCAATATATTAAGATGGTCTCAATGTAAGAAGGTGGTTTAAAATCAAGTTAAAATTAAATATTCATCCTAATTTCATATTTTAAATTTAAAACATAATCATGAAATTCTTTTATTGGTTTGTTAGCACATTGTGTCTGACAGAATGCCAATTTTCATTCTGACCTTCTTGCTTGGGTCCTCTCCTTTATCAAGTGTTGCTTCTTTAGGAAATATCTGCTTCCTAAATCAGTATGACTAATAGCATTGTGGTGTTGTCATCAAAACCATGATGGGTAATATCTTAGTTATTTAGTGCTGCTATAACAGAAACACCACAAGTCGATGGCTAGGAGGCTAGAAGGCCCAATTCAGGGTGCCAGCTCCAAGGGGAAGGCTTTCTCTTTTTGTCAGTTCTGGGGGAAGGTCCTTTTCATCAATCTTCCCCAGATGAGGAGCTTCTCAGCCCAGTGACCCTGTTACAAAGGATGCACTATTTTCTTGGCTCTTGCTTCTTGGTAGTATGAAGTCCCCATGTCTCTCTCCTGGCTTCTCTCTTTTATATCTCAAAAGAGATTGACTAAAACACAACCTAATCTTATAGATTGAATCCTGTCTCAATTAACATAACATAACTGCCTCTAATCCTGCCTTCTTAGCATCAGAGAAGTAGGATTTACAACACATAGGAAAATCACATCAGATGACAAAATGGTGGACTGTCACACAATACTGGGGATCATGGCTAGCCAAGTTGAAACACATTTTTGGGAGAGACAATTCAATCCATAACAGGTAAATAGACAACAAGACAAAAAAATGTGCCTCTCTTTTTTCTAGATTTTTTATTTAAATAATTTATTCTTAGAAGGTTAAGTGGATTGATTTGTTTTTAACATAGTTTATTTTTTAATGATAGAAGCTAATTTATAGAAAAGATATAAAAGTAGTATAAAAATATAAAATCTCTTTCATTTGACTTCACCTTGCTGTCTTTCATTTTTCTCTACCTTACTCCTCATTGTTGCCTCCAAAACACCTTTGGAGGAACCCACAGGACTTTAAGAATAGTAATTGTAACACCACTTGGTAGAGGTGCTTATTTTGTCATCGTTGTTTCCTCTATAGCTTCAATCTTGTTTTAGGATCGATCTCCAATTTTCTTGGAACATTAATGCACATAGAACTGACAGTCTGTTGGTAAAATGGACATGAAACAATGATAAAATATGGTAAATTGAGCACTACGATAGTCTAGATGCAGTGCGCTATGGTACTATGTGACAACTTTGCTAAACGTAGGTCATGAAATGCACTCTGAGAAAGGGAAAGACCGATAGAGAATGGCCCAAGGTTCCAGCTGAGCTCCAAATAATGAGTTCTTGCTAGCCAGAATGAGAGTGGGTAAGAACGTTCCAGCCAGAGCAAACAGCATTCTCAAAGTCTCACAGGCAGGAGCTAGTGTAGTAAATCTGTGACTGGTACATAGAACAGAAAGGGAGAGAAATAGCAAAGAGATGAGACTTGGGAGGCAAGTAAGGAAGATATAAAAGTGATATATTTGATATGTTTTCTATCGTCATATTGTCACTTGGAGTAAAAATCCAGACATCTTGATGACAAGTTTATTTGTATCCTTCCAAAGCAATCTAGGGAAATTATGGTTGCTCATCAGGCTTTATAAAAGAAAGGAGGGTGAGAGGGAAGAAGAGAGGGAGAGAGAGGCAAAAGGAATAGAGGAAGGGAAAAAAGGAAGGAAGGAAGGGAATAAGGAAGGAAGGAAGGGAATAAGGAAGGAAGGAAGGAAGGAAGAATAGAAATAGAGACAGACAGAAGAAAAATCCTTCTAGCACATATCAGATTGTCCTAGTATTTTAGACCCCAGTGAGATTAACCAAAGAGGAATGAGATTACAAAATGAAGACCAGTTAGATTGTAGCTGAGTTTCTGTCAAAAATTTGTGTTGTGTTTCAGATATCACAGATCCCTTGAGAATAAGACTTAGGAGAAACTCTCAGGGATACTCTAGGGTATGTGAGGAAGCCTTAGGGGACTTCTGGGCTGTGTCAAGCCCAAATCTAGTTCAAGTCACCTTCCCGCCTGCCCCAGCTGATAATGGCCCTGGTTGCCTATTCCATTACCCTTAACCTAAGCTGTGGAAAATAAAGCTTAGGTTTATTTTGAAGATGTGTTTTTTTAAATCTTTGGACACATTTCTAGCTGGGAAATATTATAAATGGTGATAATTGGTCTCTTTCAATAATGAAAAATGCCCTAGTGACTAATTGAGAATTGACTGATAATGTTAAGAATCCAAAAATTAAATAATAAATTCTTTATACCACTTTCTCTCTACTATAGTATTTTCCTTAATATTAACTTAAAAATTTTTAAGTAAACTAACCTCTCCAGACCTTGAATTCTCATATCTGATATTATTTTCTTGTTGTAACAACTATGCTGTAATACGAAAGATAAGTTGAAGACTACTTCTTGCTAGCCATTCCAAAAGTGAATAAAATGATTATGTACAGCCATAGTCCTACATTATAGATAAAACTAATTTAAAAGATTTTGTCTGCTCTATTAAACTTATAAAGTTCACCCTACTTTTGAGAAGTATAAATAAATATGTATCCACCCCTCTGTATTCCCGATGATGTAGGCATATAATCCTATGAAATCAAACAATGATCTCATTTATTTTGTTTACCCAAATTATCATGAAACCATCCTAATGGCAAAAATTCGTCATCATGAAAATGTCCTTAAGCTAATTTTTACAGTTTCCAAAGGATTTTCTTGTAGGAGCTCAGAAATAAGCCTCTTAGTGTTTTGACCCCTTTTCCTCACCTTGCTATTATGCTCATAACTGCTTCTGCTGGCCCAAGCTGTCTTCTACTCTCACTTCTAATTGAATAGTACCCAAGAGATCCATAGGTTTCTTTACTTGACCAAACTCCTCCCTGGCATCCTGGCCTCCCTGCATAAAAAAAAAAAAAAAAAAAATTTTTTTTTTTTTAAATTTCCCTTTCCCCCACCCCATGACATTAGATTTCTCCACTTCTGACATCTGGACAACACCAGGGCCAGCCAAAGACACAAAGCTTTTTCCCTACTTTTCTCCTTGACTCTCACGATCTAAGTTCAGACTACTCAATCCTGTTTCACAATCTTTTCCTAGCGGGAGTAAAAATGAAAACATTAGTTCTCCTTGAGGTAACTCTATCACCCTCCCATATCCACATGAATGTGGTATGGTGCTTTTGTCCTGAACAATCAATGACAAAATGGCTTGATATTGTACATGTTCCTAGTGTTTTCTATGGGCATTACCATATGTTTTTTGGCTTTTTTTTTTAAATGCCTATAGAGGAAATAATCACTCTTTTTTTTACTTTCTCTCTTCAAATTGTTGTTGTCATTAGGTGTCATCCAGTATATCCCAACTCATAGTGACCCTGTGTACAGCAGTACGAAGCACTGCCCAGTCCTGTGCCATCCTCATGATCATTGTTACGTTTGAGCCCATTCTTACAGAAACTGTATCAATCCATCTCGTTGAGGGTCTCTTCAAATACTGGTTATATAATTCACAAGCCAATATGAAATCCACTGAACACCCAAACAGTGGTTGTTCTGAAAACATGTCTTTTAAAGAAGTAAACTAAAGCAGTGACTACCAGATTTGAGCTTGAGGCCAAGTCATACCTAAAGACCTACAAAGAGAAACCATTTACATTGACTGCTCCTAACCATAAGGTCAACAGTTTGAATCCACCAGACTCTCCTTGGAAATGCTATGGGGCAGTTCTTCTGTGTCCTATAGGGTCACTATGAGCCGGAATCGAATCCATGGCAACAGGTTTAGTTAGTTACTCTGGAAGTAAGAACGTCGTCATTTGGTTTCAGGTATCCTTTGAAAGTTTCTGATAATTTTTTCCTTAAGATCTGTACTTTCTCCTACAAAATGCATGGGGCCACTGAAGATAACTCAAAAAATGTTAAAAACAAAAACTTTAAAAAATTATTTGGTACTATACAAATTGTCTTCTTGACTTTCCAGAAGAAGGATTCATGACTATCAAAATTTTTGCATAGAGCATTTAATAGCAAATTGTAAATGATAAGATATAAATGTGTAATATAAAACTATAATCATTCATCCTATAATCTCTACATAGGTCTCAGACCAATATCTTATGAACCACCAATAGTAAGATTGATGAAGTTATCAGAATTGACAGCACACAACAACGGATATAGAGGAGCTGAGATCCAGTCCTAAAACTGCCCTCTGCTGTTGGGCAGATTAACTGAGATATGAAAATAATTTGTAAACAATAGCACACTGCACAAATAAAAAGTATTATTATACAAATATTTTCTGTGTGCTATAGGCCATGTAAGAAATATTTATCATTTTTCATCACTCCACGTAATTAAATAAGCCTGATCCATGAGTTATATTTTGAACCATGAATTACTCTTCTTGTTGAACAGATGATTCTCAATTATTACTGTAGGTATTAAATTTGTATTATAGTAATTACTCTGTCAATCACAACTGCTTAAAATAAGAGGCAGAATTGTAGGCTTTTATCAGCTTTCAACTTCCCTGCTGCCTCACAGGCGGATCATAGCTGTACAGAATTAGTGAATGACATAGAGGAAATCACACTGTGACTAGCCCACCCAGGAACAAGCAAGCCAGATTTGGACCCATCGGTTAAAATCAAGTTCTCTTTTACAATTAGTTTTAAAATTCTCAAAGAGCTGAAGATGTTTGCAGTCTAATTCCAGTTCATGTTAAGTCTCATTATGTTGTTCAGTAATTACAACTTAAAAAAAACATAAATTCGAAAGTGAGAATAACAAGATCTTTACACACATAATAATATTTGTTGAGATCCTAATATGTGCCAGGCTCTAAGTACTTTGCATATGTCAACTGGCTTAATCCTTAAGACAACCCTAACCAAGAATATAATTTTCATCCCCATTTTAAAGATAAAAAATAAAAATAATAAAAGATTAAATATCTTATTTAAGGTCATACAACTAGTAGGTGACAAAACTAGGCTTCAAATTCAAAACTGTACAGGCTGGCTCCAGAATCTACACTCTTAGCCACTAAACTATGCCACTTGTTTTTTTTTAAGGACAATGACTTTTTCATTTGAGGGCATTGACAAAAACATGGGTTGTGAAACCTGACAGTCACCCAAACCAGTGATATCATGGTCACCTCTAAGAGAAAAAGTGTCTCACAGAACACTACAGATTGTGGTGTAATTTAATATTTTAAGTAAAAATTTTTAGAATGAATTATTTTATCGAGTGCCAGATTTCCTGGATATGAACACTAAATAGAATATAATTGAAAAATGACTCCCTAAAGTCCAGAAAGCCACCATGTGAGGGAAATTATTAATGTGCTTGAACTCCAGAACTAAGAATAGACTTAGCACTGAGTCACATCAGCTTGGAATGGAGGAAGGTACAAGGAAGGGGGAAAGAATTGATCTAGAAAGAGTCATGAGGAGCTGTGACATTTGCCGTCACCTTCCCTGCTTGGGTTTGCAAGAGGTTTCACAGCCTTTCAGAGGATTTCATTCTACATAGTTTCCAAAGTGGGGATGAAAATGCGGATTGTATGGAGTTGTGTTGGCAGAGAAAGACGTGAAGAGCAGTGCAAAGAGCTGCTTGTTGAGCTGATGTGCTTGTTCCCTGGGAGAACCAAATCTTTCATTAGGCCATGGATCTTCAACCTTTGTTGCAAACTAGAAACACTGCAGGAGATTTTCTAAATGTCAGTGCCTAGAATGCACCCAAGAGCAATCAAATCGAAATCTCAAAAGGTGAGAACCAGGCATCAATCATTTTTTACGGCTGTTAAGTCTGAAAACACTGCTTCACCTGTGTAAGTTTCTCAAATCTTAGTGTGTATCAGCACCACCTGGAAGCCTTTTTAAAACATATTGTTGGGTCCTCAGCTTCAGAGTTTCTGATTCTGGTCTATGCTGGGGTCCAATAATTTGCATTTCTAACAAGTTCCTAGAAGATGCTGGGACATTGGGATACCACAATTTTGTGACAACTACACTATAGCATTATTAACAAACTTAATCTGCAAGATTTGATCTCTAATAATGGGGAACCAGAGCTACTATAAGAGGTAGTCACACTGATACAGAGATGGGTTTTCTCCTGGACTGGCTTAAATTTTTATCTAAATCCTTTGGGATCCTTGCAAAGCTTGTGACTATGCACATAGTATGCTCGGACTATGGCTAAGCCCTAAACTCTTTCAGGATACCACCTTGACCTGTGACTGGCTATCATGTAAGATTGACCTTCTAAAGTCATTTTCCACTAAGTATCATCTACACTATATTGGTCATCCTATTAGATATCACAGCCAGTTCAGCCCAACCATGCTTTGCCTTTCCACAACCTTTTAGATTTTAGAGTAATGATAAGGCTGTTTAGAGCTTCAGAGAAGTTTGATATAAAAAGCCCTGATTGCCTTTGTTCTACTACAGGTTTCAACTCCCCAGCAAAAGAGCTATAGCTGTCTTTTAAAAATTTATCAAAGGAAAAGACATCTCATGTACTCTTTCAAGCCCTCTGCTCTCTGGATCTTCTTCTGTTTTCTTTCTTTTTTTTAATATCCCTTTGTTTTTTGTTTGCTATGCTAAAAATGACAAGGTGTTGAAAACTTACATTCACATATAAACCTGTACAAGGATGTTTATAGAAAATTTATTTATTTATAATTACCAAAAATTGGAAGGGACCAATATGTCCTTCAGTTGGTGAATGGATAAGCAAACTGTAGTACATCCATACAATTAAGTATTCAGTGATAAAAAGAAACGAATTATCAAGCTAGGAAAAGATATACAGAAACCTGAAATACATATTGCTAAGTGAGGGAAGCCAGTCTGAAAGGCTACACACTGTGTGATTCCAATTATATGACTTTCCATACCTTCTGGTTGCCAGGAGCTTGGGGACAATAGAAGGGAGATGAATAGTTGGAGCACAGGATATTTTAAAGGCAGTGAAACTATTCACCATGATATTAAATGGTGATATATGACAGACATTTGTCAAAACCCATAGATCTTACAGCACAAAATGACCCTTTCTAATACTTTGTCAATATTGGTTCATCACTTGCAACAAATATACCACAGGAATGCAAGATGCTAATAATAGAGACAGCTGTGTGTGGGGTAGGGGACAGGGAGAATATAGGGATCTCTGTACTTCCTGCACAATTTCTCTATAAATGTAGAACTGCTCTAAAAATAAAGTCTATCAAAAAAAGAAAAGAGGGGCTAAGAATGTTGCAATAGCTTGACGAAGTCTATCTTTATGGAAATTTGGATAATAATTTCCACAATCAGAATGTTTTGTTTTCATTTTTCTCACTTCCTCCACAAATTATTTCTGATATTTTGGAATGTGCCCTAGCCTGTCTAGAGTGAACACTTTTTTCTCTGCCATTTTTAAAATCTCTGTGTCTTCAACTGCTTGTTTTAATGAGGCCTATATTATGACTCCAGTTTCACAGAGAATGAACGTTAAAACAAAATTTGAAAGTAAATTAAATAAATTGAATTAAGAAAAAAGACATAAACTAGGTTTTCCATAGGGTTATGACAACAAGAAATGATTCCTGTAAACTCTTCATTAATCATTCTCATGGGATACCCAGATTTCCTGGGAGATGTTCTTCCTTTGGACTGAGTATAAGTTAAAATTGAAGACAATATAAAGAGAACAGCAGCAGTTTTAATCATTCTGTCTACTCAGAACCCCTTTCTTAGATGTTTCTTCTTCTGTCCTTTCTAAGGTGGAGAGAAATGGGAAAATTATTATTTTTAGCGTTTTTTTTTTTTTTTTTTTGTAGAAACAAAATGCCTTAGGAAAGAAGCTAAAATGCAATTTTAATGACTAAGTAAAACTTTTTGTCTCCAGAGTTTCAGCTAAACAGTGTGTTGACTAGAGTGAAATCTGAAGCAATTGGCTAAGGAATGTTTTTTCTCATCATTAATACAGTAGAATGGATCTAAACTTTTAATAATATTTAAACCAATTAAGCGCATATAAAATCCAAGAGCATATTTTTAGGAAAGATTCTATTTATGAGGAGACTATGATTTCAGTTTGGGGCACTATGACGAATCAACCATGTAATAAACTCTAAAAGTTGAGGTAGTATGTTTCTTTCTTATGAGTTACAGAAAAAAAAAAAAAAAACAAACAGTTGCCTTCTAAGATTTTTTTTACAAAGGGTTCTTATTCAGAATACATTTACTTCTTGACCAATTGGATGTATTCTGTTTTTTTTTTTTTTTCTCTCAGTTTTATATTGAATTCTCTTTTTATGTTTCAAAGCGTTTTGAATGTGAGCACACAACAGTTGAGGATCAAGGCACCAGAATCATAAACTTGCTTTCATTTTTTAGACAGATTCCAGAAGAACAAAGAACTGGAGAGATACACAAAATATGAGATTCTTTAAATGGAAGATTTTATAATTCCTCTTGTAATTATTTTCCCACATCCACCATATCTAATTTATGATTAAGTCTTGTCAAGCCTATCACCAAAAATGGCTTAGTCTACTACTTATTTCTAACACCATTTCCTCTATGCAATCTTTTTTTTTTTTACAATATTTCTGTAGGTTTTTATTCTTTTTTTTTTTAATTTAGAATATTTCTGTAGCCTTCTGACTGCTTTATTTGACTGTACACTTCCAATTCATTCTCTACACAGAAAACAGAGTTGCTTTCTGAAATATTTTCCTTTGCTTGAAACCCTTATATGGCCTCCCATTGCACTCAGCATGAAATCCCACAAGACCAAGAAAGATCTTCTTTCTTCCTGTCTCTATAATTTTATTTCAAACCACCTGTGCTCTCACTCACTAAGCTCCAGCCACCCTATCTTTTTCTAGTTTCTAATCCCTTTTCTGAGTCACGGTTTTTGCTAGGTACTCTCTCCTTCATTCCATCTTGGAGGACTTCCTCTTATTGTTCAAGTCTTAAATAAATAATCATCTCTGGCTTTTGTTGACCATTCTGAATAATTGTTGTTGTTAGGTGCCGTCGAGTCGGTTCCGTCTCATAACGACCCTATGCACAACAGAACGAAACACTGCCCGGTCCTGTGCCATCCTTACAATCGTTGTTATGCTTGAGCTCATTGTTGCAGCCACTGTGTCAATCCACCTCGTTGAGGGTCTTCCTCTTTTCCACTGACCCTGTACTCTGCCAAGCATGACGTCCTTCTCCAGGGACTGATCCGTCCTGACAACATGTCCAAAGTATGTAAGATGCAGTCTCGCCATCCTTGCTTCTAAGGGGCATTCTGGTTGTACTTCTTCTAAGATAGATTTGTTCGTCCTTTTGGCAGTCCATGGTATATTCAATATTCTTCACCAACACCACAATTCAAAGGCATCAACTCTTCTTCGGTCTTCTGAATAATGCATTTTCCTTAATACTTTATCGAATACTACAGTCTTTAGAGTCTTTCTTTCATACAATGTTTTTGTAGTCGCATATATATTTTTATTGTTTGACATAGATATCACACTCCTAATACATTTCTATACCATGAAAGGGCTTATCACAAATTTGAATTATATTTTTGTTTGTTTACTTGTTCTTTATAAGCTCTGTGAAGAAGGGACCATGCATGTTTGGTTCATCTATGTATCTCTAATACTTAACAAAGTGGAGGGTCAAAAATAGACATCTAGAAAACATGTTGCATGAAAGAATATATCAAAGATAAATTAATAATATATGTTTTTTGTACCACATAGCCCCATGTCTGCTACAAATGTCATATAAATTCTGTTTGCAACGGTCTCCTAAGAGTTAATTACAATTATCTATGCAGATGATGGGAACCCTGGTGGCATACTGGTTAAGTGCTATGGCTGCTAACCAAAGGGTCAGCAGTTTGAATCCACCAGACACTCCTTGGAAACTCTATGGGGCAGTCCTACTCTGTCCTATAGGGTTGCTATGAGTTGGAATCGACTCCGCTGTACTGGATTTGGTTTAGTTTTGGTTTATGCAGATGATACAACCTTGCTTGCTGAAAGTGAAGAGGACTTGTAGCACTTACTGATAAAAATCAAAGACCACAGCCTTCAGTATGCATAACAACTCCACATAAAGAAAACAAAAATCCTCACAATTGGACCAATAAGCAACATCATGATAAATGGAGGAAAGATCGATGTTGTCAAGGATTTTATTTTACTTGGATCCACAATCAACACCCATGGAAGCAGAAGTCAAGAAATCAAACAGTGCATTGCATTAGGCAAACCTCCTGGAAAAGACCTCTTTAAAGTGTTGAAAAGCAAAGATGTCACTTTGAAGACTAAGGTGTGCCTGGCCCAAGACATGGTGTTTTCAATCACCTCATATGCATGTGAAAGCTGGACGATGACTAAGAAAGATCAGAGAAGAACTGATGCCTTTGAATTGTGGTGTTCTTAAAGAATATTGAATATACCGTGAACTGCCAAAAGAACAAATAAATCTGTCTTAGAAGAAGTACAACCAGAATGCTCCTTAGAAGCAAGAACTGTGAGACTATGAGACTACGTTTCACGTAATTTGGACATGTTATCATGAAGGACCAGTCCCTGGAGAAGGACATCATACTTGGTAGAGGGTCATCGAAAAGAAGACCATCAATAAGGTGGATTGACACAGTGGCTGCAACAATGGGCTCAAGCATAACAAGAACTGTGAGGATGGGACAGGACCAGGCAGTACTTTGTTCTGTTGGGAGTCAGATCCAATTCAATGGCACCTAACAACAATAACAACAAGGAAAACGTTGAGAAAAAAACCATAACACAGCTAATTTTTCTCAGTCAAAAACTGTATTAACCAAAGCTTCATTATTCAAACTGATATTCAAATGTCCTAAATAATCAATTATTGTAATATAATGTGCTGTTTAATCAATTGGTTTACAGAAAAAAATGTTTGCATTCTTTTGAAAATTATGCCTTTAAAACAATGTGTTTATGTCTTGATATAAAAAATATAATGAGGTGGAGCCAAGACGGCGGAATAGACAGACACTTCTGGCAAACCCTCTTACAACAAAGACCCAAAAAACAAGTGAAACAAGTACATTTATGACAATGTAGGAGCCCTGAGCTCAAAGCCAAAGTTAGAAAACGAACTGAACAGCTGGGAAGGAAGAGATGGTTCAAAAGCTGAGACGAGTTACCAGATCTGAATCACCAGAAGCCCTCAGGCACCATTCCAGGGAGTGGCTGCAGCAGGCTGATACTAGCATTCGGCTACAGTTTCCTCTGGGAGAAGCAGCCAACCACACAGCCTACTCACACCTCTGGAACTAGAGAAGAATGGCGCTCTCAGCAAAAGCTAAGTACTTGCATATATTTTACCACACCCCCCCACCCCCAAGCTGGCTTCAGCAGTTGATGATCTCCCTGAGCCTGAGATAGGACCTGTCAAGCACCTAGAGCCATCTTCCTGGCCTTGGAGAAAGAATAAATTTGCAACTGGGGGAAAAGATAATTTGCCAGCTCCACTAACTGGGGGAACCCAGGACAGAAGCCACTCCTGTCCAGGCATAAATGGTCTGTGGACTTTGAGTACCTTTCCCCCTGAATGGACCTGTTTGGGCTTATTTCAGGAGAATATCCCCTTGTTGGCAGACTACAACTGTTTCAGCTGTGTGATGGAGAGGTGGGTGTTTGATATTTGACATTGTTTTGCATATTAAGCAGGATCCTCACCTACCCACTTCAGGGGCCTAAGGATTGATGGCTCCACTCAGGTCTCCAGCTACCCACGACAGGGGTCCAAGGATAACTGGTATCTCACAGTCCATACAACCAAAAACATTGGATGCCCATGGTCCGTCTGCAGAACCTACGCACCTGTACACTCTAGGGAAGAGGACACATTTTCCTCAGAGACACTTGGGGGATGATTCTCAGCCCCCTGCCTTGTTCAGAGCATGACCCCCTGCTGTAACCAGATACCAATACCTACACCAATCACCTCTAAGACTGTAGGACAGAACCTGTACCACGCACTTGATGATCAACTACCTGGACACCTGAGCTGAATTCATACAAGAAAAGTGAATGGACTCCTAGACTGATATACCTGATAACAGCTCTACCCATCTGGGGACAGGACGTCAGAGCTCCAAAGGTGAAAATAATCAAGCTAGTTCACTCAAGCAACCCGTCTGGGCATATCAAAACAAAACAAACCAAGAAGCTACGATACAGTAAGCAAACATAAACTGATACAATAACTTATAGATGGTCTGGAGACAACAGTCAGTATCAAGTCACATAAAGAAACAGACCATGATCTCCTCAAGAAGCTCTCAAAACAAAGAATCAAGGGATCTTCTAGATGAAAGTGCCTTCCTGGAATTACCAGAGCCAGAATACAAAAGATTAATATACAGAACCCTTCAAGACATCAGGAAGAAAATCAGGCAATACGCAGAACAAGACAAGCAACACACACATAAAGCAGTTGAAGAAATTAAAAAGGTTATTCAGGAACATAATAAAAAATTTAACAAACTGGAAAAATCCATACACGGACAGCAATCAGAAATTCAGAAGATGAACATAAAACTACAGAATTAGACAACTCAATAACAAGTCAGAGAAGCAGAATAGAGCAAGTGGAAGGCAGAAATTCTGAAATTGAAGATAAATCACTTGGCACTAATATATTCGAAGAAAAATCAGATAAAAAAAATTGAAGAAACCTAAGAATCATGTGGGACTTTATCAAGAGAAATAATCTACGAATGATTGGAGTACTAGAACAGGGAAGGATAACAGAAAATACAGAGAAAATTGTCGAAGATTTGTTGGCAGAAAACTTCCCCGATATCATGAACAATGAGATGATATCTATCCAAGATGCTCATCAAACTCCACATAAGGTAGATGTTAAAAAAAGTCACCAAAACATATTATAATCAAACTTGCCAAAACCAAAGATAAAGAGAGAATTATAAGAGCAGTGAGGGATAAACGAAAAGTCACCTACAAAGGAGAGTCAATAAGAATAAGCTCAGACTACTCTGCTGAGACCATGCAGACAAGAAGGTAATGGGATGACTTATATAAAACATTGATGGAAAAAAATTGCCAGCCAAGAATCATATATCCAGCAAAACTGTCTCTCAAATATGAAGGTGAAATTAGGACATTTCCAGATAAACAGAAGTTTAGGGAATTTATAAAAAAAAAAAAAACCAAAACTACAAGAAATATCAAAGGGAGTTCTTTGGTTAGAAAATCAATAATAACAGGAATCAACCCAAGACTAGAACACTGAACAGAGCAATCAGATGTCAACCCAGACAGGGAAATCACAAAAGTAAATCAAGATTAAAAAAATCTCAAAACAGGGAAACAGCTATGTTATTATGTAAAAGAAGACAACATTAAAACAATAAAGAGAGACTAAGAAATGTAGTCATAGATGTTTCATATGGAGAGGACGACAAGGATACAAAGAAATAAAAGTTAGGTTTAAATTTAGAAAAATAGGGGTAAATATTAAGGTAGCCACAAAGAAGACAAACTTTCCTACTTACCAAAATAAAATACAAGAAAAAAATAGACTGAGCAGAAACAAAATCAACAACAAAGAATAAGAGGAAAAGACAATATATACAGATAAACTACTAAGCACAAAAAATTTAGTGGGAAAAAGAAGCTGTCAATGACACACAAAAAAAGACATCAAAATGATAGCACTAATTACACTGAATATAAGTGGACTAAAGGCACCAATAAAGAGACAGAGTGGCAGAATGGATTAAAAAACATGATCTGTCTATATGCTGCCTACAAGAGACACACCTTAAACTTAGAGACAAAAACAAACTAAAACTCAAAGGACGGAAAAAAAAATACCTCAAGCAAACAACAATCAAAAAAGAGCAGGAGTGGCAATATTAATTTCTGACAAAGTAGGCTTTAAAGTTAAATCCATCAAAAAGCATAAGGAAGGACACTATATAATGATTAAAGGGACAATAATTTTTTATGGCAGTGGGTTTTGGTAGTGCAATTGTCAAGCATTTGGTTGCTAACCAGAGGATCGGTAGTTGAAACCCACTAGCTGTTCCACTGGAGAAAGAGGTGACAGTCTGCTTCCATAAAGATTTTAGCCTTGGAAACCCTATAGAGCAGTTCTACTCTGCCCTATGGAGCCGCTATGAGTTGGAATTGGCTCAGTGGCAATGGGTTTGTTTTAATTTGGGTTCTTAGATTATATTATTGATGGAGCTGATGTTCTACACATAAATCTGTCTACAAAAGCATATCATGACAAACATTTTGCCAGATTTATGAGGACAAAAGAGGACTTCTGAAGGTGCTTTGGGAGATGACTTCCACGAAGATTTCGTGCTTTAGCTTTGTAGACTTGGAAACTGATTTTAACCATTTTTTCAACAGAGATCTAATATGCAAATCCAATGTGCCTATTTTTGTGCTAAGCACTAGGAAAGCAAAACAAAACATAGAAGATGAATTTATGTCAATTTCTCAGCTCTCCTCACTTAAACCTATTCCCACTAGCCTTTTACCCTACCCCCATGGCATCAAAATTGCTTTTGATGATGTCACCAATGACCTCCACATTGCTAAATGCAATGAACAATTCCCAACCTATTAGGCCTACCAGTGTTACTTGAAACAATTAATACTCCTTTGTATAGAGTAAACCCAGAAAAAACCCAGTGCCGTCGAGTCAGTTCTGACTCATAGCGACCCTATAGGACAGAGTAAAACTGCTCCATAGTGTTTCCAAGGAGCGCCTGGTGGATTCAAACTGCCGACCCTTGGGTTAACAGCCATAGCACTTAACCACTACACCTCCAGGGTTTGCTTGTATAGAGTACAATTTCTTAATTTGATTTCCAATACATCACATTCTCTTAATTTTCTAAAAATCTGTCTCTTTTTGCTGGGACTCTTTATCCTCTTATCCCTCACCTCTAAAAGTGGGATTTCCCAGGACATTTCTTTATCTGCAGTCATTCTCTTGGTAATCTCACCCAATTTAATAGCCTTAAATATCATCTTTATGACAAAGACACCCAAATTTATATCTGCAGTCTATACCTCTTACCTGAACTCCAATATCCACTTGGATGTAAAAGAAGACATCTCAAAACTGGCGCAAAGACAATCCTGTGTCACAGGTCTTCCCCAGTTAGGAAACGACAACTTCATTCTTGTATTTACTCTGGTTAAAAACTTCGGAATCATTCCTGTTGTCTTTTCCTCTCTTATTTCCATGTTCAATCCATTATAAAGTATGTTGGCTGTACTTACTAAATATATCCAGGATATGACTTTTTCACTTTCTCCACTGTTATCAAGTTGATCCAAACCATCATAATCTCTTGTCTTGATTATCTCAATAGCTTCCTAACTGGTCAAATTGCTATCACCCTTGTTCTCCTATACTCTATTCCCAAACCAACAGTTAGTGTGAGGCCTTTTTAAATGAAGTCACATCTCTTCTCAAAAGCTTCCAGTGCCTCACTTGCCATTAAGAGTAACAATCAAATTCTTAGTCAATAAGGCCCTATATGGCATGGCCCTCTTACTTCTCTTTCTCTGATATTATTTTCCACTATACTACTGCTCACTCATACTCTACACAAGAAGTCTCCACACAAAAGGCATAAGTGAAACGTATTGAGCAAACCAAGCTAGGTTAATAAACTTGTTGAGTATGGAAGAGCACTGCCTTAGAAGAGTCTCAGTAGGGTCTCAAAATTGGAAAGTCTGGGAAGGAAACTTACAAGGATTTGGGTTTGGGGTTAGGGCATAAGTTGGTAAGTAAAGTCTGGAAAGAAGTTAGCCAGGATTGTAAACTAGTTTAACCAGTCAGTGGGCCCATGAGTCCTGTTAAACTAGTTTGTCTATGATTTTATCTTGGAATACATGGTTCTGAACAAGCTGGTGTTCAAGCAATTTAAACTTAGTTTGTGTCATATGTCAGAATTCTACACTGTTCTGTTTTCTGAGTCAGTGTGGGTTTGCATGTTGTGATTTCTCATTCATGCCTGAGTCTTTGAATAAACTTTTTCTACTTCCTAGAGCAACCTTCTCCCAGATATTCTAGGGCTCCCCCCCTTCATTCCCCTCAGGATTTATTCAAATCTCACCTTCTCAGTGAGGACTCTGTTGACCTCTTTAAAATCCAATTCTTCTGCCCCAACTCACGATCCCCTGTCACATTTTTCCATAGAACTTACCACTTTCTTGTTGTTAGGTTCCATCCAGTCAATTTTGACTCCTAGCAACCCCATACGACAGGGTAGAACTACCGCATTGAATTTTCCAGTCTTTAATCTTTATGGAAGCAGATCGCCAGGTCTTTCTCCCAAGGAACTACAACCAACCCTTTGGTTAACAGCTGAGTACTTAACTGTTGCACCACTAAGGCTCCTTTACCACCTTCTAACACCTATCAATTTTATGTTTATTGTTTATTTACCCCCACTATAATGAAAGTTAAATGAAGGACCAGGAACTTTGTTCTCTTTGTTCACTCTTATCTCCAACAACTAAATGCTGCCTGACACATAAAATGTACTCAACAAATACATGCTGAATACATGGTTAAAACCTAATGAGTGCCCTTTAAAAAGACATAATAAATTTCTTTAAAGTTGATCAGGTCAGAGGAACTAATTCAAGCGTTACAAACTCCTATGAAACTTTTTGGTAAAGTACTACACCAACATATTAATATAAGAAATGAGTACACATTATTGGGATACCTAGTGTATACTCAGTACTAAACTATTAACTTTGTATGTTACAACATACAAAACTCTAGAAAAGACAAATATAATATTTAGTGACAGAAAGAAGCTTAGTGATCACTTGGAGTTGGGGATCGTGGTAAGTATTGGCTGGAAAGGCTGTAAGGGAAATTTTGAGATCATGGAGATATTCTATATCTTGATTTGATTGTAGTAGTAATTACAAGGATGTATGCATTGTCAACACATTAAATTCCATACATAAAATGAGTGCATTTTATTGTATAAAAATTATACTGTCGAAAAATTGAGTTCGACAACAAAGAAAAACAGAAAAAAGAAAAAAACCACAAATCTCTCAGATGTTTAAGCCTAAGCTCATTGCTACTATTTTGCTCTGCTCCCTTACGACCTGCACACTACCTACTTTTGTTAGCTTCTCAGGCTACTCCCTCTCTCACAGAGTTTTAGAAATAATAAATGGGTTCCCTTTTTTTCTATACTCTCTGCAGAAAATCCCAGACTTCTTCAACAAGGCAGAGTACAAAATTAATTCATGTACAGCTTTCTCAAATTTCTTTTTTGTATTGATTCTATGATGAGTCTTTGGTTAGTGTCTACATCAACACATTAACTAACCATCTCCATCCAGTACATAGTGATTTTTACTTTAGAGAATGTTTCATTCTCCAAAAGTGACACTTGCCTGACCTTAACCCCAGTTTCGCAAATTAATGCTCCCACATATGTACTAGTTCTTATAACCAAAAATAATGATTCTGTGAAGAATGCGTGAAGTCATTGCTTTTAGCCCCAACCACTCATTTTTGGTTCCAAAGCTGTCAAATTATGTAGATGAACAGGCATCTGATTGTGGCATTCTGTGGTCTGGTTTACGATCTTATTTTCTTTTCAGCATCTAACAACTCTACCCCTGTTAAAGCTACGTTCATAGAATTGTCTTTGATTGGACGTATTTGTGGTTGCTTCATTACCTTGACCACTCCTGGGGTTACCTGTCTCTTGCTTTCACCCCTTCTACACACACCAGGGTTTGTGTATCTCTATGGCAGCATTCACTGCCTCAATGGCAACAAGATGACTATCTCCCAATGTTTCCCTATTAGTAATTTTACAATGCCACTGTGTCTTCAGTAGGACTTCTAAATGGTGCAAAAGGGCTAGATGAGGTATAGCCAAGACTCACAGTATCATAAACAGTCGAGATACTCTACTTTTACATAGGTCAACATGGAGCTGGCTGTTGTGATGGTGGCTTCCTGTGGCCAACATGTTCCTGTTCTTGACTCAACTTTTCTATTCTCAGTTGGCACATCCTGAGAGGCAGCATGGGCTTGATAGTTAGACAGACCAATTTATAATTCTGAGTCTCCTCCTTAAAATTTTAGTCATGTGGAATAAATTGATTAACACTTCAGTTTCTTCAGCTATCACCCTACAGGGGATTGTAAGTAAGAGTGACAATGAATGGAAACTATTAAAGAGCACAGACCTGAGGACAAATTGCAGTGCCACCACTCATTAGCTATAACAGGGGGCAAGATCTTCTCCCTTTTGAACTCCCTTTTTCATAAACAAAATGGGGATAATAGTACCTACTTGGTATACTTAGTGTTAGGATTAAAAATAATACACTTGAAGTAACCACAGTGCTGTTTGTTGTATATCAGATACTCAGTAAATTGTAACTATTATTATTACAATGTACTGCATATAGTCAAATTATACCTAGTAAAAATGGACGTGTTTAGCTCAGACATACAGAAAAACCATGGTTGGAATAAAAGGGACATGATCTCAGTGTTCTCCAGGGAGCCTAGTTTTGGGTAAACTTTTGATGTGAGCAAAACTTATTTTATTTTTTTATTAACTTTTATTGAGCTTCAAGTGAACGTTTACAAATCAAGTCAGACTGCCACATATAAGTTTATATACATCTTACTCCATACTCCCATTTGCTCTCCCCCTAATGAGTCAGCCCTTCCAGTCTCTCCTTTCGTGACAATTTTGCCAGCTTCCAACTCTCTCTATCCTCCCATCCTCCTCCAGACAGGAGATGCCAACACAGTCTCAAGTGTCCACCTGATATAATTAGCTCACTCTTCATCAGCATCTCTCTCCTACCCACTGTCCAGTTCCTTTCATGTCTGTTGAGTTGTCTTCAGGAATGGTTCCTGTCCTGGGCCAACAGAAGGTTTGGGGACCATGACCGCCGGGATTCCTCTAGTCTCAGTCAGACCATTAAGTATGGTCTTTTTGTGAGAATTTGGGGTCTGCATCCCACTCATCTCCTGCTCCCTCAGGGGTTCTCTGGCAAAATTTATTTTTGTCCTCTTCCATCTCTCATTGTCTTTGATGATTCTCTTCCCACTGGCTTTTGCTGCCCACTTTAACCAATGCCCTTACCCACTCTGATCACTGTTGTACCGTTAGAAATGTTTCTCTGTGCTTATTCCTCAGGAGAGTTCTCTGCCTAGGAGTTAAGCAGAAAATCAAATACTTAACAATGGCAACCTAACCCTTAATTTTCGCAGTAACTAAATGCCTTAAATCAGTTTCAATTCACAATTCTTTAAAATCTTTCAAAGTTCATCCTAATGCTGGCAAATTCTAGCCCACAGTGATTTGGATTAGAAGTTCATTTGATGTTCCTGTAATCACTCTAGCAGCTATTTTTCTTCACATTAAGACTGTATGGCCAGTAAAGTCTCTCTAATGCTAAGTGTTCTGTAAAATGTTCCACAACAGTTTTATTGCTCAGAGTACTTACTTGCAGATGAAAAAAAAAAATTAACTCCAGTAGGTTTAGGCAGAAAGAGATTTATTACATGGCTTTAGAGAGACAACAGAGCCCTGGTGGCACAGTGACTAAGAGCTATGGCTACTAACCAAAAGGTTGGCAGTTCAAATCCACCAACCACTCTTCAGAAACCCTATGGGGCCGTTCTATTCTGTCTTATAGGGTCGCTATGAGTTGGAATCAACTTGATGGCAATGGGTATGTGTACAGAGCTTAAAGAATTTCTTAGAGGACTAGGAAATCAAGCTTAGGTCATGCATAGCCAGAAATTCTGAGGCCAAGAGAAATGCCCAACCACACACTGGAACAGGTCTAGTGGGAATCCTGTTGCTGCTAGCCCTATCACTTAGCACTCCACCACAAAGAGGACCTGACAGGACCATACCCACACTAACAGCCAAAAAGAACCCATGACCTGTTCCTGTTCTTTCATAAAGAGGGGCATAGCTGACATCTCACAATGCTCATTACCAGTCTTTAAGTTCTGCACTGGTGTCTGTTTGGCCTAAGCAAAGCACACATAGAAGTTATTGGTGATTCAATGGTAGATTTCTCACCTTCCATGTGGGAGACCCAGTTTGATTCCCAGCCAAGTGTCTCAAGCAGAGCCACCACCCATCTTTCAGGGGAGGCTTGTGTGTTACTATGATGCGGAACAGGTTTCAGTGGTTTTCAGACTAAGACAGACTAGGAACAAAAGGCCCGAAGATCTACTCCTGAAAACCAGCCACTGAAAGCCCTATGGATCATGATGGTCCAATTCTCAACTAGTCATGGGGAAGGCACAGGGCTATGGGGTCTCCATGAGTCAGGAATCAACTTGAGGGAAGCTAAAGGGTGCACGTAGAGCGCTACCTACAAACCTGCAAAGGAAAGATGGTTTTTTAATTTCAGCTGTTAATAAACCACAAGACATTGAAGAAAGTTGTCAGGGAGAGAATATCAATTCTCAAATTCTTTTTTGAGGGGAATTAAGCAAGATATTAGTCCTAAGTACCTAAATAAAAAATAACATTACACTGCAACTGTCTTTCCATACTAGTCACCTCATCGTCTGAGAATATCTGAGCTAGATAGTCACAAAGTGCATACTCATTTTCCAGATAACCCAGAATTTCCTCTGAGGAGATAAATGCATAGATTTAATCTGAAAAAACTGTAGTAACCTGAAGCCTCATAGTGCTGTGTTTTGTTTTGTTTTAATTCTATAATAAGAAATTCGATGGGTAAATGGGAATAGGGGTGGAATGTGGAAGGCACAGGCAAAGAACCAGAAAGGGAGGACATTTCTATTCGTAGGATTAGAGTGGAGCATATCAAAGGAACCCTCATGCATTTTTGCTATATGAAGCTCAACCCAGCTTACAGAATTCCTACATGTTTGTATGCTTTACAGAATTCCTACATGTTTGTGTGTTTGCTCATATGTCTGCATATAATGTGCACTGTATTTTTCATGAGGTCATGTGTCTTCCTTGTTCTCGGCTATTTTTCTAGCTTTGACATGCAAGGTAGGAATAAGTGTTATTAAATGGATAAATAAATGATTCTGAATTAATGATTCCAAGACAAGAAAGAAAACTCACTATCTTTTAACTTGTATTAAAGAAGGAGTATAAAATCAACATTTTGAGTAAAGATTTTCTAATTCTAGTAATTTTTAAGGTTTAAACTCTATCATATGAAGAAAAATTATGAAGACAGTAATTACTTGAGACAAGTTAACTGCATTTAAATACCTCTGCAAACTAGCACAAAGTCTCTTAAGAGTAAAGAGCACAAAAACAACTCGTAAAATGGCCTCTATTTGCCTTCTTTATGAGAAACAGTTTCATAGGTTCCTCAGGCATTGCAAAGTATGATATCCTAGTTGATAATAAGAGATAAGAATATTGCCCAAATAAGGCCATGATCCACCATTTTGTAAAGAAAAAAATTACTGAATTCAAAACTATTTTATATGAAAAAGCAGATATTAAACCCTGTGTGACTCAGTCATCAACTTTGTCTGAGAAAAACATCATGAGCACAAAATGAAGAAAGCATTAAGACCCAAATAAAAAGTTCAATGTTTCTAAACCAGAGGATTAATGGATGAGGAACACTAGACAAATATCAAAACATTTTATAAGAGTAAGCTACTGTGAAAATATAAGATATTATCATTTGAATGCCATCTTCTTGAGAAATCACCAAAATATGACTTCTTTCCAATTTGAGAGCTGTGTAACATCAAAATAAGGATCGTCTCTCACCACAACCACACCCTGCAAGGTGCTTTTAGTAATTGAAACCCTTCATATATTTTAGCCCGTTTACTTGGCAAATGTTATTGGTTCATCGAAGCCCAGCTTAGATACTTAGTCCTCCAGAATGGCTTCCTTGAAGTCCATTCCCAGAAGTAAATCGGTCTTTATAACATTGGGTTGTCATTTATTTGTTCAAGATGTAACACCCTTTCTGTGAGGGCAGAGACAGAATATTACCTATTACCCTACTTCAGAAATAAAACAAACTCTGACACATAAAATAATTGTTTTAAGCTGATCTCATCACAGACACAGCTTATTTTTATAGGGAATTTTTTTTTTTTCTCGTGCTGTCTTTCCTCTCTTCTCTCTTACTTCTCTTTCCATATTATTCTCCACTTTCTTTACTTGCAGTTTAACAACCTAGTATTTATCTGTTTCATGGAAGATTTTCATCATTGTTTATTTTACAAAGTATGGTTAAATTATACACACTGTTCTGCATCTTGCTTTTGTTACTCAACAGTAGCTCACATAAATCACGTCACGTTATCTGGTATAACTTGTTGTAATGGATGCATTACAATAATTTATATTTCTACCAGGATTGGTCCAGTATATCTTTCTCTCACATTCGGCAAGGTAATAATTGTTATTAGTCTTTATATTTATTTGTCCATAAATGTAAAGTAATATTTCAGTTCTGTTAACACGCATTTTCTTTACCGCTGGTTTGTATGAACATCTCATATGTATATATACCATTGTTCTTTAAAAAATCCTTTTCATATCTTGCCAACTTTTTTTTTTCTTCTTCTCATATACTATTAACCTTCTTGCTATTCTCTGTATGGCTGACCTTATGGAGCAGTGGTTAAAGCAATCTACTGCTAACTGAAAGGTCAGCAATTCAAACCACCAGTGGCTCTACAGGAGCAAGATGTGACAGTCTGTTTCCACAAAGATTTACTGCCTTGGAAACCCTAGGGCAGTTCTTCTTTGTCCTATAGGGTCACTATGAGTCAGAATCAACTTGACAGCAGTGATTTTAGTTTTTTGGTTTTATTTGTAATATTTTTACAGTAGACTTGCCAACTTTTTCACAGTTAAATATGTGTAGCTTTTCTTTTATGACAATTTATATGTCTCTATAAGTAGTCTCCTAAATTTTATTACAAAAGTTGAATTGTTTACTTAAGTCTTGAATACATTTGGAATTCAGTTTTGTATGTGGTATGTATGAGAGAGGAGAGTAACTTAATTTTCTTTCAAATAAAAAACCAGGTTTGCCAATATTATTTATTAAATAGTCCATCCCTTCTCAATTGAATTAAAATACATATTTATTGTTATATATTAAATTTCCCCATATAATGAATACCATTTCTGGATCCTCTATTCTGTTTAAATGCTAGTATGTCCAGCCATATAGCAATACAACATTGATTTACTTATAGTTTATAACAAATTATGGATAACACTACAAAGAATGGGAATTCCAGAACACTTAATTGTGGAACTTGTACATGGATCAAGAGGCAGTCATTTGAACAAAACAAGGGGAAGATGCATTGTTTAAAATCAGAAAATGTGTGCTGCAGGACTGTGTCCTTTCACCTTACCTATTCAATGTGTATGCTGAACAAATAATCTGAGAAGCTGGACTATACGAAGAAGAATGCGGCATCAAGGTTAGAAAAAGCCTCATTAACAATCCATGATATGCAGATGACATAACCTTTCTTTGCCAAAAAGGAAGATGACTAGATACATTTGCTGATGCAAGTCAAAGACTATGGCCTTCAATAAGGATTACTCCTGAAAGTGAGGAATATGAAAATTCTCACAACTGGACCAATAAACAATCTTAAGATAAATGGAGAAAAATTGAGGTTGTCAATGGTTTCATTCTACTTAGCTCAACAATCAATATCTATCAAAGTAAAAAAAAAAAAAAGTAGCGGTCAAGAAATCACACCACTTACCATACTGGACAAATCTACTGCAAAAGACCTCTTTAAAGTTTTAAAAAGCAATGTTGTCACTTTGATGACTAAAGTATGCCTGACCCAAGCCATGGTCTTTTCAATTGCCTCATATGCATGTGAAAGCTGCACAATGAAAAAGAAAGACAGAAGAATTGATACATTCAAACTGTGGTATTGGAGAAGAATATTGATGACAACGTGAACTGTCAGAATGAACAAATCAGTCTTAGAAGAAATACCACCTGAACGCTTCTTAGAAGCCAGGGTGGCAAGACTTTGGCTTTCTTACTTTGGGCATGTCATCAGGAAAGACCAGTTGCTAGAAAAGGGCATCACGGTAGGTAAAGTAGACGGTCAGTGAAAAAGAAGGAAACCCTCGATAAGATGAATTGACGCAATAGCCCAAACAATGAACTCCAACATAGCAACAGCCAAGAAGATGGTGCAGGACCAGGGAATATTTCATTCATTCCGTTATACATAAGGTCACTATGAGTCAGATCCCATTTGATGGCACCTAACAAAAAACCTTTTTTTGTTTTTGTTTTAACAACAACAGCATTATTATTTATGAAGTTAAAAACCTGAAACCAACTTAAATGTCTATCAGCAGGGAATAGTTAATAACTAAGCAAAATCAGGATGATATTTGAGAAGCAAAATGGACCTGTATTTACTGCCAAAAGAGACTATTCAATTATTTACTTTTTTAAATAAAATGATATAAAAAAAACCAGCGCCGTCGAGTCGATCCCAACTCAAAGTGACCCTATATAGTTGCAAATAAAGAGGACATTCTGGTTATAAAAAAAAAAAGGAAAAATAAGCTGTATATATATTTTATATATATATATACACACATAAAAAAATACATACATACATATACATATTTGTATGTATGTGTATGAAGTCAGTAAAATTTTCATATTGGTACAGAAAAAAATGGAAAAATCAGTTATCTTGGGCGGGGTCGAGGTGGAATGGAAATGATTACTAATTTATTCCTCATAAATATTTTTGCTAGTTTACTGTTACAAAAAGTGTACAATAATTTTTTAAAATCAAAAAGATAGAAACTAGACAGATAAATGGAAAGAGAGACTATAATACGAGAAAGAGAGACCCATATGTGAATTAGAGACAAAGCCAGAACTAGAGCATGAACTTTCTGTGTATTGCTCTTTGCACCTCCCCAGATCTTCTCCCAATAGGGAGATAAATCAAGTACAGGGCACAAGGTCAGGATAAAGCTCATTCATTCTGTGGTATTGGATGGAATAAAACTAGTTTATGTAAGGATATAAGTAAAATGATCATAGCTAAAATTAAGGGTGCCCAACGGCTGTAAGAAATAATAGATTAAAAAAAGAAAGCTAACGACACAACTAACAATGCACGAATGACAGAAGATAAATTAGATAACCGGGACCTCCTAAAAATTAAATACTTATGCTCATCAAAAGGCTTTACCAAGAAAGTAAAAACAGAACCTACAGAGTAGGAAAAAATCTTTGGCAATGACATATGTGATAAGGGTCTAACCTCTAAAATATATAGAAAACTTCAACAAATCAACAACAAAAAGACAACAATCAATCAAAAAATGGGAAAAGGATATGAACAGACACTTGACCAAAGAAGACATTCAGGTGGCCAACAAATACATGAAATGATGCTTGTGATCATTAGCCATTAGAGAGATGAAAATCAAAACCTCAGTGAGATATCATTTCAGAAAATGATATCAAAATGACAATGATCAAGAAAACAGAAAACATGCTGGTGAGGTTGTGGGGAGATTGAAACTCTTATACATTGCTGGTGGGATTGTAAAATGTTACAACCATTGTGGAAAATTGTATGGCACTTCCTCAAAAAGCTAGAAATAGAAATACCTTATGATCCAGCAATTCCACTCCTAAGTAAGTGTATATCCTAGAGATATAAGAGCAGTGACATGAATAGACAAATGCACACCTATGTTCATTGCAGCATTATTCACAATAGTAAAAAGATGGAAACAATCTAAGTGCCCATCAATGGATGAACGGATAAACAAACACACATACATACAATGGAATATTATGCAATTATAAAGAATAATGAGGAGTCCACAAAACATAAAGTGGATGAATCTGGAGGACATTATGCTGAGTGAAATAAATCACAATCACAAATCACAAAAAGTCAAATATTGTATGGTTCCGCTATTATAAAAAGTCAAGAAGCAGGAGGGGACAGGAAAGCTGGTAACATGGAACTGAAAGTCAAGAAGGGTGAGTGTTGATGTGTCATGGGGTTGTTAACCAATGGCATAAAACAATGTGTGTACTAACTGTTTAATGAGAAGCTAGTTTGTTCTGTAAACCTTCATCTGAGTACAATAAAAAAAAAAGAAGAAGAGATATGCACGCAGAAAGCAATGTTCTTTGATGGTTACAGGGATGGAAGGGAGAGGGAAGGGGAATCACTTTCTAGATAGTAGACCCTTGTCATTTTTGGTGATGAGAATTGCAATATCAATTATGGGTGATGTCAGTACAAATTGACCAAGGTAAATAAAAACACTAAAAGTACATAAGAAAAAAAGAATAATTTCAGTAAATGGTACAACATTGTGACAACAGTAACAACAACCAAAAAAATATGTGTGTGGTTACACAGATAGCTATGTATGCATACATGTGTGTAGAAAGGCATATGTGAGTAAATGCACTTGAATGTATAGCTGTATATGTAGGCACAAGTATATACATGTTTGTGTATAAATATATAAAACAAAGCACATAGGAGGCACAGTTACGGAGGACTCCCAATCTCATAATTGGGTTACTTCTGAGTTAAAAAGCTTAGAACCATAGTCTCAGGGGACCAATTTGTCAAATGGCATAGCATAACAAACTCAGTGCCATCGAGTTGATTCCGACTCATAGCGACCCTAATCATAAAAATAATGTTCTACAGCCTAGTTTTTGAATAGCACCTAGGGTATTAAAAGCTTGAAAGCGACCAACTGAGATACAATTGTTGGTTTCTACTCATATGGAGCAAAAGAGAATGAAGGAAATCAAAGGCTCAAAGAAGAAACTAGTCTATATGACCAATAGCTCACAAGAACCCCTGCTTCTTCTAACCTGAGACTAGAAGAACTAGATGGTGCGTGGCTACCACTTCTGACCATTCCAACCAGGGACCCAATAGAAGGTCCCAGATAGAATGGGGAAAAAATGTAGAACAAAGTTCAAATTCCTAAAAAATCCCAGATTTATTAGACCAATAGAGACTAGAGGAACCCCCGAGATTACTGTCCTAAGATACCTTTTGAACTTGGATTTAAAACTCTTTCTGGAGGTCACCTTTCAGCCAAATCATAGGTTGGCTTATAAAACAAGTAATATTACCCGTGAGTAATATACTGTCTTGAACAATCAACTATATGAGACCAAATGGTCAACTTTTATCCAAAAGCAAAGACAAGAATGCAAGGAGTGGGAAGGGAAGCTAGATCAACGGAAACAGAACAAACAGAATAGAGATAATGAGAATGATGACATATTGTGAAAATTGTAATCAATGGCATAGAACAATTTACATAAAAATTGTTAAATTGGAACCTAGTTTGCTGTGTTAACTTTCATTTAAAACATAATAAAATATTATTTGAAAAAAATGAATGTTAAGAGAAAAATTAAAGTAGAAATTGAGGGGGGAATTAAAACCCTTAATTTTGAAAACATATGCAGAACAAAGAGACAAATATAGTCAGTTTACAGGGCAAGAAATGTAGAGGAAAAACAAGACTGACACATCTGGGCCTGACAAGAAAGGAGAGGCCGGAGAAACTTCAGAAAGATAAAATGATGGCAAGAGCTAGAAAGAAAATTTTAGATTAAAGAAAGAGTAAAAGAAGAAATGAGAAAGAAGCATGAAATGAGATTGCTTTATCTGTTAAAAAAAAGTTGGTGTAAATATTCAGTACAGACTGATAAAAGCTAGAGTTTCAAGAGAGTAAAAGTTCTCTACGGTTCATTCCACGGGATAACCTGTTCTAGCTAAAGTGATCAGAAGACCGTATTTATAAAGTGATGTGACTCCCTCAAATATTTGTTTGCTTTCCAACCTAAGCTGTAAGATTTTTGACTAGTGATACCATATCTTCATGTTTGTGTCACCAACTTCTAGAAATATACCATGTATATAAATTGTCTATTGTTAAACTTTTGCTTTAAACTTGACTCCAATTATGCTAATTTGCATGCCCTAAACAACTCAGTTGGAGGTTTGTATTCTCTACATCTAAAAGTTTCACTTTGGCTGTGAAACTTGGAAACTGCTAAACAACTTGAAATTCAAGAGCATCCAGCTCCAAAGCACAAAGACTCTACCTTCTTCACTGCTGTTGAAAATATTTCTGCTTCTTTAAAAGCACAACAGCGAGACAATGACAAAAGTTAATATTTCAAAACAACCATCTTTCCAAAGTAATCACAAACCCGGTCTGGTAGCAAACTCAGCATAAATATGCCTTACCTGGTTCAAGGCCAAGTAAAGGAACAAATCACATGGCAGCTAATACAATATACGCTACAAAATGAGGCTAGATTAACAGCAATGTGAAGATTCATAGAAAAAGCATAGAATGAACATGACTCGCCAGGGACATGATTAATGAAAGAAACAAAATGTGGCAAAATCCCCATTTCCAGCCAAAGTTAAGCACACATTTTCAAAAAGGAAACAAATTTAAAATAAAGATAAGCATTTTATGAACTACTACATGAAATTAAAGCAAATAAAACCTATTTTATATTTCACATGAAAAAAGAGAAAAAACGGAAAATTTTGAAAATAAGAACTGCGTAAAAGTAAAGTGAAAAAAGATAGTGTACAACTGCTATCTCATACACTACAGCTTACATTATAGGGGTATGAAATGATCTTACTATCCAATATGAGATGCCTAAAAAACGGAAAATTTTGAAAATAAGAACTGCATAAAAGTAAAGTGAAAAAAGATAGTGTACAACTGCTATCTCATACACTACAGCTTACATTATAGGGGTATGAAATGATCTTACTATCCAATATGAGATGCCTATAATAATAAATTACAAATCAACATTAGTAAATATTAATAAAAGCCTGAATAAATTGAAAGAGATACTCCACTAGACTGTAAGCATCATTACAGGAAAACTATCTTCATGTTGGTAACCAAAGTGTTCTCCACGCCTCATACGCAGTTGGTACTCAATAAAAATGTGCTTTATGAATGAATGACCCAATGAAGGGACAAAAATACAAAGATGCCAGCTCTTAGCAGAGACTAAGATATGCATTTTTAAATAAAATCTCAAGGAAACATTTAAGAAGTTGATTACCCACTACCTTCGAGTTGATTCTGACTCACAGAGGCCCCACAGGGTTTCCAAGTCTTTAAATCTTTAAGGAAGTAGACTGTCACATGTTTCTCCTGCAGAGTGGCTGTAGGCTCAAACCATTGACCTTTTGGTTAGCAGCTGAATGTTTTAACCAGTGCACCACCGGGGCTCCTTGAAGAAGTTGATTAAATAATTCTAAATTTCATCTAAATTAATAAATCAGTAAGAATGCTAAAATATATCACAGGAAGAGTTGCAATGGGAATTTTGATCTATCAAGCAATGAAATATGTCATTGTAACAAAGTGTAATAATAATCATGTCATGGTAGCAATATGAGAATCAACAAGGATATTAATGGAATAGAACAAATGAAAACATGCACAGCACACACATGCACATACATACATGTGTGAGCATATGTGTGTAATTTGACAAAGTTCTTCCATAGATACTTCTCAAATGAGGCAAGCTATTTTACAAAGACAATTTAAATCTAGACTTTATAATAAATAGTGAGTTAAGATATACAAATAAAAAAAAATCAAGCTACCTTTAAAAGAAGAGCATAGAAGAGATTTTTGACTGGATAAAACCATATTAAGCTTAAACACTTAAAAATCCCCACACGTCTGTCAGTTTGCCGTACCGTGGGGGCTTGTGTGTTGCTGTGATGCTGGGAGCTATGCCACCAGTATTCAAGTAACAGCAGGGTCACCCATGGTGGACAGGTTTCAGGTGAACTTCCAGACTAAGACAGACTATGAAGAAGGACCCGGCAGTCTACTTCTGAAAAGAATTAGCGGTGACAACCCTATGAATGGCAACGGAACATTGTCTGATATAGTGCTGAAAGATGAGCCCCTCAGGTTGGAAGGCACTAAAAAGATGACTGGCCAAGAGCTGCCTCTCCAAAGTAGAGTCGGCCTTAATGACATGGATGGAGTCAAGCTTTTGAAACCTTCATTTGCTGGTGTAGCACAATTCAAAATGAGAAGAAACAGCTACAAGTATGCATTAATAATCAGAACATGGAATGTACGAAGTATAAATCTAGGAACATTAGAAATCATCCAAAATGAAATGGAAGGCATAAAGATCCATATCCTAGGCAATAGTGAGTTGAAATGAGCTGGTATTGGTCATTTTGAATTGGACAATCATGTGGTCTACTAGAGATCCGCATTTGTGCCTATTCCCAACAAAGGTGATACAACCTAATGTGGAAATTATCAAACAATATAATTGATTATCCAAAAGTGGCTGCAGCAGTATATTGACAGGGAACTGTCAGAAATTCAAGCTGGGTTTAGAAGAGGATGTGGAGCCAGGGATATCATTGCTGATGCCAGATGGATTCTGGCTGAAAGCAGAGAATACCAGAAAGATGTTTACCTGTGTTTTATTGACTATGATTAGGCATTCAACTGTGTCAATCATAACAAATTATGGATAACATTGTGGAGAATGGGAATTCCAGAACACTTAATTGTGCTCATGAGAAATCTGTACATGGACCAGTAGGCAGTCATTAGAACAGGACAAGGGGATACCGCATGGTTTAAAGTCATGAAAGGTGTGTATCAGGGTTGTATCCTTTCACCATACCTATTCAATCTGTATGTGAGCAAATAATCTGAGAAGCTGGACTATATGAAGAAGAACCAGACATCAGGATTGGAGGAAGACCATTTAACAACCTGTGTTATGCAGATGACACAACCTTGCTTGCTGAAAGTGAAAAGGACTTGAAGCACTTATTGATGAAGATCAAAGACCATGGCCTTCAGTATGGATTACACCTCAACATAAAGAAAACAAAAATCCTCACAACTGGACTGATAAGCAGCATCATGATAAATGGAGTGGAGATTGAGGTTGTCAAAGACTTCATTTTACTTGGATCCACAATCAACACCCATGGAAGCAGCAGTCAAGAAATCAAAAGATGCATTGTATTGGGCAAATCGACTGCAAAAGACCTCTTTAAAGTGTTGAAAAGCAAGGATGTCACCTTGAGGACTAAGGTGAGCCTGACCCAAGCTGTGATGTTTTCAATCTCCTATGCATGCGAAAGCTGGACAATGAATAAGGAAAACTGATGAAGAATTGGGGTGTTGGAGAAGTATATTGAATATACCATGGACTGCCAAAAGAATGAACAAATCTGTCTCGGAAGAAGTACAACCAGAATGCTCCTTAGAAGCAAGGATGGCAAGACTACGTCTCACATACTTTGGACATGTTATCAGGAAGGGTTAGTCCCTGGAGAAGGACATCATGCTTGGTAGAGAGTCAGTGAAAAAGAGGAAGACCCTCAATGAAATGGATTGACACATTGGTTGCGCAATGGATTCAAGATGGCAACAATTGTGAGGATGGGTCAGGACTGGGCAATGTTTCGTTTGTTGTGCATATGGTTGATGTGAGTCAGAACCAACTCGACGGCACCTAACAGCAACAACAACAAGCTTAAAAACAGTGAGAGATATAGGAGACATTACAGAGGAAAGATAAACATTTAATGGCTTCTTGTTAAACAATCTTACATTTAAAAAGCAAACAATATAGAAAAATATCCATACCAACTTTAACTACTTAATATGCTTAGTAAAGACCTTATACAAATTGAAAAGGGAAGTTCTAAAACTGCTAGGAAAAAAAGATAAAACTTATTAATGATTCCCAAAAGAGGAAAGACAAATGGTTAATAAACCTATGAAAGTGTTCAACTTTACTTAGATCTAAAAGGAAAATTAAAATACCATTTCCCTCTATCAAGTTGGCAAAGATATCCTTCTTCCCATTTTAATGAAGCTATCCAATGTTTAATCAGTTGTAACAAAGTGAGTATTTCATATACTGGTTTTTTCAAAAATGTATTGAAAATAATTTGTTAAAATATATCCAGAGTTTTAAAAGTGGTTTACACTTGGACCCTGTATTTCCATCTCTTAAGACCTATTCTAAGTAATTGAAAAGTTGGGGTAAAGAACACATACAGAACTTCATTGTACCTTTATTGGTAAAAACAATACATGCTGTAATAAAAAAGAATAGAGAAATTCTGGTACATTCATCCAATGAAATCTTACAGAGCCATTAAAAATAATATTTCTTAAGCAGTAAAATGTGAGAAAATTCCTGAGTGGTAAATGCATGAAATATATAAGAACACACAGTATAGTTTAATTATCTGAAGCTTTTTTTTATATATGTATTGTGTACTTATGTAAAATATTACAATACACCAAAATATTATAATAAAGTAAAATTATTATTTTATTATTGGAGAGATAAAAATACAAAATATTTATTATTAATTGTTTATATTTTTGTGTTTTCCATCATTTTCACAAAATGGCTAGTTTTCAAGTATAACATAAACCAAAAAAGAACAAAAAACCAAACCCATTGTTGTAGAGTCAAATCTGACTCCTAACAATGCAATGTGACAGAGTAGAACTGCCCCAGAGGGTTTTCAAGGCTGTAAATCTTTCTGGAAGCAGATTGCCACATCTTTCTCCCTCGGAACATCCGGAGGGTACGAATTGCCAATCTTTAGGTTAGCAGCCGAGCACTTAACTACTGTACCACATAGAATGTAAAATATGTCCCTTTCATGATCATTAGTTAACACCATTGCTTAATGATAATACCAACAATAAAAAGTCAAATACACTGATGATGATGTGTCAAAAGGACACACGAGCCAACTGAAAAGCTCCCAGTGGACAAAACTGGAACAATTTGAGCAACAAAGCAAACAAAGTGGTAGTAGATTATAAATTGAAGCACAATATAAATATCCATGAGTCCATACTGATAAAAATAAATGATTGAATACATTAACAAACATGGAGAATAGGAAAAAAAAAAAACCTTATAGAAAGATTCCAAATAATTTATGTAAATTGTCCTCCCTCAAGAATGTGGGACATATCTCCTCACTCTTTAAGTGTGGGCTACACTGAGTAATTTCTTTCCAAAGAGTACAGTGTGGAAAGGAGACAAAGCAGTCACTTTACAGTGGCGAAACCTGACAAACTACCTCAGCCAGGTGATAAATCTTATCATCAATAGTGATAAATCATACTGATAGCGTGTATTTTTAATAGGATGTATTAAGGTTGGTGTTTTACCTCTGTGATCGTCCTCCCCAAATCCCATTACCCCAATCTAATCATGAGAAAAACATCAGGCAAATCCCAATTGAAAGGCATTTTACAAAATATATTACAAGTACTCCTAAAACCTCTCTAGGTCATCAAAAACTACAAATGCTCACAACCAAAGATTTTAAAAAGACATGACAACTAAATATAGTGTAGTATCCTGGTTGAGATCTTGGAAGAGAAAAAGGACATAAAATAAAAATTAAAGAAATCTGAATAAAACATGGACTATCAATACTGGTTAATTAATTGTAACAAATGTATCATAGTAATGTAGGATGTTAACAATAGCAAATTAGATGTGGGGTATATGGGAATTCCTTGCATTATCTTCACAATTTTCCTGTAAATCTCATACTAATTTAAAATAAAACACTTATTTTAAAAAAAGCTGAAATAAACAGTTTATCACACATACACACACACAAAACAAACAAGCAAACAAGAGAGGACAGTGTGATTGTGACGCAAGGGAGGGTAAGATTAGTAAGAGATAACGTCAGAGAGGAAATGGCATGCCACATTTTGTAGGAGCTTATGATAATTTTAAGGACTTTGGCATTTATCCCAAGTGGTATGGAAAATACTGGAAGGTTTTGAAAGGTGTAGAACAGTCAGACTTGTATTTTTAAAGAATCACCCTAACTGTTGAGTGAAGAGAAGACCGTTGAGGTAGGTTAGCAATGATGGAAGCAGTAAGAAAAATTAAGAGACTAGCAGAATAATACAGGCAAAAGGCAATGATGCCAGGAAGACACATGATGGACTGAGTGTGTTGTGTGAGAGAAAGTGAGAAGTCATGACTCCAAAGTTCTTGGCTCAAGCCAGGTGGAAGAATGGGGGCTTGGAGGAGGTAGTGTGTATTGGAGAGAATATGAAGACATATTAATTGGGGCTCTTAAATTGCCAAGTGTCAAATAGGTAGCTGGATATTGAGTTTAAAGTTCAGAGAAGATTTCCAACTTGACATATTAATTCAGGAGTCCTTAACATATGCATATTGAAATCAAGTGTGCAATATGCTATGTCTACCCATCAGATTTTAACTTTCTATCTTTGGCATTGAGCCATAGTTTTACTCAATTCTTTTATATCTACCGGTCCACCTACATATAGAAAATATAACTCAGACGGAATTAAAACTTTGGATCCTCAAACAAAATTAGTTTAATGAGAATAGTCTTGTTCTGTATGTTGATTTTTTTTTTTTCTTATCTTAGACATCGGAAACCCTGGTGGCATAGTGGTTAAGCGCTACAGCTGCTAACCAAAAGGTCGGCAGTTCGAAGCCGCCAGATACTCCTTGAAAACTCTATGGGGCAGTTCTACTCTGTCCTATAGGGGAGCTATGAGTCGGAATCGACTTGATGGCAGTGGGTTTGGTTTATCTTAGACATCAGAGAGTGTTATTAGCCTCTTGTAGTCCACTGACCTTTGTGGATGTATTTGCCAGTCCTGGGTGAGTTATGTGCCAGAGAATCTAGAAATATTGGCTTAAAGATTACTCAGCCCTGGACCAAGGAAAAGAACGTTATCTCCAGCACTTTAGTTTTACATGTAGGAGACATAACTGGCATTATCATCATTTCTGAGATAAATGACATATCCAGCTTTTTTGGGTTTTTTTCCTTCAGATTTTTATCACTGTGAAAGAAAGTTTCGAAAGGCACAATGTGTTATAAGAAAATAACCACAACATTCAGTTTTTCTTTTACCATACAAGAGGGAAAACTTCTTAATAATTACCTAGTCATTTGTAGGAGTTAGATATATTACTTATTAGTTAGCCAAGACTCAATTGACAGTCAAATATTTTACTCTGTACATAAGACATTTTGTCTCTTGTCTTGTTGGCTGTGTATGAGGCCTTGTAATCTGGCTGCAATAAAAATGTAGGACTTTAATATAAAAGTGCCCTTGAAAGAGGGAGAGTTGAAACCACACAAAAAGTGATTTTTTTCCACAAATGTACAGCAGATATAAGAAAATTTAATGCTTTGAGATTTTTTACCTGTCCCTGGATAAAATGCAATACATTTTTCAATGTAATAAATCTGAAATTTTTTAAAACCAAAAAATGTCACTTCTATTATCTGTCAATGTTCCCCCACCACATTCTCAAATAAATAACACTGAGAGATACTTTCTTTACTAAATAATTGAACGTAATTCTTTTTATTTAAAACTGTAATCCTAATGTTAAGACTGAAGGAGCCCTGGTAATGCAACGATTAAGCACTCGGCTGCTAACTGAAAGGTTGATGGTTAAAACACACCCAGCCGTTCTGCAGGGGCAAGACCTGGTGGTCTGGGCTCATAAAAACTACATCCTACAAACCCTATGGGACAGTTCTATTATGTCACATGGAGCTGTTATGAGTCAGATATCAACTGGACAACACCCAACAAGAACAGCAATATTAAGACTAGGTTTTAAATATTGGAGTTTTTTTTTTTTTTTAACAAATCTTCACAATATAACAAAAGCCAACTTTTCTTAATGATAACTATCTTTGATAGAGCATGTTTTTTCAATGAGTACACTCACATTGACGCTTTAAACAAAGAGTCCATAAGATTTAATATTTGTGAAACACTTAACCTCCTTTTCCATAACAATACTAACAAAAAGAAAGTCTACAAAATTTTTGTATCCAGGTCATAAATTGAAGTACAGTAAATCACAGTGCTTTGAATTTAGTTTTTTATTTCATATTGGAGAATAAAGTACTGAGCTTTATATGGTCAAGCTGTTATACTTTGTACTTTGGTGGGGGTAAGGGGTCAGCTAGTCATGTGGGCGTCTTCTAGCAAACAGTTTCCCACCTTAACTCATTATCTCACCTTGACTAAATTCCCTCTTACTCAAGAGGCAGAGGGGACAAGGAGCTGTGTAATTGCTTATTCATTCTATCTGCTGTCTTGTCACCTCACTGGCTCATTATATCAACCCTGAGCAAGATAATGAATTTAGAGCCTATGCTGGGAGCAGAAGGCACAGCTCAGGAATAAGTGGGGATGATGATGGTTCGAGTATCTTTAAGCATTCTTCCTCAAACCTCCTTTTGTCATCATATTTGTGCCTCGTGTTCTTTCACTCTGTCATTGACTTGGTTCTTGCTGTTTATTAATAGATTGGATCAGGTGCCAATTTATTATACTAGATTACAGTCTATATATAGTCCTTCCAATTACATTGGAATAGTTCCGGAAGAATATATTCCTTTCCGTACTAACTCTGCCCATGATGCTGGGTTTTCTGACTAAAGAAATAATAAGGACTTCCAGCTGGCTTATGTTTTCATTAAATGAACAGTGAAAGGCAAATATGCATAAATTGAAGAAAGAAATGAACATGGCATGACCTAAAATTTCCGAAAGGCAGTAATAGAAGCTTTGTAAAAATCCAGTGTGGCTGGTATCAGTGAAAGATTTAACACAACCAGAAGGAGGCTATGCATTCCAAATCTCGCTGGGTATGCCTCAAGCAAGTTAAAATACAAATAACCTCAGTACTAAAATTTTAAACTTTATTATAAAATGTACAATATGAAAGAAGCTCAAATCAATGATGTATGTTCTCAGTATTGCTAATTGCTAAACACATTTGCACCTTTAATTTTACTCATATACTTTTTAACATCATCAATGTGGTGCTTGTCATTTAATATTCCAAAGGCACTGCTAACATTTCAATAACAATCAACAGCTGTTACAAATCCATGTATCCCCAGCTCAGATAGCTATTCCCTTGACCTCTGTTTAATTCTAAGCCTCTATATTCTAGCATGATCTTCTTGAATACACTCTATCTGAGCATATAGTCTGGAAATGTCACACGATTTAAGTCCTGTACTTGGCAAGCTAATAACATGGTAAACTGAAAGAAGTTGATAATTTTATTTAACTTTTCAATTTGAGGATGAGTCGAGAGTTTTCTCAGAGTCTATGATACTTTATTTCACCATATAAATAACTGTGAAATGCATTTAATAAAACATTTTTTCCCAAACTGACTTGCAGTTTTACACGGTTGAGGTCAAATATCAAGATATTCTAAAAGTTAAACACGTAAACAAATAGTCACATTTTTATTTTTAAAAATTTAGCATAGCTATTGCAAATATTATATTGGAAATAAATGATGATCCTTAAATGTCAAGTTCTTCTTCTCAAAAGAAATATTATTTCAATAATGTTGGGTTCTTCTTTTTAAATTGACAGGTTCACCAGCAGGGGTATATGACATCCTAGCTCAACCAAAACCAAACCCATTGCCATTGAGTCAATTCTGATTCTGATGTGTAAAAATGCCATAGTCTTCAAATACCTATTTTTTTTTTTTTTAATATTAGTAGCACCAACTGACTTGTGATTCTTAGATATAAGCAATAGAAATCTTCTTACAGGAAATTACACCAGTAAAAATATATTGAAAAAATATGTAGCAAGGTGGGTCATTTTCTAGCTCTTGTGGTAGCAAAGAATATTGACTATACCCTGGATGCCAAAAGAGCAAACATGAGTCATAGTGTTTTCAATGGGGTATGTGTTAAGAATAAAAAGAAGTGTAAGCCAATTTATATTTCAGTTGTTTTTTTTCTTTGTTTTCTAGTAAGAGTGATATGGTTAATTTGAAATCATTATATGAATATCAAATGATAAAGCAAAGAAATAATTATGTTAATGGTAAAGTATAAAATGTTAAAGGGTAAGAGACATTAAATCTTAAATATGAATTAGAAATAGCAATATAAATACAAGATATTCTTTTTTAAAAAATACTATCATTGGATTTCTTCTCTGACCATAATGGACTAACAGGAATCATACTCATTCTCTGACCTTTTAAACAACTAAAAAACTGAATAAAATATATAAAGCAATGGTTTTCAGACACTGGACAACAGCAAGCATGGAACTGTGATTCCTGAAAGAAAGAAACCAAATGAAACGAGCCCAGCAATTGCCCCAGCTTACCGCCTGGAGCCAGTCTCCAGGCCACCGCACAGAGCAGGAAAATGCAGAGTGTGTCACCAAGGCAGCTAGAATTTATGAGGGAGAATAACAGAGGGGGAAGCTTTGCAAAGAAGAGTTTCAGAGATGGCAAAAGGTCTTCTAGAGTTCTTTGCCCAAGTAATCATCTGTGCATGCTGAAAAAGAAATTAACCAAGGTCATGGAAAGAACCATCTGAAACAATGCTTGAAATCATTCCTACAGGCAATGGCAAGTGACTGAAACCCCAAAATCAAAGCCGTTGCTGTCGAGTTGATTTCATCTCATAGTGACCCTATAGGACAATGTAGGAAACAGACTGCCAAATCTTTCTCCCATGGATTGCTGGAGGGTTCAAACCACCAGCCTTTCAGATGGCAACCCACCACTCAACCACTGCACCACTAGGGCTCCCTGGCAAGTCACTAAACCAAAAAAACCAAACCCAGTGCCGTCAAGTCGATTCCGAGTCATAGAGACCCTATAGGACAGGGTAGAACTGCCCCACAGAGTTCCTCATGGATTCGAACTGCCAACCCTTTGGTTAGCAGCCATAGCACTTAACCACTATGCCACCAGGGTTTCCAGCAAGTCACTAGAGGGCTTCAAACTGAGCAGTGAAAATCAGTGTCGTAAACTGGAAAGTTGACTCAATAATACAAAGGACAGCATAGAGAAAAAAAAAAAAAAACTAGATTTGGGGGGTTAGAACATTAGTGAAACAGTATAAGTGAGAGGATTAAGAGCTGATCTAAGGCAGAGGCAGTGAGAATAGAGGAGTCGGATATGATAATAATTAAGGAGTTGACATTGACAGTGCTTAATCACAAATTGAATATTAAGTGCTGAGGAAAAGGACTGTAGAATAGCCTCCACATTTCTGAATTCAGTATCGAGATGAATGGTGACGATATCCCCCAAGATTTGGAATACATAGGCAGAATCAGAATTGAGAAATAGTAAGTACAGTTTCACATATTTCGAGTTTGAAGTCTTTAAGGGGTGACCTTTAGGTACAGACGTCCAGCACAAAGTTGCATAATATATAGGGTTAAATCTCAGGGGAAAAAATTATGGAACGGTAGAAATTCATTATGACTCACGAGCTTAGAAATGGAAATGAAGTCTGATGAAGTTTAATGAAGAAGCCCCTCTCCACAATTTCTCAAAAGGGTCAGTAAAACAGAGAAGAAAGAATATATGTTGCACAAGCAGTAAAAAACCTGTTGCCATTGAGTCGATTCCAACTCATAGTGAACTTATATGACAGAGCAGAACTGCCCCATATGGTTTACCAAGGAGCGCCTGGTGGATTTGAACTGCTGACCTTTGGTTAGCAGCCGTAGCCCTTAACCACTATGCCACCAGCGTTTCTGGCGAAAGCAGTAGTATTTATAAGAGATTTCATCTATCTGAGGGAAAGGTTGCATTTGGGGAGGTAGGCTGGAGTCAATGAAGCAACACAAAATACATATATACATATCTTTATATGTACATGCATACAAATGTAAATAATAATTGAAGACCAACTCAATAAGTTCAATTTATTTTACAATATTCAACAAACAACTGACTATAGTCTTAGTAAGTTGTCGTTAAAAACATTAAACTTGGTCTATACTATATCTCCTTTCCCACTCTGCCTTGGGGACGCTATATTCTAAAAGTATAACGCAAGTTAATGGAATCTATAAATATTTTTACAGAAATTTTAGTTTCCAGTAATATTTCTTTATTATGAAATTTCATGCCATCTTGTACCTCTCTTTCATAGCACTTACCACTTGGTAATTTTACTTTTCTTTTTGGAATTATTCAATTAATGTCTGTCTCTCCCACTATACTGTAAGCTTCATGAAAACAAGGATTATGTCTGTTTTTACACACCATTTTTCTCCAGCACATAGAACATGGATTGGTACAAAGTCAGTGTTCAGTGAATTGTGAGTGAGCAAATGAAATTTACAAAAATACATTTGTTCCATTATTAGCTGAGTACAAAGGCATGATTAAGAAAGTTATGTCTGTATTGTATTTATATATGAAATTTCACTTTGTGTAAGATTTAGGCATATGCCAATTTATGATATGCAAAATATCACTACTCACATTTCTCTTTCAGACTCAGCCTCCTACCAGATCATTCTACTTATTTCTCACCATCACAAAGCATTCCTAAAACTAACTTAACACTTGCCATTTTTGTCACTGATGTGACCATTTATCAGCACCTGGATGGTGGGGGGAGAGACAAGATAAAGAGCGGGCTAGTACAGCTGAAACAATGAGCAATCTGAACATCAGGAGTGAGCACACATCAGATATTATACTTTAACATATTAATAATCTAATGATCACAACATTTATTAATCCCTTCCTGTCTCAGGCATGACACCGAATGATTTATGTATATAATTTTTTTAATTAACCTATAAAAAGCACTGCAATTTGGAATTGAAGGAAGATTAAGAAATTGTTCAAGGTTAGACAGCCAGCAAATTGCCACCTACATACATACATACATGCATACATGTTTGACTCCAACACTGTTGCTTTTAACACCTTTTTGTAGGCACCTATTAGAAAAACACATGTGATTTGAGAAATCATCAGACTTCTATTCTGAGACAAGGCTCTAAATTATTCAGATTTTTAAAAATGCTTTATGACATTACTTCACCAATACAACCAAGAGTTTCTTACTCCCTGGATCAAATCTGATCTCAGTCTAGATTAAGTCTACCCTTACCTTACCTGCTACCAATACCCTCTCCTTGCTCCAGTCATGCTCCTCCTCTCTTGACCTCCTTGCTCCTCTCTTGACCTCCTTGCTCCTCTCTTGACCTCTTTGCTCCTCTCCTGACCTCCTTGCTCCTCTCCAAATATGAGCTTGCAATGTGAATCTGTTGTGTAAATTGCTCTTCCCATCCAAAGACAAAGCCCAGGCTTCTTCAGGTTAAAATGTGACTCACTTCACTCAGGAAAAACAACTATCTGAGTAATGCTGCTCCACCATCATCTTCCCCTTCCCTTGCTTTTATTTCTCACAGTATTTCCGAAGATAATCTGTATCTCACTCTCAAGCAGGTCATTCCTTTTTATTTATTTATTTATTTATTCATTTTATGCATGCACGCACACACCCAGGCACACGCACGTGCGCACACATACATACTCATACGCTTTGGGGATGAAAAACAAGAGTTCCTATTTAACCATAATAGGTTTACGTGCCTATTAGATACCAACGTAGAGACTGAAGTAGACGGTAGAATATGTGACCTTAGAATTCAAGACAGCAGTCAAGACTAGTGATATACACTTCAGGGACATCAGTAATTGACAACATGGTACCTGACGTTAGGAAGGAATGATCCTAGTAGTGGGTCCATAAAGTAAAATCTCAATTTTCCCTTCTTTAACATTTATACTTTCAGCTAATTCCCATTACTTCAAATTCCTATGTGTGATATAGAGTGGTGCTTAATTTTGTTTCATGCATGAATATCTACTCCTCAACTACTCCATGAGTTTTTCAAGGAAAATAACTTGTACTTAATTGAACTTTTTTTTTTTTTTTTGGTATTGTCTGCTGAGCCTGGGTTTAATGAACACCTGAACTGAAGTGAATTAAAGTGAACTAAAATGAGGAGTCAATAGAATCAGAGAATTTTTGTGAGTCATTCAGTGAGAGCACTTTTCTCCTTTATTTTTAAACACAATTGAAAATAATTGGTTTTACATTACTAAGATGTCACTGCTTCTGCTCAGTATAAAATAAAACATTCCCTTGTTTTGAATAATTCTCATTTTTGTACAAGGACGTTTGCATAAAGAGTTCTATAATAAAAATCCTTTCCCGATACTGCATTTTCTTATGTGATATTATTAGGCCCACAGATATTTGGGATGAGGAAGCACGGGGGCCTGTTAGTTTGAGTTCCCCAAGAAGTAGTTTATTTGGGAGGTAGTCTCATAAAATATAGGGAAGTGAGGATGTGAGATAGGAAAGGAGAAGAGGATATTAAATGGTCTTTTATCAAGCAAATTACCATTGTGGGCAGCTAGAACTTGATTTTCTGGGAAGTTTAGGAAGCAAGTGTACAATATAGAGCCCAGGACTAAGGAAGCTGGGGAATTCCTGGGTGGTGTAAATGGTTAAGTCACTTGGCTGCTAACTGAAAGGCGGCTTGGAAGAAAGGTCTGGCATTTCTACTTTCAAAAAAATAGCCATCGAAAACCGTATGGAGCACAGTTCTACTCTGACGCTTATGGGGCCTGCATAAGTCAGGGTTGATCTGAAAGCAACTGATAAGGGAGCTGGGGTCTTAATCCACTTTTGGCAGCCATTGTTTGCTGGTTGCATCCAGAGCCATTAAGTTCACAGCACTTCACTCAGTAGTGGGCTCAGGCTAAGTGGGCTTCTGGCTTACCAGCGAAAAACATCAGATTCTAAAAGTTGGAATTTGGGCTGTCTTGGCATGAAATGGTCAGTGCGAGGGATATGTATGAGGCACTGACCACATTTGCTACAATGATATAGCATAAGGGATGACAACAATCCGGTTTAAAAAATTCTAAAGAGCCAGTTGGTTTCAGCAATGTTGGAGTTTCCTTCACAACTTTGTTTGCAAAGAGCTTCAGCCTGAGGGAGTTTTCCTTTAAAAAGAAATTGTAATGGGTTCCCATAAGTCAGGTTCTTAAATTTCTTTAAACAATTGAGAACGAGAGAAAGGAAGAGAGAGAGAATATACTGATGGTTATGGAATTTTAAGCTAAGATTTGCTTTTAAAATAAAAAAAGAAAGCAAGGCATTTTACCAACCATTTCTTCATTTCAAGATTTAGGAATGTCAGGAGGCTCATGCATAAGAAAAGGAAGACATTGAAGAAAAAGATGTAGAGGAAGGCAGAAAAATTATAGATGATTTCCATTTATTCATAAATGGGAGGGGGAAAAAAGTCCTACTCCAAGTAAATGCAAAATAAATAAATAACTCTTCCTCTCTATTCTTTCTGCCCACAATGGCCTTTTCTTCAATTTTTGGCATTCAATGGTAAAGAATAGTTAGGATAATGTGTTTTTTCTTGAGAAGGAAAGACAAAATAAATGAGATAGCATGTGCGTAAGAGTTATGCTAAGTGTTAGAATGGGCTCATCAATACTGTAAATAAGCTCTTTTCCCTTTGGGAGTCATATGTAGGAGATAGTCACTTGATGATAACTAAACAGAGTTAATTTTCTGGCCCTCCTGGAATAACATGGATCTGCCCATCTAACGGCCCATACAAAATAGCCCCTGCAAAGACCCCAGGATCATGATATATAGCCAACTGCCCCATTTATTTTAGACGTCTTGTTTAAAAAAAAAAAAAATTTTTTTTTTTTTTTTGTTTAAAATGTCTTGATGATTTTTTGAACCCTGGGTATTAGAAATCAGAAGGAATTATGTGGAAAGAACACACAATATATGTTATTTAATAGAATTTTTGTGATAATCACTTAAATATATATGTACACTGAATCGCCATGGTAGAGACATGTAGTTTTAATAACTCATTAATTCTTCCTCAGTAAAGGGCCTGCAAGCTCTTTCTTCACAGGTGTCTAGAGACAAAATCTTAGTCCTAGTGCTGGTGTATTTTTTTCTGTATCCCATTGTTTCCCTTCCTTGGGTTTCTTACAGGTTCTTGTCCACCTGATATTTTGGGCTTCTAGATTTCAGCTGTATTCTTCTTGGTCTCAGAGTTTTATACTCTTAAGAGTTGCATTTACCAAAAAATGATCTGTTACTACTGACAATACACAGCTTTCATTGCACATTATTTGTGAACTCTTTTAGGTTGCATTATCCTATGTGGATCTCAGCATTTAACGTCCTTAATTGTTTACTCTTTGCACCTGGTCCTCTGGTCCAATAATATCAATGGTCACATTTCTTTTTATTCCACAAGACCTTATTGAACCCATCTTCTATGTATTTATTTTGTTATGTTGACCAATTCAGGTACTGTGGATACAAAAATATTCCGTGCCACACCCTGATTGCTCCAGACTCATAGGATTGATTTTATCCTTTCTGTTCCAACTGACATTATTGCTACATTTATCAACAGAGAGCCACCAGCTACATTTCAATGATAAACACCCAATTTGTTCTGCTCTGCAAATCATTGGTGCTGTTGCCTTTGCAATCAAGAGACATCTATTTTTATTGCCCCTGATTTTTTTGATAGGTAGGCACAAATTTCAAGCAGCCTGGCCCTGGAAATAATAATACTCTTTTCTCCCTGAAACTTTTTTCCTTCTTTCCTCAAACTTTTGCCATATTTGCCTGACAGATTAGTTATGAGCCTTTGCAGACATACACAAAGTTTGGTCCTTTTGGGGAGAGAGGGATGGAGGGAAAAACTAACAAAAGTTTCGTTTTTAATTCTCCAACTCAGCCTTTTCACTTATCACCACACATAGGTATATTTTATTTGTTACGTTAGAATTAAAATACCTACCTCTTGACCAAAAACAGGTTTCAGGAAGAATAATATAAATGTAAGAAAAAAAAAAAGCAAGTGTTTGTAGTGCAACTGATCATGCATTTTAGTTTTACAAGTGAGTAGCCTGAAAGTTTCTTGCATGAAACTATCATCACATTATAGATTTGAATAAGCACTAACTGTACTGTAGTGTATTTGTGCCGAAGCTCTGTTTGAAGGGATTTCTTTGAACCTCTTGCTCTACTTTCTCAGTGTGAAGGAAGCCCTTAAGAAAAAGGTTAACACATAAATTAATTTTTCTTGATATATGTTATACAGCTAATAGAGGTTAAGAATTGGAATGCAGACAACTGGTAAATGATATTAATAAATATTTTAGTGCATCTTCAGTCAAAAAAAATGCATAGATAGCTTCCAAACTTTAGATTCAGAAGGCAAGTTTTTGTTTCTTTTACCTGAAGCTAAAAATAAATGCAGTGTATATGTTTGTGAAGATCTCAATTTGAAAAAGTGTAAAATATAAATGATTATGCAATCTGAGCATATATTGCTTTGAAAGTAAGCTTTTCTCTTTATACAAAAGAAATCTCTTAAAATTAAGGAAAGAAAACTATATGGTAGATCAAAAATCATCTAGGATTCTAACTTTAAACTGGCATTTAACCAATGAAGGTAATAATTCACATACACACACAACAAATTAGTTACTAAGAATTTTGAGACAACTTAGATATCTAGTGAGGACCATTTCTTAATCTTTTTTTTAGCTTAGCATTTGCTTTTGAAATTATATATAAAAAAAAAGTTCAGTCTACCTAGCCATTCTCCCAACATGTCCCAACTTTCAATGCCATTCTGCACTATCTGTCAACACTCTCCATCATCATGATACTTATTCCACTTTCTGCCCTCACAGCCTTTTAACAATTGGTTAAAAAGGATCAGAATATCTAGCAATTAATGATGCCAAATAATGGCCGCCCATGGCTCTGTGATTTTTTAAACAGAAGTTAGTAAATAAATAGTGATCTAAAGCTAGCATTTGTAATATCCCTTATATTAATTAGTCTCCAAATCTTGAATACTATTCTTTAATAGTATTGATAGCATTTTTTATTTCCACCAGCTCTGTTGTTGTTTTTGTTGTGCTGTTGAGGAGTTCCTTTAGAGTCCCATGTATTGCAGAGTTGAATTGGATGTAAGCTTCATGCAAACAGATTGTCAGGCCAGTTTCTTACAAGGAGCCGCTGGGTGAGTTCGAGCCACCAACCTTACGGTTACCAGCCAAGTGCAAATCATTTTCACTACCTAGGAAATTTAATAACATTTTTTTTTAATTTTGATTTTTTACCCCACCTTAAATCAGTGCTTGTGTATCTCTCTCTTGGATTGCTTCAACAAAAACCTAATTGATTTTCCTGGCTCGGTTATTCTTCCTTCCAATGTAGTCCATAAATCAGATCAATAAATCCTTCTAAATTTAATCTTGATATCCAGTGACATTCTTATTTGAGATTAAAGCACAATCAAGTGCTCTAAATTGATGTACACTGTGTGTCCATTAGCCCTTTATCCTTCTCCTTTCAGTGGTAATCTCAGATTCTATTAGGTTAATTTCTCATAATTTTTTTTAATATACCAGATTTATTTCTTATTCCAAATTTTTGCTTATACTGTTATCCTCCAACTTGAAATTCTCTCTCTCTTTCCCATCATATCAAACTTTATCATTCCTCACAGTTCATTAAAATGCTTTATTTTGCCACAGGTTTTGTCCAGCCACTCTAGACCTTATATATTTTCCCCATCCTGTAACTGTTTAATTGTATACTGTTAAGTTGTGTTATGCAATAATTAACTTGTACATTTTCCACTTCTACCTGAATGGATTGGTACTGAGTTCTGGGATTTGTTTTTATATGTCTAGCAACTTTCTTCGCAAAGTAAATATTTACTAAGAACACTGTGAATAAATAAAACAAAATGAAAAATAATAAAATTAATGCAAATTGATTTGTATCATGAAAACACAGCCACATTTTGTTTTCAGTTTACATTATCAATTCTGTTCATTAATTAATGAAATTGTGTACCAACTAGGGTTGGAAAGAAGAACTAATTTTGTAATGAGACACTAATACAAAGTTTAGAACTGCTAAAAGTAGAATTAATCAGTGTTAAAATCCACTAAGTTTGGATTCATACTGATTGGTATTTCAATCTTTGCTTCCTTACTTCCTGACTTATGATTGAAAGCAAATAGGTTCAGAACATTTTTATCTAAAACACAGAAAAATATGTATGTCTTTGGGTTGTTTTGAGGTGAAAATAAAATCATACATTCAAAACACACAGCACTATGCTAAGCACAGAAGGTATGTCCAATAAGTCGTTGCTATTCTCATTGCTGGAGCCCTGGTGGTACAATGGTTAAGAGTTCAGGTGTTAACCAATTGTCAGTTCAAATTCACCAACTGCTCCTTGGAAATCATATGGGACATTTTTACTCTGTCCTATTGGGTCGCTATGAGTCAGAATTGACTCAGCAGCAATGGGTTTGTTTGTTCTTTGATTCTCATTGTTGGTGGTAGTTTTTTTGGTGGTGTTATCTCCACTTTAGCTCAAAGACTATATTATTTAGGGCACAACAAACAAACTGTGGCAAATAGACCCCACAGTTCATGGTTCAAACAACATAGGCTCTCAAGTATGCAAGTTCAAAAGTAGTCAAAAGAAGGTAAATAGTTCTGCTCCATTAGGCCATTCAGGGACTCAGGTGCCTTCTAACATGTTGCTCCATCATCTTCAAGGTTGATGAAATGTATACTCAAATCTGTCTCAGTTTCACATCTACATCCCAGTTTAAGAGAAGGAAATAACTGTAGAGGGCAGACATCTACATTTTTTAAGCATTTAAAGCAGAAGTTGCACACATCACATCTATTCATATCCTATTGCCTAATCATTTAGTCACATGGCTATATTTAGTTGCAAGGGAAGCCGAGAATTGCAATGTATAGTTGAGCTACAATATGCCCAGCCCATGGGGTGGAGCAAGAAGAGCTCTATTTTAATTCTGCAGGAGAGAAAGGAATCTGGGAGATCATAGAGTTGACTTTAGGTATAAACTTCAAACAATCCTCTTTGTTGTTTGATTCTTTTCACAGATTAGGGCTCTCGGTAAACACCTATAAAATGAGGCTGCATTTTATGAGGGTGCTTCTTTTCCTGGATGCAACTGTCAAATTGCTCCTGGTTTTGAAATTTATTTACATGGATATATCTTTATACATTCATTATTTTTCACTTTACTCTCCAAGAACAACTTGTAAATTTCAGTTTATGAATCCTCATAAACAGTGGTGGTAGATGGGGATGAGGATGACTGTGAATTCAACAGTAAAACCTAAAACAGTGGCACCAAAGCCTGTGTTGGCCACAGCCACAGTAAACAAAATATTTAATTGTGACCCAAAGTATACTTACATTTATACTACGTACAAAGTAGAATTAGTTTTCCTTTCTAAAAAATAATGGTCACAGCCTTTAATATCAAGACCCATACTTTAAAAAAGGTTGACTTAATCTGTACAGGTAGAGAGATACACAGCATGGACCACTAAACTTGGGTTTGAATTCTCTTTCTTCCAATTTCTAGCAAATTGTTTAACTTATCTTTGCCTTACTTCTCATCACAAAATGATAATAATAATACCTATTTTCTGATATTTTTCTAAAAATTAAACTGTTTGAAAGGGCTTATACTGACCCAGTAAGGATTAGTAAATTTAATCCATTCAGCTGTCATATATTAAATGTCAAATATGCAGTGATCACATTTTAGGCACTAGGAATACAGCAGTTAACCAAACAGAAAAATAAAAACAAGATACAACCTTTGTAGAACTTATATTTTAATACCATCTCATTCCAACTCTAAGAGTTAGATTTCATTGTCCTCACTTTGGAAATGAGGAAACTGAGTCCAGGTTTGAGATATGATGTATCTAAGTAGCTAATCAAGTAGCCAATGATTTTGCCCATTACTGTTGAGCCAATTTTGACTCATAGTGACCATACAGAACAGGGAAGAACTGCCCCATAGGGTTTGCAAGGCTGTAATCTTTATGGAAGCAGACTGCCACATGTTTTTCCTTCTTTCTCCCACGGAGAAGCTGGTGGGTTCAAACTGCTGACCTTTCGTTTAGTCGAGGGCACTTTAACAACTGCACCACCGGGGCTCCTTTGCCAATGATTAGCAGATCAAAACCTACACACGGGTCAGTCTATCTCTGAAAATGCTAGCCAGTAACTATCATGCTATATGTACAGCAAACATTTGTTGAGTTTCTACTGTGCACCAGGCATAACGTAGGCCAAGGGCCCTGCACACACAGCCAGAGAAAGGCAAGGAATTTTCAGGCTTTGATGAGATAATTCCAGATACCTCGACTATAACCATTCTCTGACCTACCCTGTTACCATGTAAACATAGCCTCAGATCTCCACTCCTCCCTGCTCCTGACTGTGCTTCTCATTATGATGAGTATATTCGTGGCAGGGAAGAAATTAATTGAGAGGTAAATCACTTCTATCTGAAATTATTTGAATGAAGAAAAAATAATTTGCATCATAAATTGTGAAAGGAGAAAACTTTCCTCATTCATTGAAATTCAAGGGCAGAATCAATATTCTTGGTAGAATAGATTATTTCTTTTACTGTGGTATTGTGTCTAAATATAACTCTCGTTTTAATGGTTTCTTTCTACACAAGGTAACAGTGCAAGTCAGTGATTACATGGAAGAATTTTTTTTTTCTAGCTTCACTGTTTTACTACAACTCAGATACTTCTGTTTGTACATTATTTTCCTCACTTGCAAAATGACTTTAGAACTTACGTAGTATATGAAAAGATTTTCTGTGAGAATCTTTAATTTTAAGGAAAAAAGGTATTAAATATGAGAGAAAAATCCAGACTATTTAGGGAGCAGATGACCTATTTGGTGGAATATTCTGAAATATTGATAAACGTCATAAATACCATGCACAGAATAATTTGAAAAAAGATAAGTATAATAAAAATATATTTAATATTTATATATGATGAGTATAATTAAATCTTTGATAATTTAAAAGGAAATTCAGAATTGTTTAGTAACACTATAGATCATCATTACTATATCTTTTTTCATTGTACAGTCTTATATATATAATATCTAACAGATCTCCATGAATAAATAAACCCTAGAATTGTACTAAAAAGAACAGATTCTTAGTACTAACCCATCTGAAACTATTTTATTTCTTTCTCATTAGAACAAACAAAAGTAGTTGTAAAAGCATTCTGTAACTTTAGTTCTAGATAAATGGGTGTTTAATATATAATTATGAAGTGCTATTTAAAGAATAAAATAATCATAACTCAAATCCTAATAAACATAATTCATTTACTTTTATTTAAGAAATCTCTATAAATACAATTTACTCTATACAATTAGTGTAGAGCCTATAGTATGTAAACATTTTTCATAAAGGGCTTTTTAAGCTTTTGTTGTAGTATGTCACGTTATGTAAATTTTCTTTTTGTAAAACAGTGATGGCTTGCAGCATATGTATAAGAAAGCAAACCACCAGACCACCAATAATAAAAATCAACTTATACCTTGACTGTAGCCTCGTGATATCCTAAGTAAAGATCCAGCTAAGCCATGCCTGGATTCCTGACCCAAGGAAACTGTGTGATAATAAACATATGTTGTTTTAAGCTTGCTAAATCTGGGATAATTTGTTACAAAGCAATAGAAAATTAATGCACTCAATTAAGTCTTTGCAGTTCATGATATAAAACTCAGATGAATGTGCCTTAAATTATTGAAACATTTTCTACATGAACCTCAGTCCAAACTTATGATTCTTTTCTTGGTATAAATTTAAAGAAGTCTGTCTAGAGAGTGCAATGCACACGTGTAATTTTTTGCTTTCCTAAATCCGTGGCAGCTTATTTTAGTAATAGCAACTCAGTTGTCCATTGCTTACTGTCTTAGTGGAACTGTCATCCTAGGTATCCATCCCTTGCCTAACCAGAGGAGAGTCACATAACCTGGCAAGATCAATCAGATTCTGTGGGATTTGAATCTCAAGAAGAGTGACACACGAACTGAAAATCAATGGACCTGAGTCATGCTTATGGTGGCATCCTCATGAAACCCTCTGTGTTTCCCCTCTACCTACATCTCCAGGTGCTCTCATTCATATCCTTTCTTAGGCCTCCTTCTACTTTTTCTTTGATTTAGTAAGCTAACACATATTCTTCTAACAAACCTTTTTCAAAAATGTATTAATCAGTCAGTTTCTGTTGCTTACAACCATAGGAGTCCTTGGGAGGTGCGAATGGTAACGCTCTTGACTGCTAGCCAAAAAGTTGGTAGATCCAACCCACCCAAAGGTGCCTCAAAAGAAAGGCCTGGCAATACGCTTCTGAAAGGTCAAAGCCTTGAAAACCTTATCTAGGAGTTCTATTCAACACACATGGGGTCACCATGAGTTAGAATTGATTCAGTGGCAACTAACAACAACTATAGAATCCAATCAATGTACTGGATCAAGACTAAACTTTTAATCACTGAAAATAGTTTGCCAATCAGAAAGCTTATACCAACTTTCCTCAGTATATGAGGCTTCTCATTTTCCTACATCCTGAAACTTTCTAAATCTTTCCAAAAACAAAAAAAAACTTTTTTATTTACTTTGATTTAAGTTTGTCGTCAAGCAAAATTTACCTTCTTTCACTTCTTTTATGTACAGTTCTCTTTCTTTGTTGAAGTATGAGGCACTATCAATGTTTTTGAATATTCCCTGTGTTTTTTTCACATAATAATTTTTGCCGATATTTAAACTGTACTAACTTCTGTGATCTGGTTTGATTCAATATTGCTAATAGTTACTTCTTTCAGTTACATTTCTTGTTTACCATAACTTCCATTCAGATTCATTAGTGTGGTAATAAAATGCATTCCATAGAGCATTTCCTTAGTTAGGGTTTTTTGGGGTAAACATCTGAGTCCTAGCATGATTGAAAATGTTTTATTTTGGCCTCACACTTGAATAATAGTTTTGATGAGTCTAGAAAAATCCTAAGTTTGGGATCTTTTCTTTATTGGAACAAGGGGGGTGCTGACCCATTGCATGCAGAGTTGCCAGTGAGAATTCTGATACCAATGTGATTCTTAATCCTTTAGTGTCATCTACTTCTTTCCTCTTGAAGCTCATGGTACTTTTCACTTTATCCTAGGTATTCTGAAATTTTACAACAGTATGGCCAGGTATGAGATTTTGTTCTTTTTTTTTTTTCAATTTTGCTCATCACCCAGTTCAATAAATAAATAAAATAAAGCCATTGCTGTCGAGTTGATTCCTACTCATAGTGACCCTATTAAAAAAAAAAAAAAAACTAGTGCCATCGAGTGCCATCGACTATAGGACAGATTAAAACTGCCCTATAGCGTTTCCAAGGTTATAAATCTTTATGGAAGCAGACTGCCATACCTTTCTCCCATGGAGTAGCTGTTGGGTTTGAATCACAGGGCTTCGAAAAGAGAGCACTAAACATTGTATCACCAGGGCTCCTTAGCACCCAGTTAACTAGCTTAATTTATGTCTTATTAAAGTTCTTCTAGTATTTCTTATTTTCTTCTTCCTACTTTGAATATTCTATTTGTGCTGAATTGTATTTAGGCAGATGTTGGAATTTCTGTATTTATCCTCTTTCCTAACTTCTCTTTTCATAAATTTCATTTCTCTGTGCTTTTTGGTTGACTTTGGAAGAATTCCTTCTTTGGTTATATTTCATTAATTCACTCTTCATCTGAGTCCCTTCCAATATTTATTCTATCTCTTCAATTTTATTTGTTTTTTAACAAATTTTACTCTTTCAAAGTTTCTGCTTAGTTCTTTTCTTTGTGAATTAAATTCCCTTTTCATCATTTTGAGGATGATAATGATATCTATTCTAAAGTTGTATTCATTGTACTCTATTCATAGTCTTCTCTTAGGTGTTAGTTCTTCTATTCCTTGAGATTCATGTCTCTTTTTCATGGGTTGCTTTCTGCATATGACTGAAGATTTTTCCTTGTATGATCTTTTTTGCAAAGCACATTGGTGAGAGGCAGCGTGCTGTAGGGAGGAGTTTACCAGGAACTATTTTTCTGGTTACAGAGTTTTCCATTTCCTCCCGGGTGCTAGGCCATTCCTGTTTCTCTCTGGCCACATGTCCAGCCACATTGCTCTGGCCTGACCACAGAGAGTTCTACTTGGCCTAAGAAAGGAAAAAGGAGGGAATGATGCTGTGCCTTCTTGGGTAGCCACACCAAAACTCTGTCAACTTACCAGCCATTCCTTCTCCTTTAATACAAGTATCACATCCAAGCATAGAACACACCCTCACCACCACTACCAATCTTTTTTTTCAGGAGTTTTCTTGTATATAGCTTTTGAGCCATGATTTGCTCCTTTAACCTGATTCCAACACCTGCCGTCTTCCAGTGATGATCATTTCTAGTCCACTGAGGGAATGGCTTTTCTATTTTTAATTCTATTATGGGGTTTTAAAAATATACCTTTCAGCATTTGGTAAGAGAGGAGGGTTATTGAAAGCGTCTATTCAAATAGGTATCTTAAGAAAATCTTGAAATAACTTTCTAAGCTTAAAACTATCTGAGGAAATTGCAAATGAAATCATCTTTAGTTTTGGCTATATTAAAAATATAAAGCTGATCTATGTAAAAAAAATAAATAATTGAATAAAATGAAAAGAAGCACTACAGGGGATACATTTGAACATGATTAATACTCATACAAATCTATAAGAAAAACATTACAGTTCCAAGAGATAAATAGAAAAGGTTCATTAACTGGAAATTTAAATGTTGAAAATAAACATAAAAATGCAACCTCAATAGTAAATAAAATATAAATTTAAAAATTGAGAAAATATTTTACATTTGCCAAATATACATAAAAATGATCAATTTTAATAACATTCAATACTAGGCAGTTTGTTGTAAAATAAACATTCTTATACGTTGCTAGTGAGTATTGAAGCTGAATAATTTGAAAACAATTTGCCAGTGCATTTCAAATACCTTAAAATTTTCACCCATTTGACCCAAATATGTGACTAGATCCGAAAATATATTTAAATGAGGATGTTGTTTTATATATATTTATAATGAAGAAGAAAAAAACCAGTGTCTAATGAAAAAAAAGACAGCAAAGTTCCCTTTAGTTCAGTCACATTATTGAATATTATGCAGGCATTAAAACATGGTTATGAAGACTTATTTTGTGGGGAAATGTTTATAATAAGCTGTTTTAAAAGTGCAGCATAATTGTATATAGGGAGTTTCAACTTTTGAAACTTTTAAAAGCTTTCAACTTAAAAAAAAGGTACATGTAAAAAAATCACTAAAAGGAAAACATCAAGAAACATTTTCACTAGTTGATAAACTTATTTTTAATTAAAAATCTTTTTTTCTGTATTTTCTAAAGCATCTGCTATGAGGTAGTAAGTACCCTGATGAAAAATGAGAGAAGCTATTTTAAACATTAATTAATCACTGCAGAAAGTTTTACTTTATTTCTTAGCCTTTTTTTTTTTTTCTCTTTTATTTCATGTCTGGTAATTTTATCCCGTTTGCCAAATGATGATGCCCTACTTATCTCTGCCTTCAAACAGACTGTCTCTGAACCCTGAACATCTCTCTGTGCTGTTGTTGAGTGTCAATGAGTTAATTCTGGCACACGGTGACCCCATGTGACAGAGTAGAGCTGGCCCATTGGCTTTTCTTGGCTATGATCTTTGCGAGAGCAGATCACCATGTCTTTCTCCCAAAACGTTGCTGGGTGGGTTTGAACCACCAACCTTTTATCAGCAACCAAGCACTTAACTGTTACACCAGTGAGGCTCCTTGAACATCTCTCTTAAGACTTCAATTGTCAAAATGTGCCAGACTGATATGCCATCACTAAGCAATTTCTTCTCAGTTAGTTGGAAATTTCCATATAGGAAAGGACTTGATTTAGGATGGTGGTGATGCCTAGTAATGACTTCTGGGGTCAGGCAATAGTGACAGAAGGGGAGAGATCTTTCAGCACATCTCCAATCAGATCATATAGGGGAAGTGACAAACTTCTTCATCTAACACCGGAGAAGCAGAACCAAGCAGCTGTCACCACCCTGGCTCACTGGAGGCAACTAAGGAAGAAATAGTTCAGGACTATAGAAAACCAGCAGAAATATCATGTTGGATATACGTGCCTTGTGACCCTTTAAACTGCTTCTTTAATTTAATACTGTGGTATTTTACTTAGAGAAAGCTCTCACTCTCTTTGGAAGCAGTAGTAACAGTTTCAAAGCAGAAAATAACAGCTTGAAGCTAGAGCTAGTTTCCTTGCTTTCTTTTCAAAGTCTTTGTTCAAAACATAAGGAAGGATAATAAATATGGTAATTTGGGTGGCTTTGGCTATTCTCCATAAGATGCATTGAATAAGGTATCAATTAAGTCCTCAGGAGATACTAAGCATTACTTATTCACTGAATTGGTTATAGATTGACTAGTGGAAGTAAATCTTCTTTATTTAATTTTTAAGACAGTAAGTAGGAAATCTGGAAGCAATGAACTATTAATCATTTTTTGTCCCCCAAAACCTCTATTCTTTCAGCAGTCCAAAAAAAAACTCCTGTTCTTGTACGCACTGTGAATTATATTCAGAGACTTTTGATTTTAAAGCTACTTTAGATTCAGTGTCAGCATAGATTGTTTATATCTATACATTAAATTGCATAACAATTCCTTCTAGTTTATTCCCACATTTAAAATATACATGCTGCGTGGTGTTCCACATACAGGCAGACCTGCAGAAACTAATTCCAGAGGCAACCTTCTTGCAGTTTCAGCCCTAACTCATTACCTCAGCATGACTTTGTGAAACCATTTTAGGGACAGTGATTTTTTTTTGGCCTCATCCATTCAGGCTCACTACAGGAGAATGACTGACTTTGACATAGTAGAGATTTTTCAAAGCAAATTCCAAATTGCAGTCGTGTGTCCTATCTGTGCAAATATTACTACTCTTCCAAGTAGAGTGTCTATGTTTGAAATACCCGGTAACCTAATCTAAGGACTGTTATTGTATATTCAAATCCAGATTGTATCAGAACATCATTTTTTGTTGTCATTCTGCATAAAATGGAAGTTTATATTAGAAAAATCTAAGTGCAACTCAAACAAAATGGGCATCTCAAATAGTCTCTGAAATTCATATACAGACATCTGTTAAGGCTGTAAGGTCATCATTAGTGCTGTGCTACTCTCCCAAGATATTGTTTTGCTTTTCTTTTTCTTCTCTACTCCATATAGGCTTAGACTTTATGATACTTAATTCAGAGAAATATGGTGAAATTCCAGATAGATGACTTATATGCCTGGGTTCATCATGGTGTTAGAATTGTTTCTTAGCAAACCAGCCAGGCATCTGATGTTCTACAGGTCTAACTTCCTCCAAGATTATTTTTCTGGTAATTTTTATCCTACATTGACCATTCTCCTAGCTTGACTTTCTCAGCACTTGATTGTTGTTGGGGTAAATAAGAGCGCAGAACCCAGTAAAAAAAAAAAATAATAATAATGATAAGAGCGCAGAGTTTCATTTATTTTTATCCAAGAGAAAAACCATTTCAAAATTGTTGGCAATTTGGTAAAGTTATCAAGCCCTAGGTTTTGGAAGGGTCATGAATTGAATTATGTCCCCCCAAAAATGTGTGTATCAATTTGGCTGGGGTATGATTTCTAGTATTGTGTGGTTGTCCTCCATTTTGTGATTGTAATTTTACGTTAAAGAGGATTAGGGTAGGAATGTAACACTCTTGCTCAGGCCACATCCCTGATAGTAAAGGCAGTTTCCCTGGGGTGTGGTCTGCATCACCTTTTATCTTATAAGAGATAAAAAGAAAGGGAAGCAGGCAGAGCTGGGGACCTCATACCACCAAGAAAGCAGTGCCAGGAGCAGAGTGCATTCTTTGGACACGGGGTTCCTATGCAGAGAAGCTCCTAGTCCAGGGGAAGATTGACGAGAAAGACCTTCCTCCAGAGCTGACAGAGAGGGAAAGCTTTTCCCTGGAGATGACAGCCCGAAATAGGACTTCTAGCCTACTAGACTGTGAGAAAATAAATTTTCCTTCGTTAAAACCATCCACTTGTGGTATTTCTGTTATAGCAGTGCTAGATGACTAAGGCAGAAAGTTTCATCAGAATTCACTGGGTTGGGGGGGATGTGGCGGTATGTTTCATCTTGGAAAAGACCTTAGGCTTACTGGGTGATGGTATATTATTAATGAAGTGCTTCACCCACTGTACCTCTTTGAATCTTGAGATTTGTGTGGGGATCAAGGAGAAATCCAATAGGATCAGAAACGAAACATACATTCCTTCCCTTTGAAATTTGAAATCTTAGAACAGGTTTGTTGGACTGGAGGTTGCCCCCAAGAAATGTGTGGGGTAAAGAATTTAACTTTACCCAAAGTCAAGTGGTCTTTGTTCTTGGTTCCTGAGACATAACCTCCAAAACCTTGGAATTTCCTAGAGTGATTGCAATGTCTTTGATGAAGGCTCCAGACCTTACATATCTAATAGGTTATGCTAATGAGGCAATATAGATGGGGGATGACCATGTCAGAAAGACCTCCTGCATGATTATCAACTGACCTCCAGGGGTGGGGACGCATGACTCAATCAGTCGTGACTACGTAATGAAGCCCAAATACAGGCTATGGACCCAGAAGCTCCAAAGGCTTCCTGGTTGGTGATGGACATCTATGCACGTTGGAGGGTAGGGTGTCCCTTTTAGGAGCTCTCCCAGACCTTGCCGTATGCAGTACAGTTAATGTGTTGGGCAGGTATCCAAAAGGTTGGAGTTTTGAGTTTAGCCAGAGAAGCCTCAGAAGAAAGGCTTGCAGATCTACTTCTGAAAAAGAAACCTTTGAATACCCCATAGAACATAGTTCTTCTCTGACACATAGGGGGTCACCATGAGTCAGTATTTTAACACTAAAAAACAAATCAACTTGATGACTACTGGAACTGGTACAGGTGCTAGTTGCTATAATAAAGCTGTAATCATAAGTATAGCATGTTCCTCAGTTCTGTAAGTGGTTCTAGAAAATTACCACACCCAAGAGAGTAGTGGAACCTAGCAGGGTAGAAGTGAGAGGACCTTGGGCACCCCAAACTTACAGCTATTATCTGAAGTCTTGGACATACTTGGCAGTCTTAAGGACTGTGCCCTTTCGCTTGAGATCTGACCTAGCTCTGGTGGTTAGGGTCAGAGAAGGAACTCCTGCATATGCAGATGAATTGCAGCTGAATTTGCATAAATTTGAAATAAAATTGTCAATTTAGTTGGTGTCAGAGAAGTGGAGTAAATAGATTGTGTTAAGTTTATTTGATCTTTTCAAAATGAGACCAGGGTTACTGAAGAGGGAATTGCCTTGAGAGGGGAATCTGTCCAGTAGCCCAGTATTACCAGTGAGGAGGCTTAGTTCTGTGCACTGTGTGATTGTTGTCAAAGCCCCTCCTGCAGAGTCATGTATGTAGCATTGATGTTCCTTGGGATATGAGCTGTTCTGTATGTACTGGGCCTAACTTTGGAGCAAGCAGTATTTCTTCTTGGAGCTCTTGTCATTTGAATACAAAAATAATTTGTTTTCTGTCCCAATGGATAAATAAGTCTCATATTGCCCCTTTCAAGAGACAGGTGGCATATAAGGCAAGGGGTGGAATTATGTATTTGTATAGTCCCTGGAGAAGGACATCATGCTTGGCAAAGTAAAGGGTCAGTGAAAAAGAGGAAGACCCTCAACGAGACGGATTGACACAGTGACTGCAACAATGGACTGACCCAAACATAACAACGATCCTGAGGATGGTATAGGAATAGGCAGGGTTTCATTCTGTTGTACACAGGATCACTATGAGTCAGAACTGAGTCAATGAGGCCTAACAAAAACAACATAATTCCACTCTTATAATCCCCCTCTGTTTTAAAAAATCGTTTATGCTTCCTTAGTTATATTTTTATTAGAAACTAGAGAGCAACTTGCACTTCAGTGATATAAGTTAAGAGATTTATGATTGAAAGTTGCCAAAGATCTAAAAAATATGTCCAGATGAAGGGAATGGAAGAAGTCGGGATACATTTGTACTTTGGAAAGAGATTCCATTGGCCTGCTGGTCTCAACTTGCAGCCCACCGGCACAATGTCCAGTCACTCCGCTGTGTTCTCACCTCCAATTACTATGAGAACATCAAGACCCTAGGGCCCAGAATTGGCTGGACAAGTAACAAATCCCAATTCAGGGTGAAGCTGGAAGCAGTACTGGTGATAGATTCATATTGCTTAACATCATATTTAATAGGTACATTAGTTTCCTAAGGCTGCCATAACAAATGACCACAAATTGGGTGGCTTATGAGAACAGAAACTTACTGCCTCAAAGTTCCGGAGGCTAGTAGTCTGAATTCAGAGTGTTGGCAGGCTCATGTTCTGCAAAGATTCAAGAAGAGCCTCTCTTGCCTCTCAGTGTCTGGTGACCCTGGACGTTCGTTGGCCCTGCAGCATAACTCCATCACCAAATGGCTATTCTCTCCTCTGCCACTCTATGTCTCTTTGCCTCTTTTGTGACACTGCTCAGATTGGATTAGGACCCACCCTACTTTGGTATAACTTCATATTAACTGATGACGTCTTCAAAGCTTCTATTTTCAAACAAGGACTTATCGACAGCTACCGCGTGTTAGGACTACATAAATTTCGGGTGGATACAATTCAATCCATAATATTATGGAATTAAAGGACAGGATATCCATTTTGGCCAGGGTCGTGGATTGAATTATGTCCTCCCAAAGATGTGTGTATCAACTTTGTTAGACCATGATTACCTGTATCCTGTGGTTGTCCTCCTTTTCGTGATTGTAATTTTATATTAAAAGGATTAGGGTGGGATCGTAACACCACCCTTTCCCAGGTCACATCCCTGATCCAATGTAAAGGGAGTTTCCCTGGGATGTGGCCTGTACCACCTTTTATGTCTCCAGAGATAAAAAGGAAAGGGAAACAAGCAGAGAGTTAGGGACCTCATACCACCAAGAAAGCAGCACTGGGAGCAAAGCGCATCCTTTGGACTTGGACTCCCTGTGCCTGAGAAGCTCCTTGACCAGGGGAAGATTGATGACAAGGAATCTTCCTCCAGAGCCTACAGAGAGAGAAAGCCTTCCCCTGGAGCTGACACCATGAATTTTGACTTGTAACCTACTAGACTGTGAGAGAATAAATTTCTCTTTGTTAAAGCCATCCGCTTGTGGTATTTCTGTTATGGTAACACTAGATAACTAAGACAGCCAGTATAGATCTCAAATTTTCCTGAAATTGTCACCTGTTTATGCTCTTAAAGAATCAAAGAAAATTCTAGCTCAGAGAAGAAAATCATGCTTAATTTTGACAGATCCTGAAAGAGGGTTGATGTTCTGATTTGCACCAAGGGTTCTATAATCTCTGAATTATATTAAATGTCATCACTCTGTTCTTCTTTCCCTTTCCATCTTCTCTAATTCCTATGGCATTTTCCAAGACTAGATAAGAATAGTCTATACGCTCCTTAAAGAGCCCTTTGGATAAAAAGTTCTTTACACGGAAAATAAATCTTTAAGATTTTTTTCTTTTCTGATTGATTGGTAGTAATTTGCTATAAAATTAGTTAATTTGCTATAGCCATTAGTTAAGAAGTGTCGCTATGAGTCGGAATCAACTCGACGGTACTGGGTATGAGGCTATGGTAGGCTAAGAAAGAGAGAGTTTTGAGACCAGTTTGTGGTTTTTTTTTATTGACTTCAGAGAAAGAGTGAAGATGAAAGGGCCATTTATTTGCCACAATCACTGTGATAGTCTTTACAAGGTGTTAATAGTCTGCATGTTTAACTCAGGTCAACATGGCTTAGGTTTGTGGAATCTCAGTAAGATAGAAAGGCTAAGGGCTTGACCAACTCTTTTATAAGACTGACAATTGATTTGTCTTGTTTTTAATCACCTGATTTCTATATAGGGGACAGAGCACAGTCCTTGGGCAGCATCAAGTATCAGTTACATCAGGTGGTTGAGTCTATCAGGGAAATGGGGCTGTGAAGTAGCACAGAGGGAATTGTGAAATAGAAGCTGAGGTTAAAAGAAAGTTACAGAAATTGGGAAAGCCTGGCCAGGCAGGATAGAAGAAGGCTAAAGTTTAGGTGAGATTAATGAATCCCAGTTACACGAAAGATTACGTGCCCCCAAGATCAGTCCAACACCCCTTTCTACCCCGTCTTCTGCCAGCCCTCTGCCTTCTGCCTCACACCAGCTTGCATGGTTGGGGATCCTGCCTTGAGCTCCAGAAGGTTGTTCTGAGCCCACTGAGAACAGTATGTTGGCATCATTGAGAAAAGACGTGCTTTCCTGAGCTGCCAATGGAATACAACCACCACAGACCTCAAATTGGAGTGTTTGTTTTGACGAGATCCTCACTTTCAACAATGGTAGAAAAAAAAGGTTTAAAGCCAATTTTTTTCTACATATTACATGCAGCTCAGTATATCTTTCATTCATATCAATGTTATTGGCAATTATACTTACCAAAATATACATATACATATATATATTTTTTATTATTCTTTTATAGGTGTGGTTCCCAAGGGTAGAGTTCATGAACAATAGATTCGATAAAAGAAATTACCAAGTATAGCTGAATGCATTTTTGTGTGAAAGAGGGCTTTAACACATTTGTTGAAATAATTTTCAGGAATATATTTCTTAGAAGATTGTATCTTCTTTGTAATTCTTTTCCAGTACTATTAGAACAATGTCAATAAAATAAGCAGCATAACATGAGCATTAATCTATGAAGGAAAATCAGATACACTTTGCTGTCAACTAAAATATGAGAAAAAAGAAGAAGTAATGGCGGGTAACTGTTGGCTCAAATATGGCGCTTAACATAGTACAAACGAGTCTCAAGATTTAGTTGTCTGAGCATCACCTGGCGATATCTCTCTTTTGAGTCATATCACAGTTGAAGAGTTGCCTATTTATTAAATTTAGAAAATAATTGCAGGCTGAATAGTTTCCCTGATTGATTTTTAGAGACCAAATCATGAATAGTAAATGTAAACTATGTACAGGGAGAAATTAGAAAACTATTCTAAATGCACTTTACAATTTTAAAAATTAGTCCATACTCCAAAGAACCGATTATCTCTGTCTCCGGAAATTGGATTGCTTTCTGTAAAAATGAATGTGAAAATGCCCATAAGTAGAATGTTTTCAATGTACTTCAGTACTAGGATACTTACGCTATTTTGTTTGTTTTCATATGTAGATTCAGCTTTGTCATTAAAACTGTGAACACTGTGACTCAATACCTTTTTTAAATCCTGAACAAAATGTGTGGTGAAAGGTGCCACTTTTAGAAAATAAATAACTTCTAAAAGAGATGGATTTGTTAATTTGATCTACTGAAATACGTTTTTAACTACCAGTATGTACAGAAAAAAAGCGTTCAGACAAATGATACCTACATCATCACTTGTACTAAGATACTTGTTTATTTTGTATTAATGCCAATGTGGGTGTTTTATTCGACCATGTGAAAAGAATATGCTTTTGTGTGTACCATTCGCTATGAATTCAGACATATATTTGTCAACAAGACAGAATGGAATGTGACTTCCTCTGCATACAGCGGGGAGTTGGGCTTGTTCTTTTGTATTTCAGGCCTGATTTTAACAAGAGGACGGAAGTTAGTCATAGGGCTGCCTCGAATTTATAAGATAGTCTTCTTCCCAGGAGCTCAAAATTACTTGCATTTATTCTTACAAGACTCTTGTCAGACTGCCGGTCTTATGCACTAAGGCGTGCCTGGCAGAACTGATATTGACGCTTTCTGCTTTCTAATCAAGGGAGCTGAGGAGAAACAAGTTGATCTATATGAGTTGTAAGCCTGGTTTACTTACAGGCGTACTAGACGTTATACATCTTTATATGGGGTTGTTTCTGTCAAAGTAGTCACCTTCTAGTTACCTAGAAGAATGATCACTCCATGAAGTTGCCACTGTATCAAATATATTTAGTCTCTCTTTGATAAACCAGGGAGCCCTGGTGCACAGTGGCTAAGAGCTCAGCTGCTAATCAAAAGATTGGAGGTTTGAATCTACCAGGTGCTATTTGTAAACCCTATGGGGCAGTTCTACTCTGTCCTACAGAGTCACTATGAGAATTGACTCGATGGCAATGGGTTTGGGTTTTTTTTTTGGGGGGGGAGGGGTTGTAGAATAGTGGCCTTGCTTCAGAGTCAATTGATGAACCACTTTGGAGCCCCATATCAGTCACTAAGCACATTACACTTCGATCAAACGCTCCAGCTTATTTTTATTTTTTCTGTTGTTTCCATCTATCAATTACCCCCATGCTGAAAATTGTCATCAATGTATACATCCAAAAGAATGAGACATCAAAACCAGTTCCTGCTGTTTATGACGTTAATAAATATACTGTTAGATAACATTTACTGAACACTTCCCGTAAGCCTGAAACTATTCTAAGCCCTTTATTTGTACAATTCCATTTAATATTCAACATAATCATGGAGTGGTAACTATTATTATCCCCATATGATAGATCTAAAAAATGAGATGTTGAAAGATCGTTTAACTTGCCATAGCTACTGAAGTGCTCCAAAGATACAAATTCGATATTGCTGATTTCCAAGTCATTTCTGAGCAAGGTAGGAAACATGGGCAAGAGACTCAGACACACCACTAGCAATCCACAAAGTGAGAAAGAAAGATTTTTTGTGGAAAAAAATTAACAAGCAAAGAGTTTGCAATACAGTAGACATGATCACCCAAGTTCTCAGTATTTCTAAGAGAAGCAGGCTTGAATTCGGCATGCCAGAAAAGGGACCCCATGTTTGTACCCAGGGATGATTCAGGTTTTGTGGCGCCTGAAGCATATTCAATTTGAGAATCCCCTTTTAAGAAAAAGATTATAAAATTATAAATATAAAATAAGGGAGGAAAATGCATATTTAGTTAGAATGAGGAAATAAATCCCAACAAATTTTTATAAATTAAAAAAAAAAAATACAGCAATTATCACAAAATGCAGAAAAATAATATATTAGCAATACCAATTAACAATCTGATACACATAATACTTTATGTCCTACAATTTTGGGTGCATACTCTTGGGTGGCCTCTTCCTATAACAACACTTTTGTAAACAATTTTCTAAAGAGAGAAAAGAAAAGAAATTTAGTCCCTCCTCTAGAATGGTGATGGAAATGTGTGTGTAGTTTTATTATTGGCTCAAAAGTTTCTTTCTGCATTATATTTACTTAGGGATAATACTGAATCTGCTCACACAGTACTTCCTGCTAGGAGGCGAGTCCTCATAAAACAGCAGCGACAGCAGCTGGTCCAGCATGTCCAGGTCCTCCCTGGACCATGCCACCTCTGAAACGTAATGAAAACTTGGGAAATCATGTCTACTGTGTTGCAAACAATTTATTTGTTAATTTTTCCACAATAAATATTCCTTTCATTTTGTGTGTTGCCAGTGGTATGTTTGTGTTACTTGTGCATACAAGCCCTGCCTTCATCACGTCAGCCCCTATCAGCCATTGGCACACAGGGCAAAAGGTGGTCATGATGCATAGTCGTAGTAACCTCTGAATAGGAAGCAATGGAGAAGCATCCTCCTTAGGTCAAAGATGAGGTCCAGATGAATGATGAGGCCTACCAGGCAGAAATTATGGATGAGTCCTGGGCCCATCGATAGACCTAGTATCCTGTTGACCTGTCCTCAGCTCCAGGTCCACCATCAGGGAATAGGGGGTGACCCCCAGTTGGGGCGGCATACCATGCTTCTAGAACCTCCTCATATCCATTATGGAGAAGATTCGAAGTCTTGATTCATTAGCTTCCTGATAAAGCTGCCTCTGTCTTACCAAAAACTTTAAGAGAAAGAGCCAATAGGGCCACTTAGAAGAAAAACTTTCTCTCTCCTCAGTGCTATAAAAGAGAATGGGCTTTGGGTCCGGATACAGCATGTCTGGCTCTGTCACTTAGTATTTCTATAAAGTGGGAATGATACATATTTTGAACTGTTGCATGGAGAATAAAGGAGATATTATATGTACATATGACAGTGCAGTGCTGGACCTATATATGTACAGTGTTAAATCCCTACTCTGTCTCCTGAAGCAATCCAGACCAAGATTCTCCACCAGTGGAATAGGTTTTACTGCTGCAAATTTGGCAGCAAGAATGCTTTGCTGAACACCAGAAGCTCATATATGCACTAAGTTACATCTCACCTCAGTCTCTACACTCCAGATCTGATGTTGAATTTCTGAGCTTTGTATGTCAGTTCCACACTGGTTGTATCTTCGCTGTAAACCTTTGCTCACTCGAGTAGTTCTGAATGCATTCATAAGGAGGTACACCATATCAGTGAATTACCGACTCTTGATGTGTCTCCTGCTTCCTTGCTCAACCCACTAAATTGGATTTCCTACAGTATGGTTGCTGGCCTGTCTGAAACCTTAAATTACCCAAGCCCTGTGGCACCGGGGGGACGGCTACGAGCCAAGTCACTTGGTCTCACCTAGTGCATTCATGTTGCGCTTTCCCTCCTCTGGCTTATACTGCCAAGTTCACAGCAAGTAGGAGGGCTAATGCAGCTCTTAAGCCACTTCCCAAAGAAGCACACAGAACAATTCCGATAACAACATGGATAAAATATATATATTGGGTTCTAGGATGACCAGTTTAAAAGAACCACATTATTTGAATGAAAATTGTAAGAGCTAAAGTAATGCTAAGAAATTCACCTGAATTATCTCTCTAACTCTTTACCAAAAACTCCCTAAGGGAGTTAGTATTATCATGCACATTTTATAGAACAGAGTTTGGCAAACTGTGGCCCACTGGTAGGGTCTGCCACCTGTTTTTGTACAGCCCATGAACTAAGAATAGTTTTTACCTTTTTAAATGGCTGAAAAAAAATCATAGAAAAAGTAATATTTTGTGACATGTGAAAATTATGCGGAATTCAAATTTCAGCATCTAGAAACTCAGTTTTACGGAGCACAGCCTCCATTTGTTTCCCTATTGTCTATGGGTGCATTTGCTCTATGAGGCAGAGCTGAGTAGTTGGAACTGAGACCTTATGGTTCTCAAAGCCTAAAATATTAATGAGCGACTCTTTATAGAAAGAGTTTGCTGACCTCGTTTACAGATGATGAAGCTAAAACTCAGAGAATTCAATAATTTACCCAAGAGTATGCTGAAAGCAAGTGGTGAAACTAAGGTAAAATCCAGATCTGATTGATCTGAGGGATCATACTGTTTACAACTGTGCACTCTTACTATAGTTACGGTTGCTATGAAATCAATGAATCTTACCAACGTAAAGTAAGTCACATTTTTGTGACTCTGTAATTATATTTCCTATTTCAACCATTGGAGTTAGGTTTGGTAGAAGGTGACTGCTATTTCTACAAAGTGGTGTGTTCTATAAAATGGTGTGCTGCTAAATTTATAAGGAGAGCATTTGCTTTGCTGACATGTGCATGGCAGAATGAAGTTTTGGTCCTATTTCAAGTGTAATGGTTGCCAATGCTCATATTGTAAACACTTCCACTTTTAACCTAACTTCAAAAGCGCAGCACATATGCTAGGCTTTTGGAATTGGATGAAAGGTATGGGGACTATGCCCAAGAAATAATTACAAATAATTATTCCAAATTATATACTTAGTTAATTGCCAGTAAAGAGAAAAAAAAAAATCTCTTTCTGGTTTCAGAAGCCAGAAATAGTGTCAATACATTCAATCTACTAAAATGAATGAAAAAAAAAAAATTACATCATCAGAATCATTCTCTCAGAGCAACATTTTAATGTCAAGTATTCATTTCAAAATCAACTTTTAAATAAATTTGTACTATTATATTAACTTAAAATCTGTTAAGATTTTAACCAGATATAATGGTTAAATGGTTTTTGTTCTTAATGCTAGTTTTTCAAAGATACTATTCTGTAGTATGTTAGAGGATACAAATAGAGCATGAAGGATTAAGGAACATCTATTTTTGAATGTTTGCAGCGATGCATAAACTGAGGCACAGAGGCAAACTAATATTTAGTATTATGATTATACATTGACTTATGGATTAACAGATTCATAACCTGATGGAGCATGCTAACCATATTGAAAATGATATTAGGATCCTTGGACTGAGACACTTAATCTTCGTTTGTTTCATGGCTGCCCACTCTGAGAGCCTTCATCCTCCAATTACTGCTATGCTGTATCTTAGGAAATAGATTTTGGTGACTTGACAATAAAGGTGAATGGCAGAAATTAGAAGAGCATTGCTTTTATTAGACTAGCATTTAACTTAAGTAGAAAAATAAAACATACTAAGTCTTTTTTTAAACTTTGCATAAAAAGAAGGGACATATTTATTAGAATTGCAAAGGTTAAATGTTTTGCTAAAAATTAAAATAAATCAGATGCTAAATAGTCTTCTCAGTTCTTTGACTCATATTCTGGACAAAGTTTGATTTAAAATTAAACTATTTTCATATAGTAAACAAAGCATGTGACTCTTTACCTGCGTGTGTTTTCTCCTTCTTCTGAATTCTCTTAGTATTTTGTGTGCATGCTTCTTTTTGCATTTTTGATCTTTCATTGTAGTTGTTTATTTACTTAAATCTTTCTGCCTGGTCCTCTATATTGTAAACTCTTTGAAGGCCAAGTGCTGAATCTTACCAAGGTATTTTCACTTCCTGTTGTAGAAGATTAATTAACAAACATTTACTGAATTGAATAAAATATTTAATTTGGGAATGTATAATACAAAAAAAAAGTGTGCTTTTTTTTTTTGACAGACACAGGGAAACTATATATGTGCCACACAGTTTCTTGTGTTAAACTAATGTAAACATGTCCACTTATAATGTCTGATTTACTTTGATCCTTTGCAAAAACAAAGAGAAAATAAATACACAGTGTAGAGGGGAGTGGGTCTGAGGAGAAAGTAGATAAAGAGAAGGGAAAATTCAGAGACGAGAATTGGACATGAAAAGAACTTGCGCTTCCCAAGGCAGTGAAGGTGCAAGGAGTAGGCTGAGGAGCATTGGAGAGTGGCAGTTTGAACACAGCATTACCTTCCTTTCAGATCCCCTCACGGCACTCAAGCACGATCCTCTCTTTTTTTCTGTCTCTAATTAGTATTTATCAAGCATTGTTTATGTAGAGCATTGTGATTGGGATTGTATCTATATTTTATGTTCTAAATAACTCAAATTAATTTTAGTGAACTAAATAGACAAATACAATTCTCTATTGTAATTTGTGATAATACATCTACTCTGAAGAGACTTCATAGTTAAGACACCAGTAGGCACATAATGTGTTTGGAAACCATAGTCAATTAATCCAATAAAAGATGAGCCAGTTCTAAAACATGGTATGTTAGGCTTTGAAATCTAGTTGTTCAAATTCTGATTCTACAATTTACAAGCTCCTTGTAATGGAAACATTAACGAAGCTCTGTAAACTTCAGTTTACTGAAGGAGAAAATGGGAATGATAATTGGGCCTAGCCAATAAAATTACTGTGAGGAATAATTGAGATAATGCATTATAATACCTAGTACATAGTAAGCACCCAATAAATGTTAGTTATTAATATGATTATAATCAGCATTGACTTATTGTGCAGCTGCCTCTATTATGGATTTTATGCCCCATGAGGCAGACATTTTTGAATGAATGATTAATTCTGGTAAAATTTAAATTTATTCATTGGACTTTTTAATAAGCTACAGCTTATCCATGCAGACTGTTTTATGAAAAGTAAACTCTTTCAAGCTCATGAGTCCTGGAATTTTCTCTCTACTTAACAAAGCATCAAATCACCTATTCTGAGTATATTTCAAATTTTATTTTAATTATTGATGTAGCCTGAAATAGTAAGATGTATTCAAGAATATTTTATGATATAATAGTTATTTAACTTAATCTGAATAGAATATAGAAACTAGAATCTAGTTCTAGTCTGTTAACTCTTAAAAATAGTGCCAACACAATTAGTCAACATTCTTTAAATGTGATTACATGACGTTCACTGAAGAAGTGGGGGGAAAAGCTAATTTAACTGGATAAAATACTTATTGGCTCCTATTGAAACTTATTAAATTGTCAGTACTAATAAGTTTGTTAATACTGATAAAGTTAATTTATAATTAAACTTATTAAATTATTTTTGAGGTTAGGTATCTCTCATAAAGTTCAGAATTTACACGTGAAGTTCAGGGTATTTGATAATGTCTCTCTTTGTATAAGGTAGCCAGATCAAAATAATTACAGAGTTCTGGAACAATAGCAAATCAGCTACTTGTCATTGACTATAGTACACATTTAGAGAAAAAAAGATTCTCCAAGGGCAAACTAAATTTTATTTTAATAATGTAAAGTATACTTTTTAATTCAATTTTAAATATTATTTATTAAAGATAAATATACATTAGCATATAACCAAATGTACAATAGCACAAAAGCAAGTAACATGTTTCACAATAAGACAGACCAATGAAAATACCATCCCTCTCTACCTCTGATATATACATGATTACATGACCGAGTAATCAAATCCACAAATTTGGATTAGGCAGATAAATTAACTTATTTTGCACAAGTTGAGTAGGAAACTGATAAGCGGCAAACTATTTCTAAACTTGATGATGGAAGAAGCACAGACTTTTTTAATATAATCAAACTTAATCATATAGCGCTCCTAGAAAGTGTGTGTATTAGAATGTATGTATGCGAGTGTTTAAACATTTTGTAGGAGTTAGTGAAGGAGGCAAATTATTCCTAAAGAAACATGTTTTAATATTTATTTATTATAGTTAAATGTTATAATTTTACCATTACATTCTGGCAGTGCAAACTTTCCTGGAATTATTGTCTTAATTTTATTTATTTATTTATTTTAGTATCTCTCAGAAAACAAAAATCCTCACAACTGGACCAATAAGCAACATCATAAAAAAGGCAGAAAATATTGACGTTGTCAATGATTTCATTTTACTTGGATCCGCAATCAACACCCATGGAAGCAGCACATATTATATTGGGCAAAAGGCCTATTTAAAATGTTAAAAATCAAATTTGTCCCTTGGAGGACTAAGATGTGCCTGACCCAAGCCGTGATATTTTCAATCGCCTCCTATGCATGCGAAAGCTGGATAATGAATAAGGAAGACAAAAGAGGAAATGATGCCTCTGAATTATGGTGTTGGTGAAGAATATTGAATATACCATGGACTGTCAGAAGAACAAACAAGTCTGTCTTGGAAAAAGTATGGCCAGAATGCTCTTTAGGAGCAAGTATGGCGAGACTTTATCTCACGTATTTTGGACATGTTATCAGGAAGGATCAATCCCTGGAGAAGTACATCATGCTTGGTAAAGCGGAGGGTCAATGAAAAAGAGGAAGACCCTCAATGAGATGGATTAACACAATGGCTGCAACAATGGACTCAAACATAGTAATGAATTGTGACGATGGTGCAGGCCTGGGCAGTGTTTAGTTTTGTGGTACATAGAGTCGCTATGAATCAGAACCAACTGGACAGCACCTAACCACAACAACAAGAACTTTAGCAGGAGTCCCTTGATGGCACAAAGGGTTAAATGCCTGACGACTAACCCAAAGTTTGGAGGTTCAAACCCACCCAGAGGTGCCTCAGAAGACTGGTCTGGTGATCTGCTTCCAAAAGATCACAGTCTTGAAAATTCCATGAAGCAGTTCTGCTCTGCACACACAGGGTCGCCAAGAGTCACAACCAACTCCATGGCAACTAACAACAAAGAAATTTAGCATTCACTGGCTCTCAGATTGTGATCCCAAGCTAGTGGGCAGAGGATTATTGGTGAATTTACTGGAAATGAAAATTTTCAGGCCCTACCCCAGCCATACAAAAGCAGAAATTCTGAAGGTGAGATCCAGAAATCTGCTTTTAATGCCCTGTACAAGTCATCAGAATGCATCTTGAAGTTTGAGCTAAGAAATCCAGGAACAAACACAAGAAATCATAATTTAAGTAAGAGGTTTGTCACTGATGCCTTTTCCAGATATTTTTAGATGCTGCCTAGATACCTTACTCTACTGACTAAATTAGAGAACAATTTATACAGCATCATGCCTGTTCCACTTTTTCACTTCAATAAGCTCAAGCTTAATCTCATTTTGGTCTTTAATACCAATTTCTATCATGGCCAAGGATAATTCAAGTAACTCTAGGTAAGCAATTTGGGTCCCAGGACTATGACACTCATTAGCAATCTAAATAATCATACTGGTTAGTTCTATTTAGTCTAGTTAATCAAACTAAATGCCTGTTTCTGAGAAAGAGTAAAACATTTATGCCCCTCTCCTCATAAGGGTGCTCTGCTGCTAACCTAAAGGCCAGTGATTTGAACCCACCAGCCGCTCTGCTGGGGAAAGATATGTTAGTTCACTTCTGTAAGGATTTACAGCCTTGGAAACCCTAGGGACAGTTCTACTCTGTCCTGGAGGGTCTCTATGAGTCAGAATCCACTGACAGCAGCATATTGGTCAATCTTCACAATTCCACCTCTTAACTCAAAGGATAAAATGTCCATCTAAGAGCATGCCTCCAACCACCCTCTTATTTATTAGCTACTTTTCAATATTAAGCAGGTTAGTCTGAGACCGAATCATTGAATAGGCCACTTTTTACCAGTTTGCAGTAGCATGTATGTGTCTATGTGTGTCTGTGTGGAAAGAGAGAGAAATATTATGAGTCAGAGGGAGGAGTGCAGTAGGAAACATCCAACAGCCTCCCAGAGCTAAGCTCTGTCACTTCTTCTTAGCTGAGCTTTGGAGGTAGTAGGGTTTGTTTGCCAGTATATGGGGTGCTTCCTCATCAGAGGACTCCAGAAGGCAAAAAGAGTAAAGAGCAGAATTCGAAAGCTAGAAATCCACTCCCCTAAATCCTAACATCTTGATCCGGTCATTGGACCTCTCTTTTGTTTTCTGAATCCAGATTTTTGCCTAGATGCCTGCTAAACATCTCCAGTCTTAGAGGAACTGAATTGCTGTAATAAGTTCCAATGTCGACTGGAATGTGTACCTGAAACCCTGTGTCTTAATTATCTAGTGCTGCTATGACAGAAATACAACAAGCGGATGGCTTTAACAAAGAGATATTTATTTTCTTACGGTCTAGTAGGCTGTAAGTCCAAAATCAGGGTGTCAGTTCCAGGGAAGACTTTCTCTCTGTTGGCGCTGGAGAAAGGTCTTCCTTTCTGTGCAGGAACCCTGGGTCTAAAGGATGCACTCTGCTCCCAGTGCTTCTTTCTTGGTGATATGAAGTCCCCAGCCCTTTTCTTGCTTCCCTTTTCTTTTTTTCTCTTGAGAGATAAAAAGTGGTGCAGGCCACACCCCAGGGAAACTCCCTTTACGTTGGCTTAGGGATGTGACTTGGGTCAGGGTGGTGTTACGATCCCATGCTAATCCTTTTTGAACTTAAAATTACAATCACAAAATGGAAGACAACCGCACAATGCTGGAAATCATGGCCCAGCCAAATTGATACCCGCATTTTTTGTGGGGACATAATTCAATCCATGACACCCTGTCAGGAGCAGGTTCCTGTGCCCAGCCTTAACTCTTTGCCAACTGTTTTCCTGTCTATCCTCAGATAATCAAGCAGTTAATAAGCTCTAATTATCAATGTTTGAGGATCTCATCTTAGCCTTTGTTGGTACCTCCAAATGTTGAATTATTTTGGATCATCTCTTATGGTCTTTTAGTATAATTCCAATATATAAGTTCTGCCTTCCTTTCATCACCCCAATCTGAATAACTATACCTTTCCTATGGCCATCATTGTTTGCTCCATTAGAAGTGTGTCTCACTCTGGGTCTTTGATTTTTCTTTCCAAATTTGCCCATGCCTGGTCGTATTGTGAATTATGATAACTTTACTTCGCAAGTGATGTCAGGCTAGAAGAGATGATCTCTGAAAATACTGTACCTTTGAGTTTGTGTTTCCACTATGAAAGACCATGTGGTTACCTCATACTTAAGAGCCTTCAAAGATTCCTCACTGTCTTCAATGTCAAGTCTAAACTTTAGCCTGGCATGTAAGATCCTTCACAATTTGTCTCTAAAATCACTTTTCTGCCGTTTACTGTTTCTCTTTTGCACCCCCATAAACCCTAAAATCAAGCCGCACAAAACTCTCAATTGCTTAAGAAAAATACAATACATTTAATGCCTGCCATGGTGGCTCAGTGGTTAAAGCAATCGACTGCTAACTGAGAGGTAGGTAGTTTGAAACCATGAGCGACTCCATGGGAGAAAGATGTGGCAGTCTGCTTCCATGGAGATTTACAGCCTTGGAAACTCTATGGGGTTGCTGTGAGTGGAAATCGACCTGACTGCAGTGGATTTCCCTTTGCCTTGGCTACCTTCTCCACTATCTTTCTGGAGTATGGTATTTCCACTGTGACTTCTCATCTGTCATATTAATTGTTTATTTGTGACTCTTTACTTATTTGACTGTGCTGCTAGAGGGAAGGGATCATTAGTACTTCATACATATCTAGAAAATAGTAGACAACCAATTTCAGTAGATGAATAAATGAATGAATCAAAGGCAACATGTATAGTAATTATACCTATAAACACAGATCTTAGTGATGTTAAGATAAGGTTGATATAATCAGTGAGTAAAATTATTTGAGATATACATCTAAGGAAGGACTGAAAATCTGGAAAAATACCAGTGCTTCCTCTCACTCGCAGAATGAGGGAAAAGTTGATTCGTTTTTTAAAATAGCCCAGATAATTCTACTTTACATCTTCTGCCAAAAACTAATTCAGAAATTTTGTCAGAAATTCCCCACATCCAGTATCAGCTCAATTCCATATGAGTAATGTCAAGGCCATTGCTTCTTCTAAATGTATATGGTGAACATAAACCACACGAAGAAATACATTTTAGGATCCTTGATGATGCTGCGGATAATTAATAACGGTATTTTTGTGGTTACATCAGAAAATTATCCCTAAGTTTTTTTTTTTTTTTAAAGAGGAATAGTGAAACCCAGATGAAAATATGTAGCATTTGAGATTTGCTTCAAAATAATATGAAATGGTGGAGTAGATATGGATGGTGCAAGTCTATCCATGGTACAGGTTCTTATTCCATGCATTGGTTGTCTTCTTATTTAGGACAGGTGATGGATAATGGCATTTATTAAAATATTCTGTGCACCATTTTATATATTTAAAATTCTCTACAATAAAGTTAAAATAAGAACATAATTTCCATCAGGACTAATGCCTACACAATTGTGAGCTATTAGTGACATCAATACTTGTTCTTACCCTATGTGGTACACTCTGATATTTTCTCTTCTCTTCTTTCATTTTATTAAAAAAAAAAAAAAAATTGTCACTCATGAACCACTACATTGATTTCAGTTTTCAGTAAAGGGTAATGACAACCATTGTTATACATAATAGAATTATCCTTCATGTATTGTCGTCTTTCATTTGTCCAAAGCCCACTCCTTCAGAGTTGTCTGAAATCTTTTATCAATTATTTGTACCATCACAAGATTTCCAGACCTTTAAACATCTCCCTGATGCCGCTCTAAATTTGCCACGTGACTCTTGTCAGGAAATCTGCTGTAGAACAGTTTTCTAGGATTGGTCTAAACAGACGAAGATTAAGGTGGAACACAGACAAAGGTAAGGCAACCTAGGAAGGCAATAAAGGACATCATAAAAGCATCTTCCTAATTCTACATATTTGAACACAAACAATACTTTGAATAAAACGATGTAGTCCTAGGTGATTAAATTGTATCCTTTATTTAAACTTGACCCTGGTATAAGAAGAATATTTCTGAAAGTAGACACTTCCATATGTTCCATTCTTTGTACACATATCTGTACTGTCCTTGCTTTACTGGTGTTAAAAATTTCTAGTGTTACATTCTAATTACTCTTTAGCTTGTCAATCACTGAGAAAAACTTCCAGCTTTATAGATCCCCCAGGCATCCCAGGTCACTCCTAAATTTATATTTGTACAGCCTATTTTCCTGTTTTTTTTTTTTCTGTTGAATTTCATTCTCAGTTTTAAATACTTTTCTATTTACCAAGGTCATTTTCAATCTTATTTTCTATAGTTCAAGCGATGACTCCTGGGATGGTGCCATCTACAAACAGTAAACACTGTTTATAGTATAGCATTCAGCTTAGTGATAAAGTTCAGTTTTATCCAGTCCCACTCAACTGTCATGTTCAGTGTAATGCCCACATATAACTTGATTTCCAGCCTGAAAGGCACTTTAAAGGGTCAAATAAATGTACTGAGTAATGAACAATTGAGCACCACTAAGTTCCTGATGTGACCAAACTATGTAGGTATTTAAAAAGTGACAAACGCAATGATTTTTGAGTAATTTAGTAATCATCCACACTACTACATTTAAGAATTCAAAGGCTTGATAAAGATGAATGTATAAAGGTATTCATTTTGTTAGAGTCTCTCGCCTTTTGTAATTGTTCTTATGTTCTTATGTATTTTAAGATTCTTGAGGCCTTGTACTTGAGAATGAAGAAGACAGTGTTTGGTGTATGCTAGGCAATTCAATATTACGCATATTGAACTAAATACCCAACTCACCTTGTATCTTCAATTTATTATTTTCCATTGGGAGATACAGAGACAAAATAAGTGTCAAATATAGAAAAGAATTGGTCGAGCACTTGATAGAAAAAAAAGGACCTATAGTAGTCATTGATGATTTTATGTTGAGTAATAATATTTTGGGGGAAAAAGCTTGCACAAATTTGGATGAGTCAATATGGAGCCCGACATAAAAAAGTTTGTAACTAATCTAAAATCTATCATACATTATTGTTAGGAGCTACCCTTTGCACAACAGAAAGAAACACTGCCTGGTATTGCACCATCCTCACGATCCTTGTTATGCCTCAGCCCATTGTTGCAGCCACTGTGTCAGTCTATTTCCTTGAGGGTCTTCCTCTTTTTCGCTGACCCTGTACTTCACCAAGCATGATGTCCTTCTCCAGGGACTGACCCCTCCTGATAACTTGTCCAAAGTATGTGAGACAGCCTCGCCATCCTTACTTCTAAGGAGCATTCTGGTTATACTTCTTCTAAGACAGATTTGTTCGTTCTTTGGCTGTCGTCCATGGTATAGTCAGTGTTCTTCACTAGCACCACAATTCAAAGGTGTCAATTCCTCTTCGGTCTTCCTTATTCATTGTCTAGCTTTTGCATGCATATAGGGCAATTGAAAACACCAGAGCTCGGGTTAAGTGCACCCTAGTCCTAGTCCTGGGTCAGGGTGCACCTGACCCAAGCCCTCAAGGTGACAGCTTTGCTTTTCAACACTTTAAAGAGGTTTTTTTTTGTAGTAGATTTGCCCAGTGCAATGCGTCTTTTGATTTCTTGACTGCTGCTTCCATTGGTGTCTGCATGGGTGGCTTCCATGGGTGTTGATTGTGGATCCAATTAAAATTAAATCCTTGCCAACATCAGTCTTTTCTCTGTTTATCATGATGTTACTTATTGGTCCAGTTATGAGGATTTTTGTTTTCTTTATGTTGAGGTGTAATCCATACTGAAGGCTGTGGTCTTTGATCTTCATCAGTAAGTGCTTCACCTCCTCTTGTAACACTAAAAAACAAAAAAAACCAAACCCCTTCCCATGGAGTGGATTGCAACTCATAGCAACCTGTAACCCTAGGGGGATGATAATCTTACTACGCTAATGCTTACCTTGTGCCCTTCTTTCAAGAGGGTGGGGCTCAATTCACAAGGGAGATGTTTTTAATGTTTACATACTCCTATGAAGTATGGAGTCACTATGAGTCAGAATCGACTGGACGGCATCGGGTTTGGTTTCTATGAAGCAGAAAATATTATCATTTTTATTTAATATGAAGGAAACTAAGCACAAAGGAGTTCGGTGTGAAAAAACTGTCAGAAGATAGAAGTAGCATTCAGCATTTCACCTGAGCTGAGCTCTGTGCTCTTCTTTCTAGTCTTATTTTGTTTTATTTTAAAACAATGTCTTTTCTCATGACTAGAATGCAAAAATCTTTCAAAAATTTTCCTTTGGAAATCAAATGAGACCAGCATTTGTTCAGTCCCTTTTCTGTGTCAAGCTCTGTTAAAGCGCTTGATATAACGGTAAAAAAAAAAAAAAAAAAAAAAAATTGCTGTGCAGTTGATTCCAACTCGTAGTGACACTATAGGACAAAGTAGAACTGCCCCATAGAGTTTCTGAGGAGCACCTCGTGGATTCAAACTGCTGACCTTTTGGTTAGCAGACATAGCTGTTAACCACTAAGCCACAGGTTTTCCCTTGGTGTATCAGTGCTGTTTAATTTTGAATCACATGAAATATATTTCAAAAGATGCTCTTCAAAGCTAAATAAAATTTTTTTTCATATATATACAAAATATATAACAGGATCACCTCCTGTGTTTAAAAGAGCAACATTATATTCTGCTTGAGGGAGAAAAATGAGGCATCAAACTTCAAGTATTTGAGAATCTCCGTTTATGGAAACACATCCAGGTACCTTGTAGCTGAGCTGCATGGTAGATCCTTATAAACAAAAGGGTTATAAAATTTAGCAAATATTGTCATTTATTTTTAAGCAGTTATTAAAGTAAATTTTTGTAAAAAATAAAAATAAGCAAACATAAAGGTTGTCAATATCTTTATTCCTACAGCTAGGAAAAAAAAAAAAATTAAAGGCAAAATATCTCTATGTGCCCTGAGAGTTGTTTTCTAAAATAAATTCCTCAAGGCAGACATTTTTTCTACTATTTAAGCTAAACTACTGTTGAGTTTTTAAGACTTCAGGGGATATCTTTGGTTTAAGATTTGAAGATTATCTCAGAGCAGTAGTTTCAGGAGTTTATCCAGGCTCCATGGCTCCAGAAAGTCTGGAGTCAATGAGAATTTGAATTTTTGTTCTGAATTTTCTCCTTTTTGATCAGGATTCTTCTATAGAATCTTTGATCAAAACGTTCAGTAATAGTAGCTGGGCACCATCAGTTCTTCCGCTCTCATGGCCAAGGAGGCAGCTGTTCATGGAGAGAGTTAGACACACGTTCCATATTCCTCTGTTGCTCCAGGCAAATAGACACCAGTTGTCCTGCTTTTGATAGCCACTCTGCCTTGAGCATTAGGTTTTTTTTTTTTTTTTTTTCTATTTGAAAGTTACGGTTTTATTCACTGACCAGATTACAAAAATAATCACGGTAGACACCTTAGTTCATCCTTCTAATAAGCCTGTTGATCTGGTCTTCCCTGTTGCCAGCATCTCCACCTTCTACAAAATGGGTGGTCTTTTTCTTCATTCCACCTCGTGGAGAAGATAATTTGAAGGGCCACAGGAAGTTGTTTGCTTCTTTGAAGCGTTTCCCAACACTATAGATCTCATGAATCAGATCCTCCATGCAGATGATGCCATATTTACCAAGAGATCGTGCAATCAAAGTGCTATCTGTCAGGGCAATTTGCTTCTTATTGATCTTGCCATAACCACGCTTATAGATCAGTTCATTCACTGACTTCAGGTTTGGGTATCCCCACACAATATATGGTTCCACAATTCTCAGCATGTTAATTGAAGGCTTGTTGAGCTTAACAAAAGTGCTATTGAAGATCTGGCGAAGGCGAAGAAGCTGCAACACCTTTTGAACCTTTCGGCTCACACCATTGATACCTCTGATCCTGATAACAAATGCCAACTTGGGCTCTGCAGGTACATAGAAGTTGCCAGCTTTTCTTGCCATCCTAGCCATTCAAATTTCAGTCCTGTACATCTGCCTATATTCCTTGCGATAGTGCTTAGCCTTTTCATAGATAAGCTTCCTCCTTGCCTTTCAAAGCGTCTTTTGGGCAAACTTCTTTCTCAGGTGCTTGATCTTTAGTTCTGTGAAATTCCTTCTCTTTTTCTTAAGGGTTTCTGGCACATCAGGAACCTTCTTTTTCTTCTCTTCGGCACCGTCCATGGTTCCAACCAGAAAAAGAGGCATTAGGCTTTTTTCAGAACTATCTATGTGGAATCAAAGTGACAACTTGAAAGATTAGATAGGAACTTTAGGGGGCAGTGAGTTTATGTTAATGGGGGAGGAACAACTCAGAAAAGGAGGATGAGAATGGTCGCACAACCCTAAGAATGTAATCAGTGTCACTGAATTGTACATGTAGAAATTGTTGAATTGGTATATGTTTTGCTGTGTATATTCTCAACAGTAGCAACAACAAAATGTTTTTGCATTTTCATTTACCTCTTTCTAATGAAAGGGAAATAAAACCAAACCCATCGCTGTTGAGTCAATTCCAACTCATAGCAACCCTATAGGACAGAGCAGAACTTCCCTTAAGGTTCCCAAGAACAGTTGGTGGATTCGAACTGCCAACCTTTTGGTTAGGAGCTGAATGCTTAACCACTGAATGGACCACCAGGGCTCCCAATGAAAGGGAAATAGTGGAGACAATTCTGTGAAATTCACATTTTGGTGTGTTTTGTGTGTATGTTACACGTGGGACTTGCATTCTCTAGGCCATTCTAACTTGGTAAGAATAAAGGAATAATAAGTTCCCATCTATGTCAGTTCTATTGGAATTTAAGCATTCCCTTAATTCCCTACCAAATATTTTCTAAGAGTTTCCAGGGGGACTTACCCTCTCGGCTACCCCGTAGCAGCTGTTCTTTCCTGCCCTAACCCACTGTGGTAATGCTGTAAACATACTGCCAACACCCAAAGTGGCAGCCAATGTGCCTAACTGATGCCCAGCAGAGTCTGTGGTTGTTGCAGAAACATAAGCAGAGGCTGCTGCTGAAACGTGAGGCTGAGTGTCCAGATCCATCGTGAGGATGCCCATCTCTGCTGCTGGAGCTTTTAACACCTCACCTTCTCCCTGCACCATGGAGATTTTAGAGGAGCTCTTTTGCTGCAGACCTACTTTGGTTGATAATCTAAATAAGTCACACAAAATCACCGCTCCCTTCCCTCATGTGCTTATTGCTTTGACTTGAACTTGCGCAGCTCTACTTCAGGATGAATTCTTCATCAGGGGTTTCCTTTCCTTTAGACAAATATATCCTAGGAAGACCAGCCCCGCTAATCCTTTAGTGATGCTCAGGTCCCAGGGTAAACATGGCCGAAGTTTAACGTAGTCCCCCTAAAGAATTATACTACGCCTTTTACTACAAATGGTTATTGAGATATTTAAAAAGGGCATATTTTTAGTGTATGGATATTAACAGACTGCCGTATTCTAACTACAGCTAAGAAAAATGACTGTCTTCTTGCATCAAATATTTATCAGGTATTTCTTACGTGCACCCTTTGCTAGGAGCTAGGGGCATATCAAGACACAAGTTCAGAAAGACAGCCCTTAAGCAACATACAGATTTTTGCTGTCAATTTGGGTTATTCTTAAAACAGCCAAGAAAACTGGCTGGCAGCTTCTAATTAACCAGACATTCTCCTTTTCTCTTACATCAAAAGTCAATTGTAATCTACATGCTTGGGACAAATCAGGTACCCAGTATGAGTATTAAAAAAAAATGAATAAAAGAACCATATTGTTGAGAATAGATTATTATTAAGGGAGAAATGTCCAACTTAACACGTTACCATCTGTCTTTGTCAACTCAGAGGTAGTTTTCTATTTATATCTTGCTTGTTTCTCACTGCTTTTAGCTAATTCTACCTCATGTGATTTGTTTCCCCAGACAAGACACATACAGGTCCTCTTTAAGGCCCTTCCGTCCTTCTCTAGCCCAGTTACCTCAGGATGGCCTTTGACTCCTTAAATCAACTGAACCTACTATAAATTTCATTTGGGATGGCCATAAAAGTGAAGCCTTACCTATTTCCCTTACTATCCTCATTGAGCTAGATTTTTCTTAAGCCTCAGTATTTATGGTAAGTCAAAAAAAAAAAGTTCAAAATGTTTTATTATCATGCTTAACTACTTATAAATCACATTAGCTTTCTAAAGGACACTATTTTTAATCTCCAAAACAGTTTTTCAGCTATATCATAGCCTGTGGAATAATCTGTGATATAAGAAAATTTTTTTTTTCTTTAAGGAAAATGCATTTTGAGTTTTCAACAAGACTTTACTTAATTTAATGTCACTAATTGATCTAGTACAGATGTGCCCTTAGAATTTTTACTCAAACCAAAAGCTAGAAAGGTATATAAAAGTCAGTTACCACTTTTTTTTAAAGCAATAGATTTCTGTATTTTTGAAGTCAGTTTTTTAAAATTACTATATTCCAGTAGAAATAGAAATAGTGTATAAATTATTATAGAAAACATAATTGTTAATGTATAAATCTACATACACTAAATCTGTATACATTATTATATAAAATATAACTGCTAGTGAAAAGAGAACTGAATGTGTTTTAGAGATGATTTCAAAATTCATGGAAAAATATTTTAGAATATGTAAATGTCTATATTTCTGATTATAATAACTAGGTGAGAGAGTGAGCTTAAATGGAGAAACATAGGTTATGAAGATAAAAAATAAACAACTTACAACATATTGATGTTTGTACAAAATTATTTAATATTTTTTGTTGATCTAAAAACAAATGTTAATTTGGAAGATTATTTCTTTGCTAACATTACATGTATACAAAAAGTTGCCCCTTTGGTTTTATTATTTTATCCCTTTGCTTTAAATGTTCAAGAAACCAAATGATTTTGTGATAAAGATTTTTGCTTTTTTAACATGGTACACAGGTCACATGCAGTTACTGTGAGGCAATGATTTTACTTTATATTCCTTAGTCAAAGGCACGTTAAGAATCAACAGATAGTCTCAGAAGACTGAAGTCTGTAGAATAGTAGTTAAATAACCGCATAGATTGTCAGTAAGCCGAACGCAGCTAGAGTTCAACATTTTTCATTGCTTATCTGTATCACTCTAGACATCATCTCCATTAAACAAGATACTTGCTTCGCAAGTGAGACTCCCAACATATACCCACATCTCAACACACCACATCAGAGCTGTGCCTAACCCTGATCAGTACAATAGAGGAGCAGCATCAGTATGTTCAGGATACAGTCATTTAAACTTTTCTAAGGCCATCTGCCAAGAAATATTTGAAAAATTGTAAACATTTTCTTGAGTTTCTGCTTACACTACTTAAGAGTAAAAATTGCATTACCAAACGTTAATATGAAAGTACATCCAAGTGACATTGTATTTTCACCAATATTAACATGGGGAGAAAACCACGGAAAGTATATTGCCTAAAACTCTTACACTCAAGAAGTTTCGTAGTGTTAATTAAAAACTTCAAAACCTCTGAGTAGATTTTTTAAAAATCATGTACTTTTTCAGTCTTAACCCTGAGGAGTTTCCTGAGTCTAGGAACTTTGGGAAGTTATTATAAACAGATTTTGAGATACAGGTATTTTGGGAGGAATAAGAAATAGAAGGAAAACAATCAAAGAAAAAAAAAGCAGAGAATAAATCTGCTACGCTAAAGCATAACCTACCTATCAGATGCTGCTATACAAAAAGACAACAGGGTATTGCTTGTAATTAAACATGATTAAACCTCTGATCTTTATGAAATTTCAACTTTAAAGTTACATTGCTTTAAATTGCAGAGCTACCTAATGACAATTAGTCCATTATCCCCTCAACTATGGAAGATGTCTCATTTATTACTAACAAAGAATGGGCAATGGAAAAGTCAATCTAGTTTGGTTAACTGTGGGTTCAGAACTTTGGTAAGTAGGTACAGACTTATGGTGCAGAATTACAGAAATGAGTTTTGCTCAGAACAAAATGAATGATTTCTTCCATGCACTAATCCCCAATTCTAACACTTTTTAATCAACCGATAAAAAAAAAAAGACACTAAACTATAAATAGAGGGCAGTGGTGCTTCCGTATTAGAGTTCTCACCTTCCACGTGGGAAACCTGGTTCAATACCCAATCAATGCACCTCAAATGGAGCCACCACCTGTCTGTCAGTGAAGGCATGCGTGTTGCTATGATACCGAACAGGTTTTGGCAGAGCTTCCATTTTGACAGACTAGGAAGAAAAGCCTGGTGAACTACATCCAAAAAAATCAACCAATGAAAATCCTTTGGTTCACAATGGTCCAATCCCATTGTACACGGGTTGCCATAAGTCAGAGGCCAACTTGACAGCAACTAACAACCTATGAAGAACTTAACACTGCTAGTTCTAAAAACCAAAACAAGAAAAACTACTGCCATCAAGTCAATTCCGACTCATGGTGGTCCCCTGCATTAGAGTAGACCTGTTCCATAGGGTTTTCTTGGCTGTAATGTTTACAAAGGCAGACTGCCAGGCCTTTTTTCCACTGTGCAGCGGGGTGTGTTAGAACTGCAAATCTTTAGGTTAATAATTGAGCAGAAACTATTCCCACCACCCAGGAACCCTTCTAAAAAGTAATCCACTGACAATTAGAAAATTTTATCTTATTGAACTGAATTCCTTGTCTGATTATAAGAAAAGCATATTCCAAAGGTTACTTTTTAAGAAAACAAGTTTTCTATAAACATACTTGAGGGTCAATGAAAAAGAGGAAGACTGTTGATGAAATGGATTGACACAGTGACTGTACCAATGGGCTCAGACATAACAATGACTGTGAGGATGGCACAGGAACGGGCAGTGCTTTGTTCTGTTTTACATAGGGTCTCTGTAACTCGGAACCGACTTGACGGCACCTAATAACAACGATAATATAAATATACTTGGCTACCTTACCTGGGATGAATGGCTGCTCTCAGAGCTTTATTTTCAATGCTATTAATTTATTAGGAAGTATGCAAAATTTCCCGTCTATTTCACTCAACTTTCCAAGACAATAAAATTTCATGCCGCAGTACTTGGGATGTTCATTTGTTATAAACATCCCAAGTCTTAAAACCCACTTTTACGAATGATATAAAACTGAGTATTATATTCCAAATTAGTGTTTATAAAATGCTGATCCTATATTCACCAAACACAAACAAAATCCACTGCTGTCAAGTTGATTCTGGCTCATAATGACACTACAGGACAGAGTAGAACTGCCCCACAGAGTTTCTAAGGCTGTAAATACTTACAGAAGCAGACTGCCACATCTTTCTCCAGTGGAATGGTTGGTGGGTTCAAACCACCAACCTTTTTTTGGTTGGTAGCAGAGCACTTTAACCACTGCACCGCCAGTTACTGGTTATATATACAGTTACTGGTATATTTCTCCAAGTTTTAAAGAGAGAATGAGTGAAAGAGACAAGTACTTTCAAGATTTCTCAAAGAATAGTGGAGTAGAAGCCAGCAAGGTATGGTGTGGTTGCTGTTGTTAGGTGCCATCGAGTCTTTTCCAACTCATAGCAACCCCATGTAACAGAGCAGGACTGCACCACAGGATTTTCTTGGCTGTAATCTTTATGGAAGCAGATTGCCAGGTCTTTCTCCCAAGGGGCTGCTGAGTGGGTATAGTATAAACAAATATATAGGCGTTAGTGGTCAAACCCCAGTTCTGCCAATTCAGAGCTGTGTAACTCTTGGAAAATCACTTAACTACTCTGAGACTCAGTTTTCCCGTTTGCAGAGAGTAGGTGCTTACCTCACAGAGTTACTGTGAATATTCAATGGCATAATATACTTAACGATGAGGTCATTTTCCCTCTACCTAGTTTCCTGACCTAACAGACTCCTTTCTCTGTCACACAAGCCCAGAAAGCAGATTACAACTCAATTCTGTTTCTCTTTCCCTTCCTCTCATTGTAACAGGTCAACAGCAAGGAGGTCAAAATGGCTGCCTAGCGATTAAAACTAACTCTCCTAGTTACATTCTGAAATTAATTTCACTTTAATTCCCTAATCTCATCTACTAAAATTAATGTAAGCCTTTGTGCCTCCTTATTGTCTGGTGAAATTCAACTAAATCTTTTTTGTCTAATTGCTGTTGAGTCAGGAAACAAACATTTTCTCGCTTAATCCTCACCAGATTGGGTGAGGCAGGCATTGAACCCATTTGGGAGGTAAGGTGATGAGACAGAATATTACATACACTTTCGAATCAATACTTATTTGTTATGTGATCTGGGATATTACCTCTCTGAGTATCACTTATCAACTCAATTACTACCTACAGAGAGGACAATGATACAAAATAGTGTGGGTATATTTTTTAGCTCACTACCTGGTCTACCATAAATGTTCAATAAATGCCAGGTTTGCTTTTCCCTACTGTCATGTTTTCTCCTGTCATGTTTCTTCTTATATACTGTGGAAAACTATCTTAATGACATAGATATCATTTTAATGCTATTATTTTAATGACATAGATATTAATATTTGACTGAATCATGACTTTTTAAAAGAATAATGTTCTGCCCTATATAGCAGCTTTGTTATTGTTGCTGTCCAGTCAATTTTGGTTCACAGTAACCCCATGTGACAGGGTAGAACTGTTCCACAGGGTGTTCTTGGTTGTAATCTTTACAGGAGCAGTTTGCTAGGTCTTTCTCCTGCAGAGCCACTGGGTGGATTCAGTCAACCTTCCAGTTAGTAGCCAACCACTTAACTACTGCACCACCAGACTTAGAAAGTGTTAAAAAATATATTTAAAGTATTGTAGAAATCACATTTCTCAAATGATACATTGTTTCTTAAATTCTGTTCTTTGTGAATGAAGCAAATCCAAGTTAAAATCTTTGTAATGGATATGGAAATTTTATTTTATTACTCTAAGAAAGGCAAAAGGTATCTTACAGTCTGAATATAATCAGCAAATTAAGATGCCCTTTGCTGTTTTTAGAAGGATTTAAATCCTTCTACCTGGATCCACAGTAATGGAGGAACTAGGCCAGGTACCACTTCTCATTTTCAGTCCTGTACTCTTATGAAAACACAGTGCAGTCATAACCATATTTGGCACAGCTTGGAAAAGAACAAAGAACTTTGCAAGCAAAACACCTAAGCACTGCCATGTTAATCTAAGACAAACATTTATGCAGGAATTTATATTTCCAAATATATCTACGTTAGAGATAAAACATGTTATATATCAGGTTTTCCAAATTCCTGCTGACTTGCTATACATTTGGAGCAAGGAAATACTGTAAAAGTTTGGCAGCCGACAGGTAAGTGGAGTACAGGCTAGCTGGGTTTAGAGTGGAAAGAATCATGTCCAGGATGATTTTAAAAGGAATCAGGTAAATAAATTCCAGTGATGTACTACCTGAGGCTGATACTTTGCAAACACTTTAGGCAAAAAAAAAAGTGCTGAGCTATGTAATTTAAATTGCACCTCTGGTACCAAACCAGTTGCATGTGCTCCATGGGAATATTCATATGTTAATGATACATAACAAGTTTTCCAGTAGAATTTAATTAAAAACAAAAAAGACTTCTTCCCACTTTCTTGTACTTTCGAAGATATTAAAAACACCATAAAGACATAAAAGGCCACTGATACTGTTATGGATCCTTTTTTAAAAGAAAAGAACTTGGGAATGAATGGTTAAAACCCATATCCTCTCCACTAAAATTCCTTTTTAAGACTTAAAAAGGTCTTCAGTTTGAAGAAAACATTACTTTCTTTTTTTTTACTGTTACCATTTAAAAATCATGTTACTTTGAGAGAAGCTCCATTTGTAGTGTAATTACATACCACTAACTTATCACACAGTACTGTACATTAATACACTCCTGAACATATACATCATATCTAATTTCTGCCATTACAGAAACCTATTGGCACATTACAAAAACTGTCCAGAGTGCTCTTTGGATAAATATTTACAACATATTCATTTTGTATTTTAATAATCATTTAAAATTATGGTTTTTCATTTATTTTTGTGTATGAAGTTTCCAAACTTTTGCATAAATCCTCGAAACTTCTTTTCATTTGGCTGATATGAGCGATAAACGCCACTGTTGTAATTAAGCAATGGGCTGGACCTGCCATAATTGTTGCTCATAGTAGAGGATTTTATTTCTGGGCAGTGTATATTGGTATTTGACAAGTTGCGTGTTGGCTGAATAGAGCTCTCAATCTTACAAAAAGGCTCAAAACGACTGTAAACTCGCCGATCCATTGAATGAGTTCTTAGAAGCTCACTGGGATTCGACCTTGGGAAAGATGATCTTTCAGGAGCAGCAGCTGCGTTAATCTCCCTTGAGTCTCGGTATTGGATCTGTTCAGTGTTAAATCTTGGGGCAGAGGCATCCCCTGCCCTTTCCAAGAACTTGCTTTCAGCTGGAGCTGGAGAATGTATTATTTTATTACTTTCATCTGATGGAGAATTTATCCCCTGAGATGAGCTAATTGTTACATCTTCCTTACTCTTGTTGAGGCTCCCTTGAGAGTTTGATGAGGAAGAATGTTTCCTTCTAGGAGATGAATCAACTTTTGTCTCTGATTTTTTGGGTTTTTGATTCTCTTCACCTTCAGAAACTAAAGTATCAGAACTACTACACATTCTATAAAAGGCAGGTGCTTTATTTTTGGATAGATTTTCCTTCTTTTCTGGGGTAAGGCTAAGTAATGACCTTAACTTCTGAGATCCCTTTTTCAAAAAATTTGGAGAACCCTTAACCTCCTTCTTTGAAGTGAGTTCTTTGTTGGACTCCTCTTTATTCACATCAAGCAAAGCAGCAACGGAAACTGACTTGGGAGTAGTGCTACTCGGAGGGTCTCTCTTGACAACTTCATCATCATCCTCCATGTTACGGGTCACATTGTGCATGCTTTTACAACTTATCAGTAAATCCTCCTTGGGTTTTTCTGGTTGTCTAACTTGATTCCTTGTAAGTGTACTATATACATAGTGCTTACTATTTCCATGATCCAAATTGCCTTTTGTGTGGTCAAAGAATGGGAAACTTCGCCTTTTAAGCAGATTCTCATTTTGTTGGTTCTTCAGATTTTCTGTTTGCTTATTTGCACCCAAGGTTGTATATATATAGTTGTCGGACTCTGAATGACCATTTGTAGTATGGTTTAAGACTGGTGAGTGGTTTTCGGGAACTTGTAAGGTATGCATTTTTGGTACCTCTGAGTGCAATGGGAGCATGGGGACTGAGTCTGACACGGCTTTGTCTGCCAAATGCTCTACAATTGTGGGGGTGTCTGGGACCTCGTTAGATGCATTACTTCCCTGAGAACCAATGATTGTTGAATTTGAGGATTCAGTTGTACAACTGTTAACTTCTTGCTGCTCAGGTAAAGTTGGTTTAAACACAAATGATGAACGAAGCCGAGAATGAGTATAAAGGGCATTGGCTTTCAAATTCTCAGAACCATCATAGCCCTCAAAATGGTCACCCAGAGCTGACCCATTTGAATCAGGTGCAGCCTCTGAATGATCATTTAAGTAGGATTCAATTCTCCAGTTACGCAGGAATGACTTTGTGGTATGTTCAAGGGTTGGCATTCGTTGTTGCAAAAAGCGAACATGATTATCTGTTCCATTAAAAGACCTCCGCACATTGGAATTTCTTTCTGCAAGATTTGTTGTTTTTCTCTGGGCAAGCCGATCAGCAAAACTCTGGGCAGGTGTGTTACGGTGGCTTGTGTAGCCTCCCCGTGATGATGATGCCACACTGAGACTATCTGAAGGCCTTTTCCAATTACTGGGTGGATTATTGGTTCGATTCAGAGCCCTGTTAAGCAACAGGTATGGCACTGTTTCTGGTTGTTCCCCAGCATAACTATGTCTTTTCCAGTTTTCATTTAACTGACTGGGTTGATGCTGACGCATTGTATTTGGACCGTTAAAATTTGGAACAAAATGAGGTTTGTATCTAAGATTCCTTATGTTATACTTGTCATGGTCATTTAGAGTATATATCCCTCTGTTTTTGAAGTAACTGGAATCTAGTTTGTGAATATTGTCTTGTCTACCAAAAAGATTTCTTTGGCTGGAAACGGAAGCTAGTGAAGACACTGCATGCTGGTAAATGCCATTCTCCCAGAGGGCTTTGCCATGTTTCACCCTTACAGATTCTTCCTGAGCAAATGAACTGGGCACACAGGATCTGGCATAGAGGGTTCTAAATTCTTCATCAAAGGATTCAACGAGTTGTCCTGTGATAATCTGAACCATGCTGAGGTGAGCTTTTTCAAATGACCACATGTAGCTGAAGAAAAAAAAAAAAAGGAAAATTTTAATATTGCTAAGTTAAAAGGTAGATGATGATACATAATTTGCCTTAAAAAAGTCTCATTTAATGTCAACAAGAGAGTACATTTGTTTTCTCTGGCTAATACAATTTAGAACCACTTCAATCATTTGGTTACATGTGTCTCTTCACCTCAATATTCATATTTTAAATACATATCCATATTTCAAATAACAAAACAACTATATTCGAGCTTGAATCCACCCATACTTTCTTATATTCCAAAGAACCCCTAAGAAAAGCTTGATGTGCCTTTTGCGTTTCTGCCTACCATGTTTTTATGGAATACAAAATGATACTATATTTCACAGATGGCATCCTGGAGGGGTGTAGAAAAGCCAGTATCGGAGGAAAAGTGGAAAGACCTGGCTTCTGCTGAGCTACGCGGCCACATGAGCTCAGGCTTCAGTTTCCTCTTTTCCAGAATGAGGACACGGACAGCAAAATAGCTACAATTACTTCTAATTCTAACATGATATAATGCTAAATACGTCTCTGCTATTTCATGCATTTTAAGAATGCTGACGCCTTCAAAATGTTATCTCTGTGGCTTAATAAACGTAATTTAGGGTGCCAGGAGCTATAAACAGAGAGATGACTTGTGGGCACCAGCCTCAGGCACTAAAGGGCAGAGTTCACTCTATTCAGTGTACACAGGATTGTAAATTTAGTCCCCACAAACTACACCAGTCATAATGCCAATCACAGTCTTTTAATATAATAACACAATGTCTAGAAAATTAAAGTTTGTAATTACCATACAGTACTTTATGTAACTTCCAGTCCCTTTCCTAGAAGTTAGAGTTCATTGCTATTTTGAAATATCATATCAAATTTAAATCTAAGCTTTGAAAACCTAGTATAATGTAATACACAAAGTCACTGAGCTGTAAAGAAATGAATTTGTAGTATGCTATATGTCAAGTAATATAATGGCACAAAAGAAAAGATGGGAGACATTCTCTACAATGAAGAACCTTACTGTTTATACAGAGATGACAATAATGCAGGCAGATAAAATTTAAAGAGTTTAAAGAGTAATAATTTATAATTCATAAAATACCATAAGCAACAGTGTGCATTTTAAAAATCTTGTTATTCTTACATGCTTAATTTTATCTAGTATGCCTACTGAATGCATGGTATGAGAAGAATATTTACTAGATGTTCTTTATGTGCACATGTGTGGGCCAGCAGGCTGTTATCAAAATAAATGGTAAAAAAGTGATCACTAAAGGAATTTTCAGTTCAACTGAAGATAGGTCTCTAATGTATATAAATACAAAATATGTGGGAAACATTAGGAAAAGGAATGAATAGTTACCAAGTATGAGAAAATCCCTAGGAGTTTAGCTGTGTTCTGAAAGAGACTAAATGCCCAGAAGTTTGGAAAAGAAAGGTGTAGGAGGGTCAATTTGTACTGAAGAAGAAACATATGGAATAGGCAAAGAAGTAATAATGGCTGTTTTGTCTGAATATAGAAAACGGATTATATGTGGTTGGAGTAAAGAAGCTATAAAAAAAAGACTGATGAATTAGTGGGAAAAATCTTGCAAGCAAAGCTGAGAGTTTGTGTAGGATTTGTTTCCAAATTTAATGAATTATAATGAAAACAGGAGCCCCTGGGTGGCAAAAACAGTTAAGCGCTTGACTACTAGTCAAAAGGTTGGCAGTTTGAACCCACCCAGAGGCACCTCTGAAGACAGGCCTGGCAGTGTGCTTCCAAAAGGTCTCAACCCTGAAAACCCTATTGAGTAGTTCTACTCTGCACACATGGGGTCAACATGAGTTGTAATCAACTTGATGGCAACTAATAACAACAACATAATGAAAAGACATGTTTAAGGAATTTATTTATTTTTCTAGTAAATAAATAAATTTATTACAAATAGCTACATAAGGAGTCCTGGTGGCACAGTAGTTAAGTGTTTGGCTGCTAACCAAAGTGCTTGGCCGCTAACCAAAAAGTTAGCAAATCAAACCCACCTGCACCTCCATGGAAGAACGACACAATAGTCTGCTTCTGTAAACTTTGTTGTCGGTAGGTGCCATCCAGTTGATTCCAACTCAGAGTGACCCTACGTTCATTACTGCGTCATCCTCACAATCATTTTTATGCTTGAGTCCATTATTACAGCCACTGTGTCAATCCAACTCATTCAGGGTCTTTCTTCTTTTTCGCTGACCCTCTACTTTACACCACGCATGATGTCCTTCTCCATGGACTGATCCCTCCTGATAACGTGGCCAAAGTATGTGCATTCTTGCTTCTAAGGGGCATTTTGGCTATCCTTCTTCCAAGACAGATTTGTTCGTTCTTTTGGCAGTTCATGGTATATTCAATATTCTTCGCTAACACCAAAATGCAAAGGCATCAATTCTTCTTCAGTCTTCCTTATTCATTGTCCAGCTTTCCCATGCACATGAGCAGACTGAAAACACCATGGCCTAAGTCAGGCCCACCTTAGTCTTCGAGGTGACATCTCTGTCTTTTAACACTTTAAAGCAGTCTTTTGCAGCAGATGTGCCCAGAGAAACGCATCGTTTGACTTCTTGACGGCTGCTTGCATGGGTGTTGATTGTTGATCCAAGTAAAATGAAATTCTTGACAACTTCAATCTTTTCTCCGTTTATCATGATGTTGCTTATTGGTCCATTTGTGAGGATTTTTGTTTTCTTTACGTTGAGGTGTAATCCATACTGAAGGCTGTAGTCTTTGATCATCATCAGTAAGTGCTTCAAGTTCTCTTCACTTTCAGCAAGCAAGGTCATGTCATCTTTGCAATGCAGGTTGTTAATGAGTCTTCCTCCAATCTTGATGCCTTGCTCTTCTTCATAGAGTACAGCTTCTCTGATTCTTTGCTCAGCATACAGACTGAATAAGGATGGTGAAAGGATACAACCCTGACACACACCTTTCCTGACTTTAAACCATGCAGTATTTCCTTGTTCTGTTTGAATGAATGACTATCGCTTAATCTATGTACAGGTTCCTCATGAGCACAATTAAGTGTTCTGGAATTCCCATTCTTCACAATGTTATCCATGGTTCGTTATGATCCACACAGTCAAATTCCTTCCCATAGTCAATAAAACACAGATAAACGTCTTTCTGGTATTCTCTGCTTTCAGCCAGGATCCATCTGACATCAGCAATGATATCCCCTGTTTCATGTCCTCTTCTGAATCCGGCTTGAATTTCTGGCAGTTCCCTGTAAATATACTGCTGCAGCCACTTTTGAATGATCTTTAGCAAAATTTTACTTGGGTGTGATATTAATGATACTGTTCAGTAATTTCTGTATTCGATTGGCTCACCCTTCTTTGGAATAGGCATAAATATGGATCTCTTCCAGTCGGTTGGTCAGGAAGCTGTCTTCTAATTTCTTGGCATAGACAAATGAGCACTTTCAGCCCTGCATATGTTTGTTGAAATATCGCAATTGGTATTACATCAGTTCCCAGAGCCTGGTTTTTTTGTCAATGCCTTCAGTGCAGCTTCCAGCTCTTCCTTCAGTACTATCAGGTCCTGATCATACGCTACCTCCTGAAATGGTTGAACGTTGACCAATTCTTTTTGGTATAATGACTCTGTGTATTTCTTCCACTTTCTTTTGATGCTTCCTGCGTCATTTAATATTTTCCCCGTAGAATCCTTAAATATTGCAATTTGAGGGTTGAATTTTTCTTCAGTTCTTTCAGCTTGAGAAATGTCGAGTGTGTTCTTCCCTTTTGGTTCCCTAACTCCAGGTCTTTGCACATGTTATTATAATACTTTACTTTATCTTCTGGAGCTGCCCTTTGGTATTTTCTGTTCAGCTCTTTTACTTCATCATTTCTTCCATTTGCTTTTGCTGCTCAGCATTCAAGAGCAAGTTTCAGAGTCTCTTCTGACATCCATTTTGGTCTTTTCTTATTTTCCTGTCTTTTTAATGACCTCTTGCTTTCTTCATGTATGATGCCCTTTAAGTTATTCCACAACTTGTCTGGTCTTCAGTCATTAGTGTTCAAGTGTCAAATCTATTCTTGAGATGGTCTCTAAATTCAGGTGGGATGCACTCAAGGTCGTACTTTGGCTCTCGTGGACTTGTAATTTTCTTCAGCTTCAACTTGAACTTGCATATGAGCAACTGATGGTCTGTTCCGCAGCCGACCCCTGGCCTTGTTCTGACTGATGATATTGATTTTTTCCATCATCTCTTTCCACAGATGTAGTCGATTTCATTTCTGCATATTCCATCTGTGAGGTTACCGTTTACAGTATATAATCACCGTTTATGTTGGTGAAAAAAGGTATTCATAATGAAGAAATCAATGGTTTTGCAAAATTCTATCATGCGATCTCCGGCATCGTTTCTACTACCAAGGCCACATTTTCCAACTACTGCTCCTCCTTCTTTGTTTCCAACTTTCGCATTCCAATCACCAGTAATTATGAATGCAACCTGATTACGTGTTCTATCAATTTCAGATGGCAGAAGTTGGTAAAAATATTCTATTTCTTCATCTTTGGCCTTAGTGGTTGGTGCATAAATTTGAATAACAGTCGTATTAACTGGTCTTCCTTGTAGGCATATGGATATTATCCTGTCACTGACAGCATTGTACTTCAGGATCTGTCAAACAGACAGATCTATCTGTAAACATTATAGCCTTGGAAACCCTATGGGATAGTTCTACTCTGTCCTATAGAGTTGCTATGAGTCAGAATTGACTTGATGGCAATGGGTTTGTTTGTAATATACTCTTGAAAGATGAGAGATTAAATTTACTATGAAGAGTAATGTGACTGGAATAAAGTGCTAAGAGCCCAAACCAGAATTGAAATTGGATAATAAGGAAAAATGTTGAGCCAAACAAGAAGAAAGAATCTCATAATTGACGGCTATACCAAGAAAAAGCAAACCCTCTGCCATTGAGTCGATTTCGACTTATAGCGACCCTATAGGATAAAGAGTGTAATGGCTGCATATGATTTCCAAGGAGTGCCTGCCTGGTGGATTCGAACCGCTGGCCTTTTGGTTAGCAGCCACAGCTCTTAATGACTACGCTGCCAGGGTTTTCAAATGATATCTATAACAACCAAACTCATTGCCACTGAGTTGATTCCGACTCATAGTGACCATACAGGCCCTACAGGACAGAGCAGAACTGCCCCATAGGGTTTCGAAAGAGTGCCTCGTGGATTCAAACTGCTGACCTTTTGGTTAGTAGCCATAGCTCTTAACCACTATGCCACCAGTGTTTCCAATGATGTCTATTGGTACGAAATAAAAATAAACCCCAAGTATTGAGCTTAAGAAACTGAAAAGATAAGGATATGTTATGTGTGAATGTGTGGCAGTTGGAAAAGGTACCTTGCTTTAGTCAGTCAGAAAATAATATTATTGTGGTATAATTTCAGGTAACAAGAAGACAGCTGATTGGATATTTTCAATAAGTAAATCTGAGAAACTGGACATATGCTTCAGGGTTTGGGGATGAATACTCATGTTTCTCTGTCTCCCTAGCTGATCTATATCATCTATATGCTGGAAACGCTAGCGGTGCAGTGGTTAAGTGCTACAGCTGCTAACCCAAAGGCTGGCAGTTCAAATCCACCAGGTGCTCCTTGGAAACTCCATGGAGCAGTTCTACTCTGTCCTATAGGGTCGCTATGAGTCAGAACTGACTCTACAGCAACGGGTTTGGTTTTTTTGGTCTTATATGCTGGTAACCTCTAAATCTGTATTTACAGTGCTGATCACTTCCTTATCTCTAAAATCAATGCCCAATCTCTACTTGCAATTTTAACGGGCATTTCAAACCTATTATGATCAGTTCCTAAGCCTTCATCCACTGCTCCCTCTTCCCCATCCTGTTTTTCCCACTCTTACTTAGTCGTAGCTCCACCACCTTCCCAACTGATGAAGACAAAAAACAAGGAGTTGTCTTTGAATGTTCTCTTTCCCAGGACTAATTGGAGTCAATAGGTCCTGTTGACTCTAATTCTAAAACCTACCACAAATCTCTACTGTCCTGCAATCATCCTAGTCTGAAGCACAATCATTTAAAAGGGTTTCTGGCTTCCTCATTTGTCCATTTTTCAATTGATGCAGCAGCGGAGTGATCTTTTCAAAATATAAATTGGACCATATCATACTCTTAACAAAGAATTCTCCATTTTGTTTAAAATAAAATTCAAACTCCTTACTTGGCCTAAAAGAATAACTTCCTGTGTACTTTTAAGTTCCACCCAGGCTAACTCTCCCCTTGCCCAGTGTGCCAAACTGGACTTCCCTCAGTCTCTCAGATACTGTCTTAAGGCCTTTGCGCTAGCTGTTCCCTCTGCAATGCTTTTCTTTCCTCTGATAGTTCCTGGCTAGCTTCCTTTTGCCAGTCAGGTTTCAATATAGTTGCTACCTCCTTAGAGAGGATGTTTGTGACCACTCAACTCCAAATGTGTACCTAATCATGCCTTATCATATTTCCCTGCTCTAATTCCTTCAGTCTCACTTATTACTATCTGATATTCTCTTCTTTCTGTATTGATTCCTTTGTTAATCATTGGTATCCACTGCCCACTAAAGCTCCCTTGGCTCAAGGCTCTTGTCTTCTTTGTTTGGGCTGTATCTCCAGGGAGCTGGAACAGTGCTTGGCATATTTTGGCACTTAAAAATATTTGCTGTGATTAAAGAAATGAGCATATAAATGAACTTTTACTATGAAAGACAAAGAAGAATAAAAGGCAGAGATGTTTATGTTGGTTATTATTATACCTGCTGCTATTGAGTCGATTGAGACTCATAGGAGAGGGTAGAATTGCCTCATAGGGCTTTCAAGGAGCAGGTGGTGGATTTGAACTGCCAACCTTTTGGTTAGCAGCCGTAGCTATTAACCACTGTGCCACCAGGGCTCCAAATGACTTATAAAAACCAAAAACAAAACCTGTTGCCATCGAGTCGATTCTGACTCATAGTGAGCCTATAGGAAAGAGTAGAACTCCCTCATAGAGTTTCCAAGGAGCACTTGGTGGATTCCAACTGCCGACCCTTTGGTCAGCAGCTGTAGCGCTTAACTACTACACCACCAGGGTTTCCAAATGGCTTATGAGAATAGAAATTTATGTTGGTAGAAAGTATAAAAGATTTTCATTAAATCTGGATTACCATGCATTTTCTTCCCTATACCCCACTAAAAAGATAGAAAGGGACAATAAAGGCAGCAGCGTAGGACATATTTCTCCTCAACTACCATACGTCTAAGAGATAATGTCTAAAATTGACATGGCAGTATAATCATATTATTTAGCAGAGTGGAGTAAATACCGAAAGAACTAGTTAAGAGAATTTGATTAATTGTACCTGGAGGCTAGGAACTAGGGGTGGATAAAGATGGATAACAAGAACTACTATTCTGTATGGCATATCTTTCAGTCATTTTTAGAAATATATGCAGATATTTATGTGGATTTAAAAAAAAAAAAACTTATTCCTCCTAAACCAAACCAAATACACACACTACACAGTCACATATTAGACATGGAATTGGGAGTGTGGCTATAAATTCTCATATAAAGAGACAGGCCAAATACTCTGAATTCCCAGCTGGGGGTTACAAAAGTGAAGCGCATAAAGTGAAAGTGGTAATGGAGATGCGGAAGGGCCAGCATACTGGCTGCAGCATGGATCTCTAAATGTGATGATCCTCTAGTTCTACCTTAGAGCCACTAGGTTTACTGAAATCCATCTTTTGAAGGTAACCTTCATGGAGCTCATAAACTACCCCCCCCCAAAAAAAGTATATAAAATGCTGTCAATCAAATTTGTGAAAAATGCTTTACTAAATATCTCAGATTTGCATGGGGCAATGTCAAATGAGGGTATCGAATTATTTGTATACACACTGATTAAAAGTATGTAAATGGCAATGGTTTTTTTTTTTTTTTCTAAACAGTGTTTTATCTTATCACTGTTAGTATTATGTGATGGCAAAACTCCTGTTATATTCTCCTGGTGAGACTGTCACCATATGGGTGAGCTGTCACACAATGTCACTGTGGCAGGTACAGATTCCAGGCCTTTCCATAAACACTGGGAGGTTATAACACAATTAATCCTATAGCAAAGAATTTTGAATGAAAAAAGAGGGCAATTTGAATTTGCCTTTGAGGGGGAAAAAAAAAAGGCAATACTAGAATGTGAGGGACTTAGGTGGTTTTTAACCCAAAGGAAGTAAAATTTTAACTACTTTTGATGGAAATTCGTTCATAATTGTTCCACTAGATCCTGTTAGAATTTTGTTAGCAATAGGAGAGGTCTATCACCATTAATCAGGAAAAACACATGACAACAGTTGACAACCATTAATTTCCTAAAGAAGTATTTTAAATGAACTTAAATTAATAAAGAAGATAGAGTTGTTAGGTAAGAGTTTTGATAGATTTTTATAAGTTGTGGTCCTAGCATTCCATAAAGACTTCCATAAGCAGTCACTTAAATCCTGTGGCTTGTGAGTGAGTGAGTGAGTGAGTGAGTGAGTGAGTGAGTGGAGTGAGTGAGTGAGTGAGTGAGTGAGTGCGTGCGTGAGTGAGGAAGTAAGAAAGAAAGAAAGAAAGAGAAATTGTGTTGTTTGCTTGTTTTCCAAAGTAACTCAATTACGGTCATCTCAACACATAAACACAAAAAACAAACTTGTTGCTGTCCAGTTGATTCTGACTCATAGTGACCCTATGGGACACAGTAGAACTGCCCCATGGGGTTTCCAAGGCTGTAATCTTTACAGAAGCAACCTGCCCATCTTTCTCCCATAAAGCAGCTGGTGGGTTCCAACTGCTGACCGTCTGTTTAGCAGTCCGGTGCTTAACCACTGCACCCCTTGGGTGAGCCTAACTAAAGCACACTTCTCAACATATACCCCATTGCCATCGAGTCAATTCCGACTCATAGCGACCCTACAGAACAGAGCAGAACTGCCCCATAGGACTTCCAAGGAGCGCCTAGTGGATCTGAACAGCTGATCATTTGGTTAGCAGCCGTAGCTCTTAACCACTACGCCACCAGGGTTCCCTCTCAACATACAGAACCTATAAATATCTAGTGGTAGCAAAACAAAGGTGAGGTAAATTTACTGGTGAAAATAATCTTAAAAGTAAAGAATAAGAATAGAAAATATTGGTAATGATGTCCTTAAATAATAAAACACCATTCTATAAGTCAAATGAAATCTCAATTTTAATTAAAATTTCAATTAAAGACTCTCTAAAACCAAGTAAGCCTGAACATATACAAATATAATAAGTCTTTAGACCAAAACCAAATCGCTGCCATTAAGTCAACTGCAACTGACAGCGACCCTATGGGACACAGTTCAACTGTCTCGTAGGGTTTCCAAGACTGTTATCTTTTAAGGAAGCAGACTTCCACATCTTCCGCCTGAGGAGTGGCTGGTGGGTTCGAACCACCGACCTTTGAGTCAGCAGCTGACTGCTTTAACCACTGTGCAACCCGGGGTTTGAGTCTTTAAGTGGACTCATTAATTTCAAGCACTAGCTATAATTTTCGCCCTTAACAACCTTATATTTGGAACACCAAAAGGCACTTTCATAAGAGGGTCCCTGAGCTTAAAGTTAGCAGATAGTAACAGTTAAAACAAGGCCTAAGATAATAGCTAACATTAGGGGCTTTGGATGCATTAACTCATTTAATCCTCACAACATGAGGTAGGTTCTATGACTATTCTTATTTTACAGTTGAGCAAAGTAAATTCAACCAAGTTAAGTACCTTGCCCAAGACCATTTATTTCAACACGGTCCCTCCTTCTCGTGGACTTTTTTCCTTACGAAGACAAGAGACAAGTGTCTTCCCTCATACACACCTCTCCTGGCTTGTTCACTCAGTCTTTAATAATGAGTCTACCCTGCCCACATGACCTAGCAGTTCCCATGTTTGTCTGGTGTTTTTATCTGCCTGTTAATGTATCCTCTGTGTGCATCCCATTCAGGGGTGATATGTGGGATTCATAGCGAGGATTACATCAGAGCCTGTATTCTGGAGACAGTCTGACCTGGACTGGAAAGCTGGCCCTTAGCTGTGAGGTTTTAGGCAAGTCCCTTAACCATCTGAACTTCAATTTTCTCCTTTATAATATGGGGGTAAAAACAACTGCCTTGGAGATAACTTGTAAGGACTAGGGAAGAAATATGTAAAAGAGCCAAGCCAAAAGAGTTAAACATTCCACCAGTGATAGCTGTGAAAGATGCCAGAGAACACAATCTGATGCTGAGTAAATTTATCTAGTGTCTGGGCACTTTTATCATCTTATGTGTTTTTTTCTTTCTTTGGTGGTATAGTGGTTAAATGCTATGGCTGCTAATCAAAAGGTTGGCTGTTCAAATCCACCAGCTGCTCCTTGGAAACTCTATGGGGTAGTTCTACTTTGTCTGATAGGGTCCCTGTGAGTCAGAGTTGACTCGACAGCAATTGGGCATTTTGGTTTGGTTTTTATAGTGAGGAGCTGTGATGGCGCAGTGGTTAAGTGTTCAGTTGCTAACTAAAAGGTTGGCTGTTCAAACTCACCAAACACTCTGTGGGAGAAAGATGTGGCGATCTGCTTCGGTAAAGATTATAGCCTTGGAAACTCTATGGGAGAAATCTTCTCTGTTTTACAGGGTTGCTATAAGTCGGAATTGACTCAACAGCAATAGTTTTTTTTTTTTTAAGAGTGACTACATGATAACTGGGGCCCTGATGGTGCAGCGGTTAAGAGCCTGGCTGGTAACCAAAAGGTCGACAGTTCGAATTTACTAGTCGCACCTTGGAGAAACCCTATGGGGCAGTTCTACTACGTCCTGTAGGGTCACTATGAGTCGGAATGGACTTGACGGCAACAGATTTTTTTTTTTTTTTAACATGATAATTATCAGATTCTTAATAATACTAAAATGAAGGAAAACCATTCCACTGGTTCTTCAAAGTGGTAAAAGAGCTATTTTTATGAACATTTATTATTAAATGCATACTATTTTTTATTTACTGTTTTCACAAGGAAAGTTTTACTATAGAGCTGTAGGGAACCTTAGATATTAATCAATCCCTTTATTTTTGAATGAAGAAACTGAAGCTCAAGAAATTTTTATGATTTGCCTAAGGTCTCATCATTCTTTAGAGGCAAAGCCAGAACTCAAACTCCGGTCTCAGAGCTTCTTAAGAAAGAATTAAACAGATTATATTAACATTTGATATTAAGACAAATTATTTAAATGACTGATAACAAAATGATCTTACCTGTAAGAACCATACATAACTTTCTGGCAGTCAACTAACAAAAATTTCTGCTGCAATTTTCCATGGAATTTTGCTCCCGTTTTTGAAAGATAATCTTGGCCTTTTACTGTCCGTACTCGAATATTCTAAAATTATATATAACAAGTAAAATTATGGCTAGAAAGGGGATATTTTTTAAGAAGTAAAATATACGTCAGTATAAAGCCTTAATACCAAAATATGTATAGTTGAAATAAATTTTGTAAATAACACAAAAAACATAGTGAAAAGAAAATTCTAAAACATCTCTCAAAAATAAAATATTCAAGGAAAACAGTCACTTAAAATAGATATTTTAACATAACTTAAATAGGAGATATTACTATACAGTTGCACAGAATGGTTTCATAAATCACTGAGGTTCCTTCTGCAAGAAATCCTTTAGGCAGTAGTAATGGTGGCACTACATAATGAACATAATCAGTGCCACTAAAATACATGCAAAAAATGCTAAAATGGCAAATGTCTTATTATATGTATTTTTACCATAATTAAGCAAAAACAGAAAGAAATCCTCAGAGTTATAGTAGCATGATGCTAACATAACTGAACAATAAAATCCATTCTCATTTTGAAAAGTCAAAAGTGAAAACACCATGTCAAATGATTTTGATAAGCAACACCTGCTGAATCAAACAATCATTTGAGTCAGTAACTTAAGGTTGTGCATGCAAACCTGAAGCATTAATTATAATTGGTACCAAAGTCTCAGAGGCTTAACTTGCCGCCATCAAGAAAAACACAATGGAAAACCCTCATGAAGTTGTGTTTTTTCAGTCATATTCTGAAAAATATGAGACCCTTCTGTAATCACTCATTATGCAACCTTAAATACTTTTTCCCCCGATTTTTACTTTTGCAGTAATATACCTTAACATACCTCACATTTGACTGAGATGACAAAGGTATACAGTAAACTTGTGAGAAAAAAAACAAAAACAGGCAAAAAAAAAAAAACATGGAATTCTTACCCTGAGACGTTGAACTTGACAACCCTGTTTTTCAGTCATATTTAGAAAATGATTAAAATTTGACTCATCGAGCAAAATGTATACAGATATCCCTCGAGCTGATGCTTCAACTATTTCCTTGAAAATGTCCACATCTGTAAATATATCCATTACTAAAGCAATGACCTGTTAAAGATAAGAATGAGAAACAATTTTAGATACCTAACAGAGAGTTGGAAACCCTGTTGGCGTAGTGGTTAAGTGCTACGGCTGCTAACCAAAGGGTTGGCAGTTCAAATCCGCCAAGCATTCCTTGGAAACTCTATGGGGCAGTGCTACCCTGTCCTATAGGGTCTCTACGAGTTGGCATCGACTCAACGGCACTGAGTTTGGTTTTGCTTTTGAACAGAGAGTTATAAATTGCTTTGCCTTTTTTTTTTTTACTAAAAGTTAGATAAAATAGAAAATAATTAAACACCTACAAATACATAAATATATACACAAATATTTGTGCAGTTTTCTAAAATAGAAGTGAAAAGATAACATATTTAATAAAACTATTAAAAATAAACATATGCCAATAAAATATATTTTTTTATAACACTAAGTAATTTTCACATAAGGTTTAAGTCAAAGTAAGTCTGCATTTCAACAGTATGTTGAGTAAAGGGTGAATCAGGGATTGCAAGGTTGCCTGTAGGGTAGTGTCATGGACTGAAGAGTATCCCCCAAAAATATGTGTTATCAATCTGGCTAGGCCATGATTCCCAGTATTGTGTGACAGTCCACCATTTTGTCATCTGATATGATTTTCCTATGTGTTGTAAATCCTACCTCTATGATGTTAATGAGGCAAACCTCAATCTACAAGACTGGTTTGTGTCTTGAGCCGAGAGAAGCGAGCAGAAAGACAGAGGGATCTTATGCTACCAAGAAAGCAGTACAGGGAGCACAGAGCGTCCTTTGGACACTGCTTGGAGAAGCTGAGTGGAGAAGCTCCTAGTCCAAGAGAAGACTGATGAGAAGGACCTTCCTCCAGAGCCAACAAAGAGAGAAAACCTTCCCCTGGAGCTGACAGCCTGAATTTGGACTTCTAGCCTACTAAACTGTGAGAAAATAAACTTCTCTTTGTTAAAGCCATCCATTTGTGGTATTTCTGTTATAGCAGCACTAGATGACTAAGAAAGGTAGACAGAATGGACACGGTAGAAACCAATGACGGAATTTTTCTTGGGGGACATTTCCAGGAAAAAGCAGGATTTCTGGAACTAGTGTTTAAAAATAAAGGTCACAGGGAACTGGGACTGCAAAAAAGTCTTCCAGAAATAGAGCTAAGAAAAGATGAAGAATGAGTATAAGAGGACCTCAAGACCAGAATATTAAATACATGTGCCTAGAATTAGCTTGGAAACCCTGGTGGCATAGTGGTTAAGTGCTACGGCTGCTAACCAAGAGGTGAGCAGTTCAAATCTGCCAGGCGCTCCTTGGAAACTCTATGGGGCAATTCTACTCTGTCCTCCTATAGGGTCGCTATGAGTCGGAATCGACTCGATGGCAGTGGGGACAGTGGGTAGAATTAGCTTAGCCTACGAAACAAGCAAAAGAAGAAAACGAAAAGAGAAGGGGGACCGAGAAAGTAACACGATTAAGAAGGTAAATGCAGAGGGACAAATGCTAAAACACAGGACCCTAAAACAGGGAGACTGTGCATTAACTGTTAGAAACAGAACCATTAACTCTGAAAATGAATGAAAGTAAAGTAATGCTGGAAGAAAGAAAAAAACGATTTACTCAAAAAGAAAAAAACATATGCCAGACAAAAAGACATTTCCTGCCCTGTGGAGCTTACATTCTAATGTGGGAAGACTGAATAAGAAATAAAAATAATAAATAAGTTACACAGTGAGTTATAAAATGATAAATTTATTGGGGGAAAAAATAAAGCAGAATAAGCAGGGATTATTAGTGCCTGGAGATTGAGAAGGAGAGGCTTAGGGAACTTCAGTGCAGGTATCTTAAAAAAAATTTTTTTCTTTTTTTTATCCACAAAGGTGCTCTTTGAGCAAAGGTTTGAAAGAAGTTAAAAATGTTATCAAAGTGGTTATCTTGAGTGAGAGTTTCTCAAGCAGGGGGAATCAACAGTGCAAAGACCCTAAGGCAGGTGGATATCTGATATTTTCAAGAGACAAGTGGAACACTATGGCTGGAATGAAAGGAAGGACATGATTACAATGCCTTGAAGGCATTATAAAGCCTTTGGTGTTTTCTCTGAATAAGGATTTAAGTATGTATCATACTTGAGGTAATGATATGTTCTGATTTATGCTTTAAAAGGATTATTCTGGCTGCAAACAAACCTTAAGGCTGGGGGCAAGGGTAGGAACACAGAGACCAGTTACAACTATTAGAGCAATTCAGGTGGGAGGTAATGGTGGCTAGGAAAGTAGCAGCAGCAATGGAGAGAAAGGTCAGACACTGAACATCTTTGAGCCAAATGGACTTCCAGATGGATTGAATGTGGAATGTGAGAGAAAAAACAGGAAAACAGGGCAAAACTCTAAAGTTTTCAGCCTCAACAAACTGAAGGACAGACCCATCCACTGAGATAGGGAAGGGTGAGGTACAGTAAATCTTAGGTCGAAGATGAAAAAAGGACAAATTAAATTGAGGTGCCTAGAGAGATCTGGACCAGGGATATAAATCTGGATCTTGATGGTATAGAAGTGGTATTTAAATCCAAGACATCAAGGGGAGAGGATAAATATAGAAGTCCAATTACTGTACCCAGGGATGCTCCAAAGTTAAGAGGTCTAATGGAAGAGTAGTACCAGCAAAGGAGAATGAAGAAACCAAAAGAAGGTGGCATCCTGGAAGCCAAGTAACAAAAGTGGTACCAAAAGAAGAGGGTAAGATTAACAGTGTCAAATCGTACGATTAGGCCAAGTAAAATGAGGACTAAGATTCACTGGATTTAGTAATATATAGGTTATTGATGACTTCCACAAGACTAATTTCACCTGAGTGGTGAAAGCAAAATTCTTCTTGGAAGGGGTGTGAGGTAGAACAGTGTTATGGACTGAATTGTGACCCCCCAAAAATACGTGTTGTAAATCCAAACACCTATACCTGTAGTTATAACCATTTGGGAATGGGTTTTCTTTGTTATGTTAATGATGCAGTATTAGTGTAGGGTGTGTCTCAGTCAATCTCTTAAGATATAAAAAGGGGAAACAGGCAGAGATTGGGGAAGATAGATGTCATACCACAAGAAGATCACCAAGGAACTGAGGAATAGAAACTGAAAAGGCACAAGGACCCCCTGCTCCAAGTGAACAGAGAGAGAGCTTCCCCCTAGAGCTGGCATCCTGAATTCAGACTTCTACCCTCCTCAATATGAGAAAAGAAATTTCTGTTTGTTAAAGGCACCCACTTGTGGTTATTTCTATTATAGTAGCACTAGACAACCAAGACAAACGTATACAGACATCAGGTGTAGGCAACTTTTATTGAATAATTTGGCTGCAATAGGAAGCAAAGAATTGGAGCAGTATCTATGGTTAAAACTGGGTCAAGGGAAGTTATATTTTTGTTTTCTGTCGTTTTAAGCTGGGAGAAATAAAAGCATAGTTGTATTCTGATCAGAATGATTCAGTAAAGAGTCAAACTTAATGATGCCAGAGATGTTGGGATGGGGAGGAGAAGGAAGAATTTCTGGAGCAATGTCTTTGAGTAGGCAATAAGAGATAGCATCTAGTAGAAAAGAAAGGGGATTAGAGCACAGGGAGTCAAGGATAGTAAAAGACAACCTTTAACATGCCAGAAGGCCAAATACAAGGGTTCAGATCCTGGAGGGAGGGTAGATGAGGTAGTGCCATTGTGGAAGTTGTCTTCTGACTGCTTCCATTTTCTCTGTGAAGTGAATGCAAGGTCTTCGAGTAAATGAGGATATATGAAGGTATGTTAAAGGTCTGAGGAAAGAAGGATACAAAATAATCATCTAGAAAGGTAGGAGAGGGAATAGACAATGAAGATAAGGTATGATTGCTGGGCAGCATTAAGGACCCACCAGTTATAAATTTAAAATGGGACCAGTCAACAAGGTTGTAAGTTTTTTCCAACCACGTTCAGCTGCAGGAGTGCTCCAGACACCCTTACAGCTCACTAATAAAGTCACTCCTGAGGCTCACCCTTCAGCCAATACTTAGACAGACCCATAAGACAAAACGAGACTATATGGACACACCGGCCCAGGGGCAAGGATAAGAAGAAAGAAGGGGCAGGAAAGCTGGTAATAAGGAACCCAAGGTCGAGAAGGGGGGAGTGTTGACATGTCATGGGGTTGGCAACCAATGTCACAAAACAATTCGTGTATTAATTGTTTAACGAGAAGCTAGTTTGCTCTGTAAACTTTCATCTAAAGTACAATAAAAAAATAGAAAAAAAAGTTATTAAAATTCCAAAAAAAAAAAAACATTATTATATAACATGGAGTTCATTAAGAAAGAAATTAATCAAGAGTGTTTAAAGAATTTATTTTTGATTTTCCTGATAGTCTCATGTAACAAATTAGATTTTGGAAATGAACAAAAACACCTTATGAGGATAAATAAGGGCTTTTGTTTGTAAAAAGTAATTTAAGTCACTCAGCTTTGTACAAGTCTAGCACAGCAAAGTTAGAACAAATGGCAATGTTTCTTGCATGACAGATAGTACACTGGAGCAGATTCCAAGAGACTAGATTACACATCTTTGACAAGCATATCTGATGGCAACAGAGTCAGGTAGCTCATCAGGGCTTCTGCTGCTCTGAACCTCACTTGGATGTGTTGGAAAATTAGATAAAGTCTGCAGAAAATCTCAGCTGTGCCAAAAAAGGCAAAATAAAACGTAACTCGTATTTAAGATGGGGAACAATAGTAAGAAATGACGTATGTCAAACCTGATCTGAAAATATTCCATTCTCAATTAGCTAACTCAATGGCACCGCTCTGTAGAAATGACCACAAATACGCAATTAGAAGATAGCTTTTTAAATGGTATGTCAGTTGATTATATTAGTCAAAACAGAAACCAGTTATATTAAGTGGTATTCAGTGAGCTACCACACGTTATATACTGCTTAAAATTTTTCTCCCCTTCATTACTTCTTGTTTTATTCTTGCTGTAAAAATTTAAGTCCCTGGGTGGTACAAACAGCGAAAATGCTTGGCTGCTAACAGAAAGGTTGGAATTTCAAGGCACCTTGAAAGAAAGACCTGGCAACTGACTTTCAGAAAATTAGCCACTGAAAACCCAAATGAGCACAGTTCTACGCTGACACACATGGGGTTACCGTGGGTCAGAATTGACACAACAGCTTTTCTTTTTTTTTTTTTTTTGGTGTAAATTAAAAAAAAAAAAATGTATTCATTGGGAACATAAGACTTAGAGAATTTTTAGAAAGATATACAGGGACATTTTTAAGATCTCAGGGAAATTTCAAATCTTTTAGTAATTTCAGAGAATCGAACTCAAGGACATTTGTTTTTGCTTATCTTTCCCACAGTAAATTTTCCTGAAGTGACCGAAACACTGAAGATCATGCTAAAGCAAAATAATATAGACACTATTGATGAATTTATAAGTTCATATGCATGACACAATTTAAAGCCTTTTAGGAAGGCACACAATCAGACATCAGGTAACATGCCGCACAGTGGTTCAGAGAAAGAAAAAAATCACGTTGTGTACGTGGATGTTAGGGGCAGGTACACACACAGACTAAGAGGCCTTCATGAATAAGCCTAACATAATACATAACGATTATTTTTAGCCTTCGAGGCTGGAAGACTGGCATTGCAAAGACACAGAGACAGAGAATAGAATAAAGATGATAGTAATATTTTAATAAATGCTTATTGAATTAACCTAAAGTTACACACAAAGATCAGTATGCTTAGGAGTGTGGAATACATTTAGTCAGACAGGATTTAAACGGATTATGAAGGATGATCGTGAAAGTCTGACACAGGTTTAGACTTGATCTGAAGAGCAATATAAATCCTAAAAAAAAGAACATCTGGTCAAAAGTGTGTTTTGGGAAATTTTGTCTGATAGTAATATTCATATTGAAGCCAAGGGGAAAATATCTAAGTGTTACTGAGCCATACTGACTGAAGAAGACTGTGTATTCTTCTTCATGATTTTTATTGCAGTGTTCATAAACACACTGAAATACCCACCCCCCCCCCCCAAAAGGTGTCGTAAAAGCCAGGGATAAGATGAAAAGATGTGAAAATCGATGACAGATTGAATTGAAAATGTTTATCACAATGTTAACATTGAATTCTTGCACTTACTTAAGAATACAGAAATATGCTTTACTATCTTCAGCATTTTATTTTGAACCTATATCTATTAGGATACAAAGGTATTAGCAATATACTTTTACATGGCCTAGATTTTTAATGACATGTAAGCATACCCTGGGTTAACGTTCTATAGTCACGGAACTGTCATTATCACCCTCAAACTGGGTAATATATCTTTTATGTGGTTACAGGTTGAAAGCTATGCTTCAAAACACTAAGCACCATTTGAACGGATTCAGACTTCATTGGTAATCACCTGAATAGAGACAGGAGAATTTCCTTTTTCCAATGGAAGAAAAACTAATGGAGAGTTCCAATTTAAAAAAATAATAATAATAATGGAGATCTATAATAATTATATTTATAATAAAATTCAACACAACTGTAAAATTTTAAAAATTAAGTAACAGAAAGAGAAATGACCACCTGGGGGGGTTTATAATTCTAAATCTGCAAAACGCCTCAAAAGCAATGTGCCTAATGGACTTTGGAGGAAAAAAAAAAAGGCTAATATTAAGAATAAGTATCTTTGACCCTAATCTTTCTGCAGCCTAAGTAGTACTGTCCATTTTGTATGAAATTTTAAATGTAATATATTGTACACACTACAGTATTGTTTAGTGTTACAGTTTTACATCATGAATACTTTAATAATTTTTGCAGATATTTAAGTACCTCTACTCATAGCTGTATCTATATACCAACTAGTTTGCTCTGTGATAAATTAAGTCATCTTGAGGAAGTCACTGAAACAACTTTGAGTCTCACTGACTTCTATTATATAATAAACAAATTAAGCCAGAGATAATCTTGGGTTTACCAAGTTTTAAAATTTTATGATTCAATAACCATTCATTCCCAAACACGATGGCCAAAAAATATAAATAGACATAGATTCAAGCTTTATCATAAAAAATGTGTTAGAGATTTTCTTTCCTATATCTTAAAACATGGGGACTGAGTCACCCTAGACATCTTGAGAACTTATTATGCAAAATCAATGTACGCATTAATAGATTACAGCCTAGAAAACCCTTTGGGGCAGTTCTGTTCTCTCACATGGGGTTGCTATCAGCTGGGATCAACCCGAGGGCGCCAAACAACAAAGAGTGCTGTGGAGAGTTATACAGTCTGAGAAGTTGGTAGGACAGGAAAAGCACCAAAGTCAATTTGATTCTGTTCCATCCAGCATTTTACAGCACCCCTACTTAGTGTGTAACCCCTACTTTAGGTGTGTCAGAGGGAAGCTCTCTAAAGAACAGAGCTGTGCTGCATCGTCACAGCATTAGAGATGCTAGCTTTTTCTGAATTGTTGCAATTGAAGAATCAGGGCTATGTTTAAGTCAAATTCTGGCAACACTTGGAAAAAGCAGAAGGAGAAAGTATATATATTAAATCAAAAATAACACTAGATTTTACTAAGAAACTGTAGCATTCTTAAGTATCAAAATGTAATATTTACGTAGGACTTTTTTTTACTTAATTCTTGACTTTTTATTATTAAAACTGTTACACATACAGAAAATACAATAAGTGCACAACCCATCATCAATATTTAAAATATGGTAACATTTTGTCACATTTGCTTTAATTTTAAATATACAAATGAAGAGATTTAGGATCAAAATTAATAGTAAAAATTGATGTAAATTTTGATCATGGTTATAATAATCAATCAGGATTGGGGCAAATACCTAAGGCAAGTTGTAAAAATAGAAGATTGTTTTAAGAGATCAAGAGACATTGGTTAACATTAATAGTGATTTCTCTACTTAATTTCTTAATAGCTTGTTATCAACTTCTCAATTTTGCACTAAAATTCTGTATGTAATTGGCTATTTTCACTGATGCTATTTAAAAAAAACTTATTATGGAGATAATGAGCTTATTATAATAATTTTTATTTTCAATTATTAATTTGAACCAAGCAAAACTACTCAAAATTCTGATCAAGGAGGTAAAAATATAGGAAAGGGTAGGTCAAGATTACATTTTTTATTTTCTCTAGAATTTTAATTTGCACTAATATTAAGTATACCTATTTTTTATGGTATGGTATTATAGGGTCGCGAGGAGTCAGAATTGACTTGACGGCACTGGGTGGGTTAATGGTATTAAAATGAGAAATCACTAAAAAATTAGATTAAATATAAGAAGAAGCCATCAGGAAAGAAATACATGGAAGTGGAAAATTTTTTTTAAAAATTAGTTTTGTGAAAACTTTAGTTTTTTTTTTAAAACTTTAGTTTTAATTAAATTTTCTGTATTAGACTAAAATATATTTGATTTTTCTGAATATGTGTTTTATATGCATTGGGTTAGTTAGATTTTTTCCATCATTAACTCCATGTAACTGGAATTCATCTACTTTTTTACACATCTTTTTTTATCTCCAGCTTCTAAGGTAGGTATATCTGACATACACCAGGTATTTAATAATTTTTTCTTAGGATGAAGTGGCTGCATGGTGCCTGTTTTCAAAGGATCACATGGTTTTGTGAGATATTCATGCATAAAACTAGCTATAAATCAGTGTGACACTTGTCTTAATGAAATTTTGATCAATCTACTGTAAGCCCTGGTGGTGTAGTGGTCAAGTGCTATGGCTGCTAACCACCAGGCGCTCCTTGGAAACTCTTTGGGGCAGTTCTACTCTGTCCTATAGGGTCGCTATGAGTCGGAATCGACTCGACGGCAGTGGGTTTTGTTTTTCTTGGTACTGTAAGCAAACAGTTGCTTCTGACTAAGAAGTACAGGTCATCAGTTTTCAGAGCCAACAGTGAGTGAGGTACCCCCTTAAAGCCCAAAACCCAAACTCATTGCCACCGTGTCGATTCTGACTCATAGCAACCTTATAGGACAGAGTAGAACCGCCCCATAGGGTTTCTGAGGAGCAGCTGGTGGATTTGAACTGCCAACCTTTTGGTTAGCAGCCATAGCTCCTAACCACAGTACCACCAGGGCTCCAGGCATTCATTTAAATCTTGTTAATAATGGAAATGAGAATGGCTTCTAAGAATTAAACTTGGATCAAAGCACTGGTACACAAAGTCCCTTAGTAGAGAGAGTAAGGTCTACAAGATGTCGCTATAACCAAATGAATGACATTAATATATACCAGGAGTCCTGGGTGGTACAAACTATTAACATGCTCAGCTGCTAAACAAAAGTTTGAAGATTCAAGTCTACCCAAAGGTACCTCAGAAGAAAAGCCTGGCAAGCTATTTCCAAAAAATTAGCCATAGAAAACCGTAAGAAGCATATTTCTACTCTGACACGCATGAGGTTGCCATGAGTTGGAATCAACTTGGCAGCAATTGGCTTTTTTTAAAATATATATACACAAAAGTAGATGTTTCAGTAGAAGAGCATGGCAGTTGGTTTGCAATCCATGGAAATAATGTAAAGTCACAGAGACAAACACTACCCCTGTTCATCTAATTTCTCTCCAGAAGGGAGGTGGGTGCCTAAAGGCATGAATTTAATTTTTCTGATCATTTTGGCCAAGCATGTTTAGTTGAGTAACGGCATAAAAGCTAAGTGTACTTTAAACGTCATCTAACGAGTCCCTCTGAAAACCCTGGTGGTGTAGTGGTTAAGAACTATGGCTGCTAACCAAAAGGTCAGCAGTTTGAATCCACCAGGTGCTCCTCGGAAACTCTATGCGGACAGTTCTACTCTGTCGTATAGGGTCGCTATGAGTTGGAATCCACTCGACAGGAACGGGTTTGGTTTGGTTTAATGAGTCCCGCTCGTTCTGATTTCATGGACTTAAATTATATTTGGGCTTACTATGTAAGTTGCTACAGGGAGAGAATAAGCCAGCTGGGTAACTTAAATCTTTTAGAACACTGAGCCCTTAAAACTGGCACTGTAAAATGACTTGCTGGTGTTAGAAATCAGTCTCCCAAGCTTTACCAATATAAATTTACCCTACAGAAACAGATCCACCAGTACCACAGGTAATAAATCAGATTTTTGATCCTTAAGTCTAAGGTCCAGAATCTGGTCCTTGGCAAGCTGGCTAAATTTTTTATTTCCCCCTGGGACCTCTTGGGAGGTGGTCTTTTCTGGGTAACATAAGTATCTGTGACCCTGGGACGACTATTATATACTATTATCTTATTTGAACATATGCAACATAAACAGTGTATCTACTGTGAAGAAAGGAGTGAAGGGCATTGCAGGCAAAAAGAAAAAGAGGGAGACAAAAAGTAAGAATCCAGGGATTAGGAAAATAATAGAATAGTGCATAAAGAGGAGGAGGGGGCTAGGTAAAAGCAGGAGTTGAAGCATCAGGAGGACTTACAGGCATGAGTTCACTGCAGCAGATATAGCTAGTGGATCAATTTTGCTGGGGTATCAAATTCTGTTGAAAAGTGGTGAGCAAGAAAGCTAGAAAGATTAGAACAATAAATTTGGACTAGATTATAGGGTGAAGTCCTTGGATGCAATGCTAAGACTCCATGAGACACAATGAAGAAATTTATAGCTTTTTGTCAAAGTACTGTGATTAAAACAATGCTTGTGAAGATCCATGTGTTACTACTATGTGGGATAGATTAGAAATGGTAACATCTACCAGCTGGTAAAGTAGGTAGGGGTTTTCAGTGCTAATCTAAGCATAAAAAGATAAGACATGAATGTGAATGGTGGTAGCAAGAATAAAGGAAAGGGATGGAGGTAAAATTATACAGGATGATTTGACATGACTCAATGGCTGACTACATGTAGAGGACAATAGAGAAGGGCAAGTCAAGGATCACTAGGGTTTAGAAACCCAAATTACAAGAAATATTGTACCATTATGAGAAAATTTAAAATTCAAAAGTAGTAATTCGTTTTTGTAAAAAAAGAAAGCTATCAGACTAGGTTAAATACAACATGACAAAACGTTGTGTTTTGTTCCATTCATCCATCTATGCTTTTTTATTTTTATTGATGGACACATAAACATGTTCTAGGCATATAGGAAAAGATGGTGGACACCAAAGAATAAAATGGGAAAAGGTGATACAGCTAATGGTGTAAGATCTCACTGGTATCAGAATGGGATTGGGTACCTCATTAAGAAAGAATTTGCCTTAGAAGTAGGTAAGATAGTATGCTAAGACTAAATGGATAAAGAGCATAGGTGAGTGGTGGTGAGTAGGGTATGGTGAGGAGAGAAGGGAAGCAGGTTAAGGGACTTCCAACTGACACCTTTAATACATGCTTCATGGCTGGATATAAATTTTCTCTCTGGGTGGTGAGGGTTCAGAGTACAGGCTTGTCTGGGAATGAAAAAGATTGAGAATAGCTGCTCTGAGGAATACTGTAAGAGGATAAAAGGAAATCAAGAAGAGTTCTGTAAAGTAACAGTGAGAGCCCAACTGAGGTTTAAAAAAGGAAATGAAGCTGACATTTAAAATTTTTTGAGACATTTTCTAGCAATGCTCAACAAGCCTGGAGTGGAAGGATAAGGAGCAGATGGTAGGGTCGACCTGGGATTAAAGATTCTTCAAGTTGATAGAGAGGTTGGTTCTGACATAAATGGCCAAGCAATCCTCAAAGAGACTAAGAGTTTGATTAAAGGAACATGAAGAGACCAGAAATCAGCATGAGGGCGAAAAATCAAGTTCATTCTGTTTGATGACAAGTGAGCTTTAGGGGTGAGATATTCAAATATGAATAAACAGGTTTAAAAAAAAAAATTTTTTTTTTTTTTTGTAGGTAATAGAACTTGGACTTTCTAATATGTAGAATAAATTTAAGGTTTCATTCTTTCCAGTGGCAATGTTATATGACACATAACTTATAAATAAATTCAAAATTTTACAGTATTTTGCTAACATTAACAGGAACACATCATTTGGTTTCTTCTGTTTTAAAAGACACCTAGAAAGCATGCAAGGAGAAATAAAATTCAGTTCGGTAGTTTTGCTGAAAGAAATAGTCAATGGGATAGGAATGAAAATCTTAGGTAATAATTTTTTTTTTTTTTAAGTTAAATAAAAATTTAAGTGCTTTCACTTTGGTAAAGGGTAAGACAGTATACAACACCAGAGAAGCCAGCACAACTTGCCTGAGGCAAGGTCATGGAAGCTCCACAGATACATCCAAACCCCCCAAGGGGCTGAATTACTGGGCTGAGGACTGTGGGGACCATGGTCTCAGGAACATCTAGCTCAATTGGCATAACATAGTTCATAATGAAAATCTTCTACACTCTACTTTGGTGAGTAGCATTTGAGGTCTTAAAAGGCTGTGAGCAGCCATCTAAGACACTACACTGGTCTCACCCACCTGGAGCAAGGGAGAATGAAGAAAACCAAAGACACAAGAGAAAGATTAGTAAGGACTAATGGACCACAAGTACCACAGCCTCCACCAGACTGAGTCCAGCACAACTTGACGGTGCCTGGCTACTCCACCATCGACTGCTCTGACAGGGATCACAATAGAGGGTCCCCGACAGAGCTAGAGAAAAAGGTAGAACAAAATTCTAACTTACAAAAAAAAAAAAAAAACCAGACTTACTGGTCTGACTAAGACTAGAGAAATCCTGAGACTATAGCCCCCAGACATCCTTTCAGCTCAGTAATGAAGTCACTCCTGAGGCTCACCTTTAGCCAAAGATTAGACAGACCCATAAAACAAAACGAGACTAAAGGGGCACACCAGCCCAGGGACAAGGACAAGAAGGCAGGAGAGGACAGGAAAGCTGTAATGGAAAACCCAAGATCGAGACATATCGTGGGGTTGGCAACCAATTTCACAAAACAATATGTGTTAATGAGAAGCTAGTTTGCTCTGCAAACCTTCATCTAAAGTAGAATTTAAAAAAATAAAAATAAATAAGTACTTTCATTACTTGAATTCAGAACACCTAGAAGGAAAACGGCCTTTGAAGACCGAAAACAGAGTGTGCTTAACCAAACTGCTCTTTTATAATTAAATATCCTTAAATATTTTAATTTAAACCCTGAATCAAATGGCCTCCTAGGAAATATAAATCAATACATGACCAAATTAAGTCTCCTTTTTTTTTTAATTAGTCAAATGACAACTTCATTATTTTTGGCTTTGCATCTCATATACAGTAGGTTCCCAAAAAATGTTTGTTGAAGAACACACTGTTTAGAACCATAGTGTTTTTGAAATCCTTTCACATACTTAACTCATATGCTCCTCACGATAACCTTGCAAAGGCAGACAAAGCAGGAAATAGCTCCCCTGTTTTATGCATGAGGAACAGCTCACAGATGCTGTGAACCTTGTCAAAGGCCAGAAAGTGAACTTCCCACTACAATCTCTAGTTCCCAAGGTCCAAAAACTTTCCATGTGGTAATTCTCTTATTTTCACTTTATATACTATAAGATGTTTTAGAAAACAGTTACTTCTCTTCATTGGCTTTGGGCTTAGCTTTCTAAAAAAAAATCATGATCTTAAGGAACCTCTTATTAAATTTATTTATTATCTTTTTTGACTGGATTCTGTTATGTGGGACCAGTTATTTTGCCTTCCTCCTGCTTCCGTGGGGTAGAACCTCAGTCCTTTCTAGCTCTCGTGAGTCTAGAAGAATAAACTGGGCATGTTCAGATCAGCCTCTTCCTCATCTTTTTGAGACCTGCCTTTCTTAGAAAGCATGTAGTTCCGCTCTGCTTCCCTACACCACCAAACCTACAGCCTTCTGATTCCTGTACGAGACTGATCTGCAGTTAGCCTACATAATTGTGTTCTCCCAACTATAGGGTGAGGTATTAGCAAGCCCATTTTGGCTGAAAGACCAGAGCCAGGAGGCATGACAGGAATAAAGGCGATACCTTGTTCTTCATCTGCCCACCTCCTGTGTCCATGTCTTAGGTGATTTTAAACTCTAGCTATCTAAAATATTTTTATGTTCCCTTAATTTGTATTTACCATAATTAAGGTTCAACCAGAATTAAAACTAAAACATGTCTTAGAAGGAAAAATTTATAAAAAGGGTTAGAATGAATGTGATAAAGTATAATTTCAAATGCAATTTTTATATACCACGAAATTAGTAGTCTCTACACTTTCAAAGAGCAAAGATAAATTCTTTAAGCATCATGTTACCTAATATATTAATCAACATGACAAAGAGTGCAAAAAGCAGATTTCTAAAATCAAAATCAGTCTTTTACATGGATGTAAAACATTTAGAATTCCATAGGGAGAAAAAAAATATTTTAAATTAAAAATAAATTCCATTATAGGGAGGTATCTTCTAAATTTCTGGGAAATTCATCAGCATTTCAAAGATATAATTAAAATTGATAACTACACTAAAATTTCCAAGAGGTCAAGGACCATACCACATTCATATCTGAATCCACTGCTCATCAATAAGTCTCGATAAATACATGGTGTATGAATGAATTGACTCCAGTGTTCATAACTCAAGTGAGTAGCAGATTAATGAAAGAACAATTTATCTCTGCTACATTACTCACTTCAGAATTCACTGAGCTACCTAATAAGTAGTCATGCCTAAATCTGATCAAATCTCTTAATCTAAATTCTAGTTTACAGGCACAAAAAAAAAAAAAAAAACAAGGAATCCAGAATATGAGAATTCTTCAGGACAAATAACTTGGCTTATTCCATAAATACATGTTCCTTCCCCACCCCTCTACCCCAACCCCCCAAAAAAGTAAAAATAAAAAAGAAGAGAGGGAACATTACATGTTAAAAGGCACTTAAGGGACCTCTCAACCAAATGCAATGTTTGCTTCTTGACTTCAACAAAGATATTTATGTAACAATCAAAGAAATTTCAATAGCAATTGGATTCTGAATGATGATAATGAATTATTTTTCTGTTTTTTAGGTTGGATAATTATATGTGGGCTATTTTTTTAAAGCCCTTATGTTTTAGAGAATCATACTGAAACAATTATAGATGGAATGATCTGATGCATGAGATTTGCTTTCACATAATTGAGCAGGGGTGGGAAACATGGAGAAAATAAGACTGACCACAAGTTTGTAATTGTTGAAACTGGGTGAGAAGCACATTGGGGTTCATTATACTATTCTCTCTTCTTTTATATATGTCTGAAAACTTCCATAAGAAAATTGGAAGTTTTCAATGATCTAAACTTTTATTCCATTCATCTTCTTCCTTTTCTTGTCCTCCTTCATATATCTTTATCTTTTTTCCTCATATATCATCATTGCTAAATTTTCACCCTTTATTTTCGTTCTCATTCTTCCTAAGCCATCTTTGGTGTTTTTTTTTTTTTTTTTTTCCTCATTTCCTCCACAAATGCCCTGTTTCTACCTATCTATTTGTATCTGAGATCTGCCACTTTGTAGCTGGGTGAGCTGAGAAAAGCAAAATAACCTCTTTGAGTCTCAATATCTTCATCTATAAAATCAAGTAAATAAGTCCTAGCCTGTAGGAATGTTGTAAAAATTAATTGAGATGATGTATGTCAAGTTATTAGTATAGCGTCTAGCACACACAAGGCAAGGCATTATTAAATAAGTGCTATTATTAATAAAAATATTGGTCCTATTACAGCTTGAAGAATAACTATTTTTGTTATACTTGAACAGAATTATACAGTCCCTTAAAAGATATGTGCAGTGTTTTATATTTCTCAAATCACTTGTTTTTAAATTTATAATGTTGGCCTTAACTGAATCTTCTCCTGACAGTTAAAACAACAAACAAAATAAAACTTTCTGCTTTAAGAGGCTGTATTCTTTACTTGGGCAATAATTGTTCCACTATATATGTCAACTATAAACAAGTTTTTATTTTCCATTTATTCTATGTTTCTTCAGCAATCACACACACAAAAAAGAATTTAGATGACTAATTAATCTAACATAAAAAATCTAACATACTACATACCAAAATTACTATAAGCATTAATTATTCACTACTAATTTCTATTTCAATAAGAAGCTTAAATGTAAAGAAGCTGCATGAAGGTCATCAATATTAAAGCAGCAGTCTATATTGAACACAAAGCATTCTTGTATCAGTACTCTATAGTTAAGTTATATGTATTTAACCTCCTGTTTATTTCACTCTACTTGGATAATTTTTACACTTTCAGCTTTTGTAAATTATGTATTATTTTTCACTTTGATGACTGAAACTTGACAGATGGCATAACTTTGGTGGTAGGGACCAGTCATTCTAAAAGCTAAGAGATATGGGAAATAGCTTTCAGGGGATTGTAAAGGTAAACTGAAAAACTTCAGCCACCGCACTTAGAATATTAACTGAGTATTCATCTACCCTTCTCCGCCACTTGGAGTGTCTTAAGTATTTTGAACCCCTAATGGTAGTCATTCTAGATGGATAAATAATACATACGCACAGTAAACACAGTAAATGCTTTTGAATTGGGCTGTAGTAATAAGAAGCAGAATTTATATTCTATTAGCTGCTATTCTATTTTTAAGTCTTCAATAAGATGATTAAAATCTTACAGTTGAAATCTTCATTTTTTTTCTGCTGGGCAAATTATGTCCTATAATGCATTTACTTTCCTGAAGCAGAGTCCTCAAAAGGAACTTGTCAGTGTGCTGTTGGAAGGCTGTTTCTGTTTATTAGACATTTTACATCTGGAAACTGAGGTTTTATCAAAAACTGAGGCTGCCTTTACCAAAAAGCTGAAATAACCATCGTTTATTCTGACTACTTCCATTAGATTAAATCAAATTGTTTTACCTTAAAATCAAGGAAGTTTCACATTCTTATGTATCACCCTTGATTGGTATTCCACATAAATGTTATTTGAAAAGTAAACTAATATATATATATATACATATATATATATATATATTCTGAAGGAGCCAATTAAACTTTAAATGTAGAGAAAATGGGAGCTAATGATTAAAGAAGAAACAGAAGGAGGAGGAGGAAGAGGAAAAAGAGGAATACATTAAATTTGGTTACTGTACCAAAAGATAAAATGATATTTTAAAACTTGTATAAACTCTAAGAATTTTCAAAGACCAAATTCTTCATCTGTCATATCACAAGGATACAAATAATATTATAAAGGTATTTTCATTTTTACATACAAAATTTTTGTTGGAATTTCAATCTGAGCAAGTAAAATACTTCTGAAACACTTTCAACATGGCTATAATTTAGGTTTCTTGAGACTTCATTTTTAGAAACAGATCAATCAAATGGAAAAAAAAAAAAAATTACACCAGATAGGTATTAAAGCAGTTGGATAATCAGAGCGGAGGAAAAGATTACCTAAATGACTAAAATATGACGCAGTTTAATAAGAAATCTACCCTTAAGCTTTAGTTGTTGAGTTGATCAAGTGCAACAATAAGCATGGCATCTGATAAGGAGTCCAAAATAATCTGTCCTCTGACAGGAGGGAAGAAAGAGTTATGAAAATGCTTGCATGAATTTAAATACTTCGAAGGATGTAACATTTGCAGTAATATATTTAGTTTTAAATTAAATTAAATTACAATTCATGAGCACCTAAAAAAAAGACTCCCAACTCCAGTCTTCAATAGGCTCATCACTAATTATATACAGTTAAAAGTTCATCTCACTCTTAGACTTAATGCTAGTTTGGCCTTTTGTACATGGAACTCAAGCTTCCTAATTAATATTTTGGGATATTTCTTTCAATTCTGCCATCTTGATTAAAAAGAAAACAAACAAACAAGAAAACTGACTGGCAATATTATGGTGACATGTAAAAATTTATCAAGCATTTTTCTATTTTTAAACAAACACACACACACACAGCTAGTGCCTTTCTCTCTCCTTCTCTTGTTCTCTCATCCCCTTTCTGTTTCTCCCTCCCTTCTCCCTCCCTTCCCTCCTAGAGGAAAAATTAAACAAATGCAGACAACAAAAGAAAACTAGCAATAATTTCACAACAAAGCATAATGGTATTTTCCTCTCATCTTGGTATCTGCAAATTTTTACAAAGCTGAAATCATCCTATTTATGTAATGTTGTATCCTGTATATTTATCATTATGGCATAAATATCTTCCTGTTATTATAAACTGTCATAACATCACATGTTTGAAAAAGATAGTTCTCCAAAGCATGTATTGTTCTTCTCCAAAGAATGTATTGTTGTTGTTAGGTGCATTCAAGTCCGTTTCGACTCATAGTGACCCTACGTACAACAGAAGGAAACACTGCTCAGTCCTGCACCTTCCTCATAATGGTTGCTATGTTTGAGCCCACTGCTGTAGCCACTGTGTCAATCCATCTCATTGGACCTTCCTCTTCTTCCCTGAGCCTCTACCTTACCAACCATGATGTCCTCCAAGAACATACTGGAGGGAGACAAGTCTGGACAAGGAAAGACTAGTTAGAAAGCTGCTGCATAAATCTAGAAACAAGTGCCTAACCTTACTGGCAAAGGGGATTATACCATGCAGGGTTCTGGCAGGAAACTGAATTTCCCTGAGTTTTCAACACTGCGCTATTTATGAATAGACTATATAAAGAAGTGTGGGTAGGGTTAAGGTGACCAGAAAAAGAGACAGAATCCTGTCACTTAAGCGGGAGGGAGTAAGAGAAAAAACAAACAAGGAAATAGAAAACGAACTTCTCTCCTGCCTATCTTCCGGTCTCCTGCTACAGCTTTCCATTGTGCAATCCCTTCTCCTCCCAGAAAGGCATCTGGCAAGGAAACCCAAGTGATGCAGTCTATGGCATCAGGCTCTGAAGGCCAAACAAGGACAGAGAAGAGAGCACAGATCTGGTGAGGGTGGGGACAGAGAATAACCTGCTTAGGGATACAGAACAGAGGACAGATTCAGAGATACTTAGGAACTACATAAAAGCCCCTGGGTGATTGTTATGGATTGAACTGTGTCCCCCAGAAATATGTGTTATAAATCTTCACCTCTATGCCGGTAGTTACAATCCCATTTGGGAATGAGGTGTCTTTGTCATGTTAATGGAACAGGATTAGTGTAGAGTGTATTTTGAGTCCATCTCTTTTGAGGTATAAAAGAGATTAAACCCAAACAAGCAAGCAGAGATGGGGAAGAAAGATGCCAAACCGCATAAAGATTGTTCAGGAGCAGAAACTCAGAGACAAAGACCTTCCCTCAGAGCTGACAGAGAGAGAACGCCTTCCCCTAGAGTTGGCACCCTGGTTTGACTTATAGCCTCCTAAAACTTTGAGAGGAAACCCCGGTGGCATAGTGGTTAAGAGCTACAGCTACTAACCAAAAGGTCGGCAGTTCGAATTGGCCAGGCGCTCCTTGGAAACCCTATGGGGCAGTTCTACTCTGTCCTACAGGGTCGCTATGAGTTGGAATCGACTTGATGGCAATGGACTGGGTAAACCGTGAGAAAATAAACTTGTTTGTTAAAGCCATCCACTGTCGTATTTCTCTTACAGCAGCACTAGATAACTAATACAGTACTGTAAAACGTTAAGTACTTGGCTACTAGTTTGGTTACTAACTGAAAGGTTGGTGGTTTAAGTCCACGCAGAGTACCTCTGAAGAAAGGCCTAGTATAATCTACTTTCAAAATATCAACCATAGAAAACACTATGGAACAGTTTTACTCTGACACACGCGAAGTCATCAAGAGTGGAGATCAACTTGACTGCAGGTTTTTTTTGTTTGTGTTTTTTTAGGAACTACATGGCAAAAATGAAACTTGACCATCAGCTGTATGACAGGGTACATGAGGAGGAAGAGTCAGGATAATCCACATTTTTGGATTGGGTGACTGAGTGACTGGTGTTGTCAATGACAAGCATAGGTAAATGAAGATTGGAAAGGATGATTCTGGCTTTGTACCTGTTGAGTTTCAGCTATCTAAGGTACAGTTAGCTGGTTATCAGGGTCTAGGACTCGGGAGAAAGCTCCTGGCCTCCAGTTTCTCAGCTTTCCAATCTATCTTTCAGACAAAATGTTTTAAAAAGCCATTTACAGAATAAAAGGTAAATTCTTTACAATGGCATTCAGTGTCCATGACAACCTGACTAACTTTCCTTCTTAGCTTCATATCCCAGTATACATTCCACGCACCCCATTCTGATGGCCCTGTCTTTTCACAATACCGTGCTTGTGTGGCTCCTTTAGTCTAAAATCCCTATCTTTGCTTTCCACATGAACATCTATCTTTAAAGGTTCAGCTACATGAAGATCCCTTCACAAAACCTTTGCCAATTCCCCAAGCCTAAATTAATTGCATCCTAATTTATGCTCCAGTTAGAGTTTATCTATACTTTTAGTGCAGCATTTATTTCATTTAGCCTCATTGTTGACTTACTACTCTCACTGAAGTCATTAGCTAAGGGTAGAGAAAGTAACTCAAGTCATTTCAGTTTTCCCATTCAACTTAGCAATATAACTCAATAAAATTTATTAAATTATTCATTGTTGTTTCTCCAAAGTGTTAAGTATAGTTCTTTTCAGATAGTATAAAAGCAAATATTTGTTTAATAAATGAGTATTTGCATTCCTCCTTTTGAATGCCTCAAAATTCTCGTGATTTTTCTACATATAGCACTGTCTCTGAAATCCTGTGTGGACGTGCTTTCACTGCTTTACTGTGGTAAAGATATATATAACACAACATTTGCCAATTCAACATTTTTTTTACATGTATGACTCTGTGACACTGATTATGGACATCCTGTTTTGCAACCATTACCTCCATCCATTTCTAAATTATTCTACCGCCATTAACAGAAACTCAGCGACCCCTAAGTAAAGGCTTTCCTTTTCCCTCTCCTCTCACTGAATTCTCACAGGAACTTTTCATTTGAAACCTACAGAGTTCTGGGACGGAGGCAAGTTGAAGCACACAGACTAGAATGAAGTTATTACTTTACCGGTCTTCTGGTTGTAAGCAATACTTTAAGCATGAAATAAAATATTTTATGGATGAAATGGAAACACTGATGGCATAGTGGTTAAGAGCTATGAGTGCTAACCAAAAGGTTCACAGTTCAAATCCACCAGGTGTTCCTTGGAAACTCTACAAGGCAGTTCTACTCTGTCCTATAGGGTCGCTATGAGTCAGAATTGACTCAATGGCAGTGGGTTTGGTTTTGGTTTTATGCATGAAATAGCTAGGAGATTCCGAAAGGTCATTTTCTTGCTATTCAAATTAAGTACAGCCTGAAATAGATTCTAAATGCCATAGGTAATAAATGTAGAAAACAGAGGCCCTAGTAAGTTGGGAATAATGACACTTACATTGTAGGTGTTGTAAAAATCAAATTTCTCAAAACAGCCATGCGAGCTGGACAAGTATTATTATCTCTATTTATTAATAAAAAAAACAAACACAAAAATGGCATCAGCAACAAAAAACTAAAGATCATGAAAACTAAGATTTATATAAGATCACACAGCAAGTGATAAAGCTATGCCTAGACTTAGTTTTCTTCTAGATCAGCACTCTATACTGTATCCTGTAACCCCAGCCTCCTGCCTGAACCAGGAGAAAATGAGTGCACCTAAGAAGATTCTAGAACATTTTTGGCATCTCTTTTGGCAGGATCCAACTTGCTTCCAGATGTGTGGTTACTACATCATTTGTAATGGGAGACAAAGAACAATTCAAGCAGGGTTCCATTCCTGAAACATGCCTGGAGCCCTTATTCTGCATCTTGTCTCAAAGGTCTGCCAACCTCCATGATATGGTCATTGGGCTATAAACCAAAACCAAACATGTTGCCACTGAGTTGATTTTGACTCATTACGACCCTATAGGACAGAGCAGAACTGCTCCACAGGGTTTCCAAGGAGCAGCTGATGGATTCAAACTACTGACCTTTTGGTTAGCAGTCAAGCTCTCAACTACTGCGCTACCAGTATCACACCTTTATTCTTTTCTTCCTCTAAATTTTGACCATGGAGAGCCTTAAATAAGTAATGGTATTTTTTTAATTCTTTGGGTGAATTTCCTTTCCTAACAGGGTCCTATAGCATTCTTTTGGTAAAAATCATATGGCGGCTTACTCAAGCTGAATATGTTATCATAATATTTCTGACATCAGGTCTCTTATCAAGCTAGTATTAAAAATATATATATCAGCATGTAAAATCAAGGCTCCTTCAAATCTTAGTACATTCTCTGCAGTTTGGTCAACACTACAGCATTTAACTGGAACCCTGCTTGGAATAGAATAAATTTATATGCTGAGCAAAGACATAAATTAGATCAACTCTGACCTCTGAAGTGCCTCCAAAGTCTGATATTCTATGGTTCTGTTTTAAAAAAATCTTCATAAAACATTCCCTATGAAAATATTACCACGACCTCTCTTCCACTTCTTTAGCCTCATGCCGCCAGAAGGGTCCTTAAGTTGCAAGCTAATGAGATGTTAGGTATAGAAACTGAAAGTAAAGATCAAACGAAAACAAAGAGAATACGAAACTGAGAAGATACAGTGGTAGGCTTAATGGCTGCCATAATAACTGAAAAAAGTTAAGCATACTGAAATTTTCTGCTTTTCTATTTCAGCAAGATTTAACAATGCTTTGGCTTTGTCTGTTTTCCTTGAAAACATTCCCAAACCACTGACATGAGTAAATAATGCCATACTAAGAAAAATAACAAATTCATTAATGGCATTTGATTAAATAAAACAATGATAGAATCTTAAATTTAATTAAAAAAATAAAAATAATCCCCATAATGGTTTTATTATACTAAAAACAACAACAACAAAGGCTGAAATATATTTCTGACTTTACTTTTTAACAGTCTCATCAGTCATAAGCTGACATGCAAGAAAATGCACAGGCTAGGAAAATAGATGCATTAAAGAAACAACCAAACCCACTGCCATCAAGCTGATTCTGACTCATAGCCACCTTATAGGACAAAGTAGAACCGCCCCATAGACTTTCCAAGGAGTGCCTGGTGGATTTGAACTGCCGGTCTTTTGGTTAACAGCTGTAGCACTTAACCACTACACCACCAGGGTTTCCAATGGATGCATAGAACATATTAAAAAGTAGGCTTTCTCAGTATAATGGCAATGAGGCTTAAATTTGATGGTATTGTTTATCCTAAACACATTACAATAAGAATAAAACAGAAATGGGTACTTCATAAACTAGAATGAATTTTAATATAATCTGGGAAGAATGTCTAACCAAAAAGGTTAATATATATCGGATAAAAGAGATTGTATAAAATTTGCTGTGCCTGTGAATGGAAACATCAGTACGTTGTTATTTAGTCGTAATATTTTACCAGAATTTAAACATCATTGTTAGCAACATTCTCTATGTATCTGTGGGGTTTAAGATTAACTTTACCCAAAGAATTTGGTCTTTGTCCTTGGTTTCTGAGAGATAACCTCTAAAACCTTGGGATTTCTCCAGTGATTGAAGTGTCTTTGATGAGGGCTCCAGGCTACACTTCAGGGTTTATGCTAGTAATGTACCTTTTAAGTGGTGGGTAGGTCTAATAAAAAAATACATGCAGCCAAAAACCATGTAAGATGTTTAAGATCTCAGTGGCAGACAAAGAAATGCAAGTTAAAATCACTGAGTATCATGTTATTATCTATCATTTTGTCAAAAAATTTTCAGAGACTGATAACACTCAATGTTGGCAGGGAGTGAGAGAAAATACACTTTTGCATTAAATCTTACAGGTAGTGTAAACTCAGGGTGTTTTCCTGGATGGCAACATGGCAATGCTGTTTACAGTTAATAACTGACCACACTACACCCTTTGACCACACTAGTCCTGTTCTATGAACTTATCCTAAAAGAAAAGCATTTCTCAAATGTATAGAGCTATATGTATGTGCATGTTCAACACTGTTCTTTCTCTCTGAAATTACATACATTTATAAGCAACCGAAATGTCCAATAACAGGGCATTACAACTGTGGTATATCCATGTAGTAAAAGATGGGGGAAAATGAACCAGGTTCAAAACAGCACATAAAATACATACCAACTTATTAAAATATACACAAATATGTACACAGAAAAAAATCTATAACTATAATCACCAAAATTATATCAGGTTATTTTTATTATCTTCTCTCTATGTTTTTGTGCTGTCTGAATATTATTATAAGAAACAGGAGTAGTTCTATTTTTTTGTTTATCAAAATGTATTTACATAAAATATTTATGAAACGAATATATAAATTTCACTTTATGCGTTGGGGCTTTAGTTATTCTGATCAAGTCATTTTGTTTTATTCAGAAAGACTGAAGTTCAGGAACCCCTCAAGATTCTTGTGCACAGAAAGAAAATTCAGTAATCAGCACTCCTCAGAGAATTCTGTCTTAAAGGGACTTATTTCTACCTGAGTGAGCTATAGGTCACATTATATAAAATGTTGGTCATCACTAGTAGAATACTAGAAGTAAAATAAAACAATCTAAATTTTGTACAAAATAAGCGGAGTGTTTGCCTGGAATAGTCTGGTCATTTTATCTTAGGACAAACAAAACTATGAAAAAATGTCAGAAGCAAGATAACTATAACGATCAAAAAACCATACGCAGCCACCCCAATAACCAAGACAAAATGATTAGAATTCTCAGAAAGACTATGACACAACGTAGCTTAAGACTGAAATCATGACAGACCTGGACAATTCCCAATAATATAAACCCCAGATAAGAAGAAATGCTATGTAGTAGGTACTGAAACTAAGAAATTTTTACCTCTAGAAGTTGGTAGAGTCAAAACGATGCAAATTTGATACAGAATGATTACAATAAATTCATAATTTTTAGATTTGCAAATGCCTCTGAAATGGAATTGAAATGATTCTGGACCCAGCCTTACATTTTCAGACAACGTGGTGGAATGCAATTAATTTGTTATCTCACAACATACAGCTTGATGTCAAATGTCAGAAACAAAACACTGAGACATCAAGAACAATGATTCTACTCAATAAGGCAATTCCTTTGCCATGACTTAGGTGAAATAAGAAATAACTGTGCTGAAAGTGATCCAGGCAAATGGTAGCAAATTCACATATTGAGTGAAAATAAGGTCAACCTTATCATCCCTAAATGAGAAACAACCCAAGCTGGAAAGATAGCTGACCTCCAAAAGCTTGAAAAGGAAAGTCTCCTAAAAAGAAGTGTAGTCTGTCAAATTAGCTGCTTGTCATACAAATGACACACCTGTCACTAAACAACATCAACTTGTCAGAGCGAAAGTACTTAATTACCTTAAATTGCTTCTCTATAAGTCTGGTTAATGAAAAAGATCTGAATGTAAAGTACTGATTTCTCTTCAAGGTAATGCCAAGGCTAGAATTTGGTACCTCTACAGCATAACTTCAGTCAGCAACTGTTGTTTCCTTTATGCTTCAATATTAAAGGAATGAACGTTACTTTTAATAAGAACCTATCATATCATTACACAGATAACACGCACCTTCTACTTTTGTTTGCCAGCCGTGCTCGCCCCCATCGAGGTATTTCCGCAAGCACACTATGCTAATTTCTTTACAGCAACATGTAAAAAAAATTGGCATAGCGGCGCTTTAAGAAAATACCTTGTCAGGGGAGGGAGCAGTTGGCAAACATAGAAGGCACACGTTATTTGCATAAAAATACAGTATATCATAGCAAAGCTGTGTCAACAGAAGATTTTTTAAAGCTCTTCTTTCAGTTAAGAATAGGATGTGCTACTGTATTTTTACGAAAACGATGTGCACTTTCTGTATTTGCCAGCTGTGCCCTCCACCATCAAGGTATTTTCGTAAGTACGCTATGCCATTATTACTTTTTTTTACAGTAACATGTGGAAGGGGATTGGTATGGCAATGCTTGTAAGGGCGCCTTGCAGGGGGAGGGCGCGGCCAGCAAACTGCAAAAGGCTCACGCTATTTGTGAAAAATATGATACATAAGTTATTTTTATTAAACTAATATTTGTTCCTCAATACCACAGGAAATTCTTTAACATTGTGTTTTCAGGGGATAAGACTATCATCTCTTTTTGGATTATTATTTAACAGGTTTTACCACATTTGTTTCGAGAGGGTAACAATATTTAATTTTTAAAAACGGTAACATTTTTAAACCTGGTGGAATGTTACTGACATTTTATATTAAGCTAGGTGTTTAGTGAATTCCCCTATCCCACTGGTGTTTATAGTCTAGGAAAACGTGGCAGATGTATTAAGAGGAAGACAACAATACTCAAGGAAAACAGCCCGAAAAGTGGGATCAATATAAATTGTATTCTGAGACATTAGCCATCTGTAACCTTCAGGTTTTTTGTTTTTAGACTACTCAAATTCATGGCTTGACGAGATAGATTTCCCAGTTCTTTGTTCATGTATGTCAACAATAGCTTTTGCCATCAGTAAATCAGCAAAGTTGACCAGTGTCAAAAAGCAGTCATATCCTATTGAAAAAATTTAAATTTTGACTTATGTTTACCCTTTAATGTTTAAATACACAATCAGAGTTGCTTTGAATGTTGAGGCCAGATGTTACTTACTGGGACACATGTGGATATAATGCTTATGGTTCTACACCCACATTTCCCAGCCTGTTTTTTTTTGCTAAGTAGAATGGGGTGCTTTATCATGTTTATCAGTTTTGGCATTTTTATTTATTTTTTTCTTAATTTATTTGAGGCATGCCACCATTTGACTACAAGCTATACAGTCAATTTTGCTTCACAAGTCAATGACTGAATTTGCTGTGTGTATTTGGTGTGTGTAGGTTGACACTGACATACACTTATACCTATACCCGGCTTCCCTTTTTCTCCATCGGTCATAAACATTTACATGGTTAACAGCCTAGACAGCATCTGTAGCACCTAAATTATTTTTTTTATACAGGTTTCATTTTCACCGTTTAAGAATGTAAGTCATCTGATTATTGATAGTTTTGCAATATCAGATAGAAACCAGACCAACCAGATCTGAAAAATGACTACAGCACGCTGACTTCTCTCAGCACAGAGTACTCCACCTTTTTTTTTTTTTTTTTTTCCTTGCCTTAATACTCTTCAGGAATAGTACACCCTTATCAAGTAAATGGAGGCCTGGTGGGGCAGTGGTTAAGCGTGTGGCTGCTAACCAAAAGGTTAGCAGTTCAAATCCACTAGCCGCTCCTTGGAAACTCTATGGGGCAGTTCTACTCTGTCCTATAGGGTCACTATGGGTCGAAACCGACTCAATGGCAACAGGTTTTGGTATAAAGTAACAAGAGCCGTGATGGTGCAATGGTTAAGAGCTCTGCAGCTAACAAAAAGGTCAGCGGTCTGAATCCACCAGCTGGTACTTGGAAACCCTACAGCGCAGTTCTAGTCTGTCCGATAGGTTGCTACAAGTTGGAATCTACTCAAGGGCAAAGGGTATCAAGGAACAGCTATCATTCATTACCCATGGTGATTCCTACTGGAGATAGAGAGTAGGAAAAGGCCTCCCAGAGATTCTGTTATGCTAACATTGGGTGGGCTGAGGGTGGAAGTGCCCCTCTCTCTCCTGTCATCACCCCATGCCACTGAAAGGCAATGATCTAAAGATAGATAGGCTTTCTGTCCTTGCTTTCATATTATATTTCTTATTTACATAAAGGTACCAAAGGCTGGAAAGCCCCACGTTTAAAGCACTGGGCTAATAACCAAAAGGATGGTAGTTTGAACCTATCAGCTGATCTGAGGGAGAAAGATGTGGTAGGTAGTCTACTTCCATAAAGATTTCAGCCTTGGAAGCCCTAGGGGGCAGCTCTACTCTGTCATATAGGGTCACTGTGAGTTGGAATGGACTCAACAACAATGGATTTTTTATTTTGGGGGTTAAGCTATAATAATGTTTACATTAATAACTTTACATAATTATATTTTGCACATAAAATGTTGTACATGTTGACAGTATGCTAACAATTTAAACATGATATGTCTTTTGTAATCACCCATAAACTACATATAATGGGAGAAACTATTTTAACCTGTTTCAGATGTCATTTTTTGGTTTGTTTTAACGGGAATTTCTCATTGTGCTATGTGTCATTTCATCCTGGGAGCTCAACTTAATTTCAGTCACCAACATCTGAGAATGAACATTTGAACAGCACTCAGTTTGGCCATTTCCACTAGCTATTTAACAGAGCACTGACAGAACTAAGTTGAAGAGAGCACTGAAATTATTAGGTATGCCAAAAGAAAAAATGTGTATTTTGATTGAAGCACAGAGCTGAATCATAAAATCTCAATGCAAAATTACCCTTGCTTGTGATTTTTAAAATGCTTAAAAGAGAAATGCTTGGAAGAACCTTGAATCTATTCTCTCATTCACAAAAATGGTGTATGTGAATATCAGTTAAAAAAAATAATATAGCCTTCCTAACTTCTACTTCATCAATTTATATCATTAACTTTGGATTTCCCAATGAATAAAACCCACCTTTTCTATTTCTCATTCCTATTTAAGAAATATGCTGGGCATTTACTATCTGCTTGTTGGTGCTGTTGTTCAGTGCTCTCTAGTCAATTCTGACTCAGAGTGATCCCAAGCGACAGAGTAGAACTGCCTCATAGGGTTTCCTACGTGTCACCTTTAAGGAAGCAGAATTGCTAGATATTTCTGAGATGGAGACCCTGGTGGCATAGTGGTGAAATGCTACGGCTGCTAACCAAAGGGTCAGTAGTTCGAATCCCCCAGGTGCTCCTTGGAAACTCTATGGGGCAGTTCTACTCTATCCTATAGGATCGCTACGAGTGGGAATCGACTCGACGGCACTGGGTTTGGTTTTTTTGTTTGTTTGTTTTCTCTGAGGGAGAGAGAGAAGTTAAAAACATGACTTCAAGGTTACTAGTTTGAATACATACTTAAATGGTGACACCATTGGCCTAGTCAGAAAATATAAGTGGACTATCAGGTTTGGAAGTTGGGTAGAGATAAGAAGTTCAGCTGAGGAAGTACTGAGTATATGGGACACTCAGGTGGATCCAGAAGAAGACAGTAATTGTGAGTCAGTGATAAGAGCATTTTTTTTTTTTTTCTGGTAATAGTTTCCAATGTCAACAAGTAACAAACCAAACCAACTAGGTGTTGTCAAGTTGATTCCAACTAACGGCTACCCAGTATGTGTCAGAGTAGAACTGTGCTCCATACGGTTTTCAATGACTGCTTTTTTGGAAGTAGATTGCCAGGCCTTTCTTCTGATGTGCCCCTGGGTGTATCTGAACCTCCAACCTTTCAGTTAGTAGCCAAGCTTGTTAACCATCTGCACCACCCAGGGACTTCAAGTAACAAATGGATCTACAAAAACCAGCTAACTTCATTTCTGAGTCCTACAAGTGTTGAGAACACCCAACCCTGCTTCACACTTGAACAGAGCTACTGATGAGTCTCCCAAGGAATCTTCTTACTCCTACACAGCTGTTGAGCTGGCAGTGAGTTCTTTTCTGAGCTAAAAAGAGCTTGGGAGAAGAGCATCAGAAAGCAACAAGGGGCAGGTTCCAAGTAAGCCTGAAGCTCCTTGTCTACCTCAGGCATTAATTCCTAGAGGAAAAATAGAGAAGCCAATGCTGGATCTTAAGAAACCCTATTTAGGCCAGAATTTTAGGTTCATCACCCAAAAAGGGGAGGAGAAATACGACATTAGGGGCTCCAAGTAAGACCAACCTGAGTAGAGGAAGGAAAGAAGAAAAGTGTTAGATACATACAACCAAGGAGTAAGGTGATATGATTTTTTCAAATTTCTGATTATGCTAGGTAAAAATGCATAATAATTCACTTATTTTCTTCATTCATTTAGGTCTTCTCTTTGGCCCATGCAATTGATTGTTTTACTTGTTTATGCTGTAATCATACCTCAAACCAAAAACCAAAACCAAACCCGCTGTCGTCGAGTAGATTCCGACCCATAGCGACCGTATAGGACAGAGTAGAACTGCCCCATAGAGTTTCCAAGGAGCGCCTGGCAGATTCAAGCTGCCAACCTTTTGGTTAGCAGCCATAGCACTTAACCACTACGGGACCAGGGTTTCCAGTCATACCTCAGAACTCCTTAAATCTTACGGTTACTGATTAGGAAAATATCACAGGCACTATTTCTATTTTTTATTGTTGTTGTTAGTTGCTGTCCAGTCAATTCAGGCTCATGGTAACCTCACATGTGCAGAGTAGAACTGCTTCATGGGATTTCCAAGATTGTGACCTTTTGGACAGTTGCCAGGCCTGTTTTCCAAGGTGCCTCTAGGTGGGTTCAAATGCCAACATTTTGGCTTGTAGTTGAGTGCTTAACTATTCTGAGCCACCCAGGGACTCCTATTTCTATTTTATGCTTGTCTAAACTCGACGGCAGTGGGTTAATCCCAACCTGCCGGCCAAAAGCAATACTGCTGTGACCTGTTTAATTCTTCTTCTGTGAGATATCTCGGTGTTACTTACATCTCTTTTTTACTGTCACATTATCCTTCTGGTCCAGATGAAAAAAGAAAAAAAAAAAAAAAAACAGTGACTAAAAAATTCCAGAATATAAATCTGCCAAACAGAGGCTTAAAGACTTTGACCCGAATTTGACAGCTAACTTAATAGTCAGGTTTTTTGTGTTATTTTGCCTTTTTCCAGGCATCTGCAGAATTTTCCAGATGAAAATTATTATTAAGAATTCTGTCCAAAGTTGTAAGAAAATTTTCAGTGCCCTCTATTCCTATCTTCAGAGAATAAAACAATATACAAATATTTTCACAGAGTTTTAGCTTCATTTAATGGTTTTCCTATTTATAACATTCAACCTACTCAGAGTACATAACAATGCAATCAAGGCTTTTGTTATCAGCAATAAGATTATCAATATTGTTTCAGACTAATCATGGTACCCATGGCTGTTTCCCATCTGTGGTTTCCCTACCAACCAGATGGTATATGTATATTTTTTCTATTAGGTTACATTGTGGGTTACTGCCACACCAGTCTAGCAGCTTTAATAGCTGGCAACGATGTCCTCAGGGCTGTTAGAAGGTAGCACATAAGCCTAAAGCCTCAGAGAACATGGGAGGGAATGTAGCAATGTTGAATATGACAATAACAATGATAACAATAACAATAGTGAAGACTCTAGTAACTTAAATACAGAGGCAACTTTTAGCTAAATACTAACAGTCTGAATGGTTTCTCATGTTTTTCATACTATTTTGTATTCTCACTGTTTTTGGATTATCTTTAAGAGTCTAGAGTTGACTACAGTATTCAATTCTGTTTAATTTTTAGCAAACAATTTATTTTAATTAATGAAGATCCTTCCAAGGATTTTGGCTCACATATATAGACTCAAACCAGGTGTTTTCCTGAAGTTGTAGAATTGTGACCTTAAGTACTGAAGTATTTTTGTTGTTCTTAAACAGGAAATGCTCTTTCCTGCCTTCTCAAAGCATATTGAACATAATTTAAATCTGTTGTTATTTAAACGTGCTTCAACACAATGAGGACCTTCCAGGCTGTTGACAGTGTCAGTCACTGTATTTTAGGGCCCTCTGTTGCTGTGGTATGGTATTCTTTAGGATACCTTTTACAGTTTTTCTCTTGCTATCATGCTGTCAAGCTAATACTTCCTTCTCTTGTCAGTGTGACTGGCTTTTCCTGTGTTTTAATTTAATACTTGTAATCTGATCTAGGTTTGGAAAGATCAGGAACTTATTCTAATTGTGCGTAAAATAAGGGGAAATAGGTTTTGGGACAGGACATGCAGGCATATTCCACCAGTAAGTTTTATTTTATTTTATTTTTGGTCATATTTATTTTGGCCACAGCAGGGCTGATTTGTTTACCTCTCAGTTCTCTGTGTCATTCTAGATGGATGCTATAACCCAGGCACCCTAATCTAGAAAAGTAATATGTAATGATTATGCTTTTTGTTTAAACCACTGATAAAGTGTTTGGACCAATGATATTTCATCTATGCCGTGTTCTTAGTTTCAGAGCTCATTCTCCCGTAATTCAGTTGAAACCCCTCTCAACAGAAACAACCATTATACACAACATACAGAAAGTAAAAAATATAAACATGAACTTCGCATGTTTATTTTCAAAATATATGGTGCCAAGATATGTTAGTGTATGTTAAGACTCTCTAATGCAACAATGGTATGTGAACACATACTATTTTTGAAAGTAAAATCAGAACCACAAATTGGTACATGTACTCAAGGATATAAAGATAGCCACGTGTCATGAAAAAAATGTACAAGTCTCAAGGGAACATAAGGAAGTAACAGCAAAATTTTAGTTAAGGCTAACATGACGAAGCCTGAAGAAACCTTGAAGAGGTGTGGAATCTAACCCCCTACCTTCCCAAAAACATGGCTGTTCAAAAACTTTGCCTCTCCAGGCTCAATAGTGATAGTTACTTCAATATCTCTTTGCAAGTCTTTTTTTTTTGACCACTCAGACATGTTTAATAATTGTAAAAATCCAAAAGAACCTAAGCATCAAATCTAGAATTTGTGAACTGACGTCTGTGAGTTGGCTTAACTAAAAAAAAAAAAAATTTTTTTTTTTTTTTTTAAGCTGGGTGTAAAACAACCTTCCTCTCACCCACTTAGCTGCCTCACCAAGCGAAGGAACAGGGTTATGATAATTATGCTGACTTTTGTATTATCTTAATCATATGTGTTTAGTTTCAATAAAGCATTTGTACCAATGGCTATGGAGCTTGGAGAAAGACTAAAGGAATGTGTAGTGATTCTCGTAAGGCATAGGCCTATGCAGCAGAGCAATCCTTGTGGGAGAAAACAATAGTCGGTTCTTCGAGTATTGGGAGTGTCCTGGGCAGCAGTCTCGTTCTAGTGGGCCCCTAGGGCTAAGAAGCTGGACCCTGCCTTCTCCGTCTGTGAACTGTGACAGGGTCTTGCTCTCTCTGGGAGAGACAAGTAGTTTGTAGTCATGAATTTCCAGTGAATGAGCACCGTAACATGGTCATTTCTAATCCCTCCATCCAGCTATTATGAAAAAGATGACGCAAAAGAGATCACAGAGCAAGAAAATGCTTAATCTGGCAGACAAGAGGCTGGTCAGTCCTGCCCTTGTTTGTGCTACTCATTACAGTAATGTCCCACTTTTAAGCTCCATGATGCCACTTGTTTTCCTTCATTGAGTAGGTGTAGTTATAGGTCTAGAATCAGACAATTCTAAATCTCAGTCCCTGTGAAGCAGAGTTTTCAGGCTGCATCTGAGATATTTAGTCAGACCAACTACTATTAGAGATGTCACAAACGATGTAGCTTTGCAAGGACCAGTCTCCTTGCTTATTGGCAATCAGGGAGTTAATGCTCTAAAATTCCCGTTTTATGGAAGTTCTCTCTCCCCCCACATCCCTTCTGGGTTACAGAGTCTACAATAATATACTATTTTTAAAGGTCCTAGCAACATATGAGTAAAGAAAAACCCACACTTTGGAGTCACAGACTTAGGTTCCAGTACCTACATATTAGCTGCTGACCCTGGTCAAATTTTTTAACCTCTTGAGATCTCAGTTTCTTTTTCTGAAAAATGGGAATGATAATACCTACCCTACAATGTTTTTAAGGATCAAATGGAATACTCTTTGAGGTACTTTGCATCGTACCTAACTCATAGTAAAGCTAAGTGGTAGAGCTGAGATTCAAAACCAGGCCATCTCTATCCAGAGCTCATGCTCATAACCACTACTTAACACTATCTCATACATGTACCTTCTGCAGTTTCTTTCCTAAAGGTACAATACTATATGTGCCCCTGCTTCTTGCTAATAATCTTCTAACCAAACAAAGCCATTCTGAATTTGAATGCTAAACTGCAAGGGCCTGTTACCCTTTCCAATACGTCACCTACTGAACAGAAAACTTAAGGCGCAGGCTTTGTATTCTATTCCAATCCAAAACAAAAATATTGTATTAAACACCAGATGGCTGAAGACAAACCCCTGCAGAGTTGTTTCTCAGGTTCCCTAAGATGACACATATTCTTAGTTAAAATCTCTTCAAGTATATTCTCTCAATCGTAAGACACCTGTATAAACTAGATTGTATTTGTACATCTTGTTTGGCATGTTTGTGCACTTTTTTGGCAGACACCACTACATACATGTTAAGTTACACGAAGTAGATCACATTTTCCCAATTTATCTATGAGGCTTTCATCCTAAACAAAATTCAGAGATTCATCAGAACCCAGAAAGACCACATATACCATCTGATCACTATTCTACCAGGAAAAAAAAAAAGGTCCTCTAGGACTTCAACGTTACAAATTCTTGGCAGGTCCACTGCTTCCTGAAATCAGATATGGTCATTTGGGAGAGCCACTTAAGTCAATGGACACCCTGGTCAGTGAGGGCCATCAGGTACATATACTGCAGCTTTCATGTGATTAAAACAAAAATAGACATACTATTAAATACAAGTGCTGAAAGAACTCTTTTCCCTCACCCTTAAGTTAACCCTCCGCAGATAAATATAAAGTCTAAATGGAAAAGAACATGATATCCTTCATGGAATAATTAAATAGTAGTATTCTCTGACCACCATAAAAGGTATTAATTCAGGTTAAAACAAGGCAAAAAGAACCAAGTATCTTTTAATACTTAAGCACTTAAAGTGATTAAAATGTCAAATCACTTCCAAAATGGAGAGAAATAGCATGGCAAGATTAATAAATATTGAAACTTCATATATTCACACATGTGTGTACTTTAAAGTGTTCTTGGGAGGCCCTTATATTCCTCTGTGTATAAATATTATCAAACGAGAATCCTTAGTACTAAACTTTAGTACGTTCTTATAAAACAGGATCACTCTGTCCATATGTCACTTTGTTCAAGTACAGGACCTTAAGATTAACTGAGAAACTGGCCCTGTAGATAACGTGATCTAGTAGAATCATAGTGCTTTAACTGGTTCATGTATGTTGGACATATACATAATGACAATTAGAAAGGTAAATTTAAGGTGTTGAGAATTCTTTTAAGAACACCAAACCCATTGCTGTCGAATCGATTCCTACTCATAGCAACCCTACAAGGCAGAGAAGAACTGACCCATAGGTTTTCCAAAGAGCACCTGGTGGATTTGAACTGCCAACGTTTTGGTTAGCAGCCTGCGCTCTTAACCACTATGCCACCAGGGTTTCCTTAAGAACACCAGGGGATGGTAAACATTCATATTTTGAACTCTCCCAAGATATAAAGTGTTAAATTACTTTACAATAGTACTTTACAATATTATAATACTAATAGACAGTGACAAGGGACATGCCAATAGCATAAATCAGGAATAATCTCAGCTCACTAGTAGAGATCAGGGGAAGCTTCCTAGAAAATATATTGTATTAGTTATCTATTCCAAAACCAAACCTGTTGCCATCGAGTCGATTCCAACTCACAGCACCCCTATAGAACAGAGTAGAACTGCCCCCTAGGGTTTCCAAGGAGTGGCTGGGGGATTCAAACTCTCCAATATTCTTATTGGTGCATAACAAACTGCCCCCAACACTTAGTGGCTTAAAATAACAAACGTATTATTTCCCAGTTTCTGTGGGTGAGGAATTTGAGAGTAGCTTGGCTGGATACTTCTAACTCAGGGTCTCCTACAAAGTTTCAGTCACGATTTTCACCCAGAGCTTCAGTCACCTGAAGCTGGCTGGAAAAGGGGATCTGGTCATCTGGTTTAAGATGGCTCACTCAAATGGCTGCTGGTAGGAGGCCTCAGTTCTTCACCACTTTATATAAACTGCTTGAATGACCTTAAGACACAGCAGCTAGCTTCCCCAGAGTGGGTGATCCAAAAGAGAACGAGGAAGAAGCATAATAACTTTTATAATCTAGTCCCACCATCACTTCTGCCATGTTCTATTCATTGGAAGTGACTCACTTAGTCCAGTTCACACTCAAACCGGCTGCCTTTGAGTTGACCCTGACTCATGGTGACTCTGCGTTTGTCAGAACAGAACAGTGCTCCATACAGTTTTCAATGACTGATTTTTCAGAAGTAGAGCACCAGACCTTCCCAGGCACCTCTGTGTGGACTAAAACCTCCAAGCTTTTGGTTAGCAGGTGGTTTTGTTAACCATTTCACCACCTAGAGACTCTCTCTGACCACATGCAAGGCAAAGGGAATTAAGCTCCACCTTTGGAGGGAGGGCTGTTGGAGAATTATGAACATTTTTTTAATTGCTACAAGTAACATTTAAATTTGGTGTTCAAAAATACATGCAATATAATAGGTAGATATGGAGAAAAGTATTTCTGAAAGAGGGAAAGGCAAAAGCAAAGATTCAGAGTTAGAAAAAAGTAGCATGTCAAATCTAGGAAGGCAGATGTTGGATGAGGGCAGTATTTCCACGGCGCTTCTAAAATACAAAGATTCAGAGTTCATGATCAGAAAAGGATGATGTAATCAGTGATCCATTTGGAAAATGGATGTAGAAATACTGGAGAAAGCAGTTGTTACGTAGCAAGATGAGCTAAGGAGACTGTTCCAATTAACCATGAAAAGTAGAGGCCAGAATGTGGATGGTAGCAGTGGACAGCATTAAGAGGAGGTGGACAAAGCAGACATGGCAGAAATCCAAAACCTAGTATCTGATGACAAAACTGAAAGTATGAGAGAGGAATGAATCTTCTGTAACTCCAGGGTATTTTGACCTGAGCATCTAAGAAAGTGATGATGGCTTTAACAGAGACAGAGGAGATGGGGAAAAAAATGTAGCGAGCTTCATAAACTTCTACGTCCTATTTTGGACATGTTGCATTTGAGACGACACTGGGCCATCTAGGTAAAAATGTCATACTGTCAGCTATTACAGGCTAATGTTTAGAGAACACTGACTACACTAGGGTTGTAAATAGCAGTCGTAGTTGAAGGTGTGGGAAAAGAAAATGACATTAAACAATAACATATGGATAGAAAATAGACCTAAGAATTAAAAACTTTAAAAAATTGAAATATTCACTTTCAGGAGGTAGAAAGAAAATTAGTAAAGAAGATTACAAAATAATAGTTGCAGAGAGTGGAAAGGAAGTGTAAGAAACAAATATCATAGCAAGCAGTGGTATGATAATTAAAGGCAGATGCTACCTACAGAGAGGAGTCCCTGGGTGACACTTAACACACTTGGCTGCTAACTAACAGGTTGGAAGTTCAAGTCCATACAGAGGCACCTTGGAAGAAAGGCCTGGCAATCTACTTCAAAAAATAAACCACTGAAAATCCTACGGCACACAGTTCTACTCTCAAAAACATGGGATCGCCATGACTTGGACGATTCAACCGCAACTGGTGATGGTACTTAAAGAGAATCGGTCTTAACCATGTGGACAACACTGGTCTATGAGGAACCCAGTTAGGAAACGGATGAAAATGAAATCTAGATTGCACTGCTGGGAGGAAAAGACACATAAGAAAGTAGAGACACTTGATGAAGGCTGATTATTAAAGAAGTATAATGGTTAAAAATTAAGAAATAACGATAAGAGATGATCACAGGATGGAGGGAAATAACTCACTCTAGAGGAGTATGATCAGGTTGGGGAAAAAAAAAACAAATAAACCAAACTCGTTGCTGTCGAGTAGATGTCAACTCATAGCAACCCTACAGGACAGACTAGAACTGCCCCATAGGGGTTTCCAGGGAGTGTCTGGTAGATTCAAACTGCTGACCTTTTGGTTAGCAGCCACAGCTTAACCACTATGCCACCAGGGTTTCCCATCAGGTCGGAAAGCAGAGAGGCAGTGTCTTAGTTATCAAGCACTGCTAAAATAGACATACCACAAGTGGATGGCTTTAACAAACAGAAATTTATTCTCTCACAGTTTAGGAGGCTAGAAGTCTGAATTCAGGGCGCCATCTCTAGGGGAAGGCTTTCTCTCTGTTGGCTCACAGTTTAGGAAGAAAGCCTTTGTCTCCTTTCAGCATCTGTGGGCCTGGCATTCCTTGGAGATCTCCATGTGTCTTGGCATCAATCTTTCCCTGGCTCTAGAAGGGACCCCGGGTCCAAAGGATGCACTCCGCTTTTCATTCTTGGTGGCTTGAGGTCCCTCTCTCTCTGCTTGTTTCTCTCTCCTTTTATCTTTTATAAGATAAAAGGTGATACAGACCACACCCCAGGGAAAATCCCTTTACATTGGTTCAGGGCTGTGACCTGAGTAAGGGTGTTGCATCCCACCCTAATTCTCATTACATGACCTAATCCTGACTCATTAATATAACAGACAGCTCACTCCCAAATGGGACCATAACCACAGGCATAGAGGCTGGGATTTACAACCCATCACAAAATGGATGATAAACAGATCATGAAATGGAGGTCAATTACACAATACTGGGAATCATGGCCTAGACAAGTTGACATATATTTTGGGGGGACAAAATTCAATCCACAATAGGAAAAATAGGAAGCAGGCATAAATACAAATCAAAGGTATATATAAAAACGAAAATTACAGTAATAGAAGAATGGTGGTTAGGGGAATACAAGATCATGGACTTTTTTTTTTTCCTCCTAAGACACAGACTAGAAGGGAGGGTAGCTGAAATCAGGCTTTTGTAGAAATTTAAAGGAATTCACCCTGAATGCCACAATGATGAAAGAAGCATCAGGAGCTTAGCAAGGGAAGTGGCCCTTGAAGTTGGAGGGGAATAAAGCTGTTCAGTCCTGTTTTAAATGTTGAGCCCCATGAATAACGTGTGTTATTTTAAAAATTACTCATATTGTTCCTTCTCATTAATATAACTTGAGTGGAATGTATTGGCACATAGCATTATACAGCAATCTGTAGCAGTTTCTTCGGCAGTAGCCAGGTGGGGAGTAAAAAAATAGACTTTTTCTACTTCTGGGGTTTAGGGAAAAAAAGTCACATGTATAACTGATGAGTGAATTCTCTGGTCATATTTCCTGCAGTGTTATTTTTCAACAACTGTTTGGGCTCTCAAGTTCTTTGATCTCACCCTTAAAAGTGTGGACACACATGTTAAGGTGAAACTAAACCCTGGGAAATCTGTGACTTTGGGGTCCGGGGATTTTGCTACTGTGAAAACTATGTAAATACATCCTAAAAGCTCTGTTGATGGAAGGAAAATCGGTCTACTTTTACAAAATTATAAAAAGGCAGCTGACAAGGTAATCTTTTATTTTGGGGAGAAGCTGCATGATTTTTTAAGTTGGGTTGTTAACAATCGAAGGGAACTATTTGAAAATGTAACTTTGAAAAAGGTTAGTTACTTGGCTCAATAGAAACATACATTGTTTTATGGTGGCAAACGTTTACATAAAAGATTAAATGAACATGTACTGGAAAAAAATTATTATTATTACACTTTCCCAAATCTATGTGTTCTAGAATATAATTGTGAAGAATATAATGCTATAAAATTATTGTACTTGGTTTCATTGCAGGTTGCTCATTTTCACTGTCATGATTTAAAGAGATTAAAATACAAAATATAAAAGTTAGATAAAAAATTATTACTACTAAATTATACAAAACTTCATGATGTTTATAATGCCATTGAAAAAATACACATGGAGTTAATTTTATAAGGCCTTAATACCAGGAACCCTTAAACATTATTAAAATCTCCATAGAGTTAAACTTTTGTAAACGATTATCAAGGATTTAGAGGTCTCTAAGATTTTATTTTTTTAAGATTTTAAGATTTTAATAATAAGAAACTGAAAAGTCTATGCAAATATACTCATATGCATATGTGAATGAATATCTACCTGTATTTGTATAGGATATCTATACTTACTCCTTACCTAGGCTGCAATGGTTAAGCGCTGAGAAGGTTGGTGGTTCAAACCAACCAGCCACGCTGCCTTCTGCTTCCCTAAAGATTTACAGTCTTGGAAACCCTAGGGGGCAGTTCTACTCTGTCCTATAGAGTCACTATGAGTCTGAATCCACTCGATGGCAATGGGTATACTTACATATATCCTTATGTGAATGCTATTTTTAAGTACAGGCAGTCCCTGGGTTATAAACTTCCAACTTATGGGTGACGTGTACTTGCCCTTTAATGTTAGTCAGTGTTCCCTCACCTTGAAATGACTGAACCAACCACTACTCCACAACAAATTCTTCATCACAATCACCTTCACTTGCCGCACATGCAGCTTTTAAATCATTAAAAAAGGCTCTTCTTGCACCAAAGCAAGGCTAAATAAGAACTGTATGCGCCGGTTCTGACTTACCTACGGTGGCACAGTGGTTAAGAGCTCAGCTGCTAACCAAATGGTCAGCAGTTCGAATCCACTAGCTGCTCCTTGGAAACCCCACAGGGCAGTTCTATTCTGTCCTATAGGGTCGCTATGAGTTGAAATCAACTTGATAGCAATGGGTTTTAGGAATGAATCTCGTTTATAACTCAGGGACTGCCTGTAGTGTTATTTACCACACATAGCTTTTATAAACAAAACTTCATTGAGATTATGGTTGAAATAATGAGTTTTATGATATCTACTGCAGGGAAAAATACTGGAAAAGACAGACATGGGAAAAAAAAGAAAATACAGGATGGTTTCCATCCATAAATATGTTAGAAGAACTCAAGATAAAAGTGAAATTAAAATAGTGCTTAATTGATTCACTAAATAATCAACATCTATATTTTAGTACAGAGCCCTGGTGGTGCAGTGGTTAAGAGCTCGGCTGCTAACCAAAAAATGGGCAGTTCAAATCTACCAGCTAGTCTTTGGAAACCCTATGGGGTACTTCTACTCTGTCCCATAGGGTCGCTATGAGTCAGAATCAACTCGATGACAGTGGGGTTTATACTTTAGTACATAAAATTAATTTTCAGAAAAATTTTTTTTTCTGAAGTTCCTATGGGATACAAAGGATTAGGAACAGTCAAGGCAACAGTGAAGAAGAGTAAAGCTGGAGGACTTACACTAACAGATATAAAGATACTATGAACCTGTAATAATACACCGTGGGAACACAATAGAGGCCAGAAACATACCCATATATAAGCGGTGACTTGGGGTATAAGTGGTGACAGTAGCACTGCCATGAACTGGGGAAGGGATGATCTTTTCAATAAGAGGTGCTGGGGCAACTGGGTATCCGTAAGAAAAAGAAAAAAACAGACGCTGACCTCACACCATACACATAAATGAATACCAGATGGATTTCTAGATCCAAATATGAAAAACAAAACAAAACTTCTAGAAGCTAATAAAAGAGAATGTCTTCTTGATCTTGGGGTCAGGCAAAGACGTCTTACATAAGTAGTTTAAACCTTAAACTTAAGTTTAAACCTTCAAAAAAAAGATTGATAAATTGGGCTACATTAAAATCAAGAACTTTTTATTCATCAATAAATACCATTAAAAGAGTGAAATAGTAAGCCATAGAAGATATTTGCAATACATGTAACTGATGAAAGATTCAAATACAGTGTAAAGAATCCTTACAAATCAATAACAAAAAGACAAACAACCCAGTAAAAAAAAGAGCACTTCACCAAAGAAAACGTCCGGCAAGGAATCACGGGTATTCTGACAGAATGGAGAACATATGACATATACTCCGTCTAAAAATCAGATGATGCAGGGGATCAGTATAAAGGTAACAGTAACACTGAGGGTGGCTAATCAAAGTGTAGCAAGGCAACTTATCAAAGTTTTCCCAAATAAAGTATAATTTAACATGAGTTTTAAAAGATGAATGAGAGACACAAAAGATGGGGAAAGGTGCTCGAAGTAGAGAAATGATAATGAACAAAGAAAGGCATGTTATACTACCATGGAAGGCCCCAAATTGGGAAATTTAGTAGCACTGAAGTGTAAGGTGAGTGAAAGGAGGTGCAAGGAGATAAAGCACAAAAATAAGGGCTCTCAGCATGAACAGACTCATTTATGCCATGCTTATGAGTTGGTTTTCATCTTGTAGATAACCGGAAAGCAAATGTAATAATACCCACACTAAAGAGTTGTTGTGAGAATTCAGGTGGTCTGCACAGTGCCTGCATGGAGTGGTCTATCAGAGGTAACACACTGCAATGGATAAAAGCCAGGCTCTGTCTGAGCCCACTGCCTAGGCTCAAGTACCAGCTGTAACACTTCCTATTGCTAAACACTAGGGCAAATTACTTAATCTCTTCATTCTTCACTTCTAGTGAAGAATGGGTTATAATGGTTCCAATTTTAGAGGCTTGCTCTGAAGATAAATATGTTAATAAAGTACCTAGATCAATGCCTGGCACAAAAGCTTAGTAAACGTTAGCTATTATTGTCATTAATAAATGTAGTTCTCCTTCCCAGTAGAGAAGCAACAAGATATAAAAGAATCTTGGAATGGAAGTCAAGAGGTCTGAATACTATCAGTCCTCACGGTTACTAACCAGTAGAGTGACTTTGAACACGTCTGCTCACCTTTCTCAATCTCGCTCTGCCCATTTGTGAAGAGGCTACATGGCCACAAATCTCAGATTCTTGTTTTCAGTAACTGTTCTAGAATATCAGCAGGCTCAAATATGACACTATGACTCACATACTGATTTATTTTCATCATTATGGATTCTCCAACAGCATATATTGGATGGATATTTAGCCAAAGGGCAGTTTCTTTGCCTCTCGGTTATTTACTTGTTTAAAATGCTTCCAGTGTTTGAATTTGTGGCAGAGAAACTGAAATGTGATTATTTATAAGAAATTAATACAGCCAAAGGAAAGTTTTGGTGGATGGAAAAAAAAGCTAACATAATTGATTTTTCTGCATTTAAAGCTTCAAGAATTAACTAACTGTGGAGTTGCTAATGATTACACAAAAACAGCTAAGAAGTTTTCTTCATTTCTAAAGGAATAAGACTCTCATCATATCAGCACTGGTGTACCAAGGGGTTGGGATGAATAGGGAGTAGGTAGAGGCAATGGTGGGGAGGAGGAGGTTATCACTAATACCGTTTACAATTGCCAGCACACAGTGTAATAAAAAGCAGACCAACTTTTAGTCAGTCTTATTATTGTTTTTAAATTCCCTACAAACAATGAACCTCCTTATTACCTGCTCCCAGGGCAGGTAGCTCTCACTGTCCCCTGCTTTATTACACCACTGTGTAGCAGTACAAGAAATCCATTATTTTATTATGGGGAAAAATTCTAAATGAAAAAACAAAAACAAAATAGGAGGCAAATGTTTATACATAATATGATCTCAGTTATAATACATATAAATATTCTGTTCCAAAGATCTATATTAGGTATTGGGTGCTGTGGAGTAGATTTCATCTCATAGTGATCCCATGTCACACAGTAGAACTCCCCCATAGGGCTTTCTAGGTTGTAATCTTTACGGGAGCAGATCACCAGGGGTAGCTATGAGTTGAAATCGCGTTTACAGCACTGACCAACAACATATTAGGTATTAAAATACATACACACACACTCGCATGCACATGCAACTCTCTATCCATCTATTTGTCTAACCTGTTGCCGTTGCCATCAAGTTGATTCCAGCTCATAGCAACCCTAGAGGACAGGGGAGAACTGCCTCCATAGGGTTTCCAAGGTTGTAAGCTTTATTAACCTGCTATTGAATGCTATTCTAACATAAGTTACAAACCTGTTTTATTTTTTCCTCCATGTTTTAACCAATCCAAACAAATCTGATGTTAGACTGTCCGAGACCAGATTTGATGACATTACTGTCCTACTCAAAAACATTTCATGACTTCCCCACTGTTTATATCCACAAAGCTTGATTAAAAGACCTTCACAATATGGCCTCAATTTACCTTTCTTGACAATCCTGCCTTTCCTTTTTCCACTCCACTCTAGTTTTCCCACATCCCCTGTCCTTTGAAAACACTAAGATCTCCACCATAAATCTCCTACTTCTCAAAATGTATTCACTCAAAATGGCCCATAAAAAAGGGGACCTCCTATGTGACACCTTCCCATTTTCTTACTCTATATCTTTCACTCTCCTGACCTAACATATAAGAGTTGCTTAATAACTACCGGTGAAATTTGTTTGAAAAGACAAGCATTGGGAGGTTCCATTTCTCAGCATGGTACATAATGAGCTCCTGTTTTTGTAGGTACTGGGTCAGTATCCAGTCAGTCTTGTTCATAACTCATACTCCCTATTAACTAACTCCTTTTCATTTTAATGTTCTCCAAGTAAGATTCAAACTCTGTCCCTTACCTAGGCCCTCAATGTGAGGACTGATTAAGTCCAGTCACTATGTGTCTGTGTGCTAACATGAACCATAATTTCTATGTCAGATATGAAGCCTAGGTGTTCATGGCTCCGGTTATATGGCTCATCTATTTTAAGGCTGCAGTAAAAGTGGTAATTTGAAGGACTTGTAACCCAGTCAGTCTCTCTGTGCCTGCTTCCTTATCACAATCCTCTGATGTCTCTGGTGCCAACGCCAAATGAAGCCATCACTCCAATTGCTCAGGTCAAATTTTGTAGTCGTCTTTTATTCCTCAACTTACTTCACAGCCCACATTTCACTATTTTCAAAATACAACTGAAATCTAACCAATACACCTATCATTCTAATCTCGGTCACCATCATCTTTCACTTGAATTATTTTAATAGTCACTTATATGCCCATTCTTATACTCCTAGAGCCAATTTTCAATACTGCTGCCAAATGTATCCTTTTTTGTTGTTGTTTGTTGTTGTGAGTCAGTTTTGACTCATAGCTACCCCATGTGACATAGAAGAACTGCCTCACAGAATTTTCTAGGCTGTAATCTTTATGAGAACAGATTGTGAGGTCTTTCTCTTGCAGAGCCCCTGGGTGGCTTGGAACTACCAACCTTTCTGTTAACAGCATAGCATATTTAAAACTGATGTCTCTTTTGCTTAAAATTCTCTAGTTACTCCCCATTTTACACAGACCATAAGCCATGATCCTTACATTGGCCCATGATGACCTCTACAATCTGGTCTCCATGTAACCTCTCTGAAGTCACTTATCTCTGCTTTGCTCTTCTGGGTCCAGCAACTGCCCTCCATGCTATTATTCCTTTAACAAACCAGAAGCCACATTCCTGCCCTAAAGCACTTCTTCTTTCTAGTCTGCTCTGCCCAACAATATCTGCATTGCTCATCCCCTCTTTTCCTAAGTCTTTGCTCAACAGTCATTTAAAAACTGCACGCTCCCAATTTCTCTTACACAACCACATTTATGTTTTTCCTCATAGCACTTCTCATTTATTATGCTTATTTTTATCTATCTCACTCCCTTTGTATGTAAGTGCCATTCAATGGCAGAGTTTCTCTGGTACTTTATTCTTACATACCCTCAGAACTCACAACAGTATCTGACACACACTAAAAAACACTAGGCACTCAATAAACGTGTGCTGCATGAATGAATGGGCTGCCAAAAATTTAACTCATATGGCTGGCCAAAGGCTGAATGATCTCCCCAGTAGTAAAACCCAGTAGAGGCCAAAGAGCAACTTCAATACCTGACTATTCTTTTACTCCGTCTGAATTCCCACTACACCTGAACTCAGAGAATCCATTTCCTGGTCTGTATTCTAGGTGGAATACCTAACCTACTTATAACCTTCTTGTCAATGCTAGGTGAGTTACTTCTGACTTTTAATAACAACCCCATGATGGTCTTATATCTGGCCTACTGAAAAATCAGTACTTCTACATCCCTACCAATTGATCTGAATCCTAGACTCTTGGAGCCAGATCTTATAATAACTCCATTTAGGAGTGTGCAGTTATTACTATTTCCCATTATGACCACTATGGTTTCACTCTGCTCCATTACCACTGACTAGAGTCATACCTATCCCAAGAAAGCAGTAAAACAAGGCTGATAAAAATATATATTTCATAGGGTTGTTGTGAAGGTTAATTTAATGTAATATATGCACAAGGCCTAGACAGTGCCTGACACATAAGGGCTAAATACATATTACCTGCTCCTGTTACTAAATAACATACATCCATTACTCGTCAGATGCCAGTTTAATCCCTGATGATAAAAGCTAACCAGTTTTTTCAAAATAATTTGAAGAGTGACACATAAAAAAATATGTACTACATAATGAATCTGTGGCAATGATAGAAACGCAGATAGAATCCTTTAAATACAAAATTTAAGACTGGAGATGCAGTCTTCATCATCTCAAAAAGGCCCTCATGGCAAAAAAAATGAGTAAATATAAATGGTCATAAAAATAAGCATGCTACTTCAGAGGTCCCGGAATATACAGAGCTGAAGTTGGTGCTATGGATTGAATTATGTCCTCCAAAATGTGTGTCAACTTGGCTAGGCCATGATTTCTAGTTTTGTGTAACTGTCCACCATTTTGCCAACTGATAAGATTTTCCTATGTGTTGTAAATCCTACCTCTATGATGTTAATAAGGCAGTATTAGAGGTAGTTATGTTAATAAGGTAGGACTCAAACTACAAGATTAGGTTGTATCTTAAGTCAATCTCTTTTGAGATATAGCAGAGAGACAGGGGGAACTCATACCACCAAGAAAGTAGTGTCAGCAGCACAATGCATCCTTTGGACCTAGAGTCCCTGCGCTGAGAAGGTCCTAGGCCTGGGGAAGATTGATGAGGAGGACCTTCCTCCAGAGCTGACAGACAGAGAAAGCCTTCCCCCCAGAGCTGGTGCCCTGAATTCGGACATCTAGCCTACTAGACTGTGAGAGAATAAATTCCTGTTTTTAAAAGCCATCCACTTGTGGTATTACTGTTATGCCACCACTAGATAACTAAGACTTTTCGTAATGCAGTCAATAACAGTTCCTCAAAGTTCAATAGAAAGAATGCACACACCACATGCAGTTCCTACAGAAATTATCTCAAATAGCTTATTTTGAAAACACAGAATTTAGGAGTATCAAGAGTGAAGAAAATGGTCTTAAGAACTTCTCCCTTAATCAGATAAATCATATGCACTTCAAAAAAACTCAAATTTTAAATAGTGACTTTCCAGCTATCAGTACAGATGCAAGTTAATATTAGAGAAAGGCAAATCTTTTGATAAACTTATTGGCAACTATAAGCAGCTCTAACTTTTCTTTTTAAACCCTTTTCCACGTTGTATATGTTCAAATGAAATTCTGTTAAAAATAAAAGTCATGGATGATCCTCAAGTTTAATTGACAACACATTGCCTGTAAAATATCTGAAACTCTTAAGTTACTGATAACTTTGGTGTGTAACCAAGTTGGAGATCTTATATAACAATTTTTTTCATACATGCTAGATTTTTTGCTTTAACAAAGAATAAAATAGCACCTCTATTATTAAAAGCACAATTTTTAAGTTTGAGGACTAAGTACAACATGCCTTAAATAATATTCTTTATCACCTTCATAGATAATACCTGCACTATTAAGTAAAAATACTTTATAAACTAAGAGTTACATGAACCAAATTTCAACACCAAGATCTATATATTTAACACCTTTCATCTACAATAGAAATAAACTTCCAAAATTTACAAAATTTTATTAGCCCTTTTCATCAATACAAATCACTGGTATAATGTCTTTTAAAATCCAATAAAATTATCTTTTTTAGATTCTAAATGGACTGAAATGATTAATTTTTTCAGCTGTTCTGTACAACAGGCCCCCTTGCTTAGTTTTTCACTGGGACCTCTGGTATCTCTTCAGACCTTCAAATCTTTAGGCAAGAAAGTATATTTCAGAATTTTTTTCTGCCATACTTTAACAGCATTTTACAAAGGACGATACCTTTTTTTGCAAATTCTGAAATATACAATACATGTATCTAAACTTTTCACAGCAGGTCTTATTTTCAAATATATTTATGTTGAGTAAATATTCACCCAGTTCAAAGTTCTACTCCAGAAAATTTGGGAAATGCTGTGCAACTAATGCAGCATACATAATCATTATGACATTTCAGATATATGCTTAAATCTTTTTAGGAATAGTCATTTCGCAAAGTTAATGATCCTACCTGGCATTCCTAGCGAGAGGCTATCTTGTCAGACACTAAACTTGGTCAGAGGTTGCTCTCACTTTAAAGGAACAACTTTCAAATCATGCAAAAACATAGACTGATACATTTTTGACAAAATAAAGTTCTGGAATAAAATAGGAAGAGGAGGAGGAAATAGGAGGAGGAAGAAGAGGAGGCACTGCAATACCACACATTAGGTGCCAACTGTATGACAGGTGACATGCTAGGTATGTCAGCTATTTCATTCATTTAATTCTCTTAAGGACCCTATGGAGTATTAGCATCTCCATTTTACAAATGGAAAAAATAAAGCTCAGACAGGTTATATTTGTTATGTCCAATAAGAACAGCTGGTTGAGCTGGGATTCAACCCAGCCCGGACTGACTCCAAGATTCTGAGGCTTCACACCATACCACGACATCTCTTTTAAAAAGAGCATTATTTGAATTTGGGCAATAAAAATAATAATACAGATTTTTGCCCTTAAAAGTTATCAAGTCAATCAAAGAAGCTAGAAACTCTATCTCATCACAAGGTTAGAATCCCTCTTTCTTCTTCCTTAAGTAACATATACTGAATATCGTCAGGGTTATTGGTAGTAGCAGGTGGATGAATTACCTGAGAGATATGTGTTACCTCAGAAGTTTGGCATAGAAAAGTACTACCCTTCAGACACAGCAAAAGCTAACATTTAACAAGATTATCTCTTTCCTTCCATTCTTCCCTCCCTCTCCCTCCCTCCCTCTTTTCCTGCCTTCCATTCTTTCTTCTCTTCCCCCCCTCACATATGTATAAACATAAATACATATTAACATATAGTGCATATTACTCAGAGAAAGAAGTGTTCAACTTAATGTCACAAGGCAGTAATGTCATTAATCTGACCAAGCAAAAGATAATTCCTAGAAGAAACTAATTTTGGCTTGAATTCAAAGAATGAAAGAATTCACACTCAGAGTCAGACAGCGCAAAGAGGAAATTCGTAATAAAAATTGGAAACATGAGAAGGGAGACGATTCTAGCCTAAAATAAAAAAAAGAAAAAAACTCTTTTTTTTTCTTTTTTTAGGAACTGATAAATACGTACATGTTGCTGAACTAGACAGGACATGGTTGTAAAGTGATGCAGACTGCAGTGATACACTGTAACACAAAGTTTTTTATTTTGTGGATGAATTCAGTAAGGAGTGTGACATATTAATTCTGAGTTGGTAAGCACTAAGCCAACTGGATAGAGACATTAGATTTAAAAAACGCTAAAAGGTTTTTGCTTCTTTCACTATATAGATGAGAATACCTAACGAGGTGAAATGACTTATTCAATGCCCTAACTAGTGGTAGAGCCCTGGTCACCAAGTCTCTAGTCTAGTGTAGCTGGCTCCCAGAAAGAAGCCCCATCCCCCCATCATCTGTTCACCTTTCCCTTTGTGGCTGTGGGGAATTCTTCTCTATGTTACTAATAACTCCCAACGCCATAACAGACACACCCAGGAACAGTGACTCAGGGAGGAACCAAGGCCTGAATTCGATAGTGTAGTGCAAGCACCTCAGGAATCACTCTGCCCTAATTCTCACTAGACTTTTGCTCATGTATCTTCTGGATTTCCATATTTCACAAGAGTAAGATTCACATCTCTCCAGGAAGCTAGCCTAGGATTATGTAACAGACGCAAATGGCCTTCTGGTTAAGCATGTGCACGCTCAATATCTTCAGAAGTTTCAACTCTGTGGATACCTACCACTGAGTAGCCGGAAGAAAAAGTACTTTAATGAAAGATGAATTTTTAAAGTAATTAGCGAGAATGTTTTCATAAGAGGAGTTCACAGTAATTAGGAAAAAAAAAAAATATATATATATATATATATATGTCATCTTGGGAACACTTCTTGATAGACAAATAATTACCTGGGAAAAGTCTTGCTAGACACTATCAGACTTTATAAAGTTGACCCAAATGTAATTGTCAACTACACAGTGAAAGCTAGCAAAAGAGACACTACATAAAAATATGGCCCTGTTACAGCACAAATAAGATGTTATCTGTACTTGGATTTCCCCAAAGGAAAATTTTCAAAGAAAACAAGCAGACATTTAAAACAATAAAAAATGAAAACCTTTAAACAATTCTAAGTGACTATCAGCAAAAATAAAATGAATAAAAACAAATCTATAAATTTCTGAAATACTATAAAGATCATATTCTGCTTTAAAAAACAGAATGTTTCAAAGATTACCTTACTGAAGCTAGAAATAAGAGCATAGGCATTCATGGTATTTGAATAGAAAATATTTCCAGAAAGATTGATTAGATAAATACTATCATTTTAATTCCTATCTCAAGGGACTAAAAGGTTTACTTTGTGGTTATGATCAGATTGCATCTGCTTGGATTTCTAAGCAGATTGATTTTGGTTTCTTTTCATTATTTTAAGATTTTTCCATAGTATGGCACTTACGAGTCAGAATCGACTCCATGGCAATGGGTTTTATGTCATTTATTTTCCTAAGTGCCTTATCTCAATTGCAAACAGAACAGTGAAAATGGATTTAAATTCTTTTCTGAGATCTCCTCTTAGGTTCTGCTTTGCTGGTTCCTAGCCCCACTCGTTTGGATTCATACCTCCCTTGAATTTTACACTGTTGGTTACCAAAAGAATCTCCCTGAGAAATTTGGAGGCAAGAACTTTATTCTAACCGTTAAAACATGAAAAAAGGATCACCCCTTTATAACGTCATGACAATCCATTGAGAATTACCAATCAAGAGAATCTGTCGTCTGAAAATAATTCAAAAACAGACAATCTATCATGACGACGAACTGGCTTTTCTGTATTCTAAAAGGTAATAAGAATCTGACTTATCTGATGAATTAATGAAAGCCACATTTAATCTTTTAAAATCAATGTATTCTGATAAGATTTTCTTCATAATAATATTTGGTCTTCTCATTCAAAAAAAAAAAAAAAATTCTCACATGACCTGGTCCAGTTTTGGACTAAGTAATCTTACTGATAAAAACTGGGGTCAATAGCTTTTTCCCAGACAACACAATCCTTCAAAAATCTTTCAACTGATACAGTGGCATGGAAGAAATTTCCAAAACACTTGAGAAATATGCATTACATAATATATAGATATTTTGGCTTCAATATTTATTGTATCCGGGTAGAAACTAGAACATTTCCAGTGCTTTTGTTAAAAAAAAAAAAACTAAAATTAAATTATCTGTTATGATTTATATTCCACTGTAATATACTCAAATTAGAAGTTCCAGACAATTCTCTTGCTTTAAATTCAGCTTGGATACGTGTATACAAACTAAATAAAAGTAAAATAAGGTAAAATTCTCTTTCCTATCTTTGATTTTGTGGAAGAGAAGCTGAGCATTATGTTATCATTTTATAATATGGACATCAATTTCCTCATTTTGCTAATACAAGTGGGAGTCACCAGCAGACAATGGCCACAAAACGGATATTACTTTCAGAGGCTCATAAATATATAGCAGCCACATAAGAAAAAAAAAAAAAGTTCATGACCAATGTTAAGCTTTCAAGATATCCCCTGATATATTTTGTGTCACAGAAATGCAGTGCCTCAAAGTAAACTAACTATGGTCTAGGCTACTTCATTAACTACTAAGTTTGCCATAAAAATATTCTTAATTGACACTGGTATATTTTTCAATTTTCAGTTAACACTGTGGTTCAAAAGCGTATTTTCTGTACAAACAGAAATTAACAATGTTAGCCCCCTTGATATTTATTATCTTTTACAGGGACTCATATATTCTTACTTTTGTTCCTGAATTCTGCTATTTTACAAAAAACAGCAACATAATTTATTCACAGAACACCAGATACCAAAACCCACTGCCGTCGAGTTGATTCTGACTCATAGCAACCCTATAGGACAGAGTAGAACTGCCCCCACAGAGTTTCCAAGGAGTGCCTGGTGGATTTGAACTGTCAACCTCTTGGTTAGCAGCCATAGCTCTTAACCACTACACCACCAGGATTTCCAAACACAGGATAGTAGTTTTAAAAAAACTCCTAGTTCAATTCAGAAAACAACTGACGGTTAAATTCATTCAATAAAGTTTGAACACCTACCTTCTGCCTGGTCCTACAGCTCATTTTTAACAATTGTAATCGATTAGTACTTTCTTTAATATAATCCTGCTAAAGGAGTCAACATGGCTAAAATGTCAGAGTATTTAAGCTGAGAAGGTTAGGGGGAAAATCACCTTATTTTTGCAAAGCCTACATTTGCAAGGCTAGGCTTCTAGGTGCCTGTCTTGAGAAGTTACAGTATCACAGCAGATTTCGAGAGTCTTATATTTCTGTACTTCATAAAAGCATGCTTTTTCAAGCATTTCTATGTCTTGTTGACATGCAAGAAAGCAATGCCATGTATGTGTGCATCCTTCTGAGGTCCTTTAAGATCTAAATTTCTACGTCCTATAGTATCTGCCCTGATGGCATAGTGGCTAAGAGCTTGTCTGCTAACCAAAATGTTGGCAGTTTGAATCTACCAAGCACTCCTTGGAAACTCTATGGGGCAGTTCTACTCTGTCCTATAGGGTCGCTATGAGTTGGAATTGACTAGACGGCAATGGGTTGGGTTTTTTTTTTTTTATAGTACCTTCAACGCACATTACAGTTTAAAAAGTCAAAACTTTCTGTCCATAATTTTAAAACTCTAGGTTGAACTCAATAAACTGCTTGGGAAGTTTTGTTGTACTCTCTACAGTGCCTAGCACAGTTCTGAGTACACAGAAAACTTCCCATGACTTTCAGTAGTTTATTAAAAGAAAATTTCTGCAGCTTTATCTGAGTTCTAAAACAGAATTTCTGAGGTTTATAAGCCCAAAATAAATATCTGATAAAGAGCACTGAGGCCTTAAAATGCTAAGTACCTCAAGGCCTTACTTTAGAATTTTACATTATTATACCTCAATTTATAATGTTTCCATATAACATAAGAACTAGATAAGTAATCATATAGTTCATTTAAAAGCATAAATCAGATCCAGACTAGGAATTAGGACTCAGTCCTATTGAGAAGAATTTTACCAGATCCAACAAAAAGATATCTCCTTTTACAGATTAAGAAAAATTTAAGTAGTCAGACTTATGACTGCGTGAAATCATCTTATTTCCAGTCCACACACACCTAAGTCTTTGGGAGGAGGAGGTCTCTTGGGGGTATGTACATTATCAAGAGAAAATTCCCATCTTTAGCAGGGACCTAATGCCACTGTCTCAGATATATGCAAGATATAGCAAAGTGTAACCTTCCTATGGATAAAGTATATTTACTGAAAATAGGTATGGTTCATATACAGAGATTTTCTGATCAGCATATATATCTATTATAGTACTCCCCAGACTTTTCTACATGTCAAAATAAAAATATTACCTTTCTTGCTTCTTTTATCATCTTCCGAACAGTTTCCTTTATTGTAAGTAGTTGTGCTCTTGGTGGATTAAAAAGGAGCTCTATATGGGTGCCCCCTAAGAGTCCAGGCATCACATATGGCCAGCCCAAGTCGAGGTTTGGCGCTTCAACGTCAGACTCAATGGGCCAGTATGTCCCAGAAGATGAGGTATCATCACAGGAATTATCAGTACCATGTATTGTACTTTGTGCAACTTTCTGGACATTTTTTAGAATATAATCAATTTCTTCCTCAGCTAGAAATTCTGAAACTCGTTCGTTGGCAAGAAATTCTTGGTAGGCTTCTAACCCGTGTTCAATCAGCGTATCAACAGCTACCCGATACCATTCCTTGTAGTGAGGCTCAATGTAGTTGTCTGATTTACATTCATCATTCAATGAAGAAAGCATTGATGAGGTCTCCATGCTTGCAAGCATTTGACAAGTGCACGTTCAAATGTCCATTCATGCAGTGACAAGACGTATCTGGTTGTTCGAAAAGAAGGAAACCAGGTCAGTTAGCATTCTGCAATCATATACTTTACGATACATGTCAACTACTTATTTTTACATTTACTTATTTCTATTATCATCAGTTCAAAATAATATACATGTCATAATGACAGTAATAGCACCACAATTCACAGATCTATCACAAAAAGGCTAAAACAGATTTCCTTTTAGAGACTGCTGGCTGATTTTCCTTTCCCGGGTCACTCTACTTTGAGTTTTTCACCTAAGGCCTCTTGCTTCTCTGACATCCAGAAAGCCCATCTTTCTTCACTTTAACATGGGATCAAGCATGGTGGTATCCACTTCTAGAAACCTTTTTGGTCTTAAATAATTTAAACAGAACTAAAATGTAATCAAAGCCTGGCCAGCCATTCATACAAGTCTTTACTGAGTACTTATACTGAACATAATATGCCAGATGAAATATGAAAGCACAAATCACCTACCCTCTAAGAATTTATTAATTAGTTGGAGAGGCAAAACACACACACAAAACAGTTAGCACATTGAACAAAGCACTATACTGCTAAGGACCAAGATGAGTAATGTCTTTATTCAGTGCTTTAAGAATAAAAGCAAGTAAAGATCATTATGGAATAAATGAGTTACAGACAGCTCAGCAGAGGGTGTGGGCCTCAGATGAACTTGCGGCAATGAGTAAGAATGTGACCATCAGGTCAATACACCAAAGTCAATTGCTTTTCTGTACACCAGCAATGATCAGGCGGAAAGAATGAACACTGGCATCCCACACAAGAGTGTTTTACGAGCAAAAGCACAGAATAGCAATGAGTTTGGTACATTCAGGAGTCACCAGAAAACTTGATCTGCTGGACAGCAGGTTCCTTTTACTAAGAGTAAAACCAAAAAACCAAACCCAGTGCCATCGAGTCAATTTCGACTCATAGCAACCCTATAGGACAGAGTAGAACTGCCCCATAGAGTTTCCAAGGCGTGTCTGGGGGATTCGAACTGCTGACCCTTTAGTTAGCAGCTGTAGCACTTAACCACTATGCCACCAGGATTTCCCTTACTAAGACTAGGAGATAAAATTAAATAAACAAGATGGAATCAGGTATGAAGGGACACTAGATATTTTTGTGATGCAGCAAAAGGTACGTATAAAGCGATTAGTCTCACAGCAGCAGAGGGCTGGAGGAGGGTCTTTGCGTGTTCAAAAACCCAATGAAGGAATGAAGGGAATATGCTAAAGACGGTTCAGAGAAAGAACTCCTAAGATTTGGGGACATCACAGCATACAGGTGATGAAGCAATTTAAGACTTCAAAGATAAATAAATTTCTGGTAGAAATTAAAATCTGCCTATCCAAGCTCACCCTCAGTCCCTCATGATGTCCACAAAGTGTTATTCACTCAATCATTCACTCACTCAACCACTGTGTGAGATACTCTACTAGACTTTATCTGTATCAGATAGAAAACAGTCCACTCTTTTGAAGTCATGATCTCCATTGTGTGAATTCGAACAAATTATAACTCTAAGATGTGCTATACAAAACCCAAACCCATTGCTGTCAAGTTGATTCCGACTCATAGTGACCTTACAGCACTGGTAAAATGCTGATTTGATCAAAATAATCTAAAAAATCTTTGCCAGGTACCCTGCCCAATTGTTAAAAATTTTCCACTTAAGTCAGTCTTTCAGGTCTTGGGGTTTGTGATTCAAAATTCAAGTATGATTTGGGAGAGAAACCCAGGAAGCCATTACCATTTATTGACTCCTTAGCCCAAAGTATGTAATGAGAGTCACCAGATAATCATAAAGAGTACCAAGACTTAAAGGAATGGATGATAGGACCAGTAAGTTTTGCTGGGGGGCAAGGAGTCAAAAAGATCCAGCATATACTAGGGCAGAGCTAAGGGGCATAGAAAACAAACGGCATCTCACTTCACTGGAGACAAACCTATCTCCGGGCTTAGAATTGTTACAGAGAAAGTCCCAGGATAGAGAAAGGCTAAAGATTCAACCTAAGAACAAAAACAAAACATGCTCTTTTCTGTCTCCTGAGTCATAACTTGATCCAAGCCTGGGCAACAAGAACTGTCCATGGATACTAGTCCCCACTTTGCTTCACTTGAGTCCTGGAGTAGGAAGCCAATGTGTCTATCTCAAATGTTATTTTGGTGGAGCTTTGCAGAAACATACTCTCACTCTTCCTTGGGCAGAAGGAAGAATGCCAAATTGGTCTGCTAGTGTAAAAGCTATGACACAGAGAGAGAAAAACAATTTTTTTTATTATTATCTAATAACACAAACTTAATCTTTTGACATGCATAGGGATACATGCTGAAATTTTCATAAATCTCTCAATCATTGTATAAGTCCCCATCACCTTCATGCTAATCACATTTAATTTCATTTCAATGGATCTCAACAGAGGTGATTTGCCCCCCTCAGGGGATATTTGGCAATGTCTGGAGATAATTTTCATTGTCATGACAGGTGAGGAGCTATGCTTGTTGCCATTGCTGTTAGTTGCCTTCAAGCCAATATCTAATGTGTAGAGGCCAGAGATGCTGCTAAACATTTTACATTGCACAGGAAAGGCCCCACAACAAAGAATCATCTGACCCACACAGCAGTAGGGCTGAGGTTGAAAAATCTTCAAGGTGCTCACTTCATGTGGCTGATTAACAATCTTTTCAATACTCATGTAAGTTCTGTCTTGCACATAGTACTCATTTTTAACAATGAAATAAAGTTCTTATTTATGTGATCAAAATCAATCCACATGCTTAAATTATACTTTCCTAAGGTTCAGTGAGGTGTAATTTTCATTTGATAATTCCAGCCCATGAAGGTACAAGCACCCAGGGACAACATGAAAACTGTACCTATCATTTGTAATTATTAAAAATGATAGGTAACTACTGGTGTTCATAAAAATTTGAAGTTTTCTGTTTTAAATTTAGCCATTCATTTCCTATAACATGTGATGCTAAAAGCCTGTTACATAATTGGAACTTAACACACAATGTACTTAAAAAATTGTATTAATTTCTGAGCTTTAGCTATGCAAATAATACTCTGCGACTGTAAAAAATTCATTTTGGAACTATGTCTAAACTGAGAAATCATAAAGGGGACAACAAAAGGACTATGAAAGGAAAATGAAACCACAAGGACAGAGATGGAAAGTTAATGAGGAAGAAAAAGAAGTGAAAATGAGAAAAAAGGGAAAACTATAGGACTAATCAAATAGCAAAGCAAGATACAATGCAAAAACCTACAGTACAGAAAAATGCAACAACCATGAGCACTGCAGTGCAGATATTATAAAAAAGAGTTAAGAAATAAGTGCACTTGATAATGCCCTGCTGAAAAAGCTATAGTCTATCCACTGTCTGGAGATGCTCACTTATATAAATAAGAGTTGTTTAAAAGGGATACTTGCGAAGGTACCATCTATAAATAAATTTTAAAAGAGAATAACAAGGTAATGGTGCTTACATCAATGGTATTGTATAAAATAACCAAAAAACCCATTGCTATCAAGTCAATTTCAACTCATAGACAACTGTACAGAACAGAGTAGAAATGCCCCATAGGATTTTCAAGCAGGGGCTGGTGGATTCAAACTGCCAGCCTTCTGGTTAGCAACTGAACTCTTTAAGCACTGTGCCACCAGGGCTTAGTTACAGATTTAATATAGCACTCTCAAGAGCTGAATCACTGAACATTTGAAGGGCTTTATTTGAAGACAAAATTGAATGCATTGACTTTAAATATACGAAAAATGCATTATTTTATTAATGATCATTAACATTTCCTAGAAAGTATATTATTTTCGGAAACTCTGGTGACGTAGTGGTTAAGTGCTACAGTTGCTAACCAAAAGGTTGGCAGTTCGAATCCACCAGGTGCTCCTTGGAAAGTCTACGGGGCAGTTCTACTCTGTCCTATAGGGTCACTCTGAGTCGAAATCGACTCAACAGGAGTGGGTTTTTTTGGTTTTACATTCTTTTCATATACCAGGCAGAGTTGATGAGGAAAACCAAACCCTGCCAAGATGTATAAGCTGGGCAGGCCACTAGGTTCATCCACTATTTAGTGACATATTCCAGAAAAATAGCCTTACAAAGTACGTAATTCCAATTCACATCTCAAAAACATTATAAATTGCATTCAAGATTGAATCTTCAGTATCGTTTGCGGAAAACGGAAATTCCTAATCTTAAATATGTAAATAAAAAGGATATAATAGTAGGCATAAAAGTAGATTTCAATTCATGGGCTACTCTGGAAGACAGCGGGGCCATTTCTTACAAAACTAAATCTGGATTACTATATGATGCAGCCATTGCACTCTTGGGATTTATTCCAGAGAAATGAAAACATGTTCACACAAAAACCCACACATGCATGTTTCATAGCAGCTTTACCTGCAATAGCCCCAAGCTAGAAACAACCCATAGGTCCTTCAACAGATGAATATTAAATAAACAGTGCTGTATCCATACTATGTTGCTGTCAAGTCAATTCTGACTCATGGCGACCCCATGTATGCAGAGTAGAACTGTTTCACAGGATTTTCAAGGCTGTGACTTTTTGGAAGCAGATTGCCAGACCTGTCTTTTAAGGCACCTCTGTGTGGGTTCAAACCGCCAACCTTTCGGCTAGTAGTTAAGCGCGTAACAGTGTGTGCTACCCAGGGACTCTTACATAGCAATAAAACAAACTACTCATACATGCAACTACCTGGATAAATTTCCAGAGAATTTTACTGAGTGGAAAAAAAAAAAAAAATCCCCAAATCCCCATAATTCCATTTATATAACACTCTTGAAATAACAAAATTCCAGCAATGGGAAATAGATTAGTAGTTGCCAGGGTTAGGAATGGTGTGGAGACAGGAAGGATGTGGCTACTGCTATAAAAAGGTAACAAAAGAGATCCCTGTGGTGATGGAAATGGCCTGTATCTTAATTGCATCAATTCCAGTATACAGGTTGTGATAGTGTATTATACTTTTACGAGATACTACATTGGAAGAAACTGTGTAAAGGGTACAAGAAATATCTCTGTATTATTTCTTCCAGCTACAATTACCTCAAAATAAGTAGTTTAATTAAAAAATCATATTGGTAACAATGTCACATGCCTTGGAGAGAAAAAAAGAAATGCATGGCATAGACAATGAGATGGTCTCTAGATTGCGAATGCCAGAGTTCAAACCCTTGTTCCCCAAATATTATGAAGATCTTGGACTAGTAACCTAGTGTCCACACACCTCAGTTTCATCATGTATGGAAAGGATCACAAAAGTATTCACCTCACCAGTCTACTTTAAGGAATAAATGAGGTAATGCACATAACGTGCTTAGCTCTTCACATTATTTGTTGTTGTTGTCATTGTTAGGTGCACCCATATGGTTTTGACTCATAGCGACCGTATATACAATAGAACAAAACACTGCCCAGTCCTGCACTTTCCTCACAGTTGTTTCTATGTTTGAGCCTATTTTTTCAGTCACTGGTCAAACCATCTTCTTGAGAGTCTTCCTCTTTTTCACAGACCCTCTACTTTACCAAGCATGATGTCCTTCTCCTGGAACTGGCCCCTCCTAATAACATGTCCAAAGTATATAAGCTGAGGCGAGAGTCATCATTTTCACACCAACATAATTCCAAGGGGTGCTTGTAGTGACTGTTACTCAATATATTTGCCATCTTGGTCTACACTATAGGAATTTCAGATATCAGATAATAAAAAGGTCCCAAATACATGTTAATGATATTAAACATTCACTATCATTCGGAAATATTTATTAATTCCTATAGAGAAATTCATAAGGAAAACAATAAACAAATTGTTTCCTGAGAGAGCTCATACTCAACAGTCAAATTCCAGAGGAGTACTCTGTGTGTGGTATAAAATGAAGTGAAATTGAGACATACTCATCTTTCACCAACAACTGAATTAGTCCTCAACTGCATTCTGTCATGATATCAGTAGTCCAGATGCTCTGATAAATACAACGGGATCATCCTGATAGAGTTATACGTTATGCCATGCTAAAGTACTCCATTTTGGGCCTGGTCCTCATCAATATGTGTAACAATCATTTGAATGAATCAATAACCATTGAAACAATTTACAGAACTGAATAACAGCATCTGTTAGATCCCCGAATCAATAGTCAAAATGGTCTTAAAGTGGGGAAATAAACCAACATCCACAAGAATAAATACAATTACAATAAATTTAAATATCCGAATTTAGATTAAAAATGAACTACACCAGTATAGGATTGGGCAGGGTTTGGGGCAGACTACACCATGAATAGAAGGCAAATGGGAAAGGTTTGCCCAAAGAGAATACTAAGATACATAAGAATGGTTTTCTTTTATATGAAAACTTGCCATGGGGAAGTGGAAGCATCTTAAGGGCCAAATGACAAGATGCAGGTTCCCCTAGTGGCATAGTGGGTCAGAGCCCTGCTCTAGTATCAGATCACCCAGGATTTGAATTCTGACTCTGACAACTTGTCGTTTCTAAGACCTTGGTAAAGTTTCATGGGTCTAAGCTTCATGTTCCTCACCAGGAAAATGGTTAAAATAAGAGTACTGGCTATAAAGCATTTCTGTAGAAGTTAATATAAAAGCCCTCAACACTATCTGCCACAGAAAGTACTAAAAACTTGTTAGGTAGTAATAATAAGGGAGGAATCACATTGAACATTAAGGTTGTGTAAAGTAGCAACAGAACTTCCTCTTTGTTATTTTCTTATCGAGTTCCCTGTTTCTGTATGTAATCAAGTAGAAGACCTATTTTCGGAAAGATTGCTATAATATGTAACAATCTGGGTTCTTGGGCCCTCTTTACTTCAAAATTCTAAAATGGATATGTATTTTGCCTTCTGAAAAGATCTGTGATACTCACAAACTTGCTAACTTTGCTCGGAGATGGGAGGCGCCTAGAGAAGTGTTTCAAAATTAACTGGTGTGACAGGGAATTGCCTACTAGCCTTCTTCCCAGTTTCTCCAGAGTCAGCCTTCACAGCTCAGCTTTAATTCTTTGAAGTTAAATAAAACACATTAGGCATGCCGTGCTCAAATGCAAAAACAAGAATGTCAAAAGCTGCCTCTAGAGGTTTTAACAACACATGAAAATGCTTATGTTACTATGCTGTGCGGATACAAAGCAGGCTGCAAAATTATATAAGAGCAAAATTATAATGACAGAAAATTCATTGAAACACAAAGGGAAACAACACCAAAGTAAATAAATAAATAACAAAAAATAATAATTATGAAAGGTTGTCTTTGAGGGGTGGTTTCATGGGCGATTTTTTTTTTTTTTTAAGGCTACTTTTCTGTTTCCACCAAATGCTCATCAATGAATATGTATCATTTTGTCATGGTGAAGCATCTAGATAATTATTTTTGATGTCAGAATACCTATCTTACTTCTCATTCATACACTAAATTGACTGTAGTGAGTAATTCGAAACCCTGCACATAAAACAATTTAATACTTCTTACAGAAAGACACACAGGAACAAGTTCAGAATATCTAAAAACTACAGCTATATAGGTACAGGGGCCATAAAGGAAAAAAAAATAAAAATACCTAGATGAGTTTAATTAGGATTTGGTGAGTAGCTCACCGATATACAGTGCCATCTCTACTCTCCCGAGCTAGTATGAGAGGCCCTGCTGAGGGGCTCCCACAGCAACCCCCTAATGTGCTCTCACTTAACACACTTCATTTAAACGAATCATTCTCTGCCCTCTCCACAAGAATATGAGCTCTAAGAAGGCAGAGATTGTGCCTGATTAGCACAATTCTGGATGTTCAGTTAAATAGTAAGTTGGCTTATATTAGTAAGCTAATTTATAATAATAACTTCAGTATGCTTGTTAAATAATAAGCTAATGATATACTGCCAATGACTCAAGAAAATGGAATGACAGTTGATTAATGTATGATAGTCCAGAAAATGCTGATGCGTAAAATAATAATAATAATCATAGTAATACCCATGCAGAATTTTTTAAGATTTAAGCATATATTTATGTTAACTGGAAGTTACTTTTTTGGTCAATATAAAATACTACCTATTTGTAAAGTGCTTTGGAAAAAATACTTGGAAGAGTAATTAGGTACACCCACAGATCTATACGAAAAAAAAAACCACAAACTAATTTCAAATGAGCATTTTGCAAGATGAATGGAGATGTTATCAGGTGTCTTTTGGGGATTCGCCTTAAAATGTGTATTTGGTGGTGTTTATGTTAAAGTCATTCTGCAGGGAATTTCTGAGCATTTAAATTAATCTTAACGAAATGAAATTCTAAGTCTTATACTTTTCAACATAAGTAGTGATATAAGTTAAATGGAAAGCATAACTCATTTTTCTTCTATTTCTACCATCAGCTTTATTATTATATGACCTTATTTCAGAAGGATGAAAGGATTCTTTGGGTGTTTAAATGAATTTTGACTATAGACACTTAACGTAAAATTGGAATAAACTATATATTACAGAGCAAGTTCTCAGAAGTTGAAAAGTCTATATTTTACATTTTGATAAAACAGAGCAATTTGAGGCTTAAATTTATCCAATAAATCCTCCAGATTTGATCCCAGGTTCTGATTTCAAGAATGTATATCTATCTTTCTACTTCACTCAGCTAAGCTCGGCCAGCAGGGCATGAGACTGTTACACTGTTTTAATAAACCAATTTAGGGCAGGAAAACTTGCAACAGGATCTGCTTTTCTTGAGAACTTCAGATCGCTAGGGGAGATCACTTTTAGTACTGGCAGTGGTTAAGAGCTTAGCTGGTAACCAAAAGGTCTGCAGTTTGAATCCTCCAGCTGCTCTTTGGAAGCCCTATGGGGCAGTTCTACTCTGTCCTATAGGGTTGCTTTGAGTAGAAATTGACTCGACAGCAATGGGTTTGGTTTGGTTTTAATGTTAGCGTCAATGGTGTCAGAAAAATCACTGCTGAGATATTCTGAATGCTGGGTTCCAGAAGAACAAATAAAATGCTGTGTAATACTGGAGGCTAAGAATTTTTCTCAAATGCTATCAAAGCTACTTACTTTCCACACATCAGGACTCAGATCTGGGAGCTTAGCTCATCTCTATCTTCACTCTGCTCTTCTCTCTGTCAGTACTATCTCCCCAGGACAATCTCATCTAGTCTTATAGCTGTAAATATCATATAAGCACTGATGGCTCACAAATGCCATCTCCATATTCTACCTCTCCCCTAAGTTCTAGAGGCATATCCAATTGGACATGCCTTCCTTTCTGGACACCTTCCCTCAATGCTTAACATATTGTTTTCTTTACATTAAATCTGCCAAGTGAGTTCCAACATTAGGGTCTTTGCACTAGATATTTCATCTGCCTAGAAGGTCCTTAGGGGCTTGTGTGTTGCTGTGATGCTGGAAGCTTTGCCACTGGTATTCAGATACCAGCAGGGTCACCCATGGAGGAAAGGTTTCAGCTTAACTTCTAGACTAAGACAGACTGGGAAAAAGGACCCAGCTTTCTAGTTCTGAAAAGAATTAGCCAGTAAAAACCCTATGAATAGCAGCAGAACATTGCCTGATACAGTGCTAGAAGATGCGCCCCCCAGGGTTGGAAGGCACTCAAAAGTCAACTGGGGAAGAGCTGCCTCCTCAAAGTAGAGTCGACCTTAATGACATGGATGGCATAAAGCTCTCAGGGCCTTCATTTGCTGATGTAGCACGACTCAAGATGCGAGGAAACAGCTGCAAACATCCACTAATAATTGGAACTAGAATGTACGAAGTATGAATCTAGGAAAATTGGAAATCTTCAAAAATGAAATGGAACGCATAAACATCGATATCCTAAGAATTAGTGAGCTCAAATGGTCTGGTATTGGCCATTTTGAATCAGACAATCGTATAGTCTACCATGTCGGGAATGATGATTTGAAGAGGAATGGTGTTGCATTCATCAACAAAAAAAAAATTTCGAGATCTATCCTGAAGTACAACACTGTCGGTGATAAGATAATATTAAAAAGCCTACAAGGAAGAACAGTTAATACGACTATTATTCAAATTTATGCACCAAACACTAAGGCCAAAGATGAAGAAATTGAAGATTTTATCAGCTTCTGCAGTCTGAAATTGATTGAACATGCAATCAGAATGTATTGATAATTACTGATGATTGGAATGTGAAAGCTGGAAATAAGGATTAGCAGTTGGAAAATATGGCCTTGGTGACAGAAACAATGCCAGAGATCTCACGATAGAATTTTGCAAGGCCAATGACGTCTTCACTGCAAATACCTTTTTTCAGCAACACAAATGGCAACTATACACATGGACCTTGCCAGATGCAATACACAGGAGTCAAATTGACTATATCTATGGAAAACGACGGTGGAAAAGCTCGATACCATCAGTCAGAGCAAGGCCAGGGGTTGGCTGCAGAACAGACAATCAATTGCTCAAATGCAAACTCAAGCGGAAACTGGAGAAAATCAGACCAAGTCCACAAGAGCCAAAATATGACCTTGAGTATATCGCACCTGAATTTAGAGACCATCTCAAGAATAGATTTGAAGCGTTGAACACTAATGACCGAAGATCAGATGAGTTGTGAATGACATCATGGACATCATACAGGAAGAAAGCAAGAGGTCACTGGAAAGACAGGGAAGAAAGAAAAGACCAAGATGGATGTCAGAGGAGACTCTGAAACTTGCTCTCAAATATCGAGCAGCAAAAGCAAAAGGAAGAAATGATGAAGTAAGAGAACTGAACAGAAGATTTCAAAGGGCAGCTAAAGGAGACAAAGTATTAAAATGGCATGTGCAAAGAGCTGGTGATAGGAAACTAAAAGGGAAAAACACACTTGGCATTTCTCAAACTGAAAGAACTGAAGAATAAATTCAAGCATCAAGTTGCAATAGTGAAGGATTCTATAGGGAAAATATTAAACAACGCTGGAAGCATCAAAACAAGATGGAAGAAATGCACAGAGTCATTACACCAAACAGAATTAGTTGACATTCAACCATTTCAGGAGGTAACATATGATCAGGAATCGATGGTACTGAAGGAAGATGTCCAAGCTGCACTGAAGGCACTGGCGAAAAACAAACCCAAAAACCCATTGCCATCGAATCAATTCTGACTCATAGCGACCCTAAAGGACAGAAAAAAACAAGGCTCTAGAAATTGATGGAATATCAATTGAGGTGTTTCAACAAATGGATGCAGTGCTGAAGTGCTCACGCATCAATGCCAAGATATTTGGAAGACAGCTACCTGCCAACTAACTGGAAGAGATCCATATTTATGCCTATTCCCAAGAAAGGCGACCCAACCAAATGCAGAAATTATCAAACAATATCATTAATATCACACACAAGCAAAATTTTGCCGAAGATCATTCAAAAGTGGCTGCAGTAGTATAATGACAGGAAACTGCTAGAAATGCAGGCTGGATTCAGAAGAGAACGTGGTACCAGCAATATCATTGCTAACGTCAGATGGATCCTGGCTGAAAGCAGAGACTACCAGAAGGATGTTTACCTATTTTATTGACTATGCGAAGGCCTTCGTCTGTGTGGATCATTAACAAATTATGGGTAACACTGCAAAGAATGGGAATTCCAGAATACTTAATTGTGCTCATTAGCAACCTGTACATGGATCAAAAGGCAGTTGTTCAAACAGAACAAAGGGATACTGAGTGGTTTAAAGTCAGGAAAGGTGTGCATCAGGGTTGTATTATTTCACCATACCTATTCAGTCTGTATTCTGAGCAAATACTCTGAGAAACTGGACATATGAAGAAGAAAAGGGCATCAGGATTGACGCAAGACTCATTAACAACCTGTGTCACGCAGATGACACAACCTTGCTTGCTGAAAGTGAAGACGACTTGAAGCACTTACTAATGAAGATCAAAGACCACAGCCTTCAGTATGGATTACGCCTCAACATAAAGAAAACAAAAATCCTCACAACTGGACCAATAAACCACATCATGATAAACAGAGAAAAGATGGAAGTTGTCAAGGATTTCATTTTACTTGGATCCACAACCAACACCCATGGAAGCAGCAGCCAAGAAATCAAAAGATGCACTGCATTGGGCAAATCTACTGCAAAGAAACTCTTTAAAGTATTGAAAAGCAAAGACGTCACCTTGAAGACTAAGGTGCGCCCGACCCAAGCCATGGTATTTTCAGTCACATCATATGCATGTGAAAGCTGGACAGTAAATAAGGGTGACCAAAGAAGAACTGACACTTTGAGTTGTGGTGTTGGCGAAGAATACTGAATATACCATAGGCTGCCAAAAGAAGGAACGAATCTGTCTTGGAAGAAGTACAACCAGCATGGCGAGACTTCATCTTACATACTTAAGACGTGTTGTCAGGAGGGATCAGTTCCTGGATAAGGACATCATGCTTGGTAAAGTACAGGGTCAGCGGAAAAGAGGAAGACCCTCAATGAGATGGATTGACACAGTGGCTGCAAAAATGGGCTCAAGCATAACAACAATTGTAAGGATGGCACAAGACCAGGCAGAGTTTCATTCTGTGGTACATATGGTCACTATGAGTTGGAACCGACTCAACAGCACCTCACAACAATGGAATGTTCTTTCTTTTCATTCTTATCTTACTCATATACCACCTCCTTATAGAAGTCTTCCCGACTACCCTTTCTAGAAAGCCCACCCTTTCTGCCACACTTAATTGCATCACCTGGCTTTATTTAACACAGCACTTACCCTTATGTGAAATAACCATGGTTTTTATCTAATTACTTGCTATTGCCTGTATCTCCCTCACTAGAAAGTAAGCTCCACAAAGGCCACTAAGCTGGTGTATTCTAATTTATCAGTGCCCCGTCATATTGGTTGTTAGATATTTTGAGTATCACTGCTGCTTTGGATAAGGTCACCAGCAGCCAGAATTGACCCCAGGGCAACTGGTATTTGTTTGTTTTCTTACATACCAAGTCTTTTGGACCTATGCTCAGTTTTGCCCTGTCTATTCATAAAAGAGAAATAACTAGGGATCTCTCTAACCCCTCGTTTGTTTGCCTTGCCTCTCTTTCTCCTCACTTCTCAAACTCCTGAATACCACAAAAAGTAGAGTCCAGGAGATTGCAACTTTATTTTCAGAATGCTAGTTTAATTTATAACAAAGAAATGATAAATTCAGAAGAGAACACTGCAGGCAGCAAGGGCCCAATGAAGTAAAATGTTGAGTATGTGTCATGTGCACTCTTGTCCTACCTCTTGAGCCTATTTAACACAATAAAGTCACTTTTCTACATGTTGACATTTACAGAAGGACAGGTGTCACAGGAAAACACAAAAAATATGTGCTCCAGCATGAACTATTAAAGTTGTTTCTCAAATATATCTGACAATAGCACTGTTCTTCACCTGTGAAAAACACGGAAGTCTGCAAATAAAATATCTCAAGAAAATGTATCTTGCTTAGGTATGCTGGGAACAGCTAGTAAAGGTAAAAGTATGTTATATATTAGAGGCAAGAAAAACAATCCTGAACCATTAAAAAGTAGAAGTTTAAATACAAGAATAATTTTCTGGAAATTATGTACATTAACACAAGTTTATTTAGTTCAAACGTTTAAAAAAATACAAACTAAATATCAATTTTTTATTTAGCCTGGAAACGCTTTAGTTTCAATTTGGGTAACCAAACCTAACCAAGCTTGTTGCTGTCGATTCAATTCTGACTCAGGGTGACCCTAAAGGACAGAGTAGAACTGTTCCATAGGGTTTCCAAGGCTGTAATCGTCACAGAAGCAGACTGCACATCTTTGTCTCATGGAGGAGCTGGTGGGTTCGAACCGCTGACCTTTCGGTTAGCAGCCCAGTGCTTTAACCACTGTACCACCAGAGCTCCTAATTTGGGTAAAGAGCCATATGAATAATCAGAAAATCTAAAACAATCCCTATGTCCAGCAATTATTTCTTAGTCATTTGCCTTGGGATTCACTTTTAATCAAGCCTGTTTAGATAGCTATATCACAACAGAAATAAGTGTTTCATTTTTTAATTTTTCCCCAGAAATTCCCAACAAAGTCTGACTGGAAAACTCATCCACATTAGTTCATACCTTTTATTCTCTCCTAAAAAGCTTCTTTCTTAGTTCCTCTCGCTTGTTTATAGAACACTTATGCACAGGGATGTTAATAAGTGACAAAGAAAGAATTATTTTTAAATGTGCAAAACGCTATCTGGATTTCCATCAATGGAGTTCCAGGGCTTGTGGATTACATATTAACAGTAACCTAGGTTCCCTGATTTTTATCTTCACAATTTGGCTTAATTTCTCTGATAGTGGGACTAAACTGGGAGATTAATATTAACTGAGACAAAGCTGATGTTTTGAAAGCTCTAGTCATGGGTGCCTAAACCAGACCTGAACAAGAAAACACACCTGGCAGCTCCTTTGTTTCACTTTCATGTGTTCTTAAGGCCTGTGCCTGTGTAAGACTGATTTCAAAGACAGGGCTCCTCTCTCAATCTCTAATTTACGCTTTCCCAAAAGAGATGTGGCTAATATTTTAGGAATTCCTACAGTATATATTCTTAAGTAGAAAGCCTTGGCATTCTTTCCATGATGCTATCATTGATTACGTTATCTAAAATGATTTGTCTTCTCTTTGCTTCAATTTTAATCATCTGCTATACAAATCAAGAAAATTGCTCACACAAAACAAACTGAATTGTTTAGGGGACAATGGCATCACTATGTTGTTATACTGAAAGCATATACTAATTCATTTTTTAACTCGGATAATTAATTACCTAGTCATTTACTAGACACATTCAAACATCTGCTTAGGATGTTCAAAGTCCCCTTCCTCAACTCTCTGGGGAATCATATTTTGGATCTGATGACCTGGGGGAAGTTTACTCCTTTTTCCTTTAAAAGTTCTTGCTCTTCTATATGTAAGACTTCACCTGCTAAATGAGAATAAATCTCCTCTATAAGCAAAATACTGAATTTGAATTAGCTTTAAAACTATATATAAATAACAGGATTCTGAATCTTGGCTTTGAGTAAGCACAGAGGTAACTGATTTCTCAGAGAATAACTCTGAACCTGAATGTACATGAATTGGTCTAGTATTGCACAATTGCTTTTGTAATAAAGCACTTTCTATATTTTCTATGAACTAATGCTTTTTTGCAAGACATTAATAGATACAAAAATTATTGATGCTTGTGTTAATTTTAATTTTCTTTAGTACTATTTTTCTGAGATGTTTTTCATTAAAAGCTCAATTATATATACAAGTGGTCCTCTTAATTCTTCTGACCTTGAAAAGCCTGAATTTTTTTACCTGAGACACTGACACTAAATGCATCATTCCTATGATAAGCCCAGTATTTAATCCATCAATTCACAAATGTTTCAAGTGACTACACAGTGAGGATGTAAGGCTGTCCATAAACCAGTTTCAATAACATTGTTAATCTTCTTACCAGGTTATTTGTACAATTATTTAAATATTTCATTACAGCTCGAGCTTGTTTTATAATTTTTTTGAAAATGGAAACATGAAAGTCCTAATAGAATCAATTCAATGGCAACAAGTTTAGTTTTTTGGTTTAATATTAGTGATAAGATGTATATCTCATAAATTAAATATAATTGAGGCAATACAATATAACATGTAAATCATTGCAGATGTCAAAAGAGGCAAACCTTTAATTTTAATCGAGTGATCAGTGGACATGTGTTTAACTGTGAATGAAAAGAACAAAATTAATCAAAATCTATAAAATGCTAGTATATTTAATATTCAAAGTATAACTGAAAAGTTTATATTTTAGCTATCAGAGAACAGAATTTCCCTCGTGACATATGTTTATTATTTGACTTTCATACAATTGACTTTTATAGATTAAAAAAAAAAAAAAACTATGTACCAAAGTAGAGGACTACACTGACAGAAACGACAGCTAGAAGGAAAAACAAGTAATACTGAAAAACAAACAGAAGAATGGGACAGAAGAAAGAGAGGGGGATAAAAAGAGAAAGGTTGAAAAGGAATAAAAAAAGAGAAAGAAGGGAACTAAAAAGAAGGAAAAGAAGAGTATGAACGGGAAGAGAATATAAAGAAAGAACAGTAGGAAAGGAAGAGAGGGACAAGAAGAGACATAAGGGGGCCAGAGGGAATGAGAAGGGATGAGAAAAATGAAAGGAGGACAAGATGAAAAAGGAAGAGAAGTATTGAGACTGAAATAAGAATCATGGGAGAAAATCTGTCAAAGGTTCCTTCCTCTAAAAACAGCTTTATTTCATCCTTCTCCAGCAAATAATTCAGAAGTTACATGTATTTGAGAAAAATAAAATTTTTTAAAAACATCAGGAAACAGCTGTTGAATGAGTCAAATGAGACTACGTATTTGGAGCGAGGTGCTATTGAGAAATAAAGCTGCCATTGGTGCCTGTATATGTATATTAATGACATCCCACGCAAACTTCCCATGTTGAATGACTGTGTTACAGCCACCGAGGCAGATGATCCCAGTCTTTAGTGCTCTGAAAACTGCCTTGTCTTCCCAAGTAATGCTACAATCAGAGAAGCAACCTGATGTTTAAAAGAGAACTAAAACCTTTCGAAACGAAAACTTGACAAAAATGAGCTTCCTAGTGATACTTTGGGGAGATCTTAGTTAATATTATTTTACAGCACCCTCAGTAAAAAGTGACCATATGGGTACCGTAAAATAATGTTAACTAAGATCTCCCCAGAAGTTTTTGGAAACCCTGGTGGTGTAGTGGTTAAGAGTTAGACTGCTAACCAAGAGGTCGGCAGTTTGAATCCACCAAGTGCTCTTTGGAAACCCTATGGGGCAGTTCTGTTATGCCCTATAGGAACACTATGAGTCAGAATCCACTCAACGGCAACATGTTTGGTCTTGGTTTGGTAGAGAATTTCAGAATTTCACATTAACCCTTCATATTACCAATGAAAAACCTGTAAGGTCAACAGGATTTAAGTACTTGATCCAAAATAATGACAAACCCAGGTCTATCAATATTCACTTTCACAAATGGGTAATGAGTAAGATCTGCTGAGACTTTCAGAGAATACAAAGGAAAATGCTAAGTTGATGGATCTGGTCCATTCATTTCTATATGTATTTATACTTATCATTAGGTCCTTAAACCGTGAGCTTCCTGAGATCTAGAACAATACTGTGTTTCTCTCAGATCCCTAGAGAAGCGCACCCTGCTTGGTATGTAATAGATAGGCAATGAAAATATCCTTAATGAATGGATAGAGTAAAAGAACAGAAAGTTATAACCCTTAGACGTCATCACTGTTTAACTTTTTAAAAAAAACTCCTGCCAGTAACACAAAGATTACATCTGACTCTGTGCCAGTATTCAAGAGAGGTTGACTATTACTACTTCAGCTTCCCCAGACATGAGTAGTCTACAAATTACACAGCTCAACAGATAAATGCCATGCACCTTTAGGGGACATCTGGCCCTACTCCTGAGGACAGTGTGAAAATAAAACTGCGTAGTAATTAGATGTCCCCTGAGGAAAGGTTTCGTATCATTTACGATCATGCAATTCAAGCATTTCCCAACAAGACATGCATAACCAATGGATATCCCTTATATTTGGATCATCTCTCCAACCCAAGGTTCGTCTTCCTCACAGCAGCAGAAAACATCTTTGCTTCCCTACCCCCACAATTTATATATGTTAGGTCCCTAACTCCTGTATATACCTTCCGCCCCAATACCAGGGCCAACTTACCCCCAGTCCATTTCTGCTGCACACATATCCTTTCCACTGGAGCCCACCATTTCCCCAGCTCCTGTCCCAACAGCCACAGCACTCAGCCTGCCAATATCTGCTACTGCAATTCCCCTGGGAAGCCTACTCTACCCTTATTAACTGGCATACTCTACACAGTGCCCACGCCTACTGGCCGGCCTCTACTGGAAGGTTTCGTTTCCCATAATTTCAACCTGAAGGCTCAACACATTTTCTCAGAGAAATATTGGTGGCTTTGATGCTTCGTGGAATTTAGGTGATATCTGCATAAAATTTAACCCACAGAATCCTTAAAGCTGGTCTGTGAAAATAATCATCACTTAGAACTCTGTTTCCATAGGAGGTGGAGAGTAGGGAATATATTCTGATTTTCAAATGATATAGAGGTACCAACAAAACTGTAAAACACATCCCACTTCCAGGTTAGAAACAATTAAATGAACTAGAGTACCTTCAAAATTAACAGTAACATTTTAACACTCTATGAATTGTGAAATACGCTTGGGACACTCACATTTTGCAAGTTACAAAGGGACAGACATGCAAACTTACCTAACTAGATAAACAAGGACAACTTGTAATTGTACAAATAGTTAAATCAAGCTAAGTGGGGCCTTTTCGAAAGGTCTCCTGAACCTGACTTATGTTTTAGAAGAGGCTGGCCTAACAGGAGTCACATTTTCACCACAGGATTCTGCACATGTACAGTACAATCATGTTACTTACATCTTAGAAACTCAGATGTTGTAGAATGTACTGAAATGAGAAACAGGTAGGTGAGATGCTGTAGGGTGAGTAAGTCTTGGTCAAGAAAATACTCAATGAATGAACCTTCACCGTAAGCTATAAGAAGATATGGTAGCAGGAGAGGATATAATAGAACAATAAAAGTATTCAACCTATCTCAAAAGAGTTTGGTCACCTACAGTTAAAGTAATAAACTCAAGACAGCAATCACAGAAGACATCACTGAGTCAGCAACAAAGGTGTGGTTTGTCTCCATCTACGCAATCCCTTTCAGCAATTGTCCAACTGGCAATACTTCCCACAATAAATTCTGAACATCTGCAGTCAACAGCCTGCCACCTTCACAGGCAGGATCTACCCAGCCCTTCAGGCAGGCTCTGCAGGGTGCAGCTTGCACCCTAAATAGGTGTGTACACCATGCGTGCTCCGTGCCCAGGAGCAAGTAGGTGGGATTTGGAATTGGTGTGGGCATGTCTATCTTTCTGGGAACTCTAAGGAGAATGGGAAAAAGGCAAACAGAACAAAGACTCCCTGCTCCATCCTGGTTCACACGATTCTCATTCTTTAGTTATTCTGAATAACCAAAAGGCCCATCTTTCTCTTCCTCCTCCTTTTCATCACTGCTCCCTTCCTGTTGCTAGTCAGCACTGCTTTAGTCACAGCCCTGGGTTTCCCTGGGGCTCTTGTACTGGTTGGGGATGGGAAAAGGGAAGAAGGGAGGTGCCTGCCAGTAACCCAGCTGGATGTCTAGCAAGTGGGGATTTGAAAATGAGCTTTTGGGCATTATGATCTAGCCCTGATTGTGTGCCACCAGCATGCCTTTTTCTCAGTGTTCTGGCCCTCTTAGTTCTCACCCCCAACTTGTATGTCAGAGACCCTATAGCCTCTTCACTCCATACATAGCCAAGATTACTTCCTGTGTTCCTATAACTTCCCAACCTCCTCCCTACAAAGCACTATTGTCTTTTTACAGACTCATGATTCCAGCAAGGGACACATGCATAGTCACTGCCCCCTCATCCACCTGATCCAAGCAAAAATTCTCCTAGCAGGGCACACAGAATAGGCCTAAAGTCTCCGAACACCTTTTTGGGTGCAATTTCCTCTACTACCACTCTCTTCTTAAGGCCACCACAACCTAGACCAGTGGTTTTCAAACTTTGGTGTGTACCTGAGTCACCTGAAAAGCTGACCAACAACAGGAACCCGGGGTGAGGCCGACCCAAGTTTGAAAAGCATGGGTCTCGACCAACTGGGGTCAGAAATGAGATCGTATACAAATTTTAAAAAAGGGGACTTCATGGAGAAAAACTTTGTCTCATTTTAAATTCTACTCCGCACTCAAAATCTCAAGAACCCCCATGACCCTCCGCAGGCTAAGCTCCCCTACACTTTCGCCGTACAACACCCCTCTCGCGCGAGTGCGCGCACGTGCGCGGGCGCACGCACACCCACCCACCCACCCAGCCCCACACAAACACACAAACTACCCGCGCGCGGAAACACACACTTGCCGCGCGCGCAAACACACACACACACCCCTCCTTTCCCACCCTTTACTTCTTCTTCCCAGACCCTCTCCACCCAGTTCCTCTCCCGGGGTCCTTGGCGGACTCGTAGGGAGAGGAAAGTAAATCCAACTTCCTATCCCTCCGGGAACCCGGACCCATCCCGCCCGAGACTTAACCTTCCCAACTCCCAACTTCTCTCCCCTACACGATGATGAAAGAAAGAAAGAGCACAGAACTCAGCACCCCGGCGAATTTCCGATCCCGAGTGCGCTCCCAAGGAAGAGTCCCCTCTCCTCCCCTCCGTCCCGCGCGCCGAAGGTGGGTGCAGCCCGGGGCCCTGTAGCACGCGCCCCCGCGCCTGCCAGCCTCCCGCCCGCCGAGGCCCAGGAGGCGAGCCGGAGCCCCACTTACGACCTGGAGCGTCCCGAGCAGCGGGCTACCTCGCCTGTCGCACCGCGCCCGCCGCCGAAGTTTGCCTCCCAGGAAGCGTCGGGGACGAGGGAGGGGTGGGGGAGTTACCTGCCCAGCGTCAGGTCGGTGGAGGAAACCTCCTTCCCGCCCCGACCGCGCCTCCCTGGGACTAGGGGCAGAGCTTAGTGAGGGCGGGTGTAGAGACCAGTTGAAACAAGTCCGAAATCGTGCTACACCAAACTCCACGCAGCCAAAAAGCGCCTTGGAACCTGCCTGAGCTCAAAAACCCAACCCTCTTCTAGCAAAGTACTGTATATCAAAAAGCTTTTCTTTTCTGCTTGCCCTCGGGGCTACGGGGCAGTTACAAGTACCAGCTTCTAGGCTGGGGCAAGCAGAAACCCGGGAGGACCGCGGTGCTTACCTAGGTTGAAGGGGGTTGACCTCTCGGAACCAAGCTGCGGTCCCATCCCCGACCTTCCCTTAGCTCCAGAAGGCCAAGGGGGCCTCAAGGTGAGAGGAAGGGTTGTACTACCCTGGAGAGTGTAGGGCGAATTCAGTCGACAGTAGATGATTCTAATAGGCAACCAACACGGCAGACCCCTACCTAAGCTTGGAAAGGACCAGGAAGTGAAAGGTGGAAGATAAAAAGTGGTTGTGCATTTATATTCTCACATAAAAGAAGAATTTCAAATATCAAAGATTTGGCGTCGACATTTGACTTTCCTATAGGGTTGAAAAGCTGGTACTTGGTGGGCTACTGTGGAGCAATGCCATGGAAGAGCCATTGTAATTTGGTTTTAACATAAAATAATTACAGCAATTAATAAAATTCATTTTTATTTCCTTGTCTACATCTCAGTAAACCTGTGATGAGTATAATATCTTCTGTAGCCATGTCCTATATGTTCGCTATGAGTCAGAATAGACTCAACGGCAACGGTTTGGTTTTGGGTATTCTGTAGCCACGTAGCCTTCAAAGTTTAGCCACTTACAGCAAATGTTGAAAATGCAGCCTAGTACAGGAAGAAAGAAATTTAGGATAATAATAGGCATATTTTAAGCATTGGGCATGAGATGTATATAATCACAAAATAGAATTGATCCTTAAAAATGACTTTTATGGCTGTTTTGCCCTGTATAGAACACTGAGAAAACTGTTGGGAGTTGAGTTGGACCCTCATTGATGAGATTAAAAGTGATGTATTAGATGCTGAAACAGCATAAAGGTCAAAGGTGCAAAAATAGAAGGAAGCTCCAGGACAGTACAAACTTAGCTTGTAAACCACCCCTGTAACATTTAGTTTCTTTTCTTCAAAAGTATGTAGGGAAGTGTCTTGTTTTACATATGTAACTTCTTCCTTTGGTTCCTGTAATTTCCAAGTCACACATTTTAGCAATTCTGGTCTTCATTTTTGACATGTAGCAGTCTAGCTTAATTCATGTTCTTGGCGTGGTGCTGTTGCCGGCGCCTCTACTCCTGTAATTAATAAGTTTCTTGCCTCTCACTGGTCAAGAATGAACAGGTAAGGCATGGAGAATTTTCCACACAAGCAAAGCTTTATTAAAAGAAGCTTGTAAGTGGAGACGAGGAGGGCCTAGGCAATGTTTACCCTGTCTCCCAGAACAAAGGATTTCCATGTGTTCTGAGGTGGGAAAAGATTTACGTTTATTCATAGTTATAGGCGGGGTCTTCTGAGAGGTGGCCCATCTGGGCGGAGATATGTTAACTATAGTGCACATGCAGAAGCTTTCTAAGATGGCTTCAAGGTGGTTCCTATCCTGGAGGGCTCTGGGATTCATAGCAGGACTTATTATGGGGTGTCACACCTGTACAGTCACCTGTTGCCTGAGCTCGATTCCTCAGCTGTGGCTGCAGCCCCTCACTGCCCCTGGTGGAAGGTCACACAGTGGTCACAGATGGATGTTCTGTGCATGTCCCTGGGGCTGGTTACATCCAGCTGCTTCTGAAAGACAACTTTAAGGAAGTTTCTGGGCTGTTTTCTGATACCCTGCCCCATTGTTCTGGGAAATGGCTTTGTTTCTGCACCCTGGCTCATTTCCTATTACTTTGTTACTTTAATTTGTTTATGTGAATTGCAGATTTGGGGGCCTTTCTGTTCCCTGTCTTAGTGCTTCACTTACCAGTATGTTTCTACAGTTTATGAAAAATAATTCTATGTGTCTCTTAAAGGAGAAGTATTATTTGTGAATATAACTTATTGTGTTAAAAAAAGCAAGTGTATTTAGACAAATTGTATTTTAAAAAAAAAAGCAAGTATTTTTTGACAAAACAAATTAAAACTGGCCCATGAGAAAGTCAAATTGTATTAAAGTATGTACTCATGTATAAATCAAATGAAATCACCAAAAAAGCAGGAAATTTAGTATTAAAAGCAAATAAAAAAGATGAAAATGTAAGTGGAGAGGGAGAAATTATTAACAGTACTTTACTAAGGGCTTTCTATCCTTAGTGTGATGGGAAAATATATAAAATTGACCTCAGCCCTTAAGGAGCCTACAAGCCAGGTGAGGAGAGAAGACATATAACAAAGAAAGGTAACTACTAGTACAAGGCATTGTAAGGTGGAAAAGCCCCATGTGCTTCAAGAGCTAAGAGAAGGGAAAGATGATTAGCTGCTTAGATTATTGGAAAATGCTGACAGAACTTCAAAGAACTGTTGGAATTTGAGTTTGGTCGTAACTGATGAAAAGATTTGACAGAAGAATAAAACTGACATATAACTAGATGTTGAAACAGCAGAGCAAAAGAGGTAAGAAAGTAAAAGCAAGTTCCAGGACAATACAAGTGCCAGATTTGCCCCAGGGCATGATTGTGGTAGAAGGTAAACTGAGAAAAAAAGTTTGGAGTAATTTTCTTATCTTCAGAATGATGGGAATATTTACAATCTCGGATTGCTGTGAGAATTATGAATTAGAAATAAACTCACTAAAAAACCCAATAGTTTATGTAAAACACTTATGGTAGCATTCCACACATGGTCAGCCCTTAATAATTGGTGGCAATTATTATACTAGGGGTCAGATTGTGAAGAACCATGATTACAAGCTGGAGAATACACAGTTGTGTCTATTAAGGGGTGATATGAAGACTAATCTAGCAGTTGGTGCCCTTCCATATGAATTCTAGGCAGTTAGAAAAAGTAGGAAGGCCCAGCTGTGGTGAAAAAAGGGTGACCATGGTGGGAGTAGAGAAAAAGGAAAGAAGGAAATCAATTTGAGATCCAATGAGACTGAAAATCAAGAGGATTTGGAGTCAGATTGGATGTGGAAGGGAACTAAATAAGAAATAACTGGGTTTTGAAGCAATAGAAGTCATCAGTGGAGGGGAGGAAAGAAACATATGGCTAAGTATCCAAAAAGTAGTAAAAGACAGGAACAGAGTCAAGTGAAAGGTGGTTTTCCAGATATTGGACCACTCCAGAAAAAAGACCAACCCACTACTGTCGAGTTGATTCCGACTCATAGTGACCCTATTGGACAGAGTACGACTACCTCATAGGATTTCCCAGGAGCTGCTGGTGGATTTGAATTGCTGATCTTTTGGTTATCAGCCAAACACTTAACCACTGTGCCACCAGGGAAGGAAGCAGCAGAGGCTGGAAAGAATAGGTGGATAAGAAGAAAGGTCTAGAGGGGATGCGAAGAGAGATATAGTACCACAACTTTCAATCTGAAATCTGTGCCTAATACATTCCCAACTCTGTTCTTTTAAACAGATTATATTGAAGAAAGGAACTAAAACTAGAATTTTAAAATTAATAGTCAAAAAGTAATAACAGGAAGAGTGAAAAGATTGCGCTCATGATTAAGAAGCTCCCAAGATGGAAGTTTTTGCTTAGGGCACATTGAGTTTATGTTAATTGTGGAATGATTTGGAAAAGGACAGCAAAAATGTTTGCACAACTTGAAGAATGTAATCAATGTTACTGAACTGTACATGTAGAAATCGCTGCTATGGTGTATGTTTTGTTATATATTTTTTACTACGATAAATTTTTTTTTTAAATCCCTTAAATGAAAAAAAAAAAAGTCCCAACATAATATTTATTGATATAACAAACCAATCTGCATTATATCTTTACCTATAGTACAGAGTTTAGGCTAAAGTCTAAAAAAAGCCTAGTGGAAATATTAAATTACATTCAGCGTATCTTTATTGAACTCCCACATTTATTTCAAGTGCAGAAAGGGATTCAAAAGCAGTCATCATGTGTTCTTTCCCCTGTTTTCAAAGTACTTAAATTCTAATTGAGAAGAAAAATATTTAAATATGAAATAGGACAATACAGATTATAATGAAAGATAAGCACAAAAATAGTGATTAAAATAAAAGAGATACAGAAATTATAGGAAAGGGAAAGCAACTAAAACTTATTAGAAAAGAAATTAATTTATATGCTGGGTGATTATTTTTTTAGTTGTCTGTTTTGTTTTAATAAAAAACAGAAGTGTTCCTTCAAAAATTCTTATAAATGATACTCCACTGGTCTCACCCCTTCGGGAGCGAGGAACAATAAAGAAAACTAAAGATATAAGGGAAAGATTAGTCCAAAGGACTAACAGACCACATCTACACAGCCTCTACCAGTACAACTAGATGGTGCCCAGATACTACCACCGGCTGCTCTGACAGGGATCATAATAGAGGATCCCGGACAGAGCTGGAGAAAAACGTAGAAAAAAATTCTAACTCAAAAAGAAAGATGAGACTTGCTGGCCTGATGGAGACTGGAGAAACCCTGAGAGTACAGCCCCCAGACACCCTCACAACTCAGTAATGAAATCACTCCTGAGGTTCACCCTTCAGCCAAAGATTGGACAGGCCCATAAAACAAAATGAGACTAAAGGGGCAAAACAGCCCAGGGTCAAGGACTAGAGTTCAGGAGGGGACAGGAAAGCTGGTAACAGGGAACCCAAGGTTGAGAAGGGAGAGTGTTGACATACCGTGGGGTTGGCAACCAAGGTCATAAAACAATATGTGTACTATTTAATGAAAAACTAGTTCTGTAAACCTTCATCGAAAGTACAATTAAAAAAAAAATTCCTAGAAATGTGGTAAGTAGCTACTCCAATTGTTTACCAGTCTCAGCCATTATTTGAAGACGAAAAGAACACTGAGCTTCTAACTTTAGAATACCTACAAACAAAAAAACAAACCCCAGTGCCGTTGAGTCAATTCCGACTCATAGCGACCCTATAGGTCAGAGTAGAACTGCCCCATAGAGTTTCCAAGGAGCGCCTGGCGGATTCAAACTGCCAACCCTTTGATTAGCAGCCATAGCACTTAACCACTAAGCCACCAGGGTTTCCTAACTTTAGAATAAAAAAATAGATGTATTTTAATACATTATAAGGCAATGGCTTTCAAGCAGATAAAGCTATTAACAGAATATTATGTCCAAAAATTTAAAAATCAGATATGCCTATCAAAACCATTTTTCCTCAAGTATTTTGGGGAAGTTAAAAAGTAGAATTGCTACTGGTGTTGGCAAAACCTTCTGCTGCATGAATCATTATATTAGCTTAACAGGCAAATGACAGTCCATGTAAGACTACTGTGAAAATTATTGAAATGAACTTCATAATCATTTCATATATCTGCCACATTTAAATTGTTACATAAATTATTATGTGCCATTAATTCAACAAATGTTTATTGAGAGTTTATTACGGGAAAGACATCGTGCCAGGCATTGACTGGGGCAGTAGATGCAAATAGCAATAAGGCGAGGTAGATAAATTAACTGGGGCTCCTCTCTGTTTAGCTAAATCCTTGACTTGCGTGTGTATGTGAATGTTCACATGTGTGTAAAGATGAAATAACTTAATACCAAAGTAATGGTATAAGCATTTGCGAAAAGAGGTGTGGAAACAAATATAATTAAATAGCAGTAGGTAAGTATGTAGATTAAGATTTTTTTTTCCGGGTGTTAGTAACTCACTAAGTTACTTTAGAAGGAAAAGACAAACACATTATGGTACTTTACTCTTCCTCCATTCTCAAAATTATGGTGCAGTTATTTTTTTTAATCTGCAAATATCTGTAAGAGATCTATTAATTGTAACAAATTATATTAGGGATTGGGGTAAAGGAAATAAAAAGCCTAAATTAGAACAGCAGAAAAATCAGTTTGTTTAAGTAAAAAAAAAAAAAAACCTCATTAGGTCCTATCCTCCCATGGATGCTTTTCCTCTTTTCTATCTCTTGGATTCTTCACAATAGGCATAAGTAACTTTAAAAGTCTTGCTGGTATGTACTGATAAAATGCATAATCATGCAGTTAGGTGGAAAGGATAGAACATACATACAGTGACACCAATAAAAGGTATTTAATTATATGCTGATTATTTTAGTTATTGAATTAAAAATATCTTTTCAAATATTTAACCTGACTTCTGAAAAGTCATTAGCTATTTATCATTGTTATGAATAAACTAAAATAGCTATCCTCAAAGATATTTTATAATAATAATATGTAATAGTCATTATCACCAATATTATAAACAAAATCACAAATATCCATTGCTATCCCTGCCTGTGAACTTGTTGTATGAACCATGTAAAATTACGTAGTAATCATTCCCAGTATCCTTAGAGTCACTCAACCTGGACTGAAATTCACAGAGGTCGGCCAAGGTTGGGAAGCAACTGGTATATTTGGTAAATAAAAAAGAAAGCAGGAAATAAAGAGGAGCAGTAAATAGCCAATTCCCGACATTTCTAGAAGGCCTAATTTGGGAGTGTTGTACAATTCTGTATTGCTGTCTCCCAGATATATAGTGTTTAGTGTCACCTTCTGCCTTTTTTTACCTCTGCTTAGTGGATAGTAGTCCCTGGGTGGCAAAAATGGTTAAGCCTTGGACTACTACCTGAAAGGTTGGTGGTTCAAACACAACCAGAGGCACCTCAAAGGACGAGCCTGGTGATCTGCTTCCAAGAGGTCGCAGCCTTGAAAACCCTATGGAGAGCAGCTCTACTCTGCATATATGGGGTCACTATTTTTTTAGTTTTTATGAGTTAGACAAAAACACCAGCTCAGTGGATCACCCAGCTGTGATGCCCCCTAGCTCCTTTCTGAAGAATAGTTGTCAGTCAAGGCACATCTCCAGTTCCACATTGTCTAATTCCAGCTTTGACTAGTATGGACTCCTTCTTAAAATGCATAGGCCTCAATCCCTTAACCACTTTTCTGCCAAAAATATGTGACCTTATGACAGCGATTCTGTTGTTTATGTGAGCTGTTATTAAAGCCTTCTGGTTTAATTTAACCTCCCCAGTGTCCTGTCTTCCAATCAGATCAGTGGTTCTCAGTGAAAGTGGTGCCAGTCCATACGGGGTATTTGGAAAATGTTTCTATGATCACTGGCTGTATTGGCATCTTGTGGGCAGTGCCTGGGATGACATATGTCCTGTGATATATCTTACAAAATGGAAAATTATTCCATGTCTTGTGCAAATATCAACAGTCTTGTCAGACATAATGAATGTGAAATATCCATTTACAATTACCTGAGACTAGAACTTCTCTCTATTTTATACACAAATTTAAGATATTTTTGTCTAGTTTTAACTGCACTGAATTCCAGGAATCCAATTACATCATGTTCGATAGAGTAGTCAATGAAAAAGAGGAAGACCTTCAATGAGACGGATTGACATGGTGGCTGCAACGATGGGCTCAAGCATAACAACGATTGTGAGGATGGTGCAGGACCATACAGTGTTTTGTTCTGTTGTACATTGGGTTGCCATGAGTTGGAACTGACCAATGGCACTTAACAGCGACAATCTATTTTGCTTAGTTTAGACATTTGCTAATAATTATTCACCGTTTTGTAAAGCATAGCACTGCTGTGGAGTTACCAGTGAATACACTGGTCTCCATGTGCACTGCAAAGTGCAAGCATCTGATGACTTCTTCATGTCTTCTGGTATAGGCGTGCATTAATATTTATAGACTAAAACACAGTATTTTTATATGCATTGCTTTTGCTATTATTCCAATTAGGGCATGACATTAATTTTTAAAACTATATGTGTAGGTTAAGTTATATTATCAATAAATTTCATTTGGTTTCAGTTTAATAAGTGACATTATAAAATATTTGATAAAAACAAGGAAGAGATATAACACCAAAACCATTTCCCATGTATAAAAATACTGATAATTGGACTTTATTAAAATTATAACTTAAGCTCAGCAAAAGATGCTGTTAAGAGCATGAAATGCCAAGCTGCAGATTGGGAAAATACATTTGCAAAACACCTATCTGAAAAAGGACCTATATCCAAAATATACAGAAAACTTTTAAAATTCAACAATAAATAATGAAACAATCAATTAAAAAGTGGCAAAAGATCTGAACAGACACCTCACCAAAGAAGATATTCAGATGGCAAATAAGCTTAAAGACATGTGCTCAACATATGCCTTAAAAAAAACCCGGTGGCGTCGAGTCGATTCCGACTTGTAGCGACCCTATAGGATGGAGTAGAACTGCCCCATAGAGTTTCCAAGGAGCACCTAGCATATTTGAACTACCAGCCCTTTGGTTAGCAGCCATAGCACTTAACCACTACGCCACCAGGGTTTCCACATACGTCTTTAGGGAACTGCAAGTTAAAACCATAATAAGATACCGCTACACACCTATGTGTTGTTATTAGCTGTCAGTTTGGCCCCCGACTCATTGTGATCCCATGCACAAAGAAACAAAATGCTACCTTGTGCTGCACTATCCCTATGACTGGTTGGGGATCCAACTATTGCGATCCATAGGGTTTTGATTGGCTGATTTTCAGAAGTAGATCACCAGGCCTTTGTTCCTAGTCTGTTCTAGTCTAGAAACTCTGTTGAAACCTGTTTAGCATCATAGCAGTACGCAAGCCTCCACTGACAGCTGGGTGGGGGCTGCACAGACGGTGTTTTGGCCAGGAATCGAACCAGGTCTCTGGCACAAAAAAAAAAAATTGCTGTCAAGTCAATTCTGACTCATAGCAACCCTATAGGACAGGGTAGAACTGCCCCATAGAGCTTCCAAGGAGTGCCTGGTAGATTTGAACTGCCGACCTTTTGGTTAGCAGCCGTAGCTCTTTAGCCACTATGCCACCAGGGTTTCCAGGTCTCTGACACAGAAGGCGAAAATTCTATTACTGAGCCACCAATGCCCCTACTAGAATGGCTAAAATCCAAAACACTGTCAACATCAAATGGTGACAAGGATGTGAAGCAATAGAAACTCATTCAGTGCTGGTGGGAGTGCAAAATGGTACAGCCAGTTTGGGAGACAGTTTGGCAGTTTCTTACAAAGCTAATCTTGGTCTTACCATATGATCCCACAATCACACTCCCAGGTGTTTAGCCCGATGAGATGAAAACTTATGTTCACACAGAAACTTGCACATGGATATTTATAGTACCCCTATCAGGCGAAAACTTCATTTTGGAGAGTTAATCTGAAGCCTCAGCTACTGTCTTTCGAACAAAGGTTAACTAACAGAATGGGATTTTTCCACTTATAAAATAAGACTGTTTCTGTCTGAATTCACCTTGCAGGTCATCTTGCCTTTGATGTCTGAAATAGGTGTGGAATGTCTGTAGTAATGCTAACCAGAGTAATACCAGACTTTTGTATGATAATTGCAGGTTTTCTGAGCTACTCAACAACTCTTTGAGGTTGGTTAGTATTGTAATTATGTCAGATTTAGGGGTATGGATATGGAGACACAGAACCTTAAGAAGGGGTCATGACAAATACAGAATAAAACCAGGATTTAAATTTAAATCAACTGGTTCTAAAATTTCGTTCAGTAAGTATAGGTAATGGTATTGGATTTCAAGCTGTATTCCATCTAGGTTTCTATTTGCTTCTCATTACTGCTCGTTCCACATGCTCTAATGTGATACAGTAACAAATAGCAATGCAATCTGACTGTATACATTATCCTAAATATTTTTGTATGATTTTTCCTTTGGTTAAACACTCTCTTATTTTTTCCAACTAATAAGCATAGAGAAGGTGGATTTTAAGTTGCTTACATTTGCAAGCAGAACTGGAACCTCTGGGAACATCTGTTTAAATGAAGCTTAAAAAAAACAGACCATTGCTGTCGAGTTGATTCCGACTCATAGTGACCTTATAGAATAGAGTAGAACTGTCCCATAAGGTTTCCAAGGCGCAGCTGGTGGATTTGAGCTGCCGACCTTTTGAGTAGCAGCCAAACACGTAACCATGGTACCGCCAGGGCTCCCAATGAAGTTTATTTAAAATAAGCCCTGTCTAACCTCACCTGAGAACTATATATTTGATTGGGACGCAGGGACTGGGGGAGGCAGAAGAGTGTACCATGTAGAAGCATGTCTATTTGTGCTTTAAATATTAATAATTTCACTCTGATGTTTAGAGCCATGATTAGAAGGTAAGTTTTTACATTGGAGGCTTGATATTGAGAAATGTAGGTGTGGGATCCTGTGAAGTTCATGGTCTCTTCCATTTATCCTTTTGAACACTGCGTAGACTCTCAATTCTTGGAAGGAGAAGAGGAAATGTCAGCTATAGAGATAATAAAGAGAAAAAACAGGGAGTATGAAACCATTGTTTTAGAAGAGTTAAAAAGAGGGTGGTCTCATTTATAATGCCCTATGAATTCATTCACTTAGGTCATCCCCCTCATTCACTCTGAATATATTTATTGAGCACCTACTATGCATTCTGGACACTAGGGTACAAAGGTAAACAGAAACAGACAGATACTGTTCTCTGGCAACAAATAGAAGTTCTCTGAGAATCTAAAAGGGTTGAGCTTTTGTCTGAATAAATCTAAAATTAATGATGGTTTTTAGGAAGTAAAAAAAAAAAAAAAAATACAAGAAAGCTTATAAACCTAGAATGGACCTGGTCTGAGAAGCCAGGGAAGCTTTCCTGCAAAAGGGAGGGTTGAGTTGAAATCTGAAGGTTGAGTCCATAGTAGATTTTTTTTTCTTAAATGTACAAGGATGTTTACTGCAACATTGTACATAGTATTAAAAAATAATCTAGAAATAAAATTCTAATCAATAGGGGAATGTCACATATGTTGTAGCTGTTGTTAGATACTGTCGAACTGGTTCCAACTCATAGCAACCCCACGTCCAACAGAAAGAAACACTACCGGGTCCTGCGCCATCCTCACAATCTTTGTTATGCTTGAGCTTGTTATATATGTCACATATATAATGGAGTACATCCTCATAATGGAATATTATTCACCCATTAATCAATTACAGCTCTGCCTTTTGACGTGGAGGGATATCCATGAATTACTGTTGAGTGAGAAAAGCAACATATTGAAAGAAAAGAGCAGGAATAATTCCACAGAGGGGTTTTATCCAAGGAAAGGGGATGAAGTGATTGCAAAGCAGCTCCAAGCAGCTTCTAACGCACTGGTCATTTCCTATTTCTTAATCCATGGGGTAGGAACACCATCGGTGTTTGCTACAGCACTCTTTTTTGTTTTGTTTTTATAGCTGAATACTATTCCACTGTATGAACTTGCCACAGTTTATTTATCCATTTACCAGTGAAGAACATCCTGGTTGCTTCTAATTTTTGGCAATTGCACAATCTGTGGACTACAGGAAGGCATTTGCCTCAAATTAAGCCAATCAGATGTTCTTATTGAATTTAGAGACTTCGGCAAGTATCTGAAACTATAAAATCAAAATGTGTGGAGATGACATATTTAGTCATGTAGACAGAGAAGAAAAGTGGTTTGCAAAGAGAGGGAGGACACAAAGGTCCAGGGAGAAGCAGAGATAAAAGAGGAAACTTGAGTTCTAATTGCTTTTCACTTCCTGGGTTTGGGTTCTGTTGGGGGTTTAAATGTAATCCTGTCCTCAGGCTCTGGGAAATACCCATTCATCCTGGTAACACGTTTAGCTGGTTTCTGTTGCTTGAGATCTAGAAATTTCTAACTAATAATCTATTTCAGTATCTAGTGAAGAACTGAGAATAACAGATGCTCAGAGAATGTAGAGCTGGCAAAGCCAAGTAAGGGGAGATAAATTGGCAGCCAATACCACGTCAACATAATGAAGTATTTAATTAAGCTCTTATCTGTTGACTCCTGAGACTTAGGCAGAGGGCTCACTAAGAATGAAACTTTACTGGACATGATAATTAATGGCAGCATATGAGAGAGTGTTGTTTACACCTTGAGATTTTTAGTTTTAGCACAGGACTGGCTATAGTCCTGAGCTTACCTGCAATCGTATAAAGAAAAGAAGGGTGGAGTTGTGGGGGAAGGCACAATGCTTTGGGGACACTGAGCTTCTGTTAAGGGTGATAAAAAGAATTGGGAATTGTTAATTGTGATGGCTGAACAACAGGATCGATATAATTAATGTTACCGAATTGTATACGTGAGGATTGTAGAAATGGTGTTTTGTTATCTATGTATTTGCCACAATAAAAAAAAGAAGTACACTGATTTGAAATATTTGAGGTCCACGCAAAAAGAGTAATCATGAATGGATGAATGGTAGTAGGTGGATTGGCTTGGTACTGTGGATAGGATTGATGCACGGGCTGAAAAATTATAGAATCCTAATATTTGGTGTGTATCCACCACCCCCCTGATGACTTTAATGTAGTCCTCTAACATTATTTTCCAAAAGTAATGCCCTCTGCATTTCATTGTCAGGTTCGTTCTATAACTACATTATCAGGAGGAAGGGGCAGGAGCAGGACAAGGTCAGGGTAAGAAACACTCCTTCCTCAGTCCATTGTTCCCCATCCATGCCATGTGGTCGAGATCAATCAGCAGAGAAAAATGAGGATGGTTGTGCACTGGTGATAGCTCATCCTCTTCAGCAGCAGAGCTTGCATGGTAAAACAGGGTTGAGAGTGCCCTGACAGACAGTCTTACGGAAAAGCGTTTTTAATAAACCAGCTTCCCAAGATGAAGTCAAAAGGCAACCCATGAGGTTTAGGACAGTGTGAAACCCTGACAAACATGACCCATGATGACAAATAGTGTGGGGAGTGTTAGCCACCAGGATCATTCAAATATTACTAGGAATTAAGTGGTGTTTGCATACCAATATGGGTGGCATGTACACACCTGCACACACAAAGCACTCTTCCTCATGCTCATCTGGGTGGTGGCCTCGAATGGCACTGAAGAAGGAAAATATTAAGAATTATTTCATTAAAGATTCATCCTGTTTTCCCTCTACTACTGCTTATCGGATGTGTTGGCTGTAGTTAAATTTACCACTTTAAGTTACCGTGTATGAAGCGGTAAGGATCTACACCTGAGCATACTGGGAATAAAGACGAGAAGGCATGAGCTTCATTCAAGGAAAATTTATCTGGACTAAAATGGGCTTCATTTGTTTTTGTCTGAACAACATTTCTTTCTTTGGAAGGCCATATTTTCTCTATTCCTTTTGGATCTAATGGGGCTGGGAACTACATTACCTCATCACTCTATCCACAACACATGACTTAGTCTTCTTCATCTTACTTAAAAAAGTAATGGGCCAGGATGCTCAAATTATCCAAATAGGGCCAATCATATGTTTGTGGAACTGAGATTCCAACATTATTAATAACAATTGTGTTTTGTTTTTAATTACAAAATATCTCAGCCACACAAAAATGTTTAAGGAATAATATAACAAGATTCATGTAACCACCAACTAAGGAATCGACAGCAGTGGGTTTGGTTTTTTGTTTTTATACCAAAAAGAATTGGTTGATGTTCAATCATTTCAGAAGGTAGAATATGATAAAAAACTGATGGTACTGAAGGAAGAAGTCCAAGCTGCATTGAAGGCATCGGCAAAAAACAAGGATCGGGAAATTGACAGAATACCAATTGAGATGCTTCAGCAAACGGATACAGCACCAGCAGTACTCACTCATCTAATGCAAAGAAATTTGGAAGACAGCTACCTCGCCAACTGACTGGAAGAGATACATATTTATGCCTATTCTAAAGAAAGGTGATTGAGCAAAATGAATTATCGAATAATATCATTAATATCACATACAAGAAAATTTTAATGAAGATCATTCAACAGCAGTTACAGCAGTAACTGCCAGAAATTCCAGCTGGATTCAGAAGTGGACATGGAACCAGGGATATCATTGCTGATGACAGATGGATCCTGGCTGAAAGCAGAGAATACCAAAAAGATGTTTACCTGTGTTTTGTTGGCTACGCAAAGGTATTCGACTATGTGGATCATAACAAATTATGGATATAACATGGCAAAGAATGGGAATTCCAGAACACTTGGTTGCACTCATGAGAAACCTGAACGTAGATAAAGAGGCAGTTGTTCAAACAGAGCAAGGGGATACTGCATGGTGTAAAGTCAGAAAAGGTGTGCATCGGGGTTGTATCATTTCACCATACCTATTCAATCTGTATGCTGAGCAAATAATCTGAGAAGCTAGGCTATATGAAGAGGAACAGGGCATCAGGATTGGAGGAAGACTCATTAACAACCTGCGTTATGCAGATGACACAACCTTGCTTGCTGAAAATGAAGACGACTTGAAGAGCTTTCTGATAAATATCAAACACTACAGCCTTCAGTATGGATTACAACTCAATATAAAGAAAACAAAAATCCTCACACCTAGACCTATAAACAACATCATGATAAAGAGAGAAAAGATTGAAGTTGTCAAAGATTTCATGTTACTTGGGTTCACAATCAACGACCATAGAAGCAGCAGTCAGGAAATCAAACGATGTATTGCTCTGGGCAAATCTGCTGCAAAAGACCACTTTAAAGTATTAAAAAGCAAAGATGTCACCTTGAAGACTAAGGCAGGTCTGATCCAAACCATGGTGTTTCAATCGCTTCATATGCATGCAAAAGCCGGGCAATGAGTAAGGAAGAAGAAAGAAGAATTGATGCCTTTGAATTATGGTGTTGGCAATGAATATTGAATATACCATGTACTGCCAAAAGAATAAATAAAATCTGTCTTGGAAGAGCTACATCCAGAATGCTCCTTAGCAGCAAGGATGGTGAGACTTTGTCTCAAGTACTTTGGACATGTTATCAGGAGGGATCAGTCCCTGGAGAAGGACATTGTGCTTAGTAAAGTAGAGGGTCAGAGAAAAAGAGGAAGACCCTCAGTGGGAGGGATTAACACAGTGACTGAAACAATGCGCTCAAACATAGCAATGATTGTGAGGATGGCGCAGGGCCAGGCAGTGTTTCATTCTGTTGTACATAGGGTCGCTATGAGTCAGATCTGAATGTAGGGCACCTAACAACAACAACAACAATACAGTTAATGTTCCTGTATTCTTCACCACAACCTCATTCTCCTGTATATATCCCTAAACAATATTTACAATTTTTTTGTAGAGCTCAAAACTGTATCAATATATCATGCTATAATATGAGCAGTTAGAAACTCTTTCTTCTGAGAATGTTAAACTGGGGTGAGGTAGCCTGGAGTGTTGGCCTCTAATCTTTCCTATCCACAAGAAGGAATGCTGTGTAAAGGAGGAAGAAACGAGGCCAACTAATGAACGAGCTTAGAGAGAGAGAGAGAAGAAATGTTCCTAAATTGGATCTTAGACGCCGCCAAGCTAAAAGACCATCAAATCAATTCACATTTCAATCTTAATCTCGTTTGAGTGGGGTTTTGTCATTTGCAACCCAAATACATAAATTGATATCTTGAAAAAGAGTACTGCAGGTAATAAAATTATAAAATGGGGAATTGTCTGAAACCAGAAGTCATTGTGAGCAGTGATTATATCTCCATCTCTAGAGAGCACGTTGGAAGTCCTTGATACATCTCTAATGTACCCCAGAATTCAGACCCTGTGCCTTCCTTGGGTGGAACTTTAGGGGACCTGCGAGAAATAGATGAGAATGTGGCAAAGGTCGGCTACTGTCAGCAGCCTCCAGTAAGATATTGCAAGAAAGGGACAAGCGTAGATCCCAAGATAGATATTTGAAAGCAGAAAGGGGACAGCCTTTATCTTTGTTAATAAAGCAAAACACAGCAATCGAAGATGGCTGAGGATCAGAAAATCAGTGCCTTGTGATAAAAAAAAAAAAGTTATTTACTCCAATGCAAAAGTTAGAGCAAGCAAAAGCAGGGTGGAGGGAAAATAAGATTGGTACCAACATTAATAACAACTAATGTAATTTAAGACATAACTTGTCTTCCAAACATCTCCTATTGTTTTGTTCCAGACTAAAAGAGGCCGTATTCTTTCTCTGGGCAATGTAAGGCACTGTCTATGGGGGTATAGTGGGACAGGACACAGTTGGGCTTGCTCTTGCCACCTTCACCTGCAGGCTTAGTGGAAACCATTATGCAGTTGCCTAGAGAGATTGCAAGGACACTAAGGACAATTATTGAAATAAATATGGATGAGACTAAGATTCAATGCTCCTGGAGATTTCTAATGCCGATTATTAGCCTATTTATTTCAGAAATAAATGAGCTAACAAATGAGTAAGGATTTTAGAAAAGTTAATTGTCAGAAACCTTCAAGCCTGCGAAACAGAAGTCTAGTGTTGCTCAACCATTAATTCAACACTCAGGTCGTTATAACCGTATCTATAGAAAGTGGGCCAACTAAGTGGTTACAGTACCTAGAGAAAGACCCCGTGCTCCTCTCAGACATGGTCATAAAGAAAAATGGGTCTCAGCAATCCTCTTAGCAGTCAGAGCAGAGGGAGGTAGATGAATGATCTAGAATTCACTCCATGACCAAGACAGGTGGCCTTGTTCTCACCTGTCCTACAAGATAGGATTTATGCTAAGGTTCAGTGACAGCTATTTGTTATTTCTCCTTCTCATCTTTTTGCGAATGGCAGGTTTATTGCAATTATCTTTTTTCTCCCTATCTTCATTATGGATTGTGAGTGTTATGGTGGCTAAATGCATCATGGAGAACCACACCTGGACCAGATCAAGGGAAATACACACCAGGAGATATGGTATCTAGGTAAAATATTAGTGACATGGATCTGTTTCCCTTTGGATAGGGATTGAGTACATATTCAGTGGTATTTGTGATTATTATAGCAAGTTATATGGAGATATTTAATAATTGGTCATGAAGTAGATGCTGGGAAGCCATGATTGGAATATGGCATTGGGTGGGAAAATATTTTATCACCACTTTCTACCTTTGGGGAACCATCCTTTCCTCATTCATGTGGCTCCAATGGGCCTACCAGTCATAGCACCTGTCCCTATGCTCATCTATATATGCCAGCCTTAGAGGTAAACACACAGCACAGGCCTGACCAGATATAGAACTCCATTTTTATTAAATAGAACAATTGCTCTTGCATGGGCTCATGACCAGAACAAGATCAATCACCATCAAAGTCCTTCTCTGGAACATATATATAGATAGTAGAGAGAAAACTGGGGTATGCACAGTGAATTTACTTGTGACCCATTTTCCCCAGACCCATGGAAATGGTCCTTCTGAGGCAGAGAATATTAAGGACACACACAGAGGGAAGCAATGGCGGTAGAGATACATCTGAATCTAGTTGAACCTGAATCTAGAACTACCTTGGGGCTTTTCACTTATATGATTTAATAACTTTTCCTTTCCATTTTCAGTTAGTTTGAGTTAAGTTCTGTCACTGCATCCTAGACAGTCCTCCCTGGTACCTGCTCTATGGCATACCTCTGAATTCAGTAATTACTTCAGGTTTTTACCAGTTATGGAAGAGTTGAGTTTTTTCGTTGTTACCCATCTGTTAGTTGTAGCGTGGAAGGAAGATGGTTGGACATATGGAAAGACAGATATATATACATGCTGAGAAATCAAGAGTAAGACGTACTGGGTCTTTTTTGCAATGCTAAAACAATCCTCCTTTCTCTAGAATCTGTCCCAAGAATCATGGGGTTGAGATGGCAGCCATTTTAAAATTATTTCAACCATTTGATCGTAACAAGTTCAGGAGGAGATACCTGAACCAAGTTGGACTGGCCAAATTTTCTCTCCTAGCTATTTAGAAAATGGATTCAGAGTTATTCATTTAGTTGGGGCATGTGGATGGATCCACAACATGAAACTCTGGGGCTGTGGCAATGCCATTCTACCTTAGGGATAAAAGCAGAAAAAGCCATTATGCAGAGATGGAAAAAACTGATGGTGGAGTGCAGCGGTAAATAAGAGATGAATAGAAAATTTGATGACTCCCAGGGCCTGATCCGTTGTCTTCTGGGGCCCAATGTCATTCCAGCCCTTAGGTCACTCTTCTGTCTCTGCAAGTTAAATTAAACTTTATTGTGTGCTTACACAACTACTAGTTGGGTTTTACTTACTTGCAACCAGAATGTTCCAAGATAAAATAACTCTGTAGCTATAATAGTAATAATAGTATAAAAATAATATTTGCTCACATTTATTGAGTGTTTTTCATAGCTTAACATGTATGGTTTAATCTTTACTATAACTCCATGAGATTCATGTTATTATTATTCCCAATTTAAATGTGATAAAAATAAATGTTAATGTCTATTCTTACATGTTTAGCTGAAAAAATTATTCAAGCAGGTTACTAAAACAAAGAATCAACAGATATTGAGTTTCTTTAAGTAAATTATGATATTATCTTAAATGTCCAAACAAAAAGATGAAGAATAATCCCAAGAAGGAAGTTTTTCTTTTCTTGGTATTGGTCATTCGCTAGCATGGTATGTCTCTTATTTGGAGGTAAAAAAAACCATCAGGTGGCATTATGAGTCACTCTGAGAGATACTATTATTTGATTAAAAACAAAACTATATCCCTGTGATACTGAGACTGTTTTTAAGTCCTCAGAGACAATCTTGTGAATATGTTCAGAGAGGTAACAGTTACTATACTTTGTCTTCAATATCTTGTTTTGTTTTCCCTTGATATTTTTCTTACCTGAAGCTCTGACTTTGAACTTTAAACAAATGCTCACATGACTCAGAAAATTTAATGTAACAGGAAACAATAACTGTGCCCTAACTGAACAGAACTCATGTGGCTGCCTAAATAAAATGTCTGGGAAAAAAATAATTTCGTGGGGAATCTTATCTATGACATGACCTACCATAATATAATTAAATATAAAGATAGAGTTTGAATCTAATCACTATTAGTAGCACTCACTATTTTTTTTAGAAAATCAGTGTAGATGGATCCAATTTTGAAATGCATCCAGGGATGACTTGTATACGATCCAGAAGGATTTCATTTCAGCAATGCACCACTAATGCGATTTCTTGTTGTTAATGTTTCACAAATTGCTGGAATGCATTTTCATGGTGTTACCACTTGTTTTTGCATTTGTCTGCTCTATTAGACTGACTTCCTTAATGTCAGAGACCATGCAGTCTTCATCCACCTTTGTTTCTTTGGTGCCCAGTACATTGCAGCCGTTTGATTAAAAAAAAAAAAAAACGGATAAAATGAATCAATATTATATCAAACACAGGATTATCTCAAGGTCCCGGTGCCTTCACATGCCTAACACAGCTCAAATTTAAGCAGTAAATGAGTGGTTTTGCCACTTTTACCTCTCCTTGTTACTATCATCTGCAGATTTAGTCACTCTCGCTTAATTTCTTGAAGATTCTAGCACCCGATTTGCTCTCTTATTCTTGGCAAGTGCAATATCCACATACATCATCTTTTCAATATCCTAGCCTTTAGGTTTTTTGACCTTTTCTCAAATAATCTTTGCCTACAATCAACCTCACTAGTTACTCCCATGGCCATATCCTGGACTTTGCTATTACCAATAATGACAACTTTTGCATAATATTAGTTTAAAATGTCATGCCTCTGATCACCACCTTCATTCTTCTGTTTGTTCCCATTAGACCTCTGACACCTAAAACTTCAAATGCAGCGGACATTCAGTTCATTGAGAACATGTTTTCACTCCTCCTTAACTCCCTCAATCCTTACTTCTCTACCTGGCTTAGATTCCATGGTCTATCATTGTAATCATTATCTTATATACTCTCTGTTTCTTTACCACTCTCTCCCTCCACGGTATTCTCCTGGCCAAATCCCCAATCCTGGATATGATTGTTAAGGTTATATGTCAACTCTTCTAGAGAACCTACCCTAAGACACTGGGTAGATATAACTTTCTACCTAGTGTGCATTTACCTACACCCAAGGAGTGAATATGGCTGGGGAAAAACTCACCACCATGCTGACTGGTCCCAGTTTACATTTATGATTACTAACTTCCAGTAACCCTTAGAGATATTCCCCATACTACATTTCCCTTGTTCAGTAACTCTTCCCACTGTTCTTCCTATTTCCCATATTCTTCTCTGTCCCCAAATTGCTAATGCTTCTTCCACTCTCCCACTCTCAGCTGATGACCATGTCCCTTATTTAACTGAGAAAACCAAATAAATCAGAAGGAAATGTCCAGATATTTCTGCAACCAAATATAAAGATCTGTAACCTGAATCTCACCACTTATTATTATTCTATCGCCTGGTCGTTTTATACTTGGACATTGCAAAAACCTAACTAATCAACCTCCACCTACCTTAGCTTTTATATTAATTAGGCCTAGATCCAGCTGTGTTTAATGGGAATACTAACGTAGAGGTGTAAAAAAGAGAGAAATTTCTAGCAGGCCTCAAAGTCATCAGGGACCTGTTGTTGTTGTAAGTTGGCATCAAGTTGACTGCAACTCATGGCAGCCTTATGTATAAGAGAAAGAAACATCGCCCAGTCCTGCACCATCTTCATGATTACTGGTATGTCTGAGTCCATTGTTGCCGCTTTTGTGTAGTTCCTTCCAGCCTAGGGGGATCATCTCCCAGCACTATATCAAACGATATTCTGTTGTGATCCATAAGGTCTTCAGCAGCTAATTTTAGAAGTAAATTGCCAGGCCTTTTTTCTAGTCTGTCTTAGTCTGGAAGATCTGCTGAAACCTGTCCACCTAGGTGATACTGATGATATTTGAAATACCACTGACATAGCTTCCAACTTCATAGCAACACACAAGCCACCACGGCACAACAAACTGACAGATGGGTGGTAGCATCAGGGACATTCTGTCTCATTGTTCTACCCATACTAAGATAATTGCCTTACAGTCTAAGAGAATCTGCTCTAACCTGGTCACCTGCCTGCATTCCACGGAGGAAAGAAAGTGAACACAAGAGGTTTTTTTTTTCCCACACTTTAAAGAGATTTCCTGGGAGTCTCCACATAAAATTTCTACTTACATCTTATTAGCCGGCCTTTTGTCTCTTGGCCTTACCTAACTACAACTTAAGTGGATAAGTTTCGACTGAGATAGGTGCGCTCCAGTCACACTAATAATCAGTTACTAGAGAAAAGGAGAGTAGATATTGGCAGTATCTACAAATTTCAATTAGGTATCTAGTCTATTCTTCAGCATGTTCAGTTGTTTTCAGCATGAGTGATCATCCAGACACCTAGTTTCTGTATGTCTAGAAAGAGACTATCACCTTAATTACTGGAAGATCATCTTAGCTGCTCTCCCTGCCCTTGCCTCATAGTGTCTATTCTTATAGAACATCCGGAGTGAAACTCTTTAAATATATCTGATCATATTATCCTTCAGCATAAAACTGTCTAATGACATCTCAGAGTAAAATCCAGCGTCCTTAGAATAGCCTACGAGGTCGTACACAAATTTGCCTTTGGCTACCTCTCTGATTTCATTGCCCTCTACTTCTCCCCATGCTCATACGCTTCACACACATTGTCCTACTTCCTGTCACTCAAACATTTCAAACATAGTCCCACCTCAGTGCCTTTGCACTCACCATTCCTTCTGCCTGGAAAACCCTTCCCTCAAATATCCATATGGCTTATTGCATTCATATATGACCTCATCAGTGACATCCCCCAACCACTTAACATAAGGGAAACACTGCCAGCCAGTTTCTAGTTCCTTCTGTTATTTTGGTTCATACACTTACCCACTTATTGTGTGTGCGTGTGTGTGTGTGTGTGTGTGTGTGTGTGATTTGGTGGTCTTTTCTTACTAGCATATTGTCTTTTCAAGGGCAGGGACTTTGTTACATTTGTTTACATTCTATCAAAAAACACCAAAAATAGTATTTGCATAGAGTAGGCATTTCATACATAATGACGCAGTAAACTCATTTAATCAATGTAGGTTGAGGAAAAAAAATCTGTTGTAGGAAAGAACTTAAGTCATTAGCTTTGCTTTTGTGTATGTTTTTACTCAGAATCAGAGCCCTGTTGGCACAGTGGTTAAGTGATATGGCTGCTAACCAAAAGGTTGGCAGTTCGAATCCACTGGCCACTCCTGGGAAATCCTATGGGGCAGTTCCACCCTGCCCTATAGGGTTGCTATGAGTTAGAATTGACTCGATGGCAGTGGGTTTGGTTGGGGTTTTTACTAAGAATATTAATTACTCATTAAATAATGACTTCATGGGGGAAATTAATAATCCTGACTTTAGGTCATATATAAAATTTTTATAAAATTTAAGTAATTTCCTTACCAGGGGTTTAGCTCATGGAAGACTTTTAAAGACAATTTTTTTTTATTGTACTTTAAGTGAAAGTTTACAAATCAAGTCAGTCTCTCATACAAAAATTTATATACACCTTTTTTTTTTTTATATACTCTTAGTTGCTCTCCACTTAATGAAACAGCACGTTCCTTCTCTCTGCTCTGTATTCCCAGTGTCCGTTCAGCTAGCTTCTGTCCCCCTCTGCCTTCTCATCTCCCTCCAGACAGGAGCTGCCCTCATAGTCTTATGTGTCTATTTGAGCCAAGAAGTTCACTCCTCATCAGTGTCATTTTCTATCTTACAGTCCAGTCTAATCCTTGTCTGAAGAGTTGGCTTTGGGAATAGTCACAGTCTTGGGCTAACAGAAGGTCTGGAACCATGACCTCTGGGGTCCTTCTAGACTCAAGTCAGACCATTAAGTCTGGTCTTTTAGGAGAATTTGAGGTCTGCATCCCACTGTTGTCCTGCTCCCTCAGGGATTCTCTGTTGTGTTCCCTGTCAGGGTAGTCATCGGTTGTAGCCAGGCACCATCTAGTTCTTCTGGCCTCAGGCTGATGTAGTCTCTGATTTATGTGGCTCTTTCTGTCTCTTGGGCTCATAATTACCTTGTGTCTTAGGTGTTTGTCATTCTCCTTTGCCCCAGGTGGGTTTAGACCAATTGATGCATCTTAGATGGCCGCTTGCTAGTGTTTAAGACCCCAGACGCCACTAACCAAAGTGGGATGCAGAATGTTCTTTCAATAGATTTTATTATGCCAATTGACCTAGATGTCCCCTGAAACCATGGTTCCCAAACCCCCGCCCCTGGTACTCTGGCCTTTGAAGTGTTCAGTTTATTCAGGAAACTTCTTTGCTTTTGGTTTAGTCCAGTTGTGCTGACCTCTCCCGTATTGTGTGTTGAAGAAAGACTCTTAAGTTAATGGAACTTCCTAAAACTACACTATTTTTTAGGCTCTTTAAAGCCACATTTCTCATTGTGTATCATGACTTTTAGAGATCTTCCTGCATATGAATGTGACTGGCTATTTCCAGTTTCTGGTTATGAGGGTATTGGTGAAAAACTGTTAGTAGCTCCTCCTCTGATAATTTCCTATTGCTAATATCCAAAAAAGTTCAAAGATTTCTTCTCAGAAATAGCTGTTTGAATGAAAAACTTCCCCATATTCCCTCTGGCATATCTGTTCTATGAGTTAAACTATACTGAAACTAACCTGACTTCATCTAATTAAATAGCCTGCCTTTCGTTTTAATACCCTAGGCTGACTGGTTGTCTCTTAGACTCTGGTTATGAATTTTTCTTTTTTGTTAGCTAAGTTCCAAGTTAAGAATTTTTTTTTTTTAATTCCCTCCTAGCCCTAAGTGGATATCATTGCTTTACTCCATTTAATTAAAACATGGAAGTTATTTGTTGGGTATATACCATTGAATTTGAGCATCAGCCTAATGCAATAGATACCATTAGCTCATTTTGAAGATGTGTAGCCTGAGACACTAAGAGCTCATGACCTTATCTGAGCCCATGGAGCTACTATAGGGCAGAACTGGCTTTTGAAGCAGTTAGTATTTGACCCTAGAGACACCGTTCTTAACCACTACCCTAGACAATACCTCTAATTCTTACATTTTGTAAAAAAAATCTAATTTCTCACATTTCTCGTTTCTAGCATTAGCTTAGGATCATTTTAAAATAATTTCATTTTGCTACTTTCCTCATATCAACCATTATCAAGGTCAAGATATCGTATCCAGAGCCACATTATCTGCCAATACATTCTAGCCATTTATGCAAACATTCACCCATTGACGGATTTGAGTTGTATCTATTTTTTCCCTATTATAAACAGGGTTGTTGCTGTTATTAGTTATTGTCAAGTTAATTACAGCTTTTATGAAGACCCCATGTGTGCAGAGCAGAACTGCTCCATAAGGTTTTCAAAGTTGTGATCTTTTAGAAGCAAATGGCCAGGTGGGTCTTCTGAGCCTCTCTGGGTGGATTCAAACTGCCAACCTTTTGGCTAGTAGTCCCATGCTTAACCATTGGTGCCACCCAGAGAACATAGGAAATTCCACTTACATGTGAGTCTGAAGTGAACTTGTTAGGTCAAGGAGTATATATATATTTACACGTTTCATAAATTGTTAAATTGCCCTGTGTTTTATTTATGGCTGCATAACAAACCATCCTAAATGCAGGTGGTTTAAAACAGCAATTATTGTGCTCATGGCCTCTGTGGGTCAAGAAGGGCTGAGCTGGGGACTTTTCACTTGGGGTCATTTATGCAGTTGCAGTAAGAATTAGTTTAGGACTGCAATTATCTGAATGCTTTCACAGGGTTGGAGGATCCATTCACTTTCCAGGTGACATATTTACATGGTTTGGCTCTTATCTAGTGGGCTCAGTTCCTCTTCACAGTGGCTTCTCCATATGGTTTCTTGAGTTGCCTCACAGTATGGCAGGGGGCTCCCTTAGAGTGAGCAATCCAAGATATAAAGGCAGAAGTTGCAATGCGTTTTATGACCTAACCTCAGAAGTCATACACAGTCATTTCTAGCATTTTCTATCATTCAAGGCAATTACAAAAGTCCACCCAGGTTTAAGAAAAGGGGACATGAACCCCATTTCTCAATGGAGGACTGTCAACAAGACAACCTAAGAAGAGTGTGTGGGGTAGAATACATGTTGGTGCAATCATCTTTGGGAAATACAATGTACCAAATCCTCCTTAGAAGTTGTATTATGTTCTTACCATCAGTATATGAGGATCCTATTTGTCTACATTTCCACAAAACACTTTTTTTTGTCATTTTCACTATTGCTCAGTCTTATAGATGAAACGTAATTTCTCAGAGAAGTTATATTTTGTATTTCTCGTACTATCTTCTCATATATTTAAGGTCTATTTGCAATTTCTATTCTGTTATTTTTCTAATTACACCCTTTGACTACTTTTTAATTGGTTGAGAGTTATGCATTTGAAGTTTTTCCTAAGTTTGGAGAGTTAACACTTTGTCTGAAAAATGCAATTTTTTCCCCCAGCTTGTCTTTTTATTGATTTCTCTTATGGTGGTTTCAACTATATAGACACTTTTTAAGTTTTCATTTTCATGTGATCAAATTCATCAATATATTATTTCATGGCTTCTGGGTTTGTTTGATGTTTTTTGTATCATATTTGGAAAAATCTTCTTCATTGTGAAATTAAAAAGGAATTATTCCATGATATCATCTAATAGTTCTATAGTGTCATATTATAGATTTCAATATTGGATAATTTGCTCTATTGCAAGAACTAGGCCAATTTTAAGACAAGTTTATATGAAGTCACTTATTTATTCAGTATTACCCTAGTTAGTTTTTATAACATTAAAATGTACTTCAAAAACAATAGAGAGACTTTACTTAGGTGTATATTCAAACAGGAAATCCTGGTGGAATAGTGGTTAAGAGCAACGGCTGCTAACCAAAGGGTTGGCAGTTCGAATCCGCCAGGTGCTCCTTGGAAACTCTATGGGACAGTTCTACCCTGTCCTATAGGGTTGCTATGAGTCAGAATCAACTTGACGGCACTAGGTTGGTTTTTGATTTGGTATATGTAAACATAAGATACATTAACACTGGCTCATTACTTTTAATAGTGATTTTCCTTCAATAATAAAAAAGGATAGGCTACTTCTCAGGCTCCTTTTTTGCTAGGTACTACCAAAATTTGAATTAGATAATCTTACTAAAAGATACGTCAGGGTCAGATTTTTGTATTTATAAGGTCTCTCTCTTTAGAAAATGCTGATTTATTAGTGTCTCTGGAGTTTTGTCTTTTTATCAGAGATACATTGTGTCTAGCTTAGTGATTTTTTAAAAAACCCCTAAGAGAATTTAAAAAAGACATTTAATCCCTCTTTTTTTCCAAATACGGAAGTGTAGAAAAAACAGAACAGAGACTACAGTTTCAACTATAATGATTATTGTTTTTACTCCCAAGAATTTCAATGAGTATTTTAATATAAAACCCAAGATTTCCATCTTATTTTATCTTAATGCTCCAGGGGGTGATACAGGGAAACTTTATATATTCAGAAATTACTCCTGAATATATATCCACGTACTGATGTGGCTAGTGGAAAACATTCAAGTGGCAGAGTGGAAAGAGACGAGTTCAGAGATTGTTGGTGCCAGATTATACAAGGCTTTGTAGGCTCTGGTGAGAGCTTAGGCTTTTATTCTGAGTGATATAGAGGGAGATACTAGAGAGATTTTAGCAGAGGTGTAATTAATATTAAAACATTGCTTTGGCTGCAGTGTTTGGAAGATTATATAGAAGGGTAAGGGTAAAAGCAGTTGGACTAGTTGGGCAGCTATGTCAATATTCCAAACAAGAGGTAATGGTTACTTGGTCTAGGGTGGTAGCAGTAAGGGTGTTGAGAAATGGTTGGATTTGGGATATGTTTTGAATTTACAGTCAGCTGGATTTGCTGACAGATTGGATATAAGATGTTAGAAAAATAGAGGAGTCAAGATGACTCCAAGGTTTTGAAATAGAGGATTTATGGTTGGAAGAAGTGGGAAATTAAATAGACATAATGCAGCTGAATAAAAAGAACCTTCAGTGCCAGATGGAGTAGTTTAAACTTGTTCCCATATGCATTACAAAGTCGCTTTTGGTTCTTGGGTAGAGGAATAACATGATGTAAGAGGTGGTATCAGATGGATTGCCTGGCAGCACTGTGCAGCCAGACTGAAAGACGGATGACGAGGTAGGACTAAGGAAACAAGACTCTGTTAGTTTTTTCCGAAGGTGGTAGGACTTGTTCCTCCTCTTTCCTCCTTTGGTAATGGACACCCTCACACCCAGTGGCTCATTTTCTCTATCACATAAGCTCTCCAGTTTCCTATGGAATTGTCAGAGTGAGATCATCTTAGAATTAACATAGTGGTTCACACAAACCCCTCAAAACACAAATGGAATTCATTTGACTCTTGTAACACTTTGCAAGTAGGGTAGTGAGTAGTTTGATGTGTACTCTCAGCCCAGACTGCCTGGATTTAAATCCTGGCTTCACTACTTATATTTGTGCAACCTTGGGCAAATTGTTTACCTTTCCCATGTCTCAATTTTCTCATCTGCGAAATAAGGTTAATAATAGTGCCTAAAGGAGTAAAGGGAAACCCTGGTGGCATAGTGGTTAAGTGCTACGGCTGCTAACCAAAGGGTTGGCAGTTCAAATCCACCAGGCACTCCTTGGAAACTATATGGGCAGTTCTACTCTGTCCTACAGGGTCGCTATAAGTCGGAATCGACTCGACGGCACTGGGTTTGGTTTTGGTTTCTGTAAAGGAGTAAATGATGACACTGAGTGACTAGAAGTATCCTTAACAAAAAAATGGGAAGTTGAGAGAAAACCTTTAAAAAAAAAAGAGAGAAGCTGGCAGATTTACTTTGGAAATGAATTTATTTCAATCAACATTTTTGGATAAACATATAAGTTATATTTATAATTAAAAATTATTCTACTATTGCTTACAACAAAGTTTCCCTCTAGCTTGAATACAAAGGTATATAGTTAAAAACAAAAAGGAAGAAAGACCCTCAAGGAGCACAAACTATGTGTGATCACTTCATATATAAGTTTTTTAAAGAAGGAAACAGCTCACCCTTTTTATAAGGCTGTGTTTTCTGTTTCAAAATGCCTGAAAGAGAATTCCTACTGAATTGAGCTTCTATTCTTACTATCATGAAGATTTACAAGTTCTGTGTATTTTTGCTGACTAGCTGATATTGTTATGACCATAAAATTACATTATATAATTTATTGTATGTTTTCAAATAATTGTCAGCCAGGAATATTTTCATCCTCATTAACGATAAGAAAAATTTCAGAAAATAAATGAAAGTTTTGATTTTTGAAAAAAGATTGTCAATTAGTCTAATTAAGCTGACAATTAGATGTACCAAGTTAACCTGGAAGTTTTAAGATTAATAAGGTTATTTATGGCAACATATTTTCATATGCCTACTACTCATTTGAGGGCCTTTATTTCTTGGCATCTGTAGTAGGTAAAAAATAGCTTTCCAAAGATGTCCACATCCTAATCCTTGGAACCTGAGAATACGTTACCTCACCTGGTAACACAAACCGACTGTTGTTGAGTCAGTTCTGACTCATAGTGACCCTATAGGACAGAGTAGAATTGCCCAATAGGGTTTCTAAGACTGTAATCTTTGCAGAAGCAGACTGCCACATCTTGCACCCAAGCCAATGGTGGGTTCAAGCTGCAGACCTTTAGGTTAGCAGCCTAGTGCTTAACCACTATCTCACCAGGGCTCCTTTACATAGCAAAAAAAAAAAAAACAGAAACCAAACTTGTTGTCGTTGAGTTCATTCTGACTCATAACGACCTTATAGGATAGAGTAGAAATGCCCCATAGGGTTTCCAACGAGCAGCTGGTGGATTTGAACTGCTGACCTTTTGGTTAGTAACTGAATTCTTAACCACTATACCACCAGGCTTCCTAACATAGAAAACCCAAACCAAAAACCAAACCTGTAGCCATTGAGTTGATACCTACCCATAGAGACCCTATAATACAAAGTAGAATGGTTTCCAAGCAGTTCCTGGTGGATTCAAAATGCTGACGTTTTGGTTAGCAGCCATAGCTCTTAACCACTATGCCACCAGGGTTTCCCTACATGGCAAAGGGGTATTAAAACAGCAGATGGGATTAAGGTTGCTAATCAGCTGACTTTGAGATGGGGAAATTATCCTGAATTATCTAGGTGGGTCCGTGTATTTGTAAGAGTCCTTTTGAGTGGAACAGGTAACAGGAGAGAGCACCAGAGAGATGGCAACATAAAAAAGACTGAGCTGGCCATTGCTGGCTTTGAAGATGGAAGGAGACAATGATCCAAGGATTATGGGAAGCCTCTGTTGTTCTTGTTGTTGTGAAGTGCTGTTGAGTTGGTTCTGACTCATAGCGACCCTATGTACAACAGAACGAAACACTCCCAGGTCCTGTGCCATCCTCACAATTGTAGTTATGCTTGAGCCCATTGTTGCTGCCACTATGTCAATACATTTCATTGTGGGTTTTCCTCTTTTTCACTGACCTCTGCTTTGCCAAGCATAATGTTCTTCTCCAGAGACTGATCACTCCTGACAACACGTCCAAAGTGTGTGAGACGTAGTCTTGCCATCCTTGCTTCTAAGGAACATTCTGGTTGTGCTTCTTACAGGACAGATTTGTTCGTTCTTTTGGCAGTCTATTCCATTGCCGTCAAGTCAATTCCAATGGTATAGTCAATATTTTTCACCCACGCTACAATTCAAAGGTGCCACTTCTTCTTAGGTCTTCCTCACTTATGCATATGAGGTGATTGAAAACACCATGGCTTGAGTCAGGCACACCTTAGTCTTCAAGGTGACATCTTTGCTTTTTAACACTTTAAAGAGATCTTTTGCAGCAGATTTGACCAATGCAATGTGTCTTTTGATTTCTTGACTGCTGCTTTCATGGGTGTTGACTGTGGATCCAAGTAAAATGAAATCCCTGACAACTGCAATCTTTTCTCTGTTCATCATGACGGTGTTTATTGGTCCGGTCGTGAGAATTTTTGTTTTCTTTATGTCGAGGTGTAATCCATACTGAAGGCTGTAGTCTTTGATCTTCATCAATAAGTGCTTCAAGTCCTCTTCATGTTCAGCAACAAAGTTTGTGCCATCTGCATAACGCAGGTTGTTACTGAGTCTTCCTCCAATCCTGATGCCCTGTTCCTCTTCATATAGCCTAGCTTCTCGGATTATTTGCTCAGCATACAGAGTGGATAAGTATGGTGAAGGAGACAGCCCTGACACACACCTTTCCTGACTTTAAACCATGGAGTATCCCCTTGTTCTGTTCAGATGTCTGCCTCTTGATCTATATGTTCAGGTTGCTCATGAGCACAATTAAGTGTTCTGGAATTCCCATTCTTTGCAATATTATCCATAATTTGTTATGATCCACACAGTCGAATGCCTTTGCATAGTCAATAAAACACAGGTAAATATCTTGCTGGTAGTCTCTGCTTTCAGCCAGGATTCATATGACATCAGCAATGATATCCCTTGTTCCTGGTCCTCTTCTGAATCACATAAGCTTCGCGAACATTGTCATGGTCTCTCACAGTAGACAATACATGGATTATGTACAGCAATTGAACCTCCTTCTAAATGTTTTAATTAATTTAAGAGACTTTCAACTATGGCATAAAGCTGCTCCTGGGCCGAATTGACAATTAAGTCAATAGAGTCTTATTTCTGGCAGACATACGGTGCAAACACTTAGCAGCAGGGAGACCAGCAATGGGTGATGTCACATATACATTTTAATTAAGGAAAATATCTTGCAGTATCTTTGGTGCTAGGAAAGAAGTATGACTATTTTATAGCGCTAGGACTAATAAGTAGGAGAATATAATAATTTATTTCAGACCAATAAAACTTGGTAAAAAAAAGTTAAAACATTTATACAGTGAGACATAGATATATTCTACTTATTCATACATCTCATTGCCAGTCATTTCAAAATAGTTCCATATAAATGAACTTAAAGCTAATTCACTGTCATAAGAATATTTTTTAAACAATCTAACCTTTTTCCTAATATGTAATACAACAATCTCATGGACCCTATCCCCATGTATTTCCTAAAATCAATGAATGTAAAATTCATTGCCAAACTGAATTGACAAAATTTCTATATAATTCAGTTATCTATAATATACTATTTTGTATGTATGCTAGACTCACTAGAATCATCTTTTAAAATGAAAGTTTAACCCATCCATCAACGATTAAAATAACTAAACAGAAATATCCTAAATTATTATTGATACAGCAATATTTTTATTATGACAAATATCAATTGTTCCACAAAACTGAGGGCATAAAAAATGGTGTCACATGTCTTTTAACTGCCCAAATCAAGTAATCAAGTTTAATGCAGCTGGAGCTACATTTGTAGAATGGTACAAACAGTCATGCAAATTCATGAGCTTATTCAGTTCAGAAAAGCGGTCCATCGTTTCCATAGCAACCTCAGTTCCTAGAGAATACAGGATACTTTGGTGGGCCTTTGTTTTTATTCCATGCTGAAGTTGCATATAAAGTGGAGTCTGTTATGGATTGAACTATGGTGTCCCCCCAAAATATCTGTAAACTTGGCTAGGTCATGATCCCCAGTATTGTATGATTGTCTACCATTTTGTGATCTGGTGTGATTTCCATATCTGTTGTAAATCCTATCACTATGATGTAATGAGACAGATTAGTGGCAGTTATATTGATGAGATCTACAAGATTAGATAGTGTCTTAAGCCAATCTCTTGAGATAAAAAGAGAGAAGTGAGCAGAGAGACATGGGGACCTCATACCACCAAGAAAGTAGCACTGGGAGCAGAGCGAGTCCTTTGGACCTCAGGTTCTTGTGCTGAGATGCTCCCAGACCAAGGGAAGATTTATGACAAACACCTTCCTCCAGAGCTGACAGAGAGGGAAAGCCTCGCCCCAGAGCCAGCACCCTGAATTTGGACTTCTAGCCTACCAGACTGTGAGAGAATAAATTTATCTTTGTTAAAGCCATCCACTTGTGGTATTTCTGTTATAGCAGTACTAGATGATTAAGACATGGTCCTTCCCAGATTCCTACCGAAACCAGTGACGTCCATGCAGTTGGGTAGCTCCACTACTGGCTTCTCTCCCTTGAGACCAAGTTCTACCATGGGGGTCCCTCTTTTGGGCTCCCAGGCTATAGTGCTTACTTAGGGCCTCACAGAGCTCACAGACACCTGTGCAGTTGTGCTTTTTTGAAATCTTGATTTCTAAGAAAGATACTGCAAATCAAGCTTTCTCAGGTCCCTGTACCCCTCACAGAATTTCATCTCTGGCATGCTTCCCTGACCTTGGGAGGGTCGACTCTTCCTATTCCCCACCTCACATGCATACCTCAACTCTAAATACAAAACTACCATTACTTTCCCTTTCTAGATACTTGCCCCCAAGGTCTTAAAGACCTACCATTAGCAGTTCAATCGCCAGTTGCAAGTCTTCATCCCAGTCTTGAAACACAAAAACACCATTTCTTCTCTTCTTCCCCTGACAGCCTCACCTGAAGAAGGAAAGTCCATACCTTACACATAAGAACTGGCTGCCCTCTTGGGAAGCTAAAGGGGAATAACTTTCATTCCTTCTTAAAGGACTCAAACCAAGAAGAAGTAAAACCAAGCTAATTTCTCAATGTATCATTAGATTAACTTGCTATGTTAAATTCTCAATACATCATTGTGCTCTAGTAGTCTTATAAAGTGCCTGTGACCTCCTGTTTTTGTATTATGGCATGCTTCTCTTCAGCTATCACTTCTACCAGGAAGTGACCTGCTGAGCCAAGGAGAATTAAACGTTTTTTCACACTGCGTTCTCCTCATCCCAAAAGTTAGAATGCAATTCAAGAGCCCTCTTCTTAGATAGCACCTACAATACTGCAGCACGTACAGTCACACCCAACATCTGTTACACCACATTGGAGAGATGCAAACACTTCTGAAGAAACCTTTTAATGAGCACTGGTACTTAGAATAAATCAATTAAAAAATGTAGAGCTAAGGATCTGAAAAGAAAGGGCTGACATGTCTTGAACAAACCAAGTAGCATAGAACAGGAATTACCTGAAGTACCTAGAAGTGGTAACAAGACTGGCTACGATTATTCCCTTAGGCAAGTAATACTTTTCTTAAGATTTATAGTAAGTAAATACTAGAGATGGATAGCATAACCCACTGTGTATTCAGCAGAGTTCGCTATATGTACGTAAGCCTCACCTTACAGTCTGTTGAAATGAATAAGATCACATTAATATTACATTCAGAATATCTTAGCTTGATGAGAATGCTCATGACTCCAAATTATTCATGGGAGTCACCAGTGACAGGACTGTTAAAAAGAATTGTTTGTATTTTGCTCAGTCATTATTATTGAATCCCTTTGTGGTCTTTATTAGGTTGTAAGTTAAACAATTGTTTACTCAAAATGGGTGTAGCCTACCTGTCTATGCAAGTCAAGATCCTGGTGATTAGACAAGGCAACCCAGGTAAACAGCATCTCTCATGGGAGTCTGCTCTAATGGATATTGTTTTGCAGGGGTTTTATACATTTTGCATATATTTTCCTATAAAAGATATCCTTAAAAAAAAAAAACAAACTTGATTGTACTTCACCAATTCATTTTCATAAATATTTCTTGAGTACCTTCTACATGCAAAACTTAGGTTAAGTAGGTCTATATCCGAACAAGGCATAGCCTCTATGCTGCAGTTTAATGGTAGACAAGTACAGACAATGATAATTTAAAGAAAAACAAGATATGAGAAATACCATATGAGAGCTATAAATATAAACGAGTAATTTGTATTTCAGAGGAGGAAAATACTAGAATTTATTGGAAACTCCAAGAAGGCTTCAAAGAGAAAGTGGCGTTGATATGAGTCTTGAACATGGATATTGTGCTTAAAAATACAATTTTATGAATTCATTCCATGAATAAACCTGCTTATTCCATATAAATTAGTAAAAAATCATTTTCAAATAGAAGACAATAAAAATCGCCCATAAGCATGTCAGTCAATATTAATTTTGTGATTCTGATGGATTGAATTATTGACCCCAATTTCTCTTCCCCCCACATATCTTTGTCCTTTGCCATATAACTTATGTTTCCTCCCATTAAAAGTTGTGTAGACTTCTCTGTCTCTTAATTTAGGGCTCAGCCACATAATTTTTTTTTGACCAATGGGATATTAGTAGATGTGACACATGTGAAGGCATGAAATGTGCTTGCCCTCTTGAACTTCTCCCACTGCCATGAAAAACATATGTGCCAGCTAGACAGCTGGTGTCCAAGGAGAAGCACACAGAAGACCTGGACCGAATGTGCAGTCTAGCACAGATGATGAAGAATTGGGGTCAATAATTTAGTCTTCCAAAATCACAAAATTAATATTGACTGATATGCTTATGGGTGATTTGTATTTTCTTCTCTTGGAAAGCTATTTTCTTTTTCTAATTTGTAGGAAATAAACACGTTTATTTATGGGATAAATTTATAAAATAAACACGTTTATTTATGGGATAAATTTATAAAATTATCTCTTCTATAAAATCAATAATAAATATTGGGGGAGTAAACACACGAAAGTATAATTTTTTTGAGTTTATAGTACCCTTCCAATATCTAGGCTACAAGTTGTCATTCTTTTTTCAACAATGTTGTTCAACCTGATTTTCCTATTCTTTGAAGCCGTTTTTACAAAGTTCATCTGAGGTCGTGTTCCAAGTGTTTTCTTAAATTATAATTTGATGAATCAACAATAATTTTAACATATTTACTTCTATCAGACTTTTATTCGTTATTAAATATTCATGGACCGTTAGCATTAGTAAGGAAGTTAATATTACCAACAACACATAAATGTTCTAGGAAGCATCTCTGTTATTTAATTTTAAATTTATTTATTACCTGCTCTTTCCTAAAAAAGGCTGTGTGCCAAAAATACATACGAAATGATAGAATAAATGTTTTTTTTTTTTAATATATAAAGATATCGGGCAGCAGATAAAATAAGCATAGGAGAGATGAGATAAAACCAGAAATAAAATTGCCCAAGTGGTTTTGTACATATTCCTGCAGGAGATGCATTACATAATTTTATCTAAGCTTCTAGGAAGTCAATGCAGAAAGAGAAAATCATAGCTAAAAGATACAAACACACTGGTGTAGAAACGAGACCTGAGGGAAATTTCTGTCATGTATTCTCTTAACACAACATTTTATAATGGAGGGAGCAATAATCTTCAAAAATATCTCCAAATAGAAACTACTGCACCAGATTTACTAGGGCTTTTTCTTTAAAGTTACCTCTGTAGAGGGCAATATTCCAAAGACAAATGTATTAAACACACCTTACAAAAAGTCAAAGGATGTGATCTCTGATTAGAGGTGACACATCTAGGAAATAAAAATATAGGATTCTCAAGTAATTTGAATGTCAGATAAACAATGAATGAAATGATATTTTTTAGTATAAGTATGTCCCATGGTTGCAAGCATTTCATGACACATAACTATACTTATAAATACCCTTTGCTTCTCTGAAATTCAGATTTAACTGGGGTTGCTACATTTTATCTGGTAACCCTGTTTTGGGGTCCTTAGTTGGCCAGGTTTAATCCAAAAAAGATATTAGAGTGTTGGAAAAGTAAGTGATGAACTGAATGGAGTTCAGAGCATCGTTCATAAAAATTGTTGCTCTTGACTGAGTTTTTGGCTAAGTATCTAGTCATAGACATCTGACCTGTGCAGTTGTGCAGGGCTCCACGCTCGTTTAATGTTTGGTTGCCACCATCTTGAAATTTTTAAACAAGAGACCCAACATTTTTGTTTTACATTGAGGTGCACAAATTATATAGTTGGTCTTCTATCTATCAGTAGTGAATCCAGTGTTGGGTTCTCAGACTGCAGTTCTTTTTAAGTTGCTAGTTAAGTAAAGACTGTATGTATCCAGTTACTGAATCTGTAGCAAGAAGTGTGATCTTCATAGGAAATTTGCCTGCGGGAAGAAGGACTAATGCCTGAACAGAAGGCCTTTCCAAACATATATCAAGGAGGGTCCAGGGAATTGCCACGGGGTCAAAGGTAAGAACACAGTAAATCTGAGAGTTGAAAAATGAAGAAATTTGTAGGAAGAGATTGGATGAGAAATAGTAATGACTTCCAAGGTGCACAGAGGTATTCCTATTTTGAAAAAATTTATTTCTAACAATCCCTACGCTAAAAGAATTACTTTTAGACTATGATTTTTTTTCTTCTGTGTAATGGTTAGTATTCCTTATTATGTTTTTAACTTCTCTGCTTCTCTACCTTGTTTACTAATTCACTTTCTTCTCCCTCTCTTCTTAAAGCGAGCATTTCTCAATGCCTGTATATTAGCCATCTACTATTTTCTCCAAAAGGAACCCAGGTGGTGCAAAGGTGCCTGTAAAAGGAAAGACCTGGTGATCTTCTCCCATAAAGATTAAAGAAAACCCCATGGGCCAGTTCTGCTCTGTCCTGTAGGGTCATTATGAGTCGGAATCCACTCCACAGCATACAGCAACAACAATTTTCTCTATATGTACTTTCTGGTGCCAATAATTCATTTCTTCCATCTCACCCACTCTCACTAGGATGTAAACTTCAAAAGGACAGGACCATAGTCTTATTTTCCATTTATTCCCAGCACCTAGCACTGTGCCATTGCATATGGAAGGCAATAAATAAATTTTTGAATGAGTGAATGAAGAAGTTTTATAAATCCTCAATCCAGGTCTCTAGCCTTGGCCTCTCTCAAGGGCTTCAGAAATGGGATTCCAAACACATAATAATAAATAATAATAATTAAAAAAACCAAACCCATTGCCGTTGAGTCAATTCTGACTCATAGCAACCCTACAGGACAGAGTAGAACTGCCCCATAGGGTTTCCAAGGAGCACCTGGTGGATCAGAACTGCCGACCTTTTGGTTAGCAGCTGTAGCTCTTAACCACTACACCACAAGGGTTTCCAAATGCATAATAATAATAGCATATATTCAAATGAGTGCCCAGCTACCACATCAAACTTAAAATATCCTTGATTAACTCTTGTGATTTCATTAGTGATTTTATAGTACACTGAAGAAAACCTGAATTTTCTTTAATTTCTCTCCTTCTCCTTGCTGCTCAGATCTAATCTCTTACTAATGTCTGTTCATCAATTCTGTTCATTTCATTGAACACCTATTATGTGACAACTCTTCTGTTTGCTGCTGTATACACAAAGGGTAACAAGGCCCTGGCCCTAGCCTTGAGGGGCCAACAGGAAATCTAGGAAGACAACCCCGAATAAAAATAACTAAAATTACAGGTACAATTCTTGGAGTATGTCGCTAGATGCTTTTCTTTGTATACATTTACACACCGCACACCCACACAAGTATACACATGTCTCTTTCAATACCTTTTTCAAACTTTCTGTTCCAAGCTTCCATTATCTGGCCGCTCAACCCTCACAGCAGCCCCTTTCCTTATCTCACTTGCCTCTAAACTTGATTACCCACAACCCGTCTAGTACATTCTACATAGCATTCCATGACTGATCATCTTAAAGAGTGATCCTTTATGGTACTCTCCTGTTTAATGTTACAAGCAGGGCAGAGGCTGTGGCACCATTCTAGACTTACCTTAGCTAAGGTACCCTTCTGCTTACTAAACACATCAAACCCCAGAGACTTTACCTCCAGGGATCCAGATGAGTTGATCTGAGGGGGAGGCCCGGTGTCAGTATATCTTTTAAAATTCAGGTGAGACTGATGTGCAGATAGAGTGAGAATCACAGATTTATTCTAAAAGCTGATAGCTCCTTCTTACCATCACAAACAACTGATTATCCAAATTCGCCTTGAGTATCTCCATTTTCATGAAGCAGGCTAAGCTCTTTTAGGCCAATTTTGTAAAATATTTGCTTATTTAAAGCTGAATTTGGCCTTCTTGTGTCTTTTACTGAGAAACCTAGTTCTACACTGCAACACTACAAATAAATCTACCCTCTTCCACATGACCGCCTCCTAATTAATTGAACATATGCTAGCATGGCCTTCTTGAGTATTCTCTTCCTCAAGCTAAACACAAAATTAAAAAAAAAAAAATAGAAGAAGAAGAAGGTAAACGTGACGTCTTGCTGTTAGTCCAGTCTTGGTTGGACACTGAGCAGGTCACATTCCATAGCCCAGAAAAATGTACACTTCTAAATGCCTCACATTTCTGAAAGCCATGGTTTACAAACAGACCCAGGAAGCTTTGAGTATTGCTACAGACCAGAAAATTCCTTTTTCTTGCCATCAAATACAGAAGCACCTGGTCTTTATCAAAATGACTGCAACATCAAATTAAAATTTTTTTATTTGAAATAATTATCTGAGTTATATATGGATAGTATGAGTACTATATACCATAAGCTACAGTATATATTTAAATATTGGTGTTATATATTATAAATGATTATTATATAAATCCCCTGAATAGTTTTCTATATATTCTGGGATCACAATTATTCTAAAAGCTGTGTTCTTTTGCATTTTGCTATGTATAATGAATGGTAAGAAACAATCAAACCTTTATTTTCTGTCTATGAGCTTTTTCTTTGACAATACCCAGCCCTTTTCACCATCTGTTTGATGACAAAGTTTCTAGTTTTCCAATCATCTTGTTCAATCTTTGGTGAACAGGCGCCCACACTTCAAATGCCTGCTCAGTGAAAAATAGAATGAAACTCTCAACTCTCTTGCTATGGAGACAGACTCTATTTGTGTAGACTAGGTCTTATATTAACCCGTTTAAAATGTCAGTGTCGAGGACAGCTCTGCCAACTATAGCCGCACATCCCTCTTCTGGTTGACACTGGTTTAATCATAGCCCAACCCATTATTAATTATCCACAGAAAAAAGCCTAAGGGTTGGCGATATTCACAATCATCTCTGATCAGATCTCAACTTACCTTTTCCTCTTTTTTAAGCCATGCCCCCCTAAAATAGATTCCTTATCAGATCAGTATACTCACCATCTCTTTAAGTCATGTCGAGAATATTTCTGCCTGCGCATTCTACTTAAAGGATGTCTCCTTTCTTAGAATGAAGCCTGTTCCCACTCACAGAATCCTTTCTGCCTGTACATAACCAACTCTCCATTCAAACACCGACACAAGCACTGTCCCTTCCATGAAGCTATCCCAGAATGCTAGAGTCCACAGAACTTTATACTTTCTCGAGGCACCTGTTGCCTTTATTGTCTTTAATGATTGTAGTATTAGCAACAACTATAAAAATTGTTAAATAACAGTTACCATTTTACTGAGCACTGTGCTATGCAATTCATTCATATCTTTAACCCTGATGGGTATATATTATTTTACCTATTCTACGGATGAGAAAACTGAGACTCAGAGATGCTAAGGTACTTCCCCAATATCACAAAGCTAGTAAGAAATAAAGCCAGGATTCAATTCTTGGTCTGTTTGACTCTATCGTATCAGGTCACGTTACCTCCATAATCTGTTGATCTTGAATCATGCACCAATGTGTATTACTAAATTTGCTATATGTAGTTTAGTCCCTGGATGGCACAAATGGTTAAGTGAGTGTCTACAAACCAAAAGGTCGGTGATTTGAACCCACTCAGAGGCATGCCTTGGCAGAAGGGCCTGGAGATCTGCTTCTGAAAGGTCACAGCCATGAAAACCCTATGGAGCACAGTTCTACTCTGATACACAGGAGGTCACCGTGAATTGGAATTGACTCCATAGCAACTTTTGCTTGTTTGTTTTTAAATATATAGTTTACTTTTAATTTGCAAAATTGTAATTTAGAGCAAAAGTTTCACCTTAATATTTACATATTAAGTTTAAACCCTCCGTTAACTACTCGATTCCACATATAGCAACCCTGTAGGACACAGTAGAACAGCCCCGTAGAGTTTCCAAGGCTGTAATCTTTACAGAAGCGGGCTGCCACATCTTTCTCCCCGTAGAGCAGCTGGTGGGTTCAAACCACCCATGCTTCGGTAAGCAACCGAGTGCTTAACCACTGCACCACCAGGGCTCCTACATACTGAGTTTAGCTATATAAAATTCAAGGCTATTTTAGAGGCTTGAAAAGAGCTAGGAACTCTGTGACATTTGCTACCTGAAGTCAGTTTACACTTATTTCTGTTTAACCGATATCCCCCTTTCTTTGTAGGATTTCCTTTGTACCTGTTCTAATTAAGAGGTTGCGTTCATTGATGTTTTGACCCTTTAGAAGGTGGAAACCATGGTGGCATAGTGGTTAAGTACTACGGCTGCTAACCAAAGGGTGGGCAGTTCAAATCCACCAGGCACTCCTTGGAAATTCTATGAGGCAGTTCTACTTTGTCCTATAGGGTCACTATGAGTCGGAATCTACTCGACGGCACTGGGTTTGGTTTTTTGCCTTTTTTAATGTGAAATGGGAGTTGGCCATAATTCTCTGGGCAACTTCTCGAGTCCTCTCTCTAAGGCCTTCTTGGCTCTTGCGGCCCTCCTGCTTGCTGGGCTAACCTCTACCATGCCCCTGGCAAGATTGCCATCTGCAAGTGTGCTCTATGTACCAGACCTTTTCAGTACACTTCCTCTCCATCCAATTGCAGCTCTTCTGTGTCACCTCCACTTATGGCTAAAATGTGTACTAATAAGTGCTCTTTCTCTAGATGCCTCCTCCTTAGCATGGCAACTTGTACACATTTCATTAGAAGCCAGTTGCAGAGTGTGCTTGATCCAAAGGGTGACCTGAGTGCTAGCATTTCTGGCACTTTAAAGGTATTTCTGGTAGCAGTACCTTTCAACTCTCTTAAACAACATATTCAGCCTCTACAGAGAGTCCTACTGCAACAATTTAATCTCATGGTTTTTGATAGTAAGCAGAGAAAGAAAATAGTGTATCTCAGCGGTACTGGAGATGTGAGTGAAGCACTAAAGAGGCACCGAGGGTAGAGCTGGCTTGAGTGTTGGAAATTTCTCACGCTACTAGTTGCCATCAGGTCTCCTCCAGCTCATGGCAACCCCATGTGTGTTAGAGTAGAATTGTGCTCCCTTGGGTTTTCAATGGCTGATTTTTCTGAAGTAGATCACCAGGCCTTTCTTCCAAGGTGGGCTTGAAGTTCCAGCCTTTAGATTAACAGCCAAATGTGTTAATTATTTATACCACCCAGGGACTCCTTTCCCACTCTAATGCTATGTAAATGTATAGTAGGATCTAATCTTTCCAACCCCTTGTCAAGTAAAACAGGGTAGAAGATATTGATACTAATAATTATATACAAATATAATACACTGTCAGAATTGACTCGACAGCACTGGGTTTACTGGGTTTATGATATGTGTATATACGCATGTGTGTGTGTATACACCGAGTACTGTTGCTGGGGTTTCTAAATTACATTAAGGTCATATCTTCTTATTTTAAATATTATATGCATTTTAAGACAAGTAATTAGCTAATCCTTAAGCATCCCTATATGGCTTTCCTATAAGTGCCATATTATCAACCTCATTTTATCAGAGCCAGACTGTTAATTTATCCTTTAGTCATACAGGAAGATCATGGAGAATAGCAGAATTAAAAGAACTTAAAAGTAATCTTTTTAGCTGTGATGCTTTTCTTAAATAATAGATATATAATCTCTTGGTAAATCAGGGCGAGTAGTCAATACTTAGGACTTGGCTCATGTATTCGAAAGAAATATCATTACCAAGTATTAAGTTGATTATTATAGATTCCTGGAATGGTCTATTTACTTCTTATTCATTTGCCAGAATAATAAATTTCCACAATATAATTTATACATTTTAACTCAGATTAAACTTTTACATCGTTTTATAAACCAATTTTACTTCTATTGTTGTCCACAGTTTTAAGGAGAACCATCACTTTTTCTGGGACTAATATTATTGTTTCCATTTACTGTATAGATTTGAGAACAACGACAACATGAAACACCATTCCCCTGAGCCCAAACCACCGTTGATTAATATAAGGTTCCTCTAAGGAACGTAAATTTTAAAAAATAGGTCATATTAATAATGTGAAATATGTACAATCCATATGAGATGCATATTCTTTAGGAACATTCAGCAATGAGGAAAGAAAGCTTTTGACTAAATGACTTACAAAGAGCCCTGCCTGCCTGACTCATTATGGATCACTAGCATGAGTCATAAGGATTACAGCTCAGTTACAGGCACGTGACATCATGATATCACATGACCACACTGGCAGGCATAGCTTCTTAAACTCCAATTTCCTAATGAACTTTTTCAAGGTAAGATGGATTAGACAGCAGTAGTTATAAGGCTTTTAGCAAAAACCTGAGGATTCTCGAAATATTCTATTGGAAATTTAGAGTCTGTTGAATATAGGTCATGTAAGGTAATAATTCAATGCTAAAAGGGCCTGTCATTTTACTTCCAAAATACTGAGACTATGGTAACAGTGTGGCCTGCCTAGCTCTTGCACTATTTTTGTTTCACAACACCTGGCATTCCAACGAAGGCTTATATTTTGGTCACATGCCCTTTGGAAAATTCAGATCCCTCCAGTGATATCAGTGGAAAAAAGAGTGCTATATTTTTACCTACGTTGCATGCATCCCATAAATACTTTTCAGTTGATGGATTGACTGATGTTCACAAAGAGACAGTGGTGTATTTTCTCATTGAGTTGAGTATCTTTAACCTACAGGTGTGGCAATTTCTCTGTTTACAGCACATGGCTTGGGATTTTCTGGAAGGACAGATATTTTAAATGATGAGTAAATTACTAAATTAATATTTTAATGATTTTAAATGGTGTCCAACAAAATCTGATTTTACTCCTAACTCTTTTTCTCTCTTTCTCAATTTCTCCGATAAACTTTTCTGCACCAACAGAGGGAAACGATGATATTGAAAACTGAAACAGCAAATAATATTTTTAAAAAGGTTTGTTTGTATATTGGTGTTTAATTCTGAAACCGAAGAATGGCCTGTCTCATATTTGGTGGCTCACTATGATGTTATGGTTCAACACTTCTGGATTATTTACTTTGTAGGTATTTCATACATGAAGCAGGAGTCCATCCCTCATCCCCCAATTCCCACCTGAGAGACGTATCATTTGGCTAGGAACTCATCACCTGATAGACATACCATTTTAAGGCTTAGGGCCTACTTCTTTAAGAGCCATTTTTCTTGGTTATCAGTCTTACTCTCTGGCTAATTTAAAGTTTTAAACCACTTGGATGTTAGTTGATGGACTAATGAGCATTTACATATCACCTATTATGAACAGGGGAGTTTGGGAAGAAGAACAAATATTAAGGGGAAAATTTGGCTCACATTCTCAAAAATTTTGCCATCTAGTGGTAGAAAAAAAAAAACATAGCTCCAATTATAAAAAAAAATTATACGGTTGTTCAAATGGTAGGTAGAAAAAGGTATTAGGTGGTTCTTATATTTGAAAAAAAGTGATGCTTAGAGATAATAACATTGGTTGTACAAGTTCTAAAACTTAGGTCTGTCAAACCTGGGATCTTTAGCCATGCCCAGTAAGCTCTACTGTCTAGACATTTAAGGCATTTTGTAATGAAATAAGATTTAAAAAAAAACAAAAAAAAAAACTACCATTGAGTTGATTCTGACTCATAGCGACCCTACAGGAAAGAGTAGAACTGTCCCATAGGGTTTCCAAGGAGTACTTGATGGACTCAAACTGCCAGCCTTTTGGTTAGTAGCTACAGTTCTTAACCACTACGACACCAGGGTTTCCATGAAATAAGATAGGTAACTAGAAATGGGAAGCATATTAAGTGGTTAAGTGAAGGGTTTTACTGCTATTGTTAAGCGAGGGAGACCTCTGCATACTTAACGGGGAGGGAACTTTGCTAATGGCATGGGAGGAATGGTAAGGAAACAAGTTATCTGGAAAAGAAGAAATAAACCAAAATCCATTGCTGTTGAGTTGATTCCAACTTATAGTAAGCTTATAGGACAGAATAAAACTGCCCCATAGAGTTTCCAAGGAGTGCCTGGTGGATTTGAACTGCCACCTTTTGGCTAGTAACCGTAGCACTACCACTAGAGTTCCCAAGAGAGGGGTAAAGTCAGTATTCCAAGTGGGAGGTTAGCATTACACAAGTGCAATCCTTCTCTGCCTGAAAGGAAAGCATGAACAGAGATACAGACATGGAGTAGAAGTACGAGAAGTTGAGAAGCTCACTCCAAATGGATTTTAAAGGTATTAGCTGAGGAGGAGGGATAAAATGAGAAAGTAGGGCAGGAGACTTGAGAAAAAAGGTCTAGACAGTCACCACAGTGTTTTCACTAAAGAATTACCAAGTAATCTATGAAGTAATTGCACAGGAGTAGAAAGGACCCAGTTGAAGTTTGGTCACCATCATCTTTTATTTGCTCATACTGTTCTGGGGCCAGAGAAGAAGTAGTGGAAACAGAGGGTGGAATGATCCAGGGCTGGGATTGCTAGGATAGGCAAAGGATGGGGCCTGAAGATGCCAAGCCTAAGTCAGTGAGAAGACAGCCCTAAGGGCTGACTACCGGAAGTCCAGTGTGAATTTGGCTTCTCCATTTTTATCACTAAGGGCAATCGAAAGCTTCCTGTAACATATTTTCTGCCCTATCAGAAGATAAAAAAGAAGGATGGATCTCCTTTCTCCTGAGCATAACTCAGGTTATCAGGAGCTCATCCTGCTTTTATTTTATTTAAATGGTCAACAGATGGTGTTAGTATCTTTTGTACATGAAAGATCTGAGGAGAGGAAACAGTTAACACACTCAACTGCTAACCTAAAGTTTAGTAGTTCGAGTCTACCCAGAAGCACCTCAGAAGAAAGGCCTGGCAATCTACTGCCAAAAAATCTATGGAGCACTTCCAAATCTTCCAATCTACTTCAAAAAAAAAAAAAAAAAAAATCTATGTGCTGTCTGCGGAGCACAGTTCTCCTCTGACCCACACGGGCTTGCCATGAGTTGGATTTGACTTGATGGCATCTGATATGGTAATCCTTCAAAAATAAGAGTCATAAGAAAAGTAAAATGATTAGCAGAGCTCTAGTGAATTATAGCAGCCAGAAGACATGCATCATATGTCTTATGGGATAAGAATAGCCAGGCTAGATGCTAACACTGATATCACACTAAAAAAAAAAAAAAAATTTTTTTTTTTTTTAAACCAAAACCAAATCCATTGCCATCATCAAGCTGATTCTGACTCATAGAGAGTGTGGTGGCGCAGTGGTTAAGAGCTACACCTTTTAACCAAAAGGTTGGCTGTTTGAATCCACCGGTTGCTCACTGGAAACCCTATGGGGCAGTTCTACTCCGTCCTGTAGGGTTGCTATGAGTAGGAATTGACTTGACGGCAATAGGGTATAACATTGGGTAAAAAAGAAAAAAAAAATTTTTTTTTTCTTTGTAGCATCTAAAAAAAATAGCTGTCAAGGTACCCATTCCAGAGAAGAGCTGATTTCATGAAAAATATAGGGGTTTGAAATATTATTCTGAATTAGGCACATTTTAAAGTGTTGTCGTCAACAAACGAACAGGTAAACATTCAACAAGTTTGACTTTTCTCAGAAACTTTTAAGTATATATAGTGCATATATCCTAACAATGTGGGAATTCATGCTGACTCAACATGTTTATAGGATTCCTATGACATGGAAACCCTGGTGGCACAGTGGTTAAGAGCTGGACTGCTAACCAAAAGGTCAGCAGTTCGATTTCACCAGGTCTCCTTGGAAACCCTATGGGGGCAGTTCTACTCTGTCCTGTAGGGTCCCTCTGAGTCGGAATCGACTTGGCTGTACTGGGTATGACATTGGAAAGGAGTCCTGGTGGTACAGTGGTTAAGCACTCAGCTGTTAACCGAAAGGTCAGCGGTTCGAACCTACCAGTGCCTCCACAGGAGAAAAGACCTACTCCCTTAAAGATTTCAGCCTAGAAAGCCCTATGGGGGCGGTTCTACTCTGTCCTATAAGGTCATTATGAGTCGGAATTGACTTGACGGCTTACAAAGACATGACATTGGACCACATTGCTCCAGAACTGGGATCTTTTTCCAATAGCACCTACCCTGAAGTCTGCCCCTTAGGGTTTCCAAGGAGCTGCTGGTAGATTCGAACTGCCAACCTTTTAAGTAGCAGCTGCTGCTCTTAACCACTGTGCCACCAGGGCTTCTCCAATAATGTAGGGTGTGAAAATTCATGTCTAGACAATTTTATGACAACAGAAAATCTTCTGTAGAGAATGTCATAACAAATACCCACAAACACACACACACTATATATATATATATATATGTTTTGTTACCCCCAATACAGAATATTACATTTCTGAACTTCTATCTAGCTGGGAAAGAGAGGGTATTAATTGGTTCCTGACAATATTTACAGTCTATTTAAATATTTGGAAACCCTGGTGGTGTAGTGGCTAAGTGCTATGGCTGCTTACCAAAGGGTCAGCAGTTCGAATCTGCCAGGTACTCCTTGGGAACTCTATGGGGCAGTTCTTCTCTGTCCTACAGGGTCACTATGAGTTGGAATCGACTCAACAGCACTGGGGTTTATTTAAATGTTCATATATTAATGCATATCCTTTATTCCTCCAGAATGTCATTCTTAATTTTGGCCCAATTTACACAATGTTTTTGTTTTCACTCTTTCAGAGAAGAAAATTTTTAAAATACTGTGAGATGATGTCACTGCTAATATTCCTGAATTGCTCTATGGACCTGAGGTATACTTTATATTGACCATATCTCAGATGATGTGCTTAGTAGAATTGCTACATATTTTACCTTCTAAGACCTTAATAAAGGACCCCTGTGATGGCACAATAGTTACGCATTCAGCTACTAACTCAAAGTTTGGCTGTTAAAACCCACCCAGGAGTTCCAAGGGAGAAAGACCTGGCAATCTCTTCCCATAAAGATTACAGCCTAGAAAACTGTATGGCGCAATTCTCCTCTGTCATATGGGGCCTCTGTATTTCAAAATCGACCCGATGGCACCTAACAACAATAAGCCCTTAACAAAGAATTGGTAATTAAAGTGTACCAGATTTTCTCTGTGATTTGAATGTACTAGAAACCCATCTTTTTTTTTTTTTTTTGGCTTCCAGTTGTCTTCAATTTAATAGATAATGAGTATCTACTAAGAGAAATCATAAATAAAATGTCGGATATTTCCGTCATAGATTGAATTGTGTCCCCCCAAAACGTGTGTCAACTTGGCTGGGCCATGTTTCCCATTATTATGTCATCTGATGCGATTTTCCTATGTGTTGTAAATCCTATCTCTATGATGTTAATGAGACGGGATTAGCGGCAGTTATGGTAATAGGGCAGGACACAATCTATAAGATTAAGTTGTGTTTTAAGTCAATCTCTTTTAAGATATAAAAAAGAGAAGCAAGCAGAGAGACAGGGGACCTCATACCACCAAGAAAGGAGCACCAGGAGCAGAGCGTGTCCTTTGGACCCAGGGTCCCTGTGTTGAGGAGCCCCTCAGGCAGGGGATTATTGATGAAAAGGTCCTTCCTCCAGAGCCAACACAGACAGAAAGCCTTCCCCTGGAGCTGGCACCCTGAATTTGGACTGCTAGCCTCCTAGACTGTGAGATAATAAATTTCTATTTGTTAAAGCCATCCACTTATGGTATTTCTGTTATACAAGCACTAGATAACCAAGACAGTTTCCTAGCACTTTTCTATTTTAAAGATAAATTAAAATTGTGAGAGGCCTTCTGCCTTCCAATTTAACCTGCAGAGTTTTTATTGTTCTTTAATCTCTGGAGACAGTACCATGGAATAACATTCCACTTGGAATCAGGATCACTTGTATCCAATTCTGACAACTATTAACTAGTCTAGACTTGGGCAAATTAAAGTTTTTCTTCTTACATTCTTTCACTGGAAAAGCAGGTACAACACACTTTGCCCCACGTACTTCATACGGATGTTGGAAGACTCAAACAAGCTAATGGAAGGAAAGGGTCCTGAGCCTGCAGGCCTTGTATATTATTATTATTATCAACCTGAAAAAAAGACAATATGCATATAATTCATAAATGAGTTGAGCTAATATAGGAAGTTCCAGTAGAGGTAAAATTCTTTCTGCATCATGATGAACTCCCCAGGCAATCCAGGTTCTACAGAAATATTGGGAGTTTGTTATATCAAATATTGCTTGAAATAAGTGAACTGAAACATATATTCTGAGTGTGCGTGTATAAATGTAATTTTTGCTGCAGTAATTGTTCTACAGTTGACATAATTACACACACAAAAACATACACAGAGAGCAAATTGTTCCTATGACTAGTCTTAAAAGACACTATGTCAGAAATTTATAGATATATTAAATTTATTAGGTCACCCAATGTTCTACAACCCTATAAATATTTTAGCAGATCTCCCTGCAATTAAATTGATACCACAATGGGTACTTAATTACTGAGACGAAAACGTGAATGCTGCTAGTTTTATTTTCTAATCCGGGTTTTATGTCTTGGTTAATAAAATGTTGAAAAATTATAGAAATTGATCAGTATCTGAAAAAAATTAAAGTAAAATAAATCAAAGATCTATAAGAATTTTAAAGGTCTGCTTCTACCTCTGCTATTTTACTATTTTTTTTTACTGTGTGCGACTTTTTGTTTTTTGTAATTGTTGTTTTTTGTGAGTTCCTCTCCTTAACCTGGGGCCTTTTTCTAATACTCGACAGCTCCAAAATTAAAAAAATAAAAAAAGGACAAAACTTTATTTGAATCTGTTGGTAACTAAAAATAAATTATAACTCAGTGGTTAAGAGATTGGCTGTTAATCAAAAGGTCGGCTGTTCAAATCCACCAGCCACTCCACGGAAACCCTCTGGGCCAGTTCTACTCTGTTTGACACAGCCGCTATGAATCAGAATTGACACCATGGCAATGGGTTTGGTTTCTGGTTATATTTAACTGACATTCAAAACAGAATGTGACCTCAACACATAAAATAAACTGCTTGAAGATTAAGATTAATTTTTTTGAGGAAAATAATTTGTATCTTTATGTTATTATAGTTTGAAATTTGAAAATATTTTTTAATAGAATAAAATGTAAGAGATAGCAAAATAACAAAAATCTAATGAACAAGTAACCATAGAGCAAAACAAAATTTTTTATGTAAAATTTTATGTAAACATGGAGTTCATTCACAGTTTCCTCACAAATTTGAAGAGAAAATGAAGCCTTTGATGCTATCAACAGATGAAATATCATTCAAATTATTTTTGTAATATCATCTTATTACACCACCACGTGTCCGTTAGTTTGTCGTACTGTGCTGGCTTGAGTGTTCCTGTGAAGCTGGAAGCTATGCCACTGCTATTTCAAATATCAGCAGAATCATCCATTGTGGACAGGTTTCAGTTGAGCTTCCAGACTAGGACAGACTAGGAAGAAGGACCTGCTAGTCTATTTCTGAAAAGATTGGCTAGCAAAACCTTATAAATGGAACATTGTCTGATATAGTGCCAGAAAATGAGCCCTTCAGTTTGGAGGGCACTCAAAATATGACTGGGGGTGAGCTGCCTCTTTAAAGTAGAGTTGACCTTAATGACGTGGACGGAGTCAAACTTTCAGGACCTTCACTTGCTGATGCAGTGGGACTCAAAATGAGAAGAAAGCTGCAAGTGCTCATTGATAATCAGAATGTGGGATATATGAAGTATGAATCTAGGAAAATTGAAAGTCATCAAAAACTAAGTGAAATGCATAAACATCGATATCCTAGGCATTAGTGAGCTGAAATGGACTGGTATGGGCCATTTTGAATCAGACAATCTTATGGTCTACTATTCCAGGAACGATAAATTGAAGAGGAATGGCATGGTTTTCATCGTCAAAAAGGACATTTCAAGATCTATCCTCAAGTACAACACTGTGAGTGATGGGATAATACCCATATGCTTCACGGAAGACCAGTTAATATGACTATTATTCAAATTTATGCACCAACCACTAATGCCAAAGAGAGGAAATTGAAGATTTTTACCAACTTCTGCTGCCGGAAATTGATCAAACACACAATCAAGATACATTGATAATTGCTGGTGATTGAAATGCAAAAGTTGGAAACAAAGAAGAAGGATTGGTAGTTGGAAAATATTACCTTGGTGACAGAAACAAGACTGGTGATTGCATGATAAAATTTTGCAAAACCGATGACTTTTCATTGCAAATACCTTTTTTCAACAACATAATTGGTAAAATTGTTGGGTTATATGTTAGTTGCATGTTTATTTTTTTAAGGAACTGCCAAAGCTTTTTTCCAGATTGGGTGTACCACTTTACGTTCACACCAACAATGTATGAGTGATTCAATTTCTCCACATACAAGGTATAAGGTAATATTCACTTCTTCATTATATAAGGCAATATTTACAAGTTCAGAAGATTAGTACGTAGATACTACTTTTTAAAGGCCACCATTTAGCTCATATATGTGTTGGTGTATTTCTAAATTCTCTCTTCCATTCCATTGATCTATACACCTATTCCTTTGCAAATATCATGCTGCCTTGATTAATATCAGGTAGAATGATTTATTTTATTCTTCACTGTCAAGATTGTTCTATTTTAGGGATGTATTTTATTTATATAAGTTTTACAGTTTTATAAGCTTGTCTAGGTCTACAAAAAGCCTTACTGGAATTTTGATAGTCATTTCATTAAACCTATAGATCAATTATGGGAGAATTAACATATTTACTATGTTGACTCTTCCAAACTATGAATATGGTGCATCTATTTATTTAGGTCTCCTTTGATTACTTTCTTCAGCATTTTGTAGTTACAGAACATAGATCCTATACAGGTTTTGTTAAATGTACAGTGAGGCGTCACTGATACGTTCTGTGAAATATGACCTTACGTGACTTGAATGTTAAGTGAACATCTAGGTCTGTGGGGCATAAGGCTTTCCACACAAGGCCAGGGGCTGCTGTGCAGTGCGCAGCCTGAGTAGCTCCAGCTGCAGACACCTCAGGTGAGTGTTCTGCTGGGTCCCATCTGGCACATAGCCCTCAAGCGCTGTGAAGGTCGCAGCAGGGGGGCTCCAGGTGTAGGCTCAGGTGGCAGGGGAGCAATCTCAACAACCTGTTACCCCCACCCCAGCCGGGCTTCATGATGCCTGCTGACTTTGGGTGTTTGGCAGCAGGACTGGGTACCCCCTTCTCACAGCAGCAGGGTGCCTTTTCTTGTGGGTGGGGTGGCAGGGTGGGCTCCTTGGCAGGTCAAGCTGTGGGCATGCTCTGAAAGCATGCACTGGACCATGAACATATATGGTGTTGGGTGTTGCCCAAATGAATGTTATGCGGTGCATAACTGTATACCTAAGTATTTCATTTTTGTTAAATTGATTATAAATGTTATTGTGTTTTAAAATCGGTAGCTGCATGTTTATTGTTATTGTATGTAAACGTGATTAATTTGCGTGCATTGAACTTGTATTCCTTCCTTTTTCCAATTTTTAGAGTTCTCCTTTGATTTCCTTTTGTATTATTTATAGGGCTTATAGTTGTACTCACAATCCCTGGAAAGTACAAATGGTTAACATGCTCGACATAGTCTGCTAACAGAGAGGTTGGAAGTTCAAGTTCACCCTAGAAAGAGAGGTCCAGTGTGAAGGTTAAGATTATGTGTCAACTTGGCTAGGCTATGGTTCTCAGTGGTTTGGCAGACATTGGATTAATCGCTCTTCCATAATGTAATATAATGTAATCACCTCTATGATGTAACCTGATGTGATCAATCGGTTGAAAGGTGAGTTTTCTTAGGGGTGTGGCATGCCTCCAGTATATAAATGGATGTTCCAGCAAGGCTCCCTCTCTCTTGATGCTGCACTCTTCTCATCATCTAACCTCCAGTTCTTGGGACATAAGACTGAAAAAGTATGAAGCCTGCTGCCCGGCCTGCAGATTTTGGGTTCATCAGCCCCTGCAAACACATGATCCAGCAGAAGTCCTCAGCCTGCTGCCTGACCTATGGATTTGGGACTGGCTGGCCCTCACAATTGTGTGAGCCATTTCCTTGAAGTAAACTTTTCTGTAAATATTTATATACAAGCTTCATTGATTTTGCTCCTCTAGAGAACTCAGACTAAGACATTGGCAATCTACTTTCAAAAAATTAGCCATTGAAAACTCTACTGAGCACAGTTCTACTCTGACACACCTGGGGTTGCCATGAGTTGGAATCATCTCGATGGTAACTGATACTGGTACTGATATAATTGTACTTAACAGGTAGGAGCTGGGAGAAATGAATCTAGGCCATCACATCTGGATGGTTATTTTTCTTTCAAAAGATCATTTTGGCAGCTGTGTAGTGAAGGTGTTGATGGTCAGTGACGCTAAGGGACTAGCAAGTAACTATTGCAGTAGTCAAGGGACAAGAGGTAGTGAGATACACCACTGCAGATGAAAAGGGCATAATGATCCGACATATACTTTAAAGGTTAAAACAAGAGAACTAATGTCCAATAATTTAATGCTTCACTGATATGTGTTTGTAGCTTTTTTGAAAAAAAAAAAAAAATCCAGAATCTCTTGAAACTTGATAATAACAATAAAATGTAATATAAACAAAAGTCATGCCTTGTTAATTATTGAAATGTTACTTTCTGATTAACATTGTGCTAAGTGCTTTAAATGGATGATATTTCATTTTTTAATGATATCTGCGTAAGATGGTTATTATGAGTAGCATTATTTTAGAATTGTGAAATGCTATGGTTTGAGAGGCTAAGAAACTACTCAAGTTCACCCAGCTAAAAAGTAGTGGTGCTATGACTTGAACTCATTTCTTAAACTCTGTGCTTAATTGCCTCTGCTTTAAATCAACACATAACTCTTTACAGTAATGTGTGCTTTAAGGTTCAATATTTAAAACCAAAATAACAGGTATATACTTATTAACACTTTGATATTTGTTGTTGAGGGTTCAATATATTTAAACTGTTTATATTCTCTACACTAAAACAATAATACCTATCTATCATCATAAACCAAAAAAGGGTGTACTATCCACAAGAAACAATAAATTTGACCATGTTCTCATTATAACCCATGTCACCGCTTCTTGCATAACTAATGAATGTGTCATGTGGCATAAATAAGAAGGGCAAGGAAAAGGTTACCTTATGGGCCCATGAAGAAGTCATTTTCAACACTGACCGCTGCCGTCTCCACTTCCCCTCAGCACAGTCCAGACGTGTTAAGAGGAAAAAGCATAATTTTGTGATCATTAAAGAACAGTATCACAAATTAACATTTACTACCGACTCCTCCTCTTCTCTATCTTCTAGGCAAAATAAGCTGCAGATCCAAGAGAATGAGCCAAAGCTTTCCACTGAATAAGAAAGGCATTTGGTAAAAATTAGCTCTTTTATCATATATGGTATAATTTGATTTGATTATTAACTTTGTTGTTAGAAACAATGTGTTTCTTACACAGGTTAATGATGCTTATTTGACATGAGGCTCTGAAATTCCAGTGCTACTTGTATTATTCTAAAAAGTAATCTCTGGAATGTATGGCATGTTCCCTTATGTTAGCTCTTAAAACCCTTCCTGTTTATTTTAATGGAGTAGGAGATAGATAAGGAGGCCCCAAGTCATCTGGAATGATATGGTCAAAGGAGCACTGCATTTTTGGTTAAATGAGATTTTATTACTATGTTTCAAAAATATCTATACTTTTAGCTATAAAATGGAGCAAGTATTAATTACACTTTTCCTTAAAAGTTCCACTAAGTAATTTTGAGAAAGTATACCAAAAAAATTAAGGTCTTTTTTACAATCAAAACTGTTAGGAATTAACTTGGCAATTTTTTTGTTATGATTAATGTAAATATATTAAGCTATCATTTACCTTATCATGATTTACACAAATAATATGTAGGTATTTTTAGTATGTATACTTATACAATTTAGTCTTATTAAGAATCATTTTGTTAATCCATAACATATATTAAGTAATTTCAAAATTATAAGTTGGACTGAAAAATTCTATTATGCACTAATAAACAGATCTGTTTTCAAAAGACTGGAATATTTGTTCAAGGTTAGAACTGCACTTAGTCATCATGTTAGTTAAATCAACAGAAAACAATTTGATTGATAGAAGCCATACTTTTCTTCAAGTGCATTTCCCCAATCACCAGAGTACCTACTACTACATGACTGTACTATTTTTTTTTGTAATGTCCTTGGAAGAGTTAAGTCGTCCCTGAGGCTTTCTCTATAGATAATACCAAGGGAACTCTTCAGTGAACCATACAGATGTCTGAGATCCTAAGAACCAAATAACGGATAATTTCAAAGGCCGTTACTTCTCGTCGGCCAAAAGCATTCACAGGTGCCAGGCATTGTTGTAACGCAAGCAAACAGACCTAAGGATGTTAAGAAACTTGTTCTGAATCTTGCAATTGACAAGTGCCAGTGCTTAGTGCTAGAAGCCACCTTGTGTTTGTTGGACTCCAAAACCATAGTCTAATTATCCATAATGATCAAAGGTTTTTTTCTGAATACTAATCATTAAATATACATAGATGATAATCTGTGTATCTCATTATTTATCTTTTTCACATTTCTATATGGGGAAGGCATTTTCTCCATTTTTCAGAGGGAGAAATAAAGCTACCATGTAATTCAGGAACTTATCTCAGATTGTCAAACAAGTCTCTGTTGAGATAGAAATAAACCAAAAACCAAACCCAGTGCCGTCAAGTCGATTCTGACTCATAGGGACACTACAGGACAGAGTAGAACTGCCCCATAGTTTCCAAGGAGAGCCTAGTGGATTCAAACTGCTGACCCTTTGGTTAGCAACCATGGCACTTAACCACTATGCCACCAGGGTTTCCAGGGAGATAGAAATAATACAATAAAAATATACGAGGGACCTCAGCAATATTATTCACATGAAAAATATGTGTCAGCAGAGAGGAAAAGAGATCCCTGGGCTAGGAGTTAGAAAGCCAGGCTCTCGGTCCTGTGCTGTCCCACAGCAGCCAATAGCCGGGGACCTCTCCTCTCACATATAAAATAAGTGCAGTGAATCAGAAATCCTGAAAATATCCAGCTGTAAGTTCTATGATTCTATGACTTCTAGGCAGAAATACATGCATTCAGAAATGCTATATAAACCATTTGGAGATCTTTGAAAAGAACATTTTTACTACTCAACTTTACATGGAGAAAGAAGAGGGGCTTTTCTTATTACATAAACTTTTCAGTTGAAGAGTTGGCTTTTCAATGCTCCAGGAATATATGAATATTGCTGCTTTTTTGGTGATACTGAAATTTGAATTGAGCCAAATTACTTTTTCTTTATATACTGCCTCCATGTTAATAAGTTAAAATGAGTATAACTTGAGAACTAAAATTATGAATTTTTTGTGCTTAGACTAAGTTTTATACTGCAGTAAACATACTATGAAGACTCATTTTTATGAAATTACCTATGACAGGATTAATAATTACATATGGCAGATAAAAATGTGTAAGATTTTAATTAAAAAATTAATACATATGCATATCTATGTGTGTATATATACACACATGCACGCATACGTATATAGAAGGACCAATGTCATTTTATTTTTAAAGTTGGAATGTCTTTAATTTCCTGTTATTTAGTTTTCTGGATCCAAATTGATAGAAACCAAGATACATACAAAAGGGGCTTGGGGTTTCTAATCAGGATAAAGTGTTTAAACTGAAAAAGTGAGGTGAGCCATCAAATTTAATCTTTAACAATTTTTCAATTTTTTCTCCCCTCATTTTTGAGGCCTTGGTATCTTCTCATTTCAGTGTAACCGTTTAACTTATTTTACAAACTGTGTAAAAGACATAGAGAATACTACAGAGAACAAATATTCTTTTAAATATCTCATCCTGCATATTTTTACCCATGGGAATGGTATCATGTCCTCATTATGTGTTAAATACACCAGGAATGTGAATAAAGTATTACAAATCAACCTGAAAGTGTTTTATTGTCTTCTAGTTAAACCACTCCTTATTTTGTGAATGTACATTTATTTTTTTAATCTGTGACTCCTCAGGTCCTGAGTCTAGACTTGCTCCAATGTCCTACATGTACTGCAATCCCCACCCTCCCTGATGCATTTGAAATTAGGAGTTAGTTCCATACACGAAAGGAATAATAAGAATCATTTTAATTCATTTGTTTTTAAATCATGAATTAAAAAAAAATGTGGCTAGGTCATTGGTATCAAAATAGGAAAGATAAATCAAAACGTCACAGAGGACGTTTTCTTTCGTAAATGTTCCAAAATGTACATTGAACCAGTAATTTCTGTGAGCAAACCATGCTGTGTGTAAATCTGACTAGCAGGGTATGCTATTTGAATTTTGTTTTTTTCCACTAATTTTTCTGGAATGTTTCTTTTATTGTGGTATTCCTCTTGCTGAGTAACCTTAATGTCTTGCTCACACTCCTAGTGCACTCAAAGACTAAACCCTCGCACTCAGCCTCCTTCATCTTCAGGGCCTGTCCACTTTCCCAGTTGGTGTCTCCAACATGGGCTTCCATTCTTACCAGGCTAGTCTCCTCACATTCTTCATTTCCCACCTGCACACACATATGGACCATGCACAATGCTCATTATCACCTTGGATCTTTCGCCCTTGCTCTCTCTCCCCTGTTACAGTATATAAATTGAACTCTTCTCTATCCTTTCACCACTACTATCCTGACCCTAGTGATGTAGTGGCTAAGTACATAAATGGAACTCCTCTTTATCCTTTCACCACTACTATTCTAACCCTACTGGCGTGGTGATTAAGTGCTACAGCTACTAACCAAAAGGTCGGCAGTTCAAATCCACCAGGTGCTCCTTGGAAACTCTATGGGGCGGTTCTACTCTGTCCTATAGGTCGCTATAAGTCGGAACCGCCTTGACGGCAGTGGGTTTGGTTTGGTATTCGGACCAGGAATGGGAATCTGTTTGGACCATACTGACCCTCACTGCTTTCTCCTTTTTCTGGATCAATTATAGAGATTTTTAACTTGGTGACTGTGAACTTGGGACCATGGAATTCTGTGTATTTTATTTTATGTATTTAAAACTATTATTCTAGGTATAAAATGTTTAAAAACTCCTATAGTACCGTTTCCAATTGTTACACATATATTATGACAGTTCGCTTGTCTCTCCAATTTGATTGGAAGACCCTTGTAGGCAGCTATCACATTTTGTACTCATTAAACAGAAGTGCTTAGGTACTGGAGATAAAAATTAAAAGAAAACACTCATTCCCTGCCTTAGAATCTATTATAATTCAGTGTTTAGTATTCATGTGAATTTGCACAAATTGTGTTGGGGGCAGGACTTGGTGAGAAAGAAGAAGGTTATGGATCTAGAGGGGGAAAAAGGCAATAACCTGTCTAAAGTTACAAGGATATGAATGGATTTTGTGCTTTGTAATAATTCCTTAGGAACAAGGATGAATGTGTGTGTGTTCGGTGTGCTATGAGACACGAAATAGCTTTGCTTCTCAACATGTGGTCTTTGGACTAGTATTATCAGTATCACCAGTGAGCTTGTTGGAAATGCAGAACTTTCAGCCACACCCCAGACCGACTGAATCAGAATTGTCATTTTTAACAAGATCACACCCCCTACTCTGCTGCTCCCATGATTCATATGCAAGCGAAAATTTGAGAAGCTCTGGTCTAAAGTGTGTGTGGTATGATGTGTGTAGTTTAAGTCATGTGGTATTGACTGTAGATCAGGCTGAAAATGTAAACTGGAGTAGAACATAAAGAAACAATGCTCTGCTAAGCAGTTTAATAAAGCTAGGGTACCAAAAAAAAAAAAAAAAAAACCCACATAAATCCATACAATTTGGCATACAATTTCAGGATGTTTCACAGTCCTTCTAAAGCTCAGAAATGGAGTCCAATAGTTGCTTGTTACACAAGGAAGTGGCAAGATTGAATGTGTGTTGTAGAAAAATAAATGAAGGTGGTGTAGAGGAGGGAGACATAGAGGTAGAAGGAGTTAACTGGAGGCTATTTCTAGGATCTGGATAAGAGAAAAATAATTTGACAAAACATATTAAGTATCTTTAATATACAAAATCCAGGAAAGGGGGTCCAGAATTTAGGTCTTAACGAAAGTGCTAAATATTCAGGTTGACAATTGAGGATCAGAAGGATGTACACAACTACCAGGTAGAAATCTGCATACTTGACCTAATCCTGTTTTCTGCTCCCAGGCTTGACTAGAATAATTTTTTCCTTGACTCATCAGGAGTCTTCATGAATCTTTCTGCTGCTCTAGAGATTCACAGCTTTACCTGGTGCCAAACCCGAGGCAGCTTGTCTCGTGTTACAAGAATCAATTCCCCTACCAGTGTCTGTTACTGTCCTTTTCTTCTAAGAGGTTCACCTTTCCCCACGCTGGGTTCCACCTCCCTTTCACTTGTGTAGGATGAAGAAACTGCCTTTCCAGTAAACAAGGCAGAGACTTCTGCTTATTGTCCTGAAGGATCAAATCACATGATTATCCCTTTTTTTGTTTTCCTCCAAAAAGTTCCTGTCTTTCCTTTTTCTTCTGAAAAACTTAGGTGATATCTTTCCATTCCTTCCTGTGTAGCTAACTACCCAGCCTGATTCCAAAAAGCATTTGAAAGAAAAATATAAAGTTAACACCTGAAAGTGGCATTTGAAGCAAGATCTTGTCAAGAGGGATATTATCTCTTTGGGCAATTTTACATCCTGTAATAGCTTCAGGTGTTGCCTTTATCTGTCATCGTGACTTTCTCTTCTAAACCCAGTTTTATAAATGATTTTCAGTGTCCACTAACGTTCTGGAGTGCTTGGTCTATGCCAGTGCTCTTCTTAAGTACTGTAAGTGCATTCAGTCAGTCCTGATGACAACTGATAGGTACAATTGCTATCTCCATTTTATAGGGGGTACAACTGAAACACAGAGACATTTGATAAAGTTTCCAAGGGCACGCGCATAGGAAGTGTGGGAGCCAAGGTTTCAGTGGAGGCAACATGGCTCTAGAGTCCATGTTCTTGCCATCACTCCACACTGTATCTCAGTGGGCATCTCAAACTAGACATGTTCAAAACTGAGCTTGTTATCTTCCTGCCTTTCTACACCCCAAATCCATTGCCAATGAGTTAATTCTGACTCATAGGGACCCTACAGAAAGGGTAGAATTGCCCCCATAGGATTTCCAAAGCTGTAAATTTTTACAGGAGCAGACTATCGCATCTTTCTCCCATGAAGTTGCTGGAGGGTTCAAACCGCTGACCTTTTGGTTAGCCGCTAAGTGCTTAACCACTGCATGGCCAGGGCTACCTCTTTCTACACCACTCAACCCCAAACTGGCTCTTCTTCTTAGGTTTTCTCTTCTTAATGACGTCACTATCCACCTAGTTATACAAACCAAACGACTCAGTCATCTTCAACTCTCCCTCTCTTTTCCAACTCCTTCTATGTCTTTCTCAGCAATATTTATTCAGTATCTTTAATAAAATGATTTGAATGTATTTTAATTATATTAACCTTTTGATATAATACGCTATTAATGCAGAGCAAAGAAAATAGATGAAATGTTTTATAGGCGATTTTAATTTCCTGCCTTCTTAAAAAAGTTACTTTATGTAAATACAGAATGAAAAGATTAAAAAAAAAATAGATCACTAGCTATTCCACAACAATGATATAAAAATGAACAAATTATGGCCACACAATATTTTCTGCAGCCTTATTAATGATAATAAAATACCTCCCCCAAATTTTTCCATCTTTAGGTGGCAATACTTTCAAGTCCTCAAGGTAAGGCAATCGAAGTTCATTATATTCCTTAGGAATTTATAATGCAGGACAGTGTCAAGCACTGAAGATTCATTTTATTTAAAAGAACCAGCAAAGGGACAGGAGCTGGTTGACTGGACATGGGAAATACAGGGTGGAGAGAAGGAGTGTGCTGTCACATTATAGGGAGAGAAACTAACAATATGTGTATAAATTTGTATATGAGAAACTAACTTGAACTGTAAAGTTTCACTTAAAGTGCAATAAAAAAAAGAAATGTGAAAAAAAAAAAAGAACCAGCAGACTTCAGGAGATCTTAACATTATAAAAAAAAAAAAAATACTAAACAGAAGATTATGCTTCTCCTTGGAATCATAGTTTCTTAAACTGCAATGTGGCAGCTGGAAAGCATCTGAAAATAAGAATAATATTGTGAATCCTTTTTAAAGTTTTGGGTCAGTTTCGCTATGACACAATGCTTACCATCTGTCAGGTTGTTGTCATGTGAAAGGTCTCCAGAGAATAAAGAATATTCAGCTGGAAACAGTCTCCTCCAGTTTTCTCTTCAAATAATGACTTGGGTCAAAATCATTCTCACTAGGTCACTGCTAAACAGTATTTCTGATATGCTCGACATGTTACTCTGCATTATAGCAAAACAGATTTTGATCATCCTTTATAAAACTTCTGATATGTCTAATACAACCCCTTTCTCCCCACAAGCACTAACATATGGTAATTAATTATATGCAGGACTTATTTTCCATTATTTTAGTTTGCTTTTAAAGTTTTTTTTTTTTTTTTCTCTAGACCACAACATTATTCCACAACTTAGTGGACTGTGATTGGTTACTTGGTGTCCTTACCAGTAAAATGGGTTATTATAGAATTATTATGAAGTTATTATTAAGAGAAATTAGCTAATATGTATAAGGGTTTAAACAGTATTATTAAAATGGGGTAAAAAATGAACTTGTTTCTCTGATTAGGACAAGAATGCTAACTTATGGGAAATGATCTAAGTCCCTTATCTACTTCTATTCGCACATTGTAAGAAAATGTCTGCATGTTAAGCCACCAGCATGACTTAATTCACTGATATGAGTACTTACAGAAGACTCTTTATGGCACCCAGAAAGGGATTTATCTTTTCTGATACCTTTTTCTGGCATATATGGAGTTTGTTTTCTCCCTTTTCACATATTGCTTTATACTTGTTCACATTATACTTTCACCTGTATAATATATGTTAAAATATAAAGGTTTTTACTCTTTTGTATGATCAAGTCCAACAAAATTTTTGTAATATAAAAAATTAATAAGTAACAAGTCCAACATTTATGAGAACACATACTAAATAACACTAAACCACAGGCAAGTCATCCCCTCTACCAGCCCTCCATGTTCCCAGACAAGAAAAGAAATCAATTCTTCCTCTGAGTCCATGTTCTTTCCCTGAGTTGTGGAGTGTTTCAGATTATGTCAGTCTAGTCTGTTACTGTGATTACCATCTGGAACAGAATCAATCCTTGCTGAAGTCCAGATAAATGACATAATAGAAACAAATTGTATTATTCTGACACAATCGTTTTTCATGCAATCATTCCATTTATAGGGATGAAAGGGAAGTTTCATTAGTGACTAATCCAAGGCTCCTCCCGTCTTTCAATGTTAATCGATGCACTCCATTAGGGTTATTACATGATCTACTCTAAGTTGATACAGCTCTTACACTACCTTTGCTTTCTAGAGAAGCCTTAATGAATGAAAGTGCCACACCGAGGCAGCATGAGATTTCTAAAAGCCAAATCTGATCATGTTGTTGTATCTTCAAAATCGTTCAATGATTTCCTGATGTTTACAGGATAAAGTCAAATGTCCTTTACATGGCAACATAGCCCTCCGTAATCTAGCACCTGTGGGCCTATCCACTGTCAATTTCCACCTTTCTCTGACACACATCCTAGACTCTACCCTGGTCATGATATGTCTTAGGCTGGGTTCTCTAGAGAAGCAAAACCAGTGAAGCATATACATACACATACACACACACACATATATAGAGAGAGATTTATCACAAGGAAATGGTGCACATGGTGGTACAGGATGTCAAGTCCCAAGTTCATGGGTCAGGTGTCAGGCTAGAGGCTTCTCCTGACTCATGGAGCTGCAGGGACTGACAAATGCAAGAATGTCAGGTCAGATGGCAAGCTGCTGGCTCACAGGCTGTGAAGGTTGACAAATCCCAAGATGGGCAGTGAATACAGCAGGCTGCTGGCTAAAGTTCCTAGGACTGGAGGTCAGATGATGACGAGCTGGATGCAGGATCCAGAGCAAACAAGCAAGCTTTACCAGAATGTCCATATATACATTGGATGCGGGTCACATCACGGAGAAAAGTCCCCTTATAACTGGTTGACTGATCACATCATGGAGGATGACTACATCGTTACATAACTGCCAAATTACATCATTACATAATTGCCGAATTATATCGTTACGTAACTGTCAAACTTCATCATTAGATAACTTCGAGACAGCTGAGAATCATAGCCCAGCCAAGCTGACATACAACATTAACCATCACAGTCCACCCTTTGTCAAGTTGGCACCTGTACACAGCTCCTTAAACCATACACAATCCCTAAATAAAGTCAAAAACAAAGTCATACTTGTGCCTAACACAATACAACTAACATGCATACAAACAAAAATGCACTAGCCCTATTTACATCTTATATTTTGTAAGTGAAGAAAACAAAAATATTAGATGGACATACACAAAGAATAAATACTCATAACAATTAGTTACAGTCCTTGTTTCTGTAACTGGTCATGTGGTTGTAACTGGTATTTAGAACTACCTTTTCCACCACCCATTCCATATTCCCTTTGCCCTCAGCAAGCACCTCAGCTGGCTGTGGTTATTTGTCTGGTGGGGTGACCCAAACCTTCATTCCTGAAGGGTCTGGGCCATTAGCAGTCATGTCAGAATTGGGTTGCTGTAGTTTTCCATTGACTTTAACCATGGTAGTATTAACAGATGCCCTAAGGGATCTCCTGTATTCTAGACATACTCTTTTTTACCTCCATTATGCAACATAAGTCTGATTTCTCCTGGTAGTAAGGGTCAATCACACCAGCCAATATGGTAACACCCTTCTTTGCCTGTTGATCCTAGGCATGAAGAGTCCAAAGTGGCTAGGCGACTCATGGCTAGCCACTAGTTCAATGGAATCCATGTTATGTTTCCAGTAGGAGCATACCTTCCTTTGGAACTGAGACCTCCAGACTCACAGAGCATAGGGTCACAGAGACAGGAAGCAAAACTTTTGTGAGTGGATCACTAGGGATAATAGTGAGTGGAACCACTTCCATCTCCACCTCTTGATTCTTGGAACCTTGAATCCTGGATATGGGAAAAACAGCACTATATATTGAACACTGGTTTAGAGCACATACAGCTGTCTGGAGAACATTACCCCAATCCCGTAAAGTGTTGCCACCTAGTTGGCACTGTAATTGTGCCTTTAGAAGGCCATTCCATTGCACTATCAAGCCAGCTGCTTCAGTATGATGGGGAACATGGTAAGACCAGTGAATTCCAGGAGTATGAGCCTATCGCTGTACTTCATTTGATGTGAAGTGTGTCCCTTGATCCAAGATGATGCTGTGTGGGATACCATTATGGTGGATATAACATTCTGTGAGTCCATGGTTGGTAGTTTTGGCAGAAGTGTTGCATGCAGGGAAGGCAAATCCATATCCAAAATAAGTGTCTATTCCAGTAAGAACAAAATGCTGCCCTTTCCATGATGAAAGTGGTCCAATGTAATCAACCAGCCACCAAGTTGCCTTGAGGAATGGTATCATAACAGGGACACAGTGTTGATCTCTGCCGCTTGGAGACTGGGCATTAAGCTGTGGCTGTAACCAAGTTGGCTTTGGTGAGTGGAGGTCCATTCTGCTGAGCCCATGTATAACCACCATCCTTGCCCCCATGGCCATTTTATTCATGAGCCCACTGGACAATGACAGGAGTGGCTGGGGAAAGAGGATGACTGGTTTCCACATAATGTGTCATCCTATTGATTTTTAAACTCCTTCTCAGCTGAAGTCACCCTTTGGTGAGCATTCATATAAGATACAAAGATCTTCACTTCTTTGGCCCATTCAGAGAGGTCTAACTGCATACACACCTCTTCCCCATACCTCCTTATCTCCAATTTTCCAATCATGTTCCTTCCAAGTCCCTGACCATCCAGCCAAACCATTGGCCACAGGCCATGAATCAGAATATTATCGTATATCTGGCCATTTCTTCTTCCAAGCAAAGTGAACAATCAGGTGTAATGCTCAAAGTTATGCCCATCGGGAGGATTTCCCTTCACCACTGTCTTTCAGGGAGGTCTTAGAAAGGGGCTGCAGTGCTACCACTGCCATTTTTGAGTGGTACCTGCATATCACGCAAAACTATCTGTAAACCAGGCACGAGTTTTCTCTTCCTCAGCCAACTGATCATAAGGAACTCCTCATGAGGTCATAGGTGCAGACTGGGAAAGGGCAAGTAATATGACAGAAGTGGAGACCACGGGCACTTGGGCCACTTCCTCATGCAACTTACTTGTGCCTTCAGGTCCTGCTTGAGCCCAATCTTGTATATACCATTTCCATTTAATGATGGAGTGTTGCTGTGCATGTTTGACTTTATGCTTCTGTGGTTTGGCAAAGACAACACCCAGTTCATGATGAATAGTTCAAGCCACATAGTGATTTGGTGGCCCATGGTTAAGCATTCAGTCTCTACTAAGGCTCTGTAATGAGCCAAAAGCTGTTTCTCAAAAGGAGAGTAGTTATCTGCAGCAGATGGCAGGGCTTTACTCCAAAATCCTAAGAGTCTGGCTGTGATTACTGGTAGTGGCCTGCAAAAGTCTCCAAGCAGCATCTCTATGTGCCACTGACACTCCAAACACCATTGGATCAGATTGATCTTATGGCCCAAGTGACAGAGCAGCTTGCACAGCAGCCTGAACCTTCTCTTGGTCTGGGCCCCACTCAAAACTAGCAGCTTTTTGAGTGACTTGATAAATAGGCAAGAGTATCACACCCAAATGAGGAATACGTTGCCTCCAAAACCCAACTCCACCAGGAGTTGTGGTTCCTTTTTAGTTGTAGGGGGAGCCCGATGTAACAGCTTTACCTTCAGCTTAGAAAGATTATCTCAACATACCTCACACCTCTGGACTCCTAGAAATTTCACTGTGGTGGAAGGTGCCTGAATTCTCGTGGCATTAATTTCCCACCCTCATGCATGCATATGTTTTACCAACAAGTCCAGGATCATTGACACTTCTTCCTTACTAGATAAAATCAGCATAATGTCATCAATGTAATGCACTAGTGTGATGTCTTGTGGAAAGGAGTGGTGGTCATGGTCCCTGTGGGCTAAGTTATGACATAAGGTGGGAGAGATGATATACCCTTGAGATAGGACAGTGAAACCAGAATCAAGGAAAAGGCAATGGCTAGATCAATAGCTGCATACCAGGTACCAGGACATATATTAATTTCCTCGGGCAATGAAACTACATCCAGAACAACAGCTTCAATTGGAGTCACCACCTGTTTTAAGTTTACAGTAATCCACTGTCATTCTCCAAAATTCATCTGTTTTTTGCACAGGCCAAATAGGCTAGTTGAGTGGGGATGTGGTAGGATTCACCATCCCTGAATTCTTCAAGTCTTTGAGAGTGGCAGTAATCTCTGCAAGCCCTCTAGGGATATGGTATTGTTTTTGGTGTACTATTTTCCTAGGTAGGGTCTGTTTTAATGGCTTCCACTTGATTTTACCTACCATAACAACCCTAACTCTAATTGTCAAGAATTCAATATGGTGGTTTTGCCAGTTGCTGAGTCTATCTATTCCAATTATGCATTCTGGAACTGGGGAAATCATTACAGGATGGTTTTGGGGACCCTCTGGACCCACTGTGAGATGAACTTGAACTAAGATTCCATTAATTATCTATCCTCCATATGCTCTCACTCTGACTGGTGGGCCACAGTTATGTTTTGGGTCTCCTGGAATTAGTGTCAGTTCAGAGCCAGTATCCAGTAATTCCTGAAAAGTCTGATTATTTTCTTCTTCCCATTGAACAGTCACTCGCATAAAATGAGGTGGATCCCTTTGCAGAAGGCTGGGAGAAAGGTTAACAGTGCAGTGGGTTACTTCTTCAAGGGGACTTGGTCTTCTCTTCATTCAAGGGGTTGTGGGAATTGATTGAGGGGCCATGACTCTCTATTCTGGTGATTTGAGATAGACCAATGTTCACTTGACCTAGAGTTCATCTACTTGTACAGATCAAGTAGATTGGATTTCCCATCTATTTCTCTCATGGGGACACCATGACTAAGTAGCCAATGTCATAAGTCCATATGAGTCAGACTATTCTGATTACTGCTTTGACTCTGTTGTCCATTATGGTAACTACACCCACTTCATTTTTGTTGATTGAGTGCTGTCATTTGGCCCCTACCACCACGGAGTCCAATCAGGACCATTGTAGTTACGTATCTTAATTCAGTTATAGCAATTCACACTGTCAAATCTGACTTAAATAAAATAGCAATCACGGTAGCCTTCAAGGATGCTGGGGCTCCCTTCACAAATTTGTTCCTCACCATTGTGGTAAAAGATGTATCCTCTGGCAGTCCCTGTGTGGCTCTGTGGGTCTAACCTGAACAATCCACTCTAATATGCCAGTTTCCCGAAGCCTTTGGGTAACTTCTTCTATGGTATACCAATGCAGGTCTGGTACTTCAACTTGATTTAGATCCTTTCCTAACCTCTCAAGGTTAAACACTGAATGAAGAATCTGTGCTTAATGGGCCCAAATCAGTAAACTCAGAATCGTCCAAATTTATGTTCCTCGCACCATTATCTCACACTTTAATAGCCACTTCCACATATATTCCCCAGGTTTCTTTTTGTATATATTAGAAAAGTCAAGCAGTTCTTTTGGAGTATAGCATACTTTTTCTAGGGTCACAATTCATACTTCACTTTTTGAGGCTCACTAGGATGTAAGTCTAGTTAGAGACCTAGATGGAAAAATGGGTGGTGGGGGTGGTCCTGGGAACATTCAACAATGTCTTATAATGCATCTACCTCCGGCGATTCCCCATGCAATGCTCCAGGTACCAACCCACGTGATATCTCAGACAAACACTCTTCAGGCACAGCTGGGTTAATCTCATCAGATTGGGGTGAAAGGAATGATGGTTTTAAGGGGGAGGTGGCTTAGCAGACAAAGTTGGAGTGGCCTCTTCAGATAGGAGTAAGAGGGTTAGTTTGTTGGCAGGAGTGATTCAATGGAATTTGGTGGCTCAGTGTCCCCAGCTTCCTGATTACCTGCCCATATGTCCCCCATCCCAAGTTTCGGGATCCCATTTCTTCCCAATCAATGATCTCACTTTAACTTCAGACACAATTCGAAGTTGGGAATTCAATAGCTGTTGCAATCCAGCCACTCTTACCGTAAGACTCTGGGTTTGGTTTTTGGCAATCTCAGCTCTATTACTACAAGAAACAAGGCTTTCTTTCAGAGCACATGTGGTAATTTTGAGGTCTTTTATATGGTACCTGTGCTGTGACTCTAAATCCTGAGCTCATCTCTTTCTTTCACCACTTTGTCTAGTGAAAGTAGAAGCTTCCCTAAACTTCTGATTCTGCCAAATTTTAGAAAAGTATCAAACATGTGCTCACCCAGAGCCTTGCTTCTCACCAATACTTGATCTATCGGTAGTGATATTTTGCATATTAATATTGTCACCTCACAATTAGCAGTGTCCTCTTTACTATTGGAGGCAGAGTCATCAGTACCTTTAAGATTAGTCAGACTTGAGAACCAATTTAGAAAACATTCCTGAATGTACCACGTTGTTCCTGCATGTTTCTGTTATGTCTGTAACCTCCTTTATCTTCCTAGAGAAACAGCAGAAATACTGCTTCCCTTCATTCTTGTAAGTAAGAAAATTTCACTGATCTTTCAGATTAGAGAGCCCTGTCAAATTTTTGCTGCAGCATTTATGTCACTATTTCCTTCATATCTCTCATGGCCACTGTCTGTGAGTCCATTGAGATATGGATTAAGTTCTTTCTCAGAGTTGTTAAAATTGTAAATTATTTTTTCTATGGTTTGCTACAAAGAACAAAAGGAGTTTTTGTAAATTTTAGAATAAAGTAAAGAAAGGCACTTAAGGACTTTTTTTTTTTTAATACTGTTACATAGGCAAAGATGATGATGACAAAATATGGGGAGAAAGCTAATAAAGTAACATGGAATCTGTCTTAGTCATCTAGTGCTGCTATAACAGAAGTACTACAAGTGAATGGCTTTAACAAAGAGAAGTTTATTTCCTCATTATAAAGTAGGTTAAAAGTCCAAATTCAAGGTGTCAGCTCCAGAGGAAGGCTTTCTCTCTGACGACCTCCTCATCAATCTCCCAGCCTAGGAGCTTCTTCTCACAGGGACCCCGGGTCCAAAAGATTGTGCTCTGCTCCTGGCGCTGCTTTCTTGGTGGTATGAGGTCTCCCTGTCTTTCTGCTCTCTTCCCTCTTTTATATCTCAAAAGAGATTGCCTCAAGATGCAATCCAGTCTTGTAGGTTGAGTCTCGCCTTACTAGCATAGGAAACCTTGGTGGCTTAGTGATTAAAAGCTATGGCTGCTAACCAAAAGGTTGGCAGTTCAAATCCACCAGGTGCTCCTTGGAAACCATATGAAGCAGTTCCACTCAGTCCTATGGGATCACTGTGAGTCAAAATTGACTTGATGGCAACGGGTTTGGTTTTCTGATTTACTAACACAACTGCCACTCATCCTCCATCATTAACATCATAGAGACAGGATTTACAACATATAGGAAAACCAAACAATACCAGATACCAGGTATCAGGGCCCAGCCAAACTGATACACACATTTTTGGGGGACATAATTCAATCCATGACAGGATCTAATGAGGTTAGTTGGATAACTGACAGTTATTTACCACCTTCTGTATGCCAAGTGGAAACCCTAGTGGCATAGTGGTTAAGAGGTATGGCTGCTAACCAAAAGGTCAGCAGTTCGAATCCACCAGGCACTCCTTGGAAACCCTATAGGGCCGTTCTACTCTGTTCTATAGGATTGCTATGAGTCAGAATCGACTCGATGGCAACGGTTTTTTTTTTAATGTCAGGTATTTTACTAGGTTATTTTGAGGGGTTAACTCTTATAATTAGATAGCATTGTAAAGAAGTTAGAAAATCATGATTAAATCTTGACTGTCAAATGAAAAAAAAATAGTAGTAACAGTCATTAGTTTCTTAAATGGGAACACTTACCAGTCTCGTCACTGGAGTTGGTGTCATCCAGTGCAGTAACTCATAGTGTCACCCCATATGCTAATTACCACAATATTGTAGCTAAGACACCAGAAAATTTGATAAAATCAGTAGCTATAAAAACACCGGCAGCAACGAAAACAGCAGCTCATGCTTTAGTACGTGCAGATAAAACCATGTGATTTGAAGCATCACTGTAATTGTATAACAATGACAGCTCTGGCGGGAGTGCATTAGAAGGCTCAAAAAAGAAAATTAGCATAAAGTTTTAGCCTTGTAGGTATATGGATACATGGTACTGTAGTGGGTAACAGTTACGGCTGTTAATCAAAATGTCAGCAGTTTGATTCCACCAGGCACTCCTTGGAAGCCCTAAGGGGCAGTTCTAATCTGTCCTTAGGGTTGCTGTGTGTCAAAATTGACTCAACAGCAATGGGTTTGGTTTTTTTTTTTTTTAAGCTGGGCTTATGAAAATTTTTTTGCTGTTATAACTACAAGAATATTTTTATAAAAATAGTAATTTTCTGCTGAAACACTGCACAAAAATTTTATAGACAGTCATTTTGGTGACACCCCCCGATAATGTCACCCAGTGTGGTATGCACCGCCTGCACTCCCCTACTGACACAACCATGTTATCTTTATACTCAATGGAATCCATCGCCATCGAGTCAATACCAACTCATAGCAACACTATAGAAGAGTAGAATTGGCCCATAGGGTTTCCAAGGCTGCAAATCTTTAAGGAAGCAGACTGTCACATCTTTCTTGGGCAGAGTGGCTGGTGGGTTTGAACTGCCAATCTTTCAGTTAGCAGCTGAGCACTGAACTACTTGGGCAGTCAGGGCTTCTTATACTTAACAGATAACAAAATAAATAAAGCACGGAGAGAAATAGACTTTTAACATCTAACTCTCATGTTTAATTTAGCTCCCAGGACTCAGATTTAACTGTTTAAGACTGTTTGCTAATTTGGATAAGGGTATGGTAGGAACTACATTGGAATATATAGATTATGGAATCCTAGACTATAATAAATTCATATATATTATGGTCAGACTCTTATTAAAGATGATTAGTTTGAATGACACTGACATTTTTAAGCCTTCTTATAAAATAGCATTATGGATTGTATGTTAAAAATCATTAATCATTTTTTGTTTTTGTATCTTTTTATATAAAAATAAGAAATAAAGATTTAAGTAGTAAATTCAATATACTGTTTTAACCAAATTTAGTATAATCAACTAACATCTGAACTGAAAATTCATGCTAATTGTATGCATATATATATTAATTGAATATAATTTTAAATACAATTTAATTTAAAACTGATATGATATATAATTAGGCTTAAGTATTTACATTCCAAAACCAATCAAACCCATTGCTGTTCAGTCAAATTCCAACTCATAGCAACCGTATGGGGCAGAGTAGAATTGCCCCCGTAGAGCTTCCAAGGCTGTAAATCTTTATGGAAGCAGGCTACTACATCCTTCTCCCGTGGAATGGCTGGTGGGTTCATTAGCGGCCAAGTGCTTAACCACTGTGCCACCAGGGATCCTTTAAGTATTTACATGTTAAGTATAAATTTTATAAATATATCCCTCCTCGTACGTGCACAAATAACCTACTCAGCATCCATCACAGCATGAGCCGTAGATGCTTATCCAGTAAACTTGACTTGAAAGAGTGAACAACTATATTATAAAAGTATTATTACTTAGCAGATCAAAAGAATAGATAATCTTTTTTAAAATAAAGTTACCTGAAATGTAATTATAGATTTAAGTTTTTTGGTATAGAAATTAATTTTGTGCTTAGGGCACTGCGTTAGATTCAGCATCAGGAAAACCTTCCATGTAGAATTCTTTTGAAAGTCAGTGACATATATGTGGAAAATGCAAAGATTTTGTTCACTTAGTCATGTCTTGAGATCTTAATATAGTATATAAAGTGGTTATTTGAGTGATCATTTGTATGAGAAGATATCAGAATTCCTGTCCTTCAGAGTTTTCTGGTTTGTACAGTGGTAAGTAACAGAGCTTTTAGTCAATAGAGATTAAGCTACTATATATATTATCACCCTCAAAGCATATGTTTCTAACCTCTATATTCTACAACAAGAACATATGATAATTTGGCAAATTGTTCTACCTCCAAATTTATAATAAATACTACAAAAAGTTAAAGTGTAATGTTATACTTATGGGGGAACTATAATATTAACAAGAAAGAAAAATATTTTCACCTGAAGAAATAATGACCATTTTAGATATGAAATACTCCATCGAATAAAGTTTAACTAAGTTCTTTCTTTGATGTATAAAAATAGTTGGATTTAAAGCCAAAACATATGTATAAACTGAAGAATTTTAAATGAATTAGCATATGTCATCTTAATTAAGCTGACCTGAATAATATTAATAATTGGTTGACTTTTTTTCTTCTCTTGACACGGTCTCTAAAAATAATTAAGATATGATTAAGTAAATTGTATACACATGTAGAAATGGAGAATACTATAATTCATTCATTATTTCAGAATATATTTCTACAGACACCAGTAATAAAAGACTTACTATTCTAATTTGATTGCTCTAAGACTGATGGGAAAAAACAACATATATTTGAAGTAGGTCAGTATGTATGACAGTTTTGCCAATGTTGAGTCTTCGAAGACCTTTAACATACACACAGATTTTATAATGATGCAAATTTAAAATTCTAATATTTGCAACTAATAATTTTGTAAGAAGTTCACACCATTTGTACGTTTATAAATGAATAAAATTCTGGCATTTCAAGTTTACTTTCATAATGTTTCTACCTTGAATAAAACACTGGTATTTCATAATCTGAGCCTATAGCTGTTGCTCATTGAATCCAATAACTGCTATCGCTTCTTCAGTCAACTTGTGCAACTTATGCCTATTTATATAGACTTTTCATCCTTCCCATCTATTTATGTATATCTTCATTATCATGAAGCCTTTCTCTAGAGTCCCCAGATGGATGTAATCTCTTCCTTCCTTAATAATGCTGAAATGTATCTGAGCCTTTTTTTCGGCGTTTAATATTTTTTAACCAGCATTAAAAAACTTTATGTGTATATCAGCTCCTTTATAGCCAATACCACAACACCTGTGTTTTATTGACTATGCAAAGGCATTCGACTATGTGGGTCACAATAAATTATGGATAACATTGAGAAGAACGTGAATTCCAGAATGCTTAATTGTGCTCACGAGGAACCTGCACATAGGCCAAAAGGCAGTCGTTCCAAAAGAACAAGGGTACACTGCATAGTTTAAAGTCAGAAAAGGTGTGTGTCAGGGTTATGTTCTTTATTTACTCAATCTGTATGTTAAGCTAATAATCTGAGAAGCTGGACTATATGAACAGGAATGGGGCATCAGGATTAGAAGAAGACTAATTAATAACTTGCATTAAGCAGATGACTCAACCTTGCTTGCTGAAAGTGAAGAGCACTTGAAGCACTTACTGATGGAGATCAAAGACTACAGCCTTTAGTATGGATTACACCTCAACATAAGGAAAACAAAACTCCTCAAAACAGGACAAATAAAAAACATCATAATAAACAGAGGAAATATTGTAGTTGTCAAGAATTTTATTTTTCTTGGATCCACAATCAATGCCCATGGAAGCAGCATCAAGAAATCAAATGACATATTGCATTAGACAAATCTGCTGCAAAAGTTCTCTTTAAAGTGTTAAAAAGCAAAGATGTCACTTTAAGGACTAAGGTACCCCTGACCCATGTCATGGTGTTTTCAATCGCCTCATATGCATGTGAAAGTTGGACAACGAATGAGGAAAACAAAGAACTGATGCCTTTGAATTATGGTGTTGGCAAAGAATATTGAATATACCATGGACTGCCAGAAGAATGAACAAATTTGTCTTGGAAGAAGTATAGCCAGAATGCTCCTTAGAAGGGAGGATGTGTTATCAGGAGCGACCAGTCCCTAGAGAAGGACATCATGCTTGGTAAAGTACAGGGTCACTGAAAAAGAGGAAGACCCTCAATGAGATGGACTGACACAGTGGTTGCAACAATGGGCTCAAGCATAGCAATGATTGTGAGGATGGTGTAGGACTGGGCAGTGTTTTGTTCTGTTCTACATAGGATCGCTATGAGTTGGAACTGACTTGACGGCGCCTAACAACAACATCGTCTCTTTGATACAGTTTGACTGTCTTTATGTCTATATGAGTAAATATTTATACCTGCATATTTATATTCCATCCCCCCAAAAGAAAAAAAATTCTGCAGCAGCAGCTTGCAAAAAACCTGCTGTACTGGTAAATATAGATGTGATTTAGTTAAAATTGGTTTTCTGAGGGAAAATTGATAAATTGCATAATTCATTTTAGAAAGGAAAATGCAAACAGTTCCTAGGGAAATAAAGCTTTGATTGCATTCAATTTAAAAGGAAATTCTGAGATATTATTTAAAATTATACAATGGGACAATCACATTTGTTTTATGGCAAACATAGAAGAAAATGTGTTGGTCATTGTTCTATAGTACAAATAGCATAGGTTCGGATTTTACTTCTGACTCTGACCCTTCCACGTCCTGTAACTATGAGACTAACCCTTCTGGTCTCAAGTTCATTACCTATAAAATAGGGATCCTAATACTTATCCAAAGGGCTTGGATTTGAGTGAGGCAACGTATGTATAGTATTTGGCATATGTTGAGTGTTGAGCAAATGTTAATTCACATCAATGTTGTTTTTATAAGGATCTTCAGTAAAAACTCAAGGACATACTATTAAAGTGTATTCCAGTGAAAGAAACTCCATAAAGTGCAAGAAATCTCCAAGGTCCATACTCTTCTGGGAGTTTGATGTAAACCAAAGGCAAAATTTAGGTCTTTTCCTTAAGAGTAGATAAATATGCGTACCTTAGAGTATCTTTCTTGAACACTGCGCACTCAGTGATATGCTAAAATTTGGTTAACAGTGTAAGAGAAATTATATTCCCTAACAATTACAGCTCATACTTAATAACTGCTTATTTTATGCCAAACACTGTTCCAAGGACTTATATATCTATTACATATATTTTTAATTCTCACAACTACTTACTAAAAAGGTAATATTATTATCCCTATTATAGACATAAAATTGAGGCCCAGAGAGGTAAGTAAAGAATCACATACCTACTAAATGTGAAAGTCAGGAATTGAACTCAAGTGATCTATTTCCAAGTCTGTGCTTGTAATCAATACACTCTAATCAGCACCCCTGAAGCTGGACTCTCCTTGAGGGCAGGATTTTTATCTTGTAACAGTTTGTATTTTCTTCATTCTTGTATTCATTCATCGTTCATTCATTAACAAATATAACCTAAAACACACATAACACTATGCTTGCCTGTACCAGCCATTTGGCAAATACTTAATAAATAGATGAATGAGTAAATAATACATGTATGAGCATATAAGCCTTATCTGACTTAGATGGAAACTTATGTCATAATTAATTTATACTGTAGTTTCAAACACTAATTTCAGAGGCAACGGAAATCAGTTGGGCACGTACTCTCTATAGATGATAGAATAATAGTGGTAAGCAAAATAAATATGAGCCCTAATTTCAGAGTTTACAGACTAATGTGATGGAGATAGACATTAATAAAATTAAAAGGATGATCACATGAATGCATGAGTAATTGAGAACAGTTGTAAGTGCCCTAAAAAAAAAAAAAAAAAAGGAATATAATATGGCAGCTTCTAACAAATAAATCTAGACTGATGGTTCAAGAAAGTTTTCCCTGATGAAACGTTGATTGAGTTGAAATCTACTGCAGAAAAAGTAACAGCTAATCTGAGTTTGGAAGGGGGGTGGTTGTGTACTTATGGATATATTTTTGTATTTATGAATATAACAGTAAGTACAAAATCCAGGTGACAAGCCCAAAACACATACAGAAAGCTGATGTGGCTAGAATGTAGGCACTGAGGAAACAAAAGTTGCAAGATGAAGCTGGAGGATTAAGGGCCTTGTATGACATACTAATATTTTTTTAGCCTGAGAACAATGGCAGATTTTTGAAGGCTTTTAAGGGAGGTGACAAGAACAGATTTGCCTCTTTAGAGACCATCTGACTATGATGTGGGGGAGAATAGAATGAATGCAAGAAAGCTAGTTAGCAGGCTATTAGAAAAGTCCAGGTGAGACATGGCTATAGTTTGGACTTTGATGAAAAGGAAAAAAAAAAAAAAAGAAGAATTCAAGAGAGAAAAAGAGCAGGTCTTGGTAATGAGTTAGATGTGTGTTTTGTGGCAAAGAGATATTTCAAAGATGCCTAGTTTTCTGGTTTGTATAACTTCATGGATACAGGTGCCATTCAATGAAATAGGAAACCCTGGAAATGGACTAGATTAGAAAAGCAAATATCATGGATTTGATCTTGGACACATGAGTTTGATATGATTTTTGATAGTGAATGTATGGAGTAGATTAGATTAGATTACCAAAACTCAAAAATCAAAACTGTTGTTGTGCAGTTCATTCCAACTCATAATGATCCTATAGGACAGGGTAGAAATGCATAATAGGGTTTCTAAAGAACCACTGGTGAATTTCAATTGTCGACCTTTTGATTAGCAGCCAAGCTCTTAATCATTGCACTACCAGGGCTCCTAGATTAGATTACCAAAAACCAAAACCAAACCCGTTGCCTCTGAGTCAATTCTGAACCATAGTGACCCTATAGGACAGAGTATAACTGCCCCATAGAGTTTCCAAGAAGCGCCTGGAGGATTCGAACTGCTCACCCTTTGGTTAGCAGCTGCAGCACAGATAGGTGTAATCGTTGTCATTGCTGCTACTATCTCCTGCACTTGTTTGATATTGTCTGGGACAAGAATACAGGGAAATCCTGGTAAAGGAAAAGGGATTAGGATCAAGGTTTGAGAAATTCAGATATTTGTTGTTGAAATATAATAATAAGTTGGCACAGAATACTTAAGGAACGACTAGAGAAAGGATCAAGAAATCAGGAAAAAAAGGCAAGGACATGGAAGCTTCATAGACACATCCAAACTCCCTGAGGAACCAAACTGCTGGGCTGAGGGCTGGGGACCATGGTCTTGGGGGACATCTAGCTTAATTGCCATGATATAGTATATAAAGAAAATATTCTTTATTAGTAGTATCTGAGATCTTAAAAGCTTATGAGCAGCCATCTAAGATACTCCACTGGTTCCACTCCATCTGGAGCAAGGGAGAATGAAGAAAACCAAAGACACAAGGGAAAAATTAGTCCCAAGGACTAATGGATCACAACTACTACAGCCTCCACCAGACTGAGTCCAGCACAACTAGATGGTGCCTGGCTACCACCACAGACTGCTCTAACAGGGATCACAACAGAGGGTCCCCGACAGAGCTGGAGTGAAACGTAGAACAGAATTCTAACTCACAAAAAAAGACCAGACTTACTGGTCTGACAGAGGCTTGGAGAAACCCTGAGAGTAAGGTACACTGACCCCCTTACAGCTCTTTACTGAAGTTACTCCTGAGATTCACTCTTCAGTCAAAGAATAGACAGGCCTATAAACAATAATGCATGCAGCTCAACCATGTATACGAGACTAAATGGGCACATCAGCCCAGGGGCAAGGACAAGAAGCCAGAAGGGGACAGAAAAGCTGAATGAATTGAAATAGGGAATCCAAAGTTGAGGGTGGAGATTGTTGACGTGTCACGGGGTTGGCAACCAATGTCACAAAGTAATATGTGTATTAATTGTTTAATGAGAAACTCATTTGCTCTGTAAACCATCTAAAGCGCAATTTTAAAAAGAAATCAGGAAAAAAGAGGTATTATGGAAATCAAGATAAGAGTGCTACTGTAAGAAGTAGGAAAAGTTCTGCTGGCTCAAATGTAGCAGATGGATCAGGAAAGATTAAGATAAAGGTAAACTCTACTTAAGATAAAGAATACATCTAGAATAGAGCTCTATTTGATGGATTATTTTCAATACTAGAGAGCAAAATCTCAGATAAGGTGTATAATTTCCAACTATTCAAGAAAAGGCAGATGATTAGACTCATAATCAGAATATAAACATTGGTTTGGCAAAGAGTGGGTGAATCACAGAAATACAACAAAATGTTAAACTCTTTCCTAATGCCTACAATCAATGTTAAGGCCATGTTGACTCTTATTAGAAGGGCACTGGATTGGTGAATCATGTGAGAATATTTGGGAATCATGTGAGACACAGTCATTGTCTTTGGATAAATACATAGAATGACACGCATTATTAGTGTCCTGGAGTATAGACAAAGGATTCAGCTCCAAAAACAATGAACAGAAAAGAGTTGGAAGTATGTTGGTGTTCAAAACTGGCGAGTATTCAATTCTATTTATATATATTGTGCTCCTTCCTTTGTTTTAATGGCAACATTCTTTACTTATATTCTTCTGTTAAGCTTCAGATCTTTATATCCAATACTATCTGTCTGATGTCAGATGGATCTTGGACAAAAGTAGAGAATATCAGAAAGATTCTCCCCTGTGTTTTATTGACTATGCAAAGGCATTTGACTGTGTGGATCGTAACATTTTTTGGATAACATTGCGAAGAATGGGAATTCCCGAACGCTTAATTGTGCTCATGAGGAACCTGTACATAGACTGAGAGGCAGCTGTTCCAAAAGAACGAGAGAATACTGCTTGGTTTAAAGTCAGGAAAGGTGTGTGTCAGGGTTGTATCCTTTCACCATACCTATTCAATCTGTATGCTGAACAAATAATCTGAGATGCTAGACTATATGAAGAAGAATCGACATCAGGATCAGAGAAAGACTCATTAACAACCTGCATTATGCAGGTGGCTCAACCTTGCTTGGTGAAAGTGAAGAAGACCTGAAGTGCTTACTGATGAAGGTCAAAGACTACAGCCTTCAGTGTGGATTACACCTCAACATAAAGAAAACAAAAATCCTCACAACTGGACCAATAAGCAACATCATGATAAATGGAGAAGATTGAACTGTCAAGTATTTCATTTTACTTGGATCCACAGTCAATGCCCATGGAAGCAACAATCAAAAAATCAAAGGACACATTGCATTGGGCAAATCTGCTGCAAAAGACCTCTTTAAAGTGTAGAAAGGAAAGATGTCATCTTGAATGCTAAGATGCGCCTGACCCAAGCCATGGTGTTTTCAATCGCCTTATAGGCATGTGAAAGCTGGAAAATGGGATGGGTAAGGAAGAATGCAGAAGAAGTGATGCCTTTGAATTAGGGTGTTGGCAGGGAATATTGAATATACCATGGGCTGACAAAAGAATGAACAAATCTGTCTTGGAAGAAGTGTAGTCAGATTGCTCCCTAAAAGCAAAGATGGTGAGATTTTGTCACATGCTTTGGACAAGTTATCAGGAGGAATCAGTCCCTGGAGAAGGACATCATGCTTGGTAAAGTAGAGGGTCACTGAAAAAGAGGAAAACCCTCAACAAGATAGACTGACAAGGTGGCTGCAACAATGGGCTCAGACATAGCAAGAATTGTGAGGATGATGCAGGATATACACAGAGTCTCATTTTCTCTAAATGATACATACCAGTTTGTTGCATTAACTAAAAACACGTTGCTGTGGAGTTGATTCCAACTCATAGTGACCCTATAGGACAAAGTAGAACTGCCTTATAGCGTTTCCAAGGATCAACCGGTGGATTCAAACTGCCAACCTTTTGGTTAGCAGCTGAGCTCTGAACCACTGCACCACCAAAGCTCCAATTTTTTGCGTTAGTAAAGAATTATTTTCCTCTCTATAAATGCTTTCCACAACATGGACATACTTTATCCACTAGAGAAAAAAATGTAAAAATAAAAAAGTCTATTATAATTACGAAAACTAGTTTGTATATAAATTTGCACTAATATAAGGGGAGGCTGACTGAAATTTATTCAGATGATGTGTGAATTCTGATCTTCTTTTTGTTATCTGCCTGAAACCATAATCAGCCTCCCTACCTTCTTGATATCTCTGTTCCTCATCGGTGGTGTCCTGTAGACATTTACTTTTCTCTTTTTCCTTAACACTCCTATGATCTCTTACAAGCTACCACCCCCTTGTTCCCTTCCAAAACATCCTCTCCTTGGTTGCAGACACATCCTATAGCAACCGTGGAGTCGAATAACAAACTTTCCTTTTAGCAATAGAAAAAACAGCCCACTAACCTGCCTAAGTCAAAAGGCTTAAGGACATCAGGCTTTTTGACTTCTACTATTGGATATATAAATCAAATTTTGCAAAAATGCTGTTCTGGATCATCAGTATTGAAGTATTATTCTGTTGACATTAACAGATGTATTGCTACCCCTCGTCAAACCATTTTTCCAAAGCTAAAACTGGGGCTTTGAGTGAAAAAAAAAATCACTTTCTTTATTTTCTCAGAGAAGCTTCCAGGAAGAACCATTCCAGTAGTCCATTAAATAAGAGGTGCAACAAAGCTTTCATCTTCATTACGTGTGGGTGTTTCATTGCTCTTTTACTGTATTGTTATTGGTATTAACCTAATAAATACCTCTTTTTTTTTAAGATGGATTGAGATAACTACTTTCATTTTCAACACAAGACAAGGGGAAATAAATAGGATTCCCTGGACAGAGGCCCTGACAACCAGAAGCTGGAGGAGGGGCTGTGCCCCTCACCGTTGCATGCCTTGAAACAAGGTGAACATCAGAGACAGAAGCTAATTTATCAACAGCAACACCTAGATTCACATTGCTGTACTTAGTTTTAGAAGCAAGGACTGAAGAAAGACCCCATGTTCCTTCAAATAAAGCAAAGAAAAAACAACTGCCTTTGAGTGGATTCCAACTTATGGGGATTCTCTGGGTGGTGCAAAGGGTTAAGCACTAGACCGTTAAATGAAAGCTTGGTGGTGCAAGTCCACCCCGAGTCCCTCAAACAAAGACCTTTTTATTCAGATCGTCTGTGTATGTTAGTACTTTTTTCAGTTATACCAAAACAAACCTGCCCCTTCCCAATTCTGAAGCTCAAAGAAACTCTTATACTAAAAAGTGGTATGCAAGTTGATTGTTTTCTGTGGTAACAATCAGTAGATGTTGCTAATCAGTAGGCACTCGTCTTGATCTCTTAAATGGCTAAGGGACAAAATGACCACCAAGCCAGAAAACTGTCACTTAGATGTTTCCTTTGTCTCATACTGCACATTTTTGCCACACCATCCTGTACAGTTAACAGTTGCTGAGTCAATTCCGACTCACGGTGACTCCATGTGTGTCATAGGGTTTTCAATGGCTGATTTTTTTGAAAGTAGATCATCAGGCCTTTCCTCCAAGGTGCCTTGGGATGGACTCAAACCTCTAACCTTTGGGTTAGCAGCTGAGTATGTTAACCATTTGCACCATCCAGGGACTCCTTCCCATCCTCACACATCCTAACATATCATCAATTATTGATCACTACATGTATGATGTCATCAAAATGTACTGCACTTATATTTTAAATACCTTTGGTATTTATTTCCTATTTTTCGTCCTTATAGATACTGACTTTTTAGGTTCTCATAATTTTCACCTGAAATATTTCAAAAGATTCATAAATGTTTTTCCTCCATATCTTACCTTGTACTCATATAATCCATTCTTCATTCTGCCTGTCAAATTGATCTTTACAAATATAAATTGGATAAATCACTCCTCCTCTTAAAACTTATGACTCCACAATGCTTACAGAATAAAATCCAAACTCCGTTTCATGCCCTAGACAGTCCTTTAGAACAATGGAAGTCGAGTCCTCCAAAGTTACCTTTTATTACTCCTTTTTTCTTCCTGCTTCCTATGAGACTACTTTTAGTTTGCCAAATATGTGATATAATTTCACGCACTTATAGTTTTGCCGTTTTCTGTCTTTGGGTATCTTTGCATTTGACTCTTCTCTGCTAGATCAGCTGGCAAAATTTCTGCTTATCATTTCAGATAAAACTCAAATATTATGTTTTCAGTGGAGCATTTGAGGCCTCATATTTTATTTATGTATTCCCTCCTCTGTACCACCATGGAATATTGCACACATTATTAAATATTATAATCATTGGAACCTGATTCCCATTTTTCAACCCAGAATTTGTAAAGGAAACCTGGGCACACAGTATAAGTAAACCCAGCACATAATCAGTACTCAATACGTTTTCCCACCATCATTTCAAACTCAATATATCCAAATCAGAACTCTCCATCTCCCGTCTAACGTCCACCAATCTTCTATGCCTGTCAATGGCACTACCATTCTTCTTGTCACTTAGGATTAAAATCTTGGAGTCTGCTCTGACTCAGCCTTCTCCTTAACTTGAGGTTTTCAATCAGGAAATACACTCATTGTAATAAACAGAATGCAGAACCTCCAGGGTTTATTTATCAAAGGAGAATATCCTGGTAGAGTATCCAACTATCTCTATGTTTTCCCTTCTCTTGCTGTTTACCACAAACAACAAAATGCATTGCTCCCTTTTAACACATAAATACTTCTCTGATTCCACTCTAGGCAGTTAAAATAGGCTAGAATTATGAAAAGATTTAACTAGCTACCAACTTTTTAAAAAAGAAACTAAAAGTAGTAATCAGAAAATTATGAACATTGTATGATTTTACGGCACGTATTTCCACTGCTTCCCAACAAATACGCTTCTTAGGACTGTCATATTCTACATGCAGTTTTGAAACAGCTAAATCACCCCAAATGGTTGGTACTATTTTGTAGCTCATTTACCTGAGTTCCTTACTTCTCACCTTCATCTTATGATCCACTCTCCAAGAGCTTGTTCTACAGTCCACCTAGGTCTTTTTCTTTACACTCTGTTTCTATCTGAGGGATCCCCTACCTCCAGGCAACACAAATGGTAAATGTCCTTTATATGAGACAGTAAAAACCAAACCAAACCTGCTGCCATTGAGTCAATTTCAACTCACGGCGACCCTATGGGACAGGGTAGAACTGCCCCATAGGGTTTCCAAGGAGCAGCTGGTGGATTCAAACTGTCGACCTTTTGGTTAGCAGCCAAACACTTAACCACTGCACCACCAGGGAACCTCTTCAACCATGACTTTTATTCACGTTTCATTCACCTAAACTAGTCACATAGCATCACATTATAGCAAGGCAGCAGGAATACCTAGTCTTCCTGTGTACCCAGGAGGGAGAGAAGAATCCAGTGGGGGTGTGCATTAGTAATTTATTGGCTTGAGCTATTTTGGTTTAATGAGCTTTAAATGTAGCTTTAGAAACTAACTACTTTCACCAACTGTATTTCTATGGGGAATATGTGTTTTGAATACTGAACAATTGGCTTATTAAACCCTTATAACTCTACCTTCTTGTAAAACATTGAATACATCTTTTTTTCTATTGAGTTGTAAGTCTTTTAATGGCAGAATTTTTCTTGTTCTAAATGAGTATGGCAGATGCTCAGTTATTAATTCATAAAATAAATCAATATAGTCTGAATAAATAACTGACCGACCAGGTCTGTACATGAGGAAAATTCCCTGCTTCTTAAATATATTTCCTTTAGATTAGGTGCTGTGGCGTCAATTGCAACTCATAATGGCCCCTTGTGACAGAGTAGTAATCTTTAGGGAAGCAGATCACCAGGTCTTTCTCCCATGAAGCCACTGGGTAGGGTTTGAACAGCCAACCTTTTGCTTAGCAGCTGAGTACTTAACCATTGCTATAACAGAGCTCCTCTAATAAAGGTCTTTATTGGCAAACAACTGTATAAAGATAAAGCAATAATGTAGCAATCCCCTGAATTATCAACCTAGTGAATTACAATTCAGTGGAATTAGATGTTTTTGTCAGTATGTTTGACTGACAGTGGGAGTCTACACATTTAATATTTTTTGCTACATGTGCAAATTATGATGAGCATAATTTCAAATTCACATTAGATTCTCATCCAAGGATCAGTATAGAGTCATATTGAGCCATATTAGAGCCTGAGAAAAAAGTAATATTGATCCTCTTTTTATTTTGGAATCTTCATCATTATGGATTTTTAATATTAATTTGGATTCTTTAAAATATTGCATTAAAATACTATTTCTCTTGATGACTGAGTTTTTTTGTGACTCCCTTAAATTTTGCACCAGAAGTGAGCGCTTCACTCACCTCACCCTAGTCCTGGTCCTGTGGTTGTGCCTCACTTCTAGAGAATGGGGAAGTACAATTCTGTTTTGTATTATAAAGTAAGAGAAATGGAAAAAGATGGTGAGTAGTACAAATTACTAATCTATCCAGAACAAGTAATATGGTCACAATGCAGAATTGGCTGAGTAAAGATAAATGGGTACAGCAAAACTCCAGGGATCATTTTATTCCTCACCAAAAAATGGAATATTCATCATCAAATAATTAGAAAATTTATTTCTACGGATATATGTTTTATAGTCTTAACATTAATAAACATGCATTTTTTTTTCTAGAAGTTTGACTGGAATATTTTATTCCAAAAAAAAAGAAAAAAAACTTCATTTTAAAGTCATAGGTGCTTTTGTCTCAATCAATTGAGATACATGGTTACATTGCTGTTACATAAAAACTCTCTATGAATTGTTAACATTAATATTCCTTGGATTTGGCTCCTCCAGATACTCTAAAATGTTTACTTTAACTCAGTTTGTTTTGTGTCTTTTAACATATTTTGATTCGTCGTTCTTAGCTCACCATGATTTTCCTCTCCCTAACTAGCAAAAACCAGCAGCCCAAGAACAACAACAAAACTGCATAGAATTTTAAAAGTATCTGGGTTTTAAGAAACATAAACAATCATCTAAATAATACTCACTCAGTGTTCTCTAGGGTTGAGTATTAAAATGCTTTAGAGAATTTTTATTCTATAATATGTATGTAGTTCATTTTTCCTGAGGAAATATTATGGATGTGTGTAGTGTGGCTTTCTTTTTAGCAATGTTGATTCTTAAAAAAAAAACTGTTTGCAGTTTGTGAAATTAAAGTTTAAAAAAAAAGCTAACCAACACAGCACTTTCATATTTCATCGGCTTTATCAGTATGGCTATTCTACATGAAACTTTATAGTGGCAGCTTTAATGACAGAAAAAAAAAAAATTCCCTCTTAAAAAAAAAGCCAGCGTCGTTCACTGTGGAAGGTACTAATTCTCTGTCCACATTTTTCTGTACAGCTTTGTACAACTGTAGTAAACAGCTTTTTGTGACTGCCTTATTACTGTACCCCTAGCCCCAACAAGATGGACTGACACAGTGGCTATTACAATGCGCTCAAACATAGCAAAGATTGTGAGAACAGCGCAGGGCTACTCAATGTTTCGTTCTGTTGTGCATAGGGGTGTCTATGAGTCAGAACAAATTCAATGGCACCTAACTACAACATCCTTACCAAAAACCCAAACCCTTTGCCGTAGAGTTGATTCAAACTCATAACGACCCTGTAGTACAGAGTAGATCTGCCCCATGGGGTTTCCAAAGCTGTAATCTTTATGGTTCAAACTGTTGACCTTTCGATTCGCAGCTGAGTGCTTAACCACTGCACCACCAGGGCTCCTTCTTCTGCCCTTACCTGGCAACAATTTGTTCTATAATACATAAAATCACAATGACTCAGAGCCAACTCCATAGCAACTAGGAACAACAACAACCCTTACAGTCCTTACATCAGATAAGGCATTGGCGGTTCAGTGTGAGAATTCTCTCCATAATGAAGACCTGGATCCTGGCCAATGCACCTCGTATGAAGTCTCTACCTGTCTATCAGTGGAGGCTTGCTTGTGGCTATGATGTTGAACAGATTTTAGCGGAGATTCCAGACTAAGACAGACTAGGAAGAAAGGTCTGACAATCTATTTCTGAAAATCTCATTAAAACCTTATGGATCACAATGGTCATTTCCACAATCTGTCACAGACTAAACAGCATTTTGTTTCATTATGCAGGGGGTTGCCATGAGTCTATGGCAGCCAGCAACAACCTGACATGAACAATAGCAATTCTCATTAAAGTTCTAGAAAACCTTAACTTCATCATAACATTCACTTAGCTTCTGACTCCAAAGTAGAAACATGAAGGTTCAACCGTAATGGTGTGGCTTCTTCTATTTGCTAGGAAGTTCTAAGAGAGATGGTAACCAGGGAGTTTTTTTTTTTTTTTTAAACACTTTGCAATTCCATGTCTTCACAGGCAATACACTAAAGTTAATCCTTTAAGAAACACTCACGCGAACCAATTTTATTACAATCTGAATGTTTATTTTTTCCTGAACAGAACAATTTTTTAAATTGTACTTTAGATGAAGGTTTACAGAGCAAATTAGTTTCTCATTAAACAATTAATATACATAGTGTTTTGTGACATTGTTGACAACCCCACGACATGTCAACACTCTGCCCTTCTCCACCTTGGATTACCCGTTACCAGCTTTCCTGTCCCCTCCTGCCTTCTTGTGCCTACCCTTGACCTGGCGTGCCCATTTACCCTCATTTTGTTTTATGGGCCTGCCTAATCTTTGGCTGAAGGGTGAACCTCAGGAGTGACTTCAGTACTGGGTATCCAGTACTGGGTATCAGTACTGGGTATTCAGTACTGGGTATCCAGGGGCCATACTCTGGGGGTTTCTCTAGTGTCTGTGAGACCAGTAAATGTGGCCTTTTTTTGTGAGTTAGAATTTTGTTCTACATTTTTCTCTATTGAGGGATAACAGAGGAATCCTCTGTTGTGATCCCTGTCCTGAACAGAAGTTTTTTTTTTTTTGGTGTGTAATAATATAATTTATTTTTGTACATATGCTATAACCAGCAAATTTGCTTCACTCTTATAATAGTTGTAATGATAATCTGTAGACTCCACTGGGTAATCTTCGTAGACACCTATCATCTGGTAAAATAAGCTTCTGGTTTCTTCCTTTCCAATTCTTATACCTTTCATTTATTTATTTTTTTAAGGTCTATCACACTGTATAAGATCTCCAGTTTACTACTGAACATATGTAGTGATGGTATGCATTCTCAGCTGGTTCTAGATTTTTTTTTTAATTGTACTTTAGATGAAGGTTTACAGAACAAACTATATTCTCACTAAACAAATGAGTACACATATTGTTTTGTGACATTGGTTACGAACCCCATGACATATCAACACTCTCCCTTCTCAACCTTGGGTTCCCTATTACTAGCTTTCCTTGAACAGAGCATTTTTTGAGTGATGTTATGAATAGGATCGAGTCCTGAGACAGTTGAGAAAATATGTGATTATACTTCTTTTTTTTTTTTTAATTATCATATCTATAGAAATTGACAAAATTTAGTTCAGAAATAAAATTTGGGATAATTTGCAACTATGTAGTCTTAGGACACCATTTAAAACAATTTATTTGCAATATGTTGTTCTGAACAATTATATTAACTCAGCATAATAAATGGAATATTTTTTATACCATGATTCATTTTCTAAATGGAGTACAGTGAGCTTCCATCCTGGCAAGTGGTCTAAAAGGATATTGCCTGACCTGAAGAGTACAAGTTTTATTAGTATTTCCATCTAATTTACTTTATGACAAATAATAGTCAATATATCTTTAATTAACTGAGCTGGGGTATAGTTAAAGTAGGATTGATAATTTTTTTTAAATGCAAAATTTCGTGAATATGATTTTCAAAAAGAAAAACTAAATATTACTAAGAGAAATATTACAATAAAGGCAAGATTTAAAGAGTGACCAAGAATAACTTTATTCTCGAGAGAGAGTAAAATGAGTTATTAAATGATTATTTATAGAAAATTTATTTTTACTGTATACTCTACCCGCAGGTTTATCATTTGGCATTCAATCAAAATGCTTGAAAATTATGATTGCCTTTTTTTTTCCAATGAAATGCTCCTTGCAAACTATTTATCAAGTCGTTTTCTTATGCTAAAGGAAGCAAATAATTAAAAGGTAGCTGTTTGCAATTTATAGATAAAAGAAAATGTTGATGAACTTAATTATTTAGCTAATTTTGATACTATTTTAAAACACAATTTCTGGTACCAAAGGTTTTTTTTTGTTGTTGTTCTTTTTGCTTTTCATAGCATGAATGTAATAATAATAAAAAAAAATTACATTAATGTATTTTTTTAATGTAATACTTAGGTAAAAGTTATTGGAGTGAACAGAAAGGAAGGAATAATCTTAGTCTTTTTAAAATTTTTACTTCATTGAAACTAAAACTTACCCCTGTTATTTTTCCTTCCTTTTCTACTAACTCTTCCTTTTGAATGTGGTTATCTATGGGAACTAATGATACCTTGTATTTTATAGTATTTTACAGTTTATAATGCACTTTTACAAGCATTATCCCCTTTCATCTTCATAACAGCTTATGAGGGGGTAATACTAATCCCATTTTACAAATGAGGAAACATATACCAAAAAAAAAAAGAAAAAAAAACCCAAACCAACTGCCATTAAGTCCGACTTATAGTGACCCTATAGGACAGAGTAGATCTGCCCCGTATGGTCTTCAAGGAGCAGCTGGTGGGTTCAAATTGTCAACTTTCTGGTTAGCAGCCGGGCTCTTAACTACTGCACCACCAGGGCCCGGAGGAAACACAAGGACAAGTTAATCTTTAATCTTCCCTAAGGCCAAGTAATGACTCATTTTGTACCTTAGGGACAAAAGGATTGGGTTGGAGGCTGAAACCTTGATATTTTGTCTCCAACTACACTCCGCTGAACCAGTAATAACATTTGAGATCTGATAAGAATGTTAGATTACTCAGTCAACTTACTTCAGTAATTTCCAAACTCGAGTGTGGAAATGAATTTGTGGAGGTACAAAAGGTCACTAACCCAACCCACTAAGAGAATTTTATTCTAGTTAAAAAAAAAAAAGAACCTATCCAGGATTTTTTTGTACACTAGCCTTACATAAGCACTGGCACATGATGTCAGTGTTTTTGTTTGTATTGGTAGTTACAACTGCAATGTCACCAATTAGTCCTTTTTTTAATGGCCCCAGAGAAATTAAAGAAGTGTAAATAATGTGTTATCACTAAATGAAGGCCAAAAGGCATCACGGAACATTGAACATATGAGGGTGTCATCATAGCTCAGATGGAGCATAACAGAGAGAACAGTGAAGCACGCAGTGTATGCCGGTAAAACACAGAAGAACCTGTGTTGGTAGCAGTCAGCACTGCATTACATTGTGAACAGTGACACAATGTCAGATAAATAGTATCATTTATTGTATTAAATCAGTGTTGCAAATTTGAACTTTGCTAACTTTTATGTTTTCAATTTTAAATTTATTTTGCTATTTTAATTGTATAATACAAGCTTAAACTATTAATAGATTTATATTCTCTCTCTCTATATATATATATACATAAACAGATAAATTTAAGTAACCTCTGGGACAAAGCATTATCAAAAAAAGCAAACACATTGCCTTTAAGATGATTCTAACCCAATTCATTATATCATCATATAAATGTTGAAACTGAAATCAAAAAATACTTTGTTTCAAGAAAATTTGACAAAAATTGATTAACTTGATTGATATAACAAAAAAAATGTGCTTCCTGCTTCACAGTCTAGATTTATTCCTGATATCAACTTATTCATTTATAGATGAGGGAACATACGCAGAGAGGAACAGAGAAGTCACGATCACAGAACAAGTTATTGGCAAAGAAGGATCTATACTTGCGTTCAAATCCTCTGACTCCCAAATCAGTTCATAATTCAGGAAACATTAGGTTCCTTCCCCAATAATCAATGATTCTCTAAGGCATAGTATCTACAGAGGCATTTCCAGTGTAAGAGAGGAATGCTGGTATACAAACATCTTGGCTTAAAAGCAGAGGTATTTCACTGTGTTTTGCTTAAAAGAACATTTAAGAAAGCAATCAGCACGGCTTCCATCCCCTTTGCTTAACCAGAGCAGCTTTACTATATTTGTTTTATATATTGAAGTTACACTTAAGATTTCATTTGATAAAAATGTTCCAAAGCTTATTAATGTTTATAAAATATTGCCTTAGGGAAATACATGTAGGAGATACTTTTCATGAGGTAGAAAATCTTAGATTATTCTGTTGCTGACTTCTTCATCCTTAAACACTTGTTGAATATTTGACATATTGAAATGTCAACAGCATTGGAATTGATAAGAACCACAACAAACTAATGGCTAAAAAGTAAGGAACAATTCAGTTTGTGCATCAAGTTGTGGGCAAAAAGGAAACAAAGATAAGTGTGTTTCTCACCACAACAAAAATGCAGTGCAACAAGAGAAGAGATCGAAAAGATAATTAAAAAAAAAAAAAAAAACTCCCAACAAAAAAAAAGCCCTGGTCCAGATGGTTTTACTGGAGAATTCTACCAAACATTCAGAGAAGAGCTTACACCAGTAGTATTCAAGCTATTTCAGAACATAGAAGAGGAAGCGATACTTCCGAATTCATTCTATGAAACCAGCATAACCCTGATACCAAAACCAGGTAAAGACACCACGAAAAAAGAAAATTACAGACCAAAATCTCTCATGAATATAGATGCAAAAATTCTTAACAAAATTCTAGCCAATAGAATTCAGCATCAGATCAAAAAAATGATACACATTGACCAAGTAGGATTCATACCAGGTATGCCAGGATGGTTCAATATTAGAAAATCAATCAATGTAATCCACCACATAAATAAAAGGAAAAATCACATTATCTCATTTGATGAAGAAAAGGCATTCAACAAAGTCCAACACCCATTCCTGAGGAAAACTCTCAATAAAATGGGTATAGAAGGAAAGTTTCTCAACATAATAAAGGGCATATATGTAAAACCGATAGCCAACATCATTCTTAATGGAGGGAGGCTGAAAATATTCCCCTTGAGAACAGGAAACAGACAAGGATGCCCTTTATCACCACTCCTATTCAACACTGTGTTGGAAGTCCTAGCTAGAGCAATAAGGCAAGAAACAGAAATAAAGGGCATCCAAATTGGTAATGAAGAAGTTAAATTGTCCCTATCTGCAGATGATATGATACATAGAAAACCCAAAAGATGTTATGAGAAAACTACTGGAACTAATAGAAAGATTCAGCAGAGTTTCAGGATACAAGATAAACATACAAAAATCAGTTGGCTTCCTATACGCCAGTAAAGAGAATGATGAAAGGGAAATCAGGAAAGCAATACCATTTATAATAGCCCCTAAAAAAATAAAATACTTGGGAATAAATACAGCCAGGGATGTGAAAGACTTATACAAAGAAAACTGCAAAACACCACAGCAAGAAACAAAAGAGATCTACATAAATGGAAAAACATACCATGGTCATGGAAAGGTAGACTCTACATTGTGAAAATGACAATTCTATCCAAAGCGATTTACAAATACAATGCAATACCTATCCAAATACCAACAACATTCTTTAAAGAGATGGAAAAATTTATCATTAATTTTATATGGAAAGGGAAAAAGCCAAGGATAAATAGAGCACTATTGAAGAAGAATAAAGTAGGAGGACTCACAGTACCTGATCTCAGAACCTATTATACAGCTACGGTAGTCAAAACAGCCTGGTACTGGTACAATGACAGATACATTGACCAACAGAAGAGAATTGAGAACACATATGTAAAACCATCCACCTATGGTCACCGCATCTTCGACAAGGACCCAAAGTCCATGAAATGGGGAAAAGACAGTCTTTTTAACAAATGGTGCTGGTCATACTGGATGTCCATCTGCAAAATAATGAAACAGGACCCACACCTCAATCCATATACAAAAACTAACTCAAAATGGATCCAAGACCTAAATATAAAGCCAAAAACTATGAAGTTCATAGAAAAAAAAAATAGGATCAACACTACAGGTCCTAATACACGGCATTAACAGGATAAAAACCACAACCAACAACACACAAGATCCAGAGGATAAGCTAGATAACTGGGATCTTCTAAAAATTAAACTCTTATGCTCATCAAAAGACTTTATCAAGAGTCAAAAGAGAACCTACAGAATGGGAAAAAATTTTGGCTCTTACAAATCTGACAAAGGTCTAATATCTAAAATCTACAAGAAAATCCAACATCTCTGCAACAAAAAGACAAATATTCCAATTAAAAAATGGGCAAAGGAAATGAACAGACACTTCACCAAAGACATTTAAGCAGCAAACAGACACATGAGGAAACGCTCACAATCTCTAGCCATTACAGAAATGCAAATCAAAACCACAATGAAATACCATTTCACCCCAGCATTACTGGCACGAATTAAAAAAAAACAGGAAATAACAAATGTTGGAGAGGCTGCGGGGAGATCGAAACTCTTATGCACTGCTGGTGTAAATGCAAAATGATACAACAATTTTGGAAAACGATATGGTGCTTCCTTAGAAAGCTAGAAATAGAAATACCATATGATCCAGCAATCCCACTCCTAGGAATATATCCTAGAGAAATAAGGGTCGTCACATGAATAGGCATATGCACACCCATGTTCATTGCAACATTGTCCACAATAGCAAAAAGATGGAAACAACCTAGATGCCCATCAACAGATGAATGGATAAACAAACTGTGGTATATACACATACGGAGTTATACGCAATGATAAAAAACAATGATGAATCCAGGAAGCATCTCATAACATGGATTAATCTGGAGGGCATTATGCTGAATGAAGTAAGTCAATCACAAAAGGTCAAATATTGTATGAGACCACTACTGTAAAAACTCATGAAAAGGTTTACGTAAATACACAATCTTTGATGGTTACAAGGGAGGGGAGGGGTGGGGTTGGAAAAACAGTAAACAATAAATAAATAGATAAGTGGAAACTTTGGTGAAGGGTAAGACAGTACACAATACTGGGGAAGCCAGCACAACCTGTACAAGACAAGGTCATGGTAGCTTCATAGACACATCCAAACTCCAAACTCCCTGAGGGACCGAATTGCTGGGCTGAATGAGGGCTATGAGGACCATGGTCTTGGGGAATATCTAGCTCAAATGGCATAACAGTTTAGAAAGAATATGTTCTACATTCTACTTTGGTGAGTAATGTCTGGGGTCTCAAAAGCCTGTGGGTGGCCATCTAGGATACTCCACTGGTCTCACCCCCTCAGAAGCAAGGAAGAATTAGAGATCTGTAATGGCATTATTACTTGGCATTATTTCTCCACCTAGGCATTTATCTTTAGTATTTTTCTATACAAAATTCCTGAAATCCAATAGAAATCAGCAGTTTACTTGCTATGCGAAATTAACTGATGGGAATATCTTCATATTTAGGTGAACTGTAGGTGGCAACAATATTTACTGTCATGATATAGCTTTGACTGGAATACAATTATAATTCAAATAAAACATGATGACATCCAGGCTATTTGCTACATAGGCTTTTAATTTTTGTATGAGTCTCATTACCTGTGTAAATAAGATTGTATTCTTATTATAACTACACCTTGTACTTATTAAATTGGAATATAAGAAAATATAGCTAAACAAACATCTCAATAGTGTTTATTATTAGTCAGTAAAATAATTAAATTTCAATGAAATTGTTGTTGGTAAGTGCCAAGTCGGTTCCAGCTCATAGTGACCCTGTGTACAACAAAAGAAAACACTGCCCAATCCTGTCCCATCCTCACAATAGTTACGCTTGAGCTCATTGTTGCAGCCATTGTGTCAATCTATCTCATTGAGGATCTTCCTCTTTTTTCAAAGCATGATGTCCTTCTCCAGGTTCTGGACCCTCCTAATAACATGTCCAAAGTATATGAGATAAAATCTTGCCATCTTTGCTTCTAATGAGCATCCTGGCTATACTTTTTCCAAGATAGATTTGTTCATTCTTTTGACAGTCTGTGGTATATTCAATATTCTTCTCCAACACCATAATTCAAAGGCACCAGTTCGTCTCTGGTCTTCCTCATTGTTCAACTTTCACATGCATATGAGCAGACTGAAAACACCATGGCTTGTGTCAAGCACACCTTAGTCCTTAAAGTGATTGCAGTTATTGAATGAATTCAATTTTCCATAGTATACAAATGCATAGGTTGGATAAAATCTTTCTGAAATGTCAGAAATATACATCAAATACAAAGAAGCTTTTTTCATGTTATTGAACTTCTGACACAGTTGAATACACAAATGGTATCTTCTTTATTTACTGAGAAAATAATGGACAGAATGATCAAGTGTATGTAACCACTTTTGCCTCAGGCACAACAAGCAGGTGTATACATCAAAAACCAGTTGACGTCAAGATGATTCCAACTCATGGCAACCCCATGTGTGTCAGATTAGAACTGCGTTCCATAGGGTTTTCAACGGCTGAATTGTTGGAAGTAGATTACCAAGCCTCTCTTCCAAGGCACCTCTGGGTTTGGAATTTATTCCATCATTTGCTATTTATTTTGCCTCAGGCAACTTATACTGCCCACCTAAGTCTACTCTTCTACATGTATGGAATATTAAGATAATACCTCATAAAATTGGTAATAATTTAGATAATATACAATGGCATTAGGGCCCTGACTGGCAAGTAGTAAGTGCTACATAAATGATAGTTATGATTATCGTGAATGTCAAAATCATATACTAGCTTGAGATGCCAATTTCCTTTTTTCTTCTATTAACAGAATTCTTGAGTGGTTCTTCACTACAGTTCCTTTTCCAGGACCTTTGGAAATAAATCATAAGGGGGCTGGACCAGAAGATAATCTGAAACAGTTGTTACTCTGTTCTGACTGTGACCATTGTACAAGCAGGTCTGACAGCCTCTGAAGGTTTACTTACTGCTTTTCTTTTAAGACTCCTCAGGCCTTCAATAGTTCCCAAGTTATGTTTACCAACACCTCAGTGTGAAGGCCTTACATTTTTATTAGCACTGTTTATGTGGCCTACGCCTTACTATATATACAATGGGTGAGGTCGGGAATTCAGGTCACATACAACACCTTTAACTTTATCAAATTGTTTTCTCATCAACCTAAAAGCCATAGGTAAAGTCTGGTTTATTTAACTTAAAAGGTTCCTACCTCTCACCATCCCCTCAAGCATCTCTGCTATCCTGACCATACTGTAAACTACTGCTAGATTAAATGTTCCTAAAATATCATTTTCATTACATTACTCTAGTGGATTCTTAAACATAGCATGGATCATATCCAGATTCCTCATTTTGGTGCTCAGAGTTCGTTCTCAATGGCCCTCTATAAACGGCTAACTTTATGATGCTTTCCCTATACAATTCCTCAAAAAGGCCAACGGCCCCATCTTGAAAATAGTACTTATCCTCATAATCTTGCTTTGAAAATGAAATGAGATATTGTATGTAGAATATTCATCATGGTGTATGGGATATAATCAGTGTTCAGTTAATTGTTGTTATTCTAATTATTCATACTGACCCTTGCACATGCCTTATTTTTTCTAATAATAATATAACAGATATTTATTGCCAATTTAATATATACTAAAATTTGGTTTCAGTTTCAATTCTGTCAAAAGGTAGATAATAAAAAGTAGATACTATTACCTTCTCCATTTTACACATGAGGAAACAGAGCTAAAGAAAGGTTATAAAACTTGTCCAAGGTCACAGGGAAGTAACAGCAGAGAAAGGATTTGTATCCAAGCAGTGTGATTCTAGAACCTATATGTGCAATTACAACTTTTACTGCCTCCTCCTTCTCTATTTACTCCTACTGCCCTCTCAATTTTATTTCAGAATATTCCTAAATAGTCTGCTTTCTCTCTTTATAAAACAAAATTCCCTTTAATGTGGGGTCAAAACTCATCTATTTCACCATACCTCAACATACTAGTTTTTTCCTTGTTTCCCATACCCCTTATGTAACGTCTGAACATTAGCACCATATAACATTTATTGATTTATCTTTCCAAATATATTATCGAAAATTCTTCAATTTGAATGTAAGCTTCTAGTGGTATGGGCCACTGTATGTTTTTAAAGTTCCTAAAAGCCATAACCAGTTAAAAAAAAAAAAAAGTTCATTTGGAGTACATTAAAAGGAAGATTTTTTATCAAAAGACATCATTGAGAGAATAAACAAGGGAAGCCAGAGTGGGAGAAAATATTTTTAACATATAATTGACAAAAAGCCTGTCTCCAGAATATACAAGAACTATCCAAACTAATCCAAAATGACAGGCAACCTAATGGTAAATTGGGTAAAAGACATGAACAAACACTTCACAAAATGGATATCATATTGGTGTCAATAAACATATTAAAACTGATCAACTCTATTAGTCACCATAAAAATGCAAATTAAAATCACAGTAGAACTACATATCTGTTAAAATGGTTAAAATTTAAAAAGCTGATATAACCAAATATTGGTGAGAATCTGCAGCAACTAGAATTCCCAAATTCTCCTGGGAGCAATTATACTGTTAGGTGTATACCAACATGGGAACCCTGGTGGTGTAGTGCTTAAGTGTTATGGCTGCCAACCAAAGTATCAGCAGTTGGAATCCACCAGGCGCTCCTTGGAAACTCTATGGAGCAGCTCTACTCTGTCCTATAGGGTCGCTATGAGTCAGAATCGACTCAATGGCACTGGGTTTTTGGTATACCAACATAATTGGTATGATTGGTATACCTGACTTTTGACCATTGGAATGGAATTCCATTGTAAGTCGAAGACTACCTGTAGTACATACATATTTTACATGTGCATGGGTGTGCATGTGTGTATGTGTGTCTTTTGTTTCCACCTGTTAGCTATTGTGAATAGTGCTACAATGAACACTGGTATACCTATGTTTGTTTGCATCATTACTTTTAAGTCTTTTTGGGTATATACCTGGGAGTGGAACTGCTGAATCGTATGGTAGCTGTACGTTTAACTTTTTGAGGAACTGACAAACTGTTTTGCACAGTGGCTATAAATTTTGCTTCACCCCATTACCAATGGACAAGGGTTCCAATTTCTTCACATCCTCACCAACATTTGTTGTTTTTTAATTTTTTTTTTTTAATCTTAACTATTCTGTTGCTGCTGTTGTGCTGCCGAGGCAATTGCAGCTCATAGAGACCTTATATGACAAAGTAGAGCTGCCCATAGGGTTTTCTAGGCTGTAATCTTTATGGGAGCAGATTTTCAAGTCTTATTTTCCCATGGAACATGGAGCCACTGGTAGGTCAAAACCTCTGACCCTTTTGTTAGCAGCTGAGCACTTAACCACTGTGGGACCAGGGCTCCTTCTTAACCATTCTAAACCCACCCACTGCTGTCGAGTCGATTCCGACTCATATTCTAGTGGGGGTGAAATGGTTTCTCATTGTGGTTTTAATTTGCACCTCCCCAATGGCTAATGAGGTTGAGCATCTTTTCACGTTTTTTTTTTTTTTTTTTTGTCATTTGTAGGTAGCTCTTCTTCGGTAAATATCTATTGAAATGATTCTTAGATAACGATACTAAAAGCACAAGCAACAAAAGGCAATACAGATCAATGGGATCTCATCACAATTAAAAAATTTTGCAATTCAAAAGATGTTATTAAGAAGCATCAGCAACATGGTGCTATAGACAGAAGCACCATGCCATCCCTCCGTAGCAAAGACCTGAAAAACTAAGTAGAACAGAGACAAATGTCAATCCTGGAACCCTAAGGGTCAAGTGAAGGGCTAAAGAACTCGATCAAGCACTGATTTGAATAAGAAACTGACAGAAAAGAGAGAGCGAGGAGAGCTACAGAGTGGAGGTCCCCTATCATCTAAAACAGCACAGATTTGCCATCTTGGACCCCTAAGCCACCAAGGACAGTGGACAGGGAGTACAGGAAGGCAGTTTCATGGAGCTCCCACCAGGAGACAGAGTACCTGGTAACCAGCAATACATGTTTTCCCACCCTTCCTCCCCTTGCTCTACCTCCACTGCTTTCTGGCAGGCTGCAGTCACTCAGCCAGGGAGACTTGCCACTTGGATTTGCTTCACCCACACCAGCTAGCTCTTTCAGTGCCATTTTGTTGTTGTTGTTGCTTTTTTGGCTTCTCTCTCTCTCACCTCCTTCCTTTCCTGACTCTCAAATTCCTAGCTCTGTGCACAATTTCACTCCTTCTTGACAGGTTGTGCAGTGCTGCTGGGCTGGGGAGCCACTTCCCCAGTTTGTGCAGCCTCATTGGTAGGTTCCTGGGGATATTTTTTCTTCATATCTTGGTTTCTTGTTTCTCTCTACCTTCCTTCTTTTCCTTTTTCCCAAATACCTAGCACTGTGTGCCATCTATGTTCCCTCTAGGCAGGCTATGCAGCATTGCTTGGCTGGTGAGCCTCTTCCCTAGTCTGTGCTGCCAAGCCAGTGGGCTCCCTTGGGGCTTCTTTTCTCTGTTTCTTCTCTCTCTGTGTTATCCTTCCTTTCTTTTCTCCTCAACACCTGGCACTGTGTACCATCTCTGCTCCTCCTAGATGAGATGTGCAGCACTGCTTGCCTGGGGAGCCACTTCCTCAGTCCAAACTGCCAAGCCAGAGGGCTCCTTAAGGGCATTTTATTTCCTCTTCACAGTTTCTTGCCTCTCTCTACCTCCCTTCCTTTCCTTTCTCCCAGACATCTGACTCTGGGTGCCATCTCTGCTCCTTCTTGATGGGCTGTGCAGTGCCACTTGGCTAGGGAGCCCCTTCCCCAGTTTGCACCACCATGCCAGCGGACCCCTTCAGGGCATTGTTTCCCTTATTTCCTCAGTTTCTTGTCTCTCTCTACCTTCCTTCCTTTCCCTTCTCCTGAACACCTGGCACCGTGTGCCAACTCTGCTCCTTCTTGACAGGCTGTGTAGCACTGCTCGGCTAGGGACCTGCTTCCACTAGGCTCCTTTGAAACATTTTTTCTTGGTTTCTTGTCTCTCTCTACCTTCTTTCCTTCCCTTTCTCCTGACCACCTGGCCATGTGTGCCTTTCTCACTCTTTTTTTTTTTTTTTTCCCTAGCTTCTTATCTCTTTCTCCCTTCCTTTCCTTTATCCTGCCCACCTAGCTGTGTGTGCTGTATCTGGCCCTGTTTGATGGGCTGTGCCACATCACCTGGCTAGAAAGCCACTTGCACACAGCTTCTCTGGGTCTGCTCTACTCCAACAGCAGGCTCCTCAGCAGTTTTTTTTTTTTTGCTCCTGTTTCTCTCCCCTCCTCTTCTTTCCCACACCCACTTAGCTCTACATATCAAACCCTCCCTCATCACTTCTGCCTGTCTTCACTGTGCACTAAGCATCACACCCCTGAGTGGTAGAGGCATGGTATACTGTAACCTGCCTTATACTCCCCAGTCCAGCCCTGTCAGCCTCAGTACATGCGCAAATGACCCATCCCAGCCCCTCCCCTTCTACTGGACCAGCCCTGCTGTGCCATAGCTGAGTGACTGGCCCTACCCATTGGACAAATTGATGAGAAGTATTGTACTCACAGACGAGCAAACAAAGAACACCCAGCTCATCTGCTCAAAAAAATAAAAAAGCAGGACAAAACAAACAAATCTACAAGTCAATAAATGAAGAAAATAATTACTGAATGTCCCAAAGATGGCAGATAATATCAAAACATATAATAAAACAGGACAGGATGGTTCCAGTAGGCATCCAAAATAAAACACCATACATCTTTCCAGTAGAAAAGTTGTTGGAACTACCTAATAGAGAATTCACATCCCTAATGTTCAAGGGTACCCAAGAGATGAAGGAAAAAGCAGACAAAAATGAGGAAAATACAGACAAAATCATGGAAAAGACAAACAAAACAATAGAAGAATTCAGGAAAATAACACAGGATCAAAATGTCAAAATAAACTCACAATTAGAAATCATACAAAAACAACAATTAGAAATCCAAAAGATATGTAACAAGATTTCAGAAAGGGACAATGTCATAGAAGGTTTGAGGAGTAGTTTGAAACAATGGAAGATAGGATCAGCAAAATTGAAGACGAATACTTGGACACCACTTTAGGAAAAATCAGAGAAAAGAATAAAGAGAAATGATGAAATCTTGAGAACAATGTGGGATATAATTAAAAGCAAAATTTTTGAGTAATCAGAGTTGCAGAACAGAGGGAGAAAATGGAAAACACAGAGAGCATCATTGAAGAATTGCTGACAGGAAACTTTCATAATATCATGAAAGATGAAAAACCGACCATTTAAGAAGCTCAATGATCCCCATATAGGATAGACCCCAAAAGAAAATCACCAAGGCATATCATAATCACACTTGCTAAAACCGAAGACAAAGAAAGAATCCTGAGATCAGTTTAAGAAAAATGAAAAGTCGCATACAGAAGGGAAACAATAAGACTAAACTCTGATTATTCAGTAGAAACCATGCAGACAAGAAGACAATGGGATGACATATATAAAACCTTGAAAGAAAAAAACTGCCAGGCACGAATAATATATCCTGCAAATTCTAACTTAACTATGATGTGAAATTAGGATATTTCCAAATAAACAGAAATTAAGGAAATATGTAAAAACCAGACAAAATTTACAAGAATTATAAAAGAGAGTCCTTCTTTTAGAGAACCAACATCAGACCACGGTTTGGATCTAGGACACGAAACTGCATCAACCAGATACCAACCTAGTTAATAAATTATCAAAGATAAAACAAAACTGAAAGATTTACAACAGGGAACCAGAAAGGTTAATCTGTAAAGGACAACAACATTAGAACAATAAAAGAGGGAATAAACAGTGTAGGTATAGAACTTCCAAATAGAGAGGAAGTCAAGGTGATAGCAAGTAATAAAAGACTGGTTCAATCTTAGGAAGGTAAAGGCAAATTTTAAGGTAACCACAAAGAAAGTTAGCAAACCTACTCATCAAAATAAAGAAGAAAAACATAAAGTCTCAGTAAATAAAAAAACCTACAAAAATGAAAGAAATGAAAAAAAAAAATCCACAAAGAAAAGGAATTCAACACAGGAGAGTAAGAGGAACAAAGAAAATGTCAGCACCACACACACACACACACAAAAAAAACCACTACAAAATGACAGCAATAAACTGACAGCTATCAATAATGACAACAAACAAAAATGGCCTAAATGCACCCATAAAGAGACAGAGAGTGACAGAATGGATGAAAAACCAGGATGCATCAATATGCTGTCTACAAGAAACAGACCTTAGGAACAAAGATGTAAATTTATTAAAAATCAAAGGATGGAAAAAAAATGTATCAAGTAAGCAGCTATCAAAAAAGAGCAAGAGTGGCAATATTAATCTGAGATATAATAGACTTTAAAACAAAATCTACCATAAAAGACAAAGAAGGGCATTGTATATTGATTAAAGGGACAATCTATCGTGAAAACAAAACTATAATAAATATCTATGCACCCTATGACAGGGCTCCAAAATACATAAAACAAACTCTAACAGTACTGAAAAGAGAAACTGACAGTTCCACAGAAACAGTAGAAGACTTCAACACATCACTCCTGGTAAAGGACAGAATGTCTAGAAAGAAACTCAGCAAAGATACAGAAGATCTAAAAGCCACAGTCAGCCAACTTGACCTCATAGACATACATAGAACATACCACCAAACAGCTGCAAAGTACACACTCTTTTTTCAACAAACTTGGAATATTTTCCAGAATAGATCACACCTTAGACCAAAAAGCAACCCTCGACAAAATCTAAAACATTGAGATAAAACAAAGTATCTTCTCTGATTACAGTGCCATCAAAGTAGAAATTAACAACAGGAATAGCAAGGGAAAAAGAATCGAATACATGGAAACTGAATAACACCCTGCTTAAAAACCACTGGGTAATAGAAAAAATCAAAGATGGAATTAAAAAATTCCTAGAATCAAATGAGAATGAAAATACATCATACCAAAACCTTAGGGACACAACAAAGGCAGTGCTCAGAAGCCAATTTATAGCAATAAAGGTGCACATCAAAAAAGAAGAAAGGGACAAAATGAAAACAGCTACACAACTCAAACAAATAGAGAACAGCAAAAGAAGCCCATAGCCACCAGAAGAAAGGAAATAATAAAGCTCAGAGAAGAAATACATGAAATGGAGACTAGAAAAACAATAGAATCAAAAAAACCAAAAGTTGGTTCTTTGAAAGGATCAGCAAAATCGACAAACCACTGACCAAACTGACAAAAGAAAAACAGGAAAGGATAAAAATAACCCAAATAAGAAATGAAATGGGGGACATTACAACAGACCCTACTGAAATAAAAAGAATCATAACAGAGTACTATGAAACACTATACTCCAACAAATCTGAAAACCTAGAGAAATAGACAAATGTCTAGAAACACACTACCTACCCAAACTAACACAAAATGATGTTGAAAACCTGAACAGACCCATAACAAGAGAAGAGATTGAAAAGGTAATTAGTTAAAAACAAACAAACAAGCAAAAACTCCCAACAACAACAAAAAAGCCCTGGCCCAGATGGCTTCACTGGAGAATTCTATCAAACACTCAGAGAAGAGGTTACACCAGCACTGCTCAAACTATTTCAGAACACAGAAAAGGAAGGATACTTCTGAATTCATTCTATGAAGCCAGCATAACCCTGATACTAAAACCAGGCAAAGACACCATAAAAGAAAGAAAATTACAGACCACTGTTCCTCATGAGGAAACCCTGGTGGTGTAGTGGTTAAGTGCTACGGTTGCTAAGTAAGAGGTCGGCAGTGCAAATCCGCCAGGTGCTCCTTGGAAACTCTATCAAGCGGTTCCACTCTGTCCTATAGGGTCTCTATGAGTCGGAATCGACTCGACGGCCGTTGGTTTGGTTTGGTTTTTGATTATCCCTCATGAAGATAGATGCAAAAATTCTCAACACAATTTTTGTCAATAGAATTCAGCATCATATCAAACAAATAATACACCACGACCAAGTGGGATTCATACCAGATATGCAAGGGTGGTTCAACATTAGAAAATCAATCAATATAATCCACCACATAAATAAAAGAATAACATGATCATCTCAACACAGAAAAGATATTAAACAAAGTCCAATACCCATTCCTAATAAAAACTCTCAATAAAAGAGGTATGGAAGGGAAATTCCTCAATATAATAAAGGGCATCTGTTGGAAACCCTGGTGGCGTAGTGGTTAAGTGCTACAGCTGCTAACCAAGAGGTTGGCAGTTCAAATCCGCCAGGCACTCCTTGGAAACTCTATGGGGCAGTTCTACTCTGTCCTATAGGGTCGCTATGAGTCAGAATTGACTCAATGGCACTGGGTTTGGCTTGGCTTGGTTTTATACAAAATCAACTGGAAACCCTGGTGGTGTAATGGTTAAGTGCTACAGCTGCTAACTAAGAGTTCAGCAGTTCGATTCCACCAGGCACTACTTGGAAACTCTATGGGGTAGTTCTACTCTGTCCTATAGGGTCACTTTGAGTTGGAATCGACTCGACGGGAACAGGTTTGGTTTTGGTTTTTATACAAAACCAATAACCAACATCATTCTTAATGGAGACAGGCTGAAAACATTCCCCTTGAGAACAGGAACAAGACAAGGATGCCCCTTATCACCACTCCTATTTAACATTGTGTTGGAAGCCCTAGCTAAAGCAACAAGGCAAAAAAAGAAATAAAGGACATCCAAATTGGTAATGATGAAGTAAAACTGTTCCTATTTGTGGATGATATGATACTATACATAGAAAACTCAAAAGACTTCGTGAGAAAACTACTGGAACTAATAGAAAGGTTCAGCAGAGTAGCAGGATGTAAGATAAACATAAAAAAATCAGTTGGATTCCTACACACCAATAAAGAGGGAAAAAAAAAAAAAGGAAATTAGGAAAATAATACCATTTATAATAGCCCCTAAAAAAATAAAATACTTACGAATAAATCTAACCAGGGATGTAAAAGACCTTTACAAAGAAAACTACAAAACACCACTGCAAGAAACCAAAAGAGACCTATATAAATAGAAAAATATACCATGCTCATGGATAGGTAGACTTAACATCGTGAAAATGTCAATTCTACCCAAAGCAATCTATAAATACAATGCAATCTCAATCTAAATACCAACAACATTCTTTAAAGAGATGGAAAAAAACTAATCATCAACTTTATATGGAAAGGGACGAGGTCTGCATAAGTAAAGCACTATTGAAGAAGAAGGATAAAGTAGGAGGACTTACATTACCTGACCTCAAAACCTACAATACAGCTACGGTAGTCAAAATAATCTAATACTGGTACAATGACAGACACATAGACCAATGGAACAGAATTGAGAACCCAGATATAAATCCTGATTTTCCACAAGGTCCCAAAGCCCATCAAATGGGGAAAAGACAGTCTTTTTAACAAATGGTGCTGGAAAAATTGGATGTCCACCTGCAAAAAAATGAAACAGGATCCATACCTCACACCATATACAAAAACTAATTCAAAACGTATCAAAGTCCTAAATATAAAACCAAAAATTATAAAGATCATTGAAGAAAAATAGGATCAATGTTAGAGGCCCTAATACACAGCATTTATAGGATGCAAACCATAAGTAACACACAAACTCCAGAAAATAAGCTAGATAACTGGTATCTTCTAAAATTCAATACTTATGCTCATCAAAAGACTTCACCAAAAAAGTAAAAAGAGAACCTACAGACTGGGAAATTTTCTTTTGGCTATTACAAATCCGACAAAGGTATAATTGCTAAAATCTACAGAAAAATCCAACACCTCTACAACAAAAAGACAAATAATCCAATTAAAAAATGGGCAAAGGAAATGAACAGACACTTCACCAAAAAAGACATTCAAGCAGCTAACAGACACATGAGGAAATGCTCCTGATCACTACCCATTAGAGAAGTGAAAATCAAAACTGCAATGAGGTAATATGTCACCCCACATTACTGGCATGAATCAAAAAAACAGAAAATCACAAATGTTGGAGAGGCTGTGGGGAGATTGGAACACTTATGCACTGCTGGTGGGAATGCACAATGGTACAACCATTTTGGAAAACGTTAAAGAGCTGTAAATAAAAATACCATATGATCCTGCAATCCCACTCCTAGGAATATATCCTAGAGAAATAAGAGCCATCACAAGAAAAGACATATTCATACCCATGTTCACTGCAGCAATGTTCATAATAGCAAAATGATGGAAACAACCTAGATGGCCATCAACAGATGAAAGGATAAACAAACTATGGTACATACACACAACAGAATACTACGCAACGATAAAGAACAATGATGAATCTGGGAAGTATCTTACCACATGGATGAATCTGGAGAGCATTACACTGAGTGAAATAAGTCAATTACAAAAGGACAAATATTGTATGAGACTACTACTATAAAAACTCATGACAAGTTTTACACACAAAAAGAAACAATCTTTGATGGCTATAAGGGAGGGGAAGGGTAGGGATAAAAAAACACTAAATAGAAAATAGATAAGTGATAACTTTGGTGACGGGTAAGACAATACATGATATTGGGGAAGACAGAACTACTAGTTCAAGGCAAGGTCATGGAAGCTCCATAGATACATCCAAACTCCCTGTGGGACTGAGTTACTGGGCTGAGGGCTATTGGGACCATGGTCTCAAGGAACATCTAGTTCAATTGGCATAGCATGGTTTATAAAGAAAATGTTCTACACTCTACTTTGTTGAGTACCGTCTGGGGTCTTAAAAGCTTGTGAATGGCCACCTAAGATATGGCATTGGTCTCACCCTGTCTGGAGCAAGGGAGAATGAAAAAAAACAAAGATACAAGGAAAAGAGTAGTCCAAATGACTAATGGACCACAGTGCTACAGCCTCCACCAGACTGAGTCCAGCGTAATAGATAGTGCCCAGCTACTACCACTGACTGCTCTGACAGGGATCACAATAGAGGGTCTCAGACAGAGCTGGAGAAAAATGTAGAACAAAATTCTAATTCACAAAAAAAGAAAAAAAAAAAAAAAAAGACCGGGCTTATTGATCTGACACAGACTGGAGAAATCCCGAAAGTATAGCCCCCGGACACCCTTTTAGCTCAGTACTGAAGTCACTCCTGAGATTCACCCTTCAGCAAAAGATCAGACAGGCCCATAAAACAAAAGAAGACTAAATGCGCATACCAGCCCAGAGGCAAGGACAGGAAGGCAGGAGGGGACAGGAAAGTTGGCCATAGGGAATCCAAGGTTGAGCAGGGGAGAGTGCTGACATGTCTTAAGGCTGTCACCCAATGTCACGAACAATATGTGTACTAATTGTTTAATGAGAAGCTAGTTTGTTCTGTAAACTTTCATCTAAAATATGATTAAAAAAAAAAGACTATCAGCAAAATAAAGAGGCAACCTACAGATCGTTACAGGAAAAAAATTTGGGGAACTATATATGGAGTAAATGTTTATAATATCCAGAATATATAAAGAACGCTTACAACTTAAAAAAAGACAAACAACTCAATCTATTTGATTTTAACCTTCCAGAGAAAATAGATGTAGTGTAACTGCTTGGTAAATATTTGTTAAATGAATAAATGAAACAACTCTTAGAGCTGGAATTCATTGGGTCAAAGAAAGTAAGAAATGAAAGAAAATAATCAGGAAGTACCTTGATAATCACTTCTGATTTAATATCTGCATGGCACTTTCTCATGAGCGTCCTGCTTATAGCTAGTGTGCACATGGCAGGTGACTAGGATTGCTTGGCTGTCCAAAAGCCTTAGCAGGAACTCCACATGTACTTTCCAAGTGGGAAGGGAATATGTTCTTTAAGCACGGCCAGCAATTTTAAGTGTATTCCTTCACCTTCTATGACTGCCACTTTTCACTTCCTTTGATATTTTCATGCAGAAACATCTTTGCACTGAGTAACTTTTAATATATTTTATTAAAAATACTTTACAGACTAACATGTATCATGGAGTGTTTTCAAGGTACTGTAATACTTCCTGTTAGTAAGATAGAATCAATAGAAATACTACCATTATAACCTTGGAAACTCTACAGGGCAGTTCTACTCTGTCCTATAGGGTCGCTATGAGTCGGAATCGACTCTACCGCACTGGGTTTTTTTGGGTAACCTTTTGTTCAAGAGGCCTCTCATTTTGGTAGTCTTAAAGCTTTTACCCAAACTGAAAGTTCTTCACAAAAAGTAGTGAAATCTTTCAAGATGTTCAGAGAGGATATTAAAATAAAATATCTCAACAAAGATACTTTCTATTGCTAATGAAATGTAAACTAAAAAAAAAAAAAACTTGTTGCCCTCCAGTCGATTCCAACTCACAGCGACCCTATAGGACAGAGTAGAACTACCTCATAGAGTTTCCAAGGAGCACCTCCTGGGTTCCAACTGCCAACCTTTTGGTTAGCAGCCGTAGCACTTAACCACTACACCACCAGGGTTTCCATAATGAAATACAAAACACTACAAGAGTTGGTCAAATTTTCTAAGGACAGAGATACCATAAAAACTCTTTTTAAATTATAGCACAAGTCTCTAAATGACTTCCACAATTATTATTTCATTCAACCCTCAAGAAACCCTAGAAGGCAGGCCAGAAAATTAGTATCCCTGCTTTGTAGATGAAAAAATTGAAGCTCTAAAATGCTTAATGATTGCTTTTCCAATGCCACATGGTCACTTAGTGACAGAATCACACTTTGGTAGAAACAGTTGTTTATAGATGCCACCAAACATTAAAAATACTACCTGGAATATGAAAAAAAAAATCACCTTTGCTAATTTTTTATCAGTGATTATTAAACCTATTTTAATTTAACTTCTTAATTTTGGGGAAAATTTCAAATTGTGTGGGAAAATAAAACACATATATTTTAAAACTGCACTAAATTAAACCTCCTACAAAATTACTTCAGGGTGTGCCAACAATAATTATTGTGAAATTACATAAAATATATTAAAATACAATTATAAACAACTTAACCCCATTTATCAACAAAACTTGTGGGTACTGTAGTGAACCAAGAATAAGTATGGTGAATGAAGTATGGTGTAAACAATTCTAAGGATATACAAACATGGATAATTAGAAGAATAAATAGGTCTCAAATGAACTAGCATTTATTAAAGACCTTAGTATGTGCAGATGATTGCACAAATGTTTCCTCATTTTGTTTTCACAATAGCCCTAAGAAATAGGTAACGTTATCTATGGTTTATATTTGTGGAAACTGAGACTCAGAAACAATTGTATAACTTACCAAAGATCACATAGCTTGTCTGTGAGACACCTGATGCTCAAATCCAGAACTGTCTTGATTCCAAAGTCCATGCTCTCTTTCCCATATTATACCAAAATATCTCTTATTAACCCATTTGAATTTCATAATGTCCTAACCCACAAAAAAAAAAAAAAGCCAAATTCATTGCTGTTAAGTCGATTCCATCTCATAGCAATCCTGTAGGACAGAGTAGAACTGCCCCCACAGAGTTTCCATGGAGTGGCTGGTGAATCCGAACCGCCAACCTTTTGGTTAGTAGGTAAGCTCTTAACCACTGTGCCACAAGGGCCCTGTCCTAACCCATCAGTCATCCTTAATTTTGACAATTCCCAGTTAGTCCCACAGGATGACCCTTCTTCAAATTTCCCAACGGCAGATAATTGAGACCTCCATGCTGACTGACCCTTCTTCACTCACTCTCCTCAGGCATAACACCGAGTAATTCTCTTCAATAGTTCCCCAACAAACCCTATGTTTAGAGGGAACTTCTAGGGATCTGCAGACTCTCCCGCTCCAAAGAATTGACTGGGTAAACATTCTCAGATGAATGAAAATTGTCACACTCTGGTAATATCACTCAAAGAGCAACTATTCTTACAACCCATCGCCTAGTTCTGTAGATCTGTCGTTCACGCTTGGTCATCCTTTCATGGGACAACCATGACATTCCATTTTCTTGCATGTCGATCATATTTAATGATATATTCTGTGGATTATTTGTTGAATAAAATGTCCAATACAGTGTGACCAGCTCAAAGTCTCTATTTCCCATTACTGTCCAGTCAATTCCAATTCAGAGTGAAACTATAGGACAAAGTAGAGCTGCCCCACAGGGTTTCCAAGGCTATAAATCTTTACAGAAGCAGACTGACACACCTTTCTCCCAAAGAGAGACTGGTGAGTTCTAACAGCCAACCTTTCATTTAGCAGCCAAGCACTTAACCATTAAGCCACCAGGGTTCCTGGGGTCTCTATTTAGAAATATATAATCATCTGCCTCATCATTTCATTAAGAGTCTCAGATTTTAGTCCCAGCTCTGCCACCAACTTTCCTGGGCTTCATTTTTCCTCATGTTTAAAATGAGGAGATTGACCTTTCCAATAATTATGGAACTTTGCTGTTTCTAAATGTTTTAGAAACATTATATCATAAGTTATTCATAATAATCTTATGATGTAGATGAAATTTATTACAAATTACACTTGATAGAAGAAGAAAATTAAACCTAGAAAGGTTATGTGACCAGCCCAAGGTCATACAACTAATAAATTAAACCAAATGTCAAACCAGAGATTTTAAAGGTATATTCTGACTATAAAAGTCTCAAATCTATTCCTCTCTGCAATTTTCCATCAAGGTAATTACATAAAATATAATGCTTTCTCTCATCCTCTTTCAAAACTATGACTAACAAAAGAGCTACAACCTACAACTTGCTACCTGAACTCTAAGAAAATCAAGCCAAGAATTTTCCATGTTTCTCATGCTGTGTCCTTGGAGCATATTTTCAATTTCATGTACAATTTCCTGGGAGCAACTGGACAAAACAAGTAAGCATCTTCAGAACTGGATAAACTCTTCAAGTGTAAGAGAATAACATGATACAGCTAGGGAAGGACTAGTCTTGATGCATTTGATATAAAACTCTAAACATGTCTTTGCAGATTTTCACTACTAACACTCGGCTTGAAAAGTAATTACTTACCCTTTAGAGGAATGAGCCTACATAGTAAAAATAAACAAATAAAAACCCTCTGGGTCAAGAATCTCTCATGTAAATACTTGTTTTGGAAATTTTACTAATAGGCATTATTTGTTCAGTGTCCTAAAATTCTTTCCTGAGGTTACTCTTCATTAGGAGTAGCAGGTTGGGATTTGTAAATGGGCTTGTATTAAGACAGCTAGCAAATTTTAAGGCCCAGGTAGGTTGCCAATACATGTTCTGTCTTAAGTCAGTGGGAATCAGAAGGGCTATCATTTCGCAAACGTTCTGTCAGCAGTTGCCTGGGCAAAATGCTGCAGTTCATTTTGTTTGCATGTTTGAAAGTCAAGCGTCCATAGTTGATAGAAATACCTTTCTGACAATCAGAGATGAAAGTCTAAAGATTATATGAATGCAGAAACTGAGAAATTGCTGAAGGAGGTCCCCTATGAATTTGTTTTGAGACACTTCAGTAGGGGAGGGTGATGGAGGCTCAGCCATAGCTATACATGCTAGCTTTGTGTTGTGGAAAAAGAACTTCAGGCTTCAATACATCGATTGAATGCCAGCCACAATCACTCTCCTCAGCTTGTGAAAAGCAGAGTTTTGACTCAACAGACATGAAAAAGCTTTTTAAGGAGTTTAATGTAGTTGCTGTTTTCTATTAGTGTGCCCAGTTCAATCTTACACTGAGATGAAAAGGAGAAGGCAAAACCATACTTTGGATTGATAACTGGCTATAGTTTCACTTACTCATAAAGGAAGTAACAATAGTACACTTTGTCATCCACATGTAAAATTTATTCATGCCTAAAATTAGAAGTGCAAAGAATCCTGTGATGAAAATATCTGACAAATTTCAATTCAAGACAAAGATACAGAGAAAATACAGATATCCAACAATTTTTTTTTTTTTCTGAAAAGTGTTTAGAATAAAATGACTCTGACTGACCTTAAAATGCTTTCTTTCCTTTAAAAAGGCCAGTCCTCAGGTGGAGGGGGAGGTGGAGTACTGAACTTCTGTTTAGGGTGATTCAGAACTTTTGGAAATGGATAGTGTCAATGGTAGCACAACATGGTGTCACTGAATAGTCACTGAATGTCACTGAATAGTACACTTAAAAATGGCTCAAATGGCAAACTTTTTATTATAGTATTTTGCCACAATAAAATGTTTGAAAATTCCAATTCTTAATTTCTTTAACATTTTAGAGAAAATAAATGTAGTTTTTCTAACTTTATGAAACTATTGACATTAAGTAATGGCATAGTCTACAAATGATGTTCTTAACAAAAAATCAGACATTTGTAATGTGTTGTTTTACAAGAGTCTTTGGGCTTAAACTCAATAAAATTGGCACCTCTCCCCCATTTCTTTAGAAGCAAATAAGAAAGCCAAGCTGCCTGGCTATGCCTCTGTCTATCTTGGCTCCAAACTCCAGAAATAATCATCATATCCACACCCAGATCACTTGTTCAGTCATGTAGAGAAGAACTTGAAAAGGGAAAAGACAACTTTGGCTCTCATATTTGTCAGTTGTGCTCAAATGACCCAGGGAGTAGAATTCTAAACTCCCACTTAAGTATATCATGTTGATATGAACTTCAAGCATCCCAGGTCAAGTGGGGGCAAACCTCCCAAAGACTGGCTTTAAAGTCCTGACCCTTCCTTCCCCAAAACAAAACCAGATGAAGGTTTTTTTTCTGCAGTAATGCCAAGAAATCCCAGAAAGAGTAGGTGTGACAATTTGGAAGATTATGACTCTCCTGAGAAATTTATGAAGACACAAAGATTCTTTCTAGCTATATCTATGTCTTCCTCAGTAGCGTGTTACTGAATTTATGGGAATAATTTTATTTAAATACTTAACCATTAGGTGGGATTCTCATTTTAATGCACATTTTGTATTCTGACATTCTGGGTTTACATTTGGGGAAAGCTTTTTTCACCTTAGGGTCAGGAAAGATGGTAAACTTTCCTTTACTGGCATCTCAGGTGGTTAGAAGTCAAGATAAGGAATAAAACAAAGGAGGAGGCATCATCTTGTAGGGCAGTGAAGGAAGAAATGTGACTTAAGAAAATGCCAAACTTTGGAGTGCATATTCCTGTTAAAGACTTTGAGTTCCACTTATTACAAACATTATGGCTTTAAGTTACTTAACTTCTTAAGCCTCCATTTCTTCATTTGAAAAATGGAATTAACACATTTGCCTTGCAGTGTTACTGTGAAAATTAGCGATAATGCCTACTCGTTACTAGTACACTGCTGGGCTCAAACAGACAATCAATAGTAATTACTACCTTTACTCTCATATTACATATAATAATAATGTTGTTGCTGTTGTTGTGTGCCGTCGAGTTCCGTCCAACTCACAGTGACCCTATATGACAGAGCAGAACTGCTCCATAGGGTTTCCCCGACTGTAATCTTTAACAGCTAACCTTTATTGGGCAGTTTATATAAAGAAAGGCACTGTGGAAAACACTTGCTTAATCTCATTTAATTCTTACCACAGTGCCTTGAGTATTTGATAATATTTTTCCAATTTTATGTATGTAAAAACTAAAAAGCCCTGTCCAGGTCAATTAACTTGCCCAAGCTCAAAGAGTTAAAAGTGGGTGAGTGAGAATTCAAATTCATGTTCCATGCTATCAACCAGTAACCCCAAAAGAGGTTTTGGTTAAGTGCAACCCAGGATACTTGCTGAACTTTAAATACCTAGGTCCACCAACTAATATAATAGAATGAAATGTTTAGTATTTGTTGATGGTGATTGCTGAAAATATTGAGGTGAGGATTTACAAAGACAAAATATATACAGGTAAGAAATGACAAAATGAGTCAGAGTCTATTAGGCACTTATGACCACCTTAGAGTACCATTGCTCTGTCTTATGTTCTTTTCTTCCTGGTCTCAGAGATACCCATTGTCATCAAGTTGATTCCCACTCATAGAGACCCTATAGGATAGAAGCTTGCAAAGGTTGTAGTCTTTACGGAAGCAGTCTGCTGCATATTTCTCCCATGGAGCATCTCGTGGGTTTGAACCACCAACCTTTCTGTTAGCAGCTGAGGATTTAACCACTGTGCCACCTGAGCTCCTCCCAGAGACACCTAGTTTTTTTTTTTTTCTCCCTCTCTCTACTGCTTTTGGTCTAGAGTTTTCTTGAATTTTGTTCCCATGCCCCAGAAAGTCATTCTTACTGGCTCTCAAATGACTTATTTATGTCTCTGGATGGTCCAGTCTAATATAATTACCAGTATCTACCACCTAGTAAAGTGGCCCCATGTTTCTGAGTCAGTGCTCCAGTCCATAACAGGCAAGATTTTCATGGCCTTAGAGGCTCATTCTGTAGGGTCAGCGTTGCTACTGTAGGCTTGGCATTCCATCTGCCTGCTAAGCCTTGAGCACATAAGTGCTCCTGAAATATGGTCTTTTCAAAGACTTACAAAATCAGCCAAGCTTCTATCATGTGTTCACTGTTGTAATTGCCATATCTTCATTTGGATACTGCCCCAAATACTAGAGCAGTATTGCTGAAGGTATTGCTATGCAATGCCCATATCAGGACTTAGTATGGATTGAATTGTGCCGCCAAAGAAGATATATTGAAGTCCTAATCCCTGGTTCCTGGGACCATGATCTTGTTTGGAAATAGGGTTTTTGGAGATATCAGTTAACACGAGGTCTTACTCGAGTAGCGTGGGTCATCATAATTTTTTCTGAGTAGTGACCTTATAAAAAAAGGAAAAGAGACACAAACAGACATAGAGGAAAGAAAACCGTGTGATCATGGAGTTATGTTACAGTGACAAGTTAAGGAATGCCTGTGGCTGCTGGAAGCTGGTAGAGACAAGAAAAGATCTTCCCCGGGTGCCTTCAGAGTGAGCATGGCCCTGCCAACACCTTGATTTCAGATTTCTAGCCTCCAAAACTGTGAGACAATAAACTTCTGTTTTTATAAGCCACTCAATTTATGATACTTTGTTACGGCAGGCTTAGGAAACTAATAAAGGCCTTTGGACAATGCAGCATCCTGCATTGTCTGGGGATGAGGCTCAAGAATCTGAATTTAAACAAATCTACCAGGTAATTCATAAATGCACTAAAGTTTGAAAACCAGAGCCACAAAACTATCATCTGGCCAACAGTGACCATCAGCACTGTCGAGAGTCTCCTGCTGGAATCAGCAGTGATCCCTTGGATTGTGGATCTGAACACTCATCCAAATGAATCCCCAGTTAGTCAGACTCCTTTAATCTATTGTCTGTCTACTCACTGTCCATCCTGGGCCTGCCTTGCTTTCCCTTTCTCTCCTGTAGCAGACACTGTCAAAGCCTCTACAAACCCAAGTTCAAAACTGCCATATAACTCTTGATGTTCTTTCCCCAAACCACTCCTCTTCTTTTTAATTCTCTGGTTTCTCTTGCCAATCTAATGTTTGGATTCCCTTTGCCTTTTGAACCTATTCTTTAGCTACCGGTGACCAGGTTTTCATAGCTTTGTGATGCCCATTACCAAAAGGATGACATGGTAGTGTTTCCACATGTCCACAGGGAAACTCACATCCATTTTAGAAGTGTAGCCATAAATATCATCATAGAGAATTTTCTTCATTTATTCACATATAGAAGATATTAAACAGAGTGTGGTTTGTAAGTCTTTATAGAGATTCCACACAGTTGGATCTTGATGTTATTTACCTTTTTGTTATACAAACCAGCTTGTATCTCAAAATGCAGGCTATGAGCATTGGTGGGTTACGGAAGTCAATTTGTCAGCTCCCCAATGGTGCTTGGCACCACTGGGTAGCTCAAACGGTTTGCACGCAACTGCTAACCTGCAGGTTTGTGGTTCAAATTCACCCAGCAGCGTGCGGAAGAAAGGTGTGGTAATCTACTTCCATAAAGATTACAGCCAAGGAAACCCTAGGCAGCAGTTCTATTTTGTAACACATGAGGTTGATATGAGTCAGAATTGACTTAGTAGCGATGGGTTTGATTTATTAGCGCTTAAAAAATGTAATAAAACAAGACACATCAGAACGTATCACATGTAGCAAGAGTAAATAATGAGAAGTTTTTAATGAATATGTGTGAATTTCTGCAACTATTAGGTCAAGATGGAAAGTGTTTTATTTTTTTGTTGTGATCCATGGTTATTAAAAAAAAGAAAAATACATCCAAGCCACTTTATATTTCCGAGGATTAGAATTGTCTTCTGCACGCTGTGAGATCAGAGTGTGTCTGTTTATGTGAAAGTTGTCTCTTCAGGGAATCAGGCTTCTCTCTTTCCTTTCCTAAATAAAGTGTATGTCTCGACAATTTCTACAATACAATCCAAGTTTAAACTCTACGTGTTGATGATATCTCATTTAATAGAAATATAAAATGTTGCCACATGCTTCATTTAGTCTAGAGTTTACTTTTCTTACTCTCAATTTCATCATCTGTAAAAATGGAGCTGATAATGATGGGGCTTTTATAAAGATTTTAGAAGAGATAACGTACATAAAGTGCTGAGACTAAGTGTTTAACACATAGGAAGACATCAAGAAATGCCAACCATCATTACTGTTACCATATTCAATGACATAAACAAGATGGAATTTTTATCCCACATCAATGCAAACAAAGGATAAAGAAAGCATTTGGCACCAAGATCTTGGGAGTTTAAAACTGCTGTAAATTTGTTCAAAGACTTTTGGAAAGGCTGGGTCTTAGGAAGCCTCAGAGGGAATTTCAAGGAAAGAGACTGACATTCAAGCTTTTAGCAGATAGTTTAAGTCTAATTAGCTATCGAGTGTCAGACAAAATATAGATTCCCCCTGGGAATCTAAGAAAAGATTATTTTACTAATTGAGTATTTGTGGCTGGTCTTCCATATACATATGGAATGGAAAGAGGGGCAGAAAAAGAGAGAGAGCAGAGGATGGGAGGCAAGAGGGAGAGACAGAGATCTAGCTAACTTTTACAACTGCCTTCCCTTCTTCAATCCATCAGTGCTCTTCTTTATGCATCTTTCTCCTCCACTCAAGTTGGTAGAAGGAACAGGCAAATCAATGTGTGTCTTTACCTACCTCTCTCTGTGGATGTTGGCTATAATTTAATCCTATTCAAAGTGCTTATGAATCACCATCACTACAACCCAGCTTTGAATATATAGTTGGTGTTGTTGTGTGCCCTGGAGTCAGTTCTGACTCACAGCGACCTATATGACAGAGTAGAACTGTTCCATAAGATTTTCGAGGCTGAAATCTTTTTGCCAGGCCTTTTCTCCTGCAAAGGGTTCAGACCACTGACCTTTCAGTTAGCAGCCAAGAGCTTAACCATTGTCCCACCAGGGCTCCTTTGAATGTATAGTAGAGGGTATGAATTTAAAGAGTCATCCCACTGTACTGCTCTGTTTATTGCTGTCTATTTCCTGGATGTATAAGACCTGGGAAAGTCTGACATTACTACCACAGGTTGGCCAATTAGAGACAAAATTATTTGAAAACAGGTTGTATTGGTTAATGTTTAGAGAGGTTAAAAGAACTAGATTTCAATATTGTCTATGAAAGCCTCATTGACTGAGAGCTTTCGATTGCCCAATGGTAAAGCTTATTAAACAATTATCCCATTGTAATCTCAATAAGGCCATTAAACTGCCCAGGCTTGTCCTAGTCAGTTGGGAATCTGGTTCAAAGGTTCCTGCTGATCGGACCATTCAAATGTAGAAAGAGGGAAGTAATGATTGTTTTATAATCAGTTTGGTCCAGTTTAGTTAGAGACTGGATGTGGAATTAAGGTAGGGAGAGGTAGCAGTTTTAAGAAAGAAAGAGCTAAGAAAAATGTGCTAACTCAAGAAGTGGACTGGCAGAAGATAAGTCAGTTCTATTAACTTAAAATCAGTCCTAGCTGTGCTCCTAATGTGTTCATATGGTTAAGTTCGGGGAAGCATAGCAGAGAGATACAGAGATATGAAGACATTAAAGCTAAGGGAAAATTTGAGAGATGTGAGCACATGATGTACATCATTAAAAAAAAAAAAAAAAAAAAAACCCTAGACACACTTTCAGCTCAGTAATGCAGTCACTCCTGAGGTTCATCCTTCAGCCAAAGATTGGACAGGCTCGTAAAACAAAACGAGACTAAAGGGGCACACCAGCCCTGGGGCAAGGACTAGAAGGCCGGAAGGAACAGGAAATAGGAAACCCAAGGTTGAGAAAGGAGAGTGCTGACATGTTGTGGGGTTGTTAACCAATGTCATATAACAATATGTGCACTAACTGTTTAATGAGAAACTAGTTTGTTCTGTAAACTTTCATCTAAAGTACAATAAAAAAATTTAAAAAAGAGTCATAGTGGGCAACTTCATCTGGTAAAACAGTAAAATTAGGGGAAAGTGGTGAATATAGTTGTTCTAGAACATGGTTTTTTTTTTTTTTTTTTAGAACATGGTGCTTTAAATAAATGGGTACTTTTTCATTGATATTTAATTGATACCAAAATCTATAAATAAATATAACAGTCTGAAATATATATGTGTGTATATACACATATATATATATTAAACATCTTAATGGTAACAAGATGTTTCTGTAATTTCTTAAAGGCACCTGCATGATCTAAGACTGACCAGACACCTGGTGTTAGAATGCACACACTACAGTTAGTTATGTGTGGCATGTATGCAGGTGCGCTGCGCACTGGCGAGAGGAGCCTGCTCTGAATCCCTACGCTAAGGCACAGGGAGGACTGTGGTGAGTTTATAAGGTCACACACAGGATGTGCTGTGTGGGTAAATGACCATGTTTAAATGCTGCTGCTTAGGATCAGCACAACAAAACCTTTACCTCTTTCTTGGTCTCTAGTTTGAAATTACAAATAACTCCGGGTTAAGACAACAGCTACCAATTAAATAAAATAAAATATAAAAAATTGAGTATAAACATGTTATAATTCATGAATCCGAGGCTCATAGGTATTAGCCACATTCTGTACCTAGTCTCAGAATTATAAACATTATCTGAAATTCCCTTAACACTAACATATCTTTGTGCTGTATTCTAGCAAAAAATAAAAAATATATATATATATATATACGTGTGTGTTTGTGTGCGTGTATATATGTATATCCAAAAAAAACCCAAGGAGCGCCTGGCGTATTCGAACTGCCAACCCTTTGGTTAGCAGCCATAGCACTTAACCACTACGCCACCAGGGTTTCCATATATGTATATATATATATATATATATATATAAAGACAGAATTTTTTTAGGTGCTGTTGAGTCAATTTCAACTCATGGCAACCCCATGTGACACAGTAAAACTACCCTATAGGGTTTTCTAGGCTATAATCTTTATGGGAACAGATTGTCAGGTCTTTCTCCTGTGAAGCTGCTGGGTGAGATCAAACTGGTAACCTTTTGGTTCGCAGTTGAGCGCTTAACCATTGCACCACCAGGGCTCCTATATGGAGAATATGACTGTAATAAAGGGCAATTTAATATCAATTCAAAAAATAATAAAATAAACTAGTCAAAAGGCTTAAAAATATCTCAGTTAATGTATGGTTATAAGCTTAAGTATCTCTTACCAACATTTTAAAACTATTTTGATACCTATTCTAACACGGTCCAACAGAAAATACGAGCTCTGTAGGATTAAAAAGAACCAGGAAATACAGACTGTTCATATATAATAATAAAAAGAAATTTTGTCCTCCTCTTAGTCACATTACTTTTTCCTGGAAAATAAGAGCTAAGTTTATCAGAAACACAGAATTGGAAAATCTCCAATTTCTCTCCTGTTTAGGAGGGTTGGCCTACAATACAGAACTCTTCACAGATAGAGACCATATGTCGCTGTTTCACTTCGTTACTCATATGCATCGTATTTACGCTCCTGTCTTCCCCCTTAATCACTGGCACACTTGCTCCTAGGACTGGAAATATGCTTGTTTTATATTTCTGGGATGATGAGAGAAGAGGGAGTAGAGGAAATGATGGATTTCCAGATGGAGGGGTGGAAGAACAGCTTCTCCTACGCTTTCTAGACAGTGAAGATGAGAACCTCAGGACCAGCCCACATCCTGTAGGACAGCTGCATAGAGTGAACTCAGGGGTTGCAGAGGCAGGCACAGCAGTAAATGTGTGTATGAAGAATGGGAAGTGTGATCAGGGTTAGAATAGAAAGCCTCATGCCTGCAGGAACAACAAGTGCAGCAAGCCAGAGAAGGCAGGGGAGAGAAAGCATGAAAGAGTGTGGAGTGATGCGCCTACAAAAAGAAGGGAAGTTACAAAGATTTGCAGAGAGGATAGCAAATCCTTAACAGGAAGAGTGGTTATTGGACACTGAATCATAAGAAGAGTTTACACGGCCTCTGTAGCATCCTTAAAAGGATGATGGACAAGGAAGAACATAAATAATGGAAACAGCAAATAGAGACAACTAATTCGTCACCCTTGTCTAGAGGCTCTTGGCTAGCTCATGGATTGTTGGTTTAAATCTAACTCATACAAATGTGGTATGAATAAAATGACTGTCAGGTTTAATGATTAATATGCTTTAGTGATTATAAACTCACACTTACATAGGATATTTCATGTTTTTTTAATTTAACCATTTAACATACGTATTTAAAGGATTGTTCTTTTCAAGTAAATATGTTTTTCTCAGAAATCTCTGTGTAAAACTACTAACTATTTTTATGTGACTACAAATTGAATTGAAGGATTGAAAATTCAAAGGTCTTAGGGTCTAGGTAGGTGGTACAAATAAGGGGGGTGTATTAAAATGCAAATGCAGGGAATGGAGAGAAGAATATGTACCTAAGGCGTCCATTCCCTGCTAAAGGCGTTTACGTTAACTGAAAACAGCAAATCCCTACAACCAAAACAACAGCAATAATAAAACCCCACTTGTTGGCCAAACAAAACACACCAACAGTCGCTTGGCTACAGACCTGTCCCTGTGTGACTCCTGTTCTGGTCTTACCACCGGGTGTTGAAGCTTCCATTGATCTGTTCGCAGAACACCAGCAACATTGGACTAGTTTATCAGTAACCCTAACTACCTGGTGAAGAGGGGCTGACAGGAATTGGCAACCTGAATAGGAAGGGACACAGTGATAGCACCTTCCTCGTTTCCAAGCAGGTCCATTCGAACATAAGCTGAAATCACAAGCACATTTCGGAGCCTTTATTTTGCTTGTATGTACACATTCAAATGCAGAGTTGACACTTCTCTGTCCAGCAGTTATTTAGGAGCTTATTAAAAAATTTAAAGATAGATGAACGTGGTGTCTCTAATCCACTAAATTTTCCCCGGCTCTAACCTTTTTCATTCTCATTTCATTCTTCTTCATAGTTCGTTGGTAGCGGAAACAGCCATAAAATCGAAATGACCTCTCATTATAATAGAGCTACTTGCTCTATGTAGCACAATTTTTTTCTTCCTTTTCATGTACTAATTGGAGGAAAAGGAAGAAATAAATAAAATCAATGCTACAAAATATGCCTTAAAAACCAACCTCTGAGCCAATAGGTTGGTTATTACGTGCTAGAAATTATAGAAGGTCAGGTTTGCGGAGAAGAAAGTCTCTGAAAGCAAAGCGGAGGCAGGAAAGATGATATATTTTAATTTCGTTTTATGCCTCTCAGTTTCATAAATAAGGAGCTCAATTATATCTCATGGCTGTGTTTTCCTTGTTTAGTGTTTAGCCCTTGCATAGCTGCTTAAGATTAGTTTAGAGCAATGTTCTTAATTTAGAATGCTTTGAGACAGACAATTTTTTGGTGAACTTCTTCAAAGGAGCTTGCTTTTTTTTTTTTCCCCCCAATTGACATATACAGCAGGGATTGTTTTTGTGTTTCACCATAATGTTCATATTAAATCTTTTTCAATACTAGCTGCCTGCATCTGAATTCCGTTGTGTATCTTCATCTTCATTTGAGTGGCATACATTTAGCAATGCTGTTTTCTACTACTGTGCTGACTTTGAAGGCTTAACGAATAAACGTGACAAAATTTCAATATAGCAAAGAGTGAATCTCTCTTATTAACTGTGTCAAATCAAAGATCATTGTCCCACTTACCAAATTTTATTTACATAGTTAATCACACAGTTCTGACCAGACCGGTGCTATCTAATAGAATAACCCGTTATGATGGGAATATTCTATATCTGCATTGTCTAATACATTAGCCACTAGTCACATGTGGCTACACAAGTGGGGCTATAATGACTGAGGAACTGAGTTTGAAATTTTATTTCACTTTAATTAATTTAATCTTAAATTTTTGTAGCTACATGTGGCTAGTGGTTATCGTGTTAGACAGCACAGCACTAGATGAAAAGTATTATGAGGAATGAGCCCTTGTTCACCTTTGAACCACCCATTTATATGTTGCATAGTAAGTACCTGAGATATACTGATTACATTTCAACAATAAATTATGGAAAAACTGCCCCTCACCCTTCTTATTTCCCAGATTATTGATCTTTCAAATTGTATCACTCAACATCTGGAATAATATAGCAATTATAAAGAATACAAAATTTGTATCAGGTAATTTCAGAGAAAGAAACAACAACAACAAAAAAAACCAAACCCATTGCCGTCGAGTAGATTCCGGTTCATAGCGACCCTGTAGGACAGAGTTGAACTGCCCCATAGAGTTTCCCAAAGAGTGCCTGGTGGATTTGAACTGCCGGCCTTCTGGTTAGCAGCCGTAACACTTAACCACTACACCACCAGGGTTTCCTCAGAGAGATAGAACACTTATTAAACGTCACCCTGGAACTATTACTAAATATTAGTTTGCTCAGAATCTCAGCTTGTTCATCTATAAAATGGGAGAATTAATTGTAGCTACATTGTAGTGTTGCTATGATGATTAAATGAGATTGTTCGCAGAGACTTTAGGTCTCTAGGTGGTACAAAGTGTTTGTGCTCATTTACTAACCTAGAGGTTGGCTGCTCAAACCAGCAGCACCATGGAAGAAAGGCTTGGCAATCGGTTTCCATAAAGAGTATAGCCAAGAAAACCCTATGGAGCAGTTCTATTCTGTAACACAGGGAATTGTCATGAGTCAGAATCGACTGGACAGCAATGGGTTTGGTTTTAGTTTTGGTGCTCACTAAATTTAGCCGTTATTACCTCTAACACAGAACGCTCTCCTCTGCCACACACATGGAACCTACAATAGAAATGTATTCATTACAATTTGAAAGCTAAATAAACAGAAATCATAGTAAAATTTTCATGCAGATTTAACAACAACAAAAATAAACAAGCAAAAAACTGGAAAAATTACAAGGAATCTTCAAGTTTGGGGATTTACTTAGGGCCAAAGTAATCATTTAATGGTTCAAAGGTTTAGAACTTAGAGCAAAAAGATAACAAGCTAGTTTTAAAAGCAATTGCAATTTGCCTTGAGAACAATGTGAACAGCACTTGAAACAACAGCTTGATTTGTTCTGAAAAAAAAAGCCTACATTTTCTGACAGGCAAAGTACATAGGGACAGGCCAAGGGAAGAAACCAGAACTTTTGCCAATTATCTGCTTTTTTTGGAACCTTTTGTCTATGGACAGAATGTGAAGGGGTCGATCCCCATCTCCATTACTGGAGTTGAGTCAACAGCCTTCCTCCTCTCTGTCCCTTTCAAACTACCAGAGAAAAGACCATTTGCGTAAAGGGATACGACAGCAAAGACCACACCTCCAAAAGATTCCACTGCAATAAGAAAGCTGAGAGGCTATAGGGCAATGAAAGGAAATGGCAGAATAACATTTACCCCCGTCAAGCCCGATTTTAAATACTGTTTATATGCATGGACTTTGATACTTCTGAATGTACTTTTATCATCTCTGTGATTATATGGCTGTACTCTGTCCTATAGGGTCACTATGAGTCAGAACTGACTCGATGGCACTGGGTTTTTTTTTTGGTTTTTAAGTCAAAATTAATTTTAAACTGCAGCAGGTAAGAATCTTCCCTGATCAAGGCAACATGGTAGAGTGGTTTTTGAACTTTTGAGTGACAATATATGACCAAATAAAACCTTAAAGTATCAATTTATAAAACAGAAAGAAGATCCTGGGGCAGTTAGTTTACGTCTTTATTTCAAGAACATGACATATTTCCTTGTCTATGGATGCAGTTCCATGGGCTCAGGTCTTAGGGCAAAGATGCATGTTGTTTGAAAACCACTAATCTTCTAGGAATAATTTCTGAGTTGCAGGGCCTCTGGTCCTCACACTGATCTGTCATCAATTAAAGGTGTGGTCCAAAGCAGCATGCCTCTGACTTCCATCTGCGCCTTGCATTTCAAAGTGGATAACTTGAGGCTTGGTAAATATACTAAAAATGCTATAATAAAATATAAGAGGGTCCTTGGCATGGATTGAATTATGTCCCCCCAAAAATGTGTGTATCAATTTGGTTAGGCCATGATTCCCAGTATTGTGTGGTTATCCTCCATTTTGTGATTGTAATTTTATGTCGAAAGGATTAGAGTGGGATTGTAACACCACCCTTACTCAGGCCACCTCCCTGATCCAAGGTAAAGGGAGTTTCCCTGGGGTGTGGCCTGTACCCCCTTTTATCTCTCAGAGAGTTGGGGATCTCATACCACCAAGAAAGCAGCACCAGAAGCAGAGTGTGTCCTTTGGGCCCGGGGTCCCTGTGCCTGAGAAGCTCCTCAACCAGGGGAAGACTGGGGACAAGGACCTTCTTCCAGAGCAGACAGAGAGAGAAAGCCCTCTCCTGGAGCTGATGCCTTGAATTTGGACTTTTAGCCTACTTTACTGTGAAGAAATAAATTTCTTTTTGTTAAAGCCATCCACTTGTGGTATTTCTGTTATGGCAGCACTAGATGACTAAGACGGTCCTCTTAACGAAAATATTAACTGCCACAGTCTCTTTGACAAAAATATGTTCTATGTAGTCTTAAGAGTGAGCACTTCCAGTGCTGCACCAGTTTGTTGAAACATCTCAATTGATAGTTCATAAATTTGTGAAGTCTTGTTTTTGCCAATGCCTTCAGTGCAGCTTGGACTTCTTCCTTCAGTACCATTGGTTCCTGATCATATGTCACCTCCTGAAATGGTTGAACATTGACCAATTCTTTTTGTACAGTGACTCTGTGTATTCCTTCCATCTCTTTTGATGCTTCCTGTGACGTTTAATATTTTCCCCATAGAATTCTTCAATATTTCAACTCAAGGCTTCAATTTTTTCTTCAGTTCTTTCAGCTGGAGAAATGCTGAGCATGTTCTTTCCATTTGGTTTTCTAACTCCAGGTCTTTGCACATGTCATTATAATACTTTACTTTGTTTTCTCGAGCTGCCCTTTGAAATCTCCTGTTCAGCTATTTTACTTCATCATTTCTTCTGTTTGCTTTAGCTACTAGATGTTGAAGAACAAGTTTCAGAGTCTCTTCTGATATCCATTTTGGTCTTTTCTTTCTTTCCTGTCTTTTTAATGACCTCTTGCTCTCTTCATGTATGATGTCTTTGATGTCATTCCACTTCGATCATTAGTATTCAAAGCATCAAATCTATTTTTGAGATGGTCTCTAAATTCAGATGGGATGTACTCAAGGTCATACTTTAGCTTTCATGGACTTGTTCTAATTTTCTTCCGTTTCAACTTGAACTTGCCTGTGAGCAACTGATGGTCTGTTTCACAGTTGGCCCCTGGCCTTGGTCTGACTGATGATATTGACCTTTTCCATTGTCTTTATCCACAAATGTAGTCAATTTGATTCCTGTGTATTCTATCCTGCAAGGTCCATATGTATAGTCACTATTTAAGTTGGTGAAAAAATGGTATTTTCAATGAAGTCATTGATCTTGCAAAGTTTTATCATGGGATCTCCGGCATCATTCCTATCACCAAGGCCATATTTTCCAATGCTCGATCCTTCTTCTTTTCCACCTTTCACATTCCAATCACCAGTAATTATCAGTGCATCCTGGTTGCATGTTCGATCAATTTCAGACTGCAGAAGTTGATAAAATCTTCAATTTCTTCATCTTTGGCCTTAGTTGTTGGTGCACAAATTTGAATAATAATCATATTAACTGGTCTCCTTGTAGGTGTATGGAACTTACCCTATCATTAACAGCATTGCATTTCAGGACAGATCTTGAAATGTTCTTTTTGATGATAAAGGTAATGAATGACATTCCTCTTCAAGTTGTCATTTCCAGCTGGTAGACCATATGATTGTCTAATTCAAAATGACCAATACCAGTCCATTTCAGCTTGCAAATGTCTAGGATATCGGTGCCTATGTGTCCCATTTTATTTTTGATGATTTCCAATTTTCCTAGATTCATACTTCATCCATTCCACATTCTGATTATTAATGGATGTCTTCAGCTGTTTCTTCTCATTTCGAGTCACACCACATTGGCAAATGAAGGTCCTGAAAGCTTGACTCCATCCAGGTCATTAAGGTTGGCTCTACTTTGAGGAGGCAGCTTTTCCCAGTCGCATTTTGAGTGTCTATCAACCTGGGGGGGGGTGGCTTATCTTCCGGCACTATATCAGACAATGTTCCACTGCTACTCATAAGGTTTTCACTGGCTAATTCTTTCCAGACATAGACTGCTGGGCCCTTCTTTCCAGTCTGTCTTAGTCTGGAAGCTCAGCTGAAACCTGTCCACCATGGGTGACTCTGCTGGTATTTGAATACCAGTGGCATAGCTTCCAGCATCACAGCAACATGTAAGCCCCCAAAATATGACAAACCAACAGACACTTCCAGTGTAAGGTTCAAGAATTTGCATTTCTAACAGTTCCAAGTAACACTGATGCTGCTGGTCCAAGAACACACTTTGAAAGCCACTGGTCTATGCAATGCCAATTGACTGGTGGCAGAACTCATCTTTTATCTCTTTACCATAGTACTATAGTCAGCTGAGTTGGTGGCTCATCATAGGTAGGACATATGCTCCAGTTATTTTTCAAGAAGTATTTATGTGACATGAGTTGACAAGAGAATATTGAATTAAGTGCAGAAGTGGAACAAATATAGGTTGGCATGAGCAGACAGACACAGTGAGGCACAATTTCTTATAATGAATCTCAGTGGTGACTGCTGAACAAACAGCTGGGAAGACAGTCAACAAGCACTGATTGAGTGCCAGGATGTTCAGCCAATCTTTCAATAAAGAGGTACAACCTGTTCTGCAGTAATGGTCACAAAGCATTTTACACTTCCACACATGCCAAGCAGTTGTGCTCTTGGCCTTTCCTTCAGACATGAGGAACAACAGTATCTTTTATTGTATACAAATTGATATCACAAAGATATCTTAGGTGAAAACATATTTGCAAAAGGAAGTATGAGGACACCTGCTGAAATCAGTTAGAACACCTGGCTCAAGCCCCATAAATTCACTGAGCACTGCAGACAACAGAGGCACCAGAATTAAACTGCAGTAACATGGAGATAGCCCTGGTGCTACGGCAGTTAAGCACTTGGCTGCTCACTGAAAGGCTGGAAGTTTGAACCCACCAGCTGCTCTGCAGGAGAAAGGTGCAGTGGTCTGCTTCCATAAAGATTTACAGCCTTGGAAACCCTATGGTGCAATTCTACTCTGCCCTATAGGGTCACCACGAATTGGAATCGGCTTGCTGGCAGTGGGTTTGGTTTTGGTTTGAAACTTCATGCAAGTAATATTTTATGCTGTTCTGAGCCTGATTGTGAACGATGGTGTGGTTTGATGATGTTTCAGGAATAGAGGCTAGTAATACAAATGAGGATCTGATAGTAAGTTTTAAGGCATTTTCTTTTTGTTTTTACTTGGAAGGAAATTCTATTTTCATTCATTATACTTCCTGAAACAACAGCATAGTAGTTATCTTCAAAATTGGCAGAAACATGTCAAACTCACTGATTTCAGATTGGGCTGCCTTTATAATAAAAATTTCTTTCTTGACCAGAGGAAAGGGTGCACTCCATACTTGTAGCAAGCAGTGCTTTATGTATCAGTGCTTGTAAGAATTATTAGCCTGCTTCTGGACTTGGCCATTATAATTTTTTTTTTATCTGTGTTTAACTTTTATTTTCTTTCTTTTTTTTAATTTTTTTTTTTAAATATCAGACATTATCTTCTTTGGTCATTCAATGATTGTCTAATGGGATGAGGTTAAAAAGAAATACCTTCTTAATAATGGCGATGGCATTCAGTTAAACTTCTGAATCTGTCTTACAAGGACATTCTCACCTATAAAATGGGATATTTCAGCAGACCCCAACATAGCTATGCTTTAGAATTACCTGGAGAATATTTTTAAAAAATCTAAATTCCAGCTTCCCATTACTAGACTTCTTAATGGATATATCTACAGCTGGAGCAAGGCTCAGAAACCAAAAGTTTCTTTAAAGCCCCAGTGGGGTACTTCTCTGCCCTGGGCTACCCTTAGTCACCAGCTCCTTATCCCACATAACAAAAATGCCCCCAGTTATGTTCAACCTTATTTATTAAACATTGACTATGTCTGTAAAATTGTGCTAGACCCGTAAAACTTACAGTTTCAGAATGTGAGGTGCTTTCAAATTGATCTTTTCTAACTCATGTAAAATGAACAGACAAAAATTAAGTGTTCTTAATCTAGGTAGGGAACCCTGGTGGTGCAGTGGCTAAGAGCGACAGCTGCTAACCAAACGGTTGCCAGTTCAAATCCACCAGCCACTCCTTGGAAACCCTATGGGGCAGTCTACTCATTCCTATGTGCTATGAGTCGAAACCGACTCGACAGCACCTTACAACAACAGCAACAATTTAGGTAGAGATGGTAGATACTTCATTCATGAAGCAATAATTGTGCTGTACCACAAAAAATGGGTAGTATTTAGAGACAATGGATTGAGAAGAAGGAGAGGAGACTGTATAAAAGCTAAAGAAATGATCAAAAACAGGAGAATCAAGAAATCTTATATCATGAAAGCTAAGTGAAGAAAGTTTCCAGGACAGAGTCATGAATACTGTTATACATCCATGTGAGGCCAAGGAGTATAAATCTGAGAGAAGCTCTTTGAATCTGGCAAGAGAGCAGGAAGGGAGATAATTATAAGGTGAATGACATAACTTCCTAGAAGATTTTTTCCACTAAGATATTATCAGAATTTAGAAAAACATAGGGAGAATATGATGAGCAAGATTTTGGATCCATGGTTGTTTCATGTAACTATCAGTGACCAGAGGGTAGGTTAGGGCCTCTGTCTGCTGTTTTTATTAAGGGATGACTGCATGAGATCATGCACAAATGTCTAAGCTATTGTCACATTCCACTGAACAGAACAGAGAAGGGATTAATTTGTTCAATAAATATTTATTAAGCACCTTGCTATATGCCAGGCATCAGAGATACAGCAATGAAAAAGAAATAGAATCATAACAAGGAAAAGGACTTTTGAGATAATACAGTCCAGAGAACCAAACCAAACCCACTGCCATCAAGTCAATTCCAAATCATAGCAAGCCTATAGGGCAGAGTAGAACTGTCCTTTGGGGTTTCCAAGACTGTAACATTTACAGATGCAGACTGCCACGTTTCTCTCCTGCGAAGTGGCTGGTGGGTTCGAACAGCAGACCTTTTGATTAGCACCGAGCTCTTAACCACTGCACCACCAGGGCTCCATAGAGAAGAGTTGGTAAATCTTTAATGTGCATACAAATCACCTGGAAAGCTTGTTAAAATGCAGATCCCGATTCAGTACCTCTGAAGTGAGGTCAATGATTCTATATTTCTAGCAAGCTCCAAAGTAATGCCCATGATGCTGGTAGACTGACCACACGTTGAATAGCTGAGAGCAAGGGAACCAAGAAGGTCATTCTTCAGATTTTCATCACCTGAGTAAGCTTTGAAAAATGCAGGTTCATGGTCCTCACTGCTAAAAATTTTGATTTGGAAACAGTTCTTTAAACTCCATGGGTTACTCTAAAGCTCAGTCAGGCTTAGGAACCATTGATCTCACCCAACTATCTCACTTTACAGAGGAGGGAATTGATTGAGTTCTAGTGCATGAAGAGGTTTAGTTATTAGTGAAAACCTGAGCCAAGATTCAGGTCCATTGACAACTGTTGGGATCACTGAAGGGCTCCAAGCAATAGCATCACCTTTTCTACACCCAGTTTCTGAACAAAATGTAAAACAAGACAAAGGGTAGTGCATAGCACAGATAGAAGCCAAAATATCACTCTTTTTTTTTTTTTTTTTTTTTAAATGTTAATGGCTATAGTGGAGGGTACAACTGACCAAGAGCACTAGATGGGCTTCGGAAGGTAACGGCAGAATTAAGCAGGCTCAAGCAGCCAGTCAGAGGTTCAGGCAATGCTGGGCCACAGCAGGCATTCCTCCAAGAGGGGCATAAGCCTCCCCTGGAGGAGCAGCAGAAGAATACATGCTCTCTGAGGGCAGCTTAGTCCCAAAAGGAGGAAGGAAAAAATAAACTAAGCATTTATTTCCGGGTTTTCTCATAAAATTCCCCAATCAGATTATGCCTCTCTCAGGGAAGAGTAAGTGAGAAGGCAAAGAGAAGCCAGAAGAATCATATCTCCACCTAGAAAGAAACATCAGAAATAAGGAAGGCACCTTATATAGAGCATCAAAGTCCAGTTATCCTTTTACTGCATGGCAGAGCCTCCCTACTATGGGCCATGATCTAGCTATGACCTAGATCAGTGCCTCTTAAATATTATTCTGTTCACAAGTCAGCTTGGGATCTTGTTAGAATGCAGATTCAGATTCCTAGGTCTAGTGAGGGTCCTAAGAGTCTAGATTTCTAAGAAGCTTCCAAGGATGCTGATGACCACACTTTGAGTCGTAAGAGAAGGGAATCCTTTCTCTCAGCCCTCAATTCTGCCTGAGTCCCAGATTTAAAAAGTAGGCATATCAGTGGATTCCTATCGACTGTTTACCACAGGGCTGCTATTTAAATTGTCACCAGTATATAATGCTTAGAGACAAAGAATTTTGTTACTAATAAAAAACATAAAGATCCGATTAGTCAAGTCCCCATCCCTTTACTGTGTTACCAATGAAGAAGGTGACAGCCAAAGGAAAAAACTGACTAGCGCAAGGTCACATAACTAGTTGATGTCAAGCATGGAATAAAATAACTTTCTTCTGAATCTCAGGCTAGAGTCTTTTTCATTTTGCTGTGCCATTTGCCATTGGTCAACTGTGACATTTGCTTCCACATATACTTTATGATGGAAGCCCTAGTGGTGTAGTGATTAACAGCTTGGCTGTTAACCAAAATGTTGGCAGTTTGAATGCACCAGCTGCTCCTTGGAAACCCCATGTGGAAGTTCTGGTTTTTTTTTTTTTTTAATACTTTATGATGCTGTCCTAATCCCATACACTCTTGGCAAGTCAGGTTATCTCTCTATATTGCACTTGGTTGTCTGGAGAATGATGATATGGTGGTACTAAAGGTTTCTCAAACATTAACATAGCTTAATTTAGCACAATAATGCCTTATATCACTATCCAAGTCAGGGTTATAGTTCCTATTTCTTTCATTCTTTTCTTCTCAATAATCCTCTTTGTTTAGGAACAGCCTTAGGCAAAACTGTATAGAAGTTTATCTTGGGCTTCCCACTTCCCCTATCTTTCCCTGCATCTCATGGCTTAAGTTATGAGTCAAGGAATCTCTCCTAAAATGACTAGCTGATGTAAATACCCATCAGGCAAACACCACTAGGAATACCCACCATTTTGGAATCAAAAAAGTACTTGTTGCACTAAGGAAGACCACACACTGTGCTGGTCATTGGCTGGTGAGCATCAGCACTGATAAGTGGCATAATGCTTTCTATCTCTCAGTTGACTGCATGTAAATAAGGTCATTCTTTATTGTCCCTGGATGGCTCAAATGGTTAACATACTTGGCTGTTAAATGAAAGTTGAAGATTCAAGTCAACCTCTTGGAATCAAAAGAAGAGCTTGGGAAAAAAGGCCTGGGGATGAAAATCCTATGCAGCACAGTGACAAGGGGTCACAATGAGTCGAAACTAACTCCATAGCAACTGGTTACTATTTCTTTATTTTTTATTGACAATGGGAACAGTTTGGGGGGCAGCAGTTTTGCTCAGGGGCCTTCAAAACCAACTGCATAGCCCTCATCTAATCTATTTGGTATTAAAGATAATGATACATTTAAATATTATGTCTCTCTGAAGAAAAATTGGGCAACTTCATGGAAGATACATTAGGTGTTCACCTAATTTCTGTTTTAATCACATTTTCAAACACTATTTACATGGAAAGAACAGAACTAGTCAAATGCAATTTTGTGTGCTGTGGCACTATTGATTAAATACAGAGATTCCATATTTCTTATCGTTGAAGCATCAATTCTATACTGAATACAATCAGACTAGAGTAATATCCTGTATTATCTTTTAAAACTTAATATACTTGAATAGAAAATCAAGTTATACTATTTAAAAAATGTAATAAGGAGTAACCCAGTGGAAGAGAATGTGATGTAATAGAGATAATTTGCTTTAATGGCTTGAAGCTAGGTTCATAGAATTTAATCTAAAGGTTAAATTTTAGAGTAACAATAGCTACCCCAGAGCTCATGTCTCTCTTAAAAAATATGGGTTACATTTCAAATTTATGATCTATATAATATAAGGTGTTAGCCAAAGATAAGTAGTAGTATTAAATGCATCTCATCTATGTAAAGGGCACTTGTCCATTTTCCTTTCATCTGCCTACATTCAATTGTTGTAAAAAGGGAATAATTCTCAGGATATGCTGTCAAAGTCAAATGACTGCAGATCTATTTCTGGCCCTTACTTTCAGCTGGTTCTCAGCTTGTTAAAGGTCAAATTTTCAAATATTCATCATTCTAAACTGAAATGAGTAACTGTTATTATTTATGCAGTACTAGTAAATGGTCTTGTTTCAGAGTCCAATCTCCTTTTGTAATGTTAGTATTCTTCTAAATATTTTTACACTCTTAAGCCCCCTGACATCCATTTGAAAAAAAATCAGAAATATTATGCTAGACATTAGAGGAAGTCAGGTGTGTGTGTGTGGTGGCGGAGGGGAGTTATCTGCAAGCAAACCTTCGATCCATCAACTATCAACTGACTTTAAGACCTGCTGCAGCATAACCGGAAACCCTAGTAGCATAGTGGTTAAGAGCTACGGCTGCTAACCAAAAGGCAGGCAGTTCGAATCCACCAGGCACTCCTTGGAAACCATATGGGGCAGTTCTACTCTGTCCTATAGGGTCGCTATGAGTCGGAATCGACTCAATGGCGAAGGTTTTTTTTAATGGCAACATGACCCTCTTTTACCACTCTGGCCTAATCTAGAACTTCTCTCCCCAGAGGACTCTGCTCTTCAGCTAAACCTGACCTCACACAATGCTGTGGTCATGCCTGAGCTGCTGCTTCCTCACATATTTTCTCAGGCCATTTCTTTTCCATGTATAAATTCACCTGTTCTACGTCACATGTTACTGTTGGAATATTCTTGCATTTTCTGAAAGATTTATGTATAAGGAAGGCCATGAGATTATTACTTATAATAAATAGCATTAAAAAAGACAAAAATAAAAATTTTAATATATATATATTTTAAAATAAATGAAAATTGGACCTGCATTAAAATAATTCTTGGTGAAATTGAGTCATTTGCATTAGATTCCAATATAACACCAACTCGAGTTACCTGAAACTCTATAGCTAAAAACAGAAACCCTGGCGGTGTAGTGGTTAAGAGTTACGGCTGCTAAGCAAAAGATTAGCAGTTCGAATCCACCAGGCACTCCTTGGGAACCTTGCGGAGCAATTCTACTCTGTCCTTCAGGGTTGCTATAAGTCAGCGTCAACTTTGTGGCGATGGGTTAAGGTTTATAGGTAAAGACCATCATTCAGTTACACTGAAAACCTTATCCCTCCACGTCAGTTTCTTTTATAAATCACTGACCAAAAGTTGGGAATTTGGGCACATGGGTGAGTGAAGCCGAGAGTAATGAAAACTAAGTATAGAGAAGGCTACTTACTCACTACAAAGTGGTACCCCCAGAATGCTGCTTAGGAGCAAAGATGGCGAGACTTCATCTCACGTACTTTGAAGCATTATCAGGTGGGACCAGTTCCTGGAGAAGCACATTGTACTTGGTGAGGTAGAGGGTCTGCGAAAAAGAGGAAGACCCTCAATGAGATAGACTAACACAGTGGCTGCAACAATAGGCTCAAGCATGGCAGCAATTGAAAGGATGGTGCACAGGACCGGTCAGTGTTTCGCTACATTGTACATACGGTTGCTACGAGTTGTAATCGACTCCACGGCTCCTAACACCACCACCACCACAAGGGGTTAAAGATTTCTCCTACAGAAATGTATTTAATTCTTGTAAGACCCCTGCAAGGTTGGGCTGCTTATCCTCATTTACAGATAAGGAAACCGAGGCTCATACAACTTAATTGTAAGTAAAATAAGAAACTGCAAAATTGTATATTTGTAATCTAGGCATCTACACATACATACACACACATCTATCTGTCTGTCTGTCTATTCATCTATCTATCTAAATGCATAGAAAAGAAAACTAGAAGCAATGCCCTCAAAATTGAGGCCATTAGTAGGTGGAAGATTTGGACATCAAGATCTTGTCTGTCTACATCCAAACCAGGGCTCTTTTCTTTCTACAATGTGGTTTCTAAATAATGTGGTATAGACTTCTAAGTATAGAGCCATGTATAGATTGTAACTTAAAGTTCATCTGCTTCATTAAAGGAGTTTCAATGATTTTGCTATGGTTGGCAATTCAGATGCCATAGGGCAGGGCAGGGACTTGGGTGAAGTGGGCCCTGGTACAAGACTTGAGGAAGTGATAGAGGTGGCTGTGAACTGAAAAGCACAAATCTGGTCCTAAGAGAGGATTCTCTGTGCAGTATCGGCCAATTTCAGTATCTGGAATTGTGGGTTCCATGTCGCCTCATCTTCCGATTTTTCAAGGGAAGCCAGTAATTAAAATTTTTATGGTAAAAATATTTGTAAGTTTTGGAGGCCAATTAAAAATATTTTAAAACACTATGTAGGCCAGTTAAAACATTTTTATTAGTCATATCTGATTGGCCATTTTATATCCTTTGTGAATAATATGAAAAAAAAACCTTCCTTTGAATCATTAAAAATTTCAGTTGTTTATAACAAAAGAATATTAAAATTAGCAGTCGACCTAATATTAACTTTAAAAAATCTGTTGCCATGGAGTCAGCTCTGATTATGGCAACCCCACGTGTGTCCGAGCAGAACGGTGCTTTATGGGTTTTCAGTGCCTGATTTTTCAGAAGTAGATCCCCAGGACTCCCTCCTGAGGCACCTCTGGTCGAACTCAAACCTCCAACTTTTCGGTTAGCAGCCAGGCACTTAACTGTTCATACCACTCGGGAACTGTACTATATTTTCTTATGAGCAGAAAAGAGCCTACATAGCTATTTGGTATTCTTTGTCCCATAAATGTTTGATAAGATAGATTTTATCCCCTTTTTAATGGGTTGTATAATACCAAGCCCATTGCTGCAATTGAACCAGTCATGATCACCCTTGCCTTTGAGATCTTTTTCTGGGTTTATGACGTCATCAACTGCACTGCTCATGTTGGCCCTGTTCTATACCATGTCAACCATACAATCAGCCTTTTTCGTCACTTACCGCCCAAAAGTCTCAATCCCTTCCCCTTATATATGAATATTAAAATACACAAGGTGCTCACTTTACTAAAAGTTGGAGAGACAAATGAGAGATTTATGGAGTTTAATTTAAGTACTTGACATGCTTGGCTCGAAAAGGCTTTTAGCCATTTGTCGTTGGGATTTTCTCGCTGGTGGTTTTATCCTTGTAGTTCTGCTGCCCCAAACCATATCCACGATCTCATCATCTCTTCTTCCCTTCTCTGTTTCTTCTTTTTATTTTTCCTCTTCCTGTATGGACCAATAACTAATTTAATGTCATGTAGAGTAGCTCAACTTGCTTAACTCTTTTCAAAGTATTTTCCTAAACAAAGAGTTCTTTCCCTAGAAGGAATTCTGGTGCCAGAGATAAAATTATCTACCTCTCCAAATCTCTTAAGGCTTAAGAAATGTTACTTCAGCAGGATCATTTTTTTTTCTCTGTTGTCCTTAGGTGCCATAGAGTTGGTTCCGACTCGCAGTGACCCTGCAGGACAGAGGAGAACTGCCCAATAGGGTTTTCAAGGAGCAGGTGGTAGATCCGAACCGCCAAACTTTTAGTAAGCAGCCTAGCTCTTAACGACTATGCTACCAGGGCTCTTTAGATTTATTTATTTCCTATAGTTGCTTATTTTTAATTCACTGAAAAGCAGAAATTATGAGTGTCAGCATAACTAGAAGGATATTAATACTTCTTTCCCCATTGGATTTTTAAAATATCTTTCTTTTGTAACAATTTTAGATTAACAGAAAAGTTGCAAAGATATTAAAGTTCCTGTATACCCTCTGACCGGCTTTCCCTGATGTTAATATCTTACCTGACCATGGTATATCTATCAAAACAAAGAAATTAACATTGTTACAATACTATCAACTAAACTGTAGATTTTAATTTGGATTATTTTACCTGTTTTCCACTAATTTTATTTTTCTGTTACAGGACCCAATCCAGGATATTACATTGCTTTTAGAGAGCTATTTTTAAGGAAATGGCTGATTCATGAAAGTTACATCAGCATAAAGCCACTTACTTGTTTGGTGCTCCACAGGCTTCTCAATGGCTAACTTTTCAGAAGTAGATTGCCAGACCTTTCTTCCCAGGTGCCTCTGAGCAGACTTGCACTTGGACCCCCTTTATGTTAGCAGTTAAGCGTGTTACCATTTGTACTACGTAAGCATAGTCTCCTTGAAATAACGTTCACCATTATTTCTGCTTTATGACTAGCAGAACTGAGTAGCAATTACAATATGAAGGCGTGTAGTTACTTTGAAATAACAACTGCTCCCCTCTCCTAGGTGCAGTGATTCTGTGCAGACAGCCCTCCCTCTGAGGAGAGTATTTATTTGAGTACTGGGCTTTATAATAAATGATTCTAAATTATGCATGATAGACAATACATGTGATTTCATTCTGGAAGGAAGTCACAATAACTTCACATTAAACAAACAAACAAACATTAAGAACTTGTCTTATCTGACCACTGAATACAAAATTTAGCATATTGCCTGGAAAATATGTATTATTAGGCCAATATATCAACCTAAAACATTTTTCTTATGCAGCTGGTAAACTCATCAGTTAACTAGGATTCTGTAGAAAGCAAAGCAAAACAACAAAAAACCTTCCAACACAAAAGTCAGTCCTGTCATTAGAAACATTTGGGAAGCATTTGATAAAAATATATGCCTACTCAAATATTGGAGCCCCGGTGGCACAGTGGTTAAGAGCTACAGCTGCCAACCAAAAGATGGGTAGTTCAAATCCACCAGCTGCTCCTTGGAAACCCTATGGGGCAGGTCTACTCTGTCCTATAGGGTCACTGTGACTGACTGCAATGGGTTTGGTTCGGTTTACTTAAATATTTACTATACTAATGTACACCACATGTTTCAAAAATAGAATGTAGTCTTCAGTGTTTTCCAAACATAAATTGACAGAGAATGATTTTTGTTGTTTTAAGGAATACCTATTAACATCTCACAGAGAATAAAGCTTAAGAAATTCTGGACAGCATATTTACTTATTGACTCTAAACTGGGTACAAATTTGTAAGTGTTTAGTTCAAGCTTTCACTCTGTAGGAATTCTTCAAAGGTGTTCATCAGCTGCTAATTCCAAAGACAAGTAGAAGCTCGTCATTCCACAGCTTGAAAGCTCTCATTATTAGAAGAAAGCACCTTTTTATTCTGTGCCCAAATCTTCCTTCTTTTAGCATTCAACTGTTCCAAAGTCCCTTCTCCAAAGTAACATAAAGCAAAGCCAATACCATGCCACACCATGGTGCCTCATGTGGCAAGCCTAACACTTCTGAACAGTCACTTTAGAGATGTCAAGGCTTAGAGTGTTTATAATATTTTTTTTCCTTTGGGCTTCTAGCAAAATCTCCAGGAGTACTAAATACAGCCTTAGTCACAATCTTGCCTTCTTGAATGATTTTTCAAAGAGGATGGTACAATGAGGTAAAGAGGACGCCCTGAGTAAGAGAATATAGGCAGGTATAACAGGTTTGGCAGCTGTCTCACCATTTCTGAAATCGAGCAAAGGAAATTCCTGCCCTACCCATATCTGATGGAATCATAGTTTTAAAAAAGACTAAGTTTTCAGAAGGGCTGCTTTGAAAAAAGTGCCCTGTCATTCACTAAGGGGAAACCCCCAGCAAAATGCTGATGCTCTGTATTGTTAGAATAATCCTCTGCCACAGGGAAGCCTACAAAGAAATTGGAAAGTCGTGATGACCAAGCACTTTGAAAACATATTTGAACAGATAAAAAAAAAAAGAATTTCCTTGTGCTACAGGGTCTGAAATGTTCTTCTGAGGTTGAAATATATATTTTATAATGTTTAGATAATTCTTCAAAAATACATCAATCGTATTTTAATATAATAAACTACATAAAAATTCCTTTGAAAGTTAAAATAATTATTCAATGTCAATTCTACTTTAGAATCATTTCTCTCTGTAATGAGATAAAAATGATAAATTAAAAAATACATATTAATATGTGTATCTTATAGGCAGATCTGGATGATAATATGCTATTTAGAAATTATAAATTTTTAAAATATATCCAAATGCTTAAGACAGAGCAAATATAGAGCTACAGCCATGGAATATGTTTCTGGGAATACTGTGAAGTTGCCACTCATTGTGTGAGTCTGGGTTTGGGGAATCAGGAGACCACCAAGAGCTAGGACCAAAACAGTTGTGATGCCCATACCATCACTGCCCAATCAATTCCCTTAATAAGGTAAAGCAGAGAGGATTGTCTTCCTCTATCCCCATCTTCCCACTCTCCTACACCTCCCTCCCTCTAATCCATTCAGGTTCTCTGTTGTTCTTCTGTGATATCTTCACCTCTCCCAAATTTCCCTTGATATTTATTATAATTATCTCATAAAATTTTATAAAATGTAAATGGGGTGCAGAGGAAGAGAAGCCACATGGAATGACCTGGCCAAGCCCCACACGTGCTTAGAAACAGGGGGTCATCAGTCCCTGGAGTACAGGCATAACTGAAGAACCAACAGCTTACAGCTTTAGCTGGCTGCTTGGCCGACCATGCAAACTCTTACTTGGTACCCCAGGACTCCATGTCTAATCTCATTCCTCCAACCAGTTGTTCTAAACATTTACCAACTCCTAAGATGCTGTACCTTGCCTTGCTTGGAGTCCCTGGGTGGTGCAAAAAGTTAACATGCTCAGCTGCTAATGAAAAGGTTGGAAGTTAGAATTTATCCAGAGGCACTCAGGAGAAAGGTCTGGGGATCATCTTTTGAAAAATCAGCTATTGAAAACCCTATGGAGAACAGTTCTACTCTGATACACATGGGGTTGCCATGAGTTGGAATCAACTCAAGAGCAACTAGTTTTTATGTCTCATTGATGGTATTTGTGTGTGTTACCTGCCAAATCTGGAGCCCTGGTGGTGTAGTGGTTAAGGGCTCAGCTGCTAACCAAAATGTCTTCAGTTCGAATCTACCAGCTGCTTCTTGGAAACCCTATGGGGCAGTTCTACTCCGTCCTATAGGCTCGCTAACCATCAGAATTGACTCGACAGCAACAGTTTGCTTTTTGGCCACATTCAGTTGTAAGGGAGTCCGGGAAAGTGCTATTGGAATAGGGCATGGAAATGTGTATTGAGTGATTCAACCTACAATATATTTAATAATTTTATCATCCTTAAAAACTCAATGGGAATGATACTTGTATAAAACATTACCTGATTCTTTACGTGTACAAACATTTGTTGTTGTTAGGTGCTGTCAAGTCAGTTCTAACTCATGGTGACCCTGTGTACAACAGAATGAAACACCGCCTGGTCCTGCACAATCCTCACAATCATTGTGATGCTTGAGTCCATTGTTGTAGCCACTGTGTCAATCCATCTTGTTGAGGCTCTTCCTCTTTTTCAGTGACCCTCTACTTTACCAAGTATGATGTCCTTCTCCAGGGACTGATCCTTCCTGATAACACGTCCAAATTATGTGACATAGTCTCTCCATCCTTGCTTCTAAGGAGCATTCTGTTCTCCCTTCTTTCAAGACAAATTTGCTCGTTCTTTCAGCAGTCTATGATATATTCAATATTCTTCGCCAACATCATAATCCAAAGGCATCAATTCTTCTTCGGTCCTCCTTATTCATTGTCTAGCTTTGGCATGCATATGAGGCTACAGAAAATGCCATGGCTTGGGTTCAGGCACACATTATTCTCCAAGGTAATATCTTTGATTTTTAACACTTTAAAGAGGTCTTTTGCAGGACATTTGCTCAAAGCAATGCATCTTTTGATTTCTTGACTGCTGCTTCTGTGGCTGTTGATTGTGGATCCAAGTAAAATGAAATCCTTGACAACTTCAGTCTTTTCTCCATTTCTCATGATGTTGCTCATTGGTCCAGTTGTGAGGACTTCTGTTTTATGTTGAGGTATAATTCATACTGAAGACTGTAGTTTTGGATCTTCATCAGTAAGTGCCTCAAGTCCTCTTCACTTTCAACAAGCAAGGTTGTGTCATCTGCATAACACAGGTTGATAATCAGTCTTCCTCCAATCCTGATGCCCCATTCTTCTTCCAGCTTCTTGGATTATTTGTTCAGCAAACATAGCACTTTGAATATGTCTCTTTTAAAGCATATATTACATTCCATTATAGTTTTTGCATAGATATCCATCACCATGCCCTTTAACTTCAACCCTCCAATCAGGTTATGATCTCCTTTATTGCAAAGAGTATGAAAACCATCTTTGTAACTCATCAATGCCTAGAACAATGCAAAGCATATCACAGTTTCTATATATAGTTGTTATTGTTGCTGTGTGCCATCAAGTTGAGTCCAACTCATAGCAACCTTATATAACAGAGTAGAACTGCCCCATAGGGTTTGCTAGGCTGTAATCATTATGCACTATATGAAGAAAAGTACAGCATCAGTATTGGAGGAAGACTAATTAACAACTTGAGATATGCTGATGACACAACTTTGCTTACTGACAGAGGACTTGAAACACTGATGAAAATCAAAGACTACAGTCCTCAGTATGGATTACACCTCAACATATAGAAAACAAAAATCCTCACAATTAAACCAATAAGCAACATCATGATAAATGGATAAAATACTGAAGTTGTCAAGGATTTCATTTTACTTTGATCCACAATCAACACCCACAGAAGCAGCAGTCAAGAAATCAAATGACTCATTGCATTGGGCAAATCTGTTGCAAAAGACCTCTTTAAAGTGTTAAAATGCAAAGATATCATTTTGAGTACTAAGGTGCACCTGACCCAAGCCATGGCATTTTCAATTGCCTCATATATATGTGAAAGCTGGACAACGAATAAGGAAGACCAAAAAAGAATCGAAGCATTTGAATCATGGTGTTGGTGAAGAATATTGAATATACCATGGACTGCCAGGAGAATGAACAAATCTGTCTTGGAAGAAGTACAGCTGGAATGCCCCTCAGAAGTGGGGATGGTAATACTTCATCTCCTTACTTTGGACATGTTATCAGGATGGATGAATCCCTGGAGAAGGACATCATTTTTGTTCAAGTACAGGGTCAATGAAAAAGAGGAAGACTGTCAAAGAGTTGGTTTTACACAATGGCTGCAACAATGGGCTCCAACATAGCAACGATTGTGAGGATGGCACAAAACCGAGCAATATTTTGTTCTGCTGTACACAGGGTCACCATGAGTTGGAACCAACTTGAAGGCACCTAACAACAACAACAATCATTGTGGGAACAGATCACCAGGTCTTTTCTCCTGCAGAGCCAGTAGTGGGCTCAAGCTGCCAACATTTCTGTTAGCAGCTGAGCACTTAACCACTGAAAAATCAGGGTTCCTTAGATAGACAATAGATGGATATAGATATGGGTATTGATATAGCTAGATATAGATTAACTAGGTAGACAGATTTAATTTTGAAAGTAAAATCGAATACTGAATGATAAATACCTGAATTCTAATTACAACTTTGTTCTTGATTAGTATGTTTTTGGTTATTTAGATCTAGACAATACTTTCTTAAACTGGACAAATATATGAATTATTTGATACCGGAGCCTACTACTTGCCCTTCTTTTTTTTTTTTTTAATTTTTTATTGTACTTAGGTGAAAGTTTACAGACCAGATTAGTTTCCCACTCTATAGTTTGCACATAAAGGGTTGGTTCCATGACATTACTTTCATTCTCCACAATTTGTCAGCACTCTCCCCATTTCTGCCCTAGTTTCCCTGCTTCTTTTTGTCCTGATTTTCCATTCCTTCTCACTGTCTATGTTTGCTTTTGGGCAAATGTTGGTCTTTTGAGCTCATGTAATTGATCGTTCTAAGGAGCATATTCCTCTTGGGTGTTATTGTTTATTTTATGAGCCTCTCTATAGTTTGGCTGAAAGGTGGTCTCTGGGAATGGTTTCAGTTCCAGTTCAGAAGAACTAGGACCATAGTCTTAGAGGTTCCTTTAGTTTCTATCGGACCAGTAAGTCTGGTCTTTTTTCTGAATTTTATTTTTTATTCTACAATTTTTCTCCTACTCTGTCCAAGACCCTCTGTTGTGATGCTCATCAGAGAGGTCATTAATGGTAACTAGGCACCATCTAGTTCTTCTGGTACTGGAGTCGTTTAGGCAGTGGTCATGTGGTCCATTAGTCCTCTGGACTAATTGCCTTCTTGAGTATTTGGTTTTCTTCACTCTCCTTTCCTCCAGTGGGTAAGAGAACATTAGCTGCATCTTAGATGGCTACTCATAAGCTTTTAAGACCCCAGATGCTACTCACCAATGTAGGATACAGAACTTTGTCTTTATGAACTTTGTTGTGCCAATTGTCATGGATGTCCCCCAAGTACTTGCCCTTTTTAACTCTCAATTAATTGGGTGTATTATATTTTTCTGTTAATTTTGTGTTTGACTTTTCTTTTCCTCACATCAGAGCTGACTTTGTCTTTCTGATCTACCTACTCTTTCTAGCCTACAGCAGTTGAACAATAAATTTGGTACTCATAAGTACTATAATATCAACTGCTTTTCTACTGCCTTTATGTTTGATTTTAATGGGAATATGTGTTTCTGACTGTTTTTGTGGTATGTTTTTTGGATTCTCTTTATGGGGAAAATGGAAATGCATGAGGATTCCTAGAAAGGCAAGGAGAAAGTAGGGAAAGGAATAAGGTATTTTAACCCAAAATTTGCAAAGCTAACAGTCTTTTCAATTCTATCTTCCATTTCATTGATATTCTTTGTATTCAGCCTACCAAATATATTCCTTTTGCAGCATTGTCATGATGGGAGAAACTGTCATTTAGTGACATTTTTACCTATGCTTCATATGTTTTAATATCAACATGATTTGAAAATAAAGTGTCAGGTATCTTTTTGTATTTCCCATTCTCAAATGTTTTAAGTTTATCCCAATTTAATGTCTTCAGAATATTCATTGTACTTGTCTTTTTATATTAGCTGGTATGTTGCTGAAATGAGTAATTACTTAAATTATTCATTTTTAAACATTTTTAAAGCTAGAAATGTTCTTGTTTTTAGAGAAATAGAACGAGTAAAGTATTGTGAGGATAGTGCAGGACCAGGCAGTGTTTTGTTCTGTTGTACATTGAGTCGCTATGAGTCGGAAGAATCTTGACAGCTCCTAACAACAATAGTAAAGTATTCCAATGGTTACATAAGGGAGTTATACAAGAAATATTTTTTCAGTCATTTGAAGGCACATATACTACCACTATACTACCACAGTGAACTATAGTTTTCTCAGAAGAAATTATCCATATAGGTTACTGGACTACTGGAAAATAAGCAATTTACCCTTCTAGAATGGTGTGCGTACATATTCAGATAACCCCTTTAGAGATTCTAAGCTAATGTTCTTAAAGCTTAGTGAACATGGATTTTGCCTTCTAAAAATTTAAAGTATTGTTTGATTGGAAAAAATTGAGATTATATATGTATTTATGACAATATAAAACAGAAAAAAAATCCTCAAACCATCATAAATCTTGTACGTGTCAACAGATACACGGCTAATGGTTCTACTTACAGGGCACTTGGGGAGCTTATTTATGGAGGTTAAGTGTAAAATACTACAGGATTCTCTTTGTGATCTTGAAGAAGTAGTTTTGAATTTGTTCACAGCATGACAGATTCTCCATGAGTGTAAGGACAGGAACTCTTTTCCCTGTAATCTTTACATAGCTGTCTCCTTCTCATCATTTAAATCTCTTCTCAAATATCACCTCCTTAGAGAGACATTTTCAAATTATTTTCCATAAATATCGCCCCTGAATACCACTTGTTCTCTATCCTATTATTCTTTCTTATTTTCTTCATAGAACTATCATTATCTGAAATGCAACCGAAAGAAAAATAAAAACAAAATTGTGCCTATTAATCCACCTCCTTTTCCAGTTCCACTACCAAAAAACAAAACAAGCAAAAAAAAAAAAAACCAAACCTGTTGCCTTTGAGTCAATTCTGACTCATATCAACCCTATACGACAGAGTAGAACTGCCCCATAGGGTTTTCAAGGAGTGAATAGTGGATCTGAAGTGCCAACCCTTTGGTTAGCCAAGCTCTTAACCACTGCACCACCAGGGCTCCAGTCCCACTATACCAAAAAAAAAAAAAACCCAGTGCCACTGAGTCGAAGAGCCTAGAAAATAGGTACTTGCTTTCCCAGATTCCCTTGCAGCTAGGCATGTGTATGTGACCCAGTTCTGTAAGGGTTCTGAGGGCTTCTGGGACTAATAAAAAAAATGCACAAAGAAAGAGCTACCTTGTTCTGAGTTGCCTGGAACTATAAATACAAAAGGAAACCCTGGTGGCATAGTGGTTAAGTTCTACAGCTGTAAACCAGGAGGTTGGCAGTTCGAATCCACCAGGCACTCCTTGGAAAATCTACAGGGCAGTTCTATTCTGTCCTATAGGGTCGCTATGAGTCGGAGTTGACTCAACAGCAGTGGGTGGGTTATAAATACAAAAAGCCAACACACTAAGGACTATGTATTGACTGTTGCCTATATGTGGAGAGAGAAAACAAAAAATAAAACAAAAAAACTGAGCCCTGAGTAGCCATTGTTGGATTGCCTGACCACACCTGAAACTGCTTTCCACTGGATTTCCTGTTTTGTAAACACTGAATATCCTTATAGTTTTAGCCGATATTATTTGTGACCAAAAGCAACCCCCAAAGCAGGATGAAATGATCCCATTCATTTTTCTTATTTATTTTATTTGTGTGCTTGGCTCTTGTTTACATTCTACCCTTTAAACTGTAAGTTGTGTGAAAGTAGAGGTCCTGTTTATTTCAGTGCGGTATTCTCTGCATTTGTAAGTGCCGGGTACATAGAAAACATTCAATGAATGTTTACTGAATGAATGAGTGATAAACGAATGTAAATGACTGAGCTTAATTCTGCTTCATATAGCCTTAGAGCAAGTGGGGGATGGGCAATAGGGATGACAGGGATAGGATATTATAAGAAACCATACACTGAATGTGCTGGGAACTCTTACCAGCCTTTAAAAGGAAAAGATTTAGTCTGCTTATTCTTTCTGTTAGGTGGTTTCTATATAATTTTGCTGAGAAGCAATTTAAGTTTCTCCAGATCTATCATTCTAAAAATCTGATGAAAGGCTGAGCTTTGACCTAGGAGTCACTATCTATAGAATTAAAGGTATTAGAAAACATCCTTAGATTTTTTAGAACCTTATACATACTGATTTTAGTGATTTCAGATTTGGATATGTTGTCGTGAATTCTTCTTTCATTTAGACTTGCATTGTCCAGTAGAAATATGTGAATCGTATACGAATTTTATATTTTCTAGTAGCCACATTAAAAAGTGAAACATTTAATTTTAATACTGTATTTTATATAACCCAATATATACAAAATATTATTTTAACATGCAGTTAATATAAAATTATTAATGAGATTTTTAACATTATTTTTGTACTCAGTAATTTGGTGCACATTTTACACTTATAATACTCTTCAGTATGGACTAGTCACATTTGAAGTACTCCGTAACTAATTAATTAGCTGAGCACCCATTTTAATGTGGTAGGACCTGTAGTAAGTACTGAAAACACACAGATAAAAAAGCCACAATTACTTATTTGTTCAAGGAGAAAAGAGTCTATTGATAAATGAAGTCACAGAAAATAGATCATAATAAAAATACTGTAAAATTCTGTAAAGAATGGATGCACAGAGTACTATGAGAGCACTCAGGGAAGATGGTCCACTCAATCTAGGTAGGAGGGACATAGTTAGATGACCACTAGATCATTGCCTAGAGAAAGAGACGGCTGAATTTAGCCTTAACAAATGAGAGCTTATATTGGTAAAAGGAATGGGGAGGGAATTCCAGGTTGGAGTGCATCACTGAGATTAAAACAAGCAAAAAAAGCGGACTCCAAATTTGTGGTTACCGTAAGAGTTGAGAAAACCTGGTGGGGTGGTGGTGAAGTGCTATGGCTGCTAACCAAAAGATCAGCAGTTCAAATCCACCAGGCACTCCTTGGAAACTCCATGGGGCAGTTCTACTCTGTCCTATAGGGTTGCTATGAGTCAGAATCAACTCAATGGGAGCGCGGGTTTTTTGGTTTATAAGAGTTGAGTGTTGAGAGTAAAGGAGTGGCTGGAGAAACAAACAAGAAACCATGTCATGGTGGATTTTGGACAGTTGAACATTCATTCTATAAAATGTGTCCCATCCTCATCTTCTATGATACCATGCAGAATGGTTTTACTATAATGTCTTTGAACAAGGTATCCATTTCCGTTGCTGACTCCATTTTCCTCTCCCAACTCTGCAACCCTGGTGCTATCTAAGATTTAGACCCTGACCACTAGCTGTTCTTGTTTTACTCTTTTCTTGGCTAATTATTCTTGCTCCTATTATTTCTAATTGTTGTCACTAGGTTGGCAATTTTTACAATTATCATTTTCAACCCTGATCGTTTGTTATAATTGGGGACAGATCATCCAATATGCAAGATAAGCGCAGTGCTTACCTTGCTTACTAAATCATCTGTAGTGAACAATTTTACATTCTTGCACCACAACAAAGATTCTACTTCTAGGTATGGCTGTCATCTGTCTCTCTCCCAAGCCAAAGCACCTTCCTGCAGAATCAAAGCCTCTTTTCAAATTTATAATTTCTGATAGGAGGGTATGGCCCAGTAAGCAAGGTAAGCATGGGCTTACTTGTGCTTACTTACTAATCAATAGTGAACAATTTCTTTGCAAATTGTTCACTACAGATGATCTGGTAAGCATGGTAAGCACTGTACTTACCTTGCTTATTGGATAATCTGCTTCTGGCTGCAATATCATGCTTTCTCCACAGTATCACTATTTAGATATTTCACCATCATTCCAAATGAAGTACGTGAAACATCAAGTATATTATCTCCAAACCAGATCCTTCTCTTTTAATTCCTTTTTTCCTGCAAATTTTTCACTGTTTTCCCAATTGCCCAAGCTCAAAAGTTCCGCATCATTTTTAAAATGGCCCTCTCCTTTCATTTTGCATATTCAATCTACCACTAAATTATCAATTGTTCCTTTGCATGTTTTTATCATCATCCCAACTTTTTCATTACCACAACCATAGCCTTACCTAATGCCTAGATTATGTAACAGTGACCTAGCTGGCTTTTTGCCTAGATGTCCTTCCCATTCAATTTTACTCTGAACACGTCTGCTTCCTAAACTGATTTTCAAAATCTTGTAGCTATCCTTGTTCGAAATCCACTATTGGTTTTAAGCAACTATAAGAAAATAAATCTATATTCTGATGTTATCCTACTAAGCTAATTTGGTCTTTCCGAGTATGTTGCACCAACATAATTTCTCAACTCAAGCTTGGATCCTCCTTGCTGATCTTCAAACACACCATACTCACTTTTGAACTTCAAGTCTTTATCCAAACACTATGTGGTACTAATTTTCTTTCCTTCTCACTTACCTAAATCCTTACTCTGTTCACCTAGCACTGACATTATAACATTTATCTTTTTTTATTCTAGTTAATCTATTTGACTTTTCATCTAACTCATGTTCCATTTAATGTGATACCTGGGACATCATTTCCAATCTCTAATCCCTATGGGTCTTACCAAGCTCAGAGGTATGGGTGTTTTCCCTATCTTCACCCATTTTGTAATCTCTGGTATAAGACTAGGAAAAAAAAGGGAATTCTGCATATTAATGTGCATTGTTTCCAGGTCAAATTAATATGCCCTCCCCGCAAGCTCTGTATTTTTTTACCCCCAAGCTCTGTATTTAGAAATAATACCTCATGGACAAGTTCACAAGATTGAATGGTTGTTTTTGTGGAACTGTCTCCATAAACTTTCCAATACATCATTAATAATCCTGATATGCCTACTTAAAAAATTATATTCTCACTTCCAGTATTTATATCAGACAAAAATGTCTTCATTAACTCCGTAAATAGTAACTTAGCCTTGGTTAATAATGGACACATGTGTAATTTAATCTCAAGCACTGAGCTCTTTAAACAAACCAAAAAAAAATCCAAACCCAGTGCTGTCGAGTCAATTCCGACTCATAATGACCCCATAGGACAGAGTAGAGCTGCCCCATAAAGTTTCCAAGGAGTGCCTGGAAGAGTCAAACTGCCGACCCTTTGATCAGCAGCCGTAGCACTTAACCACTATGCCACCAGGGTTTCCCTCTTTAAACAATGCTTTGGAAATCCATATAATAAAAGCATTTCTTCTTGCCATAATGCATTGACAACATAAAATAAGCTTCAGTTTATATCGGGAACAATAATACTTGAATAATTGAGTAGCATAAATACAATTAATGCTGTGGCTGAAAAATACATTAAAATGGCAGATATGTAAAGGCAAGGATCATGTGTCCCTTGAGTAATAAATTATATGGTGCATACCAAAACCAAAAAACCAAACCCGTTGCCATCAAGTCCATGCTGACTCATAGTGACCTTAAAGGACAGGCTAAAACTGCCTTTAACTAGGGTTAACTAGGTTAAACTAGGGTTTCCAAGGAGCAGCTGGTGGATTTGAACTGCCGACCTTTCTGTTAACAGTCATAGCTCTTAGACACTACCCCACCAGGGTTTCCATGTGATACATAGTAAGTGTTTAATAATTTCTTTTTTAGAATGAATGAATACTTGGTCAATTTTTAAGATTCTGCTTCTTAATGAAGCCTTCCCGTCTCCAACTGCTCAAGCTGATAATAGTTTCTTTAACATCTTAATACCATAATATTCATATTTGGCTTTTGATACCACTTTTCTTTTATAGGCATGCTAAGTGAATGAATGGGTAAGTCAATGAATAAATGAATGAATGATCAAATGAATGGAGAAATTCCACATTTTAAAAACTCATATTAATCTATGTGCATTTTAATTCTATCATGGCAGTTGAAAGCTATAAAGTCAAGCCAACCTTTAGTGCCAAAAGGAACAGGATGAACTTGTCATATTCTAAACTGTCTGTGGGTTCAGCTGCTAGCAGCTGTTAACAGAAACTCAGAAAGCCTCATTTCTGACAGTTTTGTGTGAACCTATTCCTCAGGAACTGAAAATGAACAAATGAAGACCCAGATTTAAAAGGCAATTGAATAAACATTAACGATCAGTCTTGGAGTTTCAAGAAAGCCAGAGAATTTAGAACTGATCTTGTCAGTCTGTCGCATTTCATTTCATTTGATGATCACTTGGGGCTGCTTTGTGGAGAAGTTCACTCACCCTTTAAACCGAGACATACCACACAAGCAATGAATCATTACAAGAGCTAGGTGTGTTTATACGGCAGGTAGAATTCTATGCCATCAGTACCCAAAGAGAGGCACATTCTAAAAAACCGTGTCTGATTTATTTTTATCTGGGCCTATGAAGCTATTCTTTGTATTAGGAGTTTAAGATTTATTAAATATCACAAACAATATTTTTTCTGGGTTGGGTGGTAAATAGCTTGTAAAAAGATAAAATAAGCCACATATAGCAAACACTAATACTTTTGAAACTTGTAATAAATATGCCTGAAAGGAAGATAACTCACTGAGATATAAAATTTAACACTAAATGTTTCAATTGCCTTGAATGAGTTTAGTGTCAGTAATGAGTCAAAGAGAAGCACTTCCCTGATAAGTATAAGAAAAACCCCTTTAGTGAAGCCACTCAGAGGACCACCTGTCAGGGTGCTATACTGAGACTCATTTGAATCATAATACATGGAAAAGCTGTGAAAGGTAATTAAAGAGTATATTTTGGAAAACTACAGTGAATTTACAATCTTTCAAGTTAAAAAAAAAGCAATGACTTGAAGTAGTTGGGCAAAATGGCTTTATCCAGGAAAGTACTTTTAGAGCCATTTGTAACTTATACTTTGTGTCAACGTATAGTTCGACAAGATAATATAAACATTTATTGAGCCTCTTTTATATATCAGACACTAAGCCAGATGCTGGGATAATAAAAGACAAATAACACATCATCACATAGTGAGAAGAGTGATATGAAGATTTAAAATATTACGTGCTAATTGAATTGATGTGATAGAGGGAAGTATTAAGTGACCAACAAATGCATAGGAGAGGCTATTTTCTTTGAGATATAAGAGATCAGGTATATTTAAGCTATTTATGCTTTTACAAAACGACTAAAATTTCGAGAGCTAAAAATCTGAGACCAAACATTACAGGGAGAGGTAAAATAGGACCAAAAGTACAGAGGCATGAAAATGTGTGCATTAGGAAAGTAATTCATTGTGGTTTGGGGGAATGGTGAGGACAGGGGAAGAAATGGAAGAAGAGATGGATGGTAAGGTTGAATGGTAGGTTAAAGCCAGATCAATAATTTAATTTTATTTAAGCAAAGATCAGATAAGACATTAGGTGTGGAATATAAACGTAACCTCAAGGTCCTTAGCCTCTGCCAACTTTCAGGTGCAAATGAGAACCTATTAGCACCAAAATTCAAATGCAGGTCTCTGGCACCTCCTCCTGTAGTTAACTTCAGAAATATCATTCCCCACTGTCTTAGTTATCCAGTGCTGCTATAGCAGAAATACCATAAGTGGAAGGTTTAACAAAAGAAATTTATTGTCTCACAGTTTAGGAGGCTAGAAGTCCTAACTCAGGATGCAACTCCAGGAGAAGGCTTTCTCTCTGTTGGCTCTGGGGGAAGGTCCTTGTCATCAATCTTCCTAGGAGTTTCTCGGCACAGGGACCCTGGGTACAAAGGACAGGCTCCACTCCTGGATCCTCCTGCTTGGTGGTAATGAGGTCCCTATCTCTCTGCTTGCTTCTCTCTTCTTTTATCTCTTGTAAGATAAAAGGCAACGCAGGCCATACTCCAGGGAAATTCCCCTTACATTGGATCAGGGCTGTGACCTGCGTAAGGGTGTCTCATCCCATCCCAATTCTCTTTATCATAACATAATCTTGCCTCCTGTCACAGTAGTTAAGAGCTTGGCTATTAATCAAAAGGTCAGCAGTTTGAATCCACCAGCCACTCCTTGGAAACCCTATGGGGCAGTTCTACTCTATCCTACAGGGTCGCTATGAGTCAGAATTCACAGACGGCAATGGGTTTGGTTTTAAACTTGCCTCATTAGCCAGAGTCAGAGATTAGGATTTACAACACACAGGAAAATTACATCAGATCACAAAGTGGAGGACAACCACACAACGCTGGGAATCACGATCTAGTCAAGTTGACACATAGTTTTGGGGACACAATTCAATCCATGACCACTTCTTCTCTAAACAGTCCTGGAATCCAGAGGGTGTGTCCTACAGTGTTCACAAACTGTGTCTGTGGCTGCTACTGCTGTCACATGAGGACTCAGCATGAGATGAAAAATCCTCTGGTTCTGAGAACGCTTTGTTTCCTGCTATTTCTCCACATGGGAGCTAAGAGTGCCTACGGAGCAATTGGGTGCATAAGCAGAGTGCTGTGGAGTGTTATGGGAGTATGAAAGCCTAACCCAGGTTTAGAGGAGGACAAGTGGCCAGGAGAAATTCCCTGGGAAAACTGATGTCTGACATACGTCTTAAAAGGATAAATAAGAGTTAACACAGTAAAGAGGAAGGAAAGAACATTTCAGACAGAAATCAAATTATTTAGCGTGTGGAATGTATTCTTTAAGTAATGAGGAGCCATTGCAATTTCTAAATAGACAATTGTATGATCCTATCTAAGTATCAGAAGCCCCGATGGTGTAGTGGCTAAGAGCTACAGGTGCTAACCAAAAGGTCAGCATTTTGAATCCACCAGGCGCTCCTTAGAAATCTGCTGGGGCAGTTCTACTCTGTTCTATAGGGTCGCTATTAGTTAGAATTGACTCGACAGCAATGGGAATAGGTTATCTAAGTATCAGAAAGAAAATTTTGGCAGCTTTGGAGAAGATAATTTAATGTGGGAGTAGCCTGGTATAGAGACACTATTTAAGGTATTTTAATAATTCCGTAAACTTGACTAGAGCAGAGAAAGGGTAAAGAATATGGGTTTGAGGGAAAGCACCGGGCAGAAATGAGAGAGAATTATATTGTAAAGTATGGGAAGAATAGAGTAAAGGAGAGTGGCCAAGGTACAGTCTGAGGTTTCTCCATTGACTGAGTAGAATGTGATACCTTCATGAGTTAGAAAACAAGAGAATTGAAAGTTATCTGGAAGGTCACAGAATAAAGATAATTATCCCTGGTGGACTGAATGGAGGGAATGGTCATGAAGTAAAAAGAAGTATCGGGAAAAAGCAATCAATTAATACTTTAAAATATCATCCTATCACACCTATTTTTCAGCATGGGATTCTGAAAAATCTGAGTAAGATTTTGTCTTAATATAAAATTTATTATGAAAAAGATTCAACTGTTTCATTTACAAACTGGAATTAAAAATAGAAAAGTTAAAATTTCCTTAACTGGTGGTTAACATTACATTACTTTTATCAATAATTTTAACAGTCTTGGAAGAGATTAAGATTCCCTGGGATTTTGGATCTATCTCTGGATTTAACAGCAAGTACTACAGACTCATGTCATAAAACAAAAACAATGTCTGCACCAAGGGTCAGCAAACTCTTTCTGTAAAGGGCCAGAAGTAACTATTTTAAGTGTTATGGTACATACAGTCTCTGTCACAACTACCTAACACTACTGCTGAACACAAAATCAGCCACGTGGTAGACACTATTTGACCCATGGACTATAACTGGCTGATCTCTGCTCTGAGCTAACAAGTTGTCTTTCTCTGTCCAATTCATTGCTGGACATAGATTTGGGATAGAGGAGCATTTATGTGAGAGTACCTAGATTTACAGGGTTTAGTTTACACACAGATTTTTAGCTTAGGTTCTTTCAAACCGATTGTTCAAAGGAAAACAAAACAAAACAAACCTCCATTTCCCTTTTTATCTCATGATTCTCATTTGCACTTGTCACCACCTCACCAAAACTCTCAGACAGACACATTAAACTGGATTATAATGGGAAATAGAATCTTCTTCTTGAACTGAAATCACAAGTGTGCTAAGAATTTAGGGAGTGACTATGCTTCTGGGAATCCATCAGCTTCTTGTTATCCTTAAGGCGACCTTGGATATGACACCAATATGTTTCTAAACCCCATTAATGTGCACAGGAAATTCATTCACTAAAAATGAATCAAAAGGTCGCAGACACGTAGAAACACAGGGGGATTTAGTTCCTGCCACCCAAAGTTAGCCACCTCTTTGTGGCAACTGCCCAGACTTTTCTGACATCAAGAATGAGGTCTCTACAGTCAAGTCCTAAAGTGAACTAACACTGTCCAGGAAATATGAAGCTCACAAGAGAATTGAGATGGCAGGCAAAATACACGTACTTGCAGTCTTATAGGAGGAATTTCTACCATGTCTTTATGTTAGCTGCCATCCAGCTGGCCCCTGACTGATGGTGACCCCACACACAATGGAAGGAAATGTTGCCCTGTCTTACACCTTACCCATGACAGGCTTTGGATTGGGCTGTTGTGATCAGACAGTTTTCTCTGGCTAAATTTCAAAGTAGATCATCAGGGCTTTCGTCCTAGTTCGTCTTAGTCTGGGAGCTCCACTGAAGCCTGTTCAGAATCATAGCGACACACAAATCTCCATCGACAGGTGGGTGATGAAGTGCACTTGCCAGGAATCTAACCAAGGTCTCCAGCATGGGAGGCAACAATTCTACCACTGAACCTCCACTGCCTTGGTATGTTCTTTTAAAAAATGAAGGGAAAAAAAAAAAAATCTCATTGCCCCACAAAGTTGATTCTGACTCGTGGTGATCCCATGAGTTACAGAGTAGAATCGCTCTAAAGAGTTTCTAGGCTGTAATCTTTACAGAGGAGCTCCACGGTAGCACAAACAGTTAAGCGCTTGACAACCAGCCAAAAGGCTGGTGGTTTGAACCCAGCCAGAGGCACCTCAGAAGACGGGCTTGGTGATCTGCTTCTAAAAGGTCGCAGCCTTGAAAACCCTATGGAGCAGTTCTGCTCTACATACATGAGGTCACCATGAGTCGGAATCAACCCGATGGCAACTAACATCTTTACAGAAGCAAATAACCAGGCCTTTCTTCCAAGGCATCCCTGGGTGGGTTTGAACCACTAGCCTTTAGGTTAGTAGTAGAGCACTTAACCATTTGTACCACCCAGGAACTCCTGGCATGTCCTTGGCCCTTACTAAAATAATCTGAAAATGAAATTTACATCTCAAAGCGAACTACAGCTGGAAGAGACATTACAGATTACCTACGCCAATCAGCTCATTTTACAAGTGAGTAAACTGAGTCTTGGGCCTCCTTAGTAGCTTGACCGATTTCATGGAAAATGTCTAAAATTAAGTGAAAGAGTTGTTACTAATACTTTCAAATGAATGATTATCAATTTTTACACTTCATCAAGTTGCCTGTGATGTGAACTGAAGCAATACAACAAAAGCATGTGCTTCCCTGGGGCCAATTCTTGTACTTCCTTATGAACTACTGTTGTAGATCTGGGAATCAGTAATACGTAAAATAAAGTCCCTTCCCTTGTGAAGCTTATACAGACAAGAAACACTAACACAGTGCTTATTATGTGCCAGATACATGTGGTCCATCTAGATGATTTATGTGTTTTAATTCACTTTATTCTCAACATAAACAACTATGCATAGAAACTTTCAACTTTTCCAAAATTTGAGACAAAGAAATGTAAAAAGTAATCCTAAAATAAAAAGTATAATCAGCTCCTCCCACAAGGGAATAATACTCAGTTTCTACAAATATCCCCTCATCCCAACAAATGCACCGTTTTGGATAAAGTTGTGATGTTTCCAAGAGCAAAAGTTATTCATTTGTCGTAAGTATATGTTTTACTCATCACTGCTTACATATGACAAATTTCAAAGAACCTCAGAGGATATAGAGGAAATTTCTTATTTCATTGTAGTGGGCTATTCTCTACTTAGAAATGAAGAGATTGTTGAGTGTATTCTGTGCCTTTTCTCCAAATACCAAATGACTTTTACTGATAATCCTAAAAGAATAGGCTTATCATTTCTATATTAAAAGAGTGAATAGAAATGATAACAAAGATACGACTAAGATTGTGAATAATCCTGTGAGTTCCGAAAACAACTACCAAAATGCAAGTTCTTTCCCCTAGCTTTTGAAGTAGGCTTGATTTCCTCAACAAAAGGCTAGATTTGCTAAATAGTCATCACACTCATCAGACCCCGTGTAATCCCTAACACTGATTTAAAAAAAAAAAAAAAACTGCTAACAATCAATAGTTATGTATACTAAAAACAGACCAAACCCACTGGCATCCAGTGGATTCTGACTCAGAGCAACCCTATAGGACAGGCTAGAACTGCCCACGGGGTTTCCAAGGAGTGGCTGATGGATTTGAACTGCCAACTTTTTGGTTAACAGCCAAGCTCTTAACCACTGTGCCACCAGTGCTCCAGTTATACATAGAACTTAGATTTATTATTTAAAAAATTATACAATTTTATCATAAAAGGTTTATATGCATGTTTTATACACATATACAGCATTCAATCAACAAATTTTCGAAAAAATAAAATAAAGAAAAATGGTTTCTACAACACTAATGTTTACCGTGAGTAAAATATTTTTGAGAGGATTTGAGTGATGTCTGAATTCTAAATGCAAAAACAGATTGACTTTTGTTGATGCTGTAGCTTAAATTAATTAGAGCTGTTGACAGCAGACTCTCCTCCCCTCCATTCTTTTGTAACTTATTATTTCAATTATCATTCTCACAAACCTTTTGTAGTGATTTATACAAATGTCTATTAGGTGGATAATTTCAAAACATCTACACATCTTACCCTAACTTCTTTTCTGTACCTCAAGTCCATTTCATCTGTCTTCTACATATTTTATTTTCATCTTTGGGGGAAAAAAAAGTGTGTTCTTGGCTATTTGAATGTTTTCTTTGGAAGTCAGTTGTTCATATCTTTTGACTTTTCTTCATTAAAAAAAAATTATATACATAGTTTTTTTTTTATATATAAGTGTATATTATTACTTGCTGGATGTTTTCTGGAGCCCTGGTGGTTTTGGTTTTTGGTGGCATAGTGGCTAAAGAGCTGGGCCACTAACCAAAAGGTCAGCAGATTGAGTCCACCAATTGCTCCGTGGAGACCCTATGGGCCAGTTCCACTCTGTCCTATAGGGTCACACGGAGTTGGAATCGGCTCGAAGGCAACGAGTTTGGGTTTGTGTGGATACTTTCTACTGTAAGTTTTACATTCACCACTGTGACCATTAGGATTGTATGTCAACTTGGCTGGGCCATGATTCTCAGTGATTTGGCAGTTATGATGTAGTTTGGCAGTCATATGATGATATGATCACTTCCATGATGAGCTTTGATACGATGTGATCACTTCCATGATGGGCTCTGCCATGAGTGGTCAGTCATTTTAAAGGGAGTTTCCTTGGGCATGTGGCCTGCATCGAACACAATTGGACATTCTGGAAGGTTTCTGGGCTTTTGCTCCCTCTGGATACCACAGCTAGCTCCTGTTTGCCTGATCTCTGGTTCTTGGGACTGAGCTAATAGCTTACCTTTGATCTTGTCTGCTGATCTTGGGATTCATTGACCTTCGCAGCCTGTGAGCAAGAGCTCTGCTCTCTGGCCTGCTGATCTTGGGTTCACCAGCCCTGTGGCTACATGAATCAGGACCTAAAGATTTGAGCTGTTCCAGCCTCAACAACTTGAGCCATTTCCTTTACATAAATCTCTCTGTATGTATTTATACACTTTGCTGATTTTGCTTCTCTAGAGAATCTAGCCTAAGACATTTGTTACTGAAAGTGGTTCTAAAGAAAAAAAAATGTCAGGATGAGTTTTCTAAATTGGTTCTCCAGTCTGGTTAGTTTTAAAGATGTGGATGACTCTGCTTCCATTAGTAAAGAAGGCACTGCTAATCCATGGCATGAGGTGGCAATACAAATATGTTAAATATCACCACCAATAGATCAGGTACTGGTGAAAGGAAAGGCTCTGGGTGACTGCATGTGTAATACCTTTCTACAATTGTGTCATAATGAGAAGTATAAGGAAGCTGGTTGTTTGGTCCCACTTTCACTGGACGAACTGTTGAAAGAGATAAGCTCAGAGTTGCAGAGTCAAAGCTCAAGTGCCACATAAACAACCTCAAAGTTTCCACCTGTTCCCTGAAAGAAAGACTTATTTCTTGCAGTAACAGAGCTGATACTGCCAAAAAGCAAACCCAGAGTCTTACTGTAGGACTGGCCGAATTACAATGCCAACTCAACTGTTAACCTCGAGAGGTGTATGAATTTAAAGTGAGGGCACTGATTGGGAAGAAATGGGATTCCGAAACTTGGGATAGGGACGTATGTGCAGATAATCAGGAAGTGGGCCCCTAAATTCTGTTGAATCACTCTTGCCAATAGAACCAGCCCTCTCACTCCCATCTGAAGAGATTACTCCATGTTTGTCTGCTAATCACTCTCCCCAGTAAAATCATTAACCCCTCCACCTCCATTTAATGAGGTCACCCCAGTTAAAGAGCCTTTGTCTGAGTCATTGCCTGTACCGCCTGAGGCAGATGCTTTATAAGACAATGCTAAATATTCTCAAAGACACTTCTACCACCAATTTGGGCTTCTATTAAACTTAATTCCTAGTGAGCCCCAAAACGTGTAGTACAAAGTATGATCCAGGAGTTACACTACACTCCAACAGAACTGCTTGACTTTTCTAATACGTACAAACAGAAACTTGGGGAACATGTGTGGAATGGCTATTAAGGGTGTGGGATAATGGTGCAAGGAACATAAAGATGGATCAGTCTGAGTTTATTGATATAAGCCCTTAATTATATGGTGCTGCTATAACAGAAATACCACAAGTGGATGGCTTTAACAAAGACAAATTTATTCTCTCACAGTTTAGGAGTCTAGAAGACCGAATTTAGGGTTTTAGCTCTAGGGTAAGGCTTTCTATCTCTGTCAGCTCTGGAGGAAGGTCCTTGTCATCAATCTTCCCTGACTGAGAATCAATATTCCCTGACTGAGATGTTTCTCAGTGCAGGGACCCCAGGTCCAAAGGATGCACTATTCTCCTGGCTCTTGTTTCCTGGTGGTGTGAGGTCCCCCCATCTCTCTGCTTGCTTCTCTCTTTTATATCTCAGAAGAGACTGACTTAAGACACAAACAAATGTTTTAGATTGAGTCCTGCCTCATTAACATAAGTGCAGCAAATCATGCCTTATTAACATCATAGAGGTAGGATTTACAACACATAGGAAAATCACATCAGATGACAAAATGGTGGATAATCACACAATACTGGGAATCATGGACTACCAAGTAGGCACGTATTTTGGGGGGACACAATTCAATCCATGATATTCCACACTTTGGTCCCCAAAAATTCATGTCCTTGCCACATGTAAAACATACTCACTCCATCATAGCAAAAGTCCAAACTCCAAAAATTCCTCTTTATTTGTGAGATCTAGATTATAAGTTTCTTGTTTCCAAGGTGCAATGGTGGAACAGACACAAGGTAGACACTTCCATTACAAATGCAAGAAATTGGAGGGAAAGAAGGCATAACAGGCACCACAGAAGTCAGGAGAACACATTACATTAGCCTTAAAATCTTGAAGATAATCCTCTAAGACCATTTAGACAACGGTCCTGCCCTCCAGACTCTGGTCACGCTCTCTGGATTCTGAGTAGAGGCCCCTAGATCCTGGGCTTCAGTCTGCCTTCCAGGCCCACTGGAACAGCATCTCTGCTCCCTGAAGTTTGGACGACCCCATTCTCCTAGCCCATCTGAGTGACAACTCCACCCTTTGAGACCCCAGAGTTCATGGCCTTACCCTTTGAGACTGAGGCGGTTCTACTTCCTGTGTTCCTGCTCTCTTCAGCTTCTGCTTCCTGGTTCCTTGCTCTCCTGGCACCTCAGGCCTCACTGTCTGCATCTGCCCTGCTGGGGCAAGCGTTCCAAAGCTCTGCAGCTCCTCCAGTAAGTGCTTGGAGGTATCCACTCTACCAGTAAACTTCAGCCAAGAGGCACTCACTCATCTCTCTAGCTCCATGGGTTGGCAAGCCTAGTTCCACTGGTAAGTGCCTGGAGGCACCCCACTCCACCAGGAAGCATCCTGCGCAAAGGTACTCAGCTCCCTCACTCCATGAGTCACCTCCAGAGCTGTCTCATGCTGGTCTCCTGGTTCTGCTGCTGCCATTTTTTAGCTACTGCTTCTTGCTATCTGCACCATCTCCAGTGTAATAGCTCTCCTCACCTTCTTCTGAGTCCTCACCAGAATCATCTTTGACGTCCATAATTCCACCAACAGTCTCTTCAAGGAAATCTAGGCCTTTACTGTTAGGCACTTTAAAACTCTTCTGGCCTCTATGCATTCATAGTTTCAAAACTGCTTCCACATTTTAGGTATCTGTTATAGCAGCACTCCACTCTTCTGGTAACGAATTCTGTCTTAGTTATCTAGTGCTGCTATAAAACAAATACCACAAATGGATAGCTTCAAAAAACAGAAGTTTATTTTCTCACAGTTTAGGAGGCTAGAAGTCCAAATTCAGGGTGTAAGCTCCAGGGAAAGGACTTTTTTGCTAGCTCTAGAGGAAGGTCCTTGTAATCAATCTTCCCTGGCCGAGATGCTTCTCGGCACAGGGACCCTGGGACTGAAGGGTGTGGTATTCTCCTGGCACTACTTTCTTGATGGCATGAGGTCCCCCTGTCTTTGCTCGGTTCTGTCTTTTATATCTCAAAAGAGATTGCCTTAAGACACAAACTAATCTTGCAGATTGAGTCCTGCCACATTAACATAACTGCAACTAATTCTGCCTCATTAACATCATAGAGATAGGATTTATGACACATAGGAAAATCATATCAGATGTAAAAATGGTGGACAATCACACAATACTGGGAATCATGGCCTAGCATGTAGACACATATTTTGGGGGGATATATTATTTGGGCAACACAATTCAATCCATGACAAGCCCACTAGACACGGATTCTTTATTCAACGTTTCAGCTCAAGAAGTGAGGAAAGGATCTTATAGTTTATTTGGTTGGGTTGCTGAAGCATGGATTACATAGTGGCCTACACGAGATCAAGTTGAAGTACCAGACCTGCCTTGGTATACTGTAGAAGAAGGTATCCAAAGGTTTAGGGAAATCGGCATGCTAGAGTGGATTTATAGGGCTAGACCCACAGACCCACACATGGAGTACCCAGAGGACACACCTTTTACCACAACCGTGAGGAACAAATTTGGGAAGAGAGCCCCAGTATCCTTGAAGACAGCTGTGATTGCTATTTTATGTAAGTTAAATTTGACAGTGGGAACTACCATGGGGGCTGGTTGGACCCCATGGTAGTAAGGGCCACATGGTAGCACTCAGTTGACAAAGACAAGGAGGGCATGGTTACTGTAATGGACAGCAAAGTCAAAGCAGTAATCAGAATAGTCTTACTCGTATGGACTTATGGCATTGGCTACTAAGTCATAGTGTCCCTAGGAGTGAAATAGATGGGAAATCTACTAAATATTTACCTGTTTTGTACAAGTGGAAGTGTTCTGGGCCTAGTGAATGGCAGTCTATCTTGAATCACCAGAATAGAGAGTCACATCCCCTCAATCAATTTCCAGACTCGAGTGAGTTTAAAGACCTACAACTATTTGAATGAAGGGGAGCCAAGTCCCCTTGAGGAAGGAATCCACTACGCTTCTAAAAATTTATACTGTTAATCTTTCTGCCAGCTTTCCCCAAAGAGATCTACCTCATTATTACAAGAGTGACTTCACTGGGAGAAACAAAATAATCAGGCTTTTCAGGGATTACTGGATACTGTCTCTGAACTGACACTAATTGCAGGAGACCCAAAATGTCACTATGGTCCACCAGTCAGAGTGGGGGCATATAGAGGTTCGGCAGTTAATGGAATCTTAGCTCAGGTTCATCTCAAAGTGGGTCCAGAGGGTCCCCAAAACCATCCTGTAGTGATTTTCCCAGTTTCAGAATTCATAATTGGAATAGATATACTAATCAACTGGCAGAACCTGCACATTGGATCTCTGACAAGTACAGTAAGGGTTATTATGGTAGGAAAAGCCAAGTGGAAGCCATTAGAACTGTCCCTACCTAGAAAAATAGCAAACCAAAAGCAATACCACATTCCTGGAGGGATTGCAGAGATTACTGTCACCATCAAGGACTTGATGGATGCAGAGGTGGTGATTCCCAACACATCCCCATTCAACTTGCCTATTTGGCCTCTGTAAAAAACAGAGGGATCTTGGAGAATGACAGTAGATTATTGAAAACTTAATCAGCTGATGACTCCAATTGCAGCTGCTTTTCCATATGTAGTTTCATTGCTTGAGCAAATTAATATATCTCCTGGTACCTGGTATACAGCTATTGATCTGGCTAATGCCTTTTTCTCCATACCTGTTTCAAAGGACCATCAGAGGCAGTTCACCTCCAACTGTCAAGGCCAGCAATACATCTTCAGTTGCCTATCTCAGAGCTACATCAACTCTCCAGGCTTATATCATAATTTAGTCTGCAGAGATCTTGATAGTCTTTCCTTTCCCCAATATGTCACACTGGTCCATTACATTGATGGCATTATGCTGAGTGGACCTAGCAAGGAAGAAGTATCAATGACTCTGGACTCATTGGTAAAACATTTGTGTGCTAGAGGGTGGGAAATTAATTGGACAAAAATTCAGGTGACTTCCACCTCAGTGAGATTTCTAGGGGTCCAGTGGTGTGGGGCATGCTGAGATATTCCTTCTAAAGTGAAGGATAAGTTATTGCATCCGGCCCCTCCCACAACTAAAATGAGGCACAACACCTAGTAGGCCTCTTTAAATTTTGGAGGCAATATATTCCTCATTCGGGTGTGCTACTCCAGCCTGCTTATCAACTGACTCAAATAGCTGCTAGTTTTGAGTTAGGCTCAGAACAAGAAAAGGTTCTGCAACAGGTTCAGGCTACTGTGCAACCTGTTCTGCCACTTGGGCCATATGATCTGGCAGATCCAATGGTGCTTGAAGTGTCAGTGGCAGATAGAGAGGCTATTTGGAGTCTTTGGCAGGCCCCATTGGCAAATCACAGCACAGACCCTTAGGATTTTGAAGCAAAGCCCTGCCATCCTCTGCAGATAACTTCTGTTGTTTTGAGAAACAGCTTTTGACTTGTAACTGGGCCTTAATAAAGAATAAATGCTTAACCATGGGCCACAAAGTCACCATGCAGCCTCAGCTACCCGTTATGAACTGGATATTTTCTGACACACAGAGTCATAAAGTTGGATGTGCACAGCAGCACTCCATCATTAAGTGGAAATGGTATATAGGAGATCAGGCCTGAGTAGGACCTGAAGGCAAAAGTAAGTTGCAAGAGGAAGTGGCCCAAATTCCCATGGTCTCCACTTCTGTCACATTACCTTCCATCTTCCAGTCTCCACCTATGGCCTCATGGGGAATTCCTTATGATCAGTTGACTGAGGAAGAGAAAACTTGTGCCTGGTTTACAGATGGCTCTGTGCAATATGCAGGCACCACTCGAAAGTGGACAGCAGCAGCACTACAGCCCCTTCTTGGGACGTCCGTGAAGGACAGTGGAGAAGGAAAATCTTCCCAATGGGCATAACTTTGAACAGTGCATCTGGTTGTTCACTTTGCTTAGAAGGAGAAATGGCCGTATGTGTGACTGTATACTGACTCATGGGCTGTGTCCAGTGGTTTGGCTGGATGGTCAGGGATGTGGAAGGTATGTGATTGGAAAATTGGACACAAGGAAGAATGGGGAAGAGGTATGTGAATAAACCTCTCTGAATGGGCCAAAGAAGTGAAGACATTTGTGTCTCATGTGAATGCTCACCAAAGTGTGACTTCTGGAAAGGAGAATTTTGACAATCAAGCAGATAGGATGATGCATTCTGTGGAAACCAGTCATAATCTTCCCAAGCCACTTCCGTCATTGCTCAATGGGCCCATGAACAATGTACCATGGTGGCAGAGCTGGTGGTTATGCAAGGGGTTAGAAACACAGAGTTCCACTTACAAAGGCTGGCTTGGCTACAGCCCCTGTTGAGTGCCCAATCTTCTAGCAGCAGAGACCAAAACTGAGCTCCAGATATGGCACCATTCCTTGAGGCAATTAGCGAGCAATCTGGTGACAAGTTGATTACGCTGGACCACTTCCATCACAGAAAGGACAGTGTTTTGTTCTTACTGGAATAGACACTTAGTCTGGATATGGATTTGCCTTCCCTGCATGCAATGCTTCTGCCAAAACTACCATCCGAGGACTTACAGAATGCCTTATCCGCTGTCATGGCATCCCAACACAGTATCGCCTTGGATCAAGGGACTCACTTCATAGCATGTGAAGTGCGACAAAGGGCCCATGTTCATGGAATTCACTGGTTTTACCACATTGCCCATCATCCTGAAGCAGCTGGCTTGATAAAATGAAGGAATGGCCTTCTAAAGACACAATTACAGCACCAGCTAGGTGGCAATACCTTGCAGGGTTGGGGTAATGTTCTCCAGGAGGCTGTATATGCTCCAAAACCAGCATCCAATATATGGTGCTGTTTCTCCCATACCCAGGAATCAATGAGTGGAAATGGGAATGGCACCACTCACTATTACCACTAGTGACCCACTCGCAAAATTTTTGCTTACTGTCTCTGTGATCTTATGCTCTGTGGGTCTAGAGGTCTTGGTTCCAAAGGGAGGAATGCTTCCACCGGAGACACAACATGGATTCCATTGAACTGGAAGTTAAGAATGCCACCTAGCCACTATTGGCTCCTTATATCTCTGGTGCAATCGGCAAAGAAGGGAGTTACCATATGGGCTGGTGTGACTCATCCTGACTACTAACAGGAAATGGTATTGATATTACATAGTGGAGATAAAGAGGAGTATGTCTGGAATGCAGGAGATTCCTTACGGCGTCTCTTAGTACTACCATGCCCTGTGATTAAAGTCAATGGAAAACTACAGCAACCCAATTCCACCATGACTACTAACGGCCCAGACCCTTTAGGAATGAAGATTTGGGTCACCCCACCAGGTGAAGAACCACAACCTACTAAGGTGCTAGCTGAGGGAAAAAGGAATACGAAACGGGCAGTGGAAGAAGGTAGCTCTAAATACCAGTTCCAATCACGTGACCAGTTGCAAAACTGAGGACTGTAATTGTTATGAGTATTTCTGCTTTCTATGTGTGCATCAAATATTTTTGTCTTCTTCACTTATAAAATACAAGACCTAAACAGGGAGAGTGCATATTCAGTTGTAAGTGTATTTGTTGTATTATGTTAGATGCAAGTATGGCTTTATAATTGTCTTTATTCAGAGATTATGTATGGTTTAAGGAGCTGCGTATAGGTGTCAAGTTTGACAAGGGGTGTACTGTGATTGTTAGAATTGTATGTTAACTTGGCTAGGCCATGATTCTCAGGGGTTTGGCAGTTATGATGTAGTTTGGCAGCCTTATGATTATGTGATATTTCCATGATGAGATTTGGTATAATGTGATCACCTCCATGATGGGGTCTGCTGTGACTAGCCAATCAGTTGAAAGGGAGTTTCCTTGGGAGTGCGGCATGCATCAAATATAAGTGGATCCTGTGGCAAGGGTTGCGGGCTTTTGCTTGCTCTGGGTCCCGCAGCTGGCTCCTGTTCGTCTGACCTCCAGTTCTTGGGACTTGAGCTAGCAGCTTACCTGCTGTCTTGCCTGCAGATCTTGGGATTCATCAGCCTTCACAGCCTGTGAGCAAGAGCCCTGACCTGCTGAACTTGGATTTGCCAGTTCCTGGCTATGTGAATCAGGAGAAGCCTCCAGCCTGACCTATGGATTTGGGACATTCCAGCCTCTACAACCTTGTGAACCATTTCCTTTATATAAATCTCTCTGTACGGGATATATATTTGAAACCCTGGTGGCATAGTGGTTAAGAGTTTGGCTACTAACCAAAAGGTCAGCAGTTTGAATCTACCAGGTGCTCCTTGGAAACCCTGTAGGGCAGTTCTATTCTTTCCTATAGGGTCGCTATGAGTCAGAATTGACTTGATAGCAGTGGATTTGGTTTTTGGTTTATATCTATATTTATACGCTTTACTGGTCTTCCCTAGAGAACCCAGCCTAAGACAACCATTATCAACTCAATCTCACTAAATCTAAACTTGATCTCCCTGAAACCATCTGACCCACTTTATTTCTCATTTCCATGATAGGTACCATCTTTTTTACTCCTTCCTTCAGCTCAGAGCACTTTATGCCAATATGACTCATTTGCCAATACCTAAGTCATGACACTCCTGACTAGTATTGAATATATATCCATTGATAACTGCTGCCCAGAATGGTCAAACAAAATATTTGTATTCATAAAAGTGCTTTGAGAATTACCAATCACTGTGAAGAGTATTGTTGTTGTTGTTGTCAAGTGCTGTTGAGTTTATTCCAACTCATAGTGACTCTGTGTACAACAGAATGAAACATGTCTGGTCCTGAGCCATCCTTACAATTTTTATTATGCTTGAGCCCATTGTTACAGCCACTGTGTCAATCCATCTCCTTGAGGGTCTTCCTCTTTTTCACTGACCCTCTACCAAGCATGATGCCCTTCTCCAAAAACTGTTCCCTCCTGATAACATGTACAAAGTATGTGAGACAAGTCTTGCCATCCTTGCTTCTAATGAGCATTCTGGCTGTAATTCTTCTAAAACAGATTTGTTCGTACCTTTGGCAGTCCATGGTATATTCAATATTCTTCGCCAACACCGTAATTCGAAGGCATCAATTCTTCTTTGGTCTTCCTTATTCATTGTCCAGCTTTCACATACACATGAGGTGACTCAAAATACCATGGTTTGGGTCAGGCGTACCTTAGTCCTCAAAGTGACATCTTTGCTTTTTAACACTTGAAAGAGTTCTTTTGTAGCAGATTTGCTCAATGCAATCCTTTGTTTGATTTCTTGACTGCTGCTTCCATGGGTGTTAACTGTGGATCCAAGTAAAATCAAATCCTTGACAACTTCAATGTTTTCTCCATTTATCATGATGCTGCTTATTGGTCCAGTTGTGAGCATTTTTGTTTCCTTTATGTTGAGGATTTTTGTTTTCTTTATGGTCAGTAATCCATACTGAAGGCTGTAGTCTTTGATCTTCATTAGTAAGTGCTTCAAGTCCTTCTCACTTTTACCAAGCAAGATTGTGTCATCTGCATATTGCAGGTTGTTAATGATTCTTCCTCCAATCCTCATGTCATGTTCTCCTTCATATAGTCCAGCTTCCCAGATTATCTGCTCAGCATAGAGACTAAGTAAATATGGTGAAACGCTTCAATCCTGACGCACATATTTCCTGACTTTAAACCATACAGTATCCCGTTGTTCTGTATGAACAACTGCCTTTTAGTGTAAGTACACATTCCTCACGAGCACAATTAAAAAAAAAAAAAATTTTTTTTTTTTTTTTACATTTTAAGTGTTGAGGAATTTCTGTTCTTCACATTGTTATCCATAATTTGTTATGATTCACACAGTTGAATGCCTTTGCATAGTCAATAAAACACAGGTAAACATCTTTCTTGTTTTCTTTGCTTTCAGCCGGGATCCACCTGACATCAACAACGATATCCTTCGTTCCATGCCCTCTCTGAATCTGACTTGAATTTCTGGCAGTTCCCTGTCAATGTAGTGCTGCAGCCACTTTTGAATGATCTTCAGCAGAACTTTACTTGTGTGTGATATTAATGATATTGTTCAATAATTTCTGCATTTGGTTGGAGCACTTTTCTTGGAAATAGGCATAAATATGGATCTCTTCCAGTTGGTTGGCCAGGTAGCTCTCTTCCACACTTCTTGGCATAAATGAATATTTTCAGCACTGCAACAATTTTTTCAAACATCTCAATTGGTATTCCATAAATTATGTTAATGTACTTAATTTTATATACATTTTCATTCATTTATGGCATGCTTCTCTAGAGTATTAGTTGCCTGAGGGCAGAAATGTGTGCCAAAGGTTTCTAACTCATTGCCACACATGGTACTCATAAATGTTTCTTGATTAGATGAATAAATAATCCAGCCAGAGGAGTTAGGAAAAATAAATACAAATTTTATTTTTGAAAACATTATTCATTCTATCAAAGAAAATCCAGATTTTTCTATAGCTTAATCTCAAATCAAAGTACCATGTGGTTTTTCAATTGCAATTTCCTGGTGTCTACTATGTGGTCTCCAAAAAGTTAATGTCAATTATTCCCGTGATTGATGAATAGAAATATGTATAAATTTTACTGTGCTACCTATCCCCCCCCCCAAATTCAGTTTCTTGGGCCCTCTTATTGGTGGGGCTTCATTATTTATTTCTAATAATTTAATTGACTAAATTACCTTCAGTGGAATTCAATATAGAAGCATATTACATGGAATAATTTGCAACATTAATTAGGTAAGAGTAGACTACTATTATAATTCTTATAGTAGTAAAAGGAGTCATTTTAAAGAAAAAGTTCTATATGCTAGAATATCAAAGAAAGTATCCCTACATAATAAACTAGTAATTTACTGTAAGAATAAGTAAATTATTATTCTTTGTAAAGAAAAAATATAAAGTAAATTCATGATAAAATTTACAACACCTGAAAATTTTCTGGCCATTTCAAAATGTATGCCTTAGAAAAACAAACCAAAAAATATATTTTTAAGCCCCTCTATCATTTATTTACTCATAGGATCTCAATTCATTAATCCCAAACCATAGGAATTAGTAGTGAGTCAAAAACAAAGAACACTCAGAAAAGTATGAATTTCCTCCCACCTCTATTTGCCCCTGTGTACGAGGCATAATAATTACATTCACTGAGTAAGTGACTCAGATATTATGCCTCCACACTGTGGGGGATGCATCTACTTAATTTTTCTATTATCTCAACATAGAATTCTAGCAGCGATCAAAGTGTAAAGGAGTGATCTGTAATTCTCCAAATCTTTCCTGGGTCTAAGGAAGACAGAATAACTGAAGTGCATGGTGGCCGAAACACTGAGTAAGGATTGCAATCCTGCTTGGCAGGATTCCAACATTGGTTACTTGACTATACCAGTTATAAGTTGCTTTTGGGTCAATTCCAACTCATGGTGACCCCATGTGTGTCAGAGCTGAATTGTGCCCCATAGGGTTTCCAATGTCTAATTTTTCAAAGGCAGATTGCCAGGTCTCTTTTCCAGGGCACCCTTGCGTGAACTCAAACCACCAAACTTTAGGTTGGCAAACGAACATGTTAATCATTTGTACCATTCAACTAACTCCCTAGTTAGGGCAAAGGTAATGCCTAAAAGAATTATGTAAAATACTTGGCAAAGAAAACAGTAATAAACCAACATTTTGAGTGGCACTTTACGGATTACGAACTGCTTCAACATATGTGATTTTCTTTGAGCCATCCTATGACTAGCTGGTATCACTATGTCCAATACAAAATTGAGGAAAGCGTGTCTTATGGAGACAAGATGATTCTTCCAAGGCCTTGGTGGAAATGTCAATACTAATAACCAGTGACTATAAATTCCACGTTCTTTCTAAGATAGTAAGCTGTTTCCTAAGGTAAGCGGGCATATACTCAGCAGGGATCATTCATATTTTCTTGATCCAGTCATCCAAATTGTTTCTATTATCCATTGCTTGCTATGATCTCTCTGTTAATTTGCATATTTTAACTAATCAGATTTTTAGACAGGCTATGCTCTGATTTGTAATGATGGTTCTGTGCCATTGCCCTTCATTGTAGCTCCTCATTCAGCATCTTTTGATTGCCGTATTTCGATCTTGTTTACTTCTAATTAGGTTGATATTAACAACTGAAGCAATTATCTTGAGGACAGTGTCAACCTTTTCTTTCCACTGCCAACAGCATTGACTGATGATACAGAAACGGATTTGACATCCAAAGCTTCTCTCCTAATTTGGCATTCCCATCTAATTTCAATTACACAGGTTTTGACACTACCTATTAATTCACAATCTTAAAATAAAATGTTAGAGTTATGGATGATTTGGACAATGTAGGATTTACAGGCATTTTGGAATGATTGCCTATTTCTAATTCAGTGCTTTTATTCTGTAGATTCTGGCTAGGTGTTGAGTCATACATTTAATCAACTGCAATGCTATCTTTATTGACTTTGCTCTTGCATTGTGTTTCTTTAATATCATAGCCTTTCATATTTAATAATATTACATTTTAATTACTCTTATTCATAGGGCATTAGTTTTCATATTAAACAAATTCATCTGGTGTTTTTAATATGGTTTGATCTCCTCTGGTTAAACCAAAAAAGCCAAATCTGTTGCTCTCCAGTTGATTCCGACTCATAGCAACCTACAGGACAGAGCAGAACGGCCCCATAGAGCTTCCAGGGAGCACCTGGTGGATTAGAACTGCCAACGTTTTGGTCAGCAGCTGTAGCTCCTGACCGCTATGCCACCAGGTTTTCCTTCCTACGGCTAAATAACCTGAATACTAGCATCATTCTGTTGGAAAAGCTCTTTGTGGGTGCTTATCTGTTACCAAATTTAAAAAATTTTTTTGATGACATGTGTTTTCAGTATTGGAATGTATGTTTACCAATTGAGTGTGTTTAAATTTTTTGTTAGTAACATTGATTTTGAGAAATATGATCTGGTAATACAAGCCACCAGTAAGGCAAATGGCACTCTGGCATCACTGATCTGTGGTATGGCAATACACTAATAAGAACTAAATTGAGAATATATCGTGGGCACCTTTCCATTAGGTTGGAGCCCTGGTGGCACAACAGTTAAGAGCTACGGCTGCTAACCAAAAGGTCAGCAGTTTGAATCCATCAGCCGCTTCTTGTAAACACTATGGGGAAGTTCTCCTCTGTCCTGTAGGGTCACTATGAGTTGGAATTGACCAGATGGCAACAGGTTTTTTCTTTTTCTTCCCATTAGATTACATGGAAACCTCTGTTTTCCCAAATATGACACAGAAAAACCAAAACAAACCCATCAGAGCTCATTAACTATCATACACTAAAGCCATAATTATGCTTGCAAGCCTTTTCTCACAGAAATAAAGGAAAAAAAGGCAAAAATTTACAAAACTAACATATTCAGGAAGCATCATCTAATAGAATGCTCAACCTACACAACAATGAAGCTCCAACTCTGGTCTGCTGACCTTCATGAATTTCAAAAGGGACCCACCTTGATACATTAGATCCAGAAATAATGCACTACCTATGAGCTCCAGTATGAGCTCCAGAGACATAAAAATTGGCTTTATACCATTAAACCAATAGTAGCTAAAGGGAGACTAATTCTTGTAAACAAAGTAGCACCTTAAAAAAATTAGACTTCATTTATAAAATGGTTAAATTCATATGTCTATAGAAAGTTAGATTTTTAAAAGAATTTTAATTAAGTGTATCTTGGAGGTCTTTCAAAGTGTGAAGTCTTTATTCTTATCTCACTTTTGACTATGGTATTATGGGTTGGACTGCATATATTTCCAACCCGCAAAACATGATACCTTATCAGAGCCATTAGCCCTCCCCAGGGAACTATGACATTGCTCTAAGACCATGTTGTCCAACCTTTTCAATTTGCAGCTTGGAAAACTGAGTCATGGCAATTTTGGACGATTTGACCAAATGCTAATGCCAGTTGGTGAAATAATAAAGTCTAGAATCTAGATCTCTGGCTTCTTTTTGCATATTCATGTTTTTTTTTGTTGTTGTTTTCTACTTATTCCTTCTGATGCCAAACATTAAATATCCATATTATCTGTTTATATCTCTTGTGTGTGTTGTTTTATGTGTTGGAATAGAAGTAGAATATAAAGTGCTAAAATTATCTTATTAACCTAGGAATTAGGATTATAAGAAACATAATTTTGCAATAAGGAATAACTCAACTTTATCCTCATCTCTTGTCACACTATCTCCCCTAAGATGGAAGGCAAAGTGGCATGATAGAACAATATAGATGGCTTTGTGAAGACCATGGGGAAAGGAATGTAGTTAAAGCCAATCAATCCACTCAAAAGATACTTGGAAAAGAGAGATATAAAACATCAAACAGAATGTTTATATTGGGTATTACTCATTAGGGAAAAGATGCTACTCAAAAGGCAACCTCAGACTTTGCCTCAGTGGAACAACTGTGGAAAGACTTCAGAGCTCAGAGTTGGGAGACTTGCAATTTACTAGTAGTGTGACTTTGACTCAGAGAAATATTTTCTGTGAACTTGTTTCTAATTAATGGAAATCTAATAACAAAAAAGGTATAAGGATGAAATGAGCCATTGGATATTAAAGTTATTCATATCCTATAAAGCACTATGAAGCTATGTCGTTAGCTACCATCAAATTGGCTCCAACTCGTGGTGACACTATGGTAAGACATAATAAATATTGCCTGGTTCTGTATCATCTTCATGATCACTGGCGTGTTTCAGTCCATTGTTACAGCTATTGTGTAATGCTTTCTAACCTCGGAGGCTTATTTTCTAGCACTGTATTTGACAATATTCTATTGTGATCCAACAGAATTTCCATTGGTTGATTTTTGGAATTAGATCACCAGGCCTTTCTACCAAGTCTGTCTTAATCTGGAAGCTCTGCTGAAACCTGCCCACCATGAGTGAAATTGCTGGTATTTGAAACACTACTGGTACATAGCTCCCTGCATCACAGCAACACACAAGCCACCACAGTTCAACAAGCTGACGGACTTGCTAATAATTCCAAGATGACAGTATTTGTTAACAAAGAACTAAAGCTAAACTTCAAATTTCATTTACTTTAATTTAGAATAAAAATGGGACAAAGTTTTAGTTGAGTTAATATCATAACAACTCACAAGAAGAAAAGATTCCTCTTTAGATGTTAAAGAGAGGATGAAAATAAATTGATGGTGTAGGTAATTAGGAGATTACTAAGAAGTTATAAATGTGACTTGAACTGGAATAAAAACCATGATTTTGGACTTAAAAAATGATATTTTCAGTATCAGGATGTTTTCAAATGACTAAAACCCAACTCAAACAGCTTAAATGATAAAGGGAAGTTATTCTCAAGAATCAAAATCATCAGAGGTAGGGTACGTCAGCACAAAAGAAAATCACATCAGATGACAAAATGGACAAACACAATACTGGGAATGATGGCCTAGCCAAATTGGTACACATATTTTGGGGGGACACAATTCAATCCATGACAAAGATTCATGATGATCAAGAAACAACAACAAGAAGCAAGAAGGAAAGAAAAATACTTGTGCTACTCCACTCAGTATGTCACAACATATTAAAAGCACTTGCCATTAGGGAAAAGTGTGTGTGTGAGTGTGTGTGTGTGTGTGTGTTTAATTCTATTGGATTTTCATGGGGTTTGACATCTTTCCTCATATCCATGGGGAGCATATAATATGATTTCCTAAGAGAAATCTGGGATGAATATTTAATCCTCCTCAGGAGGACAGAATTGATAGCATTGCTGATGAAACAATCAGCAGCCCTAATGCCATCATTTATTTGTTTTGTTTTACTTATAAAAACATGTCTCTAAATAGTTTTATTTCCTGAGAAATTAAAGAGGAAAATGATACTCATGTGCTTACTTTGAAGGGGAACTACCAATCCTCCCTTCACAAGAATTTCAATTACCAATTTTAATTCTGAAGTTTTCATAGTGAGGGTAACAGCTATATTGAGTTTTTAATTTAAAAGGATTTCTAGCAAAAGGCATATAGCTCTTTTCTTTTGGCTTCTGGGAAATGCATATGCCATGCATAATTAATTGCCATAAAAAGGATTAATAACTTGATATTCATTGCCACAATCTCTCAACTCCTCCAAGTATCTCTTATCTGAAATTGAAATCTGTAGCTGACTTCGGTCAGGAAGAAAACGAGAGCTCCACAAGTGCCTTGCACATAGTAGGTACTCCACATGCACTTGAATGATTGAATTAGTAACTCTGCTTCCTTTTCTGTTTCTTTCTCAGGAAACACTGGTAGCCTAGTGATTACGAGCAATGGTTGCTAACCAAAAAGTCGGCAGTTCAAATCCACCAGGCACTCATTGGAAACCCTATGGGGCAGTTCTACTCTGTCCTATAGGGTCGCTACGAGTCGGAATTGACTCGACAGCAATCAGTTTGGTTTTTTTGGTTTTGGGTTCTCAGTGGAGCCAACAGAGGACTCTGAGGATATCAACTACATATAAAAAAGCTACTGATTCCTGGACTGAACTTCCACACTGGGATCCTCCCGCATTTGGTCAATGACCAAACCAATTACTGTCTTTTTGTTAGCCTAACATCATACCTTTATTTATTTATTAAATCTCAGAAACCACTGAATTCCAGGACTACTTCCATGTGACCAAGGAAAAGAGGGCAATAGATTTTTCTAGGGACCATTCTTGTTCCCACTCTGCAACCACGGTTTCCTCTATTTCAGGCATCTGTTATATGATTGGGAATAACAGATTTTTCAGTGGTACATCATATCCTCCTTTTCATACTACCCAAAAAGTACCCCCTTTACCATCTGGAACTGTGTCCCACTAGTAACACTGGAAATATGAAAGCCCTCTTCATATCTACATCTCCTCCAGAGCTTGCGCTTCATTTGTACTTGCTTATTCCTCTGAACACACTTCACAGAAGCAATGAGAGCGTAACCATTGTGTGAAACATAAATGTCTGATTACATTTTATAAGACTTCCACCTGCTGTGGTTAATCACCCTATGTCTATGGGAGATCTGGGTAGCTAAGAATCACTTTTATGTGTGCCATCTAATATCATATTAATTTCAGTGGCTTTTCTAATTGTCATTTTTTCTCAAAAAACTCTAATGGTGATTGGAAAAGAAGCCAAATTTCATATTTTACATAATTACAGATAAAAAGTTTACATTACACTTTACATTCAAATCATGGACTGAATTAACCTCTAAAACACCTCTAAAGTCAACAAAAATGACCTGTAAATGAGTTCTTCACTCAGTCTAGAGCCTGGCCCAGAGTATGATACAGAGTAGGTGCTGGATTCATGCTTAAAGCTTTGAGGAAAGAAAAAAAAAAAAAAAGACTTTGAAATAATTCCTTTGAGTCTCAATTTCTGATCTGTAAAATGAGGACTAAATAAAAATAATGTATATGTCAAGTTTGGGGCTTAATACATAGCAGCATACAGAAATGTTAGTTTTCCAGTCCTTTGACCATATCACTTTCTCATGCCTCTACACATCTGCTCATACTGTTTCTAGTACTTGAAATGTCTTTCCCTGTTTTCCCCTAGATCAGACTTGCCATTTGTAATACCAAAAACCAAACCCATCGCCGTCGAGTCAATTGACTCATAGCAACCATTTATAATAGCCTTGATAGAACATCACCTCCTTTGTCAAGCTCTCTCCTAATTTCTCCTGCTCCTCAAGGCCTCCTGTTGCTCTTTCCTCTATAGTTCTTTAATACTTCATTCATTTTACTCTCATTGTATGTATCATTTGTTATTTTAATATGTGTTTACATCGCTACATTGTGACATCAGTGAGGACAGGGACTATGTCTTTTTGTTTTCATATCCCCTAGCCTTGCACAAAATTCAAATGTTTTTTTCAATCAGTGAATGAATAAAGTAGTTGTTCAGAAAGCTAAGAAAAAGATCAACTCAAAATAAACTACCCTCCTACAAATACCAAAACCTTTAGTTCCTATTTAGTCTGACAGCCAGATAGAGTGTATTTTTCACTAGTAAAATACAGATATTTACTTTTAATTTGAAGTAAAATATGATGATTTCTTTTTTCTACATAGAAATAATTTGTGTGTGTGAATACGTGTGTGTTTAGAGAGTGTGTGTGTGAGAGAGAGATGGCAGCAGGGGAGACAGCAGGAGAGGGAGAAAGAGGCTTCTATGTAAACAGATGTTAAAATGGCAGTCTTTCCGCCTCATATTTGGTTGAAGTACATTCTTTAGATTTTAGAAAAGTAAAAGCACAATGTATATTACATATTATAAAAATGCCTGTAATCACAGTTTATTAGAATTTTTTTGCAGTGAAACATAAAGTTTCACTAATAGGTTACATCAGTTTAGGTAAGCTTTGCCTCTAAATGAGATATACGAAACTTTTAGTTATCAGAATTGTTTTAAAAAGGACTGTGGACTGACCTCTATGTATCATACCCACTGTTGCACAGGAGGAGTCAGGGCGCTGGTGTTCTCCCTCTCCTTTTATCTCCACTGGTATAACGATGAAAACACGTATTCTGTCTAGGGCTTGGTCACTTCAGCTAAAAATGGGGAATGTTGGAATACACCAAGAATTACAAACTGTTTCGGTCTTCTAGTGCTGCTGTAACAGAAATACCACAAGTGGATGGCTTTAACAAAGGGAAGTTTATTTCCTCACAGTAAAGTAGGCTAAAAGTTCAAATTCAGGGTGTCGGCTCAAAGAGAAGGTTTTATCTCTCTGCCAGCTTTCTCATCAATCTTCCCCTGGACTAGATGCTTCTCTGTGCAGGGACCCCTTGTCCAAAAGACGTGCTCTGCTCCTGGCACTGCTTTCTCTCTGCTTGCTTCCCTTTCATCGTTTGTAAGATTGCTCCCCTTTCCTTTTATCTCTTCTAAGTTAAAAGGTGGTTCAGGCCACACCCCAGGGAAACTTCCTTTACATTGGATCAGGGACCTGACCTGAGCAAGAATGTTACATCCTACCCTAATCCTCTTTAACCACAGGCAGAGATTATAATTTACAACACGTAGGAAAATTACAAAATGGAGGACAACCACACAACACGTGGAATCATGGCCTAACCAAGTTAGCACGTATTTTGGGGAGACACGATTGAATCCCTGACACAAACTTAAATGTCTTCAGAGGACAGGTTGTAAGAATGAGTGAAACGACCAACTGGATACGAAATTCTAAGCGCTGGTGGGACTGGGGTGGACTGGAGCATGCTTACCCAGTCTAGAAGTATTCACAGTCAGAAAACTTCCAGACCTCTCTCTGTCAAATCCTGCACTTCTATAGACAGCCAGCCTGTGGCCTCTGGCCTAACTGATCTTTAAAATCCCTCCCAGGGCTAAGGTTTTGTAACTCTGCCAGTGCCAGGGTTGGATAACTTGACTTGTATAGTTTCTCACGTCACATTCTTCAACATAGCTTTCAAAATCTGCACAGAATGTGTGAACATCTCATAAACTTGCTAGGTTTTAAAGCAGTTTCCTGCCTGCTTATTCTTCCATATTTTTTTTTCCCTCTTGAAACACTGCTGTTTTTCCCTCTTTATTCATTCATTTATTTTTCCATCCAGTAGGATTAAATGCTTAGGAGTTCCTTTTATTACAACATAAAATAACTAGGAGTTTGATGAAAATATTCAATGAATTTCAAAATTGGTTGAAGCAAATTCAAAGAGAAAAAATGATTGTGTTTAGGCTCATTAAATCATTTTCCTTCACTTTAATGCAACTGGCTTGCTAGACCATAAAAAGCAAGCCCTGAGAAGTAGTTCTCTATTCTAAAATATCATAAAAAATAATAAAGACTTCCATCAGCCATGCTGCAGATTCTTTATTCATCCAAAACATTCCTGTCTGTACACACAGAGATTTTGTTTAGCTTACTTTCTCCTTCAATATTTATAGGGTTCTATCAGAGAAAAAGTTACCACTACAGAGCTCATTGAGAATTTTTTTTCTCGTCGTCAGATTTTTTAATACTTTGGGAGACAAAATTCAGTTAAGACACACTTGAATGCTTCTTTTATTCTACTTCCTCACTAGTATCTCTCTCTGACATGCCTCATTCTGTTTTAAATTTGCTTCATACATGAATGTTCTGGATTAAGTCATCAGGTAACTTTCCCTTTCTAAAACTTTTTTTTTTTTTCCCTTCATTGTGTATTTCTTCCCAGCACAGTGGCATGTCTACTGATGTTTGGGGCTTGCTCAACTTTTTGGCCTATTTATATGCAATTGGCTGTCAAGTTAAGTAGTAGTACAAATCCTTTCCCTTTGCAATGAATACTGAATTAGCTTCTCTCTGTAGCACCTGGCTAGGTCCTTGGGTGGCTCAAATGGTTTACACTGGACTACTTAACCTAAAGGTTGATAGTTCCACCAGGCAGCACCTCAGAAGAGAGGCCTGGCAATCTGTTTCCATAAAGATTATAGCCAAGAAAACTCTCTGAAGCAGTTCTACTCTGTAACACATAGGGTCACCATGAGTCTGAATTCACTTGACAACAACAGGTTTGTTTTCTGGTGGCATCTGGCTAAGGAGAAGTGCAAAGCAATTGCATGGCAGAGAAACAGGACAGAGGTCTGATGATTCTGGGAAAAAAAAATCATTTGTCTAAAAATGTAAACTTGCTTTTTGGCTCTCCTCTTTCACTTGTTTTATGTTACCCCCCCCAAAATTAAAAGTTTATAAACTTACTGCGCAAGAGACAACGCTAATAACAGCATTAATTTTCTCTGTGTTCCTTTACAATTCTTATGGGTTCAGTTATTCACCCATCCATTCAATAAAAAAAAAATGAATAATGAGAAATCTAAGGCAAAGTTCCTAATGAACATTGGTCAATTACCTAACACATTGTCTAACACCAAAAAGAAACAAAGACAAAATTAAGGGTCCTAAAAATGCTTCTCAAATCCATAGATGTGGGGAGGAAAAGAGGTGGCAGGGTGTGTGACCACTTCTTTTTATCTACCTGTGACAAAGGGTGACCATTCCATGCTGGCTGTGGCTGAGAAGTGCAAGGCCACACTCTTGCTTGTGTGCCTGCATGAGTGCGTGCGTGCATACTTATGAGCTCACACACATGCGTAGTGAGGGGAGAGGGGAAAATTATTTCTGAGGGTATAGTACTTATATTTTGAGGAATTATGTAGGTATTGTTTTTATAATATCAGTGAGATGGGACAAAATCCTGAGATGAATATGACTAAGTAGAATTTCAATGAATACATTTTCTTCTGCCATGCCGCCTGATTCTGAGAGAATAAGCCTGAACAAAGGAAATTAAATATCAGTGCAAAGTATAATACAGAAATTTCAAGAAGCGACACGTGTATATGATTGGGGCAGTAAATTTTGAGATTCAGAAAAGAAATAAGCACCATGATGTGACTGCCTGCCCAGGGCTCTAATGTCAGTGAATACCAGCTAATGACCCCATCCTTATGTCAGTACATTGTCATTGCTCCCTGCCTTCTGCCTAAACCTGGGGTTTCTTTGAACCATTGTTCCCTGGGGTCCTGGAGCTCTTCTAAATCTCCTGAGGTTCCTGAGATATCTCTTGCCTAACCACCTCAACTGTTAGTTGTAATGCTTAAAAGATTTTAAAATACCTTACCAAGCACTGCAAACAAGAATCTCTCAGCCCTTTTGGATGAGGTCACAATTTCAGGGGGCTCTCCAAGCAGTGCTCCGCCCCTGGTTGACCCAAACGGTTAAGCTCTCGATTTCTAGCCAAAAGGTTAGTGGCTTGAACCTATCCAGAAGATAAGTCTGGCAATCAGCTTCCAAAAGGCCAAGGCTTGAAAACCCTATGGAGTAGTTCTGCTCTGCACATATGGGGTCACAGGAGCCTGAATGAATTGAAGGGCAACTAACATCAACAAAAAAGTTGTGCAGAGGAGGATGGAAAGAAGTGGAAGAAATTTGGAAGTCATATAGGCCCACATAGGCAATTCCAATCTTTATAATGTGAATTATAGGAGAGTATATTTGGGAATATTCACCCTACATACCGTCTATGCAGCTATGGGACTGCGTATATCTAATTCTGTATAATTCTGAGCCAAGAGTATGTGGAAATGGAAAAGGCAGCTGCCTACACAGTGAAATTTTAAAGTCCTAAATAGACCCTCGGGCCAGTCTGTCACAGTGCCTGGAATGTCAACCACTATAGTCATTCATCTGAATAAGGCACTATGTTCTTAAGAGACGTTTGCTAATAAGAGGAGGGAATGATATATTTATCCATTAAAGCTCTGTCTTAATTAAGGGTATTCTGTTTGCAGGTAACAAAGTCATTCATCGAAATTCACGTAAGCTAGTTTATTGAAAAGTAATTGAGATATCTTTCAACCCAAGGAGAAAGTGAACAACCAATATGCAAAAAGTGGGGAGGCACATAGAGGAAAGCTGTCAGGAACAACAACTCTTGTTTTAGTCTTTCTCTGTGGGGCTACATTGAATCTGGTCTGTGCTTTGAGATGCTTCCATTTCCTCTCTAGGAAAACCAGTTGTACATGCTTCTGTGAACATGTGGGTGCCACACAATATCAGCCTCAGCTCCCAAGTTCAAATTACCTCTCTCCAAGTGAACAGCCCAGAAGGAACTAGACCAGCTCTGTCCTAACCACATTTCTTGACAGGTTGAATCTGGTTGGCTTGGCATCTTGACATTGGTCATCTATCCTTGGCTGGACCAATTATGTCCAGGAGTGCAGGGATAAAGTCTCAGTATGTGTGCAACAGTCTCTACTTGTAGGTTTTGAAGCAATTTTTAGAGAAATGGAATCATTTATTATTGTGTAAATACTTCAAAAATTATCTGCAGTGAATCTCTAAAGCCTGCTAAGAAAGGTGAGGGTCTTAGGTTAGAGAAATATGGTATGGAGTAAAAGAGAAAAGAATGCATCTTTAGAAGGTATAAGTAGACACATTCTCCAACCAATTCAGGATCAGTGTTCACCCTGAGTAACTTTCCTCCCTAGACAATTCTAATCTCTGGAAAAAAATCAGCAGCTAAATGACTTTCTTGCTCACTATACTGGGTAACTTCTAGGAAACATAGTAAAGGTTTGGCTGAGGTAGTATTTTTGATAGTGAATTCTGAAGAATGCTCATTCCATGAAATATTATAGGTTTTCTGCAAAAAAAAAAAAAAAAATTCAGTGGTCAGATATTTTTGAGACTCACAAGGCTAGGCAAAACTTAGCTTCAAAGCAGTAGGTGTTTCCATGCACTTAGTTGTGCCACTGCAGCATTCTTTGATGATGGACCTGTGTTTTCAGTGTTTCTCAGGATTGCTTTTCAAAGATCACGTTTTAAGAAATGATGGGCTAAACAAAAATGGGAATGAATCTTCCACATTAAAAAAGTTAAGGCCAATAGAGATCACTAATTACAATTTTATACAATATATATTGCATGGAACATACCATAACCACAGATAAGAGAAAAGGTCTTGTGAACAATTTCAGAAACATTTCAAATTTCTTTTAGAAGAGGCAGCCTGTAAAAGTACTGGACTGAAGACCATGAGGTGATTTCAAGTCCTGTCTCTACTTTACTGTCCCTGGGATCTTTGGCTAATCACCACTTCTGAGAATCGCAGGTCATGGGTCACACACTTCTAAATATCTGTCCTGCTTTTATCATAAGTTTGGTGTGGGAGTTCAAAACACAGTGTCTTAATCATCTAGCACTGCGTTAACAGTAATACCACAAGTGGATGGCTTTGACAAACAGAAATTTATTTTCTCACAGTTTAGGAGGCGAGAAGTTCAAATTCAGAATGTGGGCTCTAGGGGAAGGATTTCTCTCTCTGTCGGCTCTGGAAGAAAGTCCTTGTCTGTTTTGAGCCTCTGCTTCTGTGTGGTCTTCATGTGGCTTGGCATCTCTGTTCCCCCATCTCTACTCTGGTAGTTTGTTAAATCTCTTTTATATCTCCAAAGAGATACACTTGGATATACTCTACACTAATCCTGCCTCATTAGTGTAATAAAGAAAACCCATTCCCACATGGGATTATAACCACAGGTGTAGGAGTTAGGATTTAAACACATATTTTGGGGGGACACAATTCAACCCGTAACAGTGTATGTGAAAATGTCTTGCAGATTGTAAACTATTGTATAAAAGGTTATTGTCTTCAACTCTAACAAGAGTCAGAGTACAAAACTTAACTGATGATACTTGTTAATGTTGCTTGCTCTCTTGTTGACTCATTAGTCACTAAGATCTTAAATTGTCGTGACTTTGGCACAAGTTAAAACCACCTGGTGTTGTCATGAATCAGAATCGACTCAACAGCAACTAACAACAACAACAAAGACTATCATAACTCTATACAGTTTTTCAAAAGAAAGTATGTGTAAGTTCAAGATAGAACACTAAAGAACATATAAAAGGATAATAATAAATACATGTGATTGCATCAAACCAGGCATTTTATATAATTGGTTTACACTGGACTGGTTATATAGAATTCATAAGTTTCATCTAGCTCTGAACTCCACATATTCTGTATGTATCTATATAATCTTCACAAATATAGAACATATTCTGTTATGTAATAAGTGATAAAACAATTCTCAAAATTAATTAGCTAATCTTTTATTGGTGGATGATTATGTATACAATTTGGAACTAAATGCTTTGTATGTATAATTTTAATCCTCATCAAAACTCTCTGGAATCTGTGTTATTATATCCATTTTATAGATCACAAAATTAAGGCTTGAAAAGTTTTATGTGATGTTCCAAGATTCCACAGGTAGAACTAGATTCCAAATTAATGCCATTTTGGATTCAGAGTGTTTCTAATTTTGCTACATTAATTCTTTTGGCTTTTAATGAATTGCTTCCTTAGTATAAATTCCTAGACATGGACTTACTGGCCCAAAAGAGTTCACTACTTTATGCCTCTTGTTACATATTGCTACACTGGTTCAATTTATAATTCATTTTGATTCATGCTGCTTAGCCTTTTGTTACCCTTGGTTTTATAATCTTTAAATAAGGGATTTAATCCTACTTTTTCTACAAGGGACAACAGAAGGAATATTGACAAATTTTAACTAAATTTTCTCTATTATAAAAATTTCATACATTTAAACATATAATACTTTTGAATACCTACTGTGTACATACATATTCATAACAAATTTCTTCATTTTGGGCATTCCTGAATTATGCTTCTTTTCAGTTAGATTCCAACGTTTACTTTGAAATTTTCTTTCTTCTTGATAGTCTCTATTTCACCTATTCTGATTAAAGACTATGTTTTGGATGGAATTAGAAAACAGCAGATATGTTTTCTACACTGTAACTCACATCTAATTAAAGAATTTCTCAAACTGTTCTGTGGAAAACTAGTTCTATGAAATGTTCTGTGAAGAAAGGGATCAATTGTCAAAGTTTTGAAACTCTACCCTTCCTCTTAGAGTTGATGGACAGTTAACGTATTAAAGGTTGAGAAGGCCTTTTGTAAATCAATATGGTTCATTTTGCTTAATGCAGAATTTCTCAAACATTTGAATATGAAACCCATTTTCAAGGATACCTGATTAACATGTCATTTGACACTACTGTTCTCTGGCACCCACTTGGGGATACATTGATTTAGACAAGTCGCACTCTTACTTTCTCAGATTTAAATCCTCCAGTGGTGCCGCAGTGGTTAAAGTGATGGGCTGCTAACTGAAAAGTCAGCGATTTGAAACCACCAACGGCTCCAAGGGAGAAAGATGTAGCAGTCGGCTTCGATAAAGATTTACAGTCTTTGAAACCCTATGGGGCTGTCATGAGTTGGAATAAACTCTATGGCAAGGGCTTTGGTTTGTTTTTTTCAGTCCTTAAGTGGATACCTGGTGGCACCATGGTTAAGAGCTCAGCTGCTAACCAAAATATCTGCAGTTCGAATCCACCAGCTGCTCCTTTCAAACCCTATGGGGCAGTTCTGTCTGTCCAGTAGGGTCACTATGAGTCAGAATTGACCTTACAGCACAGTGTTTGGTTTTTATTCTTTTGGTGAAGTCTTTTGATGAGCATATATAATTTTTAGGAGCTTCCAGCTCTCTAGTTTCTCTTCTGGTGTTTTTGCGCAGCTACTTATGGTTTATATACTATTTATGCCATGTATTAGGGCCCCTACGTGTCTGTCAGTTTGTCGTACTGTGGGGGCTTGCATGTTGCTGTGATGCTGGAAGCTATGCCACTGGTATTCAGATACCATCAGGGTCACCCATGGAGGACAGGTTTCAGCTGATCTTCCAGACTAAGACAGACTAGGAAGAAGGACCCGGCAGTCTACTTCTGTGTGCTTATGAATAGCAGCAGGACGTTGTCTGATATAGTGCTGGAAGATGAGCCCCCCAGGTTGGAAGGCACTCAAAAGATGGCTGGGTAAGTGCTGCCTCCTCAAAGTAGAGTCGATTTTAATGACGTGGATGGAGAACAATATCATTAATATCACACGCAAGCAAAATTTTGCTGAAGATCATTCAAAAATGGCTGCAGCAGTATATTGACAGGAAACTGCCAGAAATTCAGACCGGTTTCAGAAGAGGATGTGGAAACAGGGATATCATTGTTGATGTCAGGTGGATCCTGTCTGAAGTTAGAGAATACCAGAAGGATGTTTACCTGTGTTTTATTGACTATGCAAAGGCATTCAACTGTCTGGATCATAACAAATTATGGATAACGTTACGAAGAATGGGAATTCCAGAACACTTAATTGTGCTCATGAGGAACCTTTACATAGATAAAGAGGCAGTTGTTCGGACAGAACAAGGGGATACTGAGTGGTTTAAAGTAAGGAAAGGTGTGTGTCAGGGTTGTATTCTTTCACCATACCTATTTAATCTGTATACTGAGCAAATAATACAAGAAGCTGGACTACATGAAGAAGAATGGGGCATCAGGATTGGGGGAAGACTCATTAACAACCTGTGTTATGCAGATGACACAACCTGGCTTGCTGAAAGTGAAGAGGACTGGAAGTACTTACTAATGAAGATCAAAGACCACTGCCTTCAGTATGGATTGCACCTCACCATAAAGAAAACAAAAATCCTCACAACTGGACCAATGAGCAACATCATGATAAACAGAGAAAAGATTGAAGTTGTCAAGGATTTCATTTTACTTGGATCCACAATCAACACCCATGGAAACAGAAGTCAGAAATCAAAAGACGCATTGCATTGGGTAAATCTGCTGCAAAGGACCTCTTTAAAGTGTTGAAGAGCAAAGATGTCACCTTGAAGACTAAGGTGCGCCTGACCCAAGCCATGGTATTTTCAATCACATCATATGCATGTGAAAGCTGGACAATGAATCAGGAAGACCAAAGAAGAATTGACGCCTTTGAATTGTGGTGTTGGCAAAGAATATTTCATATACCATGGCCTGCCAAAAGAATGAACAAATCTGTCTTGGAAGAAGTACAGCCAGAATGTTTCTTAGAGGCAAGGATGGCGAGACTGCGTCTTACATACTTTGGACATGTTGTCCAGAGGGATCGGTCCCTGGAGAAGGACATTATGCTTGGCAGAGTACAGGGTCAGCAGAAAAGAGGAAGACCCTCAACGAGGTGGTTTGACACAGTGGCTGCAACAATGAGCTCAAGCATAACAATGATTGTGAGGATGGCTCAGGACCAGGCGGTGTTTCGTTTTGTAGTGCATGGGGTTGCTATGAGTCAGAACCGGCTCAACAGCACCTAACAACAACAATTAGGGCCCCTAGCATCTTTGATCCATTTTGAGTTAATTGTTGTGAATGGTGTGAGGTATGGATCTTATCTCTCTCTTTTTTTTTTTTTTTACAGATGGCAGCACCGTTTGTTTAAATGGACTTTTGCCCTATGTCAAATGTCAACTGCTCATAGATGGATGAATTTACGTCTGGGTTCTCTGTTCTGTTCAATTCATCTATATGTTTGTTGTAGTACCAGCACCAGGCTGTTTTGACTACCATGGCGACACAATAGTTTCTAAAGTCAGGTAGTGTGAGGCCTCCCACATTGTCTTCTTCAGTAATGCTCTGCTTATGCAGGGCCTCTTCCCTTTCCATGTAAAGTTGGTGATTTGTTTCTCCATCTCGTTAAATAATGTTGTTAGAATTTGGATCGAGATTGCATTGTATCTGTAAATCACTTTGGGTAGAATTGACATTTTCACAATGTTTTAGTCTTCCTGTACATGAGCATTGTATTTTTTTTTTTTTTTCCACTTATGTAGGTCTCTTTTGGTTTCTTGCAGTAGTGTTTTGTAGTTTTTTTTTGTAAAGGTTTTATTTCCCTGGTCAGTTTTATTCGTGAATACTTCATCTTCTTGGGGGTAATTGTAAATGGTATTGATTTGGTAATTTCCTTCTTGAAGTTCTCTTTGTTGGTGTAGAGGAATCCAACTGATTTTTGTATGTTAACCTTGTATCCTCCTACTTTGCTGAAACCTTCTATTAGTTCCAGTAGCTTTCTTTAGGATTCTTTGGGATTTTCTGTGTATAAGATCATATCATCTGCAAATAGGGATAGTTTTACCTCTTCCTTACCGATTTGGATGCCCTTTATTGCCTTATTGCTTTAGCTAGGACTTCCAGCACAATGCTGAATAAGAGTGGTGAGAAAGGGAATCCTTATCTGTTTCCCGTTCTCAAGTGGAATTCTTTCAGTCTCTCTCTGTTTAGAATGATGTTTGCTGCTGGTTTTGTATAAATGTCCTTTATCGTGTTGAGGAATTTCCCTTCCATTCCTATTTTTCTGAAAGTTTTTAACAGGAATGAGTGTTGGATTTAGCAAATGCCTTTTCTGTTGATTGATAAGATCATGCGGTTCTTTTGTTTTATTTATGTGGTGGATTATGTTGATTTTCTAATGTTGGACCATCCCTGCATACCTGGTATGAATCCCACTTGGTCATGATGTATTCTCTTTTTGATATACTGTTGAATTCTGTTGGCTAGAATTTTGTTTTGAATTTTTGTGTCCATGTTCATGAGGGATATTAGTCTATAGTTTTCTTTTTTCTGGTATCCTTGTCTGGCTTTGAGTTTGGGAGTATTCCTTCCTTTTTTATGCTCTAAAATAGCTTGAGTAGTATTGGTGTTAGAGCTTCTGTGAAAGTTTGGTAGAATTCTCCAGTAAAGCCATCTGGGCCAGGGCTTTTTTTTGTTGGGAGTTTTTTTTTTTTTTTAATTACTCCTTCAATCTCCTCTTTTGTCATGGGTCTGTTTAGTTTTTCTACCTCAGTTTGTGTTAGTTTAGGTAGGTAGTGTGTTTCTAGAAATTCGACCATTTCTTCTAAGTTTCCAAATTTTTTGGAGTAGAATTTTATGATCCTTTTTATTTCTGTTGGGTCTGTTGTGATATTATCTGTCTCATTTCTTATTCAGGTTATTTGCTTGCCCTCCTGTCTTTCTTTTCTCAGTTTAGCCAATGGTTTGTCAGTTTTGTTGATCTTTTCAAAGAACCAACTTTTGGTCTTGTAGATTCTTTTTATTGTTTTTCTATCCTTTATTTCATTTATTTCTACTCTAATCTTTATAATTTCCTTTCTCCTGGTGTCTGAGGGCTTCTGTTGCTGCTCTCTTTCTATTTGTTTGTGTTGTAGGGTTAATATTGTGATTTTGTCCATTTCTTCATTTTTGATATATGCGTTTATTGCTGTAAATTGATCTCTAAGCATTGTTTTTGCTGTGATCCAAAGGCTCTGCTCTGGTACTCTGATCACTCATAGGTTTTTCCTCTTGAGAGTCTTCCACATAATTATTAGGCTTTATTCATTCTTTTTTTCTGATTTTTCTTCAAATTAATGTCAAGGGATTTATCTTTAATCTCACAATTTCTGGCTTCCGTTGTCTCAGTTCTGCTCCTATGTCCAAATTTCTATTGAGTTGTCTAATTCTGAGATTTTATTATTAATCTTTTGGATTTCTAGTTGCTCTCTTTGTATGGTTTCTAGCAGCTTATTTATTCTATCATTTTGTCCTTGTATTGTTTTCCTGAACTCTTCTATTGCTGTGTCTCTGTGTTCCTTGGTTTGGTCTGTGTTGTGTCTGATCCCCTTCTTGATCTCTTAGAATGCTCTGTATATTAGTCTTTTGAATTCTTTGTCAACTAGTTCAACTGCCTTATATTCCTCCAGAAGGTTTTCTGGTTCTTTATTTTGGTCACTTGCTGGAGCCATCTTGTCCTCTTTCTTTATGTGATTTGATATTGACTGTTGACTCCAAAGCATCAATAAGTTATTATATTTATTCATTTATTTATTGTGGTTTTTTTTTACTGCATCCTGAATTTTTGTTTTGTTTTGATGTGTCCTAACAGACTGGGCGTATGTGCTGCTCTGGTTGCTGGTGTCATTGAAGCTCTCACATTCTGTCTTCAGGTGGTCAGAGCAGCTACTAGGTGTGTGTGTGAGCCTGGGAGTCTGTTCACTGTTCTTGCAGGGATGATGAAGATGTAGGCAAAGATTTTGGTAAGGTGATGAATCTATCCTGCCAGTCACCTGGCTGTAGTAGTAGGGAGTTTTCTCCCTGGTCATTGGGTTGGGTGTTGTGTGTATGCTCCATTGCTTACTGGCTTGTTGAGACACAGGTGTCTGGGTCGCTGATTATCGAGTGTGTGGTATAGAGACTTTCACCCATAGTCCTGGGCAGCCGGGGCTGCATGTGAGTGTTCGGAGCAGGCACAGGTCTCTGGTTGCAGTGGAGGGCTACGGCGGGGGGTAAGGCAAGGTGCTGTCATCTGCCCCCGGGTACCAGGACGGAGGGCGTGTACCTGTCCACTGGAGTGCATAGTGGGGTGGGGGGCTAGTACAGCTAGACCTTGTGTGCCTGGTACTGTTGGCTGGAGAGACTAGGAGGCACCACTAATTCTTACGCTTCTGTCATGGCTGACTAGATGGAATGGGTGGTATCACTGGCCCTCAGGCCTCTGGTGTGGGTGGGTGAGCCCACTTCTAAGGGGATGGAGCAGTGCCAAATCTCACAGATCTGCAGCTCCCACTTGGCTGTTGCAGATGAAAAATGGGCTTCAGGTGTATGCCCTGCCTGTTTTGTCCTAATGAGGGCAGACAGTGTCACGTCGGCCCACAAGGCACTGGTGCTCAGTGGGGGTGAAGGGTGCTGCAAGTCCATGGAGCAACCCATGCCAGTATCTGGGCTAAGGAGCAGGTGCTTCTGGACAGGACCTTGAGTTCCCATCTTAGGGTGCATGGCAGTGTTGAATTCCCCTAGGACTGATGTTAGAGTGGGGGCAGAGAATAGACGAGGAGAAGGGAGTGCTCCTTGGCCATGGAGTTCTCTAGGGGAAGTGTTATGGTGTGTATGCTGTGGTTTGGGAGCTTGCACATGACTTTTGCAGATCTAGTGTCACTCTCGTTTGGCTCTGGAGGTTCATGCAGATTCACTGCTGCTTGGCTGCACCAGATGGGGTGGGTTTTGGCTTGGGATACTGCTGTTTACCTCAACGTGTGCGCACTCTGCAGATTCAACTAGCAGGACACCAGCGATCCCACAATCAATAATTCCTCATATTTCCTGTTTTTGAATTCTCTTTCCTTTACCTATTGCTCAGTCTGATTCTTCAGCTTTTTCTTTGATGATTAGGGTTCCTAGATTGTCATATATATCCGATTCACTTGTTTTTTTTTGAGTCTTTATTGTGAGGGGAATGGCATCAAGTGTCTGATTATTCCACCATCTTCGCCCCTCCTCTGCTAAGTAGTAATTTTTAAATAGATTGATAGATGACAAAAACTATCATGGTTCTTCACACCTTACTGATTATTAACCTAACTTGCAAGATTTTGGTATGAAAAAGTTTTTCCTATGGAGATTGAATTAATGCTTCCTCTAAGGATAAATCTTTCCAGAATGCATTCAAGTATCGGAATCTGTTGGGTGTGATAAAAGGATGAGTATTGGCCCTGTCAAATTGTCTTACAAATTAAATTACCTTCATGAAGGCCCAACAATAAGATGAACTGAGGAAAAAGGATTTAGCAAAGAAGAAGCCAGATTCTTCTAAAGTGTCTGTATTGTAACCAAATGAATAAAAGGATAGGGTGTCAAGTACAGAGATATACTGAAACTCCTGATAAGGAGAGCAGCAGTTATAACTTCAATGATAAAGTCTCAGGGGCCTATCTAGAGAAAAAACCTGAAAAAAAGGGGAAAAAAATCTCATGCTCTTCCTTTTCAACTAGGGATTATAATACTTCATGTCTATAATACCACTGTGAAAACATAGAATTAAAATAACACAACTTAAGAAGAAATGATAATATTTAGTTAATGCTTACTAAGTGACAGATACTGTTCTAAGTGCTTTGGATCTAGTTCCCATTCAAGTCTCACAACAACTCTGTATAGTAGGCACACTAGTAACCTCTTTTTACATTTAAAGAGAACCAAGGCACAGACAAGTTAAATAATTTTTCAAGACCACATAAGATCACATATGAAGGACCGTGGATTTGAATCCAGGCAATTGGGCTCCAAGTCATATAATTTTGATTTTTATACTATTCTCTGTTTTATTATTTAACAGATAAAGGTCTCTTTCCTGACTTACAAAAGGAGAGTGCATGCAAAGAAATGAGCAATGTTCATTGTCACTCATTCATTTATTGAATCAATATCAATTGAGCACTTACATTATTATAATCACTATCCAAGGTACCAGGAATACAGTTAGGAACAAGACAAAATGAGCTCTTACCTTCACAGTTCCCCATGCTGGTTATGTATACAGACAATAAGTAGGTGAACTAATAAAGAGGTAATTTAGATAATAGTTCAAAGAAATAAAACAAAGCAAAAGAGGTAGGAAAGATACACAGGAATGGAGGAAGGGGTCCTACTTGAGATACAGTGGTTTGGGAAGAAACCTCCAAGGAACTGTCATTTGACCAACCTGAAGCTGAATAAGTAAGGGGAGAGTAGTAAGTAGAGGGGAGACATATCATATACAGATTTTTTTTTTAAGGCCAAGATAGGGAGTTCGAATTTTTTATTCAAGCTGTGATGGGAAGCCTTTGAAAAGTTTTAACGTGGGGATATGACTGATCTCCTTTACATTGTAAAAACATCATTGTGGTTACTATGTGGAAAATAAGCTGAAGGAATTAGGGTGATACAAGAATGGAAACAGAGAAACTGTTTAGGATGCTTATTGCAATCTTCTACTCTAGAGAATATAGAAGACATGATGGTGGAAATGGTAAGAAATTATCAGATTCTGTACATACATTGAAAGTAGAATCAGCAGGACTGACTAATGGATTGATTATGGAGTGTGAGGGAAATAGGTTCGACCCCTTGGTTTTTGGCTTAGTCAACAGGGTGAATGACAGTACTCTATACAAAAATGAGGAACGCTGGGGAAGGAATAAATTTTGGTTGAGAAAGTGGAGAGAAATCAGGAGTTCTGTTTAAACATGTCAAGTTTGAAATCCCTGTTAGACATCCAAGTGGAGATGCTAAGGAAACTTTTTTGCCCACACACGAATAAAGTGGTCAGGCTGGAGATAACATTTGGGAGTCATCAGCATAAAGAGGGTATTTAAAACCATGAGTATGCAGGTGGTCACCTAGAGACTGAGTGTGAAAAAGAGAAAAGTATTGAAAGGGAGTTAGGTGCTTGACATGGAGGGGGGGAGGAGCAACCACCACCAACGAAAAGTTAGTAAATAAGTGACTTTCAACAAGAAGTACAAATATAGTCTTCTGAAATGTATTTCATTTATTCAATATTTTTATAGCAGATATTGATGGAGTGCCTTCTATGTTCTAGATTCATTGGTCAAATACAATTGCACCACCCAATCTCAGTCATTCTTAGGCCCTAATCTTGACTTTATCCATTCATGCCTGATATCATCGTTTCGCTGGGAAGTAACTATTCTCTCCCTTTGTTTAACCCGATTTTATCTCTCAGTACTTAATTTACTTGTTACAAGATCCCCTGCTGGATCATTTCCCAACATAAACTTGTCTTATAATCATCTTGACACAAAAGTTTTCATAGCTATATGTTTATTTCTACAGATCTAATTACTTCAAATAGATTATAAGTCTTTCTGTAGGTCACAGATCAAAGATTTGAATCATATTGTTGTTTCCACTTACTTATTTTTTTTATTGTTATAACAGAGGTTCAGTACATATCCATCTTTCAGAGTCAAAAGGATTTTCAGAATTATCAATTCCAATGCCATGTATTTTACAAGAAGGGCTGCCAAAGCTGAGAAAAATCATTACTTATTCATATCTTGAGCCTCACTAGCTAAACCAAGCATCCAGTTTCTTCACTCTGGATTGGAATTATATTATTTGTTTTTACACTGATTGTCTCATGGTAATCTCAAACTCTGATTGTTAATCAGTTATCCTTATTAATACATGAATTACTGGTCAAGAAATACAATTTGATAGATAAAATATTTCAAAATATAATGCTTATGGGGATAAATAAATCAAGGAACATTGGTGAAATGAGTCTTACTCAGATGTGCAAATCAAAATATGATGGAGTTGGGAACAACTACAAAAAGGACTCAAAGATAGGACTGTCCTATAAGTCATGTGTGAGGGGCCAGGATCAGAAAGAATATTTCCCCGTGGCATCCATGGGCATTCTGTGCTTAAAACAGGAAGAAACCAGGCAAGAGCTAGGAGTTGTGAGAATGTGACTTCAGTGAGAAAAGGCAAGGTGAGGAATAATAAGAAAAAGCAAATGAAGTAGGATGCTTCAGGAAACTAAATGCAAGAACAAAAGAAATGTTCCAGAGTGGTTCTAGAATGTAGAGTTTGAAGAATACTACTTTTATTCCTGTTTTAACATTGAAGAAACAGGTTCAGAGAGGTTAAGAGTTTTGCTTATGTTTCAGACCCAGGTCTTGGTATTTCCAGAGTTTAAATTCTTAAACAGTATACTCTATTTTCTTATTTGACAGATGAATGAGTAGAGATTGCCTTGTCAAAGTCGATTAATGGCCAAGATTAACTAGAATTGAGTTTGTTCTTGTTTGGTTTGGTTTGGTTAAGCACTTTTCTTAACCAAAAAGAAGTATGCATATTCCTTTCCAAAGCTAAATTCTTCATTCATACTCTCGATCATAACTCTTCAGGGATGATATCCAGCCAGTTTTCCCATATATAAAGATTGTTTATGGTCAGCTTCTCTTCCAATTGGTGGATCCCCAAGACATACCAGGTGTTAATTTTATTTTTTTTTATTCCTGTGTTTCAGGACTTTGATACATTTCTCACCTGTTTTATAATAGCAGTTTCTCCTTTTATACAGCTGCTTTACCTTCAGGATACATACTTTCTCATGTACCCTATCCGTCGAAATACCCTGCATTGATTTCCACCTACCTTTTAGACAGTTGTTCTCTGTCTTTGTCCCTCAATAGCCAAACAATGCTTCAAGAATATTCATATATATCTTTCTGGAGGATTGATTCCCAAATCAGAATTTTTGGATTAATGTATCTGTACATCTAAATTATATTAGATATTGTCAGATAACTTACCAAAGAGATACAGCAATTCTCTTTCCTACCAGCACCACGTGAGTCTGCCACATCTTCACCAGAACTTATCAACCTTTTAAAACATTTTCCAATAGGATGGATTAAAAACAATATCTTAAAAGTTAGGTTTAAATTTAGAAAAATAGGGGTAAATAATAAGGTAACCGCAAAGGAGACAAACTATCCTACTCATCAAAATAAAAGGAAAAAATAGAGACTCAGCAAAAATAAAATCAACAACAATGAATACGAGGAAAGAAAAACATATAAAGATAATCTACTCAGCACATAAAATTAAGTGGGAAAAAGAAACTGTCAACAACACAAAAAAAAAATGTCAAAATGATGCCACTAAATTCATACTTGTCCATAATTATGCTGAGTGTAAATAGACTAAATGCACCAATAAAGAGACAGAGAGTGGCAGGATGGATTAAAAAACACGACTCGTCTATTTGCTGCTTACAAGAGACACACCTTAGACTTAGAGACACAAACAAACTAAAACTCAAAGGATGGAAAAAAAATATATCAAGCAAACAACAATCAAAAAAGAGCAGGAGTGGCAATATTAATTTCTGACAAAATAGACTTTAAAGTTAAATCCATCAGAAGGGATAAAGGACACTATATAATGATTAAAGAGACAATATACCAAGAAGATATAGCCATATTAAATATTTATGCACCCAATAACAGGGCTGCAAGACACATAAACTATCAGTGGTGAAAAGTGAGATAGCTCCACAATTATACTTGGAGACTTCAACACACCACTTTTGGTGAAGGACAGGACATACAGAAAAAAGTTCAATAAAGGCACAGAAGATCTAAATGCCACAATCAACCAACTTGACCTCATAGGCATATACAGAACACTCCACCCAACAGCAACCAAGTATACCTTCTTTTCTACTGCACACGGAACATTCTCTAGAATAGACCACATATTAGGTCATAAAGCAAGCCTTAGCAGAATCCGCAACATTGACATACTACAAAGCATCTTCTGTGACCATGTGGCAATAAAAGTAGAAATCAATAACAGGAAAAGCAGGGAAAAGAAATCAAATACTCGGAAACTGAACAATACCCTGCTCAAAAAAGACTGGATTATAGAAGATATTAAGGATGGAATAAAGAAATTCATAGAATCCGAAGAGAATGAAAACGCTTCCTCTCAGAACCTTTGGGGCACAGCAAAAGCAGTACTCAGAGGCCAATTTATATCAATAAATGCACACATCCAAAAAGAAGAAAGGGCCAAAATCAAAGAATTACCCCTACAACTTGAATAAATAAAAAGAGAGCAATAAAAGAAACCCGCAGGCACCAGAAGAAAACAAATAATAAAAATTACAGCGGAACTAAACGAAATAGAAAAAAGAAAAACAATTGAAAGAATTAACAAGAGCAAAAGCTGGTTCTTTGAAAAAAATAACAAATTGATAAACCATTGGCCAAACTGATAAAAGAAAAAAAGGAAAGGAAGCAAATAACCTGAATTAGAAATGAGATGGGCGATATTATGACAGACTCAACTGAAATTAAAAGAATCATATCAGATTACTATGAAAAATTGTACTCTAACAAATTTGAAAACCTAGAAGAAATGGATGAATTCCTAGAAACACACTACCTACCTAAACTAACACAAACAGAGGTAGAACAACTAAATAGACCCATAACAAAAGAAGAGATTGAAAAGGTAATCAAAAAACTCCCGCCCCCCAAAAAAAGACCCGGTCCGGAAAGCTTCACTGCAGAGTTCTACCAAGCTTTCAGAGAAGAGTTAACAGCACTACTACAATTGATTTTCTTTTTTCTATTTCATTTAGTTCTGCTGTAATTTTTATTATTTTTTTTCTTCTGGTGCCTGCGGGTTTCTTTTATTGCTCTCTTTTTATTTATTCAAGTTGTAGGGATAATTCTTTGATTTTGGCCCTTTCTTCTTTTTGGATGTGTGTATTTATTGATATAAATTGGCCTCTGAGTACTGCTTTTGCTGTGCCCCAAAGTGTTTCAGAGCATAGAAAAGGATGGAATACTCCCAAACTCATTCTATGAAGCCACCATATCCCTGATACCAAAACCAGGTAAAGACACCACAAAAAAAAGAAAATTACAGACCTATATCCCTCATGTCAGAAGTTTAAATCCACCAGGTGCTCCTTGGAAACTCTATGGGGCAGTTCTGCTCTGTCCTATAGGGTTGCTATGAGTTGGAATCGACTCGACGGCAGTGGGAAGTGGGTAGTGGGTATCCCTCATGAACACTGATGCAAAAATCCTCAACAAAATGCTAGCCAATAGAATTCAACAACATATCAAAAAAATAATTCACCATGACCAAGTGGGATTCATACCAGGTATGCAGGGATGGTTCAACATTAGAAAAACAATTAATGTAATCCACCACATAAATAAAACAAAAGACAAGAATCACATGATTTTATCAATTGATGCAGAAAAGGCATTTAACAAAGTTCAACACTCATTCATGATAAAAACTCTCAGCAAAATAGGAATAGAACGAAAACTCCTCAACATAATAAAGGGCATTTATACAGAGCCAACAGCCAACATCACCTTAAATGGAGAGAGACTGAAAACATTCCCATTGAGATCGGGAACCAGACAAGGTTGCCCTTTATCACAGCTCTTATTCAGTTTTGTGCTGGAGGTCCTAGCCAGAGCAATTAGGCTAGATAAAGAAATAAAGAGCATCCAGATTAGGAAGGAAGAAGTAAAATTATTTCTGTTTGCAGATGACATGATCTTATATACAGAAAACCCTAAGGAATCCCCCAGAAAACTACTGAAACTAATAGAAGAGTTCAGCAGAGTATCGGGATATAAGATAAACATACAAAAATCAGTTGGATTCCCCTACACCAACAAAAATAGCATCGAAGAGGAAATCACCAAATCAATGCCATTTACAATAGCCCCTAAGAAGATAAAATACTTAGGAATTAATGTTACCAGAGATGTAAAAGGCTTATCCAAAGAAAACTACAATACACTTCTGTAAAAAACCAAAAGAGACCTACATGAGTGCAAAAACATACCTTGCTCATGGATAGGAAGACTTAACATTATAAAAATGTCTATTCTACCAAAAGTGATCTGTAGATTTAATGCAATTCCCATCCAAATTCTGACATTCTTTAATGAGATGGAGAAACAAATCACCAACTTCATGTGGAAGCAAAAGAGGCCCCGGATAAGTAAAGCATTACTGAAAAAGAAGAACAAAGTGGGAGACCTTACTCTACCTGATTTTAGAACCTATTATACAGCAACAGTAGTCAAAACAGCCTGGTACTGGTACAACAACAGATACATAGATCAATGGAACAGGATTGAGAATCCAGACATAAATCCATCCACATATAAGCAGTTGATATGTGACAAAGGCCCCAAAACAGTTAAATGGGGAAAAGACAGTCTTTTTAAGAAATGGTGCTGGCATATCTGGATATCCATCTGCAAAAAAATGAAACAAGACCCATACCTCACTCCATGCACAAAAACAAGCTCAAAATAGATCAAAGACCTAAATATAAAATCTGAAACGATAAAGATCATGGAAGAAAAAGTAGGGACAATGTTAGGAGCTCTAATACATGGCATAAACAGTATACAAAACGTTACTAACACTGCAGAAGAAAAACTAAATAACTGGGTAAAAAAAAAAATTTTTTTTTTTTAGATAACTAAAAATCCTAAAAATCAAACACTGAAGCTCATCCAAAGACTTCATCAAAAGAGTAAAAAGATTACCTACAGACTGGGAAAAAGTTTTTAGCTATGACATTTCCAATCAGCATCTGATCTCTAAAATCTACATGATACTGCAAAAACTCAACTACAAAAAGACAAATAACCCAATTAAAAGATGGGCAAAATATATGAACAAGTACTTAGCTAATGAAGACATTCAGGGTGCTAGCAGATACATGAGGAAATGCTCACGATCATTAGGCATTAAAAAAAAAAATTCAGATCAAAACTACAATGAGTTTTCGTCTCACTCCAACAAGGTTGGTATTAATCCAAAAAACACAAAACAATAAATGTTGGAGAAGCTGTGGAGAGACTGGAACACTTATATACTGCTGATGGGAATGTAAAATGGTACAACAACTTCAGAAATCTATTTGGCACTTCCTTAAAAAGCTAGAAATAGAACTACCATATGATTCTGCAATCCCACTCCTTGGAACATATCCTAGAGAAATAAGAGGGTTTACACAAACAGATATATGCACACCCATGTTCATTGCAGCACTGTTTACAAGAGCAAAAAGATGGAGGCAACCAAGATGCCCATCGATGGATGAATGGATAAATAAATTATGGTATATTCACACAATGGAATACTACACATCAGTGAAGAACAGTGATGAACCTGTGAAACATTTCATAACATGGAGGAATCTGGAAGGCATTATGCTGAGTGAAATTAGTCATATGCAAAAGGATAAATATTGTATAAGACCACTATTATAAGAACTCAAGAAATAGTTTAAACAGAGAAGAAAATATTCTTTGATGGTTACGAGACGGGGGAGCGAGGGAGGGTGGGAGAGGGATCTTCACTAATTAGATAGTAGATAAGAGCTACTTTAGGTGAAGGGAAAGACAACACACAATACAGGTGAGGTCAGCACAACTGGACTAAACCAAAAGCAAAGAAGTTTCTGGAATAAACTGAATGCTTCGAAGGCCAGCATAGCAGGGGCAGAGGTTTGGGGACCATAGTTTCAGGGGACATCTAAATCAATTGGCATAATGAAATCTGTTAAGAAAACATTCTGCATCCCACCTTGGATAGAGGCATCTGGGGGTCTTAAACGCTAGCAAGCAGCCATCTAAGATGCATCAATTGGGCTCAAACCACCTGGATCAAAGGAGAATGAAGAACACCAAGCCCAAGAGAAAGAAAGGACCACATAATCCAGAGACTACATCAGCCTGAGACCAGAAGAGCTAGATGTTACCCAGCTATAACCGATGACTGCCCTGACAGAGCCCACAACAGAGAACCCCTGAGGGAGCAAACAGCAGTGGGATGCAGACCCTAAATTCTCATAACAAGACCAGACTTAATGGTCTGGCTGAGACTAGAAGGACCCCGGTGGTCATGGCTTCCATACCTTCTTTTGGCCTAGGACAGGAACCATTCCCAAAGCCAACACTTGAGACAGGGATTGGTCTGGACAATGGCTTGGAGGGGGACACTGGTGAGGCGTGAGCTTCTTAGAATAGGTGGACACTTGAGACTATGTTGATATCTCCTCCCTGGAGTGGAGATAAGAGGGTAGAGGGGCTTAGAAGCGGGAGAAAAGGACACGAAAAGAGAGAGTGGAGGGAGGGAACAGGCTGTGTCATTAGGAGGAGAGCAATTGGGAGTATGTAGCAAGATGTATATAAGTTTTTGTGTGAGAGACTGACTTGATTTTTAAACTTTCACTTAAAGCACAATAAAAATTAAAAAAGAAAAGTATCTCACTGTTACAATTTTAATTTCCCTGATTACATGTGTGGTTGAGCATTTATATATAAGATTTGGCAATATAGTATTTTTTGTGAATTGCCTGTCCTTTGTTCTCTTGGGTTATTTACATTATATTGCTTTAATTATCTAGTAGGTCTTTCTGGCTGAAGTTGTTGTTTTCTTTAGTTGGATGTTGATACCCAACTGTCCATTCATGCTTTAAAATGGGATAGATTTTCTAACTGCCAGGCTTTGATGCCTTAGTTCTCCCTAGTTTGTTTGATTTCCCTAGATTAGGAATCTTCCAGTAGTTTAAAAGGGGAAACTGCCTGGCCATTAGCCTTTCAGGATGTAGTCTTCAAATCACCCTTTACTCAGCCCTATTTCTCACCTCCGTCTCCATAATGCCAACTATTTCAGACTCAGGTCTCTCCACTCAAATTCCAGAGTGAGGATCTTTCATCTCTTTTCCATCAGATGGTACTCCTCTGTTCACTTTCTTCCCCCGCCCCTCCTCAACTGTTTTGAAATTTTCTCAACTGCTGATGTTTGCCCATCATTATCGCTTTTTCTTATGAGTTTTACAACCTATTGGTTTATTTACTAAATTTTAATGTCTTCCTGGGAAAACATGGAAGTAAAAGACTTTAATAAGATTACCATATTGGACCAGAAGCCCTACTCTTTTTTTTTTAATCTATTTTTTCATCTGTTGAATTGCATATTTAATTAACCTGTATTCTTTCTCTTTATGGCATAAAATTTCACTCTGATTACATCATTAGCTTTCATATAAAATCTGCCCATTTTCGTCAATTTAGGTACAATTTGGAGTTTCCATTTTCTTTGTCTTTTTGACTTATTCAATTGACTTATATGGGATTATCATTCCTGTATGTCAAAAATGGACAAACACCAGCAATTTCATATGGTTCAACTTAGCTTGGGTGTTTTCCAGCAGTTCAATTTTTTTTTTTTTTTAGTGTTTTTGTTTGTTAGTTTCTGGTTTATTGGATTTGGTTAGAAAATAGGGCTTACCAAGTATATGCTTTTAGGTATATAATAAAAAAGTAATCACATCTAAGCTTATCAAAAGGAGCCTTGGTGGTGCAATGGTTAAAGCAGTTGGCTGCTAACTGAAAGATCAGCAGTTCAAACCCACTAGCGGGTCCCAGGAAAAAAGACCTTGCAATCTACTCCTGTAAAGATTACATCCTAGGAAACATTATGGAGCAGTTCTACTCTGGCCTATAGGGTTGCTGTGAGTTCCTGTAGGGTCATTATGAGTCAGAATTGACTCGATTGCACAAAATAACAACAACAAAAGCCAGCCTATTAAAAATATTTATAAATGATGATGTTAGAACCTGTATTCTGTCTTTAGCAGGAACATAGTAATATGTGTGTGTGTGAATTTTAGTTATTCAAATGCTTTATATCAGTGGTTTTAAAACTGTGATATATTCTACAGATTCCTACCAGCAGACAATGTTTATTTTTGGTCAGTTGAGTATTTAAAAAGTAAAGTTTGAATATCTCTAGGCAAGGTGTGGACTTTTCACTTCAGCAACAGTCTATACCACTCATTATTGTCTTACTCCTAAACTAATCCACTTGATTATATTATCTGTAAAGATGCCGTGGGCATTTGAGTTTTCCCTCGCTACTGTGTATATTTTCCCTTGTAATTTCCTTCTTTTTTGTGTGCATGTTTTTATTTTCTTTTTATAAAGTTCTATTATTCTTTCTGACCACTAAGATAACCATTCTCCCTTTCTATTCTAGTAGTAAATTTTATATTCAAATATCATGTTTCTTTGGTTCCATAAAGCCCTTTTTGTGCTCCAATTGCATCTTTCTTGAGTGGCTGCATTTCTTTTTTGTTCAAGGTTTTTTTCCTGTCTTTTTTACTTATTTTGTGCCATAGAAACCACCTGTTCTTATTCTTCAACTTAATCTCTTTCCCTGTTTTTACCGAGTATTTTTAAAATGGATCATTGGTTTTCTTTGCCTTATCATGGGTTTAGGTTACCTCCGTATCCATACACAGTAGGATGTCAGGGTCTCTTAGGATATAGCAAACTTTAGGAAATGGAAGACACTACAGTCCTTTTCCTGTGAGGCAGTGTAAAGTCAGTTGAGAAAATTTGAGACTTTTTCCACTGAAGCATGTGATAAAGACAGGTTAGTACGTTAGGCTTCTCCAGATGCTCTTGCGATGGAGGTATCCTCTTCCAACCACATGCACTATTTATTTAGTCCGCAAGAGAAGACCCTTTCCTGAGCCACTGGTACCAAAAGGATTGTACAGGCTCCTCCAGAACATAACTCAGCAACTGAGAAAGCAAGCCCCTTCTTCATCCAATTGGTTTCAAGCAGGTGGTGTAATTTTATCTTTACTCCAGACTCTAGTTCCATATTTCCGACTTCTAATTGAACATTAGCTCTTGGAGTTCCCATTAGTACATCAGTTGAATATGGTCCAGCTTGAATTCATTATCCTTTCCCACATAATTTGCTCCTTGTTCTGTATTCCATACAGATTTCATCAAATATTATTACCATTCTTCTAGCATTTGATCAAGCTAGAAGCTTAAAACAATTCTAGACTTCACTGTTTCTATCACCAATAGTCTGAAATAATACATTTTGCCATTTCTATGACTACCATCTCTATGGGCTTCCTTTATCTTTTTAAGGCACTATTGTAAAAGATTCCTAAAGGAATCTCTATCTCCAGCTTCTCTATTTTATAATGCATTTATCAATCTGCCATTTACCCCCCAAACTGTCAGACTACCAGAATTTTCCTTAAAAAATAGATGGCATTTCCACTGTTCAACACAGATTCTTCAGGGGCTACATTTCTATAACATAGAGCATCTCGTACTGTAAATCCATTCTTAATCTACATTTTAGAGATTCATTTCTGGTCACCCCTCTAACACAGAAACACCTCATGTTCTAGCTGTGCCAAGAAACTTATTCTTCTCTCAAAAGTACTATGCATGTCCTGTACTCATGTGTCTGCATTTCACGTATCTGTGTCTACCTACACATGATGCTTTTGTGCCTTTTCCCATTCATACTTCATTCCTTTAATACTCGGCTCCACTATCACAGTATTTTGGAAACCTTCTCTAAATTTGTTGTAAATTACCCTTTCTTCTAGCATCTCAAGTAGCTATTGTGCACTTAATACATTATTTCAGTTATTTTTAGTGTGTTTATCTCTTTGGCTAAATTATAAGTCCTGGAAAATCTGGATTTCATCTTTGTTTCACTAACATAAAAAAACCAAACCAATCGCATTGCCATGGAGTTGATTCCAACTCAGGGACCCTATAGGAGAGAGTAGAGCTTCCCCATAGGGCTTCCAAGACTGAAATTGTTATGGAAGCAGACTGCCACATCTTTCTCCCATAGAGCTGCTGGTAGGTTCGAACCACCAGCCTCTTAGTTAGCAGCCAACCTCTTAACCACTGTGAAACCAAGGCTTCTTTTTTTCCATTAACGTTGTTGTTGTTAGGTGCCACTGAATCAGTTCCAACTTGTAGCAACCTACGTACAACAGAATGAAACACCGCCTGGTCCTGTGTCATCCTCACAATTGTCGCTATATTTGAGCCCATTGTTGCAGCCACTGTATCAATCCATCTCCTTGAGGGTCTTCCTCTTTATTGCTGACCTTCTCCTTTACCAAGCATGATGTCCGTCTCCAGGAACTGGTCCCTACTGAAGACATGTCCAAATTACGTGAGACAAAGTCTCTACATCCTCGCTTCTAAAGAGTATTCTGGCTGTGCTTCTTCCAAGACAGATTTGTTCATTCTTCTGGCATTTCATGGTGTATTCAATACTGTTCGCCAACACCATAATTCAAAGGCATCAATTCTTCTTTGGTCTTCCTTATTCATTGCCAATCTTTCACATGCATATGAGGCGATTGAAAATACCATGGGTTGGATCAGGCACACCTTAGTCCTTAAAGTGACATCTTTGCTTCATAACAATTTAAAGAAGTATTTGCCGCAGATTTACCCAATGCAGTACGTCATTTAGTTTCTTGACTGCTGCTTCCATGCACGTTGATTGTGAATCCAAGTAAAATGAAATCTTTGACAACTTCAATCTTTTCTCTGTTTATCATGATGTTGCTTATGGGTCCAGTTGTGAGGATTTTTGTTCTCTTTACCTTGAGGTATAATCCATACTGAAGCCTGTGGTCTTTGATCTTTATCGGTAAGTGCTTGAATTTCTCTTTGCTTTCAGGAAGCAAGGTTGTGTCATCTGTGTGTCACAGGTTGTTAGTGAGTCTTCCTTCAATCCTGATGCAGTGTTCTTCTTCATATAGTCCATCTTCTCAGATTACTTGCTCAGCATACTTACTGAATAAGTATGGTGAAAGGCTACAACCCTGATGCATATATTTCTTGATTTCAAACCACACTGTATCCTCGTGTTCTGTTCAAACCACTGCCTTTTGGTCTATGTACAGGTTCTGTATGAGCACAATTAAGTGTTCTGGAATTCCCAAAGTATTAAATAAATGTTTCATTAAATCAATGATGAAATACACTATTCTATTTCTTAGAACTATTTTGATTACAAGGGATAGGAATATAAATTAATTCAGCCAAAATAGGGAACTTATTGATTGGCATAACCAAGTAACGAAATGAGAGGGGAGCTCTTTCATCTATCCTCTCTGCTTTCCTACATGTGGTAATTGAGTTTTCTCAAGTCTACAGTCCCAGGGGCCTTGATCCATGACCAGGAGAATCTCTAGCATTTCCACTTTAAACTCTCTCAGAAAAGAAATAGCACTCTTTTTCTTGAACTCTAGTTAGAAAACACAAGTGGGAATTCTAGGTGACTCAGTTTTAATAAGTGCGCAAGCCAGAGGCCAGAGGACAAGAGACTATGATTTTTTTTGGGGGGGGGGGGAACAGGGATAGAACATGAGCAAGGACTGTGTACCTTGCTTACTGTAAGGCCATGCATACCTTGATTATAGGTTAATATGCCCCTGAATGTGAGAGGAAGATTTTCTTCAAATAGATTGTTTTCTGGTATGGTAAAGAATAGAGGTCCTCTATTCACTACACATCATTTCATGTAAATATCAGCTATCAAGTAATTGGTCCAAAAAGTGAATAGTACTCTTTTCCATCAAAATTGGTTTCATATATGTTTGAGTTTCTCTAACATAAATAGTTTCCTTTTTAAGTAGAAAAATACTCTAATGATTTTTTTGTGTCCCCTAAACAGTGTAACTGACTCTAGACTCAGAGAACAAGAAAATTTTTAGCTTTGCTACTACTCTTTTGTATAGCAAAGAGAGATGGCTATTGAATAAGAAGAAACTTTTTTTCCCCATATTTTCTTAAAATATTGTTAGGGACATTAAAAATAAATTTCTATGGAGAAATAGTTTCTTAGCATAACAGAATTTTAGAAGTGTGTTATTTCTGAGATTTCAATCATACTATACAAAAATCAAGATTCCTGATTGAAGGTACCTGCATTATTGATTACACCTGCATCCATTTTTTAATCAAATATTCTAAGAGAATCACACAGCACTTCAAGTTATGATTGGCCCATAATTTAGTGCTTTTTAATGCACCATCAAATGTAACATCAACTTTAAAATGTTGTATAAAATATATGTTTGGAATTTCAAAATGCTCACAGCACTTTTGCATTAGGCAAATCTGTTGCAAAAGATCTCTTTAAAGTGTTAAAAACTAAAGACATCACTTTGAGGACTATGGTGCACCTGGGCCAAGCCATGGTATTTTCTATCACCTCATATGCATGTGAAGGCTGCATGTGAAGGCTGGGCTGTGAGTAAGGAAGACCAAAGAAGAATTGATGCCTTTGAATTATGGTGCTGGTGAAGAGTATTGAATATACCATGGACTGCCAGAAGAATGAACAAATCTGCCTTGGAAGAAGTACAGCAAGAATGCTCCTTAGAAGGGAGAATGACGAGACGTTATCTCACATACTTTGGATATGTTATCAGGAAGGATCAGTTCCTGGAGATGGACATCATGCTTGGTAAAGTAGAGGGTCTGCAAAAAAGAGGAAGATCTTCAATAAGATAGATTGACACAGTGGCTGCAACCGTAGGCTCAAGCATAAGGATTGTGAGAACGGCAAAGGACTGGGCAGTACATAGGGTCTCTGGGAGTTGTAACCAACTCACAGCAACAAGGACAACATAGGTAACTGCTATCTTTTCTAGTAGAATGAGAGAGAATTTTAAAAATTAACCTTTTTTTTTTTTAACCTTGAAATGCATGTACTTATTTTGGAAAGAGAGTTACCTGTTACATTTTTCTTGATTAACCAAATATTAAATTTCACCTTGTATTTCCTGAGTGTACAGAAGTGAGAAATCATGCATCTCACTTGCATTGACTAAGTGTCCAAGCAACAGAAATGCATTTGCTGAAAGGTTGGCAGTTTGAATCTACCAGCCACTCCTTGGGAACCCTATGGGGCAGTTCTACTCTGTTGTACAGGGTTGCTGTGAGTCGGAATTGACTTGGAGGTAAGAGGTTCTTTTTGTTTTTTTATCTCAAGAAAATAAAGATTTTTCCAGAAATTCTCAGTGGCTATTTGCTTGCATCTCTTTGGTCAGAACTATGTAATGTAGAGATTCCTGGTGGCACAATGGTTTAAGCACTCAGCTGCTAACCAAAAGGTCAGCCATTTGAACCCATTAGTCACTTTGTGGGAGAAGATGTGACATTCTGTTTCTGTAAAAATTTACAACCTTGGAAACCATATGGGGCAGTTACACTCTGTCTTATAGGGTCACTGTGAGTCGGACTCGAAGGCAGTATTTTTATTTGTTTGATTGTTTTAATGAAACATACACACCGATGGTATATTTTTAGTTTGGTCAAGGAAAATCAGAGTTCTGTTAATAAAAAAAAAGAGAAGGATGGGTAAGGAGAGAAAACTGTCAGTGTCCAGGACAGCCTACTATGTGTTAGTTAAAGTGCTAACCACCAGATGAAGGAAGCTGACGGAAGAGACTGATAGTCCTCTAGTAGAGTCAAAAACCACCACATTCAGCTCAGTAGAAATTTTGTTTCTGTCAGAAGCAGCCGAGCACAGACATATCTGTGAGAAACCTAACGTGAAGGAGATGGTTTTTATATGGCATGACTTGGGTGGGCTGATCTATCTCCTTCTGTACCCTACAGAGCCAGAAGACAGACCTTCCCTATAGCTTCTACGGAAAACCTCTTAAGTCTGTCATTTGAGTTGCCAAAACAACATTTCCTTCAGAAAACCACCATTGAAATTCACTTTGAAAATAAGCTGCAGTTCTTAGGCCTTTTTACTAAGCGCACTATCATGGGTTAGTTTTTTGAAATAGCCATGTTATTCCTCTGGGGAAGCTGGGGAAGACCTGGGCCTCTGATGGTGGAGTATAAGGGCTCAGAGTCATTGTATTGGGTGAATGGCAAGGGGCCTTGTGAAAGGCCCAGAGGATGCCAACGTCTAGAACTTCCTTCCTAACACATTGCCTAATCTTCTCCTGAAGCAAACTGATTTGATGCAAGATGGGAATGGGTGGAGGGGTCCAGTGCTAGTTTTCTAAGGATCTTCTTATAAGTTGGTCACATCTCTTAGGCATAACTTCAGTCTTTTTAATGGAGGAATCAAAGTCAGTTTTTACATAGTTGTCAAATTATGTAAACAGAACAAGGAGTATGATTTCTATGTCCCATTTTTCTTGCAGATGTATGGTGAGCATAAATGACATGTTGGCACCCCTCTTGGAGAATCTCAAAGGCAATTATCATAAGACTATGACTTGCAAAATCACGTTTTATAGTTACAAAAAAAGTAATTTTGTTAATAAATCTGTGAACATAATAACTCAACACCATTTTTAAAAGATGGCTAACTTAAAGATTCAAATGCAATACACAGAGCTGCTAGACACCTACTCCTGCATATATCCCACAAACTTTATCTTTTTTATATTCTGCATTTATTCCGGATATTAAAAATCGTATTTATCAAATAATAAACACTCTAGAAAATCAATTTGTGTATGATATGAGGATATTTATCAAACATCATTTATAGTAATCCAAATTTGTAAACAAAGGTTATCCATAAAAAAAAAAAGGTTATCCATACACTTGAATAAATGTAGTCATTTAAAATGATGCTTAGGGGCCAAGATGGCAGACTGGGTAGATGCTACCTCGGATCCCTCTTGCAACAAAGACTCGGAAAAACAAGTGAATCGATCACATACATAACAATCTACGAACCCTGAACAACAAACACAGATTTAGAGACGGAGAACGAACAAATATGGGGAAGCAGCGAATGTTTTCGGAGCCTGGAGCCAGCGTCCCAGTCAGGTAACCTCGGCCCCGGGCTTAGGTCTGGGCCCAGGGGAGCCAAACTCAATATCTTGTGACGGTGCAAACAAGGGGCACAGCCCTACGTCCACGCGGGCAGCGTGGTGACGCAGCTGGTGGGAGAAGTCCCCGGGAGGCAGTGACTGGTTTTGGAGCTGGGAGTGCAGCATCCCATCCGGGGAACCTTGGCACCGGGCTTTTGACTGGGCACTGTCATGGCGCAAGCACGGGGTGCAGCCCTATTCCCCTGAACTAACCCTGGGAGGGGGCCCAGCCAGTCCACGGGGGCGGCGCAGCAACACGGCTGGTGGGACGAGAAGTCCCCGGGAGGCAGCAACTGATTTTGAAGCCAGGAGTTCAGCGTCCCAGCAGGGGAACCTTGATGCTGGGCTTTGGACTGACAGCGGAGGATCCGACCGCAGCTTCAGCGGGACAGGCCCTCGGGGGCAATCTCCACACAGCCAGCACACATAGGCAACACGCCCCTCAGGAATCTCAGATAAAATAGTCATTCCAAGCAAGATAAGCAACTTTGGCTATATTCCGAGGTGCTACTCTCCTATTTCTCTGAACCCTCCCCGACCCTTCCCAGGCGGCTTCATTAACATTGGAATTTCCTGAGCCAGAGGGAGAACGGCTCCGGCTCCGCGGCGGCTTTGCTTTTCCTTTTTTTTTTTTTTTTTTTGGTCTTTTCCTAACCCATTCTTCCGGCCTGAGAGAAGGAACCACAAAAAACCCAGGGACCAAAAATACATCCCTAATTGGACTAAAAACACAGAATCAGCTACAGCCAAGCATATATGATCCAAATCTCGGACTTTCATCCTTACAGGGAACAAGGTGGCGGTTATAATCCAAAGGCAGTTCTGATAGGGATCTGACTGCATTTTTTTTTTTAGCAGATTTTCTGGAAAAACAAGTTTCCCAGGTCTGATATCTCTGCATATTCAACAGAGCCCTAACTGACCCACAACAGGGAACTGGGGGCTGAAGCTCCCCCCAGACCACCTAGCCTCTTGCCTTAGGGGTCTAAAGAGGGTAACACCTACCAATCAGTAGAGGTACTTGCATTGGGGGCCTAAGGTACAGCTGCAGTGCCCTCCCACCAAGGTGCTATAGGAATAGAGACACACCTACCTCACTGACACTTGGGGGAAGCCTGTCAGCATCCTGTCCCCCCTGGAGTGTGAACCCCAGCTGCTAATAGAATCTGGTACACACAACTATCACCACTACTTCTCAAGGTGGATAGGTATTAGGGTGCAGCACACACTTGATGACCCAAAATCAGATTCTACTCAAGAATAGTGAATAGACTCAGGCATATATATCTGGCAACAGCCCAAACCAGCTGGTAATAGGTCATAAGTAAGTCAAGGGCTACAACAAACAAGACAGCACAATCTAGTAGCCCATCCACGTATATTGAAAGAAAACAAAACAAGATAAGACTCAGTAAGCAATTATAGAATAAACCACTACTTTTTTTTTTATATCTTAGTGATGGCTCGGAGACAGCAGTCGATATCAAACCACATAAAGAAGCAGACCATGACAGCTTCTACAACCCCCTAAACAAAATAATCAAAATCTTTCCCAAATGAAGATACAATCCTGGAATTATCAGATACAGAATATAAAAAACTAATTTACAGAATGCTTCAAGACATCAGGGATGACCTCAGAAATGAAATAAGGCAAACTGCAGAAAAAGACAAGGAACACACTGATAAAACAGTTGAAGAACTCAAAAAGATTATTCAAGAACATAGTGGAAAAATTAATAAGTTCCAAGAATCCATAGAGAGATAGCATGCAGAAATCCAAAAGATTAACAATAAAATTACAGAATTAGACAATGCAATAGGAAGTAAGAGGAGCAGACTCGAGCAATTAGAATGCAGAGTGGGAAATCTGGAGGACCAGGGAATTAACACCAACATAGCTGAAAAAAAAAATCAGATAAAAGAATTTAAAAAAATGAAGAAACCCTAAGAATCATGTGGGACTTTATCAAGAAGGATAACTTGCGTGTGATTGGAGTCCCAGAACAGGGAGAGAGGACAGAAAACACAGAGAAAATAGTTGAAGATCTGCTGACAGAAAACTTCCCTGACATCATGAAAGATGAAAGGATATCTATCCAAGATGCTCATCGAACCCCATGTAAGATTGATCCAAAAAGAAAAACACCAAGACATATTACCATCAAACTTGCCAAAACCAAAGATAAAGAGAAAAATTTAAAAGCAGCCAGGGATAAAAGAAAGGTCTCCTTCAAGGGAGAATCAATAAGAATAAGTTCAGACTACTCAGCAGAAACCATGCAGGCAAGAAGGCAACGGGATGACATATACAGAGCACTGAAGGAGAAAAACTGCCAGCCAAGGATCATATATCCAGCAAAACTCTCTCTGAAATATGAAGGCAAAATTAAGATATTTACAGATAAATACAAGCTTAGAGGATTTGCAAAAACCAAACCAAAGCTACAAGAAATACTAAAGGAAATTGTTTGGTCAGAAAACCAATAATATCAGATACCAGCACAACACAAGGTCACAGAACAGAACATCCTGATATCAACTCAAATAGGGAAATCACAAAAATAAATTAAGATTAATTAAAAAAAAATGCTCATAACAGGGAATCATGGAAGTCAATAGGTAAAAGATCACAATAATCAAAAAGAGGGACTAAATACAGGTGGCATAGAACTGCCATATGGAGAGGGATACAAGGCGATATAGGACAATACAAGTTAGGTTTTTACTTAGAAAAATAGGGGTAAATATTAAGGTAACCAAAAAGAGGTATAACAATTCCATAACTCAAGATAAAAGCCAAGAAAAACGTAATGACTCAACAAACATAAAGTCAAACACTACGAAAATGAGATCTCACAATTTACTAAGAAAAACGTCTCAGCACAAAAAAGTATGTGGAAGAATGAAATTGACAACAACACACATAAAAAGGCATCAAAATGACAACACTAAACACTTATTTATCTATAATTATGCTGAATGTAAATGGACCAAATGCACCAATAAAGAGACAGAGAGTCTCGGACTGGATAAAGAAACACGCTCCATCTATATGCTGCCTACAAGAGACACACATTAGACTTAGAGACACAAACAAACTAAAACTCAAAGGATGGAAAAAAATATATCAAGCAAACAATAAGCCAAAAAGAAGAGGAGTAGCAATATTAATTTCTGACAAAATAGACTTTAGACTTAAATCCACCACAAAGGATAAAGAAGGACACTACATAATGATAAAAGGGACAATTGATCAGGAAGACATAACCATATTAAATATTTATGCACCCAATGACAGGGCTGCAACATACATAAATCAAATTTTAACAGAACTGAAAAGTGAGATAGAGCCCCCCCCAATTATAGTAGGAGATTTCAACACACCACTTTCGGAGAAGGACAGGACATCCAGTAAGAAGCTCAATAGAGACACGGAAGACCTAGTACAACAATCAACCAACTTGACCTCATTGACTTAAACAAAACTCTCCACCCAACTGCTGCAAAGTACACTTTTTTTTCTAGCACACATGGAACATTCTCTAGAATAGACCACATATTAGGTCATAAAACAAACCTTTGCAGAATCCAAAACATCGAAATATTACAAAGCATCTTCTCAGACCACAAGGCAATAACACTAGAAATCAATAACAGAAAAACTAGGGAAAAGAAATCAAATACTTGGAAACTGAACAATACCCTCCTGAAAAAAGACTGGGTTATAGAAGACAAAAAGGAGGGAATAAGGAAATTCATAGAATGCAACGAGAATGAAAATACTTCCTATCAAAACCTCTGGGACACAGCAAAAGCAGTGCTCAGAGGCCAATTTATATCGATAAATGCACACATACAAAAAGAAGAAAGAGCCAAAAGCAGAGAACTGTCCCTACAACTTGAACAAATAGAAAGTGAGCAACAAAAGAATCCATCAGGCACCAGAAGAAAACAAATAATAAAAATTAGAGCTGAACTAAATGAATTAGAGATCAGAAAAACAGTTGAAAGAATTAACAAAGCCAAAAGCTGGTTCTTTGAAAAAATTAACAAAATTGATAAACCATTGGCTAGACTGACTAAAAAAATACAGGAAAGGAAACAAATAACCCGAATAAGAAACGAGAAGGGCCACATCACAACAGACCCAACTGAAATTAAAAGAATCATACCAGATTATTACGAAAAATTGTACTCTAACAAATTTGCAAACCTAGAAGAAATGGATGAACTCCTGGAAAAACACTACCTACCTAAACTAACACATTCAGAAGTAGAACTAAATAGACCCATAACAAAAAAAGAAATTGAAACGGTAATCAAAAAACTCCCAACAAAAACAAGCCCTGGCCCGGACGACTTCACGGCAGAGTTCTACCAAACTTTCAGAGAAGAGTTAACACCACTACTACTAAAGGTATTTCAAAGCATAGAAAATGACGGAATACTACCCAACTCATTCTATGAAGCCACCATCTCCCTGATACCAAAACCAGGTAAAGACATTACAAAAAAAGAAAATTACAGACCTATATCCCTCATGAACATAGATGCAAAAATCCTCAACAAAATTCTAGCCAATAGAATTCAACAACACATCAAAAAAATAATTCACCACGACCAAGTGGGATTTATACCAGGTATGCAAAGCTGGTTTAATATTAGAAAAACCATTAATGTAATCCACCACATAAATAAAACAAAAGACAAAAACCACATGATCTTATCAATTGAAGCAGAAAAGGCATTTGACAAAGTCCAACACCCATTTATGATAAAAACTCTCACCAAAATAGTAATTGAAGGAAAATTCCTCGACATAATAAAGGGCATGTATGCAAAGCCAACAGCCAACATCACTCTAAATGGAGAGAACCTGAAAGCATTTCCCTTGAGAATGGGAACCAGACAAAGATGCCCTTTATCACCGTTCTTATTCAACATTGTGCTAGAAGTCCTAGCCAGAGCAATTAGGCTAGACAAAGAAATAAAGAGCATCTGGATTGGCAAAGAGGAAGTAAAATTATCTCTATTTGCAGATGACATGATCTTATACACAGAAAATCCTAAGGAATCCTCCAGAAAACTACTGAAATGAATAGAAGAGTTTGGCAGAGTCTCAGGTTATAAGATAAACATACAAAAATCACTTGGATTCCTCTACATCAACAAAAAGAACATCGAAGAGGAAATCACCAAATCAATACCATTCACAGTAGCCCCCAAGAAGATAAAATACTTAGGAATAAATCTTACCAAGGATGTAAAAGACGTATACAAAGAAAACTATGAAGCTCTACTACAAGAAATTAAAAAGGACATACTTAAGTGGAAAAACATACCTTGTTCATGGATAGGAAGACTTAACATAGTAAAAATGTCTATTCTACCAAAAGCCATCTATACATACAATGCACTTCCGATCCAAATTCCAATGACATTCTTTAAGGAGATGGAGAAATAAATCACCAACTTTATATGGAACGGAAACAAGCCTCAGATAAACAAAGCATTACTGAAAAAGAAGAAGAAAGTGGGAGGCCTCACTCTACCTGATTTCAGAACCTATTATACAGCCACAGTAGTCAAAACAGCCTGGTATTGGTACAACAGGCACATAGACTAGTGGAACAGAATTGAGAACCCAGATATAAATCCATCCACATATGAGCAGCTGATATTTGACAAAGGCCCAGTGTCGGTTAATTGGGGAAAAGATAGTCTTTTTAACAAATGGTGCTGGCATAACTGGATATCCATTTGCAAAAAAATGAAACAGGACCCATGTCTCACACCAAGCACAAAAACTAACTCCAAGTGGATCAAAGACCTAAACATAAAGACTAAAACGATAAAGATCATGGAAGAAAAAATAGGGACAACCTTAGGAGCCCTAATACAAGGCATAAACAGAATACAAAACATTACCAAAAATGACGAAGAGAAACCAGATAACTGGGAGCTGTTAAAAATCAAACACCTATGCTCATCTAAAGACTTCACCAAAAGAGTAAAAAGACCACCTACAGACTGGGAAAGAATTTTCAGCTATGACATCTCCCCCCAGCGCCTGATCTCTAAAATCTATATGATTCTGTCAAAACTCAACCACAAAAAGACAAACAACCCAATCAAGAAGTGGGCAAAGGATATGAACACACACTTCACTAAAGAAGATATTCAGGCAGCTAACAGATACATGAGAAAATGCTCTCGATCATTAGCCATTAGAGAAATGCAAATTAAAACCACGATGAGATTCCATCTCACTCCAACAAGGCTGGCATTAATCCAAAAAACACAAAATAATAAATGTTGGAGAGGCTGCGGAGAGATTGGAACTCTTATACACTGCTGGTGGGAATGTAAAATGGTAGAACCACTTTGGAAATCTATCTGGCGATATCTTAAATAGTTAGAAATAGAACTACCATACAACCCAGAAATCCCACTCCTCGGAATATACCCTAGAGAAATAAGAGCCTTCACACAAACAGACATATGCACACCCATGTTTATTGCAGCTCTGTTTACAATAGCAAAAAGCTGGAAGCAACCAAGGTGTCCATCAACAGATGAATGGGTAAATAAATTGTGGTATATTCACACAAGGCAATACTACGCATCGATAAAGAACAGTGACGAATCTGTGAAACATTTCATAACATGGAGGAACCTGGAAGGCATTATGCTGAGCGAAATCAGTCAGAGGCAAAAGGACAAATATTGTATAAGACCACTATTATAAGATCTTGAGAAATAGTATAAACTGAGAAGAACACATACTTTTGTGGTTACGAGGCGTGGAGGGAGGGAGGGTGGGAGAGGGTTTTTTACTGATTAATTAGTAGATAAGAACTGCTTTAGGTGAAGGGAAGGACAATACTCAATACATGGAAGGTCAGCTCAATTGGACTGGACCAAAAGCAAAGAAGTTTCTGGGATAAAATGAATGCTTCAAAGGTCAGCGGAGCAAGGGCGGGCGTTTGGGGACCATGGTTTAAGGGGACTTCTAAGTCAATTGGCAAAATAATTCTATTATGAAAACATTCTGCATCCCACTTTGAAATGTGGCGTTTGGGGTCTTAAATGCTAACAAGCGGCCATCTAAGATGCATCAATTGGTCTCAACCCACCTGGAGCAAAGGAGAATGAAGAACACCAAGGTCACACGACAACTAAGAGCCCAAGAGACAGAAAGGGCCACATGAACCAGAGACCTACATCATCCTGAGACCAGAAGAACTAGTTGGTGCCCCGCCACAATCGATGACTGCCCTGACAGGGAGCACAACAGAGAACCCCTGAGGGAGCAGGAGATCAGTGGGATGCAGACCCCAAATTCTCATAAAAAGACCATACTTAATGGTCTGACTGAGACTAGAGGAATCCCGGCGGTCATGGTCCCCAAACCTTCTGTTGACACAGGACAGGAACCATCCCCGAAGACAACTCATCACACATGAAAGGGACTGGACAGTGGGTAGGTGAGAGATGCTGATGAAGAGTGAGCTAATTATATCAAGTGGTCACTTGAGACTGTGTTGGCATCTCCTGTCTGGAGGGGGGATGGGAGGATAGAGAGAGTTGGAAGCTGGCAAAATTGTCACGAAAGGAGAGACTGGAAGGGCTGACTCATTAGGGGGAGAGCAAGGAGTACGGAGTAAGATGTATATAAACTTATATGTGACAGTCTGACTTGATTTGTAAACATTCACTTGAAGCTCAATAAAAGTTAATAAAAAAAAAATGATGCTTAGCTTTATGTTTATTGATGTTAAAAACTGTTTTTGTAAAAGTACGTGTGAGTTTACGTAGGTCCAAAAACCAAAGCATTGCCTTTGACTCAATTCCAACTTGTAGTGACTCTATAGGGCAGAGTAGAACTGCCTCATAGAGTTTCAAAGGCTGTAAATCTTTCTGGAAGCAAACTGTCACATCTTTCTCCCACAGAGTGGCTGGTGGGTTCAAACTGTTGACCTCTCGGTTAGCAGCCAAGTGCTTAACCACCGCACCCCCAGAGCTCCTTGTATAAGTAGGTCAAACCCGTTGTCATCAAGTCAGTTCCCACTCATAGCAACTGTACTATGTGTAAATTATAAGTGATATCACTAAACTGGAAATAGTGTTTTTTTCTTACTGGGGATTATGGATAATTTTTACTTGTGTCCTGTAACTGTTACATGGTTTATAATTAAAGAGTAATGAGTCAGTATTACCTTTTTTTTTATTAACTTTTATTGAGCTTCAAGTGAACGTTTACAAATCAAGTCAGACTGTCACATATAAGTTTATATACACCTTACTCTGTACTCCCACTTGCTCTCCCCCAATGAGTCAGCCCTTCCAGTCTCTCCTTTCGTGACAATTTTGCCAGCTTCCAACTCTCTCTATCCTCCCATCCCCCCTCCAGACAGGAGATGCCAACACAGTCTCAAGTGACCACTTAATATAATTAGCTCACTCTTCATCAGCATCTCTCACCTACCCACTGTCCAGTCCCTTTCAAGTGTGATGAGTTGTCTTCGGGGATGGTTCCTGTCCTGTGTCAACAGAAGGTTTGGGGACCATGACCGCCGGGATTCCTCTAGTCTCAGTCAGACCATTAAGTATGGTCTTTTTATGAGAATTTGGGGTCTGCATCCCACTGATCTCCTGCTCCCTCAGGGGTTCTCTGTTGTGCTCCCTGTCAGGGCAGTCATCGATTGTGGCGGGGCACCAACTAGTTCTTCTGGTCTCAGGATGATGTAGGTCTCTGGTTCATGGGGCGCTTTCTGTCTCTTGGGCTCTTAGTTGTCGTGTGACCTTGGTGTTCTTCATTCTCCTTTGCTCCAGGTGGGTTGAGACCAATTGATGCATCTTAGATGGCCGCTTGTTAGCATTTAAGACCCCAAACGCCACATTTCAAAGTGGGATGCAGAATGTTTTCATAATAGAATTATTTTGCCAATTGACTTAGAAGTCCCCTTAAACCATGGTCCCCAAACGCCCGCCCTTGCTCCGCTGACCTTTGAAGCATTCATTTTATCCCGGAAACTTCTTTGCTTTTGGTCCAGTCCAACTGAGCTGACCTTCCATGTGTTGAGTATTGTCCTTCCCTTCACCTAAAGCAGTTCTTATCTACTAATTAATCAGTAAAAAACCCTCTCCCACCCTCCCTCCCTCCACGCCTCGTAACCACAAAAGTATGTGTTCTTCTCAGTTTATACTATTTCTCAAGATCTTATAATAGTGGTCTTATACAATATTTGTCCTTTTGCCTCTGACTGATTTCGCTCAGCATAATGCCTTCCAGGTTCCTCCATGTTATGAAATGTTTCACAGATTCGTCACTGTTCTTTATCGATGCGTAGTATTGCCTTGTGTGAATATACCACAATTTATTTACCCATTCATCTGTTGATGGACACCTTGGTTGCTTCCAGCTTTTTGCTATTGTAAACAGAGCTGCAATAAACATGGGTGTGCATATGTCTGTTTGTGTGAAGGCTCTTATTTCTCTAGGGTATATTCCGAGGAGTGGGATTTCTGGGTTGTATGGTAGTTCTATTTCTAACTGTTTAAGATATCGCCAGATAGATTTCCAAAGTGGTTCTACCATTTTACATTCCCACCAGCAGTGTATAAGAGTTCCAATCTCTCCGCAGCCTCTCCAACATTTATTATTTTGTGTTTTTTGGATTAATGCCAGCCTTGTTGGAGTGAGATGGAATCTCATCGTGGTTTTAATTTGCATTTCTCTAATGGCTAATGATCGAGAGCATTTTCTCATGTATCTGTTAGCTGCCTGAATATCTTCTTTAGTGAAGTGTGTGTTCATATCCTTTGCCCACTTCTTGATTGGGTTGTTTGTCTTTTTGTGGTTGAGTTTTGACAGAATCATATAGATTTTAGAGATCAGGCGCTGGGGGGAGATGTCATAGCTGAAAATTCTTTCCCAGTCTGTAGGTGGTCTTTTTACTCTTTTGGTGAAGTCTTTAGATGAAGTGTTACTTTTTAATAAGAAAATAAAATCAACAAGAAATTACATAGAAAGCTCAACCTTAAAGAACTTTTATTAGAAGTAATAAAAGTCATCAAGATAAAGTAATTCATTCATTTTAAGGGAGAGAAAATAATCTAATATCTTATACAAATAAAAAAGAATAGAAATTAAATTTCATTTTTAAGAGATATTTTTGCATTCAGTGATATTCTCTCAATATTATTTTGCATTAAATATTAATTTTTTCCACATAGCCACAGAAGAGTTTCATAATTTTATTTCAAGAGAAAATATTCAGATTTAAGTTATAGGAAGAAAAGAATAAAGTAGAAAAACTCTGCATATAGAAGTTAGTAATGAAATAAGTGCTCAAGTTTGATTTGCACAATGAGAATGAGAAAAAAAAAAAAAAGCTGCCCACTTCTCTCTTTTTGGTCATAGAAGAACTACTGTTTGAATAAAACCAAACAGAGGCCTTTTTCTTTCATCAGGGACTTATATTCAAGATAATGAGGTGCATTCATTTGTTTTTTCCCCAGTGACTCTCCACATTCCCAGTTGTCCTAGGTTAGTCCTAACTAGCTAGGATCCACACTATGGCAGACTCACTTTTTAAAAATTCTTCTACTAGACCCATCAAAATTTATTTGTTCTACTCTACCTTCACTCAGAGCCCTGGTGGCTATGTATTCTGAGAAGCCAGTGAAGGGTAATGTAAAGAGAGAAGCTCACCTGGGCTGCTGTGTTAGCTAACATGGACTCTGATGCCTACCCCCAGTCACACTCATAGGGCTGTAGGATAAACCTCAAAATGGGAATCCTCAGACTTCGCACCTGAGGAAGTCCACGGGCAGAGGAGAGTGAATGCTTCCCCTGGAGACCAAGTAAATAATGCAGAGCAGCCCCTTAAAGACCCAAAATTTCTTTGAAGACTTGTGGATTAATTTTTAAATTCACACAAATTTATATTCTGCTCCATATTTTGTCTATGCTTGACAAAATCCTTCCTCGGTAGGTTATAGATGATAAATGAAAATTTAAAAAATTAAAATGTTTTAAGTTATTTACAACTAATAAAAAATAAAAACAAAAAAGGTTTTATTGTTATATCCATCAATGGGAATGATGCTATTGAAATAAAGTACTGTGGTTAATGAGAAAGACCCTCTTGCTCTACAGGATGCAGGTGCTGGCCATAGGACTCATGGATTTGAATTTGGCTTCATCTCTTTGCAGTTGTCTGGGCAAGTTGCTTAACTTCTCATTGTCCCCTCATCTGTAAAATGGGAATGATACTTGCTCATTGTGTTGTAGGAGAATTAAACGAAGTGATACAGGTAAAGCACTTATCTCAATTCCTGATACTTAAAACATTCTAATATGGTAGCAATTACTAACATCTCACAGAATCATAATGATTTGAAGAGAGCTAACACCAAATATCAGATTTATCACCCTGGAGATTTGTATTAGTGTCAACATATTACCAGAATTCAGACTCACCATTATATGTGCACCAGTGACAGCCTCATGTTTTAATCATTGATGACTCACTGAGAAAGGATTCCCAAAACACCAAACAGCACATTACCATACAATCTTTATAAACTGATATTGAGAGAAATGTTAGTCAGTGTGCTTCCTGGCTGAGAGTGGAGTCACTTATTATCCTCAGCATCTACATTTTAGCAAAATTTTCACCAAAGGACCTTTATAGTGAAGAAAGTTAAATAGTTACGCACTTAGTTTATTTTACCGTCAGCATTTAATTCTCGTCATAACGAGTCTCGAACAGCTCTTGGTTTTTAGGATCAACCCATGTCATACAATTTTCAACATTTATTTTTACTCTAGCTAGACATATTCAGTAAAACCCTGTTTTTCAGTTGTTAGAATAGGAGAGTTGAAACATTTTTTAAAAAAGTCAATTTTGTGATAATCTCTTCATCATTAAGATGAACATGAATTAATTTATTTTATGGAACTCATTTTAATTTTTCCAAAGACATACTTGAGTAATTGATTGCAAGGCTGAGGTAAGTCTTGTTGTTTTACTTTGCAGTTAAATGGAAACATGGATGAAGAATATGTAGTCATTTTAATGGTATCTTAAAAGTAATAACTAACCATGGAGATGAAGTCTAGATAATATGCCAATTTATAATTTAGTAGGAAAATAGATGGAGCTTTTAGATTTCTTAACCCATACAAATATTTATGGCTAAGAGTTCGGCTGCTAACTAAAAGGTCACAGTTCAAATCCACCAAGCATTCCTTGGAAACCCTATGGGGCAGTTCTACTCTGTCCTATAGGGTCACTATGGGTTAGAATCGACTTGATGGCAATGGATTTATCTATATTACAAAGCAGTCAATATTTCAGACACAGGAAATATAGTAATAAATAAGACCGAGAAAAATAGCAAATCAACATATATTATGTCATTATTCCCCCACGTGTCTGTCAGTTTGTCGTACTGTGGGGGCTTGCATGTTGCTGTGTTGCTGGAAGCTATACAACCGGTATTCAGATGGGTGACCCTTAGTGAACAGGTTTCAGGTGAGCTTCCAGACTAAGACTAGGAAGAAGGACCTGGCAGTCTACTTCTGAAAGTATTTAGTCATTGAAAGCCTTATGAATAGCAGCAGAACATTGTTTGATATAGTGCCGGAAGAAGAACCCCTCGAGTTGGAAGGCACTCAAAAGATGACTGGGGGAAAGCTGCATCTTCAAAGTTGAGTTGACCTTAATGATGTAAATGGAGTCAAGCTTTTGGGACCTTCATTTGCTGATGTAGCATGACTCAAAATGAGAAGAAACAGCTGCAAACATCCATTAACAATCAAAATGTGGAATATATGAAGTATGAATCTTGGAAAATTTGAAGTCCTCAAAAATAAAATGGAACAAATAAACATTGATATCCTGGACATTAGTGAGCTGAAATAGACTGGTATTAGCCATTTTGAATCAGACAGTCATATGGTCTACTGTGCCGGGAATAACAACTTGAAGAGGAATGGTGTCGCATTCATCGTCAAAACAAACATTTCAAGATCTATTCTGAAATACAATGCTTTCAGTGATAGAATAATATCCATACGCCTACAAGGAAGACCAGTTAATACGACTATTATTCAAGTTTACACACCAACCACTAAGGCCAAAGATGAAGAAATTGAAGATTTTTACCAACTTCTGCAGTCTGAAATTGATCAAACATGCAGTCAGGATGCATTGATAATTACTGGTGATTGGAATTCGAAAGATGTAAAAAAGAAGAAGGATCAGTACTTGGAAAATATGGCCTTGGTGATAGAAATGATGCCAGAGATCACATGATAGAATTTTGCAAGACCAACGACTTCTTCAATGTAAATACCTTTTTTCAGCAACATAAATGGCAATTATACACGTGGACTTCACCAGATGGAATACACAGGAATCAAATCATCTACATCTGTGGGAAGAGATGATGGAAAAGCTCAATACCATCAGTCAGAACAAGGCCAGGGACCAACTGAAGATCAGACCATCAATTGCTCATATGGAAGTTCAAGTTGAAACTGAAGAAAATTAGAACAAGTCAACAAGAGCCAAAGTACAACCTTGAGTATATCCCATCTGAAGTTAGAGGCCATCTCAAGAGTAGATTTACCGTGTTGAACACTAATAACCAAAGAGCAGACAAGATGTGGAATGACATCGAGGACATCATACATGAAGAAAGCAAGAGGTCTTTATAAAAAGACAGGAAAGAAAGAAAAGACCAAAATGGATGTCAGAAAAAAAAAAAATTTTTTTTAAGAGACTCTGAAACTTGCTCTTGAACGTCGAGTAGCTAAAAAATCAAAAGGAATAAATGATGAAGTAAAAGAGTTGAACAGAAGATTTCAAAAAGCGGATAGAAAAAACAAAGTAAAGTATTATAATGACATGTGCAAAGACCTAGAGATGGAAAACCAAAAGGGAAGAACATGCTCTGCATTTCTTAAGCTGAAGGAAGTGAAGAAAAAATTCAAGAATTGAGTTGCAATTTTAAAAGATTCTATGGGGAAAATATCAAACAACACAGGAAGCATCAAAAGAAGATGGGAGAAATACACAGAGTCACTATACCAAAAAGAATTTGCTGACATTCAGCCATTTCAGGGGGCACCATATGAGCAGGAACCAATGGTACTAAAGGAAGAAGTCCAAGCTGCACTGAAGGCATTGGTGAAAACCAAGGTTTCAGGAATTGATGGAATACCAACTGAGATGTTTCAACAAATGTATTCAGCTCTGGAAGTGCTCACTCACTTATGCCAAGCAATTTGGAAGACAGGTAGCTACCTGGCCAACTGACTGGAAGAGATCCATATTTGTGCCTATTCCCAAGAAAGATGATCCCACCGAATTTGGAAATTGTTGAATAATATCATTAATATCACATGCAAGTAAAATTTTGCTGAAGATCATTAGAAAGCAGCTGCAGCAGTACATCGACAGGGAACTGTCAGAAATTCAAGCCAGATTCAGAACAGGACGCGGAACCAGGGATATCATTGCTGATGTCAGATGGATCCTGGCTGAGAGAGAATACCAAAAAGGTGTATACCTGTGTTTTATTGACTATGCAAACGCATTTGACTGTGTGGATCATAATAAACTATGGATAACATTGTAAAGAATGGAAACTCCCCAATGCTTAATTGTACTCATGCAGAACCTGTACATAGACCAAGAGGCAATAGTTCGAAAAGAACAAGGGGATACTGTGTAGTTTAAAGTCAGGAAAAGTGTGCATAAGGGTTGTATCCCTTTGACATACGTATTCAATCTGTATGCTGAGCAAATAATCTGAGAAGCTGGACTAATGAAGAATAACAGGGCATCAGAATTGGAGGAAGACTCCTTAACAACCTACATTATGCAGATGACAAAGCCTTGCTTGCTAAAGTGAGGAGGACTTGAAGTGCTTACTGATGAAGATCAAAAATGACAGACGTCAGTATGGACTAGACCTCAACATAAAGAAAGCAAAAATCCTCACAACTGGATCAATAAGTTGATCATGATAAAGGGATAGAAGATTGAAGTTGTCAAGGATTTCATTTTACTTGGATCCACAATCAACACTCATGAAAGCAGCAGTCAAGAAATCAAAAGACACATCACACTGGGCAAATCTACTGCAAAAGACCTCTTAAAAGTGTTGAAAAACAAAGATGTCACCTTGAAGACCAAGGTGCACCTGACCCAAGCCATGGTGTTTTCAATTGCCTCCTATGCATGTAAAAGCCAGATGATGAATAAAAAAGACCAAAGAATTGAATTGATGCCTTTGATTTGTGGTGTTGGAGAAGAATATTGAATATACCATGAACTGCCAAAAGAACGAACAAATCTGTCTTGGAAGAAGTACAACCAGAATGCTGCTTAGAAGCAAAGATGCCAAGACTACATCTCACATACTTTGGACAGGTTGTCAGGAGGGATCAGTCCTTGGGTAAAGACATAATGCTTGGTAAAGTAGCGGGTCAGCGAAAAAGAGAAATACCCTCAATGAAATGGATTGACACAGTGGCTGCAACAATGGGCTTAAGCATAACAATGATTGTGGTGACGGCGCAGGACTGGGCAGTGTTTCATTCTGTTGTACATAGGGTTGCTATGAGTCAGAACTGACTCGACACTTAACCACCACCACAACAACATGTCATTATTATGAAGAAAAATGTAGCAGGTTAAGAGGATAAAGAATAAATGTATTTTAGGGAAGTGGTTAGGGAACCAAAAGGTCGGCAGTTCGAATCCGCCAGGCGCTCCTTGGAAAATCTATGGGGCAGTTCTACTCTGTCCTATAGGGTCACTGTGAGTCGGAATCGACTCAATGGCAGTGGGGGGGGGATAGGGAAGACCTCCTTGAGAAAGTGACATTTGAACAGAGACCTGAATGAATAATTAAGGAAAGAGCGTTATTAAGCAGAGGAAACAGTTATTGCAAATGCTGCTAAAGCAGCCTCCACATCGGTAATGGCCTGATACTGCAAGAAGGAGAATAGAAGCCTAATTTGTGTACAGAAGGTGAAGTACTCCAAAGGGGTGTCGTATTTAACCAGTGAAAGCAGGGATGTAGTCAAACAAAACGATCCAAGTAAGGATTCGCAGTTGCTGTTTCTTACTGAAACACAAATTGATTTGGGGGGAGTCAATCACCTGAACTACCGAAGTCACTGTGGAGGGGTATTTGATCTGTCTTCTTTGCAAGAAAGTAAGCTGATAGAGATTCCTTCTCTCTGTTTTACCTCTGCATACTCAGCTCTAGGCACGGTGTCTTGTGCATATTTTGTACCCAGTGTTTTGGAAAAAATGAGTAAATGGATGAATGAATTCATGGATAGGTGGATGAGAGAAAGAATGGAGCTCTGCAATTTCATGCTTTCTTAAGTTCTCTTAAGTATTGTAAATACACATAAATAGCAATTTTTACTAACAGTCACTGCATGTAAACCATTTCTATATTCCAGGCTTCATAAAAATAAAATAGTAACAACAACCACAAAATGGGATTGTCCACATTGAAAATGTTTCCTACCTTAAGGCAGTTTAATACATTGTGGACCATTCAAACTTCATGTAGAGTAAATTTAAAAAATGTAGTTCAGGTCATGCTTTCATTTGCATTTAGAAGGAAATTCAAACTCCTGCCTATTAGCCTACTAGGCTTACAGCTCTGACTCTTCCCCATAAACCCACTCTCCACCCTCACCTCCACCCCTGCCAATGCTGATTTTTTTTTTTTTTCCTACTCTATCATGCCAAGCTTATTCCCACTTCAGGGCCTTTGTTTTGAATGTGTTCTCTCCACACACTTTCTCACACGATCTTTGCCTCCCTGGCTCTTTCCATCCTTGGTATTACCCTAGAGAAATTAAAATTTATGTTCTTATAAAAATCTGTGCAAGAATGTTCATAACAGCTCTATTTGTAATAGCCAAAAGCTGGAAATAACCTAAATATCCTTTAACAGATGAATGGATAAACTGTGGTGCATCCATACAGTAAATTCTACTCAGAAAAGTAAAGTAGGATATACGTACAAGTTGGATAAATCTCAAAGACGTGCGTAATGAGAAAAACTAGTCTCAAAAGATTATATACCGTATGATTACATTTATTTGACATTCTCAAAAAGACAAAACTATAGTGATAGAAAAGAGATAAGCAGTCCCCAGGGGTATGGGCAGGTGAGGGAGTAACTATAAAGTAATATCACAAGGGAGTATTTTAGGGTGACAGAACTGTTCTGTATACTGAATGTGGTGGGGGTTACACAAATCTATGCATTTGTTAAACTCCATAGAACACCAAAGGGGGGGAAGTATCACTGTATAATAATTTTAAAAAGAATTAAAATTTAAAATGACTTTTCTATTTTCTTTCTGGAACTTCCATTAGAAGGATTTTGGACAGTCCATTTTTAACTTCTGTGACTCATATCCTCTTATTCATAGTTCTCATCTCTGTCTTCTCTGTTGCATTTTGGGTGATTTCTCCATATCTCTCTTCCAGGACACTGTTTCTGTGTAGATAAGAGTATCTCCCATGTAGTATTCACTTGTTTATTCTTTCTGCCCCCTTTGGAATATGAGCACCCCAGGGAATGATATTTTTGTTAATCTTGTTCACCTCTTGGCCTGGTGATAGACCAGTGTTGGTCCATTATCAAACAAATTAATAAGTAAGCAAATGCTTAGCCCATGGATTTGAATAGTCTCTGGCCCATTGCTTTTATACCCTGTGGGTACATTTACTCTAATTTGACAAACTCAGCCTTAATAGTAATGCAAGCGAGGACATTCCAGCATTAAGATAGACTATACATGAGGTGGAAACCCTGGTGCCATAGTGGTTAAGTGCTACAGCTGCTAACCAAACGGTCGGCAGTTCAAATTCACCAGGCGCTCCTTGGAAACATATGGGGCAGTTGTACTCTGTCCTATAGGATTGCTATGAGTCGGAATCGACTCTATGGTGAAGGGTTTGGTTTCTACATGGGGTTGCCTTGAGTTGGAATTGATTTGACAGCAACTGGTTAATAAGAAAGATACTTTAATACAGAAAAGGAAAATTGCTGTTTCTCTGTGAATATATATTGGAGGTGCATAATTTCCTTTTAGTGAACAGAGCAGACCAACACTCAAGACTTACAGAGGCTTACAACAGAAAGAACTTATTGCTTTCCATATTTAGGTGAGCACGAGAGAAAAAGAATACGTGACTCTGGCAGAGCAATGTTGGCAACTTGGAATCATTCATTTTATTTCTTTGAGGTTCACTCATCTTTTAAGAATACTGTGTTCTAAAACCCCTTTCTGCCTTCAAAAACAACATCTTAACTACTCATTTTTCAATGGTGCTTCTTTTCCAGTGTCAGGTCATGCTGTCAGCCTTGGGCTTAGGTACATTCTCCTGTTGCCTGTTCAAATACGTACATGTATTTTTAACTTGAAAACATTTTAGAATTTATTTCTTAAAAAAGGATTGTTACAGTAGAGATTTTAAATGGAATGACCTCATTTACTTGTGCAGTTGGCTTCCTATTTTGTACCATTTAAAAATCAAGGATATATTTTATTTTTCTTTTGTCTTTTTCGAATTATGAGCACGTACAAAATAAGAAATACATGAAGATGTAAAGAATAAGGATACAATGATCACGTGTTAAGAAAAAAAAAAAGAACATAATCATTAACTTCAAAGTTCCTTTTGTGTCTCTTCGCAATCCCACCCGATTTCATTGCCCCTCAGAAAGAAACATCACCGTGAATTTTATGTTTTTCTTTCTCTTTACTTATGCTTTACTTGTATTTACTCCTAGTTATCAATCTGTACTTTATAATTGCAACGTGTATTTTATTATACAAATACAAATAAATATTTGTAATATACTTCTTACGTAAATTCTTTCATAAATTGCTTTTCTGTCCATTCTACTCCACAGAGTTTTCTGTGACATAGCATATGGTTATAATTCACTTGTGTTCGATGATGTACAGTGTTCCATTGTCTGATTTCTTTAACTTTATTACTGAATGTTTTACTTGTTTTCCATATTTTTTATTACTACAAACGTACTTCAGTGACTACTTTTGTACATGTCGGGTGCACATGTGTTGTAAAACACTGTGCTGTAAAATATTGGTCTCCTCCAACTTCAGGTCAGCTAGTGAGGCTGGGGTTGGCTGGAGACCCTGGACAGGCTGCCTTAAATATCATCTCTTTCTTCTCAGAGGATGGCCAGAGCAAAATGGAGTCTGACATGGCATTCCACGTTCTGCATAGGCTCTGAGCCCAGTAGGTGCTCTCAGATGCTCTGTGTCCCACCACAGAATGCTCTACCACCTGGATATCCACCTCACAGCCTGACTTCAAAGTGTGCCACTGCTATTACAAATAAGGGGTCCTTGGAGCTGCCTGGAGCTCTGGTTGCAGGTGGCCAAAGGACATAGCCTGCAGCTCAGGGGAGATTGGTCAAGAGTGGGAGAGGAGTTTATGGTGACTCCACATAGCATCCTTGAATCCATCTTCAAATATATTAGATAATTCTACTTATTTGTGGCCAGTGTGCCATTTTATTAGCAAAAACAACGCAAAAGACTTGCCACAGGAGCCTCCTCCTCCAGCCATGCATTGGCATTCGGAAAAATAGAGCTACTGCATTATTTTGAGGTAATCGATAAGAAAAAGATGAATTTGAAATTCATTCACATCAATGCAAGAATGTGCAACTTTACCATTGGAAGAAACAAAGATCTACTTTGCACTTTAATTATTGTTCCAACTGTTGTACATTTTTATTGTTTTGAGGAGTTAGTTTTAAACTTTTATTACCTATTTGAATGAACAAAGTTCCTTGTTGGTGATGATTCTTAAGAATGTGAGGAATTTATCACACAAGTGATATGATCAGGTCAATTTAGAGGTGCTCTTTATCCCAGATAATAATTCTCTGTAAAGTGCTAATTCTCTGTAAAGTGCTTGGATTGCAGCTACCTTTTTCCAATATGTTGCTTGTCTTCTCACTCTTTCTGGTGTCTTGACGAGCAGACATTTTTATTTTAATTTCTTGGTCATTTCCTTCATGGTTTATATCTTATTATCTTGTTTAGGATAATTTTTCTTGCACTGAGATTGTTATTTTCCTATATTGCCTTCTAAAAGTCTTATGATTGCCTTTTACAGTCAGGTTTTAGTCCACCATGAATTTATTTGGGGTAGGTATGTGAGGAATAATTTTTTTATAATCTCATGAATATTTTCATTATTAATCTGTAATCAAGTTTCTATATTTTAGGGGCACTGTTTTAAGACTCTCCTATCTGTTTTATTTGTAGTTATTTCTCTCTCTGCACACATAATACAGTCTTAAGTTTTATAGTATTAAAAGAATTCTAAGAATGTTAAGGATTTTAATTGCAATCTCATTTAACCTGTAGGGAAAATTGAGGTCTTTCAGCACTGATTTTCCAATGCACGAACTTGGTACATATCTCTATTATTTAGGCTTTCTTTAATATCTTTCAGTAAAGTGTTATATTTTTTTTCCATGGAAGTCTTCAAATATTTTTAGATTGATTCCTAGGTCTTCTATGTTTTTATGTTAAGGTAGGTGATTTTTTTTTTTTTCTATTTTCTACTTGTTTTTTTGGAGGGGAGGGGAAAGGTACAGAAATTCAACTGATTTTTTGTGCAGTGATAATGCATCTAGCAAACTTGGTTCTATTGGTACCGATAATTTATCTGTAGATTCTTTGGGGTATTCTATGTAGACAATCATACCATTCAAAATAAAAAGAGTTGTGATTCTTCCTTTTCAATCTGTAAATGCTTTATTTCAATTTCTGCTCTTACGGTGATGGTCAGGACCACTGACTTGACTCTGTGTTTTTTCCACTCACACTTTTTTATGAAGTTTTGTTTCCTGGTGCGTGTCTGTGGGTTAGTGTGTGTGTGTGTGTGTATCTGTGACTTGTGATGGTGAGTTCGTATTTTTGGTAACTTTATTATGTGACACATTGAGGCCTCTGTGAAAGTAGTTACTTTGGGGGAGGATTTATTTCTCTCTGTCATTGCTTCAAATTTTTAATTTGAGGTATTTCAATACATCAATTCATTTACCAATCTAGGATGAATTGGAGCTGCAGACCTGTCTGAGAACCATCTTTGTTCCTCTTTTCTTAGTGACAGAGTTTGAAACAGTTATTTTTCTTTTAGTCTCCCTCTGGTACCAGTTGCTGTCCAATCCGTTCTCACTCTTGGAGACCCCCTGTGTGTCAGAGTAGGACTATGCTCCATAGTATTTTCAGTGGCTGGTTTTTCAGATGCAGATCACCAGGCCTTTCTTCCAAGGCAACTCTGGGAAGACTCAAACCTCCAACCTTTCGGTTAGCAGCTGAATGTTTTAACCATTTGCATCACCCAGGTACTCCAAGTTTTATTACAGTTCACTCTAACATGGAGGGAATAGCCCTCTTAGATGGAGGAATCCCAGCTTAATGAAAAGGCTTTTTTATTAGATCTCCCTTGGGGGCCTCTGGGCTTTCTTCCCTCTACCTCAAGTACATTAAGTCATTGGGCTCAACAATGCCTTCAAGCAAACACCAATGTCATTACTCAGTTTACCATCTCGGGTGCCTGCTTTCGTTTAGTTTTAGGCCTTTGAGTATTTCTTAGGAAGTTGCCAGCTCATTGATGATTAGAGATATTTTAAATTATTTTATTCATCAATTTTGGGTGTCCTTTTTTGGAAGAGTAGGAGGTTACTAGCTATACTACCAGAAACAGAATGAGAATTTTTTTTTTTTTTCCAACAACCTGTCTCGTTTGTCTTTTGTCTCACACTTTTACTTCAGGTTTAAAATAACAGCTCTGATTTCTGGGAGAAATTTCTTTGTACTTCAAGCACATCAATCAGCAGAATGTGCACTACCCAAAGGGTTAAATTAAAGCAGCTGTGGATGGCAGAATCCTGAGGTGGACTCTGAGATTCCCACCCTCTGGTGTACACACTCTGTATTATACCCTCCCTGTGAATGAGGGCGGGACTGGGACTATGATGGATTTTTCTTCCATACTTAGCTCTCGTTATATGACAAAGTTGAAGGGATTTCGCAGATGTAATTAAGGTTCCAAATCTGTTCACTTTGAGTTAATTAAAGAGAAAATTATCTTGGGTGGGCCTAACCTGGTCAGGTGGGTCCTTAAAAAGGAGTGCAGCCTTCCTGAATCGATTCCAAGTATGAGGGATGCTCTTCTGTTGGCCGTGACAACACAAACGGCCATGTTTTGGACAGGACAACTTGGCAAGGACTTGAGAGCAGCCTAGGATCTGAGAGTAATCCCCACCAGCCAGCCAGCAAGAAAATTAGAGACCACAGTTGTGCAACCACAAGGAAATGAATTCTGCCAACATCCAAGGAAGCCTGAAAGTAGATCATTTTGTGGTCAAGTCTCCAGGTGAAGATGCAGTCAGCTGACACCTTGATTTCAGTCTTGTGAAATCCTGAGCGGAAAACCTAGCTAAAAAAAATGCCAGACTCCTGACCCATAGTAAAAGTGCAAAATCTGTATTGTTAATAGCCTGTGAAGTGTATGATTATTTGTTACGCAGCATTAGAAAACATACAGAAGCATCACAGCTGAAATCATGCCAGCACCCAACCCTTTTCCTCTGCACTGTTACATCTAACTTCTCATTTGCTTCCTTAGTGGAGGGGAAGAACTCTCTTACAACTATCCCTTTATACTAGAAACAAAATTGCAAAACAAAACTTTTCAAGATTTTTTTTTTTTTTTAACTAGACAAATGGACTGATTTGGAGTAAAACAGTGTTCTCTTTGTAAAATTTACATAAAGTGTTCAAATTAGTGCAATAGCTTAGAGAAATATTTGCTTAATTTACGAGGCATTCTTAACGTTTAAAATAAGGAACAAAAATTAAGTAGAAAACAGTAAACATATTTTAGGCAGGTAAAGATGATAAACTCTAAGAGAACTCCATTTTAATATAGACTATTTTTTAAAGCAGTTTTTGGTTTACAGACAAATTGTGCAGAAAGTACAGAGTTCCTGTATACCCCCTGCAGTTTCTCTAATTATTAACATCTTGCATTCCTGTGGAATGTTTGTTACAATTGATGAGCCAAGGTTGATACATTGTTATTATCTAAGGTTCATAGTTTACATTAGGGTTCACCTTTTATTTTGTACAGTTCTAAGGGGTTTGACAAATGCAGAATATCATGTGTCTACCATTTTTTTTACCATTACAGTACTGTACAGAATAGTTTCACTGCCCTAAAAATGTGCTGTACCCCACCTGTTCCTCTTTTCCCCTTTTTACTGATTCCCTGGCAACCACTTTTCACTGTCTCTATAGTTTTGCTTTTTCCAGAATGTCATATAATTGGAACCATACAGTGCGTAGCTTTTTTGAACTGGTTAATTTAGCAGGATGCATTTAAGTTTTCTGCATGTCGTTTTGTGACTTGATAGCTCATTTCTTCTCACTGCTGCATAATATGCCATTGTATGGTTGTGCCACAGTTTAACCATTCACCTCTTGAAGGACATCTTGGTTGCTTCAATTTTTAGCAACTGTGAATAAACACTCATGTGCAGGTATTTATGTGGACATAGATTTTCATTTCATTTGGGAAATACCTAGGAGCGTGATTGCCGGATCAAACAAAAGCCCATGTTTAGCTTTGTAAGAAACAGCCAGACTGTCTTCCTAAGTGGCTGTACCATTTTCCATTCCCACCAGCAATGAATGAGAGTTCCTGTTGCTCTGTATCCTCACCAGCATTTGATGTTATCAGTATTTTGGATTTTTGCCATTCTAAAATCATTGTTGCTTTAATTTACAGTTCCCTAAAAAAAAATTTTTTTTTTTTTAATGATATGTGGGAAACCCTGGTGGCGTAGTGGTTAAGTGCTACAGCTGCTAACCAAAGGGTGGGCAGTTCAAATCCACCAGGCGCTCCTTGGAAACTCTATCGGGCAGTTCTACTCTGTCACGTAGGGTCGCTATGAGTCGGAATCGACTCGACGGCACTGGGTTTGGTTTGGTTTTTAATGATATATGATGTTAAGTGTTATTTCCAGATGCTTAATTGTCATCTGTATTTCTTCTTTGGTGAGGTTTCTTTTCAGAACTTTTGCCATTTTGTAATTGGGTTTTTTGTTTTCTAATTGTGAGAAATGCATTTCTTAAGCCTATAAAAAAGCTAATTAAGAGAAAACATAATGAAGCTGGTTTATATGATCACCTCATCATATCTTAGGGAGGTGTAGTGAGTGATAGGTAACCTTCCTGGTGGTTCATTCAGCACAATAAAAAAGCACCCAGGTGTTCCCATTCCCTTTTTCTCCCCAGTGTTCCTCCTCATAAAATACCATTATTTTTAAATGCAGCATAGAGAGCCTTAAAACTTTCAAAGTGGTGTAATTTTTCAAAGTGGTATTCAAATTCATAGCTGACAGGAAAATACGCATGTAAATTACAGTAGGGTTGTTTTGACACAGGCAGTTATTTTTGACCATTATGAACTATCAACAAGTGCTATCAAAAGAGAACTCTGACATGATGAGCATCTTGCAAACATGCACTGCCCCAAGTCCTATCCCTTGCGTAGTCTGCTTCTTTAGAGGGATGTCAGGAATTGTTTTTTGGTGAAGTGCAGTTTTATTTTGACTAGAAGATACACTTTAGCCAGGTAGACACAATTTGACATCACAATGTCTGACTAGGTGAAGCAACAGAAATATAGGTCTTAGGCCACTTGGTCACTTGTTAACACTCAAGAATTTATTAATAGTTTCTTTATTAGCACAACAGCTTAGACAAAGTAAATTATTCCAGGAAAATAAGTGTGGTAGTGCTGTTAAAGAATGATTATCCATGCAGACATATTTGTTTCTTACCATGCCATAAAGTTACACATATTAAAATAGGCCTCTGGGTCCAGGGCTGAGCCTGAGAAAAGAAGAGTGTGACAGTCTTATCAGAAAAAAAAAAAAAAATCATAGCCCAAAGCACCAGCACTGAAATGAGGAAAAGCTGACTACTTGTTCTTGCTACTGCATGCACAGGCCAGGCATTGCAGAGCCTCTAGACATGAAATCATTCGTATTAGTCCATCAAGAACAAAGAAAACAAAACAAAATTAAACCAAAAGAAAAAAAAATCAATATTCACTGAGGAACCAGCTATGATGGAATGAGGAAGATTTAAAATGTTTGCTCAATGCTACCAAGAGATGACTTGTTAGTTAATGTCTACGTGACTGTGATCAGAGTCCCTGCCAAGTCCTCTGAGGATGAAAGAATAAAAATGGGAGCTTATAGCTGTGTCCTGTCATCCCAGTCCACGCCTGCCCAGGTGTTGCAGCTCCTTTCCAGGCTTTCTCTTCCTCTCCTCCATTCTGCCACTGGTACTTTAAACCAAACTGACCTTTGCCGCATGCTTCATGTCCAGCCCAATCCCCGACTGGCTCTTAATGAAAGCAATTAGCATGCAAGACACCGTCCTGGGTGCTGAGGAATCAATGAAGAAAAGAGACCTTCTCAATGACTCTCAGGAGTTTTCTCTAACACAAGAGAAGATCTAGCTTTATTTTCCTACAAATGTTTATAAACAAATTCAGTTATAAGGTCCTTTTATAAACAGTAATTTAAAAAATCTGCTTGAAATGAGTAAGAGTAGACCAGTATAAAACAGGATATCAACTTTTATGCTTATATAATGTGGTAATATGCCAGGAACTACTCAAAAAAACATAGAAATAAGTCAAACAACTTTAAAGAATAAAGAAAATCATTGCCAATGCCCTGTCCTCAGGTTAATTCCTCTTTCCAAACTTCTCTATGTAAATCAGGCCTTCCTGACTCACAACCAAAAGATCTTTCAAATGCCAAGAACTATTGCCATCCTGTTGTTGTTAGGTGCCATTGAGTCAGGTTCCAACTCATAGAGACCCCATGTACAACACAACAAAACACTGCCCAGTCCTGCACTATCCTCACAATTGTTATGCTTGAGCCCATTGTTGCAGCCACTGTGTCAGTCTATCTCGTTGAAGGTCTTCCTCCTTTTCCCTGACCCTCTACTTCACCAAGTATGATGTCCTTCTCCCGGAAGTGATCCCTTCTGACAACATATCCAAAGTACTTGAAACGAAGTCTCACCATCCTTGCTTCTAAGGAACATTCTGGCTGTACTTCTTCCAAGACAGATTTGTTCATTTTTCTGGCAGCCCATTCAGTATTCTTTGCCAACACCATAATTCAAGGCATTAATTTCGTTCAGTCTTCCTTACTCATTGTCCAGTTTTTGCATGCATATCAGGCGATTGAAAATGTCACGGCTTGGGTCAGGCAAGTGACATCTTTGTTTTTAAACACTTTATTTATTTGTATTTATTGTACTTTAGATGAAAGTTTTACAGCTCAAGTTGATCTCTCATACAAAATTTTATACACGTATTAACACTTTAAAAGGATTTTTTGCAACAGATTTTCCCAATGTAATATGTCATTCGATTTCTTGACTGCTGCTTCCATGGGCATTGATTATGTATCCAAGTAAAATGAAATCCTTGACTACTTCAATCTTTTCCCCATTTATTATACTTTTGCTTATTGGTCCAGTTGTGAGGATTTTTGTTTCCTTTATGTAGAGGTGTAATCCGTACTGAAGGCTGTAGTCTTTGATCTTCATCAGTAAGTGCTTCAAGTCCTCTTCACTTTCAACAAGCAAGGTTGTGTCATCTACATATTGCAGGTTGCTAATGAGTCTTCCTCCAGTCCTGCCATTTAGAATTCACTTATTTTACAGGCTTTGAATGCCTTCCTTCCCCCGCTCCCAATAGGCATTTCTTAGCAGCCTGTGTGATGAGGCCTGCAGCATTTATAATAGTATAATTATGAAAATTTAGGAAAAATAGCAGCATTATAAAAAAGACCAGTAGTCTTTTGAGCATGAATATTGATTATGAAATCAACATTGGAATGTCTTTTCATTCCACTGACATAAAGCTAATTCAGAAGTGACCACTGATTATAAATCCAATATTTAGAATATTCGTTTTAATTAAAAGAGTTTAGAAATTAGTGTGAGTTCACAATTGAAAAATATTTGGATTGTGAGTTTAACTTTCATGACAGTCTTGTGAATTGCATGACAAAAATACACAATGTGTGACAAGTATTTGATGATTATCAATTAAAACAAAACTCAATATCCCTGGGTGAGGGAAATATCATGAATATCTCAAATAGGGCAGAGTGACAAAGGAGCCTAGGAGCAGCTGGTGGATTCAACAAGTGTATGGTCATATATTCCCAGGTAACAAAGATGTCACCTTGAAGACTAAGGTGCACCTGACCCAAGCCATGGTGTTTTCAATCACCTCATATGCATCCAAAAGCTGGACAATAAATAAGGAATACCAAAGAAGAATTGATGCCTTTGAATTATGATGTTGGCAAAGAATATTGAATATACCATAGACTGCCAAAAGAACGGAACAAATCTGTCTCGGAAGAATTATAGCCAGAGTGCTCCTTAGAAGCAAGGATGGCGAGACTACATCCACATCTCACATACTTTGTCATGTTATCAGGACAGTTCAATCCCTGGAGAAGGACATCATGCTCAGTAAAGGAGAGGGTCAGGGAAAAAGAGGAAGACCCTCAATGAGATGGATTGACACAGTGGCTGCAACAATGGGCTCAAGTAAAACAATGATTGTGAGGATGGCATAGGACTGGGCAGTGTTTCGTTCTGTTGTACATTGGTTGGCTTAAAACAACAGAAATTTATTCTCTTATAGTACTGGAGCCAGAAGACCAAAAATCAAAGTGTCAGCAGAGCCATACTATCTATGAAGGCTTTAGAGGAAGAAGCCTTCCTTGCTTCTTCTGTTAGTCCCAGGTATTCCTTGGCTTGTGACAGCATAACTCCAGTCTCTTCCTCTGTCTTCACATGGCCATCTTCCCTCTGTGTCTTCACATGACCTTTCTCTCTGTGCTTTTTCTCCTCTTTTTATAAGGACACGAGTCATATTGGATTAGGGCTCACTGTACTCCAGCATAACCTCATGTTAACTTAAATAATTACATCTACAGAGACCCTATTGCCAAATAAGACACATTCACATATATTCGGAGTTAGGTCTTCAACGTATCTTTTTTTTTTTTTTTTTGGAGGAGGGCAGAATTCAACCCATAACATTGCCCAACTGACCCATTTGCTAAAAATATGGTATTTCTTTAATAAAAATATTAAATGCATATCTTAAAGACTCAGAAGGCAAAGAAAATGGAGAAAACATTTTTCTTTTCATAGCTAAATTTCCATTTAAAAGGAACAATTCACTTATGATCAATTTCCTGTAGTGAAATGCTGCCTTCAATGCTTATGTTCTTTCAGTGTTCCCTCACCTGCTCAAAAGACAATCTAAAAAGCTTAACGAGAGCTTTCCGGTAATATATATAATACACACGCACAAGTGCACATGCACACACACACGTGTAATTTACAGCTTTGAAAATTTACTCCTCTATTTCATAATGATTTACTCACTTTGAGCCCTGAGAGTGTTTGAAATACATTTTATGGTAAACGCGAAAAATAAATAGTTAAGAAACATCTTGAAAAAGCTGTAGCAGGTAGTACGTTGAACTTTCTAAGTTCAAGTTTAAAGAAACTTATCTTCTGACTCAGACATAATTATTATTTTTTCTTACAATTTTCTACTTTTTCCTTTGGTATTTTTACTGTAAAATGAGACTAAGTTAGGATTGGATTTACACAAAAATAATGCCCTGGACTCCACCACTTTCAGGAGCCTCCACTAATCAAATTCTAACTTCTATTTACCAAAGAGTGTAGATATACCTTATGCAGTGATCAGGGGCAAGGGTTATTGGAAACTTAATTTATTGGCATAATATAGAATACATTTTTAAAGCAAAAATAGTGCCCTGTATTTCATATATGAGAACAAAAACGGTTTTCTGGATTGCAATATATATATATATATATATAAATAAAGAAGGATAATGAGGAGGTCTGGCTCTAAAAATTATTAAAAATGGTTAGCAAATGTTAGAATTAAAACAATTTGGGATAAAGGAGAAAGTACAAAAATACACCGCAATGCATATATTACATGTTAAATACCACATTTGGAGCAGTGGAGAAAAGATTTATTATATTATAAAGATCTTGTGAAAATTAGATAGCCAACAGGGAAAAAAATAAATTTGGAGAACTAGATCTCCAACTTATTTTTTTCCCTGTTGGCTTTATTTTTTTCCCTGTTGGCTATCTAATTTACCTATTTTTATGTATACCATCTATATCTATATCTGTTGTTACTGTTGTTAGCTACCATCATTTGGCCCCCTACTCATGGTGATTCCAAGCACAATGAGATCAGACCATTGTGATCCATAGGGTTTTCATTGGCTGATTCTTAGAACTAGATTGCCAGGCCTTTCTCCAGCATAGAAGGTGAGAATTCTATCACTGAACCATCACTGCATTCATACATCTACGTATAAAATTCCTTGCCATTGAGTCAGTTCCAACTCAGGGCAGCCCTATGTGTAACAGGGTAATACCGAACTCCATAGGATTTTCTTGACTGTAATCTTTATGAAAGAAGATCACTAGTCCTTTTTTCCTCAGTGCTGCTGGGTGGGTTTGATCCACCAACCTTATGGTTAGTAGCTGAGTGCAAACAGTTTGTTCTACCCGGGGACCTTCTATACAGAGAGAGATTTATTTTAACAAATTGCCTGATGTGAGATTGTGAGGGCTGACATTTCTAAAATCAGCAGGCCAGGCAGCAGGCTAGAAACTGGAAGGATTTCTGTCTCACAGTTTTGAGGCAGAATTCCTTTTTCTCTAAGGAACCTCAGTTTTTGCTCTTAAAGTTTTCAACTGACTGGATGAGGCCCACCCACATTACTGAGGGAATTTCCTTTACTTGGAGTCAACAGACTGTAAGTGTTAATTTCATCTACAAAATACTTTCATGCTAATATCTAGGGTAGTGTTTGACTAAACAACTGGGTACCATAGACTAGCCAAGTTTACACATAAAATGAACGATAACACTAAACTATACCAAAATAAATTCTGTTGTTGTTAGGTGCCGTCAAGTCAGTTCTGACTCACAGCAACCCTCTGTACGACAGAACAAAGCACTGCTCTGTCTTCCTTACAATCATTGCTATGGTTGATGCCACCATTGCAGCTACTGTGTCAGTCCATCTTGTGGAGGGTCTTCCTCTCTTTCACTGATCTATTACCTATTTTTGATGTATTAGAATTTATTTAACTCTCTACCAAGCACATCATGCTCGGTAAAGTTGAGGGCCAAATAAATTCTAATAGATCAATAATAGAAATATTTAGTTTTAAATTAAAAAAAAAATTACATATGGGAAAATTTACATTTATGGTGTACAGTTTAATGGTATTATGAATTGAATTGTGTCCCCCCAAAAGAAACTAAGTGTTGAAATCCTAACTCCTGTGCTTGTAAATATGACCTTGTTTGGAAATAGGGGTTTTTCTCTTGCTTTGTTAATGAGGCCATACCAGTGTAGGGTAGATCCTAAACCTAATCATTTCTGAGTATTAAAAAGAACTGAAAAGACACAGAGGCATACACAGTGGGGAGATAGATGCAAAGGAGCACCAAGGAATGCCAAGGAACTCCTGGGACTACTGACAAGGAAGGTTCTCTCCCTATAGCCACTCCCAGAATTCAGACCTCTAGCCTCCTGAACTGTGAGAAAATAAACTCCTGTACTTCAAAGCCACCTACTTTTTGTACTTCTGTTACAGCAGCACTAGGCAACTAAAACAAATGGATTTTGATAAATACATAGAGTTATATAACCCAATGTAAACACACCACCATAATCAATGAGTCCCATCACCCAAAACATTTTCCTCACACTTTACCCTTATAGTCGCTTTCCTTTATAGTGCTAATGCCTGGAAACCACTGATCTGTTCTTCATCCTTATAGTTTTACCTTTTCCAGAATGTCATATATATAGAATCATATGGTATAAAGCCTTGTGAGTCTGAATTCTTTTGAGCATAATATATTTGAGATTCATCCTTGTCATTGAGAGTATCAATAACTAATCTTTTTCATTACCATATAGTATTCCATTGTGTAAATACACCTTAATTTATGAATTTACAAGCCAAGGGATGTTTTGGTCATTTACAGTTTTTTATGATTTTGATATAAACATGATGTATGTTTGTGTACAAATCTTTGTGTCAATATAATTTTTATTTTTTGAGTAAATAGCTAGGAGCAGGATTGCTGAGTCACTTGGTAAGGGTGTGTTTACCTATGACTACCAAACTGTAATTCCAGAATGGCTGAACCACTTTGCATTCCCACCAGCAATATAAGAGTGCTCCAGTCACTCTGCTTCCTCCCCAGGACTTAGTATTGTTAGTTGTATTTTTTCCCATTCTAGTAGATGTGTAGTGGTATCTCATCATGGTTTTAATTTATATTTCCCTAGCTATCTGCTTCCGTAGAGATTTCAGCCATAAAACCCCTATGGAACACTTCTACTTTGTCACATGGGTTCATTATGAGCCGGAATCAACTTGACAACACCCAACAACAACAAATGACAAGCGATGTTGAACCTCTTCTCATATGCTTATTTGCCATCCGTGCACCTTCTTTGGAGAAATGTCTACTGAAATATTTTTCCCAGTTCTTAATTGGGTTGTTAGTTTTCTTATTTGATTTGGGAAGTTGTTTATGTATTTTGGACACATGGCCTTTACCAGCTACATGATTTGCAAATATTTTCTCCTAATCTCTGGCTTGTTACAAAGGAATTAAAAAAAAAAAAAAAGTATCTTTCAAAGAGCAGAAGGTCTTAGTTTTGATAAATTTCAATTTATCAGTATTTTCTTTGACAAATCATTTATTCGGTTTTGAACTTTTTGGGGCATTGGCTTTCAAAGTCTTTGCGTAACCTAAGGTCACACAGATTTTCCCTTCTATTTTTTAAAATTTTTAAAATATGTCAAGTTCGGTAGTTTGTATTTAAGAGTTTGCCATGCTGTTTGTGTCTGTCTCACACCGGGTATTTCTCTTACTTTTTTGTTGTTTGTACTTACCGCACAGTTCCAGGGGTTGGCCTACCCTCAATCATAGTTGGAAGACAAAGGAGGGGAAAAATCCCCGGGCTCTGATTTCCCTCCCAATCAGCCTACTATGGCTTACTTTATAGTCCCCAGGTAATTGGTTTTTGTATGCTGCTCAGAGTTCTTTGTGACAATTAGTGAGAGACAGAGGTTGTAGTGGAATTACTCCATTTTTACTATCAATAGAAGTCTCAGGTCAACCAAACAGGTTTTAAAGAGGAAACCTAAAAGTATTAGAGGAAAATATAATATATTTTGTAAAAATAGAATAGGGGAAAAACACTTCTAAGTGATAGTGAGAACTTGACAACAGAGAAAATAAAATTAACCTCATTAAACTTAAGATTTCTACACAACAGAAATGCCACAAAGTGAAAACAGAAAAAAAAAATGACCAAAAATAATTGCCAAACACATGAAAAATATTAAATGTCCTTAATCTTTAAGAAGGCCATGTAAATTAATGTGTAAAAGACAACAACCCAATTAAAAACATAAAGTTCACGAGTAAATAGTTCATAGCAGAAAGATATTTTAAAGCTATGTAAAGTTGCCCAATCTCACTCAAAATTAATGGCATGTAAATTAAAACAAAATGTGATGTCATTTTTCTTCTATCAGATAGGCAAAGAGAAAAGAGTTGGTTATATATTGTGTTACTGGCCATATTCATTAGTATTCTCTCACTGGAACACAGTTTACAGGAAGCATATGCGAAAACTGAAGCTCTGAGAAATGACATGCCTAGTCAGGTCCATGCAACTAATAAGTGACATAGCCAGGTTTAAAGGCTTGTCCTTGGATTTCAAGTTCAGTTAACTTTCCATTAATCAGAGTTGACTTACCTTGAAACACAAGAGTTTTGTACAGCAAAAATCTAAAACCCATTGCCTTCGAGTTGATTTGGACTCATAGCAACCCTGTGGGACAGAGTAGTACTGCCCCATAGGGTTTCCAAGGAGCGATGGTGGATTCAGACTGCTGACCTCTTGGTTAGAAGCCAAGGTTTTAACCACTACACCACCAGAGCTCCAAAGGGTGTCACTATTTCCTGCAGTAAATATGAAAGATGCTGTATTTTAGTAACTTGTAAGACAGGTAATGTGCTGCTGTCATTCCTATTTCCAAGTTGGTAGAATTATTACAGCAAAAGAAGTATTAAGTAGGCAAAGAAATATTCAAGACATTCTTCCTTGTTAAAGGACATTTTTCCTTATTAAAATCTCAAAGAGGTGTTTTTATTTTTATTTGTTTTTAAGACATGATTTTCAATCTATCATTTGAATGGTTTGTGTTAATAATCCTTATTTTAGTGCCTCAAAGAATAGGCTCAGTGGAAATATTTTGTTAGCATGATAAATTATTAGTTTAAATAAAACAGATGGAAAAAGAAAGTACAGTTTCAAAATAATGTATTATCTGGCATTGCCCTCCCTTTTGAGAGAGATAATTATTATGAGTTACTGAACTTTGCTGATTTTCACATAGAAATATTTGCATTTCCCATTTGGCCTTGTGTTATTGAAGATGTATTATGAAAGCCATAGTATAGTAGAACCTTGCAATCTGAAACTCATTCACTATAGCGATGAGTTTTTTCATTTCATAAAACATAACTTCACTTAGAAATGTAAAAGTGTTCTGCTGTATAAAACAGTGAACAACAGGACAGCAATGTTAATGGGCTTTTGGACTGTATTTGAATCAGCACTCTTCTACATCATGCTTCCATTAGGTTTTGCTTGAATTACTGGAAAAAAAAAAAAGGTATTTTTTCAGATTTGTAATGCAGTGAAACATTTTTCTGCTTAATAATGCTGCGTTTTACAGGAATTCTCTGTATGATAGAAAAACACTAAAGGTACTCTAGAATGTGTTCAGCTGAATGGTCATTGTTCAGTATTCAATGATGAGCTTCAGGTCAAAAGTACTGGATAGTTATATTGTGAGAAAAGAGAAAGGACAGGTTTGGGAGCTAATTCTATTTAGTTTTGAATCCTAACTTTGCTTTTCTGCCTCTACGCTTGCAGCTGGAATGGGTACTATTTATGAGGCAGACTCCACAGTTAAGCACCCCCTCTTTGACTACCTCTTAGATGTGTGATTTGGGGCAAACTACTTAGATTCTCTGAAATTCAGTTTTCTCATCTGTAAAATAAAAGCAACCACTTAAACACATAGAGAGTTGTAATAATTAACTAAGATAACCCAAAGGGGTGCCTAGTCCATTGCCTGGAATATAATAAACATTGAAAAAGCGTTCATTTTCTTTTCTTCCTGCTTTACCTCTCATCTGCCTTCCCTTAAGCCATAGAAATTTTTGGCTAATGGAGGCTTGTTGTAGACTGTGAGATGTACCCAGGTTCCCTCCCAACGAGGGACCTGTCCCGGTTTCTGGGAGTGCCAGCCCTTTCAGAGATTACCTCAGCTGTGGAAAGCCACCTTGGTAAAAGTCAAAACCCTTCCCAGGGCAGCCAGTGACTGACCAATCCCTGTATAAAGAGGCCTGGCCATCTCTGCCCAACTCCTGACAACTCTCAAGAGTCATTCTAACTCTAGGGCTTCGCCATGGGGTCTCTGGACCAGCATTAGGTCTGTATCAAAGCTCAGCTTTTCTCTCTACCCAATGCTGTGTCCTTTCCCTTCTTTCTGCAGGGGTTAGTCCTAAGTACATCCTCAATAAACAACCTTCAGCCTAAAGTCCAACTCAGAGTTTGCTGTATAGAGAACCCAACTTGCAACCTGGCTGCGTTCTGCTCTTTATAATAAAGTCATCAGCTAACATTTAATTCAGGGCATAGCCCAGGATACTCACTTTACTTCCTCACTTCACTTCCCCTGCCTGCCACACACCACTGCTAGCACACTCCCATTCCAGATGAGAAAAGAGCCAGCAATTAATAAAGAACACTGACTTTTGATAAGAAGTCTTTGGTTTTAGTAATAATTTTTTCTCTTAGGCTGGAAAGCTTTGTCTCAGGCTGGTCAGACACTTTTAATTTTACACATAATAAGATTTTAAGACATTTTTATTAAAATCAAATCAGTTTCAGTGTTATATGTCTCTAGAACTAGGCTGAGATTTTAATAATGTATTCTATTTAGACAAAACAAAACACTCCATACCACCAATGTATCATCAACCATTCCTATACTATTACTACCAACAGCAGCAACAGTAATAATAATATCTAAAATTTCCAATACCATATTATAGTTTACAAAATTCAATTTGTAAAAGTGAGGTAGAAAGGTTACCAGAACTGCCCCAATACTATATAAAAGAAAAATGAGGCCCAAATTGCTTACTGGTTCATGGAAGTTTACGGAATTGGTGTAATGGAGGCTAAGATTCAGATTCAGGCTTTTGATTTTAGACTTAATGGTCTGTCTCCCATACTGTGATAAAACCCACATCACTTACAATAAAAAAGGTCTGTGTGAGAACATACATACAACATAAATATCTGAATTTTATTATATGAGACTACTGTAAATTTGTATATTAATAGAATTGCTTGTCCACAGAACTCAGCTTTGCAGCATATTAGTCACAAAGAGCTAAACCTACCTGCATGTAATAACTAATTACCTTATTAACGTACATGCACTGACAATAATTATTAGCCATGACTACCAACAGAGACAATATCACACAGATGGATAATGCGGCTCTACCAAGGAAAATAAAAAATCAGCACAGCATGTGATAGGCCCATAATTTGGGGAAAGGTTTAGCCATATGTCCTAAACAAAGAGGCCTTACCATGGAGGAATTGGAAGCTTGAAATTGGAGACTGGGTCTCTGTTTCACCACATGTTGACCTCCAAAAACAGAATCAAAAGAGGCTACATAGTGATTTGAATGATGAGTGCTTTGTAGAGTGTTCTACATTTAGAAATCACATTGAACACACTGTCAAAATTGTAATGGCCTGATGTACTTTATGGCATTATTTACTAAGAGGAGTCTCTAATGATTGGTTAGCTGATAAACACATCGGGTATCTGGCATCTGTTTAACATTAATTGCAAAGGCATGCGAAGATTTATCTTTCTTTCACATAATCGTTTAGATTGAGTGCCATTTTCTCAGTATTATCAATTAACCATTCATATCATTTGCAAGATGAATTTAAGAATTTCCAAGGCATTGAACAACAAAAAATTATTTTTGTTTAAAATCAGTGAGGGGAAGAGTTCTTTATCAATTCTAAAATGGAAATTCATAAAGCCAGATTAGTAAGTAAAAATTTGACTTCGGCATGTTCATCATTAGATAATAGCTGTTCAAGACAGAGATATTTCTTATTGTCAATGTACAATGTGGAAACACATGCAACAATTATGGTACTGCTGGGAGCAGGTTGCAGGCTACTCTATTTTGCATCACAAGGCTCAGTAATAGCTACAGTGGGCTGGAGTAATAAATCTTCCCTGAAAGAACCATTTGGTATTTCCTTAGGTTCGAGATGAGTACATGCCAGATTTTGAAGCACACGATAATTAATAGAGAATTGCTTCATAAAATCTTAGGTGACTTTCACAACTCTATAGAATCTCCCTAACTCATACAAATGAGGACAGAAGTCTGATTACATTCAAATACTTTTGTCTCAGGAAAAGAACTTTCAGCTCAGTCAGTGAGACAGAGGCATCATATGCTGACCATGCTATCTAATTTTAATCTGGATTTCTAGACTAACACCTATGTTTTTGAGAAGAACATGTTTTCCTCGGTGGCCAAAATCAAGATATGACACCATATGCCTCTAGGGGTCTTGAACAAATGACCACCTGCAGCCTTTATAATACATGTACACAGGAAAAGTGTCTGGGTGCTGTTGCCAGTAAGGTATTTTTGCAAGACAGACAAAGAAAATACATGTAAGCGTTTTATGACCACTATCCAAGCATCCTGAGAGACTATATGTAATCTCTAATTTTAGCCATTAATAATAAATAACCAATCAGTGTTTTGGTTATATAAGGTACCCTTCCCATGCCTCAGCAGAATCACGTCTCCCACTTCCCCAATCAGAGACTGTGATGTTTAGGTTGTGCGTCAATTTGACTGGGCCATGATTTTCAGTGGTTTGGGAGTTATGACGTAGTTTAGCAGTTGTATGATGATATGATCACTTCCATGATGAGATTTGATATAATGTGATCACCCTCACGAGGGATCTGCTGTGAGTAGCCAATCAGTTAAAAGGGAGTTTCCTTGGGCTCGTGACCTACATCCAATATGGGTAGCTTCTCTGGCAAGGCCCGCAAGCTTTTGCTCACTCTGGATCCTGTAGCTGGCTCCTGTTTGTCTGAGCTCCAGTACTTGGGACTTGAGCTAGCAGCTTACCTGTGGCCTTGCCTGCCAGTCTTGGGATTTGTGGGTCTTCACAGCCTGTGAGCAAGATCCCTGCTGTCTGACCTGCTGATTTTGGGTTCACCAGTCCCTGCAGCTACGTGACCAGGACATGCCTCCAGCCTGACCCACACATTTGGGACATTACAGCCTCTACAACTGCATGAGCCATTTCTTTGATATAAATCTCTCTGTATAGATATTTGGAAACCCTGGTGGTGTAGCAGCTAAGTGCTACAGCTGCTAACCAAAGGGTTGGCAGTTTGAATCCGCCAGGCGTTCCTTGGAAATTCTATGGGGCAGTTCTACTCTGTCCTATAGGGTCTCTAGGAGTCAGAATCAACTCGATGGCAGTGGGTTTGTTTGTTTGCTTTTATATAGATATTTACATGCTGTACTGGCTTTCTTCTCTAGAGAACCCAGCCTGAGACAGAGGTGCACCAATCACGAATAACCTGTGGCTGATGCCTGCTGCAACGGTATAACTATCCCTGATTCAGATCCCCTCTTCAGACTCCACTGTCTGATCTCAACGGGCTGTGCTGTTCCCAGTTCAAGCCGCAACCTTTGCTTGGAATAAACCTCTTTGATTTTATCTTAAATGGACTTGGTTTTCTGTAATGTGGCAACACTCACATACCTCTTTCCAAAGAAGAGGAAGGAAAAAAATTATTTTATACCTTTACATTCTGGACAAATCCTAGTAATGAGGCTTATACAGCTAAATATTTCTTCACTGTTCTACACGTTTTTAACCCTACTCTCATCACTGAAAATTGGCCTGGCATATCTGAATGAATTTTTTATTTTTTTATAGATGGAGCAATTGAAGACCTGGGACTTTCTTATTCATTTGATTATTTCAGTACTTAACAGTGCAATGGTCAATAGGAGGCTTTCAACGCTAATTCTCTGAGGAATGCAAATATGAATAAAACATACTCTCCTTGCCTCCAAGAACTCAGAATTTTCACTACACTTGAAAGAGCTTTATAGCCTTTAAGACACCATTTATTTCAGAATCTCTGTGTACCCTTTTATTCATGAAAGAAAAAAGAAAATTAGTAAGAAAAAATAATAATTCAGTCTACAACCACTCTCCTCAGTATCCCTTCAATCCTTACCCCCTTAATTACTGATTTTTTTTTTCTGCTGAGATTATTAATATCAGAAACCAATCACTGGTGATTGTAACTATGATAAAAATGGTGGGTATAGATCCAACAGAATCATAAGACAGAACTTAATTCTGGCCTGGACTCTCTTTCCAGGCTAAATATGGCTCTTATTTTCAAGTTACTAAATGAAGGTATTTTAATTTAAATCCATCAAATAATGACCCATCCCAAATTGTAAGAACTGTTGTTGGTTTCTGAGAAACAGCAATTCTTAACCCTTTGTTTTTCTCTTGTTTGCTGGCTCTACTCCCTTCTCTTGTTCCTTAAACGGAAGAATTCCTTGGGCTTCTGTTCTTGGCTCTTTCCTCATTTTTTATGTTCTTCTTCAGCAATATTATTCACACATTTGTTTTCAACCATTACCTACGAATCAGTGGAGTCCGTATCTATTATCTTTAGCTACAGATTCTCACAGCAATGGTAGGCCCACCTTTCTGCCATCTAATTCCCACCTGGAGCCCCAAGAGCAATGTATACATCCATGTAGCCACTAATGCAATCCATATGTAAAACATTTCCTTCACCCTGAAAAGTTCTCACCTGCTCTTTCCCAATCAATTCATCGTGGACCTAATTATTGGATTTCTACCACTATATATTAGTTTTGCCTGTCCCAGAACTTCATATAAAATGGAATTATACAGAATATGCTCTTTTGTACCTGGCTTCTTTTTTTTTACTCGGCATAATGTTTCTGAGATTCACTCATATATTTGAGTGTTATTAGTGGTTTGTTCCTTTACATTGCTGAGCAATTTTGTTGTACGAAGGTATTGTAGTTTGCACGTCCATTCTTTTATTGACAGACATTTGTATTTTTTAGAATTTGACTATTATGAATAAAACTGCTGTGAACATTCATGCAAAAGTTTTTTTGTGGGTATAGTTTTCTGTTTCTTTTGGGTAAATAACCAGAAGTGGAATAGCAAGATTATATAAATAAGTACTATATGTTTAACTTTATTAAAAAAACAAAAACAAAAACAAAAACCTGTCAGCCTGTTTTTCAAAGAGGATGTATCACTTCATAAATCTACCAGCAATAGATGAGAGTTCTATTTCCTTCGAATCTTCACCAACACTGGCAGTTATCAGCTCTTTTATCTGTTCTAGTTGCTGTGTGCCTCATTGTGCTTTTAATGTGCGTTTTTCTGATTACTACAATTGTTGAGAGCATTTTCCATGTCTTTATGGCTGTTTAACTATCTTCTTTGTAAAAGGCCTGTTCAAATAGTTTGCCTATTTTAAAAAAATTGTGGTGTTTTTCCTATTATTGAGTTGTAAGAATTATTCACATATTTTGAATAAAAATTGTTTGATATATGTATTGGAAATAGTTTCTTCCAGTCATTGGCTTGACTTTTCATTTTCTAGACAGTGTCTTTCAAAGTGCAGAGGTTTTTTTTTTTTTCCTAGTTTACTTTGTAAATAATTTTTGGTTTTGGTTTATTTATTTATTTTTTTCCTTAAAAACCTTCACCTATTAATTTTTTTATTTTTATTTTTTATTGCAAGATAGAAATTTTTTCTGGAGTTTTGTAATTTAAGTTTATATTTTTAGTTCTATGATACATGCTGTCTTAGTTATCTAGTGTTGCTAAAGCAGAAATACCATGTGGATCGTTTTAACAAACAAATTAATTCTGTCAGAGCCTAGGAGGCTAGAAGTCTGAATTCAGAGCGCCAGCTCCAGGGCAAGGCTTTCTCTGTCGGCTCTAGGGTAAGGTCCTTGTCATCAATCTTCCCTGGTCTAGGAGCTTCTCAGCGCAGAGACCCCAAGTCCAAAGGACATGCTTCACTCCTGGCTTTTCCTGTAAAGAGGTCACTCTCCTCTCTGCTCAATTCTCTCTTTTGTATCTCAGAAAAGATTGACTCAAGATACGACCTAATCCTGTAGATTGAGTTCTGCCTCGTTAACATAACTGCCTCTAACTCTGCCTCATTAACATCGTAGAGGTTAGGATTTATAACACATAGAATAATCACATTAGATCATAAAATGGTGGGCACCTACACAATACTGGGAATCATGGCCTATGCAAACTGATACACATTTTTGGGGGACACAATTCAATCCATAACATATGTCAAATTTATTTTTGTGTCAAAGGAGAGGTTGGGGTTCCTTTTTCTATTAAGATAACCAGTTTTTCCAGCATCATTTATAGAAAAGACTTTTCTTCCTTCATTGAGTTACTTTGGCATTTGTCACATATCAATTAGGTAAATATGTATTTGTCTATTATGAGACATTCCAATCCATTCCATTGATCTGTATGTCTATGGTTATGCCTATAGAGCACTGTTTGATTACTATACCTTTGTCATAAGTCAATCAGCATAAAAAATCAATCATCCAATTATGTCTTATTTTCAAGATTGTTAATTGTACTCTTGGCTAAATCCATTTTCATGTAAGCTTTACGATCATGTTCCCCCCTCCAAAAAAAAATTGTCAAGAATTATATTGGCTTTTCAGGAAAATGGTACCTCTCTTCATTAATTTAAGAATTCTTTAATTGATCTTGATTTTACACACATTCAGCTGAATTCATTCCCAATTTATATATTTTTACAGTCATATATGATATTCTATATTTCATTTTTTCAGTTTGTCAATAGTATTTAGACATACAATTGATTTTTTTTTATATTCTGTGGTTTTGCTAAATATACTTATTAGTTGTAGAAGGTTTTTTATTGATTTCTTAGATTTTCTTTGTAAATGATTGTGCCTTCTATGAACAAAAAAAGTTTTACTTGTTTATTTTCTGATATGTATACCTTTTTTTTTTCTTATTTTATTGCACTGGCTAGGACCTCCAGTACAGTGTTTCATAGAAATGATGCAAACAAACATCTTTGTCTTGTTTCTGATCATAAGAAGAAAGCATTCTTAGATACCCATTTATTAGGTTGAGGAAATTTCCTTCTAGTCCTAGGTTTCTGAGAATTTTTATCATGAATGAATGTTGGATTTTATGATTTTTTCTCTCTATATTGAAATGATCATGTAGTTTCCCTTTTTTTCTGTCTTTCTTTTAATTTTTTTAGCCTGTTAATAGAGTGAATTACATTGATTTTCAAATATTAAGCCAATCTTTGTGTTCCTGAGATAAACCCTACTTGGTAATGTATTAGCCTTTTAAAATATTCCTAGATAAAATTTGCTAATATTTTTGTTAAGGAATTGTGTATATATGTTTGTGAGATACATTAGCCTACAATTTTCTTGTTTTGTCTTTTTCTGAATTTGGTGTCAAGGCAATGCAGACTCATAACATGTGTTGGGAAGTGTTCTTTCCCATTCAATTTTTTTTTTTTTAAGGTTGGAATTCCAATTATTTCAATCTTTAAATGTTTAATGAATTTCACCAGTGGAACCATATCAAACTGAAGTTATTCTTGTGGGAAGGTTTTCAATTATGAATCCAGATCCTTTATAGATGTGGGGGAAAATTTTACGTTTTGGGGCTTTTGTGCTCTATTTTGAAAGGCCTTCTCAAACTCAGGTTATAACAACATTCACCTGGGTTTCCTCTACATTTCCAGGTTTTATTTTATTTTATTAGGTGAAAGCTTACAGAGCAAATTAGTTTCTCATTAAACAGTTCATACACAAATTGTTTTGTGGCACTGGTTGCCAGTCCTGCAATATGATAACACACTCCCCTTCTCCACCCCGGGTTCCCTGTTTCCATTTGTCCAGGTTTCCTGTCCCTTCCTGCTTTCTCGTCTTTGCTTTTGGGCTGGTGTGCCAATTGCTCTCATACACAAGATTGAACTATGAAGCACATCCCTCACATGTGTTATTATTGGCCCTATAACCCAAAACCCAAACCCATTGCTGTCAAGTCAATTCCAGCTCATAGCAACCCTATAGGAGGGAGTAGAACTGCCCCATAGGGTTTCCAAGGAGTGGCTGGTGGATTCAAATGGCAGCCGAGCTCTTTAACCACTGTGCCACAGGGCCCTGTTGGCCCTATACATCTATCTAATCTTTGACTGAAGGGGGAACCTCAGAAGTGACTTCAGAACTGAGTTCAAAGGGTGTTTGGGGACTGTATTCTCAGGGTTTCTCCAGTCTCTGTCACATCAGCAAGCCTGGTTTGTATTTGTGTGTGTGTGACTTTTAATAGTGTTCTACATTTTTCTCCCACTCTGCCCAGCACCCTATATTGTGATCCCTGCCAGAGCAATCGGTAGTGGTATCCAGGCACCATCTAGTTGTTCTGGGCTCAGTCTGGTAGAGGTTTTGGTAGTTGTGATCCATTAGTCCTTTGGACTAATCTTTCCCTTGTGTCTTTGGTTTTCTTCATTCTCATTTTCTCTAGCCAGGATGGGACTGGTAGATGTATTTTAGATGGCCATTCATAAACTTTTAAAACTCCAGTTGCCCCTCACCACAATTGAATGTAGAACATTCTCTTTACAAAACAATGTTATGCCAGTTGAGCTAGATATTCCCCAAGACCATGGTCTCCAGCCCTCACCCCAGTAGCTCTGTCCCTCAAGGCATTTGGATCTGTCTGTGAAGCTTCTCTGACTTTTCCCTGGTCAACTTGTGCTGACTTCCCAAGTATTGTGTACTGTCTTGCCCTTCACCAAAGTTACCACTTACCTACTATCTAGTCAGTTTTTTCCGCTCTCCTCCCCACCTCTCCCTAGTAACCATCAAAGATTGTTTCTTTCTGCGTGGAAACATTTTCATGTGTTTTTATAAAAGTGGTCTCATACAGTATTTGTCCTTTTGTAATTGACTTATTTCATTCAGCATAATTCCCTCCAGATTCATCCATGTTGTGAGATGTTTTGTGTATTCATCATTGTTCTTTGTTGTTGCACGGAATTCCATTGTGAGTATGTACCATAGTCTGTTTAGCCATTTATCTGTTAATGGGCAGAAACCCTGGTGGCATAGTGGTTAAGTGCTATGGCTGCTAACCGAAGGGTCAGCAGTTCAAATCCACCAGGCACTCCTTGAAACTCTATGGGGCAGTTCTACTCTGTCCTATAGGGTCGCTATGAGTCAGAATCAACTCGACGGCACTGGGTTTGGTTTTTGGTTTGGTTGATGGGCACTTAAGTTGTTTCCATCTTTATGCTGTTATGAATAATGCTGCAATGAACATTGGTGTGCTACGCCTATCTGTGGGATGGCTGTTCATATGGTATTTCTATTTCTAGCTTTTTAAGGAAGCACAATATCATTTTCCAAAATGTTTTTACCATTTTGAATTCTCATGTGCATAAGAGTTCCGGTCTACCCACAATCTTCCCAACATGTTATTTTCTGTTATTTTGAATCGTCCCAGTAATGTTGGGGTGAGATAGTATCTTATTGCAGGTTTAATTTCCATTTCTCTAATGGCTAGTGATCACAAATATTTCTTCATATGTCTGTTCGCCACTTGTGTCTCTTTTGGTGAAGTGTCTGTTCATTTCTTTTCATCTTTTTCATTTTTGCTGATTTTGCATTTGCTGAATCTTTATGTTTTTCTTATTTTTTATTTTGATATATAGGATTGTTAGTTTCTTTTGCAGTTACCTTAATATTTACCCTTATCTAAGTTTAAACCAATATTTTATTTCTTAATATCGCCTTGACTTCCTCTCCATATGAAAGATCTATGACTACATATTTTAGTCCCTCTTTTTTTTTATTTTAATGTTGTCATCTTTTACGTATTGATGCCTCTGTATCTCTATTTTCAATGTTTTAGCTTTGATTTATTTTTGTGACTTACCTATCTGGATTGATATCTGGTTCCTCTGTCCTGTGTTCTAGTCTTAGGTTGTTATTTGATGCTGTTGATTTTCTAACCAGAGAACTCCCTTTAGTATTTCATGTAATTTTAGTTTGGGTTTTGCAAATCCCTTAAACTTCTGTTTATCTGGCAATGCCCTAAATTTGCCATCATAACTGAGAGACAGTTTTGTTGGATATATAATTCTTGGCTTGCAATTTTTTCCTCAAGGCTTTATATATGTCATCCTATTGCCTTCTTGCCTGCATGGTTTCTGCCAAGTAGGCCGAGCTTAGTCCTATTGATTCTCCTTTGTAGCTAACTCTTCGTTTATCTCTAGCTGCTCTTAAAATTCTCTCTTATCTTTGGTTTTGACAAGTTTGATTATAATATGTCTTGGTGAATTTCTTTTGGGATCTACCTTGTGTGGGATTCGATGAGCATCTTGGATAGCTATCTTTTCATCTTTCACGATATCAGGGAAGTGTTTGGCCAACAGATCTTCAACAATTCTCTGTATTTCCTATTACCCGCCCTATTCTGGCACTCCAGTCACTTGTACGTTATTTCTCTTGATAGAGTCCCACATAATTCTTAGGGTTTCTTCATTTTTTAAATTCTTTTATGTGATTTTTCCTCAAATTTGTTTGTGTCAAGTGCTTTATCTTCAGTTTCACTAATTCTGTCTTCTATTGCCTCAATTCTGCTCTTATGACTTTCTATTGAGTTGTCTAACTCTGAAATTTTTATTGTTAATCTTCTGGATTTCTGTTTTCTGTCCCTGTACGGATTTGTGTAGCATGTTAAATTTGTCATTGTGCTCATCTCTAATCTTCTTAAGTTCCTCTATTGCTGTGTGTGTATGTTCCTTGGCTTGTTCTGTGTTTTGCCTGATCTCCTTCCTGATCTCTTGAAGAGTTCTGTGTATTAATATTTTGTATTATACCTCTGGTAATCCCAGGAAATTTTCTTCCTCTGGAAGATTTCTTGCTTCTTTGTTTCAGGAGCTTACTAAAGCTATCTTTGTCTGCCTCTTTATGTGATTTGATATTACCGTTGTCTCCGAGCCATCAATAAGTTATTATATTTATTTTATGTTTGTTTACTGTGTCCTAACTTCTTCTTTTGTTTTGATATGCCTAAATAGGCTGCTCGTGTGAGCTAATATGATTATTGGCACTTTTGAAGCTCTCATGTCCTGTCACCAGGTGATTAGGTCTGTTACTAGGTGTGTGACCCCAGGAGTCCGTTTTCTTTTCTTGTATGGATTTAGCTCAGGTGTCCAGATATTCAGTCACCCAATGTGTGGAGTAGGCTCTTACCCACAGTTCTAGACAGACAGGGGTAATTGGAGTAGACACAGGTATCTGGCTGCAGTAGGGGGTCATGCACTGAGTAAGATGGGGCTAATGGCTGCCCCTGAGTGTCTAGGAGGAAAACATGTCCTGTTCCCTAAAGTGTGTACATGGGTGGGTTTTGCGGCTGGACTATGCGCACACGATGATATTGGCTGTGAAGACTGGGAAGCACCACTTATTCTTAGAATCCTGTTGCTGGTGGCTAGGTGGTGTGGATGGAACCACCAGTCCTCAAGCACCTGATATGGGTAGGCGAGGACCTTGATTAATGGACAGAGCGGTGTCACATGTCACAAACCTGCCACTCCATCACAGAGCTGATACAGTGAAGTTAGGCTTCAGGTATATACCCTTGTTGTACTGTGCTAGTGAGGGCCTATGCTGCTGAAATGGGCTCACAAAGGTCTATGCAAGGGTGAAAGGCATTCAAAGTTTGCGGACCCCTTATGCCTGTGCCTAGGAAAAGGAGCTCTACCTGCCCTGAGTTCCCAGCTTAGGGGAGCTGGCAGATTATTTTTTCCTGTTTGTTAATTTGTTCCCTCTCCCAGGCCAGGAGAACAACTCAGGGCATTCTGGTCCAGGAAAGCAGCAATTGGCAATCACTGAAGCCAGCCCAGGACCCAGTACAGAGCAGGGAAGGAGCAGGTGTGAAGGGTCTTCCCCAAAGTGATGTTTTTTGATCCATACAGTGGGTTAGACACATGAACTTAGCTTTTGTCAATTGAGGGCCACTTCTTACTGGTTCTGGAGGGCTGAGTAGACTCTCCACTTCTCAGTCTCTCCTGATGTGGCAAACACATCCCGAATGCCACTTCTTGCCTCACCATGCTTGTTAGCCGATCCGGCCTGCAGGATGCCAGTTCCCACCAGATCAGGTCTGGCAACTCCTTGACGCCACTCAGTCTGATTCCTCAACTTTGCCTTTGTTGCTCAGGGCTCCTAGATTGTCATACATAATTGATTCATTTGTGTTTTTCAGATCTTTCTTATAAGAGGGACCTATGGAAGCAACTGACTACTCTGCTATCTTTGCCCTGCCTAATAGACAATTTTTTTTCTTTCAAGGTTTTATATATGTCATCCCATTGGCTTCTTGCCTGCCTGGATTCTGCCTAGTAATCAGAGCTTAGTCTTATTGTTTCCCTTTTCTATGTGACTTTTTGTTTTCTCCAGCTGCTGTCAGGATTATTTCTTTGTCTTTGGTTTGGCCTGTGTGATTATGATATGCCTTGGTGACTTTCTTTTGGGGTCTATCCATTATGGGGTTTGTTGAGCTTCTTCGATGGTCAGCTTTTCATTTTCCATGATATTAGGAAAGTTTTCCATCACCAAATATTCAATAATCCTCTCTGTATTTTCCATTTTCCCCCCCATTCTAGAACTCCAATTATGCTTAGATTTTTGCTTTTGGTTTTATCCCAAGTTATTCTTAGGTTTTCTTCATTCTTTTCTCTGATTTTTCCTCAAAGTGACATCCATGGACTTGTCTTCAATTTCACTGATTATGTCTTCCATTGTTTCAAATATGCTCCTAAAACCTTCTATTGATCTGTCTGTCCATTTCTGAAATTCTGTTCTTTATCTTTTGGATTTCTAATTGCTGTTTTTGTATAATTTCTGATTGTTTATTTATTTAGACATTTCGTACTTGTATTATTTTCCTGAATCCTTTCATTACTTTGTGTTTTTCTTGATTTTGGCTATGTTTTTGGTTGTTTTTTCCTGTGCTTTCCATGATTTTTGTCTGCATTTTCACTGATCTCTTTCCTAGTCTCTTGGAGAGTACGGGATATTAGACTTTTGAATTCCCTGTCAGGTAGTTCCAGTGCCTTTTCTCCTGCCGGAAGGTAATTGGTGTTTCATTCTGGTCACTTACTACAACCATTTTGTCCTGTTCTTGTATATGTTTTGTTATTGTCTGCAATTTCTGAGATATTCAGGTGTTCTTTTCTTTATGTATTCATGGTAAGTTTGTTTGTTTCATTCTGCTTTTTTGTTTTGTTTGGTTATGTCTGTGCAAGTTGGCTGGGTGTGCTTTGTTGTTGATTGTGGGCACAATAGTTCTCATCACACTGGCTGGGTGTGAAGCTGGCCACTCAGCTCTACCTCCTATTGGGAATTCTGTGGAGGTGCCTTTCTGCGTGTGGTGTGGTTGGCTTTATTCCAAGATGGCCATGCTGAGTCATGCCATTTGGCCAAGAACCTCCACTCCGTATCTCTATTCCTTCCTGTTTTCCATCAATTTCTTCTCCTCAGTGACTTCTGATCTAATATTTTGTCCCTTTGTTTAAGGTTCAGGTTTCCAGGATTGATGTCTGTATCCACTTGGTTTTTGGGGTCTTTGTTGCAGTGGGATGTCTTAGTGTGTCTGACTAGTCCTCAGTCTAGGCTCCACCTGTGTTTCTGTTTTTTGTTTTTTTTTAACATTTAATCTTTAAACCTATCTTTAATCTATTTGACATAAATATCAAAGTAAGGATCCAATTTCTCTATTTAATGACTGCCCATATTCTGTAACACAGTTTACTAACTAATTTTTTCCAAATACTTTAAATGTCACATATATCACAACATAAAATCTCCATATATGCTTGTTTCTATTTCTGGACTCTGACTTAACTGTATTTATATAGCTCCGTAGGCCAAAAACACACAATTTTAATAACTATAGCTTTATAATGAAAATGGCTATTCTCATGCATGTATTTTTTTCAAATGTGTTTCAAAATTTTTGTTAAGAATGTCTTTTCCAATATTTTAGTGGATTTACACTATGAACATGTACATAAACATTGATATAGCTTTCTTATTATATATATTCCCATTCAATAATGAAATTTAATTCCATTTATTTATGATCCTTAGCACATATTTATAGTGTTTTTTTAAAAAAAACATTAGTTCTGCATATTTTTTTCTGTTTTTTAATTTTTGTTGTGCTTTAAGTGAAAGTTTACAAATCAAGTCAGTCTCTCATACAAAAATTTATATACACCTTGCTATATACTCCTAATTGCTCTCCCCCTAATGACACAGCATACTCCTTCCCTCCACTCTCTCTTCTGACCCCCTCTGCCATCTCATCTCCCTTCCAGACAGGAGATGCCAACATAGTCTCATGTGTATACTTAACCCAGGAAGCTCATTCTTCACTAGTATCATTTTCTATCCCATTGTACAGTCCAATCCCTGTCTGGAGAGTTTGTTTTGGGAATGGTTCCTGTCCTGGGCTAACAAAAGGTCTGGGGACCGTGAACACCGGAATCCTTCTAGTCTCAGTCAGACCATTAAGTCTGGTCTCATGAGAATTTGGGGTCTGCATCCCACTGCTCTCCTATTCCCTCAGGGGTTCTCTGTTGTGCTCCCTGTCAGGGCAGTCATTGTTTGTAGCTGGGCACCATCTAGTTCTTCTGGTCTCAGGATGATGTAGTCTCTGGTTCATGTGGCCTTTCTGTCTCCTGGACTCGTAATCACCCCATGTCCTTGTTGTTCTTCATTTTCCTTTGATCCAGGTGGGTTTAGACCAATTGCTGCATCTTAGACGGCTGCTTGCTAGCATTTCAGACCCCAGATGCCACTCTTCAAAGTGGGATGCAGAATATTTTGTTAATAGATTTTATTATGCCAATTGACTTAGATGTCCCCTGAAACCACGGTCCCCAGACCCCTGCCCCTGCTACACTGGCCTTCAAAGCATTCAGTCTATTCTGGAAACTTCTTTGCTTTTGGTTTAGTCCAATTGTGCTGACCTCCCCTGTATTATGTGCTGTCTTTCCCTTCACCTAAAGTAGTTCTTATCTACTATCTAATTAGTGATTACCCCTCTCCCACCTTCCCTCCCTCCCCCCTCTCATAACCATCAAAGAATATTTTCTTCTCTGTTTAAACTATTTCTTGAGTTCTTATAATAGTGGTCTTACACAATATTTGTCCTTTTACAACTGACTAATTTCACTCAGCATAATGCCTTCCAGGTTCCTCCATGTTCTGAAATGTTTCACAGATTCCTCACTGTTCTTTACCGATGCATAGTATTCCATTGTGTGAATATACCATAATTTATTTATCCATTCATCCGTTGATGGGCACCTTGGTTGCTTCCATCTTTTTGCTATCGTAAACAGTGCTGCAATAAACATGGGTGTGCATATATCTGTTCGTGTAAAGGCTCTTATTTTTCTAGGATATATTCCAAGGAGTGGGATTGCTGGATCGTATGGTAGTTCTATTTCTAACTTTTTAAGGAAGCACCAAATCAATTTCCAAAGTGGTTGTACCATTTGACATTCCCACCAGCAGTGTATAAGAGTTCCAGTCTCTCTGCAGCCTCTCCAACATTTATTATTTTGTGTTTTTTGGATTAATGCCAGCCTTGTTGGAGTGAGATGAAATCTCATTGTAGTTTTGATCTGCATTTCTCTAATGGCTAATGATCGTGAACAATTCTTCATATATCTGTTAGCTACCTGAATGTCTTCTTTAGTGGTCTATTCATATGTTTTGCCCATTTTTTAATTGGGTTATTTGTCTTTTTGCAGTTGAGTTTTTGTAGTATCATGTAGATTTTAGAGATCAGGAGCTGATCAGAAATGTCATAGCTAAAAACTTTTGCCCAGTCTGTAGGTAGTCTTTTTACTCTTTTGATGAAGTCTTTGGATGAACATAAGTGTTTAATTTTTAGGAGCTCCTCGATATCTAGTTTCTCTTCTGCAGCATTGTAATGTTTTCTATACTGTTTATGCCACGTATTAGGGCTCCTAACATTGTCCTTATTTTTTTCTTCCATGATCTTTATTGTTTTAGATTTTATACTTAGGTCTTTGATCCATTTTGAGTTAGTTTTTCTGCATGGAGTGAGGTATGGGTCTTGTTTCATTTTTTTTGCAGATGGATATCCAGTTATGCCAGCACCATTTGTTAAAAAGACTGTCTCATCCCCATTTAACTGTTTTGGGGCCTTTGTCAAATATCAGCTGCTCATATGTGGATGGATTTATGTCTGGATTCTCAATTCTGCTCCATTGGTCTATGTATCTGTTGTACCAGTACCAGGCTGTTTTGACTACTGTGGCAGTATAAAAGGTTCTAAAATCAGGTAAAGTAAGGCCTACCACTTTGTTCTTTTTCAGTAATGCCTTATTTATCCGGGGCCTCTTTCCGTTCCATATGAAATTGGTGATTTGCTTCTCTATCCCATTAAAGACTGTTGTTGGGATTTGGATTGGAATTGCATTAAACGTATAGATCCCTTTTGGTAGAACACACATTTTTATAATGTTAAGTCTTCCTATCCATGAGCAAGGTGTGTTCTTCCACTTATGTAAGTCTCTTTTGGATTCTCGCAGAAGTGTACTGTAGTTTTCTTCGTATAAGTCTTTTACTTCTCTGGTAAGATTAATTCCTAAGTATTTTATCTTCTTGGGAGCTATTGTAAATGGCATTGATTTGGCGATTTCCTCTTCGATATTCTTTTTGTTGGTGTAGAGGAATCCAACTGATTTTTATATGTTTATCTTGTATCCCTGTACTGTGCTGAACTCTTCTATTAGTTTCAGTAGTTTTCTGGAGGATTCCTTAGGGTTTTCTGTGTATAAGATCACATCGTCTGCAAATAGAGATACTTTAGTTCTTCTTTGCCAATCTGGATGCCCTTTATTTCTTTATCTAGCCTAATTGCTCTGGCTAGGACCTCCAGCACAATGTTGAATAAGAGCTGTGATAAAGGGCATCCTTGTCTGGTTCCCGATCTCAGTGGGAATGTTTTCAGTCTCTCTCCATTTAAGGTGATGTTGGCTGTTGGCTCTGTATAAATGCCCTTTATTATGTTGAGAAATTTTCCTTCTATTCCTATTTTGCTGAGAGTTTTTATCATGAATGAGTGTTGAACTTTGTCAAATGCCTTTTCTGCATCAATTGATAAAATCATGTGATTCTTGTTTTTTGTTTTATTTATGTGGTGGATTACATTAATTGTTTTTCTTATGTTGAACCATCCCTGCATACCTGGTATGAATCCCACTTGGTCATGGTGAATTATTTTTTTGATATGTTGTTGAATTCTATTGGCTAGAATTTTGTTGAAGATTTTTGGATCTACATTCATAAGGGATATAGGTCTACAATTTTCTTTTCTTGTGGTGTCTTTACCTAGTTTTGGTATCAGGGATATGCTGGCTTCATAGAATGAGTTTGGTAGTATTCCATCCTTTTCTATGCTCTGAAATACCTTTAGTAGTAGTGGTGTTAACTCTTCTCTGAAAGTTTGGTAGAACTCTGCAGTGAAGATTTCAGGGCCAGGGCATTTTGCAGGGGGGAGTTTTTTGATTACCTGTTCAATCTCTTCTTTTGTTATGGGTCTATTTAGATGTTCTATCTCTGTTTGTGTTAGTTTAGGTAGGTAGTGTGTTTCTAGGAATTCATCCATTTCTTCTAGGTTTTCAAATTTGTTTGAGTATAGTTTTTCATAGTAATCTGATATGATTCTTTTAATTTCAGTTGGGTCTGTTGTAATATCGCCCATCTCATTTCTTATTCGGGTTATTTGCTTCCTCTCCTGTTTTTTTGTCAGTTTGGCCAGTGGTTTATTAATTTTGTTGAGTTTTTCAAAAAAACAGCTTTTGATCTTGTTAATTCTTTCAATTGTTTTTCTGTTTTCTATTTCATTTAGTTCAGCTATAATTTTTATTATTTGTTTTCTTCTGGTGCCTGTGGGGTTCTTTTGTTGCTCTCTTTCTATTTGTTCAAGTTCTGGGGATAGTTCTTTGATTTTGGCCCTTTCTTCTTTTTGGATGTGTGCATTTATTGATATAAATTAGCCTCTGAGCACCGCTTTTGCTGTGTCCCAAAGGTTCTGATAGGAAGTGTTTTCATTCTCATTGGATTCTATGAATTTCTTTATTCCATCCTTAATGTCTTCTATAATCCACTCTTTTTTGAGCAGGGTATTGTTCAGTTTCCAAGTGTTTGATTTCTTTTCCCTGCTTTTCCCGTTATTGATTTCCACTTTTATGGCCTTATGGTCGGAGAAGATGCTTTGTAATATTTCAATGTTTTGGATTCTCCTAAGGCTTGCTTTATGACCTAATATGTGGTCTATTCTAGAAAATGTTCCATGTGCAGTAGAAAAGAAATTATACATGGCTGCTGTTGGGTGTTCCTTGTGTGTCTATGAGGTCAAGTTGGTTGATTGTGGCATTTGGATCTTCAGTGTCTTTATTGACCTTTTTTCTGGATGTCCTGTCCTTCACCGAAAGTGGCGTGTTGAAGTCTCCTACTATAATTGTGGAGCTGTCTCACTTTTCACTGTTGTTAGAGTTTGTTTTATGTACCTTGCAGCCCTGTCATTGGGAGCATAAATATTTAATTATGCTTAGATCCTCCTGGTATATTGTCTCTTTAATCATTATATAGTGTCCTTCCTTATCTTTTGTGGTAGATTTAACTTTAAAGTCTATTTTGTCAGAAATTAATATTGCCACTCCTGCTCTTTTTTGATTGTTGTTTGCTTGATATGTTTTTTTCCATCCTTTGAGTTTTAGTTTGTTTGTGTCTCTAAGATGTGTTTCTTGTAGGCAACGTATAGATGGATCATGTTTTTTAACCCATTCTGCCACCCTGTGTCTCTTTATTGGTGCATTTAATCCATTTACATTCAGCATAATACAGATAAGTATGAATTTAGTGCTGTCACTTTTATGTCTTTTTTCGCGTGTTGTTGACAATTTCTTTTTCCAACTAATTTTTTTGTGCTCAATAGTTTATATATTGTCTTTTCCTCTTATTTGTTGTTGTTGATTTTGTTTCTGCTGAGTGTTTTTTTTTTCTTGTATTTTATTTTGATATGTAGGATAGTTTGTCTCCTGTGTGGTTACCTTAATATTTACCCCTATTTTTCTAAGTTTAAACCTAACTTTTATTTCTTTATATCTCCTTATCTCCCTCTCCATATGAAAGACCTATGACTACATTTCTTAGTCCCTCTTTATTGTTTTAGTGTTGTCCTCTTTTACTTAATAACATTGCTGTCTCTTTGTTTTGAGCATTTTTTTATCTTCATTTATTTTTGTGATTTCCCTGCCTGGGTTGACCTCTGATTGTTTTGTCCAGTGTTCTTGTCTTAGATTGATATCTGATATTATTGATTTTCTAACCAAAGAACTCCCTTTAATATTTATAGTAGTTTTGGTTTGGTTTTTATGAATTCCCTAAACTTCTGTTTATCTGGAAATGTCCTAATTTCACCTTCATATTTGAGAGACAGTTTTGCTGGATATATGATTCTTGGCTGGCAATTTTTTTCCTTCAATGCTTTATATAAGTCATCTCATTACCTTCTTGCCTGCATGGTTTCTGCCGAGTAGCCCGCACTTATTCTTATTGACTCTCTTTTCAGGTGACTTTTCATTTATCCCTTGCTGCTGTTATAATTCTCTCTTTATCTTTGGTTTTGGCAAGTTTGATTATAATATGTCTTGGTGACTTTCTTTTAAAATCTACTTTATGTGGAGTTTGATGAGCATCTTTGATAGGTATCTTCTCATCTTTCACAATATCAGGGAAGTTTTCTGCCAACAAATCTTGAACAATTCTCTCTGTATTCTCTGTTATCCCTCCCTGTTCTGGTACTCCAAACAAGGAGGTTATTTCTCTTGAGAGACTCCCACATGAATCTTAAGGTTTGTTCTTTTTTTAAAATACTTTTATCTGATCTTTCTTCAAACATATTGGTGACAAGTGCTTTATCTTCAACCCCACCAATTCTGCCTTCCACTTGTTCATTTCTGCTCCTTTAACTTTCTACTGTGTTGTCTAATTCTGTGATTTTATTGTTAATCTTCTGAATTTCTGATTGCTGTCTCTCTGTGGATTCTGCAGCTCATTAAATTTTTCATTATGTTCTTGAATAACCTTTTTAATTTCTTCAGATGTTTTATCTGTGTGTTCCTTGACTTGTTCTGCATATTGCCAGATCTCCTTCCTGATGTTTTGAAGGGTTCTGCATATTAATCTTTCATATTCTGCATCCGGTAATTCCAGGAAGGCTCTTTCATCTAGAAGATGCCTTGATTCTTTGTTTTGGGAGCACTTTGAAGGGATTATGGTCTGTTTCTTTATGTGATTTGATATTGACTGCTGTCTCCGAGCCATCTATAAGTTATTATATTAATTGTATGTTTGCTTACTGTGTCATAGCTTCTTGCTTTGTTTTGTTTTGATATGCCCAAATGAGTTGCTTGAGTGATGTAGCTTGATTATTTTCACCTTTGGAGCTCTGACATCCTGTCCCCATATGGCTAGAGTTGTTATCTGATATATCAGTCTAGGAGTCCATTCACTTTTCTTGCACAGATTCAGCTCAGGTGTCCAGGTAGCTGGTCATCAATTTGTGTGGTACAGGCTCTGTCCTTCAGTCTTAGAGGGGCAGAGGTGCTTGGTGTAGGTACTGATATCTGGCTGCAGCAGGGGATCATGCTCTGAACAAGGCAGGGGGTTGAGAATTGTCCAAGTGTCTCTGAGGAAAGCACGTCCCTGTTCCCTAGAGCGTACAGGTGGGTGGGTTCAGCAGATGGACCATGGGCACCCAGTGCTTTTGTTTGTAAGGTCTGGAAGGCACCAGTTATCCTTGGACCCCTGTTGCGGGTGGCTGGGTGACCTTAGTGGTGCCTCCAGTCCTTAGACCCCTGATGTGGATAGGTGAAGACCCTGTTTAAGAGGAAAAGCACTGTCAAATATCAAACACCCACCTCTCCACCTCACAGCTGAAATAGTTGCAGTCTGCCAACAAGGGCCTATTCTCCCAAAAGAGTCCCACAGAGGTCCATGCAGGGTGGAAAGGTATTCAAAGTCTATGAACTGTTTATGCCTGGACAGAAGTTCCTTCTATCTGGAGCTCCCAGATTAGTGGCACTGGCAAATTACCTTTTCCCCCAAATGAGAATTTATTCCTTTTCCAAGGCCAGGAGAGTGTTTCCTGGCATTCAACAGGGCCTATCTCAGGCCCAGGGAAATCAGCAGCCTCTGAAGCCAGTTTGGGGATAGCGGGCATGGTAAAATATATGCAAGTACTTAGCTTTTGCCCTGAGTGCCATTCTTCTCTGGTTCCGGAGGTATGAGTAGGCTGCATGGCTGGCTACTTTCTCCCTGAGGAAACTGCAGCCAAATGCTAGTACCAGCCTGCCGCAGCCACTGCCAGAAATGGTGCCTGAGGGATCCCGGCAATACAGGTCCAGCAACTCCTTGCTGCTTCTGAACCGTCTGTCCCTCCCCTGCTTTTGATATTCAGGGCTCCTAGCTTGTCATAATCGTTTCTTTTTTTTTTTGGTCTTTGTTGTAAGAGGGATCCCCAGATGCATCTGGCTATTCTGACATCTTGGCCCTGCCCTTCTGGTCCTGCATATTTTTTCTTAGATTTATCTCTAGATACTTCTCTTTTGATGGTGGTTGGGGGGGAGGGTAGTTGTTGGTATTGTCATTATGATTTTAATAACTGATTATTCACATATATTTATTTTATAGCAGGTATTCTGACAAACACTGACTTACTAAACAAAAAAACCAAACCCGTTGCTGTTGAGTCAATTCAGACTCATAGCAACCCTACAGGACAGGGTAGAACTGCCCCATAGGGTTTCCAAGGAACAGCTGGTGGGTTTGAGCTGCAAACCTTATGGGTAGCAGCCAATTCCTTAACCACTGTGCAACCAGAGCTCCAACTGATTTATTATTGTGTTTTAATTAACCCCCTTAAAATTTCCAATTTTATTCTTAAAATTTGCAAAAATAGCAGGGCTTCCTCCTTCTTTTCAGATTTATATTTCTTATTCTTTACTTTGTAATGTTGGTGATCATCTTCAGAATAATGTTAAATAAGAGAGTAAGAAGAAGCCATTATCTCAATGTTTTACCTTAATGGGCCAGTCTTTAGTGTATTACATTAATAGTGAAGCTGGTAGTTGCTTTGAGACTATTTGAAGTTTCATGATTTTCTATGCATTATCTTTTGATTTCTGTTTTAATAAGTGGGTCTTTTTGTGTATTTTTTCAGGTGCTAAATTTTATCAGTGCTTTTTTGAGGCCTATTGAAATGCTAATTTCCTCATCTTATTAACATGGTGCATTACATTAATAAAATTTCCAATTTTGAACTATACTTTGAATTCCTGGGATGAAACCCATTAGGTCATGATGTGCTTTTCTTTTATGTATTTTCTGATTCCGTCTGTTAGTAGGATATTTCAGATATTTACATTTGTGGTCAAATGTGATATTTGTCTCTAGCTAGAGTTGCACGTTCAAATATTTTAGGGTAAATTAGGTGATATTAATTTACGAAGAGACTGAGTATTATGTAGATAGAAGAGCTCAAGACTGTATTTTCCTTGCCCAAACCATTCTCTTTTTGTTTCTTCTTTAAAACTATCTTCTGGATATACCAAATTACTCCACAGCTGAATTTACCAGGGTTTCTAGGTATGTTATCCCTGATATATAGTTTTCCAATCTATATTCAATGGACAGAAGGCCAGGCCTCACAGACTCTGAAGAGTGAAAAAAAGGGTTTTGGTTTTGTTTTAGTTTTGTGATGAGTTTGACAAGCAATAAAATCCTTCTGTTGCGGATTCCCGATGCACATTATCACATTTTAGATCTTCGACTAGTTTAAAAAAAAATTTAATTCAGCATTTCCCAAGTACTTTTTACTACAAGAATAACTACTAACATCTATTCAAATATAATGTATTTAGATCAGTGTTGTTAGATATTTTCTCAGTGTTATTTAATCCTCAACAAAAACAACAACGAAAAGAAATTGTCCTTTTCTTCTTTAGACTTTGGAAAAGTTTAAATAACATCAAAAGTATATAGTGCTTGAAGGCTGAAAATATTCTCAGTGGAATTGGCCTGGGTTTGACATTTGGTAGGAAAAGTAAAGCAAGTTCGCCTTTTAAAATGTTGTCAATTTTTTCCTTGGCTTTTGGCCTGTTTAAAATTTATAAAGAAAAGTTAGTAACCATATCAGTGCTTTCAACTTTATTAATATAAAATTCTACCGAATACTTCTGGTCATATATGAAAACTATTTAAATGCATATACTAAAACCAAACCCACTGCTGTTGAGTTGTTTCCAACTCATAGCAACCCTATAGGACAGGGTGGAACTGCTCCATAGAATCTCCAAAGCTGTAAATCTTTATGACAGCAGACTGCCACATCTTTCTCCAGTGGAACAGCTGGTGGGTTTGAACCACTCACCTTTTGGTTAGCAGCCAGGCACTTTAACCACTGTGCTACCAGGCCTCCTCTAAATGCATATAGTTTTGTGATACTTAAATGTTTCTTATTTTTATTAATTTATGTTTTTCAATATCCTTCTGCCCTTTCTTTGTTTAGCTAGTGGCATATTTTATTGGATTTCTCCCCTCTTCACCAATATTTAGCTATTTGAAATATTGATCTATTTTTACATAGCTACTTTTTTTTAACATTGTTTCTAATTAACTTTTTTCTTTGTTTTATTTTTTCTTTCTCCTACCATTTTTAAAATATTTTCTTATCTATTTTCCATCTTTTTTAGATGAATGCTGAATACACTTTTTTCTTGCCACATAATAAAAATGCATATGGCTACATGTTTTTCTGCAAAATTTATTCTGCATTTTATCTCATATACTTGATATTTTTTTTATATTATATTCTTAATTTTAATATTTTCTGTATATTCTATAAGTGCAGTTTTGCCTTTGATTTCAGTTAAAGTTTCCAAATTTCTGGAACATTTTCCTCTTAATTTTTATTATTTTGAGTATGTTTTTACCAGATTACAGTCAGAAAGTGGCCTATTTCTAATTTGTGGATATGATTATTATTTTATATATCCAGAAATATAGCCGACTGATATTCTTCCTCCATGTATTCCAAATAGTAGTCTTAGTTTCCAGGATACATATCTATTAAACAGTCAGGACTCCCCTATGCTTACTGACATTTTATCTGCTTAATTTAATAAAAACCAAGAAAACAGTAATAAAAATATTTCAGAAATACTGGTTTTCCTAAATTCTACTTGCATTTCCAATAGTTTCTGACCTATATTTCATGTTAAGGCAAAGGATACATTAAAAGTTCAGGATTATTTTAATTTTTATTAAGTAACATCTGAATTATTATAAAAATGATTTTATCCTACTTGTTTTATTTTATTAATATGATTTTTTTTTTTTATTTTTCTTGGATTTTCCTGGCATAGCTCTGCTTATTCATTGACATATTTAAAGAATTCTATGCTTCGTGTTGTTATTGCATGTGACACACAATGGAGTTTTGATTTTTAAGCTAAATTGAGTTTTTCGTTGTTTTTTAAGGGCTAAGGGCTATTCTCCTGTTTTCATTTATTATTATAACAGATGTGCTTGTTGTGTTGTAATTTTATTTTAAGCTTTTGGCTTAATACTGCCTTAATGTTTCTTTTTTAAATTCACTTTCTTTGCTTTTTGTTTTTGTGTTTTTAAAATGTGAACCATTTTCTTAAACCCTGATTTCGGCCCCTTGACATCTGCAATAATTTAGAAGATGCATTTAAAACAACAACAACAAAAAAAAACAGTTGCCATCAAGTCAATTCTGACTCATAGAGTGACCCCATGTGTGTCAGAGTAGAACTGTGCTCCATAGGATTTTCAATGGCTGATTTTTTTTTCCAGAAATTGATAGCCAGGCCTTTCTTCTGGGGTGCCTCTGGGTGGACTCAAACCTCTAAATTTTGGTTAGTAGCCAAGTGTGTTAACTGTTATACCACCCAAGGATTCCTATTCTCCTAGTGGGGTCTTAGTAAATACAATGGAAATGGAAGGGAACCAACATTCACTGAACCTTTCCATACCTAAATCTAAATACTTACACATTTGCTAAGTATTAGTTGAATGAGTGGTTTGCCTTTACATTTATTGTAATTTTTGTTTTGTGCTGTCGAGTCACTTCTGACTCATAGTGACTATATATGACAGAGCAGAACTGCCCCATAGGGTTTCCTAGGCTGTAATCTTTATGGGAGCAAATTGCCAGGTCTTTTCTCCTGCAGAGCAGCTGGGGGATTCAGACTACTGACTTTTCAGCTAGCAACCAAATGCTTAATTATTTCACTACCAGG